>NC_089889.1:9770000-11020000 GCF_040182565.1 Anser cygnoides | reverse complement strand
GCACCTTCCCTGACTAAACTCCCTCAGCCATCTGTAGCTGCCATAGTGTGACTCAGTGATCTGACTTATGTTTCTCCCTTATGGTTTGAGTCACATATGAAATGGAACAGGTTTTTTTATTTCCAAAAATATGATTTCTCAGTGAATCTCATTGGCTCTTCTCTGCTGCCCACAGCATGTTTTGCTGCAACATGTGCTTCAGAGTGAAAAATTACTGCATCTATTTACACTGACATTCTGTGTGCTGTCTCTATTGTCCAGCAGATGGTAGATGGTAGTTCAGAGCAAATAAATCTTGCTGCAATTCCATAACTAGATGGCAGGTGGCATTAGTGGAGTTAGCGAAAGATGAACGGCAATTTGAGCCATTTCCTCTGCTGTTTCACTGGTGTCATCATGGAAGCAGATAACCATCCTTTCTGTTAGTAAATGCTATTTAGAATAACAGGTATGGTGTTGATATCAATTTCCTGGATAAATCTATAAAAGTCAGTTTTATAGAAATAGCTCCTTTAAATGTTTAGAGGCCTCCCAAAGTTTGTGTTTTGATAAAAAGCTTTTCACATCAGCTATTTTTCTTGTCTTCTCAGCTGCTCATTTCCTCTTTTGTGCCACAACAGCTGTTTATACAGCTACATGGTGAAGCAGCTCAGGGAACCAATCCAACTGAAGAGTAACTTGGGTTTTTCTTTGTTGGATGGCTTGCTTGACTGTAATTGTACAAATATTGATGCAAATACAGCAGAAAAATGTGTAATTCTGTGCTTTAAGAAGTTATTCTTCTCTAACTCATCTCTTGTTCATAAAACAAGGAAAACCAATCAAAATCATTATGGTTTTGGGTTCTGAATATATTTAAAAGTTCTTTAGCTTCTGTGACTGAGATTAGCAAGTTGCTTTTTTATGGCTTCTCCTTTTCAAGATGTTACACCATTTGGGGCAGGTTGTTTTTTGCTTGTTTTAACCACTGAACATTTCTGATGAGATGTTCAATTTCTGTCCAAGATGTCTTTTTTCTCATTAGTTGCCTTTGTGTTCTTTTTTGCTGTTCAGAACCCTGAGCTCTTTAAAGGCAGTGAAATATAATATTTTTAAAATTTATGCATGTTCTTTCATTTTGTTTGAAATGAAAGTAAAGTGCGTAGTTGCTTAAAATAAAATACATATTTTTCTTTCTTGTAGGGATGAACCTCAAGCCTCAGAATAAGGATTCATTGGAAGATGCTGTCTCTAATTCTCCAGATCCAAGTAAGAAGGAGGAAGGTTTGGAAAAGAGTTTTCATAGGTGTAAAGATAAGGAGAGAAAGGATGTGGACATTTATAGAAGCATAAGGAGGTGGTAGGCAAGAAACTGAGGAACCTTCTTACCTTTTGGCAGGATTTTATTTTGCCCTGCAGTAATTGTCAGGATCTCCCTACATTGTATATCTCACTTATTGCAGTTCTACATTTCTTAAGAATATATGAAACCAGTTGTCATAGTATACGTGAAATTCTTTTCTTACCAGACACTATTGGGCAAAAAGTGAAACCTGCTGAACTCTTATCTGCCTCTCATTATGGAAAGCTTGATTGACACCAGCTAATTGAAGCAGAAGTAGTACAGTCAGTTCTGAATTTGGTACCATTTACTCAGAAATATGCACCTTCATCTAACACAGAAACAAGTGTGTGACACTTTACAGCAGTCCTGTATAATACTTTAGTGCAGTGCTCTTCCAATTAATGTTAACATCTTTATAGTAAAATAACTGGGTAAGACCTCTGTGAGAAGAAGTTAAGAATTAGCAGTTAGCCAAGTGCCTTGTTACAGATTGTCTGAGGCAAGTTAAAATATAGTGAAATAGTGAACTGAAGATTTGGTATAGTTTAGTTAGCCTTTGCTTTTAAATGTCTAATTTTCAAGTTTTCTGTTTTTTTTTGTAATTTTGAATCAGCAACATAATTCTAGAAAAGTGTGGAAAAGGATTGTTTTTCAAGTTACTATTTTTCTGGTCTTCCGATTCCCTCTGTCTTCTGGTTTTATAACTGTAGAAATATTCCCTTTTCCATTGTTGTATTATTCCGGAAAGAGGCTGGTCTGTCATTCTCTCTCTGCTCATCCCCAGCTCCTTCTGCAATTGTCTAGGATGCAAAGCTGGTCTGATTTTCTTGTTCAGACTTGGAATGTTCATCTTTTTTATTAATAATGTGTAAATGCACCTGACTTGCTGTAATTTTGGCAGAGCAGTGGCTATGTTGGTTCTAGCTTTCAATCAACAGAAAATTAAATGCATTAACTTTGAGTGCTGTTTGCATGATGGGATTGAATTAGCATGTGCACTGCATTGTTTAACAAACTCTGTCTCTTTCTCTCCCTCCCTTTTTCCTGTCTTACTTTCCTTTTTCCTTCCCACTCCGCCTCCTTTTTGTCCCTGTTGTCTTTATGCCAACTCCGTACTTGTCCTTCATTCTTTCTAACATTCCCCTTCACACGTTATTTTCATCTCCCTCTGCACCCTGTTTTTTCATGGGTGACCATATATGCCCCCATTGTCTTCCCCCAATGATGCAACGAGGCAGTTCTGACACTGTCTGCTCCCCCCGTAGTGCCAGGCTTCTGTTGTACAGTTGGAGTGGATTGGAAATCTCTCACTACTCCGGCATGTCTCCCTCTTACCACGGACTACTTCCCCGACCGTCAGAGTCTGCAGAATGATTACACCGAGGGTTGTTACGATCTCCTTCCAGAGGCTGACATTGACAGGTTTGGCCAGCGCTTTTTTTTATGAAGTATCTTGCATTGAGTCAGAAGTGCTTAAGGTGCGGTTGATAGGAGAGAAATACTTTGAAGTTTATATGAGAGAAAGATGAGTTGCTAACATAACTGGCAGCAGAACACTTAGATTTTTCTCATTTCAGTGGTAACTTTGCACCTTTTCTGATGTTACCATACGACAGTATTATGTTCTATATCTTGTTAGAGATAGTTTATGTACAAAACTTTACTTCTCTTTTCATGCTCTGTTGTATTTTAATAAAAAAAAAATCAACCTGGAGCTATCATCTTTGTTAATCTGTTTTCTGTGAAGTATTTTGGAAACTGAATGAACAAATGCACATGTACTTATAGTACTTAAGGTGTTTATCTCCACTTTCAGGGATATTTAGTTTAAAGAATCTTGGAGGAAAATAGCGTTAGAGGGATAAATATAATTTCTTGGCTTCTGTTGGAGGTCTCTGGTAACTGTTTTTCAACTGGTATTTTTTTTTCTTCCCTGAAGCTGTTTTATCTTTTTAAACATCTTTCAAATTTTCCATGATTTTTAAGACATCATAAAGATTTGTGCATGTTGCTGGTTTGGGGAAACGAAACGAAATATTAGGGTGATTGAAGCGCGTAGGAAATAGTAAGATTAAAGACAAAACAGAAAAAAGAAATGTCCCTTTGTAGCAGGAGGGCAAATTTCAAGAGAGGAAGTAGTTGTAAGAGCATGGCATAGTGATGTCAAGTCTCTCCTCATGCTAGCTGTTGGTGTTTGAACTGTCTTTTAATCTCTCTCAGCTCCAGACTTCCCGCTGTGGGAGAGGATGGAGTGTTGCCTGCACACCCGCAGTCCTGAGCTGTGCTGAGCATTTACGAACTGCACTGAGATTCTCTGTAAAGTGCTGTAAAAGTGATCAGTGATGTATTTATTGGAAGTTTAACACCGGTTGTAAGCAAATCTTTTGGACTTTGTGTCTGTTACTGGTTTAAAAACTGCTTTCAAAGGCATTAATAACTATTGTCATACAGCTCATCATCACCTGTTTTAAACAGAGGAGTACCCACCCATTATTCTCTCCTCTTCCTGCAGGTTGGTTTTCACAGACAGAGGGCTTCACTTGCACAGGGCCCAGGGCAGGGATAAATTCTCAATTAGGAAATACAGAGCTAAGAATAGGTGTGTGGTCAGCTTCCTTATTCTAGTCTCCTTCTTAACCTTTGTGTTCAGGAGAGATGAGGAAGGAGTGCAGATGACAGCCCAACAGGTGTTTGAGGAGTTCATTTGTCAGCGTCTCATGCAAGGCTATCAAATTATTGTGCAATCCAAACCACAGAAACCAGCCACAACTGTGCCACCCCCACTCAGCAGCAGTCCCCTTTATAGTCGAGGTGAGTGACTTGGGATTAAGAAATAAGTCTGTCATCTTTCTGTCCTTCTGCCAATGTCAGTAACCTCCATGACTCAGGCATAGATGCTCATTGAAGCCTTTGGTGGCAGAGAGCCTGATCTGGGCTCAGCACAAACAACTGAGCTGCACCATGAAGGAACAGCTGCAGGGTTTTTGAAATGTAGTAAGAAATTGGCCTCATATTCATGATGGGGAACCCAAATTAAATATGTCTTGAGTGCAGTTTGGGTGAACACATCTTAAACACAATTCACGTGGTGACTGCAGGGCAGGCACTTCTCTGTTGGAAGACGGACCCAAATCTCCAAAGTATGTGTATCTGAAAGTTAATATAGAAGCGTTTTCCGAACATTAGAATATCTGTGAAAGCAGTGTCAGGTAGGCAAGTAAAGCTTTATTGTCCATGAGTCAGCTAAACCTAGTTAAACAAACCTAGTTAAACTGCAGAGGACTGGGAGTGTGGGGTGAGATGGTCTCACATTCAGTTGAAGGAATCTGGTTTACTGTTTGACTTCAGACTTTTTCTGGGTATTTTCCAGACAAGTAAGAGTGATTCAGTGCTTATAGGGCAGAGAATACACACAGTTGGGATGTAGTTGTTGTTCATTGGTTTGGGAATGAGCAGAAAGGCTTCTTTTGTAGTGGTTAGTTCCAGGAATGAAGGACAGAGAGGAAGGAAGAGTGGACCTGAGCTCCCATTGTAGCCACCAGTTTCTCAACACTTTGTGTTGTCTGTTCTCTGCTTGGCCTGCCCAGAGAAGATCTGTATTGGTGGTGTATGAATTGTGAATGCCTTTCTTCAGTTGTAATATTAGCAAATCTTATTAACTGTAAGAACAGAAGGCTCGTTGTGGACATGTCCCTTAAAAATGTGGACTGAAAGATGGCTTTTAGTTTGAGTTCAGAAACCTGGTTCTGGAGTCTCTTTCTATAGGTACAGTTTGTTGACAAAGTTTTGACTAGTCCAGTAAGCTAAAAGGCTGTGTGTTTTGCTTCTTACAACTAGGTCTCGTATCAAGAAATCGGCCTGAGGAAGAAGACCAGTACTGGCTGAGCATGGGCCGTACTTTCCACAAAGTAACATTAAAAGACAAAATAATTACTGTGACTCGATACCTGCCAAAGTGAGTATCTCTTTGGTTGAGCAGTTTGTTAATGTTCAGATGAAGGTGCTTTTCCAGCTGCCTGGACTTGAAATAATGTAATGTAGAGACTTCTCCCTCTTTAGAAGAAAGAGCAACACTGTCATTGATAAGGCTGATGTAAAGGTTTGTGTTGTCTTTTTTAGGTATCCATATGAATCTGCTCAGATAAACTACACTTACAGCTTGTGCCCCTCACACTCTGACTCGGAATTTGTCTCTTGCTGGGTAGAATTTTCCCACGAGAGACTGGAAGAGTACAAGTGGAATTACTTGGATCAGTATATCTGCTCTGCTGGTTCGGAGGATTTCAGGTGAGGTTTCTTTTTCCATCCAGGCTGTTCTGTGTCCTAATTTCCTCTTTTCCATTTTGACCTAAAATTTTTTCAACGAGCTCAACCTACAAATGCTCAGTACTCCAGGGAGAGTAACTGGCCTGCTTTCACGTGTGCGCAGCTAACAGCTCTTACCTCTGTAGGAGTCTTACTCAGTGCTGCTTTTGCATTATCCAATCTTTGATGCAAACTCTGGATAGCAAAATTCAGCACAAACCTTTTTTTCTTTGATACAAATGCAAAGAAATATGGGGGCATTTTGTACCGTGCAGATGTTTTTCTTGGCTGCTTACTCATTTCTGGATCTGACTCAAAACTTCCATTTAGTTTTGAATCTGATGGACACTTGCTTTAATCCTAGGCCTAGCTTAACTGAAGCCCTACTTGTAAGCTGTATGGAGCAGGTCTTCTCATTAGTGGGACGTCTCCACTAGTGTCAATAGCTTTTTTGATATCTTCTCTGAGTGAGACCAGTGTTTGTGTCTGTTTCTTTTTGGTTCTCAACCAAAACGCTTGCTGTTCTAACATTATACCTCTGACATTCCTTTTTCTTTGCTTGTTTTTGGAGGAAAAGCCTTTGTAGCCTACCTTTTACAGAAAATAAAATATATTCCCATGATACAGTTATTCTGAAGATGGCCTTGTTTTCTCTTCTTGTTCACATTTTCTTTGATGTGTTGCAGTACTTCCCAGTGGTATTCATTTTGCTGACCACTCCATTGCATGTCTGCCTCTTCTCACATGGGGAACAGCAGAATGAGATGTTTACTATACTTGCTGAAATACACAGCTGATAGATAGATATTTCACTTACTGTAAAATCCTTCATTAGAAGGTGTACTGAACTATCGTGTCTTCCATGTTCCTTCCTTCAGCCTCATCGAATCACTGAAATTTTGGAGGACTCGCTTTCTCCTTCTGCCTGCCTGCATCAGCGCCACAAAGCGCATTATGGAAGGAGAAGTGCACTGTGATGTGTACGGAGACAAGCCCCGTTCTGATGAGGAAGAGTGGCAGCTCCTAGATGGATTCATTCGCTTTGTGGAAGGTTTGAACCGCATTCGTCGACGCCATCGATCTGATCGAATGATTCGAGTGAGTCAACTTTTAGTTGGGTGAGAAGCTGAAGGCACCTTTGTCTTCTTTGTCATCCTTCGAGGTTTTTCTGCACAATTTAATGAAGCATTAGCAGAGATACCTGAGACAACCCTAAGCAAGTTGGGGTAAATGTGCGTGTATAATGTGTGCACCTGGATATACAGCACAGTGCCATGCTGACTGATGTACTATTTCAAATCTGAAATAGTATGGCCATATTAGCACTTTGCTGCTACTGAACTAATTAAATTAATTACACTTGTCAGGAATGGGTATATCATGCTGCTGTGACTGGAACCAGAATTGGAACTCGGTGAGTTTCTTCTCACTCAGTGAGAAGCCAACCTCTTCTGCACAGCATACCTGTGCCTTACCCAGCTGGTCTGCCCTTAGCACAAACCTGGTGCCATCTTTTTGCAAGCATGCATCGCTTTGTGCAGTGGTTGTGGTTAGTCTGAACACATTGCAGATTGTGATGCAGATCATTGGTGAAAAGAGATGTGTGAGGGAGTGAAGCTGGTAACTTCTAGCTGAATTGACTGTGTGCTGCAGGCTCAGGAAAAGGATAGTGAAAAGAGAACCATATGGGTGAGTTCTTGATAAACAGTAGTTTTAAGAGGATCAGGTGAAGCGGGTTAGTGTGTATCAAATTCATTTCAAAATCACACAGTGAATGGGATGATTTATTTCAGAGCAAAGCCATCTTATTACCAGAACAATATCTGCTTTATTTTGATAACAGCATCCATACAAAACACCAGACTGTTCTGTTTCTTGTGCACCTGCTGTTAGCTCCCTTTTTAAAGTTTTCCTAATAAACCTCTGCTGATGTGACGTGTTGTGTTCTTGCTTATTGGTTAAGCCTAGTTTGACTAAGTCTGTGATGTTATTTTTCCTTTGTTAGAAAGGGTCTGCCATGAAAGGCTTGCAGATTGCTGGTCCAATTCCCACCCACTCTCTGGAGCAGTCTGGGCCTCCCATTGGGAAGAAAGGAACCTCAGCACTCTCTGCTCTGCTTGAGATGGAAGCCAGTCAGAAGTGAGTCTGTACAATAAGGCTGTGTGAAGAGCTCTAGAATATCCTTTCTACATATCTTCCACCTGATCTGACTAAGGCAGACTGGGGGAACTTTGTGTTGAAAAACGGGGTGGGGGATCTTGCTTCTTCACTAACCTTGTGGTAGAGGTGGGGGCATACTGTGCTTTTCCAGCTACTTCATTCTGTTTCCATGATAGAACGATTACCAGAGACTGGAAAGGAACAAGGTGACTATAGAAGTTCATGTATAGTAATTTAGAAGGAGCTCCTTTGTATGTAGCATCTCAGTCCATCACATATGTCATCCATTTCTGATTTGCTGTTACAATCATATCCGTATAAGAGCTTAACTGGAATATATGTGCACAGCATCGGTACAGTAGGCTCAATATAAACATTTGGTAGTGAATGTAGCCTAAAGAAAATATCTTCTGTGCACTGATGACAGTTATTGAAATGCCTGTGAAACTTCTGAGGTTCTTTTTCAGTATGGATCTAGAACAGTCCAAAGAAACTCAGAGTACTAATATCAGATGTGCTGAAAACACAATTTAAAACATTGTTGTTAAGATTTTAATAAATTTAATGGTAAGAAAACTGAGTAAGTTCAAGGGTTTGTGTTTATGTGGAGTAAGCAGTACTTAAAAAACATCGGATTGGCTTCATGCTTCAGAGTGTAGTGAAGCAAATGGCTAAAAATACAGTAATACCCCTCTGCAACAGTTGCCTTCAGGCAGAAGCTGACGATGTGTGAACAAACTCTTTATTTCTGCCTTTGGTTTAGGACTCTGGGGGAGCAGCAAGCAGCAATGCTTTCTGGAAAAAGCTCAGGTCAGCCTTCGGATAGCGGGAGCATTGCTATCACACCAACCTATATGGACAGCCCTCGTAAGGTAAAGACTCTGGTCTTTATTTAGCAACTATTTTTACATAAGATTTTCTCAAATAATAGAGAGAATATGTCTATCTTTCACCATATTTTACTCTCAAATCCAGCAAGGACTGGTACCGTGCCTTTGTGTGTGAAGTCATAAAGAGAAGTTGGGGCACAACCATCCTTCAGTTCTTCATCACTGATGGAATCCCTGGGATACTATCTCAGCATTTGCTTATGCTTTGCTAAATTAAATGGTATTTGTTAATTAGTCTATTTCTTTTTCTGGCAGCACACTTCATTTCAGTCAGGGTTTCATTTTAGATTAAGTAGTACAGTGCAGCCTGTATCTACATGGTGGCTTTCTTTGAGAGCAGAATTAAGCTCTAGACCATGACTGTTGAAGCTCCAGTGGAATTTTAACAGCAGAAACTCCAATCACTTGCTTCTGTTTAGAGGAAAGGATGTGTTCCTGGGCTATGAATTAGATGTCGTGCGTTCACTGGCTGGGCTCCAGGCTGGAGAAGACTGTCTTCCTGGAGCTTTCTTCAGTCACTTAAAGAAAAGGCTGTGCTATTTCTCAGCCTTCCTGGCAACTGTCTTGAAAGGCAAAACTCCACCTCCCAAGTCCAACCAGAAATTATTGATAGTTTTTCTGTATTATGGTGTGGAGGTCTTTTCAGCAAGAGCAACAAGGAACTGAATGAAGATACTACACTTAAAAGTATGACCAATCTTTGGGTACAACAACTGACGTATTGCAAAGGAAAAGTTCTCAGATTCCCTGCTATCAACTGTCTAGACACTTAACAATCTCAGTATTTTTCTCTAGCATCTAGTGTTTCAACCTCCAACCTTTTGTACCACCACCAGGGACAAGTGTTGCCATATTCTGGAGACTGGGATACTGGTAGTTGAAAAGATAGAGTAACTGCAGTCATCTTATAATAGGCACTATTTGTTGAATGAGTGTGTTTCCAAAACACAGGTGAGATCAGTAGCAGGTCATCTTTGACTTGGAAAAAGTAGGTGCAGAAATTGACTTTAGAGACGTTTTTGCAAACTTCCAGATCATAATTCAGGCTTTGAATTTTCCTCTTCTGCCATTTTGGAAAATCATCTTCATCAAACTTCCCTCTTTAAATACAGAAATTTTAAGTGTCTCTTTCTACCACTAAAACTGGTGAAAATTCCATATAGGACACAGGACAGAAGGAATGCTATCTGGAGTTGTTCTGCATTGCAGAGGAAAAAAAGTCAAAATTGTCTTTCTTAGCAATGTCTGGAAGTACTGGCACATTAGCATGCTAGAAACAATGTAGCAGGTCTTGTGCTATTAGTAAATGCTATTGAAAAAAATGCTATTTCCTCTAATTTTAAAAGTAACTGTGTTCAGAAACTTCTCTGAAGGGGTAACTGTACAATCTGTAAGAGTGCATTATTAATTGAAAGCTTTCACACTGTTGTAGTAAACACTCCTGTAAGTATTTACACATAAGGACTTGGAGGGAAGCAGTTGTGGTCTCCAAACTGATGGCTCTCACTTGTTGGAAAGGTTCCAGTGAACAGGTAGCCTTGTCAGGCAACTTTTTGCTCACTTGGAAACATCAACAAGTGTGTGTCTTGTGCGCCCAGGGCACACAATCCTCTTAGGGCCCATCAGAATGGGTATGCCTATTTGCTGTCTGGAGACTTGCAGTCCAAACACTGACAAAGCGTCGCAGCTGTGTGCTCTGTCAGCAGCCAGGGGAGCAAGGGCTTTTCGGAGATGCTGTTCAGTGTTGGAGTTGTTCCAAAGCAAAACTGAGCCACTGGCTCCACCTTGTCTCTGTTTCAGAGTAGAACTGACCAGTCACTTCAGCCAGTTACTGGGCAATACATAGTGATTTAATTCAGTAAGTTGGCTTGATGCATAATCTGTTTGGGGAGTCTTGCCCTAATGGATACAGGTTGCCTGGCTCTATTTCCGCACTGTGTAAATTGCCAGCTGTGTAACCCTGGCATATGTACCAGGGTAAGCATCCTCTTAACTGCAAGCTAGACAAAATATTTTGCCTAGGGAACAGAATAAAAAATTCCAAATAGAGAATTAAAATGTCATCAATTTTCACTGTATTGTCTTGGATGATAAGAGAATCTTGACATACCTTTGAATAGCAGCAGGGGATAAATTCATCCAGGGTTTGTAAGTAGGCAGGGAACATATAGCATAGGCAGTGCCTGTTTAATTTTGCATGAAGTATTAAACACAATGTTGGAAAGATCGTTGTGATGGATTTTTCTTCCCTTTCCGTTGCACCGTACGAGACCTGCATTTGACAGGAAGAGTATGCTTTCTGAAAAGAGTTTCTTTGCTTCTCCCTCTGTATCGTTTGAATGACTGTCAGACTAGAAAAAAGCTGGCCTTCTTTGAATACATCATTACAAGTGGTTCTGCAATTTTCTGTATCACTGTTCAGCTTTGCATTTGGGATGAAAACCCATTTACTGTAGACCCCAAGTCTTTGTCATATAAAGTGTGGAGGGAAGGCCGTGGTTTTGAATTGGCTTCTGATCAGTGTGGTTTTCAAAACTTTAGAAAAGCATCTGTGCTAAGGAAGACCTTGGTACAGAGAGAGAAAGCAAGGTATGTGTGTAACTCCTGATTCTCTGCACTCTGGTGTACCTGACATTCTTGGTCTGTTTGGGATTTGCATTCTCCTCTTGCTTTCTCTCTGTGGTCATTTCATACTTGCACAACCTTGTATTTGCTTTTCTTCATCTCCTTGTTCCTGTTGCCATTAATGGGGCTACTTCCTCTGATGCCTTCAGGATGGGGCCTTCTTTATGGATTTTGTTCGCAGCCCACGCACAACATCAACCTTCTACTCACAGGTTAGTTTTGAATGGAGTCTTGTCATCTCTGGCTTTTCGACTGAGGCAATGGAGAGCATTAGTTGTCCTGAGCTTGTGACTTGGGGACCCTGTGCTAGTTTTCAGATCTGCTTGTTGAAAGGGAGATGCACAGCATTAAAAGAACACGGTGACTGGTGGTGGACGATGTGACTTTCCTTCTACCACTCAGTGTTTTTGGTGTGCTTTGGATATTCATGTGCCCTGCATTACTGTCCTTTGCAGTACTGTCTTGTGAACTACTGAAGCTTCTCTTTTTTGTGTTTCAGTAAGTACTGTTTTTTCAACTTCCTTTGCTAAAGTAAGTGACAGCAGCTTACTTACCTCATTCTCGTCTAAATTTCTTGTGTGGTATTTGACTGACAGGTGGCTTTGAGGATATTCAAATCAAATTGTGTCCTTGGGTTCTTAAACAACTGAGGGCTGAAAATACAATTTTAATCTTGGTTTAAATAGCCATTGTGACAGAAGCTGTTTGTATGCTTAACACCAGTTAAAAGTTATCAATAATGCAGTGTAAACATAGAAAATACTGCTGGCTGAAGTGAGCTCTGAGGAGAGAGAGTGGCTTTAACTGGATGTAGGGACTGTAGATTCCATGTAAGCATCTGCCCTTTTTGGCTGCCCAAAGAGCGAACGTGAGAGATCCTTGGGATGTGAGAAAAGGAATGAATAAAGGACTCTGGTCTGGCTGTCAGACCTATAAGTCAAACTACCAGCTTTGTGATTTTTAGCTGTGCATGTGCTGTGGATTCATCATGGCAGATCAGCCCTCATATTTACACTGACTTGAGTTGCTAAGTTACTCTGCTGTTCATATTCCTCTCCCCCACCTCTCTAGCTTTTATATAATATGCCTTTCCCAAGCCATACGTGTTAATGACAGATGGCAATTACAGACTGTACTTTGTGAATCTTTCATGTTCTTTCTGAAATGATTTTATGTTAATTTTTGAACTATTCAGTCTACCATGGAATAGAGCAAGCGTTCCTGCGGGAGGAAAATGTTCTTGTTGTCTCAGTGACACAGGTGTGGGTGGGTGCCAACCAGCCTCCTGGTACTACCCTAAGAAAGGAAGGAAGATGAGCTGATTTTGTGCATTATGAAACTTGTATTCTGTGTGGTACATTTGCATATTTTTCTCAGAGCTGGAGTTGAAACTATTTTCTCTAACTGCTTACTACTTTCTCGTAGTGACTAAGTTTCCTGTTCTGTCCATTGCATGTTTGTAATGACACCTATTCATTCAAGTTGAAAATGTTAGGTTAGGACTGCCATTGCTAGTTTTGTTGCTGGGTTGGTGATCCTCGTTTTTACTGGGACCACTATGGAATACTGGCATCGTGAATTTTGTGTTTGTTAGTAGCTCTGTAGTGATAACAAAAGTAAGAATGCATTTATCCTTTCTGTATATGCTCGTGCTTGCTTTATAGTGGTGCTTGTTATTAACAGACTTAAGCTGAGGTGAAAATTGGGGGGAAAGGTAGAAAAGAAATGCGGAAAAGATTACATCATAAATTCCATAAATGTGTTGCTATGTTTACTTCTTGCAGGTCTCTATAGATCAATCAGTTCCTGTGACCTCAGATGGTAACACCTTGATAAACACAGGGCAGTCAGCCGACAGGGGCAACGCTCAGAACTTGGGAAGTTCCCAGAACGTAGCAGACCCAGGATATGTCACAGCTGGCACTGCAGAGGGCGGGTGAGAGGAGCACAGCAGTGCTAAACTGCAGTTCTGTTCAGTGTTCTGTTTCTGGTGTTGAGGAATGGACACTTAACTGGGAACCTGAGAACAAGATGTGCTGTGTCTGTCAGCACTAGAAGGCACTTGTCACAAGACCTTACTGCAGCATTTTCGCTTGCAGAAAGAGCAGTAGTAAAAATAAGCCTTGCAACCCAGTTTTCCAGAATTAAATGAACACAAGGCCTGATTTTACTACCCCCAGAAAGATCTTCATTGTTCCAGAAATGAAGAATGAAGAAATTCCATTTCTGAAATCTGTTAGCATAAGACCAGAATTGATAGCTGTCTTCTGCCTGTTTAGCAAAAGGGGGCCCTGCAGGCCTAATTGGATGTAGTAGGTTGATAAAATCCAGGAGGTTCCAACCTGGAGGCGAGACACCGGGGAGGAAGCAATATTAAAAATAAACTATATTAGCACCTGCTTCCTGCGGTTGTATATTAAAGTAAAAAAAAAAAAAAAAAAAAAGGTAACTTCAGAATATTTGCTGTCATATGGCTTCATCCTGTGTGTGTGAATTGGGTCAGTATAGCAATGACCTTACAACCTCAGGGGGAGAAAATGGGTTTAATGCCTCTTTCTTGTCCCTATTAAGATGAAAAAGGAAATAAATGTGGCAAAGTCATTGTTTGGAAGAGAGTGTTTTTCTGAAGTGCACATATTTGAACAAATCTGGCAGCTGCCCTGGTTTTTGAACATGCTTTTGTTTACTTCCCAGCTCCCAGCAGTGTTCAGCAAGCTCTCTGACTTCCTCCTCCACCTTGATAGAGATTCTTGAAGCCATGAAACATCCCACGTAAGTTTTTAACCTAAATATGCTTAACATCTGTCTGGAAGTTTTGTAAGAGGATATGAGGCATGGAGTCACTTAAAGGAGAGCCCCTGTCAGCTATGGAAGTGTTACTTCAGCTTCCTTTTGTTACTCAGTTCCAGTCTCTCCAGAACGGAACTTTATAGGCATCGAGGTACTAGTAGTGCAGCAGAGACTTCAATTGTTAGAATCCTAGTCTGTCTTTGTGAGATAACACTGAAGTGCTGTCGATGTCAGCTCTTTGTCTTATCAGAAACTAATGATACGTTACTTTGGAGGCATCATGCACTTCTTGTCCTGTATCTTTATCCTTTTTTTTTTTTTTCTAACAGTGATTTTTGTCTTTGTAACTTAAAAGAATTGTCAGTCAGGCTGTTAACATGTTTGACTTGCTGTGGTTCAGCACAGGGATACAACTGCTCTCTGAACAGAAGGGCCTATCTCCGTACTGTTTCATCAGTGCAGAAGTTGTACACTGGCTGGTGAATAATGTGGAAGGTGTGCAAACCCAAGCCATGGCGATTGACATAATGCAGGTAGGGGAACTCTCATGGGGTGTAGGGAGGGCTAAAAATACCCCACTCTGTGAAGGAAGTAGAACCGTAGAGGAAAGCATGGCAATAATTCCTGTTTCTCATTAAAATCCTCTTGTCCATAGGTATTGAAAAATGTGTTCAACAGAATGTGAGGTCATGAAGACAACACAGAAAATAACTTCTACCACCAAAATTTTTTATACCTCTTAGATGTTAGATGTTAGTTTTTGGTGGAAATTACAATAAATGTGCATTCCCTAGTGCTACTTGATTTATATCTTAGCAAATTCAATTTTTCTTGAATAGTTTGAAGTTTTTGGGTTCCCTATCACAAAACTGCAACATGTTCTTTGGTAGTAATATGGGAGTGGAAAATAATATATATGTGGTGACGGTTCTGCATAAATCTCCATTTAGCTACTAGTTACCACAAACTCTCCATTGTGTTAGAATGACAAGGCACTAGTGTGATTTTTAGTTTGTTAGGTTTTTCTTCTGTTAGTTTGGGTAATGAAATTCTTCATATATGAATCATATACAAACAGCATATAACCTCTCTCTTATGGATGCTGAAGTATACACACCGTATGTGCAAGATAAACTGCTCGTGTCCATGATTTTTTTTTCCTCTGTTGAACTGTGTTATGGCAGATGTTTGGAAGTGTTCTGAAGTTCATTCTTCTAATGAGATCCCGTATCAATTAACAAAGAACCTAGAATGTTTCTGACCTCTTACCTTCCTATAAATCCATCTATAAAACCAGAGCAGTGTAAAGGAGGAAGGCAGACAACTGTGGAAAGTTCAAATAAGATTTCTCCAGGAGATAAGGGCTCACTACATTTACTGATTTTCAAGAGATAACATTGATGGTATTCTCCTGAGGCACATATCTGGACAAAAAGATAACAAAAAAAATCCGTGATTTCCTTATATTCTCTAGTAGCCTTTTATGTAACTGAAAGAATGACTTCTCCTTTTCCGTTGTGTTGTTCTGTTCTTTTTTTTGTTGTTCAGAAAATGCTGGAAGAGCAGCTGATTGTCCATGCATCCGGAGAAGCTTTACGAACCTTTATTTATGGCTTTTATTTTTACAAGATTGTTGTGGACAAAGAACCTGACCGAGGTCAGAATTGTGTTACAAGATGTTCCTCGTTACTGCTTTGCATAATTGCTAGTTTTTCTTGATTCTTACGGGTGCTTCAGCAGAAATGCACTTTGGGAGCAACCCAAAACAGTGCTCTACAGAGTGTCAAAGACATTTAGACTTCAGGAATGTTATTTAAAAAGAAAAAAGTATATAGATATGACCTATTTTTTTCCTTCCCTATTTTTAGAAAGAGCAACTTCTCTTTCTTGATCTTGAGTACTTGTTTCTAACAGTCATCTGTCCTTCCCCTTGCTTTTTGTTCAGTGGGCATGCAGCAGCCTGCCATGTGGCACACAGCTGCTATGGATGACTTCTCCGCCTTCCAGAGGAAATGGTTTGAGGTGGCGTTTGTGGCAGAAGAGCTCCTGCACTCGGAAATCCCAGCGTTTTTCCTGCCCTGGCTGCCCAGCCGCCCAGCCTCCTATGCAAGTAGGCACAGTTCCTTTAGCCGCAGTTTCGGAGGACGGAGCCAGGCAGCTGCACTATTAGGTAGATGCACAGCACAGGTGACAGCTGGGGAAGTTCAAGGGGATAGTTTGAAGGGGGAAGAGCAGCCAGCCAAGGGTATGATCTCACGTGGACCAGCAATAAAGCTACAAATTTCATGCTGGCCTTGCATGTGTCTTGTAAACCGTGCCTGTTTACCAGCAGGTAAACTTGTTCTTATGAATCTGAGGTGTGTTTCACTGGCTGAGCAGGACAACTTTTGCTTCTGAGTACTGGACTTTAAAAAAAAAAAAAAAAAAAATTACTCCTGAACCTCCCCACCATGTCATCTTCTCTGAATTCTGCAGGGTGACAGTAACCTGTCTCTTCGTAGATCCAGAGAGATTCTTCACAGCCTGTGATGAGCTTGGAGGGATAAGTTGTGAGAACAGCAGAGCAAGCAAACTGTACCTAAAATGACATGCTTAATTGCTTCTTGTTGGCAAGTCGCAGTGATATCCAGATGTGTTAGAGAAACTTGTTCTGATGCAGTGCTGGAGGCTTCTTGACTAGTCTGAATCATTTATAGACAGACTCCTTATATTAAAGCCTGGGAAGTTGAGCTACAAACAGTCCGTGCAGTGTGGAAGCAGTATGGCTTGCGTATCAAAGATGCTGCTGCTGCTGGGCAAGTTGCCATTGTAATATCTGAAATTTTTTAATGTGTGAAGCATTACACTACCACAGCCCGTGAAACATACTTAGTGCATGTTTGACTCTGTTGCTTTGTCATCTTTTTGTTGCATTTCCAGGCCAGCCTGAGTCACTTGCTTTTGTTTCCCTTTCCCTGTTTAGAATTACCAAAAAAATCATTGCTATGGAACTGCAGCTTCAGATTTATTTAGATACATCTTTTTAAGGCCTATTGCTTTTAGGGATAAAAAGAAAATTCTGCTATTCTCCTGTTTTGTATATTTGACCTTCTGAAGAGAAGTGACGTATTGCTTGTGCAGTATCTCTTAAATCTGAAGTTACAATAATCCTTGTGTATTTCTGAAAGCCTTGTTTGAAGAGGGGCAGCATCAGAATTGGGAGAGTGTTAAGGACAGGAATTCTGAACTAATGGTTAATTCCCTGAAGCCAACATTTGCAGGATATTTTTCCTTGTCACACGATAAATCTGTTGCCTTGGCCAGTATCCAATCTCATCAGCTCAACGATTGGCCAGAGCCTTAAACATAGGCTGGCAGGCGAAAGCATTGTGGAGGCTGGAGGGCTTGGGCCGGATCCTGTTCCTGCTTTAATCTTTTGCTTCTTAGGCCAAGAAAACCACTTCGCTTTTCTATGTCTGTCCCTTCTTTGCGAGATGAGAGGTTTGAGACTCAGTAAGCTTGCACTTGGGGAAGTAGGCAAAGACTGAAAGGTGTTCTAGTGCCTCTCACCCTTTCTTTACCAGTGTATTCCCATAGCATGTGTCATAGTACACACCTGCATAGCCCTCCTTTCATTTCACTTGTAATTATGTCCATACTGCTGTTTTAACTAATTTGCAGTCCTTGTATGAATGAAAGATGCCTCCAGGTTGCTCACACTGTTATTCCAGGAATAGTGTCTTGGAGGAAAACCCAGTGTGGAACTTTTTTCTTACAAAGGGAACTGGTTTAACTGATGTTTCTGTGCTGTCCCTCTTCGAAATAGTATTCCAAAAAACAACTTTACCAGCTCATCTGAGGCAACGAGCTTTACTAAACCCAGATGACCTCTGGTCCACGTGACTTCATTTGTTCCTCTCTTGGCTTTGATTTGGTTGTGGTTTTTATTTCTTCCCCTCCCCACCTTCCCTAAATGTCAGGCTGTGACATAAAATTGCATGCAAGCATTGGGAGCTCTGGAACAAGCTCCATGCATCTCTTAAAATCTGTATCCCTCCCAATTCCCCTGTTATTGCCCAGTGATTGTCCCCTTTCCCTTCTCAGTGGAAGTCTGACCTGTGATACACCTAATCTTGTCCCTTTTGATTTATAGCAATGCATGCACTAGCAATTGTAGTCATGTATGTAGCGTAGTCTGTGACTGGAGAATAACCTGCCTGCTCCTCTCCGATGTACTCAGTAAATCATTAGTTAAATACATGTCAGTTAGTTAGTACAAGTCAATTGGGAAGCAGGTGAGTTCTCTTAAAATCAGGTTGTTGGAAGTTGGGGTGTTTATTCTATCAAAATCAAATTGATTTTAATCTGAAGCTTTTAAATTAAGAGAGATGTGGATAATTCTCATCAGTTTGTAAGGTCTTTTTGATTAGTTCACCTGGCTGGACTGTCTTCCTGTTGCTTTGCTTGTGAATTACATCTGCAGGCAAGGTGGAGAAATAGACTCCAGCCCTAATGGGGAAGTTCCATTATCTGGAAAAAGGAACCGTCTAAGGGAGCAGGGAGCTCATTCTTCACAGTGTGCTAGTTCAGACACACTGGACTGTGGTGTTATCACTGACCTTTTAGCTGATGACTGCCATCTACCTGACTAAGCTGCTTTTGCTTTACAGCTTTTGGGATGTTGCTTTCCAACATCTCAAAATGGGTATCATACTTCATTACAGAACTGGCACTGTAATCTTCTATTTCACGCTGATAACCCACTGAAAAGGGGCAAGAGAAAGAGAATCACGAGATGCTGGTCTGTCTGACTGTATCAGACAGACTCAGAAATGATACATTTCCCAAAGACAAATGGGAACTTTAAAAAAAAAAAAAAAAAAACTGAGTGATGTTCTCCCATTTTACGTATTCTTTTGAGGATTTTTTTCTTCTAAGCTGCAGTAATGACAATATAAAGATTTGCTTTTAACCTTGAAAACTGTCTCCACACAAGTTGCAGTAGATCCATCTACCTTGAGGAAGAACTTCAACCATTTTTAATGCCATTAAGCAATTAAATGATACAGTCATTTAAAAGCAGACCATATAAAAGGGTGCACATCTGCCCCTATTTAAGCAAGAAATAGCAATATCCATCCCTCATGCATAGATTTAAAAAAAAAAGGAAAAAAAAAGATGTTTTTTCAATAGTAGTATTGCTGCCCTTTGTTTTCTGTCAGTTTTTAGCATTATAGAAATGTTAAATGATTCTCTTATATAAAGAAAAGTTGAAAGTGACAACAATGGTTCATAGCAGGACTAAAAGTCAGGAGATGTGCATTCTGTCCCTGACCTTGCAGTCCACTGTATGACAGCAGACAGGTCACTTCCACTTCCTTTGCTTTTATTATTCTTTTTGCCTGATACCTGAGATTTTCTTGCACTGGGATGCTGAGGTGTAGGGCGCAAAGGGAGCTGGATCTTGGGCACTATCCCAGCACTTGCTGCAAAGCAACAGAAAGTATTGCAGTGACTCTAACACTGCTGCATGAGTCTTGGCTGACTTTTCTTGCTTTTAGAAAAACTGTTGGATATGCAGTTTTAGCAGCGCAGTAATATGTGATATTGATATGGGATTAAAGAAACAAGAAGTTGAATTTCTAATCTTCTTTACCTATGGAAAGTCCTGGAATGCTCCTGCCCTGTTTAACAGCACCCTGTTGTGACTTCTGGTGGGGACACACACAAATACAGAAGCCAAATTGTAGGTATGAAGGAGATGGTGTTGCCTAGTCATATTTATTTACACCACTTGTTGATTATTGATTAGCTACTTGACTCTTGGTTCTGTCTCTTTATTGCAGTTGAGATGTCTTTTGACTTCATGGGAATGTAATTCTGTGACACAGACCCCTGATTTGAGTAATCCTTCAATTTTTTCATCATCTTTGATCTAGAAGAGCAGCATTCTGGGACTATTCTGCTAGCCCAAAAGCATCTGGGGAGGAATGGGAGGACAAATTCATATCAAATAGCTTGTTTGTCTTGTTTCTTTTTTTATACCATCTCCCACCTTCTCTTGAATACATCTCTTAAATGTACCCCTATCCCTTGCCTGCATAGCTGCCACGGTGCCTGAACAGCGGACAGTGACGCTCGATGTGGATGTGAATAACCGCACTGACCGTTTGGAGTGGTGCAGCTGTTATTACCATGGCAATTTCTCCTTGAACGCTGCCTTTGAAATCAAGTTACACTGGATGGCAGTGACTGCAGCTGTTCTTTTTGAGATGGTAAGAGTCCTTGTATCCTGGGTCACCACAGCAATGCCATTATGGCCTCCATATCCCTTATACCACTGGGGACATTGTTATGTGAAGCTGATGGGAAGTATTAGGGGAGAGAGAGATGGTGGGATGGATTTGCCATCATTTCTGTAGGTAATTTTACTGGTGGTCCTTGGCATTGCTGCATCTGGTCAGCATTTATCATGCTATCTGTAGTCCTTGTTTCTGTAGGATGGTGTTCTGCTTTCAGTGGGCTTGATTTGCACTGTGCAGAGGTCAATACAGGTGGGGGTGGTATTTATGTGCCACTTAGGCAAACCTAAGTTTTTGGAAAAGAATTTGTTTTGCACCACATTCCTCTCACCCCAAACCTAAACAATTTGAAATTCAGTGGAATTGCTTTTATGACAGGGCTTTTCCAGGCAATATGTTCTCCTGTTCAGCAATGCCTTTTAGCTTTTTTTTTTTTTAGCTTCCTGAAAACATTTTGAATTGGAAATGCAAGCAGTTTTTGTCACCTCCTTGTTTCATTTTTAGTTGTTTTTGTTTTTCCTTTTTTATCTTCTGTAAAACTCAAACTATTTAATGCCAGGTTTTACCCTACCCAGCCAAATAGCACTGGGAGGTTGTTTCTGCTTTTATTTAAAATCTATTGCAGTGTTCCAGTAAAGCAGCAGTGCTTAGCCACTGATGATAAGTAGGCTGAATCAGTTCCTGAAAAATGTCCTATTTTAAAGCGCTTTCTGATTGATGTGGCACTTAAAAAAGGAAAGCCTGATGTCTTGTGCTTGTACTGCTTTGCTTACAAGGATGCTTGTGTGCCTGCCATGCAAAGCAAGCTGGGCCTGTGGAGAATTGAGCATGTCTGATCTATTCTTGGGGAATGAGTTGCTCCTATGCACATAAGTGCCCTTCTTCAGTTTGACATATGTTGTATGATTCACTGTTTGAATCTTTTTCTCAGGTTCAGGGCTGGCATCGTAAAGCCACATCCTGTGGTTTCTTGCTAGTCCCAGTCTTGGAAGGCCCATTTGCATTGCCCAGTTACTTGTATGGAGACCCACTTCGAGCTCAGTTGTTCATCCCACTCAATGTTAGCTGCTTGTTGAAGGAGGGTAGTGAGCATTTGTTTGATGGTAAGAAATATTTGTTTCTTTGGTTTACCCCTTGATATGCTTTCCTGCAAGTAGGTCTCTCCTGGCAGATATCTGACACGAAGAACCTCCTTTACCAGATATGCGTGAGCTGGAGGAAGGGCCTGTTGTTACATTTTAACAGCCATTCTCAGGAAGGTGGTACTCAGAGGAAGCTGTGGGGGCAGGCTAATCAGCATGTAACAGTGTATGAAGTTGGCAGCAAGAAGTTGGAAGGCACAGGGAGGGTTGCCTCCCCAGTGGTCATTGTTGCCATAGTGTTGCATACCCTTCCGTAGCCTGTATCAAGTAGATGTTCTGTTTGATACGATGTTATACTGTGAAAGTGCATTTTGCTGGTAGATAGTGGCTAGAGCTGCTCTGCGTTTGTACCCTGCATTTGTTTATTCTCCTCGGTGAGATTAGGCTTTCACAACCGCCATCCTCTTTACTGTTGCTATGGCTACATTCGTGGTAAGAGTGTTTGCACATGAGATTAAGAGCTAGAAACTGCAATCTCCTTTTCTGCAATGTGACCTCGCCCTTCTGCGTGATGCTGTTGTGGTAAGTCTCAGGTGGGAGCTCAAAGATCAGAGAGCGCTGTGAGAAGAAACAATCAGTAAAAGGATGTTTTAGAAAAAAGTGAAGATCATTTTATTCATTTTCATTAACCCTTCCTTTAATTCTTTATTTTCATAACCCAATGTCCAGGTGTAAATGTAAAACAAAACAACGACAAAAAGCAGTGACAAATCCATGTGATGTGAGGTCACTGTAGCCTCACTGAAGCATTTTCAGTGCACTATGTGGTGATGCACAGCACCCCACTTGCCTTCTTTGCCCCCCTCCCATGGAACTCCCATTAAGTTCCTTTCCTTCATCTCTAGAGATACAAAAGCTAATTTCAGGGATGAATCTGCTATTGATATATACAAGATATATCTCTAATAAGCAGGCATTCAAGGGACAGCTAGCAGAAAACAATCAAACTAAAAAATTGCTAGCAAATACAGAGTGCACAAAGGTGTTCTGAAGAAAACTGAGGTTTTGAAAAAGAAAGAAATAAAGTGGATTTGCTAGGTAACTGTTACCTTTTTGCTTCAGGCTTTGAACCAGAGACATACTGGGACCGTATGCACCTCCTCCAGGAAGCAATAGCATACAGGTATGTATGGAGCAGAATGACTGAAAGGTTCCTCTCTCCATGGATAAGATAGGATGAGGTCCAGGAGTGATGCTGAACTGTCACTCCTGGGTCACCTGGGCTCTGTACAGTCTACCTCTCTGCAGTCTGCTTGCCAGTTATTGGATTAAAATATAACTAGAATGTCTGGAAGTGCCCCTGTTGGGTACAGGGGACAGGTATATAGAGTTTCAGCCTGTCACCAGCAGACCATGTCTAGTCTTATGGAGGACATTGGCTTTGAAAAGTGCACCGTTCGTCGAAGTTAGAAGCAGATAGACTGCAAATAGATTTCTCTGTGAGTAAGGACAGTTATTTCCTTCATGTGTATTTAACATAGTCTTGAACTAGATGATGCCCCATGACTGACAAAAGACTGGGATACGAGCTATACATAGAAGGTTGAGCACAGCGAAGAAGGAATTATGGCAAGCTTTCAACACTGTCTAGCCTTAACCCACTGTGCTTGAACTACCAGTTTGTTTCACAGTGTTGCTACCGGGGCCTCTTTCATGATAGAGAGACTGCATTTTGTAACGGTGTTTATTTTGGGAATATGGATTCATTAGCTTAGAAAGCAGGAGAGGAAGAAACATTCTCCAAATAGCAAAGAACTGTCAGGTGAGCTGCTCAAAGTTCTGTATGTAATGTTTTCCAGCGTGAACAAAATGATCTTACAGTTTGAGATATATCCAAGGAACATCTTTCTTGACTATTGCTCTTCCCTTATTTGTATGCAGCTGCTTCATTTTGCCAGAGACTGCTCCATGCCCTCCCAAACTGAGCTACAGGCTCTTGTTTCTGACACCTGTAAGGACAGCGTGGAGTTACAAGTTTTCACATTGTACCTAGCAGAGGCAGAGAACTTTTGGAGAGGCTCAGCTCTCTTCCTTCCCCCTTGCCCTCAAGAGGGGGAATGGTGTAAAACTTTCTTTTGTGCCCCTGCTTTGGGCTGAAGGAATTATAGCTGGAGTGGCTCTCTTTATTTTATTTTTTTTTTTATTTCCTTGGTGTTTGTTTCTTCAGATTCGGATTTGTGCAAGATAAATACTCGGCTTCTGCATTCAACTTTCCAGCTGAGAACAAGCCCCAGTATATTCATGTCACAGGTAAGCAATACTTGGCAGGCACTGGGGGCGAGGTGGAGGCTGTTATAAACAAAAGAACCATTTTACATGCACTTTGTGTTTTGTCAGTGACGTTTGTCCTCATTACGTCCCTAGTCAGAAGACAAGTAGCTGTATCAGCCAACACAAACCAGAAAACTGGCAAGATGGAATGAAAAGCACAAAGTGTTGCTGCTAATGAATGGCACTGGTTTGAAATCTTGCCTTATGGTGTCTCTGAAACTTTTTACTTCCAGGAGATGAAGAAATAATAAGTCAGAGTTTATTCCAAGTGCAGTATAAACAAATGTGCATCCAGCATCTAGCAGCTAGTAGGGAAAGGGAATGGGAGAAGTCAGTGCTGTGCTCTTGAGCTTAAGGTCAGCTGTAGATGCCTCTCTACCTGTATGCACTGTGTGGGAAATGGATAAAGCATTTAGGATCTACTTGCTCATGTTATTTTTCTTCATAAATGTTGGTGATCTGTCAGCACTTTTAACTAAAATACATGCATAGCGTATTACGTTAAAATAACTAACTACATTCACAGGTGTTGCTGAGACACGAAGGCAATGATGAGAAAAGAGCATCTGGAAGATTACAGGAGAGAATGGAAATTGATGTAAGGTTAGAAAGATAGATTAGAGCCTACCCCTTTGCTTCGTTTACTTCTACCAAGAGAAAGGCAAGGCTAAGTGCTCTCTCCCAGTGCTGTAATTTGCGGGAAGAAATAGCATGTGAAAGGAAAAATGTATTCCATTTTATCTTGCTAAAAGGCAATGGCAGGGAACTCAATCCATTTTCCTTTTCAGGATGTAACATCAGCTACCAGTTATAGGGACTCAGGTCTGCCTAAGGCTAAAGTTCTGTCTGTTTCCTTCAGGGACGGTGTTTCTGCAGCTGCCATATTCAAAGCGGAAATTTTCTTGTGGGCAGCAGCGACGCCGGCGCAACTCCACTAGCTCCACCAACCAGAACATGTTTTGTGAAGAGCGCATTGGCTACAACTGGGCCTACAACACCATGCTGACAAAAACGTGGCGGTCCAGTGCCACTGGGGATGAGAAATTTGCTGATCGGTTGCTGAAAGACTTTACAGATTTTTGCTGGAACAAAGATAGCCGGCTTGTGTTATTCTGGACTGACTGCCTAGATAAGATGCACGCTAGTGCTCCGTGAAATAGGGTTGTATCTCTTAAGGAGACAGCTAGAAGCTTTACCTTGTGGCAAGGAAATAGAGGGGGAGAATGACTGGAGAAGAGCCTCTCTGTTGGATTTATTTTGAGGCTCCAAGGGGACCTGATCAATACTGCTGTTGATATTCAACAGAATTTGGTTAGGCCCTTGGAAAAAGAACCTGAGCTCTTGGCTTGCCAGTACGTATCACTTGACCTCAGGTTGGTATCAAGTAGCTCCTGTCCTTGATTGCCAAAACTTCGGTTAGAGCAGGGAGAGTGCAAATGGTTTGCAAGGGCAGTTAGATTCAGCACCGTGTGGTGGTAGCAGCTTGTCGTCATTGGAAATGACGGGTGCTCTTTGCATCTGCCATGCCCAACTGCAGCCTTTATCTTTCCCTTTTGAGGTATACCTGGTTGTGTGAATATGTATGATAAAATGTGAAGAGATGCCTGTTAAATTTCATACATGTAAATAAGTAAAAATACAGAAAACCAAGTGACCTGATGTTTTGTTGTAACTCCAGACAGCAGGACAGAACTGGGGAGTAAAGGAGAACATCACCAAAAGGAAACACTGCTTCTTAAGTCCTGCATGATAACAAAATGCTCAGAGTCCAGTGGTGGGACTTCATCCTCTCCAGCACAGGGTGTAGAACGGTGTCACACAGCAGGAGCAAGGAGGCAGTTACCATCCTGCTAGGCTGGCATCCGAGCCAAAGGAGGATTCACAGGCAACTGAGGGAAGGAAAAGGGGGATTCTGATTTTAAGATGTCTGTATGCAGCGAAACGCAGATGCCTGCAGTCAAATACGCAGTCTTTGTCTTTACAGAGAAAGGTAGCATACGTCCCATGGAGCCAGATACTGAAATGTGGATTTGGGGTGGGTTTGGGGCCTGCGGCTGGCAGCACGGTGTGTGGGTGGTGGTTCATTCCTGCTGCACAGCGGTTGCTGCTGCTGGCAGTGCTCCTGGCTGTGCTCGCTGTAGCAGAGTCAGCAGAGGGCTGGCACATTCACACTGCTGTTCAGACTTGATTCAAGGAAAATCATGGCTGCTTCAGTTTTGGCTCATCTCATGGAATGACTCATCTGTTATTAGATGGGACCCACCTAGAAAAGATGGGTTTGAGTTGCATTCCTCTTTCAGTTCCTTCAAGTGTGTGAAAATTATCCGGGCATGTCTGATCCCCATTAACATCTTGAGGAAAAAAAAAAAAAAAAAAAAAAAAGAAACCCTCCTATAAAAATATCTTGCTGCCCTCTATTCTACCCCCACTTCACTAACTTCACTATGAGCACGTAGTTGTGCGGGCAGCTGTGGCTTTGTCAAAGCGAGTGCTGGGGGAGAGAGGGAAGTGGAGGGGGAGACCGGGCCTGGGGCCCTCGAGGTCAGCGGGGTCCTGGAGGCTCTCCCCGCCTGCGGGAGGCCGGCCCCAGGTGAGCCTCCCCCTGCCTGCGCGGGGAGGCTGACAGCAGGGGAGGCTCCTCCGGGCCCGGCCTGCAGATAGCGGGGCCTGGCGCCTTGCAGCGGGAGGCAGGGGCCGCCACTCGCTCCCCACCACCTCGGGAGGGCGCAGGGGTGTCCCTGCTCCTCGCCCTGCTCCTCAAGCTCGCAGGTATTTAACAACTTTTCCCCCCTGGCCCGGAGGATGGGGGCACGGGGGCATCGTGCCGGTCTCCTTTCCCCAAGGAAAACGGGGCGAAAACAGCCCCGATGGTCCGAGTTAGGCTGTGCTGTAATGCCTGGCCTTGTTTTGGAGAACACCCTGCTTTGTTTCCCCAGAATGGCTCCGGGCTTCAGCTGTAGCAGTCTCAGTGCTCCCTGTCGAAGCTTGGAGGGGGGTGCCCAATTTGAGGATGGGGATTAGAGCAGGGACCTGGGGGCAGTGGAGAGCTGTCAACACTCCCAGCACCCTGGCGTGCACCACAAGTAAGAGCTGAGCAGGAGCAGCGTAGAGTCTGGCTTCCTACAGCCCTCCTGCGCTGGCCTCCGAGAGGGTTTTGGTTTTTTATTTTTTTTATTTTTTTATGCATACCATAGGAGCTAAAAGTAAGAGATAATAGTTTTTATCTAACCACAATTTTCTGCATTGCATAGAAAAGGCTTCTAGCAGGACATCAGGATGAAGCGGTTCATGGCCATGTTAAGCAGAAACAAACACAAGGATCCCCCACCCACCAAGCTGCTGGAGCTAGCAGGGCAGCTTTGCCAGGACCTCCAGAGCTCATCCCCTAATCTGGAGAAGCTGGTTGGGGCCATGATGAGATGCAAACAAAAGAAGCATTTTCTCACTAACATCCACGTTGTCCGAGCTTGTGTGTTTGTTCACATCCGTAGCGGGCAGCATGACACAGCCTGCAAGCTCCTGGAGGTAGGGATGTGTTCTTCCTTGCTTCATTGAAACAAAAAGCAGTGCCAGAAAAATAGGGTTTAGAGTTGTTAGGTTTAGAACAGAGGTTCCCAATCTGCAGTGTGTGGGAGCATTTCCAGCTGGTGTCCAGTAGTGGGAGGTGATGTGTGTGGATGGGTTGACCTGAAACCCAGGGTAAGGCCTCTGCTACAGGCAGTTACAATTAAACAGTCAAGGGGAAAAAGGTAACTGGGTTATCGTGCAGTTGGTTGTAGTTTGTGAAAGCAGGATTTTGTTCTGACTACTGTGATAGAGGCTTATAACATACCATTCCGATTTAGTGTTGCAGGGCAGAAGAGAAGGAGGAGCTGGTGCAACTTTGGCATGAGATTCACTACCATAGGGTTATGGAAAAACACCACAGAGATTTTCTGACACCACTGCAGAAATTTCGTTGCAGGAAGAGGTACCATGGCATGGGAGAAAGCAGTTCTTTCTTCTCTGCTGTAATATTTATGTGCAGGGGGTAGAGATTCAGAGGCTGCACATCTCAAAATGACTGCATCTGGGAGCTGGTTTTTTCTTGGGGTTTTGGCCTCATGGGGCAATGTAAGAATATTTCCCTTAAACATGAATGAATCTTTTGGGGTCTTTCCTGATCCTGTTTTCTCGTATGTACAGGAATCCTTATTTTCCTCTCTCTTGTGCACAGGAATCCTCCACCTATTTCCCTTTGTCCTGAGGGCTTGAAAAATCGAAACTATTCAGATGAAGTACGCCAGCAACTGTACAAATTTGCTGCAGAGGTGACAACAAATCCAAACAAGGAACAACGGGTAAGGATATGCTTCTTCCAGTCAAGTGTCCTTGTCACAGAAAAACAGCGTTCTGTGATCAGGGATCTATAGCTGGTTTCATTCTAGATCTGTTTTCAGAAGCCCAGTGGGGCTGGAATTCCCCATATTTGATCTTTCCCTAAAGGTTTCCTTCAAAAAAATAGTAATAATAAAAATTAAAAATAACAAATTAAGTTAATGCTAAGTAACTTTGCTTGCCTTGGACAAAAAGATTAGGGTAAATAAGTTCTTTGCTGGGCTTTTTAGCAGGTCTAATCTTGTAGTGACTGAACACAGGCAGGGAAATAACCATCACTCAGAAGGGCTATATTATAGTGATACGTAGTTCTGATTTGACTGGGTTGTAGCCTATATGCAATTCCATTTTGCTCACCAGAATGTTTGTACTAATTTATCACATTAAACTCATAGAATTTGAGGACAGAAAAAAAAAGGCAGTGTTGATGTATGCAGTTATCTACCTTACCTGAACAGGGACAGATTTATAATGAAAGTGACCTGTGACATGTGAATTTATTCAGTAACTCTTATTTGTTACTATTTTGCAAGGTAAAAGCTTTAGACTTTAAAGTCTGCTCCTGTGGTGCTCAGTTATTCCAATACCCTTCTTACATGATGCAGGATGACCTGGTGAATTGTTCTGCAATGTGAAGATGGTTTATTTCATACCCTTTTCACAAAGCAGCAACAACTTCCAAATTTTCATTAAAAAAAATATAAATTTGAATTGGGAGCATAATGAGATTGACCTTCTGGGACTTAATAGCGCAGGTTATGATAATAATTTGTATGTTAATTTCCCAATACATTCTTCATTTATGTCATCTCATTATTTAACAAGTAGTTTAATACAGCAGAATTTATTTCTGTGAATGTGTTGCAGATGTTTATGCTGCTCAGGGTTTGTGAAAACTACTTAATGTGGTAAATGCATTAATGTTGATGCCATTAGTGTCGTGCAAGTGATGTGAAGCTGTCATTCTGTGGAAAGAGCATACTTTGCTGAGGTTTTTGCAGCATGTTGCGTGTTTAAATATAGCAATATAAAATAACAGTAAATGGTTTCCTTTAACAAACAGATTGTCTAGGAGAGCAGGGTGAAATCTGTTTTCCAGCAACTCTTTTGAGTTTATAAATCGGCCTCCTTAATGGCATCCACATAGACTTATTGGAGACCTAGAGAACAAATGTCTCCGGTGTGTTTGAAAGCTCATTTGTCTGGCTGTCTTTGGAACTGAAGGGAAAGGGCTGACTATTTGGATGTGGTTTACTCTTTTTTTTCTTTTTGATCCCCCCCCCCCCCCCCCCCCCCCCCCCCCCCCCCCCCCCCCCCCGCCCCCCCGGGTTTGCAGGAGAGATTGGCTCAGGACATGAACCTGCAGCCAGCTCAGGTCTATAACTGGTTTGCAAATTATCGACGACGTCAAAAATCCCGTATCCATTGTGAGGAAAAGCTTAACTACTTGTGCCCTGAGGGGACCTTGACACACCATGCAAAGGAGCAGCAGGATAGAGGATCCTACACTCCACAAACTGCAGGTTTGTCTCTTCCTAATGGGCTTGGGATGCGGTCCAGAAAGCTGAAAAGTTTTAAACTTCTTCAGGAAGAGAAGGATATTCCTTCTGCAGAAACAGCATCTATATGCTGAGGGATCAAGTGGCCACTGGAGAACTCTGCTTCAGTGGAGTGCCTCATCGCTTGGCTCGAGGCTGTCACTGTAGGAGGAGCAAGCTTTGACAAGGATTGCGCAAGGGCAGGTGAAAAGATACACTGTTCTCAGAAGGGGCACCAAATGAAAACAAATACATGTCAGGCAGTAGGTTTTAGCTCTCAGCCTCTGGGATCAGGATGTGAATTTGCAGATTGGTCTGGGACCAAAATGATTGCGCTTTGTGTATCAGTCACATCTTTCTTTCAGTGACTGACTAGCAATAATTCACAACTTGCTGTTTTGTCTTTGATCTCAATGATCACCACTGTTAGCAGCATTTACTACTGTCTGTTGAAGAGGATGAAAGAGATGCCGGTGTGTTCACGTAATGATGTTGACACCTGCTTTTTTCTACATGTAGCAGGGATCCAGTGCATCACAATCACAGCACCTTGCCTTCTGCCTGCCTGGCCATTTTCACATTGCTTCTGTCTGTCTTGTAGCCTTCCCAATGCTGGATTGGATGCAGAGTGCCTTTCAAAGCCAACAAATACCGATGGCTTAAAGGAACACAATAATAGCTCATAAACTTTTCCCCAGAACATGAAGGGGATTATTACAATGCAGATAGGTCACTCTGAGCTCCAGTTCACTCCTGTAAAACCCAGTATTTCTGTACCCCTTCACAGAAGCTTGACCAAACTTCAGTCATGGGGAAAAAGAGGGCCTTGCTGCATTTCACAAATTTGACTGTTATTTAATTGCTTTTTGGAGTAACTGTTAGTGTTCCTTTGCCTGCCTGGCCTGTGTTTTTCAGGTGGATCTTATGTAGGCATCAGCTCTGAGCAGACAGGGATAAACCTCATGCCCTGTGACCCAGGGTGGGAGCAGTCAGCTACAGACTTGGATAAGTCTCCAGAAGGAATGTATTTAAAGATGCTGGAATCCAGGTGATGTATGAAAAAGTCTTTACAATAACAGTTCAGAGATGAAGCATCCCTTAAACTTGGTCATGGAACTGACTTCCATTTCAGTTCTCAGGGGACATTATTTAGGGAGTCTTAATGGGAATGGTCCATGTCCAGTTTCAGGCAGGTGGAGCATCTTGTAGTTAATCTCCCACCTGCCAAGGGCAGGAATCAAAGGTTGAGCTGGGGTGTCTCCTCTCTTTGAAAAGCAATATGTCTGGCTAATTTGTTTCCTCCATCACTACAGCTTTATTCAGAGCAGCGCACTGTGCGAAGCAAGGACAAGCAAGGCGTTGATGGCTCACGTCACTGAACAACCCGTAGCTTTTTTCAGTGAGGCTGTGCTGGAACCAGGAACCTGCTTTAACTCTGCCGTCCTGCAGCCCAGAGAAGCAGCAAGCAGTACTGATGCTGGCCCCCAGCTGGATAACTTTGTTGTGTGCTCTTGTGGGTCCCTTATCTTCCCAGGTGAACGTCTGGCCACGTGGCAGGTCCCTTCCAGCACCACAGGAGTCTCTGGCTCCATGTGGACCCCAAATATAGAAGGTTAGTAAAAATGAACCCAGATTATGGCCCGTAAGAGTTTTTCAAGCTTCTCTTCCCTTTGTTGGAAACATGCTTGTTCAATTACATGGCTCTCCCACGTCATGACAAGTGGGAGCAGGGCTTATCTTCAGCTCCCATAATAGCATAGAAAACCTGTTGATTTAAGGTATTGAACCAGACATTCTTGCCTACTATCTTGCTAAGACTGTAACTCCTCCTTAAGATTGTGCTTTTCCAGCAAGGTGGAAAAGCACTTTCTTTTAGCTTTTCCATTGGAGGAGTCCATTCAGCTGCTGTCTGCTCATCTTGCCAGTTAGCAGGGTTCTGGGTTTTTAAACCCCTGACAATTCTTCAGAGGCAAGTGCTGATTGCCTGAGCAGATGCTGGAAGCATGGTGCTCATCTTCAGCAACGCTTTCTCACTTGCCTTTCTTCTTCCTGCTTTTTCTCTCTCCATTTCCGTCCTATCCTGTCTTGTTCAGCATTCCCACCATCTCTTTTCTTGTCCCTGTTCTTCAGAATAGCCTTGATAGGATACTTAACACCTGCTTTTGCTATAGGTCTACAGAATGGAAGGTGCTGTGACTGTTACTTGCACAACCTCTGGTGAATGCACAGCAAAGAGGGGGGGACTAGCTGGGTCAGAGGTTGAGGTCATGTTATCTGTAATTGTCTTTAATACGAACATTTATTTCAGCAGGTATCAGAGCTCCCTTGAGCAGAGTCCCTCAAGGTGGTTTTATTGAGGCCAGTTCAGGAAGAATCATTCGGCAGTCAGATTTAGAGGTTGAAAGCTTCACCCTTAGAGAAGGACAGCTAGGGACCCTGGAGACTATTCTTCCCCACAGGTAAAGGAGTGGAAAGCACAGGGCTTCTCAAAGGCAGGACTAACAATGATGTTGTGAATCTAGCCTTGTCCTGATTCCCCTATTGAAGAGGGCTGCAGAAAGTGTGGTAATGCATCTCGTTCCAGGGGCCTGACTCTACGCTTGTCCTCATCAGATTCTGAAGATATTTTTATCTCTGTGTTGGAAATGGGTGATGCTGCATAAATGTATTTGTGTTTTACAGGTAGTTAGTACAAAGGAGATTCAGGGCCAGCATCACGAACCCCTCTCTTTTAAGCAGGTTTGGCATCTAAGCCATTTGTCTGTTTTTCTTTTTGGCAGAAAATCATAACTTACACTGATCTCTGTGAGAGCTGACCCTGCAGGCTGGGTTGGTAGGGCCTGTACTTAATCCTAAAATAGTTTTTTGTAGCTTCATAACCTCATGACAAGATTATTCCGTAGTGCAAGCTTTCCAAATTGGAAGACAGAAAGACAGTCACTGTTCTGCCTTTTTGTTTTCCACCTGTACCGAATGTTTCAGACAGCAGGTTTTCTCTGGGACTTGAGATAAATTCACAGAATGCAAAACAACAAAAATCCGTGCCATCTTCCATGTGTTACACAACTTCCATCATGTTACATAAAAATAAACACTGCAAAACAGAGATTATAAAGTTCCTTTAATCTGGTGATCTACAAGACAGATCAGGAGTAGTAGTACCATTTTGTAACCCTTTTGCTTGACCCGGTCCAGCATTTGTGCTAGTGTGACACTGTCAATAATGTGTCAAAGAGGTAGGCAGAAGAAGCAGTTTTATTCCAGCTTTACGTATGAGGAAGCAGAGGCAGGGAGAGGCTTTGTGGCTTGTCAAAGCGACAAGGGAAGGCAGTGATTCACTGGAGATAGAGATCAGTAGATTTTTTTTTTTTTTGCCTCCCAGTTAGTTCCCTGCTATAAACATTTCTGTCTTTTACCTCTGTTTCCCAGTTGGCTTGGTGCCTACAGTTGTTCACATTCATGTCAGACTCCCTTCTTGGAATTGCTGGGGTGAACCCAGGTCTAGGTATTGTGAGCCCACCTCAGCCTGTGTTTTGGGATTTGCAGTTTTAAACTGTGGCTAAGGATTATGAAAGACGAGTGAGGAATTGCTGGCAATATTTTGGCTGGATGTAAAATTGCATGTTCTGACTCTAGAGTGAGCTCATGTTTATTTTTAAAGTATGTTCCACCACTAGAAGAAATCTATGGTGAATGTCTCCTTGTTGGGTATGTCAGTTGTGCCAGGAATCCATACACCCTTTATCATGTTCCTGGCAGGGGCAGGACTTGCTGCTTCATCGACACCTTCTGGTGAGGATACAGTTATTTGAACTCTGTTTGTAGACCCTACTTGGTTTAGTGGCCTGGTCCATCTCCCCTCAGAACCTTGAACTCCCCAAAATACCATTCACGCTATGGAACTTAAATCTTTTCAGGAGTGAGTGAGGCTTAGGCTGCAACCTCACCTGGACCTTTTTGCAGTTTCTCTCTAGAGAGCCAGCAGACCTTGGGTGGGAAGTCTTGGGTGAGATCACTGCGCAGTGATGGGCAATGACGGAGGATCACCTCTGTTACCAGGCAGTGCCCTCTAACAGACTTATTGGATTAGAGAGGAGTATTGTGTCACCTGAGTCATCTTTAGCAGTAATGTTGCAATGAGCATCACTCATCTAGGGACTTAAGAAGGAGCCTACAGCTTAATCGGTGAGGCAGATGAGTGGTGTTATCCTGGAAAGACAGGGCAGTGAAACTATCCCTGCTTTGGTGATAAAAGTAAAGCAGACAGAAGGAAATTATTTATCCAGGGTCACCCATCTGGAGTGGACTTCGACTATGACAGTCGCTGCCTCGCCAGTGCCTGTGTCGGTCTGCTTTGTAAGTGCCAGGGTAGAGCTGCAGGTCAGCCGAAGGAACCTTGATCTGCATGTCTCGTTTTAAAGGTGCTCACCTGGAAAGGACTTGCCCTGAAAGCTTATTAGACCAATTTCAGTTTATTTCTTTTATGGGCTTTTTCCAGTTGGTCCTACGCACTTGGGCTGTATCCAAACCTCTCATGCTCCGCAGGGCTGTGAGGTGGGAGTGTGAGGGGGAGCCAGGCTGGGAGCTGACTGTCTCCATCTGCTCCTGCTGCCTGACAGGAGAGTGTGATCCAGCTAGTGAACTGGAGGGCCCGGTGGGGCACCAAACAGATGCTTGCCTCTACAGATAGTGTTGTTTTATCCTCTTCATTCTTCTGGCTGGAACAGGTGGAATGTAGCCCGGCTAATGGTTCATGCAGAATATGGCTCTCCTGTGCCTCACATTTCAAGCAGAAAAGCACACTGAACTCTATAGAGCAAGACAGACTGCGTTTATGAGCCAGCTTATTGATTTAGAAAATACCAGTGCTGAGACGTTCGTTGCAGCTTACCAATTCTTCCTGCATTTTGGAATGCCAGCTCAGTACAGTAGGAATCCTCCTGCCATTAGGCTCACACCCCAGATAACCCCACATGCATGACGCTGGCAGGCAGCAAGTTTCAAATGTGCAAAAGGAGGCTACTTTTTTGCATGTTGCATAATTAAATCACAGAATTTGTTGCTAAGGGTGTTGTGCATGTCAAAGTGTAAGTGGGCAATGAAAAAGGATGAGAGGAATTTGTGGGGGTAGGGGCTGAGTCTGTTTGTCATTAGTAAATGTAACTGCATGAATGCAGCCTCCAGCAGAGGAATCCCAAGACTGATCGCTGAAACCTGGAGGGGATCCCAAGGAAGGGCAACTCGACAAGAAACAACCCTGTTCCTTGTACTTTTTTCCAAAGTTCTGTTAGCTGATTCCTTTGGTCTGGGCTTGTATGGCTATTCATACCCTGGGGTATTCCTGGCCGTGGTATGGGCAGTGTTGTTGGAGTACAGATACAGAGTTGGTGACAAAGGGCATCCCATCGTCGAGTACCCAGTGTCTCCTACTTGGCCCAGTGCCTGCAGACTCTTTTCACACGTTGGCAGAGCCCCTGGAGAGGTGTGGATGGGGAAGCCATGTCCCCGGACTGTCGGCTGATGGCCTTGAAAAGCTGTAGTAGAATTATAGCTAATGTTGTGGCTATGTCTAAAGCCACCTTTGTATGTTTTGACTCTGAGGACCTCTGGTGTTAAAATATGTTCCAGGAGAGAGACATTTTGGTAGACATCTCTTTGTTTATGGAGAATGTTCTAGGGGCATAAGGCAAGTTGCAAATGGAGCTGTCAGTCCTGTATACTGCTGCTGGTCAGGCTAGTCCTCTCATTGCACAATCTGTTTTTTCAGTCTGTGACAATTTGAAGAAATGACACAGGTTTGTAGTCAACAGAACTCATTATCTTTTCAATGAATAGTCTTATCAGCAGCCCCTCTTGTCCTGCTGCCAGACTGCAGTAAGTGGTAAGTAGGGCATAGATACAAATGCATTTGTAAATAATCATATTTTCTTCCAGTTCCCATCAGACTGTGGCTGGCAAGCCTCAGTGCCCACCTGTTTCTGCACCCCGCATGGAAGAAAGCCAAGCCATGGGACAAGGCCAGGTAAGAGAACGCACCTAATGTTCAGAGAAGAGAGCTCAGCCACACACACCTTCCTGCTGTAGCATTCTCACAGGAGATGTGAAATCTCACATCATATATTGTATGAAACATACACGATCTAAGCATATCTTTAGAATCAGTAAGCTTGGCATTCTCTGAGTACCATCCAGCAGATGCTGGGATGCTAGGAGAAGAGGATTTTTTTTGGTTTTGTCACTTTAATTGCTTATCAGACCTTGATTTTACTAAACACGTCATTGCAATGATGGCCAAATCAACCTCTGTAGATCCAAAGTATCATTTAAATTTTGAGCAACGGAGGGTTCACCTAGCACTGTGAAAAACAGAAGATGGGAAGATGGTTTCTTGTGGGTCCTTCCCTTCTGAGAGGTTTTGCAGAATTAGACTCAGCTCTTTGAAACCTGTTAAAATCTTTAATGTAATTTAAATTTGAGTTTGTGTTACTACTGAGGAAAAGAGATTTTGTACACTACTCTCTGAGATGGCTGAGAGTAGTGTACAGAGCAGTGTTGTTATAGGAAATGATAGAAGAAGCAACTTCCCTTCCATGATCAGGATTCAAACTGTATGCCTTCTTTTGGTGCTTTTAAAGCAGCAGAGAATAGAAACTAGAAATGTTCTGCTTTCAAGGGAATGGGAGCACATCTATGAATTAACTGTTACTTAAAAATAGGACTCAAGAAAGCCCTATCTAAACTGTAGCTTAAGCTATTCGTTAAGTTTATTTTTTGGCTTCAAATCTATTGGTCTAGCAACGAGTTAGCATCCATTTCTGTTTCTCTTGCGATGTCAGCTGCTGGAGAAAACCTTTCTGAAAGAGATTTTGAAAAGCAGGAGACCATATCTGCTGGCCTCATTATGGGAAGCGGCTGCAGCTCTCAGGGCAGTAACAGAACCTCTTTTGAGCCTTTGAAAGCATCAATATAAAGATCTGTATCTTGGAAAGTGGCCTTTTTACCAGCCATAATGGGAGCCAGATGAGTAGGAAAGCTTTGGGCATTAATAATGAATGAGCCTTTTCTAAGATTTCTAGAGTATGCAGTCTCTGTAGCTAGTGTTTTCCTCTTGCTATTTTGGATTTAGGCACTGATTTTGTAATTGCATAGAAACATGACACTAGGTGCAATATGGTATGGGGAACAAGATACTATGTGATGCCTGCAGATGTCAGAAGGCAACATCTTCAAATCTTTGTAATAGTTATTCAGTTCAGGAATTCAGAAGAGTAATTTTTTTTTTGCAAATTTTAATGTGTGCTGTAGGAAAAGGAAGAGCTTGAATGGGTAAATGTTTTTACAACGTTCCACAGGCTTCCTGGGTGTGCTTCTTCTTACAGGATCACCTTTCCCTGGGCTTGTCGCAGGGATATGTGGATATTTGGTTCCCATGTCTGAACCACAGCTGTACAGTGCCTGTACCACACATGACTTTCAATTTGTTCTTTGTGGGTCATATATCCCATCAAAATTAAAAGGAGAGTAAAACAAAACAACAACAAAAACCAGTTAACCGATTTTGGAGATGTTCCTTTCCCTTCATGAATAGAACTCCCTTGTCCAGGTGATCATTCCCTTCTTAATTAGTTCATCCTGGTTTTGCCCTCCGTTGTTTACTTGCTTTTATAGAAGCTAGTGTTTTGGGCAGAAGGAAGGCAGTTGCTTTTCTCTGAATTATGAAGGGTCGAATTGCACACAGATTGTGCTTGCCATTTTTACACCCATGCCCTGTGCAGATGGATTACTCCACCTGAACTTAGAGGGGGATGAAGACTTTGTCACTTCACGCGCACAGCCTTCACTACTGACATTCCCTCCCTTCTCACAGTCTTGTGCCACCGTACATCTGCCCTAAAGAGCTCTTCCACACTGAGCAAATGTGTCATTAAAGGTCATATGTGGTGAAGCTTTCATTCTTCTGCTGTGTCTTTCAGGTGCTGGAGGATCCAGTGGATCCAGTTGGTGACCCATTAACCGATGATACATTCTGGGCAGCACGGCTGCTCTTTGAATTCTCAGCTGGGGGACAAATGTGACCTGCCTACAGCAATGCTCAATGTGGTCTGCACTTCTCCAGGAAACACCCTGTTCTTTCCTGTTTTTCTCTCACTATTTTTTTTTAATGAATGAGGAGTTTGACATGGAGTTGAGGAACAGAAATAATGAGGTAGATGGATGAAGGCCTTTTCTAATAGTTATGAAGTTGGTTTTAGTTTTATGAAGAATTTTGTTATAGGTATACAGGTAAGGTATACAGGTATACAGGTATAGGTATACAAAGGTATATTGTGGATTGTAGGTTTTCACTAGAGCAGTCTGAAGCTGCTCTGTAAACGTTAAAATATCAGGTCACTGATTCTGTGGCAGTTGCATAGTTCTACCTATAGCACTGGTCAGGTGAGAGTCCTTCATTACACCATGAAGGTACGTGAAACTCTACTCAGAAGGAATAAAATCTTAGTTACATTGCCCAACAGTTGGATACTGGATATGAGATAAAGGTTATCTCAGGCATGGAAAATAAGGACTCAGCTAAGTGCTGGTAAAACACTGCTGTTCCTCATCTCTGCACTTGTGTTGTGCTGCTGGGCATCACTTTGAAATGTTCCATGCTCTGTAGTGCTGTGGGTGACACAGACTGGAGCATGGCAGAAATTACAGTGCTAGAGTTGCAGGACTGGAGGGGGGGCATACAAGTGCATTGGTAGCTAACGCTGCCTGCATCTGATTGCCAGCAAAAGGTGGATAAATGGAGAGGGTGGGAGCCTCTTGATCCGTTTCAGTGTCCTGATCGGGATGGGCTGAAACTGCACAGGCCATTGTGTCACCCTTCAGGTGGTCTGCGGCAGTGTGATGCGCAGCAGCAGCAGGTGAGCGCATCCTATTTGCCCTGCAACGCAGTGTGAGCTGTGCGAACTGTTTCCTGCACACTGTAGTTAGGTGTCTTTGAGCAGGGGCTAACGCTGTATTTGGCTGAAGGCTACTTACTCCAGGGGGTTAGGCAGTTCCAGCTGCAACCCACTTGGGGTATGTGCGCAACTCTGTGCTTTTTGCCCAGTGCTTTCCCGTGTTTAACCCAGCCTAGAGGCCTCCTGTCGCACTCACTGCCTTGTGCTGCTCACAGATCAGGAGCCCTGTTCCTTTTCTTTCGCTTTCAGACTAAAAAGCAGAATTGTGTATGAGTAGCAAAGCGGGCTTTTGATGCAGGTTTAAAATTTCTGCTGTAAGTCATCGGGCAGCCTTTTGGGTACTTTCTGTAACTATTGCTGGTATTTTTTAAATAGCAAGGTATTTTGAAAGAGGTAATCTTTGTCAAATGTACTGCCCTGAGATGAACAAAGTAGATGCCTCCAGAACTGTTTGTAATAGTTATCAAATAAAGGTTATGAATGACTCTTTCTCAAAGGGTTCATTTTCAAGGTAAGGGTATGAGGTGATTATTCACACACGGTATTTCTTAAACCCCCCAGCACTCGGGCTGTGACCCTGATACTTCTAGCGCTCATTTCTCCGGATCTGGCATAAAATGCCCTTTTCTTGGTGGATGCTTTGTGCTCAGAACACTGGTGAGGGAAATGCTTATATATACGTTCACACTTTATCTCCTTAAACAATGGGGCTTTGCGCGAACCGGGGCTGGAACGCGGGGCGGAAAGGCGCCGTCACTGCGCTGGGCGACCTCAACCCGTGAGGGCTGTGCTATCCCAGCCCTCCCAGCCCCGCTGGGCTGCCTCCCTTTTAACGCTCTGTCCCTCGCCACCCCGCCCCTGCACTGCAGCTGGGCCTCCCGGCTCCGCCGCCGCCGCTCCCCGTCCGCTCGCGCCAAGCCGGGGCTCGCTGAGGAACCCTCAGCCCGCCGCCATGGCGGCCGCGGGCCGGCTTCCCGCTTCCTCTCCATTGGCCCCCCTGCCCGCCGCGCCCGTAGCAACAGCGACAAATTTATCTCCCCGCCTCCTGATTGGCTGCCGCCTCCCGCCGAGCCATAGCAACAGCGGAGCGGGCGCGTGGCGCCTCAGAGGGCGCGCGGCGACCGTTGGCGGCAGGGGCGGGGCGGGGGGGGAGGGGTTGGGCAGCGAGCGGGGCCGCCCCGGCTGAGGGGACGGCGGGGCCGGGGCTGGGGCTGGTCAGGGCTGGCCGGAGGTGCTGGCGCCATCCCAGCCACGCCGAGTAAAATCCGTCCCCTAGGGCTTGGCGCTGCGGTGGGCGAGAGCTGCGGCTTCTCTGCTTGCCTGTGGCAGAAAGAGTAAGGCGCGGCCGTGCGCCAAGCAGCGAGGCGGCTGGCGTGCTGAGGGAGCCCCCGTGAGCAGCCCTCACACGGCATCCTGACAGACTTTTGTGCGGGGTGCCGCATAAGGTACTTTGTTTCTCCCCGCTAATGACAGGGCATGTCACTGCCGTTATTATGACTGAGCTAGTCAATCGTATATTAGAATACATGCGGATGAAAGCCTGTGTTTTATGCTTCCCTGCTGTTGAAGATTGATATATTCAAGTACAGGAGCTCTTACAAATACAGCTCCTCTCACAAGGAGACATGTTTTCAGTTGCTTTCAGATACGTAGTGCTGTTTTCTGTCAGGAAGATGATGCAGATTAGATGAACATTTCTCCACCTGTACAGAAACTTTAGACACCTGTCACAGTTTAATAATTCGTTTTCTAAAGAAACAGCCCATGCAGGTATTTTGGGTTTGGAGATAACTGACCTTTGTTCTACTGCCTTAACAATACCACTGTCCTTAGGCCTTTTTAAGTTTTTAAATAGTTCAAGAACACAGGTGTTTTGACTGTTTAATTTTAAAGAGGTGTCACTCCAGCACCATTCCTAAGGAGTGCTAGAACAAGTACCCTCACCAAACTTAACTCTGAGCCAGGCTTTGCAGCTGAAGCAGAATAACAGCTTTTTCTCATACTTCATTTAATGAGTTTCATTTCCAGATTTGGCACAGTTGCTCTCTGGAGGACAATTGAATTTTCTAGGTCATTTCCCAGATGAAATAACTTATTATTTCTTTGTAAACTTATATTAGATGATTCAAAGTTTGATAAGTGAAATCCAGCAAATTAAAAGCATTTCTTTAAGAGATGTAAAGCCACGTGGATGAAGTACAGTGTATTCTAGCCCACCAGCATCTTTGCCACATACCACCTGGGTACAGAATCGGCACAGAACACTTGAGGAGTTAGTTGCATTTGGATGAGGATTTGCCAGCTGTACCTGCAGGTGATCTTACAGAATCTGACCAACCAGAGTTACAGGTAGCTGAGCAGAGTTCAGAGGTAGGCTGCTGCTTCCTCACCTGTCAGCAAGCACAGGCTGGATGTATAGCCATGTGGCAAAGGAATCTCTGCTGAGCACTGGTGCCACTTAGCATCTGGCCTCCTCTGCCTGTGGGGCTGGGTGGAGTTGGTCCTTTGAGGGACAGTGGGGTTCTTCACATTGTATTTACACCGTGCCATCATTTGAATTGTTCAGTTTGCGTATCACCTTGTTCTTATTTCCTAGTTGTGATCTGCATCCCCATCATGATCCGGATTGCCTATTCTGCCATATGTAGCGAGCTCTGGATGTGTTTATGTTGTTCTTCTGTGGAGCTGTAATTAGAAGTACTCTGAGCATGTGACTGACCTTCCCTGAACTGAATGTGCTGTACCTGCTGTTGTCATTCCTCCTCCTCCTCAACATGGCATGCCCTAGCAAAGAAAGGAGCTTGCCCTAGATAGAAATAACAAAGATATTTTTAATTTCAAAATTCATAAAAGGGCCCAAAGGACAGTGCTCGCATGTGCTAATTGGTCGCAGAAAGGGGATGGAGATCTGGGAGCATTTTCAGAAGTTCTGTTAATCAGCGGCCTCAGAGGTGAGGACACCATCCCAGTGGGCAGCTTTCCTCTTGGCACTTTGGCGAACGGGCCCAAAGCCTGGTGAGGTCAGACTGAGCTGATGCCTGTCAGCAGTTCTGAGCTACAAATGTGGTATGAAAGTTGCAGCACAGAGGACCTGTGTGGCAGCTGCCTGTGAATGACTTCTCTGAACTAATCCACTACAGCGCTAATGAGGATTAATGACATGAGCAGTAGATTTCCCCGCTCTCATCCCCCTTGACAGCCCCTGCCTGCTCTCATAGTTACTGAATGGGCTCATCCGAGGCCCACAAACATCAGGAGAGCCAGCTTCAAGGCCAGTAATTTCAGGAAGTCTCTTCTGGATGCCTGGCTCAACTTGCTTAGGGCCTCGTTTTCAGAGGAAGTGAGCACTTACGCAGAGGCTCAAGTAGGGCACCCAGAGTAAGAGGCCACTTTTGCAAATGTTGGCAAAGGCATTATGTTTTATCTCTGCACTCCATTAGTCTTATCCCCAAAGTCTTTTGTGTTATGCTCTGCAGTGAAAGGTCATTGTTTCAGATCAATCATTTTCAGTAGGATTTAATCCATTTTTATGTCAAAATAATCCACTTTGGTAAAGTTTGAAGAAGAGTAAAATTCATTTGTTGAGAAAGATCTGGGCTTATTTTTGAAATGTGTTTGCTGATGCTGAATCTGAATTGTGTATGATGAGGTGTCTTGGGGGGGGGTTCCAGAAGTGATGGGCATCTGAATTCTGATCTTATCTCTAGGTTGCAAATGATCAGCACCTCTGAAAAGCCCAGGGATTTAGCAGGATTTTTATTTATTTATTTATTTTTGACTTTCAGCATTTATTTAGTATAGGAGCCTTTTATCTTTCAAGTGTAGGGCCTTTTTTCAGTATGGTGCTGTGGTGAAGGCTTCTGATAAGCAGGCTTTTTCATGTTTCCCTGTTTATGCTTGTAAATTCTGCTTACTTCCCTTTACGTAAAGGACAAAAAGACATTCTTGTATCTGCATAGGACTGGCAAAAACTGTAGTCTGAAGCAGCTCATGAAGAGTTAAAGCTGCTTTCAGTTAGCTCCTGTGTTCTTGCCACTTACAGAAACCCCCACAACTGAGCATGCTTCAGCCTCCTGTGCATATCCCTGAATCATTCTGGCAAGTAAAAACACTGCCATAATCTTTTATTCAGACATAGTGCTCATTCTTCACTGGACTCTGAAATGAGCAAATGCTTGGAAATAGCACATTTTGCCAGAGAGTTCTGAGGATTTATCAACTCGCGTCTGCACAGGGTTTTGAACATGCAAAAGGCTGCTGAGTATGAATGCTGAGTGATACTAAAGACACTACCAAAAAATAGGTTTGGGTTAACCTCTCCCTTGAGGGCATGAGAGTTTCAGAGGTTTTGTACAAATTGCTGCTCTTTTGTTTTAGGGCTCTCCTGTTGGTGAATAGATGCACAATATACCACAATTCACAACGTGAACCCCATTGCTTCTGAGCAGCACTAAGGCGGCGTAATCTTTCTCTCTTCATTCTGGCTTTTACCTTTGAGTTACGAGGTAGGTTCTGTGAGAATGATTGAAGATTAATATGAAATTGAAATATGACAAGTAGTAGAATATTTTTACACACACTGTGACAGCCTAGAGGGTTCTGTTGCTTGTTAAACTGTGGTGTATGGTTTGGCCAGAAATATATCATTGAAATTATAGTCTCTTGTGGTTTGGGAAAGAATCATCACACTTCAGCTACACCCACTCGTATCTTTTCCTCTGATCTTGTCATTGGTTACACCACCTTCCCTCCCTGATGTGCACTTATCTCACTTCATTGCGGGGATGTGCTGCCAGGCTTCTAACAATAAAAAATATGGATAGTCCTGAGCCTGTGAAACAATCTGTCCTTACAGCACTATTTGAACATCGTGCCCCCATGTAAGTGCCAGTCCCACCATTTCCAAGATCAGATGCCCACAGATTCTCCATCTTTGCCTACCGTCCCCATCTCTACTGCTTTTACTGTGCTGGGGAAGCCGGTTAAACTCCCACTTCAGTGGAGTTGCCTCTGCTCTCTCAGTTTTTCAGTGTCTTGTCCCCAAGGCTGTATCATTTAGCAGTTCCCTAAATAAAACATTCCCATGCTGCAGAAGAGAGGGGAGATGACTTGCTGCAGGAACGAGGTGGATGTTAGTGGCAGGGACGTTACAGTACCACTGCTTTAGTTCTGTGTGTCTCGGGAAGAGTGCATTCAAAAGGCGTGTGCTCCCCCCTGCTACTGAGCAACCAAAGGGGGAGGCTTTGGGCAGCGGTGTAGGGCCTGGAAGGCTCTGGTACGCTGTCTGGTCGTTCCCCCATCACGTTTCCTTTTCATCAGCGTGCCCTGTAGCTCAGTCCCCTCAGCTAAGCATCAGCCCTGGGAGACTCCCTCCGAGACGGCTTTGCTGTCCCCGGTGCCCCTGCGCGGAGCCGCGCAGTGAACTGGAACGGCATTTCAGCAGGGAGCTATTTGCGGAACGTCGGTGCTGCCCAATAATCAGATATGCCTGTGGAGCGGAGCCACTGCCTTAGGTCATGGTGCAATTTGCAGTGCCATAAGTTTCTCCATCTACAAATTGTTGCAGGGTGTGGTCACTGTGCCAACAGCTCTAAATCCTGCCTCGTGGGAGCGGTATTCCTGAGCTCGTCTGGGATCGCGGGGCTCTGCAACACCATGCCTGATGCCTGGTATCTGAGCTTAGCAGGGGAGACAGAGCTGGGCAGTGTTCGGCACTACATTCAGCACTCCAGTAAAAGGACTGCTGACATTTCCATTTCTATTTATTTTTTGTAACCCAGTTTACAAATACCGCAGCAGAAATAAAATAGCAGAAATAAAGCTCTTTGCCTGAGCTCTAATTTGTTTGCATTTGTACCTTTGTAGATCCTGGGAGCCACTGCTGCAGCTGAAGATCAGAACACTAGACGCTGTCCACACAGGAGAATATAGGTACTCTCCCCCAGACCTTGTATGTCTGAAATGCAATCTCGTCACTTTCTTTAGGTTAAGGGCAGGCTCTAGGGATGCTACGTACAAGGTTGCCTTATTTTAGCAGGTTTCCTTGCAAGTGTTGGATTTAGACATGTATCTGATTTTAGAGCAATGATGTTACAAATCACCTTGTGGATTCAATGTTAAGAGGTTTTGAGATGCTTTAGACTCAGAAATAGCCGTTATACAGATGCTTCAATTCAAAAAAAGAATGTTTTTGTGCATGTGTGGATATATCCACATATGTTTGGTGGATTAATGCACATTCTTTGGTTCAGTGGGTGAATAACTGGTTTTAAAAATACTTGTGATCGGTTTCCCTTGGGAATCTGAAACTGCTGCACCAGACTCGATTTTGTAGACCCTACAAATTTTCAGAGCTGTTGGAACACTTTGTGGGCTGACTAATCTCTGCTGAGGAGTTACTCTGAACTGCAGAGTTTCCAAATTGGAGAACTGGACTGGGGATTTTGGATTGGCCCATCTCTTACTATTCTTGCATGTTTCATGTTAAAATCTGTATTTTAACTTTGAATCATACCTTTTCAAGAACGTGCTCCTGTTTTCTTTAGATAAAAGACCTTTATACTTTGGTAAATTCAATGTTTTGCGTTCAAATTAAAAGTGTTGCATCCATTGTGAAAATGAATTGGGTTGATATATGTGGGATCCATTCAGTTAAGGTTTTATATGTCTCTGCCTTCTCTTAGAAAAAGTAAGAATAAAATTAAGTTAGGAAAAAGGCACTATTCAGCTTGCATCTGTGTATGTACAACCGTGTACTTCATAGTACTGCAGGAGCTGTTTCCTTGTTCTGGCAATCGGCTTACAATCCCCTACATGTGCCTTTCATCTTCATACTTTACTACATATAGCTAACACTTGTTTTTATCAATATTTATTAATCTCCTTAAAAATTAGCAACAGGATTTCTTTGAAACATTCCTCCGGTCCCTTTTAAAACCCAACTGCAGCATTTATCTTAAATGACAGTGACACTCGACTGGCTCAAGCTGCCCAAAGCACGGGCAGAGTTGGGGCTGCCCCTGGCGCTACTCCGCTGCAGCAGCACCGACGCTAAGCGGAGAGCAGCAGTGGCGGTAGCGGGACCAGGCTCTGTCCCCTGCCCCTGCACCCGTGGGGCTGACAGCAGCGAGCCCAAACGTGCGTGGGTGCTGCAGCCCAGGGGCTCTGTGCGGCGGGGGCGGCCGGCAGGGCCAGTGCTGCAGCACGCCCGATGCAGCCCACGGCCCGAGCGGGGCGGGCACCGGCCAAACACACGCTAAAACCCCGCACCCGGCCCCGCGGCGCAGCAGCAGCAGCAGCAGCAGCAGCAGGGCGGGACGCGCCCGCTCCCTGCAGGCAGCCCCCGCGCGCTCACGGCGCGCGCCGCCGCCTTCCCGCGGCTGGGCTGGGCTGGGCTGGGCGCGCGCTCGCTCCTGCTCCTGCCCCCCCCCACCGCGGCGCGCGCGCGCTGCGGGCGGCAGCCCCGCGCTGGCTCCGCAGTGCCCGCGCCCAGCGCCCACCTCCACCTTTGCAGCAGTAAAATGCAGCACTCGCAGCGCGCATGCGCCCTCCTCCCCAGCGCCCCTCCCTAGCCGGCGCCCCGGGGTAGCTATTTATAGCAAGTGACGTCACCTAGAAATAGAACGCGGGGGAGCCGGCGCCCCCCTCCCCTCCCCTGCAGTCCCCCCCGGCTCCGCCCCCTCGTTGCCTTCCCAGCGCGCAGGCGCAGGCGGCGGCAGCAGCGGCAGCGCGAGGCGCCGAGGCGGGCGGAGCGGGGCTGCTCACACGCCGCTGCCTGTGAGGGGACGCGGCGAGCGCGCGCGCGGCTGCCGCTCCGGGAGCGCGAGGCGCCGACCCGCCGCGGCTGAGGCGAAGCCCAACGGTCGCAGAGAGAGGGACAGAGAGAGCGGGCGGCTGGGCGTGAGGCGGCGGCTCCGCTTCGGTCCCCTCCGCGCTCTCGCCCCTGCTCGCCCCCAGGAGCGCGTTTCGAGGCGCGGCTCGCAGCCCCCCCCCCCCCCCCGTCTCTCTCTCTCCTTCTGAGGGGCGCAGAGTGCCCAGCCCGGCAGCCACCACGGAAGCGGCCATGGGGGACCGAGAGCAGCTGCTGCAGCGAGCCCGCCTGGCCGAGCAGGCGGAGCGCTACGACGATATGGCCTCGGCCATGAAGTCGGTGAGTGGGGCTGGGCCGGGCCGGCGGTGCGCGGGGAGGGTGCGGAAGGGAGGCCGGGCTGCCCCGAGGCGGGGTCGGGGCCCGGGCGGCACCTGGGGCCGCCTCTGCCATTTTCTTCCTCTCTCATTTCTTCCGCTCCCTCGCGGCCCCCCCTTGCGGTCCCAGCCCCGGGGGTGGGGCCGTGCCCCTGCCTTCTGCAGTTCTCCCGCCGAGCCGCGGGAGCACAGGGCGAGCCCACGGGGGCGCTGCCCCACATGGGGACCCCCTTGCCGCCCCCCCCCCACCCCACACCCCCGGCTTGTGGGGACCAGGGCAGGGGTAGACGAGTCTGACCTTGGGGTGCGCCTCCCCTTCCAGGGCAGGCCGGGCCACGCCAGCGGTTGGGGGCGCTGGGCGGGGGTGCCTGGGAGAGCCGCGCCCGGCAAGGGGAGCCCCTTCCTTTTCTAGACGCTTCGGCGATAAAAGGCACGAAACACAGGCCTCGGCCGCAAACGTGAGCGCTCCGATTTGGAGATGGTATAGTGGCTGCATCCGGGTATAAAGGCTGTTCGGGGCACGGTTTCATACGCTTTAACGTTGCCTTCTTGCCTCTCCTTTGTAGGGTAACGTTCTCAGTGCATTCCTTACACAGTTGAATACTGACATGTGTTTAAACAGTAAGCTGCAGTTGCAACTCAGTTCCTTTCAAAACCAAGCAATGAAAATTACTTGTACTGACCTGTCTGTACTAGTACCCAATAAAATCGAAGAATGAACAAACTTATTATGTCTAGTTCCTTCTTTTTTGAAAAAAAAAAACCACCATAAAACATAAATCTGAATGTTACAGGTAATGCTGGTAAATGTTTTGTAGTATCTTTGCTGTATCTGTTTATAACAGGTTTAGTCTTGTTAATCTCTTTTTTGTGAACACTAGAAGGCCCCAGGAGGATTCAGATTTCCCTTGAGAGTAGTGCTGTTTAAAGACATGGGAGGGTTTTGGTTTGAAAGAGCAGCTTCAAATCAAGTTCACATTAAATGAATTGATTCTTGTGACAAAAATAGTCTTCTTCAGGGACTGGGATGTATGTCACATTCCTTAAATGAGGGCAGGAAGAGACATTTATTTTGTTGCTCTTGTATTTTATTTTTTTTAATGTTCAAGTAACTTTCCCTTACAGTGGTGTAATAAATGTTAGGACCAATCTAGATCTGAAGCAGTAATAAACCTTGAGTATCTGAGTATTAAATGTACTAGACATTAAAATGAACAGTATTTAATGATACTGCTAGAATTTCTGATATGTGTAATGTTGTAACAGCTTCATTCATCTCAAGAACGTTTTCCATCCCTATTTCTAAAGGGTGCAACCAAAAAGTCATTAAAATCTGCTGCTGCTCTACAAGACACAATTTCTAGGTGTAGACAGTGGCTTTTCATTTTTCCAAGTATTGCTGAACTATAGTGTGTGTGTGGCTCTCTGAACACGTGAAGCAAAAAGAATGTGTTTGCCACGCTTCCAGAAACGCATAAATAAAAATAACTAGTGTGTATGTCTAGCTGTCTTCTTAAACTGATTTAACTACTGTTCAATTTTCATTCATTTTGTGTTATAGTATTCTCTTCTGTGATGCTGCTTTTGCTCTCTAAGAAATTGTATAATGATGAGCTTCCGTAATTGGGAGCTTGCTAGTGCTTTGTAGGTGAGCTGAGCCTTAAGCATTTATGGTACATTACCTTATAGACACTAAATGTAAAAAGCAAAGCTGCATTAGAAAGGCGAGTTCCTCCTATGAAGCTGTTCATGTAATGTGGTGTGCCCATAATGTAGCATCTATTGGTTGCTTGGCTTTCACAGGTGTTAACTAAGATGGTAGTTTCCAGAATGCTCTTTTAAGATTGAGCAGATTTTATAGGCGTGAGCTTAAGCACCTATGAAACAAATATTATGTGGGTTCTGTTCCCACACAGCTAATGTTTCCTTCAATTTTAATGACTGTAAATAAGTATTTGGAGAACTTTTTCTCTAAATAGAGGAATATTCAAATAATTTTGCAATCCAGTGATGTTAAGCTTCTTTCAACAGGAAATCAGTGTTCTAAGTTGGATATCTATTCTTAGTTCAATATATTTTGATTTGATTTTAAAAATCTCTGCATATAACACATTATTTTTTTTAAAGGCGCCGTATGAAAATAACGTGTTTCCAGTATAACAGAAATGAAAGTGGTTAGTTTCGGTTCCAGGTATTTATCACCACACTTCTACAGTCCACAATATAGCCAGCAGCCTTATAGTTGCTCCTAAAACGTAAAGTGACAAAAACTATTTTAACAAAAGCATATATACCCCGTCTTTGAGACTGCCACTGAAGAAGTATGACAAAACTCTCATTTCAGCTGTTGCTATAAAGCTGGAGAAACACTTATTCTTCAGTCCTATCAGTTCACTATTCTGTAGAAAAGGTAAATGATGTAGCAGTTGTAGCTTAAGTAAGGAAATCGCTGCTCAATAATACATTTTTCGTTGCTATTGAATTTTCTTTTCCTTAGAAGGGTTCCAGTACTTATAACGTGTAGAGAGTGAAGTGTTTGCTTAAATAGCTGTTACAAAGTAATGGGTTTAATTAACTCTTTTTTTCAGCCAGAATTGTTTTAATAGCGAATACATGCATGTGTAAATGTGCTGCTACGAAATGGCATTCGTCCAAGGGCAGTGGCAGTCCCATTGCATTAAATACTGCTGTAGGATTCCAACTATTTGAAATAACCCTACACGGTAGGTAAAAATTTGTTTCCAAACATAATAGGAAAAAAACAAGCTTTTAGCATAGAGTATTAAAGGTTTTTGCTTGTAGGAACAAAGGCTTTAAGACACTGAGAATACTGCATTGAATCCTTATGGGTTTAGATTATTCCAGAAATGGAGTTGAAATTTTGATTGTAAATACTAAATAGTTGAACAGTTATGCTCTATTAACTCTTAATATTTCAGTCAGTATTAATTCCCATATGTAGTGCTTGGAAGGTTCATTAATCTATACTGCTTTTCTAGTATAGGTATAGGTATGTAGCAGGTGTAGACATTTATACTTCAATTGAAAATGGAGATGGATCTCAGCTGAAATAAGTAATTTTAAAATCAGTTGTGAAATCAATTTATTTCACCCTGAGAAGTATTGAGTCTATGTATAATCTAGAGCTTTTAAAGCCTAATCGCATGAGGTTCTAGTTTGCTTTGTAGGCATTATCTATGTATGTGAAGGGACTTAAGTTTGAGGTGTTCCAAATTTTTAATACTGTATCACCAGCTTGTTCATATTAGTGTCTGGTTTTGGGTTGATGAAATAAGTGCATAGGATGAGGGAGTGAGATGCCTTTAATATAAACAATATCCTCCCCTGCTTTGAGATGACTTCCTTACTGTGGAATACAGTAAATGTAGCTATAGATGCAAGAAATTGTTCTGGTTTAAACTTAGGTGTGAGAGGTGTGCTTGTGTAAGAAAAGTATGGGGCAGCACCTAAGTTGTTACTACTTAGAAGTCATGCTACAAATAGGTTTTTCTATTAAGTGCTATTGTTTTTTCTAACAACCATTACAGAAAGCCTAGGTCTAAAAAGTAAAACTACATTGCTGGAGCCAAAGATCTTCTCTATTAAGGAAAGGTTATAGGTACAATGGAGGACAGGAAAAAAAATCCTTCACCATTCCAAGCTTTTCTTTACATTCCAACATGTAAAGGCAAAAATGTCTGGTTTTATTTAATTTCATAATGTATCTGAAATTGATAGAACAGTTGATAGATCCCTAAAGGTCAAATAATTTCCTTTGAGATTAGTTTCTTATAATATAACCATTATATGAGGAAGGCAGATATGTTTTTTAGATAGATGTAGAATATCAACATTTTCAACTAGGATAGCGAATAGTTTGCCATTTCTCTTTCAGAAATCACCTTTGGCATGAGATGGAAATGGCTCAGGACTAATGAAAGAAAAATGAGGGAGGTAAGGTGGAAATGACACTGACATCCTGAGGCATGTTGAAAGGTGGCACTGGAAAGGAATGAGTTTCACTCTGAGCATTGGCAACTTCTGCCCCAGGAAGAAGTTCACTCACTAGTGAGCAGCTACTCATCTGTTACATCACGTTCCTGCACTCTATGTTAGGTGCTGCTCGCTTTGGAAATGGTTATCAGTTTTTAGATTGTTAACACGATCTGCTCAGAAATGGTATGGTATTGATATCTGAACTGTACCTTACCTGAGAAATTAATTTGCTTTGTGCTTCAAGGCTTGTGGCAGTGCTCTGTGTAGTCTTTTGATTATGTTACGTTGCATCTGTTACAGCTGTGGCTGATGCTCACAAACGAGAAGTATTGTCTGCCTTAAAGCAAACCTAAAAGCTTCATTTTTGTATTACAGTATTTAATTCCTTTGATAAAGTGCGAAAACCTCACTTCAAAAACTTTTAAAGCAGATTAAATAGGAATGTCCATTTTTATTTCTAACTGGAAGTGTGGAAAGTCTGAAGAAACAAAGGAAGACTGATCTGCTTTCAAACCTTTCTCAGTTAACTTTGAGTGGCGATCTTCAGTGTATTGACTTTTTTGAAGCTAATTGTATTTTGTGCTAGGTTTGAGTAGTTTCGTTGTGGAAGACTGATGCTTTGCCATCTGACTGTTGGCTTGCATTTGGGAAGGCAATATATTTGACAATGGGATGTGTAGTTGTTGAAAGTTTCTGCTCTGTTCTCCAAAACTTTAGTTAAGTCAGTGTCTTAATTTGTCACTAATTGTTTAGAAAACATTTTTGAAAGTCTTTGTTGGAAGACCAGAATCTTCTAGTGTTTTTTCTCCCTAGTTTTATGTATTCTAAAAAGACAGTACTCATTACCAAAAAAAACCACAATTGTTTAGACATAGGCTTGAACTGATATTTTTTGCTGATTCTCCAAGACCCGTGAGTAACTTTTGATACGTATTAAAGTTATTAAGCATCTCCTAAGCATGTTGAATCAGCTTCTGTTATTTTTTCCTTTTTTATTTAAGGAATGTTTTCAAGGTGAGTTTATGGCCATCTTGAATATTAAACCCTACAGTCTAGGGGTAATCTGAAATAGTCTCTTAAATTATTGAAAGTCTATTAAGAATCTTTTCTCTTAGATACTTTCATATTCTAAGTAGTTAGCATTTTTTTCTACATATGAACAACTGCTTTGTAGTTAGTTGTGAGGGATGGTTTATTTCTTGTTTGTAACTGTTCTACATGAATGTATCTTGAGTATTCCCTGATATTTCTTAATCTTGCTATGTCAGTTTAAGTTTTGTTAGTCGAGTGCTTACAGAGAGTTTTAGCAACCTTTCTTAGCGCAAGCTAAACCTCAGCTGGCCAGTTGAAAGTTAACATGTATGCAGCTTCTGAAAGTTAAAATGACTGTAGACCTACTTCTAATACTGAAGGTTGAGTAAAAACCAACCAAGATTACCAAAGATTATGCTAGATTATGCTAGACTTCACAAGTTTCTCCCTCCGTTAATGTGCAATTTAAGAGTTTGAACATAAGAAATTTCTGCAAATACGCTGTTTATCAGCACCTGCATTGAACTTGAGTAGTGGTTAAGGAAGGGAAGCTGGGAGGGCTTTTAAGGTGTAGGTTATTTGCAAATGTTGCATCTCCTGTGCAAGTGGGCTTTATGAATCGGCATTTTCAGGGTGGGTGTTGTGATGCATTTTCTGCATTTGAAAATGAGTAACGCCTGCAGAGAGAGAATGGACTAGAAAAATCTGGAATACTCTTTCAAGGCTAGTGGTACTGCTGTAAGATTGTATCGTGTCTCTTGTGACAAATGAGATGAAATTTTGAAAATTGACAACTTACATCCCTGTAAGCAAATATACCAGCTGAATGGAATAGTGAAAATTCAGATTTTAGTAATCCATTTTTTTCAGTGGCTCACAGGGTATTTGTTAGAAACTGTAAAATACTATTTTGGTGTCTTGACTACACAGAAGATAACTATTTTTAAAGGCTTAAAAGATCCCCTTAAGGAGGTATAAGAAATAAATAAGGGTTAGGGTGACTGTATATCTCACATAACTGAGTTAGTAGATAAACACTAGCATTTAGGAGGGTCCCTAATCTGAAGCAGAGGGAAAAGGATTGAGTATGAAGGTAGTAGCACCTAGCTGAGGGTAAGAAACAGGTGATAAATGGAGGATGAGGTGAAAAATTGTGATGATGATGCATCAGATAAAGAATTAGGGTAGCTGTGGTTGAAGTCTTTCAGATTTCATTTCCATCACATGGAGTCTGGGTTAAAAGGGCAAGAGGTGGCACATCTCTTACTATTGCACCACCAAGACTCAAGTTAGTTTTGTGCATCCATAGTTATTTTTGTCTCGTATAGTTTTTCATACTCAACACATGGGGAACATAGTATGTTATCTTTACACTAGTTGAAAAGTACTAGAAAAAATACTTGATATGTAAATGAAGACAGGTGGGAAAAAAGTTTTATTGTTAAAGGGTGTTTGAAGTTTTAACAAAGCATCATTGATTCCTTTAAATTAGCAGTTGTCAGAGAACTTGCAGTTCTTTCAAGCGTAGACCTTTCAAGTGAAGTTCTCCAGTAGTGCAGGAAAGACCAAGTGATCAAAGACCAAGAATCAAGTGATAATCTATGGTGGTTTTTATTCCACTTCTGTAAAAGGAAATGCTGTTCTAATAGACTGTAGGGAATAAAAATCTCTTAGTTGAGCCTTGACATCTAGGAGGAGTTGATATCTTTACTGGAGAAGGTAATACAGGTGGATCATAGTGGAGATTGTGCCCATGGGAATGTTGAGTGGAAGCTATGAAGAAGCTTGTGACAACTACATTAGAGTTGATTCCTGTGCATTTTACCCTTCGTAGATGATCTGTCATTATATTAGGCCAGGCAGAGCAGTGTCTTGTGGGAATTCAGGTCCCTTGAGCAGTTGGGCAGAGGCATTTTGGAGACAACTAAATTTAAAAGTAAGCTCTCTTATGGAAACAGAAACATAGAGTGGTTTGGGTTCGAAGGGACCTTAAAGATCATCTAATTCTACCCCCCCCTGCAATGGGCAGGGACACCTTCCACTAGAAGGCGTATAATTAATATAAACTATTTCTTTAGACTAGGAAAGATGTGTTCACTGGAAGGTACACTGGTTACACCAAAGATCTCAAAATAGTGTAAATATTTGTGACAGTTGTTTGCAGTGTACAAGTATTTGCAGATGTTCTGATGTGTCATGTGTAAATATGCACATTTTTTGACAGTAGTTAATGATTTTAGCAGTGTGAGCAGCGTCAAGCTTACTTTCACATGGAAGTACGTATCCTTAGAATTCTAGTGACTTCTTTCAATGCAGCTAATGCAGTGTTCTTAAAGTAGTGGAGCTGTGTTCTTCAATCTAATTCCTCAGTTTAATTTCATGTTTCTAAATGTGCAAAAATTGAACAACTTGAAGTGACTGTTTGAAAGGCATTTTTCCCTAATCATCAGAGTGAAAAAGGCCTAAATGCAGTATTAAATTTCTTCCATGTCTATCCCAGAAATTTGTCAGCACCCATCAGTCTACAGAAATCCAGATAACTTTTGCATTACATTATATAATTGCTCACTAAGTGAAAGATAATATGAAACACTAATTCCATTTGTACTATGCAGAGCTTAATCATAATGACTTCAGCGCTTCCATCTCTGCTGTAGATTGAAAGCAACCAGCAGGGGAAAAGAAATGCAAGAACTGCATCAGTTTCCAGTGTCTGTGCTGTGTTCCAGATCCGTAAAACTGGTATTCTAGGTACATTTAAATTCATTGTTAAATATGTAGTCTGCATAATTATAGCAAAGACTTCCTGAGAACCGAGCCCTCCTGCAAATGCTTCTCTGTTACACCAGTCTGACTCACTCTCATTCAGTGAATATGCTTTGTAATGGGTTTTAAATACCAGTTCTATTACAGCAGAACTGTTGGGGGTATTCATTACGTCTTGACTGCAAAGCCAGTTTTAAATTTTCAAAGTTACAAACTGTCTCCTGTCTAGAAGGAATTTTGAATCTTGTACTACATGATGCAAGCTTCCATGCTCTTTAGACAAACCCTTTAAATTTGATCTTTGTCTGTATTTTCAGGTAACTGAGCTGAATGAGCCTCTCTCAAATGAGGACAGAAACCTGCTGTCTGTAGCCTACAAGAATGTAGTTGGAGCTAGACGATCTTCCTGGCGTGTGATCAGCAGCATAGAGCAGAAGACTATGGCGGATGGGAATGAGAAGAAGCTGGAGAAGGTCAAAGCCTATAGGGAGAAGATAGAAAAGGAGCTTGAGACGGTCTGCAATGATGTTTTGGCTCTCCTCGATAAGTACTTGATCAAGAACTGCAATGACTTCCAGTATGAGAGCAAGGTCTTTTATCTGAAAATGAAAGGAGATTATTACCGCTACTTGGCAGAAGTTGCTGCTGGAGAGAAGAAGAACAGTGTCGTGGAAGCCTCAGAAGCTGCCTATAAAGAGGCCTTTGAAATCAGCAAAGAGCACATGCAGCCCACTCACCCAATTAGGCTTGGGCTGGCACTCAATTTCTCGGTGTTCTACTATGAAATCCAGAATGCCCCTGAGCAAGCCTGCCTTTTAGCCAAACAAGCCTTTGATGATGCCATAGCAGAGCTGGACACACTAAATGAGGATTCCTACAAGGACTCCACTCTCATCATGCAGTTACTTCGAGATAACCTCACTCTGTGGACGAGTGACCAGCAAGATGAAGAAGCAGGAGAGGGCAATAATTAAAAAGCTTTCCTCTGATCTGTCTTTCATCCACTTCACAATCCCCGTCATCACCAATATTACCTTGCCACAGTCACACTAAATATCTAGTGCTAAGCATATCTGTATTGTACAGCTGTTCAGATCTGCTGTCCACTTTATCAAGAAGCAGTTTCAGATGAGTCTTCATGGGCATTGATGGATCGATTGGTTTATTGGCCCTATTTATCTTAGGTGCACTTAAACAGTGCAGAAAGATGCGTATTAATTGAGGCATTTTTAGTTTGCCTGTTGATTAGAACATAAGGGGAAGAATAATGGAAAGCGGTTGAGGATGATTAGATTCCAGTTAAATTTTTTGCCATTTGAAATGAGCTGACAGTTCTGTTAAGCAGTACATTTTGTGCATGCAAAGTCAATTAGCCACCTCAATTTTTTTTCCAGTCAATGAAAGCAGTTAAGCTGATGTGAAATGACAGCCCTGTTCATCAGTTTACAATAAACTGTTTGAAATGTGAGGTTTCAGTAGCAATTTTTTTTTGCCTCTAACTTATGTGCACAGTTTCTTTTAATGCAGTGCATCTACCTAAGAGTTTTGATACTTGTAACCTTTTGCAGTTGTTTTGAAGAATCATGAATTTATTTTTTTGTAAATTCTGGCTGTTTAGTTGTCTGTGTATTCTGACAACGCTGTGTCATTATTAGCCCATGTTAAGATGGATGACTGAGATGCCGGACTTCTAAATTAAATGTTTTGGAATTAAATGAATAAAATAAAATGCTGCTTCGGGGTTATTATCTCTACATGAGCTGTCCTGTCTTTTGTTCAGAGTAAAGATTGAATTACTTATCATATCATTGATGGGTCAAAACATGTTTAAGCAAAAGTGTAATGAGAAGTTGCCTCATATGCTAAAAACAAATGAACAAACAACGGTATGCTAAAATGAAAAAAACACAACACAGCAAACTAAAATGATACTGCTCACACCTGTGTTAGAAATGAAGTTTCCAAAGCTATGTTTTAGTTAATTTGCTTGGTAGAGCAGTTGTAATGCAATTCTACTGAGGAGCTAAAAAGTAGTAAGCCATAGTAATTGTTACACAGGTGCAGAGACTTGTATTATTTACTTCTGTGCACACTAAACCTTTTTTCTGAAATACTAACCAAATATCACTTTTACACATTTAAGTCCCAGTAACAATACAGTATTTATTTTTAAAGAATGCCTCTCTGTTGTAGCTCACTTAAATCTAGTCCTCAAACTTACTTTTTTTTTTTTTTTTTTCCTCCCCCAACAGTTAGTGTATATTTATTGGTTTCATATGTACTTCTGAAGCAGGAAAAGTTAGCTGTTGAGTTACATGTGACTGTATCCAGGCTGCACCTGAGCTAGCTGAAAGGTCAAGTAAGTTCTTATTTTTATCTAAATCAATTTTTCTTTGACTTGTACAATAAATAGTACTGGCCTAAATAACCACAATTTACACTTTTTAAAAGCAATGCACTGGTTATTTTTAAGGATCTGGGGGATTAGATTTTATTTTAGTCGTAGACTTGTCCATATGTTCTATTGTCTTCTAGGTGATTCCAGCTTTATTATGCCAGTAAAGCTTGTGAGGATCAGAAGACTAGTGCAACGTGAAAAAGATGAAACTACAGAACCTTGATGGGCTGTTGAATAAGGTTGAGATGCTTGACCTCCTCCTAAAGTAGCTTGAATTGTGTAGTTAGTATGAATTATTGCCGTGTGCCCGTAGCCTATTCTGGAAGTCCCTTTTTCTTACTTGCTCTGCTCAAACAGTGCATGAGTCCCTGTTCCTTCAATTGCTGGAGTCTTCTGGCCAGTAATAACCTTTTGGACTTCACAAGTCTCATATGGTGCTCTTACATATTCTCATTTCTTCCCTCTCAGATTTGCATACCTGCCCCTGTGGAACCAAGTTAAAGCTTGGCAATGAGACTGCCTTTATACATCAAAACACTGGCTGTTTAATCGTTGTTGGCAATTGCTAGGTTTATTTTCTTTTTTCTTTTTTAAATAAGTATCAATATCTTTTTGTTAATTCAAAGGCTAAGGAGTCCTTCTAATTACAGTCCTGTGCAGCTCCTTTGTCAGAAAATGATGAGCATTATGCAGTCCGTGAGTCAGCAGGGCTCTGACTTCCAGGCTAGGCAGTTGAAGATTAGCTACTGACACTGTGCGTGAGGTCCAAAATGGAAACTAAAGGCATTCTGTGAAATGGTACAGAACAGTTCCTGGGTGCTTTAGTCATTTCTGATAGGAAAGGTTATAAATTACAGTTATTAGGTAGTTATGTTTCCCTGTATTGTCATTAATCTGGGTAAATCTTTACTGGTTATCATGAGGTATGAAATTCCATTTTGAAATGGCTTACTGGTTACTTTGCTGGAAGGGTGGGTTCCCTTCTCCCATGCAGTATAAGTTTCAGTAGATTAATCAGTTATAGCCATAAATATAAACAGATGAGATGACTGGAAGATGTTAGAAAGCTATGTGAAAAGTTGAAGTTAAAATTCCTTCATTCTCTTAATGTATTGCTATATCCCTTAACACATTTTCGCTGGTTGACTGACCGTTCATGAACATAGAGGCCCTTAGAAAGCCGTTAGAGGTGATGGAAAACTAGGAACACCAATTGTGAGGTATTGCAAACTGGATTGAAAATGCTTGCTCTGTCAAAGGTTGCTGGTACTTGGAAACTATCTAGGTTTCGTACCAGATGTCAGGATCTAATAGCATAAGTAGATCTGGCTGGAAAGTAACAACTGCCTTCTAAGAATTTTGTATCTCGAGCCAGGATCTCTAGAGGAACTATCCAAAATACATAGGAATAGCGAGCGTTTCCTTATTGAATGTCCTGAGATAAAACTCACAAAATGATGTAGAGTTTGTCAGTGAACTGTCAAATGCAGGTAACTTACTACCAAGTGCTCCTAGCAAAGGAGAATTTGGTGAACAGAAGATTATCTTAAGTTTGTAGATTAACTTCCTCTGAAACATGAAGGTTAAAATTCCTAATGAGGAACAACTGGCAGGTTGTTTTTCCTGCAAATGGGTGGCATGTGTTTGTGCTGGACTGCATGCTGACTCATATGATTACTCAAGCTGCCATCTCAGTATATTTGGGAAAGATCTAAGTGATGATCAAGTTCTGTTGAGGGTGATGAACTTAAAGGCAGGTGAGTGAAAGTACTGGGTGTGTTCGGGTAAGTAAGGGTAACAGACACAAAAGTCATACTGGTTTCATTAAATATGTGATCTGCATATTAGCTTTATAGCAGTGGATGCTTCCCTAAGGGCAAGGTGAATTCTTCAGCTAAATCTTCAAATAATCTGTAATCTATTTAGGAAGTTCTTTAAACTTAAATGTCTTATTATTGAGTGCTCTGTGGCGTAAAAACCATTTCTGTCTTTGTTAAGAATTCATAAACCAAGTGTTGACAGTCATGGTTGCTCTGTATAAGTTAATGACCACGAGTTTTAGGAAGTCTTCTGAGTTAAAATTCTTTCACCTGCTTCTGCCACCAGCAGTATAGCAATATGTTAGTTTTTCAGTAGGAGAGCAGATACTTCTCCCATGTTCTGCAGTTGTCAGTTAATGATCCAGTGTCACAAAAGGCATTTTCTTGTCAGTGTTTTTTGCTGAGTCAGTGGGCCCATTTTCTATAGTGTAAGAACAAGAAGTGCTCTGATGCAGTCCATATTGTTACCATTTCAGCAATTTTAATTTTCTGGGCCATGGAATTACTGTATGCTTTTCTGTAATCCTTATCATAGCAATGATCTGGATGAAAACAAGACAGATGACTAGGGTGTATTGATTATTGCAATATTCCTCAGTGAGCCGTGGGATTCAGATATTTTCCAATTGGTTATTTGTCTTAGGTGATCCCCAACTCATGCCTATTGAGTTTCAATCTCTAAAATCAAACCCTAGGCTGCACCCATCTCTGTAGACACCAGAGGTATTCACCAGAAGTGCTTAGCTGAAGTTCACAGCATTCCTTTCTGAAGCAGGAGTGGAAGGAGTAAAAACATCAGAACATGCCACCCTATCCCTGGGATCTGTATCTCTTTACACTGCCTTATTTCAGGTATAATAAGATGCTTACCTGCTTACCAGATGGCCGGTTCTGGATGGGAGTAATGTTTGCTTGATCTTTGCCATGCCTTTCACAGGCAAACTTCGCTGAAAGATTAAGTCACTTGGAGGGCCTTAATTTATGTAGTATGAGCAAGGTATATGGGTATCCTTGAATTTTTAGCAACCTGATAGCTGCTGATGGTAAAGCAGCATTTTATATGATTCCGTATGAGCTTGAAAGCTAAAGGATAATCAAACCTCAATAGAATGTTCTTTATAGGGACAGAAATTCAGTCTGTGTCCTAATCTGCTTCAATGCGTTCACATTTTACATAGTTGCATTTGCTGCAGAGTTCTCTATCACCACCTCCCACCCTCCTTTTTGAATCCCATACTAAAACAAAATGTGCCATTACAACAGGAAACTAAACTTCTTACGCTGTGTGTAATAAGGGCTTTACTATACAATAGCATTATAGCATTGCAGAAGACTGACTTTTTAAGCAAAAAGAAGCTTTAAGGAAAAAAGTGAGATTGAGATCATTATGGTTAACATGCATCAAAGAACCACAGTTACTCTGGTAAGTAATCATGTTTTTCTAGTAACTTCTTCGGAATAACTATGGTTTTGAAAGTGATTCTACCGTGTTGCTTTTCCATTGTATATAACTTCTGCTTATTGTTTGCCATCCTTAATACCATTACTTGTGACCCAAATGCCTAAGCTGGGAAGGACTGAATTTTAGAGCCAAATGTATTTCCAAAGCAGCATAGGAGTACTTACTGACCTACTCCATGTGCTGCTTTCAGCAGCTGCAATAGGCTGCTATACAATTACCTAGAAAAGACTTTATGGCAGTACACTTCAGGTGGAGGGAAATGAAATGACCAGTCGTGTTTTAAGTCATACATGAAAATGACTTGAGAATAATAGCAAAAGTCAGAAGGGTGAAAACTAATGTCAATATACATTATCAAATATTCTCTGTCATCATGGGGCTGGTCTGAAATTCTTCAGCAAACCTGTTTGAGTTTAAGGACAGAGAAAAAAGATAAAAGCTTAGACAAAAACTTAAAAAAAAGATAAAGAACAAGAACTTACGTGTTCTTGTTTTTTAATCCTATCCATGCTATATATTTGAACTAATTTAACAGCTGCTCAAGAGAAATTAACTGAAGTCCATGGCAGGAATGCTCTTCAGTAAAACAACTTGTTGGATACATTTTTAGGTTTATTGAAGAAGCTCATTGAAATTAGTGGCATCTGAATCAGTGTGTGAGGTTAATTTATATATATAATCGATACAGGGTGTTTAGAACTTGTTCTGAAGAAGCCCAAAGTACTTGAAGTTCAGTTTAGCTGAACTTAGGGCAGTTTAGCTTCTGAGTCTTAATAAATTATGAGATAAACAAGATGTATTCTAAACACTGAGGTCAGGCCAAGGTAGATTTTTTAGTTTGTGTCAGAAATCACATAATCTTTCAGAAATCAAGTAAGCCAGGCTTCTGGCTACCTTTACCTGCATGCCCCAAAGGCGAGCAAGTACTTAGTTGATAGAATTGCTTTCCCAGACTGGTCCTATATGAACTGGTCTTCCATATTGGTTATGGTTATTGTCATGTCTGTAAGAAAATGATCTATAGGTATAATTATTCAGACTCATTTTTATGCTTGTGTATAAGGAGTATGAAGATGACAGATAAAAGTGAAATATTCCTGGAAGTATTGCAGAAGGCAAGAGAGCTTTGAATTTAAGGAAGTGTATCTTCTACATGTGAAAGTGCAAGATTTAAGTACTGGAATATTATAAAATACCTTCAGAAAATCTATTTCAGACATAAATGTTTTTGAAAGCAGGTGAGATGAAAATGCTTAAGGTGAGACTATGATAAATTCAAGACGAGGTTTCCATGAAAGCATACGTTGCTATGGAAAACATGTAGAAGTTCTTTTGTAATGTAGCTCTGTATCTTGTTTCAGTAATGAAGTGTCAAACACAAGTAACAAGAAATGTGTCCTGTTCAAGACTATAAGCTGATTTAGAATATGCAGCCTTCTAGATCATAAGTACTGTAATAGTCATCTTCCACTAGCTAGATAAGTATAAATGAAAAAAAAATACTATCTTGCTATTATTGTTTTTGAAGGAAAAAAAACAGAAGAACACAATACCATTTAAGAAAAATATTTCCATTAACAATTACGTAGCAACAGGATCAACAAAAACACAGAATGAGCTGTTCTTTTTTTCTCATCTTTGATCGTCTTTTGATAATTTTACCTTACACAGTTTGAGGGTTGAATTAACACCCTTAGTAGACTTTGGCCTTAAATCTTTTATGCTACTTATAGGATAACCAATCTATTTTGGACCATTCATTTAGTATCCTAAAAAATAAAGTTTATAAAACATGTTATATTTTTGCTTTTAGCAAAGATTGTTCTAGAGCTGAAATGAACAGCCTTTCGTTTATCATTTTAGAATGAGTTTTTAGAATCTACATTTAAGATTCTAGAAACTATGTTCCATACCACATGCTAACTTAATACCCCATGGAAATTTATCTTTGCACATTCTTGAACACAAGCATATTTTAAAATGCATATGTAATGCAAATTCTGCCCGGTATCTACTCTGGGAGATTTGGCGGACAGAAAGTAAGTGAATGAGTTCCCAACAGAGAAATATACTGTATATTATTATAATATTGCACATTAAAAATATAATTGTATAAGCTATAATTATATATACATTTTTAAAAATGTCATTGATAAACTAAAGGATTGACAGTGAAGTTTTACTACATAATTATTATAATAAAATACTCTAAAATCTGTTATTTATATACATCTATTAAATAATAGTAAGTGAAAGTAGAAAATAAAGTATATACATACACATGTATCTTATAGTTCCTTGAGACCTTGAACAGTCCTTAAATTGATGGACAATTTACAACAGATTTTGATGCAGAGAATCAAGATCTGAACTAATTCTTAATACTGTCAGTAGAATTAATGAAGATTAATTCATGTGTAAATGAGATCAAAATCAATTTATGCAGAAGTGCATTGCAATGTAAGCTCTGTCTTGCCATTATGCCATCATTTGGAGTGAAATTGGAATTGATTTCAGGACTTGAGTTATAAACTAAAAGCATATAGATGTATTTGTGGTTCCACCCTAGCATAACAAAGGCCAAGAAGAAGGCAATTTGTTAAATATTTGCTCTCTAAGGCTATTGAAGGGGATTGCCTTTAGTCATTAGTGTCAAACAGCTGCTGCAGTAGATCACTATGTGCTTGGGTGGAAGACAACACAGTAGTATTTTTCTAATATTTTGAAGTAAGGTTCTGTTAATCAGAAAATATTTTGTCACTGTAGAAATCAATAAGAATTTTTTTTTGAACATCTGACTCTTGCAGAGGGCAGAGACTAGCAGATGTCTGTAGTAACGCAGTAATCAACTGGTGTCCCCTCTGAGTCAAATGGAGAGTATTCTCTTTCTGTAATTAAAAACTGATGCTTATCTCATGTTTACTTGGGTTTAAATCACTGAAAAAACAAAGCCCAGGTGCTGATTTTATATTTAAATACAATCCTAGCTACTTCAGTGAGATAACCAGGAAAACCTGAGAGTTAAGGGTGCTAGAACTTTGAAACTTGACCCTGAATAAATTAATATTTGGGGTGTGTTGCAGAGGTCTGTGTGCCATGCAGACAATCCAGGACAACTGGGGACCATCTGTAGCAGCTTCCTGCCTCTGTGGCAACCAGAGCTATCCTGGAGCAATGATCCCCATCGCTGTCCCTGCGGCCCAAATCCGGAGATGGGAGCAGAAGGCCAAAGCCCGTGTTTGGCATGAAATGGCACAGCTCACTCCAAATGTTTGCTGGCTGGCCACCATGATGGGTCAGTGTGTTTCTGCTGAAATTCCAGCATGTCCTTAAAGGGCAGGAATAGTTCTTCCTCACTTGTCACCTCAAAGCTTTTTAAGGGCTGCTATTTGCCTCTTCTGAAACAAGTCCTGTTAAGCCTCTTTGGGCTGTAAAACGTCATGGAAGCATTGGGGAGTTGAGATGTTTGCCGTCATTGGCATCAACAGAGTACGGTGTTCTTAATGTATGAGAACGCTTTGGTGCTGTTGCTGATTCATTCCCCTGCTTTTCACAGCTGAGACTTGCTTTGGGATTGTCCCTGCACTTCTGTGTTAAAAATGTTCATTTTTGTACACTGTAAAGTATACAATGTTGCAATGAACGTCAGTAATTACAGGTGTTTAAAATTGTTTAATAGAAAAAGTAAATGGTATTCCAAGTTTGAAAATACCTCGTTTGCAAGTTCTTACAAGCCACTGGAGTGGAATTTCTAGTAAGTCATGGCAAGGCTGATTTGGAAACTATGGGGGAAGCATTTCACTTTGTCAGCAAATTATAAGATTTCTTGATATACTTTTAGTATTGCCACCTGCCACAGTAGAAGCTCTATTTTGACTTAATGTTTTATATTGCTAAGAAAAAAATGTGCAGGTTCCATAAACTGCTCATCTAAATTTCATCGTGAAGGTTTTCTTTCTTCTCTTCTGACAGCTGAGCATCATTTCACTAAAGAGGAAAGTTCAAATCCTAGCAGTGGGAATAGTTCTTTCCGTTAAATATTTTCTCATCCTTCAAATCATCTATTAGGTGGTTTGCTTGTCCTGCATGGACTTTCATAGATTTCAGTATTTAATTAGAAAAACAAAACAAAACAAACTGAATATTCCACAAAACTAAATTAAAAAAATGATAATTTTAATCTCAACTTGTAAAAGATTTTTCCACCCAAATTGTTACATTATTATTGTAAATCTGACAAGGTAAAGGAAAATTGATTTAAGTGAGCTATAAAAGCAAGATAAACTTATTTCAAGTCAAATTCTCCTCATCCAAAGGGAGATAAAAAAAAAAAAAAAAGAGGAAATATGGTGGATTGATAAATTAATTTTTAATGACTTACTCTTAATATAGTTAAGTGACAGATTCTGAATTTCAGACTAATTTATTTATTCTTGCTCTTTTCTTTGGGCTTTGAAATGATAGATTAAGACCAGAATCTTTTCCTTGAGTAATTGTATCATTGATGTCTAGTTCACCAGCTCTGATGGTGAATGCAGTCAGTCCATACTAAGAGAACTTTCCTATGCTTGGAAATTTATGGTACATTTGTCCCAGAGTATTTCTTTGAGAAAAAGGTAACAGTTCACCTTGTGATTAGAATGAACAACTATTCTCAAGGAGCTTTTTTGATGAAGTTTTGTGTAGATAAACCCTAGTGTAGTGTAAGTAGAGCTAGAATCACATCTTCAATAATCTGTTATGTGCTATAAGCTTCTATTGCACTGTCTTGTCTTCAGAAGACATGTAGGAATTTTGGAGTTTACAGTAAACTGTCTATTGCCATCTTACTGGGGAAGCAAAACTCAAGATTTGAGGGATCTGACACAATCTTAGTGCTATGAAATGCCATTTTTAACAAGTCTAAGAGTGGATGAAATTTTTAGCTTAGTTTAGTATCCCAGCACTAGTTGTGTTTAAAACAATTGCTTAAAATATTCACAAAATATATAATACGTATATATGTGTTGTTAATTCTGCCATAAAATGTATACTGACTCCTGGGGTTAGGAATTAAGATCTGCTAATGGTGCCAGATCGCTGGGTACAGGTATTATGAATTATTCATCCTGTTATCCTGGTGTAATCACAATAATGTCTTGGTGCTAATTAGCAAGTGATGGGCTGACACGAAGTCAAGAACACCCAGGAGATATTTTGTATAACAGTTATTCTAATTCTTGCTGGTAAATATCTTTTCTGCTCTTATAATTTATTCCTTATTTAATAGAAACAGGTATTACTTAGAGACCCTTTTAGTTATTTCAACATTTATTTTAAAAAAATAATAATTTTAGGATTAAAGTGGGTTGAGAGCTGAAGTTCTCAGATTAAGTTGAAGAATCACGTCTGCACATTTTCCTTGCTGTCACTAAATTACTTTGTAGTTTTCCCCTTTCTTCTATTACCTGTAAGCTTTATTGTGTGGTATTAACAGGAGCTGAATTTGTCTTATTTTTATTGAATGCAGAACACCCGAATGTGGAATTGTAAACCATAGCATTTGCTACATTAATGAAGGCATTAGACATTTGTACATACTAATATTTTTGACTTTAGGGTACACAGTTTAAAATGGCTAGTAGATTTCTTTTGTTTAACTTGAGTGTAACATGTGACTCATGTTTTCCCTTTCCCACTGTTAAGTCAACTCTCAACATTTTTTTGTTTGACTCACTGTTAGTATGTATCAGTGTTCATTGAGGGGCTTTATCAGAACTCAAAGGGCATTACTAATTCATCTTTTACCACTGTTCCTTAAAAATACCTGTATTTTTGAAATAAGACTGCAGCTTGAACACTGCTTCATTAATGCAGATAATTTCAGTCTCATAGCTAAGCCTGTTTAAAAAAAAAAAAGAGAAAAAAAGGAACACACACACACTCACACACGGTCCTATTTGTCTTCTTCTCTAGCAGTCTTTTTTTTCTTCATTTTGTGCTGTCCCTGACAAGATTTCCTTCCTCCCCCACTCTCCTTGAAGAAACACAGTTTGGTAACTACATGAAGATGTAACTGGTGGGTAGTACCACTCGACTGTATGATAATGCCCAGCATAGCCTGAATTTTGCTTGAGATGCACACAGTTAGCTGTTCTCTGAGTATCTTTTAGTTTAAGGTGGAGGAATATGAGAACTGAAGAATAACTTTGTGGAATTGATGCTGGCCTTGTTTTATGTGTTTTCTTGATGTTTGTGCTTCTGTTCATCAGTGGTGTGAGATGTTTTTCTCCCTTTCCTCTCCTCCTCCCCTTTTCCTGTTTCTCTCCCTCAGTCACCACATCCTTCCTAGTGCTGCTTATCACTGAGATTTTTCTTCTCTCTCTCTCAGTTCTCACCCTGCTGCCTGTGATTAAACACCTGGAACGTTTCCAGCCTGATGACTGCAGAGTTTTGCAATGAAACTCCTTTGGGATTTGCTGCAGTAAGGCTGCCTCTTGAAATGCATTGCTCTGAAGGAGTCAGACTTTCTGTATTCTAATGCTCGTCTTTGTATAGATTTTGAAAGTGCTCGGCATACTAAATGCATTGTTGCTATCTGAATAGCAGAGGCCTCATAGTAGGAAACTGTTTCATTATTACAGACTGTATAAAATCCTTCCCCCAGAAAGCTATCTTCCTTTTGGCTGAAATATGTGGACAACTGAACTGATTGACATTCTGCTACCATTGATTTTTGAGATTCTGCTTTTGGAGGGCTAGCCTGAAGCAAGAGTTGCATCTACTGCTACGCACAAGTTAGGTAGCTTTCTAAAGCCTGATATTTGAAATTTGGTTCTGAATAGTGTTACTGAGTTTCATCTTAGCTTCAGCTGTATTTAAAAAAAAAAAAAAAGTCACTTTTGGTGGAAAATGTCATAGCTACAACATTACATTGCTTAATTGCTATGTTACAATGACAGTTGCTTCACCTGATTCAACATTAACTCCTGAAATGAATGGTGGAGGACAATTATCTGTGGAAATTAAACTAAAGATTTTGTGTAAGAGAAAATATGTGAATATGCCTTGCTAGATAGAAAAATACTGCATGATTGACTTTGAAGTTTCTTCAATACCATTGTCCTAAGTTTTTAGACTGCAAACTGTCCTCAAAAGACTCTGTTTTGTTAATTTATCTTTCACACAAGGCTGTGTACCCTGATAAAACATTATGTATCAATAATGTCAGAGTTTCCTTGCCAAGAAGCCTTTTTCCCAGAGCTTTTGAGCCACTTAACATAAAGCTGCTGTTAGCATTGCCCACCAGCTGAGACTGTCTAGAAGGCAAAGACAATTGAATTCAGAAAGGACATTTGTATTCAGCAAATTGAAACACTTGAAAATATTGGAAGATCTAGAAAAATAAAAAGATGGAACCAATGCTCTTCCATTTTGGTGAACGAGCTTTCAATGTTAAGCATTTTCATTTGTAAGTTATTCAGGTTATTGTTGTCTTATACTCAAGTGCAAAACAAACAAACAAAACCAACAAAACAACAGCAAAAAGAAAGAAGAAGGCAAATTAATTTTCTTTTGAAGCCCTGTACAGGCATGACTGTGCCATCAAGGTATTAGCATTGCTGTGAATGAGCACCTGAGTCACTGAGAGAATGGAAATGTATCAGAAAAAGTACCTTGTATCAGAAAAAGTAGCTAGAATATTCTATGTAGTATGATTTCAGCTAGTTTCTCTCTGGAGACCTCTGGTAGTTTCTTAGAGACTGTTAAAAGTCTCACCATCTAAATCAGCATTTAAGCCATGCATGCTGCACCTAAATTTCATGTGACCATGCACGCTCTCGTTCAGCAAGTCTAACCTAAATAAAGTAATATCAAAGCAGATAATGGATTTAAGATTTTTTCTTAAAACAATTAAATAGTTCAGATTCCTAATTTTTTTCTTATTCCTTCTGTATTTCTTTCAGCTTCCTGTCTTCCTTCTCTGTTCCTGTCCCTTGCCTTTCCTCTTCTCACAAGCTCATATTTTTACTGCCATTATCTTTTATCCCCCTTCTATTTCCTGAGTCCTTGTGTCCTCCCTGACCTCTCTTCCCACTTTAAATACTTTCTGCCTGGCCTCATGGAGCATCGCCATGGTGACTGCATGATGTCACTGCGCTGGGAACTGTTGCCCAGGAAACTGCGTGATGTCATTGCACCAGAGACAGTTGCCATGGTTACTGAGGTAACTGGGAGAAAAGGGGTTGTTATCTCACGGATGGCAGGAAATGCTCCCATTAATGGCAATAAAGAAGATGCTTTTATTTATGTTTTTCTGTTCCAGGGAGGGCTGCCTGTGATTCCAAGTCCCCGTTCCTTTCCTGATACAGTGTGCTCAGTTTGGGTTTTCATTTGGTCTGTGTGATTCTGCTCACCTATTTCTACCGTTGAATGTTACTGTGAACATCAAGACACAATAAAATGGGAAAAAACCTACCTTGTCCAGTGCTTCTGTGTAGTATGGGTTCCCACCTGTCATTGCTGTTTGCTTTTTCCTATTCGGTTTCTTTTGTTTCTGTGATGAACAGCCCAGCCCAGCTGTTATCCCGGCAGATGTCAGAGGTGCACTAGCAGTGAACGTTACATCTCTAAGCTTGCTTCATCTGCCCCAGGCTCTGTTTCTCTAAAGGGCAAGCTATAATTTGTTTTCCACTTCTTTCCTGCCTTTACCAACTTTTGTTTCATCATTGTTAAAATATATCTGCTTTTTGTTTTTGTTTTTAGTAATTGCAGGAGTTCCAGGAAATATCCAATGCAAAAGGTGAAGCAGAAGTTAAATAAAAAGTAGGAGCAGCCATTAGAGATGAAGAAAGGTATGCAAGAACAAGTTTGTTAGCCCTCATTGAGTGCACAGAACAATGTGTAAGCATGTGTGTGTGGCTGATGATGTTTCATGTAAGGATGTGGGAATGTAAGTAGTGGTAACCATGTGTCTTAAGTCTGTGCATGTGATGTGTAGATCAGTAGCTCTGGAAGAGTGTTGTGTATGTGTATAAACACACATATAATTGCTCTGTGGATAAGCTTTTACAAAAACAACTTCTCAAGACTTACTGCAATTTGAATGAATTACATATCGAAGGTATATTAGACAAAATCTGCATGGGTAAGAGTGATTGTCCCCACACAGTGGAGTCTGTGCTCTCAGTACCTGTGCAGATGCTCCGGAGTTCACTAGAAACTGTGCTTACAAGCTTGCCATTAGTTAGCCAGAAAATGGGTCATTCTCTGTTGCTCCTGTGTTTTAAGATCCTCAAGTTGAAAATTCTAATTTGGGTTAACTTCCAATTACTGCAGAGCTGAAAATAAGAGTTCTATCAAAGAAGATACAGAGTGCTGGTAGCAGGCCAGATATCAGGACTGAGAAATTTTGGAGTTCTGAAATCCTGACTGAAAGCCAGGGCTCCTGAAGTGTTGGGAGGAGGCTGGGATTGAGGTAGCAGCTAGGTTTTGGCAAAACTGGCTGACGAGTAGGGGAGAGAGAATATAATTTTATAACTGCATTGGGGGGGGGGGGTACAGAAAGCAGAATTTTCAGGCTTAGTTATGGGGGAAAACAAGGGAGTGGCAAAGTGGCAACAGGGATTTTTTGATGTTTGGGGTGAAGTAGTAAAGACCTTTTATTAGAGTTTAATTTTGTATTCCTTTCCTCATACTTTGAAAGTACTATTTGTATAAATGTATATTTGCTCAGTGTACTGCAAAAAGTAATCTCAACCTCTCTGCCAAAGTAACTAAAAGGAAATCGTGTTTCACATCTGTATCTAGGTAGGGCTGCAGGAAACAAGTTATAAGAGATCAGATGGTAATGAGATAAAACAGATAATGGAGGTGGAAAGCAGCAGTCAGTGTAGAGAGGTTCATAACAGGCAGGTGAGAGACATGAATAATCACTAGCCAGTGTTTGACCTGTGTGTAAATTCTTAAATTATAACTTGATAAGTGTTTAGTTAATCAACATACAATGGTGGTGTTTGGAAATCAGGTCTCTTTGTCCATTTTGAGCTAAGGGACTTGCATCACTGTGAAATGTGGGTCAGTAATCATGCAACTTTCCTGGACTCTAATGGACTAGAACGGTTTTATGGTTGCTAGAATTAGGATACTGTTGAATCTGATATTGAAGTGATATTTAATTTCTGCCATTAATGGACACTGGTGTTACTTTTCCTGTTAAATGAGCTTCAGAATGGACCATGAACTTGAGTTTGTTTCATTTTAGCACTATACCAAACAACATGAAATTATTATATGTAAATACATTGTAAACATTTACATTGGGGTCATATTTTCTGTTAAAATATAAGAAAAATTAAGAACTTTGAGTCTTTTTAACTGTCAGAGAGCTCATGAAAAGGTTGGTGGAGCTTATATCTCTCTAAATTTTGCCTGGAATCGGCAGTCAGATTCATGATTCATTATCCATCTGTCTGTCTCTCATCTTTCAACATGAGTTTTTTGTAAATATTTAAATAGTAATTGTATGCTGTGATATAGCAATACTAGAGACTACATACTGATAAAGAATTACAGATCTGTTTTCTACCACTGTCAGCCAGCTGGGATATCTGTATGTTAAAATCCTGTGTGTAGCAGGGGGAGGCACCATGCAGTGCTGCAGGAATGACAATCCCACGAGCAACATGATCTCAGCTTTTGCTGGCCAATGCTTCCATCTACTGGAGATCTGTGTTCTCACAATATTCACTCTGTGCTGTATTCTGAGATCCAGTCTTGATAGTTAAAATCCCCCAAATATTTATCATGTATAAATTACAGTATGTAATAAAAATAGTTCCTCTTGTGATATTAAGTAGCTAGCACAAAATGCTTTTACATGCTCTTTACATTTGAAAGATGTGTAATTGTCTACCTATCTTGAATCAAAACTGTGGTTTTTTTTTTTTTTTTTTTCCTGAAATGCAGCATTTAAGACAGTAGTAATATAAATAAAGGTAGAAAATTTAAAACTACCTTGCTGGTTGGGTAGTTATGTGATTTGACATGAAATACAGTATTTTCAGGAGGAGACTTCAGAGCCTGCAGGATTGCCCCTTTACGCTTTATGAGCAAACAGGATTGGGGTCGATGTCCATTGAAAGATGAAGTATTTTAGTATCAAGACTGGAAAAGTAGACTCAGTATTACTTATGCTGCTACAGTATATCAGAGTTTGCCTGTGCTTCATAAGGGTCACTGCAGGAGGCAATTGACACTGCTGTAATCAGTACTGATTTGCCTTTTAGGGGAATGAAAGACTTTTTCTTCTGGTGGCTGAAAAGAAACACCACAAATAGTGCATTTTGGTTTTCTTGTTAGCATCTCCCTGATTCTTTAAGAACCTTGAAGTGTCTGATAAGAAAATTTAGGAATAAACTAGTTTCTAGAGGAACTTACCTGTAACGCAGCTGATAACACTTCCCAGCCTGCCTTTCTCTGTGTGATTCTTCTCATTCCTCCCTGCAAATCCACTGGTTTGTTGAAAGACCAGCATGGAATTATTATCCCTTTGATATTTATTATTCATATCAGGCTTTGTACAAATAAGAACACTGTAAAATGTACAGAGAATAAATAGTTTTGGTTCTGTGTTACTGTTATTTATGACAGCGTTGTTAAAAGTAATAATATCAGAACACCTTTGGACTTGATACAGTACTGTTACAAATCACAGAATCACAGAATGGCTTGGGTTTGAAGGGACCTTAATGGGATCTAGTTCCAGCCCCCTGCCATGGGCACGATGCCTCCCCCCACAACAGGTGTCCCAAAGCCCTGTCCAGCCTGGCCTTGGGCACCTCCAGGGATGGGGCAGCCACAGCTTCTCTGGGCAGCCTGTTGCAGAGCCTCACCACCCTAACAGTAAAGAATTTTCTCCTAATATCTAATCTAAATCTGCCCTTTTAGTTACCTCTCGTGCTATCATTACACTAAATATAACATTTTTATATGTAAATTATACACAAAATTTACAAGTTTATATGCACTAGATAAATTTCATAGGATTGTATATAAACTATATCAGTGTGTATACAGCATAATCACATGATGATAACATACAAAGTTACAAATATAAATAAATGGTCATTAGCACAGTGCCTCTATAAAAAGGATGTAATGTCAGTGCACCTTGCCCCACCTACATGCAATCTATGCAGTTCTGTGCCCTTTGGGATCATTATTACAGTGAGATAATTATCTTCATTTGTTCACGTGAAATCTTGATGTGCTCCCCATGTTGGCCTTCAGTAATTAACTTTGTAGAATACATCAGCTTTTGAATTTAACATTACCTTTAAGCTTCTTGAAATACCTGTGCTTGATAAGGTGTTACATTGTTCACGTGTTTAACTTCATTATGCAGTAGCCAGGAGGCAGGGAGTTGGAAAGATGTGCCAAAGCACAGGAATAGCTTTTTAGGGATTAAAATATATGCTGTGTTCTATAACATTTTTTAAAATGACTAGAATGGTAGGAAGTATAGACTTTAGATTTGCATTGGTTGTTCTTCCACTGTTAAGGAAAAAATAGTTCAAGATGTATTCCACTCCGTGTTTTATTTGTAAACTGATCCTATGTGGGGATGTTTCTGTGCTTTTGTAAAAGTAAACAGCTCCAGATTTCTAGGTAGCATATATTCTGACCTAAGTATTGAGAATGTGGGGGAAATGAGTCTGTAAATGGTAGGAACACTATAGCCTGTGTCCGAAGTGGATAATTCATGTGGACAAAGAACTACTGTTCACCTTAGCAGCCATCAGAAGCTGAGTAGAAATAACTGAGCTGAATATGCAATTAAAGAGATTATGTGGAGCCCAGAGGCAGAAATGTAAATGTTTTTAGTTTTCCTTTTGTTGTTAGTTCATTTGTAGGAGCAGCACTTTCAGAAGCTGCCATTCGTAGTCATTTAAAATAAGAAGCATTTTCTTGGAGGTGAAAAAGAAACCAAACTGAAGCAAAAAACCCCACTTGACAGTCCATCGTATACCCACAATATACAGGCACCTAGAGATGGAAGGAATTCTTTTCTCTGAGTAATCATGCGGGAGCACATTCCACTGCTGATGTACGTGCTTTCGTCCTAGGGGTGTTCTGACTATCAATATCTTTATGGCTTACATGCTATCTAGAGCTTTACCAGATTGTGACTTGTGCAGGCAAGTCTGTGCATTATGAACTGAGCTTTAATTAAAAAAAATTCTTTTTACTACCTTTGAACTCAGATGACTCACTGTCAGTGTCAATGGATATATGTGCTCTTGCTGCTTCAGTTTTCTTAGGAAGTTACTAAGAATTTAGTAGTCAAATTGCAACTTATAATGTTCTTTAGGAATTTACTCATAGCGGCCTCAGTTGCCTCATATGTGATGTGGCTGTAACTTTAGACAGTGACATATCTTGGAGAAACTGTATTAAGTTTGCAGTCCTAAGAGGTGAAGAAAACAAAGAGAGGTTGTGATGTATTGATGGACGTGATTCAAATAATAAATCAGGATCAGTTTTTTTTGTGTTTTTTTTTTTTTTTTTTTTGAACCAGCTTCCTAGTGGGTAAAGAATATGAATACAGGCTTGTTGCACCACAGTTTTCTGTGACAAAATCACAAAAACTCATAAGAAATTTTTCACTGGATAAATTAACAGGCAGAAGATGTTTCAAGGTACTTTTTTCCCTGAAGAACTTATTTGTGCAATCATAAGCACAGTAAGATGCTCCTTAAATTGGAAGATAATATTAGTTATTTCAGAGGAAGAAAAGTGTGTATGTACAGGAAGAAGTAAGGGCAGTTATTGATCTGAGCCGTTGAGTCATATGGAAATCAATTTACTTTTCAGTTCCTGGAAACTGAGCATTGCAGCTGGTTATTTATTGTTGTGTTGTATGCTTTCTACCTGTGTCACTGATGGAACAGCGAGCGCTTCTGTTCTGAAGTAGAAAGATCCTACAAATTGGCTGCTCTGTTAAACAGGGAATGGTGATTTCTTTCAAATGGCTGAATGGTGCAATGACAGCAACATTCACTGGTGAAACTTTGTGACTGATGCATCATTTTGCAAGCTTTACGGAAGTTGCTGCCTTTCATCACTTTCATGATGCTCTGTTGTATGATGTCAGTGCTGGTTTTGAATATAACTCTATTAAATCTTGTCAAGTGGCAAGCAGATGTGAATTCATTTTCATGTTCTTGATGTCCAGTTATACTCAACTTAGCACAACAACAGTTGGGAAGTCCTGGTTACAGTGGTCAATCCTGGTGTGCTCTGACTGAACAAGCAAGAGAAATGAAATAGGGTTATCTGTTTATACAAGCTTGTCTGTTTTAACAGTTTTGCTATTTTTTCCCCTATATCAGCTGTAGTGGTTGCATACATATCTTATTTACTCATTTCTCTTCTGTTCAATAAGGTTTGTAGAGAGATCTTTCACGCCAATTGTTCCATTGTATGTTTTGGTGCTACTTCCACCTTCTTTTCTTCTCCCTATCTATTAGATCTTGTTTCCATGTGTTTATTAATCCTTTCACTGTGTTTCTCGTGTTCAAAAGGAACAATAGAGAACTCTTTCTGTGTTTGGAATTATTTCTTCCTGAAGGTTTTGATTGCTTTGGGTAAACAAGCCAAATGGACAAACACCAATTGTAACAATGGAAAGAGGGGAGAGGGGTTTCCTGGAACATAAACCACCTCCCCTTCACCCCCCTAAAAAAGGACATGGTGGAGAAAGAAAGGACCTATGGTGTCCTCTCAGGAACACTCCAGACCTGTCAGTGGGATGTGTTCAGCATCATTCCGAGAACCTCTGTTGCTATCTGCAGTGTTATAGCACCAAAACTAACTCCCAAGCCAGGAAATGAAGTTTCTTTTTATTTTATTGAGTCTCTCCAGGTGTGTGAGTGAATGTCTCTAGAACTGTGTCGGTGTTTCCTTCCTCATGTTGTAGATTTTGGAGCATTTTGTAGCACTGAAAATTTCATGTTTGCTTTTGAAGCTCTAGAGATGACACTTGAAGAATAAACCCGACTCTTATGTCACCATGCAGCAGATCATTAGCACCAATCTGTTTCTCTCTTCTGTCCCTGGCTCCACAGATAGTCTCAGTGGCACAGGAGTCTATGCTGACTGGTAAATCATACGTAACTTCACCTTAGTTAATAAGGTCTTGTTACGTGTGTCTGAATCCACAGTGAAAATGTAAAAAGTAGAAGCTAACTCTAATCCTACAGAGCTCTCTTTCCTCTCATTTCTGGTACTGCTGCCAATGAATGACAAAATGGGGTACAGTTTTCAGTAGCCTCCCTTAACTTTGAGCACTGTAGATTACTTGTCTATAAATATTTCAAGGTAGTTATGGATCATGTGGTTATACTCTTCACTAGTTACGTTAGACACTCTGTGAGTGACTGTCTCAGAATATAAACAAATTAATTTTCTGGCATTTTGTATTAGAGTTTCAGAATCCTGCCACCTTTTGTCTGTTGCTGTTTTTATAGTGTTACGAAGATTAGAGTCAGTCAAGATTTACGTGGTGTTAATTAGATTACTTATTTCCAGGGACACAACAAAAAATGTGAGCTTTTCAACGTAATTTCCCACCTTCAGTCCCCGCTAAAGATTGGTGTCGACACTAAGTTTTTATGCTGGTTTTTCCTTCTTTATAATTGCAAGCTAAGTTTTCTGGGAAGGTGGACAGTTCTTTCATGCTTGTTTCTTTCCAAGTGTATGCCTTGTTTTGCAGACATTTTATTTTTATATATACATATATATATATATTTGTGTGTGTGTAGTGAACAAACAGAAATTGTTTGAAGACCACTTAAAGTGAACATTTGCAAGGCAAACTGTTTGTAGAATGAACTTTTTGAAAAAGTTTGTAGCTTTTCTGGAATGCATGTGAAAGTCAGAAAGTACTGCATTGTATATGATGATAAAGTGGAGTTCCCTGCCTTTCGCTTTCTTCTGATTTAGTTGAAAGTACTAGAAAGATATGAAGTCCTTGCCCAATCAGTGAAGCGATTGGTTTATCAGTATTTTGTAAACAATGCATGCAATGAGTGAGTAATTTCTGGTGAGTGCCTGATAAAGAGGTAGGCATCCACATCCCTTCATGACCAAGAACTTTCAACTCCCATCACTAAAACTATCCCACTTCAAGTCTCCCTGAGGCTGTAAAGTCCTGCAAAATGAGTTTTCTCCTCTCTGCCAGGATTGGTACCACCTACAGTGGGTTTGAGACCATTCGTGGGGCGGAAGGAGAAAGCAGTAGTTGATTATATATTGGAGTAGAGGACTGCTTTTTAGAATAAAGAAGTGATTGTCTTTTCCAGTATTGATTGCACAAGAAGGATGTGGACAATTTTAATAAGAAATCTGTAATGCCGTATTTTTTTGATGAAGAGGAAAATCTGAAAATGTGTGCAATTACCACTTCAAAATAATGTTATGAGATAATTCAAAATCTTACCAGAAATTAGCAGAATTAGCAGAATTTTCTGGCCCTATAAACTCCCAGTCCATTTTTTTTCTTTTTTTTTCTTTTCAGATTTGCAAGGGGAGGTTTTATATTTGTTGTGAAATAGGATGTTAGATGCACTTAAGAGAGGCAACTTAGTGATCTCTGCTGGCTTCAGACATGTGAGTTAGTTATGCCCATGCATATTCATCAGAAGAGTGATTTTTCTTCGGTATGGTTTATGTAGTTTTACATATGCTTTGTCATGGATGTGGGATACCCTCTTGTGATCTTTAGATTTGCCAAAGCATGTTGAAAGTTCTGAAAGAAAGAGACTGCAGCCTGTTTCCTACAACACATTGTTCTGTAGAAAAATATGAAGCAAAATCAGCAGCTTGTTTTTTCTCTGATTTCTTCAAGGTAAAGCAAAGTGCAGACTTACTGGCTAAACTTAATTCCAGGACTGTAATCCTGTTTTTTTTTTCATTTTAGGATATTTGGGTGGACAACCAGGAACTTAATGGAATCACAGTGATGTAAAATAAGTGAGGTTAGTCACACAATGTTTCCTTTTGATGGAAGAAAGACCAATCACTGACTTATGTGCAGTGTGAACCTTGCAGATTCTAAAAGCAGGAGACTGCAGTTTGAGCAATTTTATAAACACTAGGGAAGGCTCTCAGTCTTCTGCCAAATTACCGTTGTGGTCCTTGCATTGTCAAAGGGTAATTCATAATGTTTTAGAAACCTTGTCAGCTGGGATCTCTGGCATAGCCCTGTACACAGCACACATGCAAACCTTATTAAAAAGCACATGATGTGTTTGTTGCCAGGGAAACATAAGCCATTAAGCTCTAGAAGCATAATTCATAAGAAACAAATATTAGCTATTAACATCTACTTTCTCCATTAGTGCCATGAAACCTATATGAAATAGCCTTGCAGTCTCCTAGCTAATGGAAATGACATAACTGGAGAATGAGAAGGTGAAATGAGAAGTTATAATTCACTGAGCTCTAAGTATGGACAGAGTAATGAAAATGTGGGACTGGGCATGTTTTCTTCTCTCATGTTGATAATCCATTGAGCACCTGGTTATCCTGCTCATGTTATTGAATATTATGACTCACATTGAAAGCAAGCCTTTGCCAAGCAAAGAAAGAACAGGTCTACTTTTCCCAGGAGTCTTTCTGGAATATGAAAATAAAAACTAGATGTGGGAAGGAGAATGGGGAAGTATTTTCTATTGTTTTAAGTTTTAATACTAAAATCATTTTAAATTTGACTTATGGATTTAGTATCCCCTTTAATATGTAATATCCATTTTCTATTCCATTATAATTAGTTAACACAATGTGGTTATAGCTTTTCTTAATGTTTGTCTTTTGGTCAATCTCAATTTGATCTTAAAGTCTAGAAGCTGGTTTCTTCCTCTTCATCTTTCTCTTTCTGGTAATTATATTGGATTAATTACTTTTTTAATATTCTGCAAAGCACATGATAACTTTTTGTGAAGAATTCATTGTAGCCACGCAGGCACTCTGTGGCAAACTTCCACTGTGCTTGTGTTCTGAGAAATATTTCTAGCAAAAAATGAGGAGGGGAGTGAATCTGGCTTAATTTTTGACTGGTCTAAACAGTTGCCACTCCTGAAATGCCATCCAGGACCATGGATAGTCAGGACCCCAAAGCTGGCTTGTGTTACTGATATGTTGTGGCTACCTTTGTTCAGCTTGAAGATCAGGAATTCAAAGTCATTACTGCCCTTTACTCTCAGCTGTCCCATTGATTTCAAACCATCCTTTATGTATTTGAGAGGAGAATTAACATTGTCTGGGGAAAAAAAAAGTGTTGATTTTACCATATTGGGGTAAAGCTAGCAAAAAAACGGGATTTGTAACCTCAGGCTCCAAGTCATCTAGAGTTTAATACAATAAATCAACTATAGTCAATTGAAGTACATAGTTAGATTTGCTCAGACTTTATTCAGGCACCATACCTGTGGCTCCAAAGAGAGGTCTATATGAGAACTGAACAAATAGTGACTAGGTGCTTCCAGACTTTGCCCCCACAGCTCTAATGTAGTTTCAGTTAGCTCGCATGCAGTTTCTGTTCAGATAAGTCACAATGAAATAGTAGCACTGGAGCATACTCTGCTTTCTCCTGGGTTTTATGGGACTTTGCCTGATAGCAACTTCAAGGATTTGGCAGTGAGTGAATATTAAGAAATGAGCATATGACACTGATGACTTTTTTTAGTGGCGTAATTGTGAGAATCTGCGTCAAAACTCTGGTTTGTGAGCCTTTGACAACCTATGTGAATGCAGGGATAAACCTGCAAAACAGCCTTGTGTAGCAGGGTGGTCTTTGAAGAACAGGAAACACTGTATCAGAGATCTCCAGATAACATAATTTAGCTTGAAATGGGCCTCCAGAGATCATGAAGGACAGGTTGAACTTTGAAGTTAGATCAGATTGCTCAGGGCCTTGTCCAATCAGCTGTTGGAAAATCTTCAAGAATAGAGATTTCTCAGTCTTTTTAGGCAACCTGTTTCAGGGCTTAACCACTCACACTGATTGCTTTTTCCATGTTTATTAAGTCATAACTTCTCCTGCTGCAATCTGTGACCATCATATCTTGTCCTTTCAGTGTGTACCTCTGAGAAGAATGGTTCTGTCTTACCTGTAACTGCCCTTTAGATATTTGCTGACAATTCAATTCCCCTCCCAAAGCCTCTCTTCCTGAGGCTAAACAAATTCAGATCCCTCAGCCTTTCCTCATGCATCATGCAGTCCAGGCGCTTAAATATTTCAGTGACCTTTCACTGTACTCTCTCAATATATCAGCATCGCTTTGGTGCTGAAAGGTCCCAGACTGGACGCAGTGTTCAAGGTGCTGCCTCACAAGTATAAAGCAGGGTTTGCTTCCATCGGTCTGCTAGCTGTGCTCTCGCTAATGCAACCTTTTATGTCCTTAGCCCTTGCCAAGAAATGTTGCATTTGCCGACTCATATTTAGTTTGGTTTTCACCATTATCCTCTAGCATGTTTTATGGCAATTTTCTCTCCCAGGTGCAGGACTTGTGTTTGCTTGTGCTGAATTTCACAAGGTTCTTGTTGACCCATTCGTGCAGCTGGATGAGGTCTTTCTGAATGGCAGCCCTGACCTCCAGTGTATGAATTGGTCCCTTTAACTTAATGTCATCTGTGAACTTGAAGAAGGTGCATTCCGTTCCATCATCAAGCCCAAGTTACTGATGGTGTTAAACAATATTGACCCTGATACAACCTGTAACCAGCTTAGACTTTGAACTATTGGCCTTTGAGCCTAATGGTGCAGCCAGTTTTTTTTCACCTACCCTTTCGCTCACTCATCCAGTCCATACAGCCCCAATTTGGTTACAATAATGGCAAAAGCCTGCTACTCCGTGTTCACAAAACCAGTTATTTTATTGTAGAAGACAGTTGGATTTATCAGGCATAGTTTTCCCTTGGTAAATCTGCAATAACTGTTCCCAGTCACCCTTTTTTTCCTTGTGCGCCTGGAAGTGGCTTCTGGGAGGATGTGTTCCTCTTCAAATATGCAGAATTCTGAAACTTTCCAGGGGCACAGAGTCAATTTCAGTCGCAGAAATTACTGTTGCAGCAGCAAGTTGGCCAAAGTACTGAGAGGATTGTGCCTTAATATCTGAAGAAAGCATTGTTTGTCTTGTAAGTTGGATCTGTGGGAAGGCTGGATTGCTAGCAGCTCAAGTCTGATGTGGCTCCTACTTATAAACATGATCTCACAGCTGTACATGTCTGACAGCACAGATGTCGTATTTATACTAGCTGATAGCATGGTATACTAAAGGATACACCCAAATGTGCTGCATCTTGATATTCACGAGTGTCCCCCTATGAAATAAAAAATGTGGAAGTTTGTTGAGAAGTTTATTCTTTGAGATTAGTCTCCTCCAAGTTCAACACTGGGCTGCTATAAGGACACTTGTGTTTCACGCGTGCCTGAATACTGTGCCATTTTTGACCTACCATTCCCAAACACCATTTGCCAGGCTGTCGCAAAAAGCAGCATCAAACTGCCTAGGAGCTCACCCATAAGTGGCTCTTTTCCTCTGAAAGCAAGCAACAGAGATGCATGCAGACTCCCTTTGCTGAGAACACAAGTTCCTGCTTATCATGGAATATGCCTAGTGAAAAAAAGACAGACAGATGGGTGGAGAAGGCTGCACAACTGCACCTTTCTTCAGATGCTGACAAGACAAGCAAGTCAAAGTTGAAGGGCTTCAATTTCTCAGTGTATGCAGTGTCTTGGTCTGACTAGAGTGTCCAGAGTACGTGATTTTTCTTCAAATGTAGAGAAACTGAGTGGAAAGAGGATTTTGGAGTGGGAGAGACATTGCTTATGTTATTTGATGATTTGGCAATGTTGGCACTAAGCAGAGAGAAGGGAAACCTTGGAACCTGTGACTGCCATTGTTCTGTTTTCAGGCAGTTTGGGGCTTAAAACCTACTGTTGCAATTTCAGAAGTGACATCAGCCAAGTGGAAGTTTCTTGGCCCATTGATATGAAAGCATGCACAGGTGCTAGTGGGAGGCTTTCTTCATGTAGCTTGCCCCAGCTGGAGAGAATTATCTTTACTGTTGGCTACAGCTTTTCTTGATTCTCACTGACAAGAGAGATACTTTTTCTGTCAAACTACTGGACATTATGGGGTCACTGCTTAGTTTTGACATGGTCTGAGATAACATGTTCAGATTCACTGAAGCATCTGATCATGATGAGAAAAGCCTTTACATGGTAAAAGGAGTCACCCTTCTATTATTGCCAGTTGTTCTGGACTTGAATGAATTATTAACAAGTAGTAAAATAATAGCCACTCTTAATCAGTTGTGTCCTGTGATTGTACAGAACAATTAGTGTTCTCTACCCCTTGTGATCTCTCAGAACAAGGGTATGTAAAAGTACCATTCAAGCCAAGAAAGGTAATTTGTAGTGAATGAACATGTGAAAGTAGCCTCTTATGTTTGGAGACTCAGCTTTTTTAGAGAAAATCCTATTTCTAAATCCTATTTCTAAATTCTAAATCTCTTAGAATTTTTCTAAGTTGCAACATATAAATGAATATAAAAATGAAATATAAATTAATAAAAATGAAATATAAAAATGAATGTTTCTAGATGACAAAAGAATTCCCACAAGCTACAGATGTGTTTTCCAGCACAAAATCTTCACCATATTTTTTACATAAATTTGTGGTTTGCTTATTCTTTAAAGAATTCAGATCAAATTTTATCTGTGAGCACAAATGGAAACTCAAGTTCTTAACTGACCCTTCAGCACTACACCCAGAATGTCCTGGAATGTTAATCTCTCATTCTATCAGTGATCTTTGCCTGATGTTCTTAAAACATTTACACTTCTTTTGCTTAAGCAGATCTTGCTATTCTGGGAGTAATCACTGAGAGGAGATTGTGAGCTTGTACTCGAATGTTATGTAGCCCCTCTGGATGTGTTCTGTTTGGATCGCAATGGAAGCTACATTCTTATCTGGGGTGACTCTAGTACTCAACCTGATCTACACAGGTAGGTCTTAATGTCCTCAGAAAAGTTTCCAGTAAAGCAACATCCTGAAGATATGAAACTTCTTAACTGACAATTAGAAATGTTCCAAATTTAACACACCCTTCTTAAACATAGTGTACTGCACTTTGCAACAGCACCTCAATCACAAGTTCCACACCTGAAATATTGTGAAAGTAAAGACTAGTTTAAAGCTAACAAACATATTGCTGTAAGCATATGTAGAGAACCTCTCATCAGTACGTCACTTCCTTGCCCAGTTACCAGCCAGTTCACATCAACAAACTTTAGTATGTCCTAGGTTATCATGAATTTACTCAATGATCCTTGTTTCTGATGGATATTCACATATGGGTTTTACATACTGTGTTAGGTGTAGCAAGCTTCTTGGGAATTGGATTACTGACACAAGCGATGATGATGTTAAAAGCATGGTAATTATTGCCACAAGTATAAGTAATAGAATAAGTATCACTGCTGAGTTAGGTGGATTTAGTTACGGCCTCTTCTATGTATTCATTACCAATGATGCTGAGTCCTGAGGTTTCTGGCAGTTAAAGGGGCTGTCAAAGACTATTGAAGGCCATGGGAGTTTTTTTCTTTCAGCAGTGTTGCTTGGGTAATAAGTGAAGTTGATGTGTCTTGATGCTAAAAGCCTTATTATGCTCTTATTGATTTTCCACTTTGTTTTCATCTCTGGCTACAAAGAGCAAAACTTGAAATGTTGAATCCCCATAGAACTAATATGATATCCTAGGGGAAAAACTCTGGGCTTTTAGGAGGAAAAAAAAAAAAGATTTTCAGGAGTCTGTCTCCCCTTCTTTCAGTATTGGCATAATTTTGTATTCTAGATTTCAGCTGCTGTCTGTGCAGTGGATTGAATGAATGAAAATATTACTGTAATGACTATTTTTGGTAAAAACGTTCGATTTTTAATAAATACAAACATCACAGAGCAAGAGCCCAACACTGCTGAAGAGAAAAGGAGAAAGATGTATGGCTAGGTTTTTATTTCTGTTGTGCTGATCCTGGGATGTATGGTTCAGGAATGCATAGAACAGCTTCAGGACATTTGTTCCCTGAGGAAGATTTCTTCTAATGGAGAACATCCATAACTGAGTATCACTTCTATTCTCTGTATTCTGTAGCGGTTTGGGGAATACCTGTTCATCCAGTTAGTCAGGCTTTCTGGGTGTTTTGAGTTGTCAGATAACAGGAAAGATATGGCTTTTGAAGCCAGTGTATTCCTAAATATTTTCCTTCTTGTGCCTGAGCATTCTTTAGGTGGTAATCAGCCCGTGTTCTCTTCCCTTTAACAAAGAAGGCAAGTGTCAATAACCTTGAGAATGCTAATGTCTTATTGACTATTGCCTTTAAGCACTGTTTCAAATTAAAAGCTCTCAGCACAATTTTAACTACGTCTAAAATATCCGCAATCTGTCTACCCTAGGGATTTAGCAGTGCCAAAACTGGAAGAGCAGATTTGTTTTAGCAAGAGTTAGATAGTTTGAAGAGTTTGAATAGTTTGACTGTTACATGCAATCATCAGCTTGTCTGACATTCTAGTTCATCTCTTACAGCAGAATGCAGGGTAGCAAATTTTACATCACCTGTAAAGATGAGGATTTTTTTTATGTGCTGGTATCATCAAACACTCATAAAAATGTAAGTGACCAACTCATGTCTCAGTCAAATTCCCAGAAATACCCACACCCATCATCATTGTCGTCATGCACTGTCTTATATACGCAGCTAAATCCTCACATAAATAAACGTCGTATGTATTGGTATGCACATATACCACAGACAGAAATAATACCTGTTTAGATCTAATATATAAAACTGTTAACCTGGGAGGTCCACAAACTAAAATCCCTTCTAGAAATGTTCTTCCTTCTTCAAAATGATGATTAAAATCTACCCAAAGACTGCATCAGATAGGTCTTACATATTATGGAGGAGATTTAAATGATAAATCCTTTAAATTATGTCAGTTTAATAAATCTTCACATCTGTCTTGGCTGTGAAAACAAGATTATAAAATTTATATATATTGAGGTTGCAGTTTTAGTGACAGAATTTTGTGGTGACTGACAGCAAAGTATCAGAAGGCTTTGTGTGAAGTATTTTGAACAGAACATATATTGCTACCTGAATTTGATTGTTTACCAGACTACCGCTAAACTCAAGATGTCACTTCAATCAGAGATGTAGAGCTAAAATTATCATAGAACGGCTTGGGTTAGAAGGGACCTTAAAAACCATTGAGTTCCAGCCCCCTACCATGGGCAGGGATGCCGCCCGCCACACCACGTTGCTCAAAGCCCCATACAGCCTGGCCTTGAATACCTCCAGGGATGGGGCAGCCACAGCTCCTCTGGGCAGCCTGTGCCAGTGCCTCACCGCCCTAACAGTAAAGAATTTCCTCCTGACATCTAATCTAAATCTGCTCTCTTTTAGTATAAAACCATTTCCCCTTATATAGTTATGATTGGAATAAAAAGAATATGCTAGCAAAAATCTATATTCTGAGTTAATAATCTAAATCAAAGCTTCGAATATTAGCTGAGTGATAACTTTGTCCTAGCCATCAAGTTATTTAACTTGCTTAGCCATAAACCTCTTGTGTCATTCTGGATTATAGGTTAATATTTTTAATGCTGCTTTCCACAGAACCTTGAAATTGAGAGAAAACGTTTGTCCTCTTTTTTCTGCTCAAGATTCTGTCAGAACTCAGTCTGACCAAAAGATGTCTGCACATCTTACTGTTTCCTGTTTTTGATAATCTTTTGCTGTTTAAGCAATCAGTTGGTTTGTTGCAAATATGAATACTATGTCTTTCAGTTCAAATTCCTAAAAGAATGTTTCTTCTGGGTTCTCTCCTACTATGTTTTCTGTTTTTACCAATTTTCCAGAACCTTCATGATGTATTTCGTACAGTGGGAATGTATTAGTCAGATTTTTTCCTCATTTAATTTCCTGACCAAACATTGTACAAACAAGCTTAACTGAAGAGTGCTAGAGCGCTAGGAACCCTGTAGAGCAAAGTGATGTAGCTTGACATATATATTTTTGCACACACACACACACAATATATGAGGCTATTACTCTAGTAGATTATAATATTTTTCCTCCCCTTCTTGGATTTCTTTAATCAAATTAACCTGTCAAATACAATAAATAATAACGTATTTGTTATTCCTCAAGGGAAATCAAAGCATATCTGCGAAAGCTGAAGCTATCTGTTGCTCAAGAGTGATTACATTTATTTCAAGCAAAATGGAGTATGAATAACCAGGGTTTTCATTAGGTCACTTGAACAACTGGAGAATGATTTCAGTGGAAAAGGCCTCAACAGCTCATCCCCTGTTCATTTCTTTCCTGCATTTTATGGAATGGAGACATGGTTGTTCCTAAAGCATCTCTGAAACACGAGTGGCAAAAATGTTAATGAGAGTTGTGGTCATGATTGTGCGGGCAGTCTAGATAATTTCTTCTACTCTTTAATTTTAGCTAGAGTAAAAGTAAATCGGCTTGTGTCTCTCAGAAAATGTTGTTTTAGGGGACAAGTAGGAAGCTCCCAAGAAGGATTAACAAGCTTCTAACATAGACCAAATAAGAGGAATTGGATCATGAGAATAATGCATACGTCGTGTTACGCAGTTCCTGAGATAAAAGTCATACTTCTGTTTTATGAGAGTGCTACTCAATTAAGAAGTTGCTTGTGGAGAACAATCTGCCCAGCTGTCACATGGCTAAATCTGGTGACAGCCTGCATTGGTTCTGAGGAGTATTTTTTAATCTGCTAAGGATTTTATTCAAATATAATAGTCCAAAGGGAAATTTGAAATGCATCTTGTGTCAATAACTCTCTTGCATTGGTGGCCTGAATTATAAAAATGAATAAAGCATTGATAAAATAAAAATAAAATCAAGTTAACTTATTTGTTATCTTGTAGGAGGAGTACAGTCCTTGGACTGTTGCTTTGATAACATTGGCAAAGATACCACAGGGCTGGGCATATTTAGTGATCATACAGAGATAATTTAATCACTTGCTGAAGGTCTGACTATATTTACTTCAATTCTCTTGAGCTATCTGCATAAAAATTTATTTTTATGTCCTTTGATATTTCTCCTCAGTAGAGATGCTCAGTAGAAAATTAGTCTAGAAATACCGTTCATTTTATTTTTTCAAAAACCACATTTTTTTCATGTTTCTTGATCTGATCCTCTAAATGAATAGGAATAGAATGACCTTGCTGTCTTTCTGGTATCCTTTTAGCAAGGGAACTATGTTCCTACTGTTAGCTACACCTCACTACTGGAGTTTGAGTCTTTTTTTCCTTGTTAGCATTTCCTCTTTTATGGATTCCACTTTTTTAGTTTCCAACATCTTTGTCATCCTTCTGTGAATAATTCTTCTAATTAGATCCAAATTTTGCTCACTTAAGGAAGATTGCACAAATAGAAAATGGTCTTGTGCATCAAAAAAGCACTAAATAATCCTTCTGTCTCCTGCTCTGCTGTACTGTATTATTAGGACCATCTTAGGAAAACATTGCTGAAAGCAAAATATGATATCATATGCAGTTGTCCACTTGCAAATATGATCTCTTTTCTCACTATGTTTATAGGATGTGGCTGGGAAACCAGCAAAGGAGGAGGAGAGACTTTGCTAACATAGTATGTGACTATTTACAATGCAAATTTTTTATCTGTTTTTGTCCTTTATCAATTGTACAGGCTATCTGATGTATAAACTAGCATTTCAGAGGAGCATCCCCAAAAGAAATCTTCTTGTTTTATAATGAAATTTGGAGGAATGTTAGACAGTTCCTCTGTGGGAGGTAGTTTGCGTACTAATGCATTGTTCTCTTTGTTTGTGGTTTGTTTGTTTTACTATTTGCTTTATCATTTGCCATCATCAGGAGGAAGACTTACATGGGAACTGGAATTCTGACATTGTGATCAGAGGGTGGCAGCTATTTCAAGCCTTTGTGGTACAGTTTTTTGCAAGCAACCCACAAGCAGAACATTTGTTGCCAGTATGGTACTAGACAGAAACAATATTGGTCATGAAAGACACAATAAGTTTTCAGAGGAAGTGACATATGTAACTGTTTGCACAGAGGCAACCTAAGACTTCTATAAATCTATAAATTAATTCCGTTCAGGCTCCATCAGTGATCTGGTATGTGATTTTGAACAATTTACTACATGCTTTCATCCTTTTTTTTTTTTGCTTTCATCCTTTGTCTGTTTTGTCTATTCAGGTAGGAATGGAGATATTCATGATATGCTAGTGTTGTCAGACTCGGTCAGAGGAGAGTAATCATTGTAGACTTGGATCCCTGTGTTATGCTTCTTAGACACATTGTTATTCTTGCTCCAGTTAAAACCTCTCTTAAATGAGTTGGCCTGGCTGACAACAGAGAGTAGAGAAATTTCCACAGTATATCAAATTATTTTGTCATTTTGTCCAGTACTGGAGCCCTGTACTTGACCAGATACTTGGGTATGATGAACACATCCACTGAAGCATGTTGCTAGTCTGAGTGAGAGAAAAAGAAACTGTTGCCTCCTGATGCAAAGGTTGTGCTTCACATCAGGAGGTACACTCATGCTTATCTTCCAAAAGCTTTCATACAAGGCTAGGTTCAGCCTTTTTCAAGTCTGGAAACTTGGCTGACCTTTCAGAGACCATTTATATGCATTCAATTCATGAAGTGATTCATTTAGTACACCAGTAATCTGCTGAGTATAACACTTCTAGGATTCTCTTTGGACTGCAGATATGAGGATGTGGAGACCAGATATTAAGAGCCTTGGCAAAGCTGCCATCTCTTTTTAGTACTCTTGTAGAGAAAGTTTAGTTTATGTTTGTGGCCTTCAGAAAGAAAACAGAATTAAGTTCCACTCTGTGTAATGATGGGAGTTGCATGATTGTTATTTTTTAGACATTTGATCTCTATTACTGTTTCAAGCCTTGGAGTCTTGATATAGCCACACTGGGATCTATGGACAGGAAGCTGTAATGTTTCCTAGCCTTTTTGAGCTCTTTTTTTTGCAGAGGTCTGGATGAGAACACAGGATATGTTACTGTAGATAAGCTCCTGTCTAATATTTTATTTCCTTTACCTCTGTAGATTGAAGCAGAAATGAAATTCCTGAAAATCAAACTTATTAGTTGCAAGGACACATAGGAATCTGGCAATCTTTGTAAAGAAGAGCCATCTACAGCCTATCTTAGGCAAACTGTTTCCTGATAATTAAGGTTAGTAAATAAGTCCTTTTTTTTTTTTTTTTTTTCCTCCTCTGAAATACACAGTAGGGAAGGTTGCAGCTAATGAGAGTTCTGGATGCTCAGCAGCTTCCAGGGTTAATTTTTTTCTTTGTTGGCTTTATAGCTAACATTTCACAGACCTGCAGGACAAACTGAAGAAGGTGTTTTGGGAGAGATGCCTGAACTGTCAGAGTACAGGATTGTTTTATGAGTACTGAAGATCAAACAACAGTAATATTTTAATTTTATTCTTAAAGGAAATGTTACAGCTTCTGAGACTTTGATGCTCTTTATTAGCCACAATTACAGAAGGCTAGTTTACCTGAGAAAAATTTGTTGCCAGCAGATTGCCAGACCTCAATTTCAACTCCTGAGGAAATAAGCACTCCAAGATCAATCAAACCCACTGTGTTTTCTATGTACTGTACTGCTTGTTCTGCTCAGTGTGACTTCAAGTAACATACCACACACTTTAATCCCAAAAGGCAGCTGAGAATGAATACTGATTCTCTAGCAGAGAGTAGGACTTTTGAATGTCCTTAGAGCCCAGAAACGTGCCTGGCACTTGTGGCTATGGTTCTAAATATCCTGGATTTTTCAGATTTCTTCTACCTCAAACAGGCATTGTTTAGGAAAGCTTTCCTATTATGGATTGTGAAGATCTGTCTATAATCAGTGTGTCCCATATCTTGTGACCAGTTATTTTGCTTAGCTTTATTTTGAAGTCAGAGGAACAAATAAAGGGAGAGCAGACCAAAGCAGTGATGAACTTTGAACTTATTTGAATGTGAAGCTGATTAGCTACAATTCAGAGAGCACAAAACCCCAGTCTGAACACCCTGAAATTCAGCACAGGAAGCTCCTGGATCTGAGTCTCGTGGTTCACATGCATCTTTACCTGCATCCATGTGAGAGATAAAAGCAGCTTCAAGTTGTCTCCTTCCCAGAAACACAGGGCTGCTTCTCCCTTGTGTAATCCTGCTGAGTTGAGAGATGACACAGGGTGTCCCAGCTCCTGGACCCCTGGGTTTTCCCCAAGTGCCAAGTCACTCCTCCTCACAGATAATTGTTTACCATCATCATCTAAAAGAACTATGTCTTCCATGACTAGATTTACAGGTACAACCACTTCAAAAAAAAAAAAAAAAGTATTCACAGTGAGGTAAATATGCAGGTTTATTGCAGCCAAGCCACTCCTTTCGGTGCTCATTCCTTCTTAGACATCTGCTCGTTGATGTTAAAACCCTGAGCACCTTTGGCAGGGGGAGTGAACTCTGAAATCTGCAGCACCTGTAGCAGAGGAGCAATATTTGAGAAGGAAGCATTGTCCAGGGAAAAGCAGCAGCTTCAACTTGTGTCCCATGTGAGACAAGTGAATCTGAAGTTATATATTATATAAGACGTAGGGGGATGACAGCAGTTTATCATTAACCTGAACTCTGCAAGAAGCATATAAGGAGAGAAAGAAGAAGAAAGCCAGAGAAGCAGCCAGGATGGAAACCATCATAAAGATCAACAATGCTGCGGACATCTCTGTTATTGTCATCTATTTTTTGGTAGTCCTGGCAGTGGGACTATGGGTAGGTTGGGCTTTTTTTTTTCTTTTTTGTGCTTGATGAGCAGGTAGTTTATAGAGTCCTAGGAAAATGGCTCAGTTAATGGCAAATGTGTAATTGTATAAAGATCTTGGTGCTTAATTGAGATAGTTAATATGGAGATGGTGGGGAAAATGTGGGTATTTACTGGAGAGGGAAGGATGATCTGGAGAGGCATTTATTTAGGTGGATGAATAGAGCTAGTGGAGAAGCAGGGTTTGTGTGGGGAAGGAGCTGAGAGATCGGATCAGTAAAGACCAGGCCAACTAGGGTTGCTGTTAGAAAGCAGGCTAGTAGGGAGTCGAGGGTGTGTAGCGCTGAGGAACACAGGAGACTGCAGTGAGAATTGGCAGTGTGAGGTGATGCTGTAGGAAACAGCGAGAAGTGAGAGTTGTGAGGAGAATAGTGGAGGTGGAGTCACTGTGTGAGGAGGGCAATATGTGTTGATGTCTGTGGTGTGAAACTGCTGCTATGACTGTGTGACAGACCGAGGACCACAGACTGCTCTCAGCAGAGGAGTGAGTTGGGTCAAGGCTGTAGCTGCCATTTGAGAGCAGTATTATTTTCGTGCTATTTTTTTTTTGCCAGCAGGACCTTGACTACAGGGAACAGTGCCATTCAAACTATGAGGAAGGGACAGTTTCAGGGGTCGCAAGAAACGGCGATCACTTTTTGTTTGTGATCTAAGCAGAGCTGTGCCTCTTGCTCCCTCCCAGGCAATGCAGAATATGCTGAGGGCTGCAAGGGAAACGTCAGTGCCTAATCCTAAAACAAAGCACAATGCTTTCACAGTGAATGGAGAAAGGCAGATACTATCCTATTGGTATAACCTCAGTGCTGAGGTGTTTGGAGATAATAGGCCAGTACCATGAGTTACAAAGCTGTAAACCATGGAATGACACTGAATTTCGAAGCTGCTATTCTGAGGCATGCTCTTTTTCCTTGAGGCAAGCACTCCTGGTCAATTGAACGCCTGACCATTAACAAGCTGAGAGAAGGCATTGTCCCTCTGTAATCCTGTGCTTGCCAGGAACATCCCAGGGGTCCATTGCACAGAACAGAGAAATCAGCTGAAAAAAAAAAAAAAAAAAAAAAAAACCAAAAAAACATTCCTTCCTAGCAGTCTGGCAATGTTTTGAAGAGCACCAGAATTTTGGAGTGTACACAAAATGGCAACCCAGTCTTTATCTTTTTGTTGTGGTAGTAGATGTCAAAAACATTGGATAAAATGTGAATCCTCAGTGTAGCCAAACACCTTGCTGTCTCGTGGGAGGGAACTGTCTGTGGGGTCTTTTCCATGGAAGTCTAGCTATTGGTGTAGTTGAACTTTCTGTTGAAGGTCTGTGACAGAAGAGGGCTGATCTGTATCAGGTCAGATAATTGTGTTCTGAGTAATGCCTGGAATCATTTCTTTCCAGCAACAATGCTTTCTTTATTGGACAAATGCTCCTGTGTGTAGTGAAATGGAAATCTATTGTATACTTTCTTTCTTCTGCATCAGAATAAAAGATATGGCCAATTTTCTTCAAGTCTTCTTTCTTTATTTGCCTGTTCAAAGTCCATCAGAGGATACAATGGGAATCCAATATTTGGATCAGGCTCATGAAGAAAAATGGAGGAAGCTTTCCTCTAAAGCCCATCCTTAGACAAATATAAAATCAGTCTGTGAAAAGGAAATTTTAGCTGACTTCTGTGTTTGATCTTCAGAGAGAAGTGAGTGCACTGTTGATACCACAACAAGAAAATAGATTTTTGTGGTTATCTGCTAGGGATGGATAATACTGGATAGAAAAGCTGCATACTTTCTATTCCATGAACTTGCAACTTAAAAATCAGTCTTCTTTGGTGCCTAAAATCAAAGGGATCATTGCTTTGATAAAGTGTTGCCATAAGTTTGAATTTGTACACTGAACTTTTAGTTGTGATCAATTGTATCATTACATTTAATTTTATTTAATTTTATTTTGATGTTTTGGTTGTAGTGTAACTAAAAGTGAAGCAATGAAACTTCAAGGGTTAACATAGACCTAGATACAAAGTCATTGTTCAGTTGTATTGTTTTCTTCATTGTAAGCTTGTTTATTTCTTCCACTTTACCCTCCCCGTGTATTTTAACCCTCTGTCCTAGCAGTTTGTTATTAGTCTGTATATATTGTATTAGTCTGTATATAGCTTGCCTAATATACTTAGAATTTGATTAAATTTGATTAAATCGTTCTTTCTTTCTCTTTTTTTCCAGGCTATGTACTCAACCAACCGAGGGACAGTAGGTGGATTCTTCCTGGCTGGACGGAGCATGGTTTGGTGGCCGGTGAGTTCAAATACTCTGTGTGTATATGAAAGATGCTTGTGTATGTGCATCCCCCTCATGTGAGTATGTCTAGCCTTTAAATATATAATAGAAATAGAAATACAGAGTATTTCTACATTAGTTTGGAGACTGTGATGGCTATGTCATATAGGTGCACCCTGCTCAGTTTCAAACTCTTTTTCTAGCCACAGTGATACAGTGATAACTGCACAACAAAACCCACATGACAGGCAGGGTAAACTGTTGGGGAAATTGTGTTGAGCTCTGAGTTGTCTTGGTTGTGTTGCCAACTTGCTTGAACATAGATACATCGGTGATGTCAGTGTAGATAAATTCTATGCTTTGTCTTTCAGCCCACTTAAAAAATAATAATATTTTGAATTAAGTATTTTCACTGCACTCAAATAAACTGACTCATATTGAGGTTATCACAGAGAAAAGTTAATCTACTCGTTTTTTTCCCTGATATTGCTCTAGTGTTTGCAATTTTGGTAACAAGTTCTGGTCAGTACAAAAAGAAAATCCTGGGAAAATTATGATAAAATATTGGTAAAATGTAGTTTAAAATTTATTTAAATATTATCTGTGACTTCCGTTGTCTTTGGAGCTGTCTTTTTGAGCTTGGTCTCAAAAAATATCTTTGCACATTATTAAGACTTTTGATTTAAGATTCACCCACACGGATTCAGTTACAGGATCCAGGGGGAGATAGAGTAAATGTTTGTTCTGTAAAAAATTAAGGAATTTTCTTAAAGTAGGTTGCACAAATACCTAGACCTATTTCAGTCACCTTCACTTCAAGGAGTTCCAATCTGCCTTTAGAAGGACTTGGGGCTGCCATTTTAATGACACAAAAAGATTAAAGGGTGGTGCCAGTAAAAGGTGTCTTCATTTGGTAGAGTAGATCTAAGAAAATTCAGGTTCTGTTGGAAGCTTGAGGAAAGAGTAAAGCTTCCTTTCTCTCCTTTCCAAGTTATTATAAGAGATATCCCATAAATTTAGCAGGAAAAATAAACTCGCTTAACAGTTTAATCAGTGGGCTGGTTTTAACCTTGTGCAATTCTGTCTGCCTGTCAAGGGTGAATATGAATACCTTTTTGTGCAGACATAAAAGAAAATGGAAGAGACAAGGCAGGGAAAACTCACCAAGAGAACTTTCTATCTTGCTGCAGAGGCATAGAAAACTCCTAATGATTCCTCTAAGACCCAAAGAAGGTTAACAAACACTGAGTTCTCTGGCAACACAAAACCAACAGATTCAGCTCCCTTCCTCCAGTAGGAAGACAAAAGGGATGATCCTGTGGTGTAGCAGTTGCTGCTAGGATCATCTTTCTGTCCTGCCCAAACTATGCAAGCTCAACACGGATGAAATGCTAGTCATCAGTGCAGTCTTAAGACCACCCCTTCGATCCTTCCTTCTGGAATGCCAGAAGTGTCTTTCTGCACCATAAAAACAAACCCTTCTTGCTTTTCTTCCTGATATGACTCAAAATAAACAAATGACCAGCACTCAAACTGCAAGCTAAATACTATGTCAGCAGCACCACCTTGGAGAGTTTGCCTCGGATGAAAAGAGATTCCAAAACACCTATGCAAACTGGGCTGGAGTGACTAGGAAATCAATGAAAGTATAGAAAGTTCAGTCAAAGATGTGATCTTAATTCTGTGACAGCTAGTGCTGTACTTGTTTTTTTTTTTTAACTTTATTTTACTTTATTTTTGTGTCACATCAGGGCTAACCTGATTTGGTTGAGGGGTAGGGGAAGTTTTGTAAGTGATCTCTTATTTATCAAATTCCTTCCTTGTAATTTCAGCATAACAACTCTTGCCATGCAATTGATTGCTTTCTGAAACAGAGAGAAAGGAAACAATCCTTCCACTAACTTGTTATAAATTTAATTCCATTATACTAATTGTATTTTTCCATGTTTGTGCTGTGTTCTATGTGCTACAAGGCAGCCATAAGTAGCTTTTCTGATTCCACAGGGAAAGAGACTCATTAGCAGTGTATTAGGATCTCTTACTGGCAAGCCTGGGAAAGGGAATCTGTTCACCTAAATGATCTAATAGATGTGGTTTAGACTAAAGAGGTCTGGCACTCAAGGGCGGGAGGTTAGTCCCACTTTTGTTATCGATTTTGCATGTGATTGTCAGTTGCTTTGCCTGATTGTGATTCAGTTTCTCAATGTATAAAGTAGAAGCAATACAGTTATCATGGGCCAAATTTGTCCAACTTTGTTCACTCCAGCAGAGTCCGTAAAGGTTGCTTGGTATTTCACAGAACTAAGCCCTTAGCTTGTCTGTTCTGGCTGTTCTGCTGAGGGCATGGGTCACTTCTGTGTTATTTCACTGAAATCACTGTCCTTGATGCAGTGGATGAGTCAACTCAGTAGCTCCAGTAGTTAATTAGGGATCGAGATATATAATTATGTTCTCACTGATTGCCAGAAATTTAAATCCATCATGAGTTAATTGCATGGTAGGAAATGCTGTGCCCTTTACACAGTGATTTTAGAGAAAATGAGGGAAGAATTTTCAAGAAACTGGTTTTGGTCTCTCGTGCTCTGACGGAAATGTCTTTAGGAAAGGCATGTATAGCTCTTTAAATACTCATAACCAACCGTACTTTTTCCAAAGAGTCATGGAGTAGCTCAAAATAAGTGCCTGCTTTGTAACACTGGGCATTGCAAACTGAATTTTTAACTTCTTCTGTTAAAATACTTTCTAGCATTGTAAGAAATGAGGTGTCTGTTACTGGAAATCAGTCAGCTTCAGTAGTAGCCAGTCCCTAAGCATTAACAGGACTTCATGCACAATAATAATTAAAAAACAGCAATAACAAAACAAAAAACCCCACTACCATTAACAACAAAAAACCCTTTTGATTTTGAAGCTTTTTTTGCTTTTGAATATTGTTTTTCAGGTTCTGCAGTTTTGCAGACAAAGCTGTCTGCACACTTATGAGTTACCTGATATGCCTCAGTTCCAGAGGCATAAAAGCTAATAAGGCAAAGTGTAGTACCTGGTGGGCATCCAAAGTTCAGCTGTGGTTGGAAAGATTTACTGCATAGTAAGTGGGAAGCATTTTAGACTTGAGAGCATAATGCACTTCGAAAAGAAATGTTCCTCAGTTTATTTAATGTTATTGATGCGTTGATCTTTGTGAGCAAGGTAAGAATTAAAGGAAAAAATACAGGTTTTTGTTTCAGCTCTGTGTGGATTATTTTCATCAGAACTGATCACTGGCACAATTTCTCTGATCTCTGCAGCCAGTTAAATTTTACTTATTCTCAGAATTCTCCCCATTTGCTGAATCTGACACTGTTATGAGGAGCCTGTAAAGACAACCCTGGTATGAATAAGAAGTGTACTTCCTTTCCTTAGACGAAGTGGAATAAGAAATTAATTATTTTGCCAAGTTCCATACAAAAAAAATAGTGTAAAAGCAATTGTTGTCAGAGTAAAAAGAATGATAAAAAGATCAGAGCAAAGCTCTGGTAGAAAAGGAGAAGTTAAATGAAGAAGATTACTATAGAACCTGTCAGAATTTTCCAGCCAACCTGGAGAACACCTCTGAGCCTGCATCTCTGAGGACAAAAGTGGAAGGGTATCAGACTAGTCTGCTTGTGGCTATGCTGCTCCAACAGCCGTCAGGCTTGTCAGAAGACAGACACCTCACTTGATATGTATTGTATATCCATCTCTCTGTCAGTGAAGTGGGAGGTATATAAACGTAGTTTAGTTCAGCAGTAATGCAATACTTGCAGAGTAAGAGAGCAGAATAAAATTCTACACTTCCTTCTTTGGGTTTCAGAGCCTTGAAGGAACAAAGGAATGAAAAATTTGTCCAGGGAAGAGGGGTTTGAGGAGCATCTTTTGCAGGTGACACATGGGAGAAGTTATACCACGCAACAAGGCTTGTGGAGCCTTTCTGCTATTCTCAGTTGAGGGGCTAAAGGTGGGTCCTCTCTTTGCCACAGGAAAGGTGTGCTCAGGGTTGGGGAAAAGAGTTTGATACTGAGCTAACACTTTCAGAAAGGAAAGAGGACATTAGGGACATAGGATATCTATTAGCAGGTCCTGGGAGGGAGGAAAGGCATAAGCTGCAAAGTCTGCACACTACCACTGCAGTGGTCACTGATTTGCAAAGTATGTTGCATACGGTTTGGAACAGCAAGTGCCAGGATGTCATTGCATCCTAAAGTTAATGAAAAGAGCAAGGTGAATCGGTTAATGAATAACATGGAAAAAACATAGCGATCATCACTTGCCTGCAGTGTGATGGTACTTTTCCTGAACAGAGTACTCTTGTTAAAACCTGACCTCTTAAAAGATTTTAAAAGAGTTAATGTTCCACGTTCCAGGTTAGTTCAGTTTTTTGCCCTCTCTTTCCCTCTTAAGAGGTTTTGTTCCTTTCAATAAACTTTCCTCTTTACTTTTCCTCTTATATCTGTTTTTAAAATCCGTTCACTAACGCATTCACTGAGAATGGTTAACGATCCCTGAATTTTTTTCCCTCTTTCCTCCCCCAACTTCAGACCATCCTCTGACTTACAGTCATGCACATGAAAGAAATCAAATATGGAGACCTGCTCTCTCAGTGGTGCTCCCCAGGGAAAAGAGGCAAGCCAGAGACAAACACCCAGCCTGTTACACCTCTAAGTGCTCTGTTGTCACTGCAGCAAAGGCAAAAAGACCATCTTACCAACTTGATGCATCTCTGTTACTTAGATCATAGAGAAGAAATTTTAGCCACATAACTTCTGGGAATTTAGACACCTTTAATGCTGGCCTTATGGTGAGGGAGCAGTGTAAATGTTTACTTGGAGTCTTTTGAGAAAGAGCATTCTTTATGTCATGCGTAGGTGTACTGCAGCATGTACCAATTGCAAATCAAACAATTCTGATGATCAGCCTCCTCAGTATAGAAATGTTTCACCAGTAAGTTCTTTGCACACAACACATCTGCCCACCACACATCTGCCTTCTTGCTTCCTCCTTAAAGTACTGCCATGGCAGGTGGGAAATTTCTCTTCCACTCTGGCATCAGCAGCTGCCAGGGCATAAGCATATTTGGTAAACACTCCTCTTGCTTTAACCATGCTGCAGTTTTCAGAGTAATATGCATTTCCCCAGTATGAAGGTGATATGTGCATTCACATTGTTTTGTCCTTGCACTGGCCCTAAACATGGTGGTAATTTTGCATTGCTTTGGGTGCGTTTCACATTTTTCTTAAAATACAGCTGTGCCCTGGATGAAGTTGGGAACACAGAATTACCAGCAAATGTTACAGTAGGTCCCGTGTTTTCAGGTGCTGGGCCAAAGCCTACTGTAGCCGTCAGTTCTTCAAGTTCTTCATTAACTGCTTTTGTTACTTGGATCTGCTTGCAGCACATTTTAGGCTTCTGAAACAGGAAAGGGAACACATTAAATAAAATCAGGGATTAATGTAGTTAATCTTTACTGATGATTGCATTTCTGGTAATCTAGATTTAAGTTTAATTATTCATCTCCAGGAAAAGCACTGGACAACAGTACTAATGCTACTGTTAATGGTATTTATTTCTTCACGATCATTGATGAGAAAATACTGCTGCTGTCACAAAAAGGTTAAAAGCAAAAATTTTTTTCTATTACCAAGAATCTCTGTCATATTTGCTAATGCTTGTTGCAAGTCTTGCGATTCCTGTAGAAACATCTTTCATGTGACAAACTGGTTACATTTCTGCAGGGCACAACTGACTTAAAAAAAAAAAAAAAAAAAAAAAAAAAAGGCCAGAACTGAGTGGACTAGAGACAGAAGCTCCCTGTCACAGTAGAAGAACAGTTTGTCTACACTAAGACCAGAAGAAATCAGGAGACCAAACAAAGGAAAAGAGCAAAAAGTTAGCGTGGAAAAGAAAGCAGTAGATGGATGAATTTTACTTGTTGCATATAAAAAACGGGGGAGGAAAATCTATTTTTTGATTAGAGATCAGGATTGTGAGATAGAGTGTGGATGCTATTCCTGGCTATGGCATAGTTCTATAGAATAAATCCGATCTTCAGAGATGGATTTCAATGATGAAATCCCTTTTATCCTCCTGAATTTCAGGCAGTCGTCCCTGTGCTCTCAGAAAGATTGACTTAATTTTTACTGCTACACAAAGAGCTCACTGCAGTGACTGCAGACCTGGAAATTTGTAACTTTTCCCTTCACATATGTTTTAGGACCCTAAGAATCCCTCAGTGAGTTGCAGACAAGGGATATTTCTTGTAAGGTAACTCCAAGCATATTGCAAGTGCCTGTATTTGGGACCTGCATAAGGAGAATGTGCAGGTGCAGGTCCTGCATTCATGGTTCTAAAAACATTTTAAAGCATTTTGGGGTTTTTCACCTTGAGGGATCTACCTCAAAGGAGAGCATTATTAGAAGCCGGTCAGCAGAGCTACTTTCACCTGCTTTCTATATGCTTTTTCTTTTAATCCTGTTTCATTTTTTCTTTCTAGCTTTCATAGGACACAGAACAAATAGAAGTGAATTAAAAAATGTTCACTCACATCTTCTCTTCTTAGAACTACTTCAGCTCACATCTTCTGCCTACAATATCCAGTCCAACTTCCTTTTTCCCTCAAGTTCTTATCCTGCATCCTTCAGTTTCTGGCCTTGAAAATTATCATTTGGTATTTATACTGCCTTTAATGTTTTCATTTCAAATGAAGGGAACTTTATACCTTTTCTCTTAATCTTTTACTATAGTCTGAGCTATTTTATGAAAAATTAGATCTTTCAGGCTAACCTCTCTTTTCTGAATGGCTCTGAGTGGCTTAATTTAGCATAAACCTTTCCTGGTTTTGGTCTTTCTCCAATCAGTAATTCTTGTGTTCTCCCCGGCGTTCTCTCTGCTGGATCAGTACAAGATCTGGGGGTATTAGAGATCCAGCATTCATTAAATATGCCTCCTAATTTGTTGGATTTTGTATCTTCCAGAAACACTTTTCTCAGCAGATATTTCTGCTGTGCAAGTTGAAGAATTTAATTAAATTAATCCAATATCTTCTGACTAAACTTGTACCAACTACAAAGTCTGCACAACTCTTACTGATTACACATTTAGTCACGTAGTTTGCAGAACTTTAATACGAAGTGCTGGGAGTGCTGGTTTGGCAAGTGGGCATGCACTTATCGTTTCCTCCTTGAGCAAGTCAGACCACAGTCCTCTTGTCTGATTGTTTGGGTATCACCAGATGTCAGTCAAGTTTTGCAAATATTTGAAAATCTGCATTGGTGCCATAACCTGTTTGCCTCATCTGGAAGATCATCTCCTGTGCAGCATTGTATTCATTCTTCTTGTTTTAGATACGATGGCTGGAGTCTCAGATTTTGGGGAAAGGAGGGCAGGGGGGAATACGATGGACTCTTGAAAGTAGTCAAGGCAGTTGGTTGTCAATTGTTCTTATCATCACCATCTGATGATAGGTAGGCCTGAGTTGAAAATGCCAAATGAATGTGATTTTTTCAAAACAGAAATGAAGAATCAAATCTTGTTCTTTCTGTTTCCAGATTGGTGCCTCTCTGTTTGCCAGTAACATTGGCAGCGGACATTTTGTGGGCATAGCAGGAACAGCAGCAGCTGGAGGAATTGCCATCGGAGGATATGAATGGAATGTAAGTGGCATGCATATGAGTGAACGTTTGTGATATCAGGATTATCTGCAGAGGTTAATCAAGATAACATTGACTAATAATTTTAGGCTGCCAAAGTTTGTGCTTGGCAACACTTGTTTCTGTACAGACCCTATAAATGCCAATGTTATCTACTATTTTGGTGCAGTTGTCTTACTTGGTCCTTGTCCAAGTGACTGAGAAAAGATGACTCTTTTCTATTGAATGAGGCTTTTCAGAGAGCATTTTAACCAAATAAATCAGTGGATTCTCTTCTCTGTACATGTCTTTTGATTACTTTTTATTTATAAAGAATAATCTCTGACTGTAGAATGTCTGGAAGAAATAAGCAGATTTATAATCCACAGTATTTTTTACAGCAGTTTGCTGTATAGAAATTGTTGAAGAGGTTTTGATTTTTCCACAAGTTGTAGGAAATTTGGGATATCCTTCACAGCCTCCATTCCAAAAATCATTTCCTTTTTTGTTTCTCCTTCTTCTGATTGTATATTCCACTTATGGTTGCAATATGGAGTACAGATATTCAAGCTGACTTTAAATGACTTTTACTTGGTGTACCAGCAGCAGTGTTAACTGCACCAGCACAGAGGTTCAGATGAGCTAATTCAGTCCATTTCCCTGAATTCTCAGGCACTGTAGGTCTGGATAACAGTGGCCTTATGCTGCTTGATTCACCTTCATGGAAGGGATTATTACATGACACAAAGAACTCAATGAGCATTACATAGGTTCATACTTTCCTTGCATTTAATTCTGTGCAGCGAAAGAAACGTACTGCTATGAGGAACTTGTTTTTTTCCTTAACAAGTAGATGGTTGCTGCAAATATTCAAGTACTTGTGCTATAAATATTTAAGAAGAAAGATAAAGGCTAAAATGAGTTCTGTGAGACATGCACAGTTAATCTGCGATCTTTCTCTATTTGCTTACACTAGGGCTGTAACAAACCCGATTCCCCTTTTCTTTGCACAAAAACTAAGCAAAACAAAACAGAACAAACATTGCTTGAAATTTCATGGCATTCAAAGCTCTAGGACCCATATCCTTCTTCAAACATACCCATCTCTAACACTTCATCTCCTGGGAGATTCTCCATGGACTAATATCAGTATATAGTGTACAATTGTTGTTTAGGAAGAAGCAATGATGCATGAGTGTATTTGGGGTGATATGTTACATAGTTTTTTAAATATTTATGACAGAGAGAGACTAATGTACAGGTTAATAGACACAATATTGCAATATTGCTCTTGACTATGTAATCCAATTCTCCTCTTGAAAGAAATACTAAGTTTGACTGTTGTAGTGCTTGTGTATCAGTAATATTCCACTGAAATTATTCCTAAATTATATTAGTGAGACAGCAGGAGCTGAACCAGTCTTTCTTGTCTATTGTATGTTTTTGATCTAAGGGCAGAACTTAAAAGATAATATTATTAAAAACAAACAAACAAAAACACCCAACTCTTGTGTGGACAGAAAAAATGCAGAGTGTGGCTTTGCATTTTGTTGCAGGATTTTGAACAGAATTTTTGCTCAAAATATACAAATCTATATTTGTCTGTCTAATTATGTACAGTTCTGTGTCAGACAGCATTTGCCATCCATTTAAGTCACAAAAATTATACCGAAATACAGTAAGATTTATAGTTCACAAAATGCACATGGTAATACAAAATACAATATGAAATGGTGATGTGGAAATACAAAATACTTTACAAAATGCATGTGGTACAGTATGTGGGATTGTTGTAATATACTCTTGTCTTGTAAAAAGCACAGACATCTCACAGAAACCCAGTGCAAAAGGCAGTTAATGAGATATCAAAAGAAGTGCTACTCTTCTTAGTACCTAAGTTTGCTGATATCACAACATACCATTGCAGCATACCCGATTCTAAGAGGGAAAGTATTCTGCATTAGTGGCTGTGGGATGAAGCTAGCAAATAGGTCTCAGGTATTAGACTTCACCTTCCTTAATATTTCCCAGAAATTGCGGTCTTACGGGCTGGTCACATTTTAACAACCAGGATCCCTGAGCCTGCTCTGAGGAGGGCTAGGATAGCCTGGTGTTGCTAGTAGAGTAGCACTTCGATATTAGAAGGCAAACCTGTGAGCAGAAATCATCCTTTTTTTTTTTTTTTTTCCTACAAAATATCTTTTGTGCTTCTTTTGGAAATCTAGCATGAAATTCATGCTCCATAATACCTGGCAAATCGCTTGGCCAGGATTTCATTCCCAGGTTTTCAACTGTAAGACAAACGACAGAGCAGGGCCCACCCCGGCCCCGCAGTAGCCAGGTTTGAGTGGTTTCTATGATCTCTAGCTGCTCGTGGGTCTGATAAATGGACTTAAGGAGTGCTGTCTAGAGAGAGGAGGCTAATTCAGCTGATCTTGTCTTGACTGCAGGCTCTGATATTTGTGGTTGTTCTAGGATGGCTGTTTGTACCCATCTACGTCAAAGCTGGGGTAAGTCAAAACAGCATGTTATGCTTTTCTTTGCAGCCTGTTAATCTTCCTCTCTCCTCTTGATTACGGATCAGGTCTTGAGTATTGCAAAGCCATTATGAGTACAAGTACAAGAGATCTGAGTATGTTAGAACTGTACAATGTTTTCTGTATGTATTTAAATAACGACGGTTCTCAATTCCAAGACCTGAGGTGAGAAGTATTTGATACTCTCTCCTTGTCCTCTGTGATTCCTAGAGCTGCTGTTCCTTGCAACTTCGTTTGCAGCTCCTCTCCATTTGCCTTACCCTGTTGCAGTATCTGAGTAGCAAAAAGCTTCCTCTAACTTGTGTGTATCTGTGCCCCATTATCTGAAACCTTGCCTACCCCCCACACAGGTGGTGACAATGCCAGAGTATCTTAGGAAGCGTTTTGGTGGGAAACGGATTCAGGTCTACCTATCAGTCCTTTCACTGATCGTGTATATTTTCACAAAGATCTCAGTAAGTAAAACTTTTACAACATTTTTTCCATCCTACATTGATCTAGAGAAGAGAAACTCCCGTTTACATATTACTCTTATTACTCACACAACTGGCTCAGTTGTTTCTGATTTGGAGCCCTTGGTCAAATTAACGGTGGTAAAAATATGGTGTGTTTTCTTTCTTCTGTCTAGTGAGATAATGTATTCAGATCTGTTTTGCAGTCTGAGATTTTGGCTTCCTGGAATGTCTACAAGAAGCCTTTCTCTTGATACTTGTTGGGCTTTCTCTTTCTCATTTTTTTTTTTTTTAAGGTGTAATCTAGAATAGGTCAGACTGGAGGGAGCCTTGTATTGTATTAGTCTGTCTTAGGGATCTGTGAAACATATGGAAGAAAAGGTCACAGACTGTCAGATTGTACCTTTTTTCTGCTTTAATCCTCTGAGAAATAATAGCTGCTGCTTGTTTAACCATCTAGTTTCAGTATCTTTTTGGCATTGCTTTGGGCACACAACATCCCACTCCAACCCCCTGGCCTTTAGGCTAAGGAGAATTAGCAGTGCGTTTTGGCTCTAGATGGAAAAGAATGCTCTTAGGTTTTCAAGAAACATTTATTTTTTTTTGTCTCCAGACTTCATATTTACCCATTTTAGCATCCTCTGGTGAACATGTCATCAGCAATATAGCTGAGGGAAAAGAACAAAAGAGCAATTAAAAAAAGAGAATGATAGAAATTAGAAAATAAGGGAGTAGGAAAATGCAAAGGAAGGAAATGATAATAGCTGAGGTGAAAGGAGAGTAGAGGAGAGATTCTTTTAATGGGTAAGTGGTTGCTATAAAGTTTAAGGTGCTGAAAAGTTAATGTTTATTAAGTATGTGGTTGTGAAGTGGTGAAGGGAGCTGGTATTTTCCATATATCTTGAAACTACCAAGCCTCTGAAGAAGTCCACAGTTCAGGCATACCTCAATCTGTTGTTTTTCAGAAGTTGCCATGGCAGATTACTCTTTGCCCTCTGAATGGGAGCTGAGTGATAATAGTGCAATTTAAGCTAAAAGATTGGCCTTTTGCTCTCATTCTCACATCTTCATGATAACTGATCCTTGCAAAGGTTATAAATTAAACAGGCTGGTACTGTGGGGCTGTCCTCAGAGCTGGATTTCTGTATATTTTAAAAGGATCAGTTAAATTTACTGTTGTTGTGCTTACCTGGGATTTCTGATTATGCTAGTTATGTTGCACACGCCACAGAGTTCTGGCAGCTTTAGCAGATGAGAAACACTTCCACTCTGATGACTCACAGTCCTATTCTGCAACACATTTGCAATAAGCCCATTAAGGTGTTGTGCAGGTTCTGAATGTACCATCTTTTATTTCCAGCTTCTATCATGCTTAAGGATCTAGTCATGAAATTTCACCGTTTCACTCAGGGTGTCTTACTTTCAGGCAAGACAGGTTCTCCATTTAAGCTTCCTGTGTGGTCACGAGGCTGAAACACCTTCTCCTGCACTTCTGATCCTGTCTTATTAGGGAGCAAAGCAATAGTCAAGAGATCCATACAGCAGCAGAATGCCTGGGCCCCATTCTACCATCCTAGCTTCCAATGAACCCAGTTATTCCAGCCGTGTATGGTGAATTGCCACAGAACTGTGTCTCTGTGCTATGCAGTGGAAGATTTGGTGCACAGGTTCCTCTGTCTCCATCATTTCTCCCATCTGCCCAGAACAACACTGACAGTGTCAATTCCATGCATAAACATGGCTGTGATTTCTGTAGTATACCAACATATCTTCTGTTGCCTTATGTCACTATATTTGGTAGGGCAGGATTTGCCTAGGTCTGATTTACTTGTCATGTTTTATTCAGAATATGCAGAACAGTCAAAGTCCTTGGAGGTTTCAGATACTGTCAGAGGAAGTAAAAATAGTTTTTTCTATAACGTGCTATACAACACCAGGCCTAAATTGTCTCCAGATGGACCAACTCTAGGAGCACAGAGGTAAGGGCTGTTCCATCCTGGACCATAGGTTGCTTCTTTGTGCTGTGTAGAGATATGTATGCTATGTGGAACTAGCACAAGTTTCTCTTCCCAGAGACACGTTGCATCTCCAGACATACCCACGTGTTGACAATCTGTGCCCTATCCAGCCTGGAGATTTGCATTTTACTTCCTCGACTGCTGCCTTTGCAAACACTCCCTTGTCGTCATCGGGGCTTATCGAGATTTGGTATAGAAGGATGGCTTTCTGCCCTGCCCTTGACAGGCAGTCACACCTAGCAGTTTGATTAGCAGTGATACTTACTGCCACTTATCCTTCTAGAAAAACAACATCTTGTTTCCAGGCTAGTTATTTCATGTGCTGCTCCCTTGATTTATTATAATATTATCTAATGCTCTTAGTAATATTATTATCAGGGTGCTTTCCAATGAATAATATAATATGTTGGGTCACGTAACTTCTGTCATGCTGTTTCTGTCACACTACCCACCACTGCGTAATGATCAGATTATCTTTTTACACATTTGTGCAAGGTCATTACTGCTTCTGTCTTTTCCTGTGCATCTTCCGCGTATTTTTATTGTCATCTTACCTTGTGTCATGGCTAATCAATTGCTTGTCAGGCAAGGTCATGCTGCCAGGTGTCAGTCTTTGGGATCAGGACATGTGATCATTCAGCCCAAATGATTTCTGCTGCACAGGCATCATGTGTACACGCTTCCTAAGCATGCAGTGCTGTGTGCGCAGAGCCCCTGGCAGCTTTCAGAACCTTGCTCAACAACAGTATTGCTGATATTGGCCATTATGCCAGTGGAGATGGTCTAGTGAAAACAAAATCTTGATGAAGAGTAATTAACTAAATTACAGCAAAACAAGGGAATGAAGATCTGAATGCTTTTGAAGAAATCAGAAATTAGATTTATCAGAAATCAAGGCATCTATTTACCAGGGGAAGGGCAGGAAGAAAGATAAGCTCCTCTTAGAACTGCACAGTGTAGAATGAATAGTGGAGTGTGGGGGTGCACTAACATTGCAGCTGGATCCACTAGTGATATACACAGTCTCCAAGTTAGTTATAATGCATTCTACCAATTGTTCCTGCATGATCTGTGCATGGCTTTGGAAAGAGAGCTTGTAATGTAAAGGAAAGATTTACTCTATCAAAGATAAGATAAGGATTAAATAGTATCTATAAAAGGGTATTAATGGAGAAACAAGGAAGTATTGGAAGGAAATAATCTAATTGGGAGGGAGGAGCAGTGAAGCTGGAAGGTAACAGCAATTTAGAGGAGCTGATACATTGCTCAGGACACTAAATAATTAACTGTGTATTTCTTTCTGGGGGTCATTTTAGAGCCATTAATATTTAATGCTATGTAGGCTAAACTGAAGCCAGGAGCAATAAAAGGCAGGACTTATCCAGGACATACGCTGATCAGTGTTGTGAAAAGCTAGAAAAAAATATTCCCATAGAAATTAGGGACAAAGTATACAGTCTAGCAGCCACTGGGGGGATCAGATCTAAAAAAATCCTGGTTCCTAATTTGAGACTGAAACATAAGAAACCAAATAATCTCAAGCTGCTCCAATGGCAGGGTTTTGGGAATCAAAGTGTTATGATTCACATGCTGCTTCTCAGTTGTCTTCTGCACATCGCGGCAGCAGAGCTGGAGGATCTCTTGCTGCAGAGGTCTGTACTACTTCCTCATTCTCCAAAGTGAATCGAGGGCGAGGTCATACAATGCGGTCTCGGTTTCAGTTACCTGCCATGACATAGCTTCAGTGTCTCTGGAACGAAGACGGTTTCTTCTTCCAGCATCTCCCAGCTAGCCAGGCTGGATAACCGCTTATTAGTATATCTGGCCTGCCTTACCTCAGCCTAGCTGTGGACAAAACCAGTCCGAGTCACTTTTTTGTGATCACAGGCTCTGCGATTCCCACCACCAGGCCTTTGGAATCTCCCACTCTTCCAGCAAGCTGCCATCTGGCATCTGCCCTGAAGTAATTGTGTGTGCAGGCCTTATCCCAGAGTGCACACATCTTTGTCTCACAGAGCCTGCACATGGCCAATTTATGTTCCTTGGTTGAAGCAGTGTTTTGTAGCTCCTGAGCTTGCTGAACCTTCCGAGGACTTGTCCTGTTAAGTGAGGACATGACCCTTTGTAGAGCCGCATGGGAGGTGTGTTATACAGAAAGAAGGCATTCAGGTGGGATTGGATGTGAGTCCATGTGCGAGACGCTCAGGAGGAGATGCAAACCTCTAATGAAAGGATGATTAACAGTAATGTATTAGAAGTGCACTGGGGTAGATTATTCTGACTGCAAATTTAGGTAAATAGCCTTGATGCAAATTATGTCTAAATCAGGAAATTACTTCCTGTGATTAATACCCCAGTAAATAGTGTTATTCTGAAACCTGAACAATCCCATTTTTACCCAAGAGCTAAAGGTCTCTTCTGTTAGCGAAATGCATGTCAATTACTCCGACAGGAACTTTAAAATAGCAATAAAATTTTTGCCTTTAATTCCCATTTGTCCTGAACCAGTGAAACTAGCTATACTACACGTATGTAAGCAATAACGGCAATTTGAGAGACTTATTAGCATTAAAGGAAGAGAACCAAGCTATGGCTTGGAGGTGTCACAGAGTCCATAACTTGGACATAGCAGTAAGTGTAATCCTAGCTTTAAGTAATTCTTTACTAAACAGTTTCTCAGTATGGAAGCTCACACAGTAGAGGAGGTAAATATATCTAGCTAAAATGAGCCATTGCAAAATATTTGGAGATTCTTAGAGAAGTGTTACAGTTCTTTCACTGAAAAGACCACAGCACTGAGAAGAGACTGGCAGTTGCAGTAGAATGGCCTCAGTTTTCATTTTGTACTTTTTTTGTGCAGTACTCTAAGGGGGTAGTGTAGTTGTGTATTTCAGTACCATAATCATGAACGTGTAATGTGCCATCATCTAGAACTTAAGCCTTGCCTAATCTGTCATTTTTATCTTTTAGGCAGACATATTCTCTGGAGCTATATTTATACAGCTGGCCATAGGACTGAATCTTTACTTGGCCATTATTATTCTGCTTGCTATTACTGCTCTTTATACCATCACAGGTGAGTTTGCAGAGCAGTCTGATAAAATAAAAAAGTTAGGGGATCCAGAAAAAAGAAAACAGGAAAGGTGGGTAAGAGGGGAGAAATGAAAACCTGAAAGGGGTGTGTGTTTTACAGTGGTCTTTGTTTGAAAGAGGCAGGTGGTGAGAAAATAAAAATAAAAAATAATTTAAACGAATTAAAAAAGAATTTTCATGGAGTTGTTTGCACAGGGACTAACATATTTGTTTTGACATGTCTTTGCCATTAGGTGGCCTTGCAGCTGTGATTTACACAGATACCTTGCAAACGTTTATCATGGTTGTGGGATCTTTTATTCTTATGGGATTTGGTAAGTAAATCAGATGAATTAAACTGGAATGTTCAACCACAAATCCCACATTGCCTATGGAAATATATCCTGCAGTGTGGAACCCTATTATCTTAACCAGCAGATTTCAGTTCATACACCTATTTATCAGGGAATAAAATAGCCATGTTGTCAAGCCCTTTAGTTATTGAGACCACTACGTTCCAAAGTACAGGGGAATGTATAAAATCTGTAGAAATAAGGGACACCTTCATTGTGTACTGTTTTCTGAAAATGTTGACGCATACTGGTTAGGGTTTTTTTACATCTATATTACAGCATTTTTCTCCTCAGATTCTCTAGCTCTATTTGAGATTTCAGTATTATATACTTTATTGCTACTTTTACTTTCTACTTTTCAGCATTTAAAGAGGTAGGAGGATATGATGCTTTTATGCAGAAGTATATGGAGGCAATTCCATCCAATATCTCCTATGGAAACACTACAATTGATAGCTCATGCTACAGACCTCGGGAGGATGCCTTTCACATCTTCCGAGATCCTGTCACTGGAGATCTGCCATGGCCAGGACTGATCTTCGGTTTGAGCATCCTTGCTCTGTGGTACTGGTGCACAGATCAGGTAATGTGGAAACTAAATGCCTCGGAAATGCAGAACACAAAATTCTGCAGTCTAGTTTGATCCAGGGGTCTTGTTTATTTCTTCTCTTCCCCACTGTAATTCAAAGCCAGGTTACAGAAATGGCAGTTAGTTCTAGTCAGTGAATAGACTACTCAGTGATTTTTCAGCTTCTGTTTTCTACACTCCTCCTGTACTAAATGGCTCAATTTTGATGATATTGTTCCATATGTACACAAGAAAATGGAATGGCATTATTTCAATTCTTCTTATAGAGTGCCCAGCAGATACAGTATATAATTCCTTTTTTTTTTTTCCTCCGTATGTGACCATGTATAAAACCAAGAAGAGAGGTTGCAATGTGAACATTTTCTTAAGAAACCATGCATTCAGTGGTCTCAGTTGGACTGGGATGATTCTCCATTCAGTAATCCTAGTTTGTTTTCTATTTGTGCAGCTTCCATCTTTGCATGCACAGTCTGGGGAGGATATTCTTTATATATCATTTTTTTCAGTCTGAAGTCTCTTTCCTTCTCCTTCTTCCTTGTCCCTAAGACCTACCATCCAGTTTCCCTGGGAGATCACACTGACATGAGAATAGGAAAGTATGCTCCTGCAGCTATGACACGTGAATGTGCCCAGTCTCTAGGGAGTGATCCATCTGCCTTCTAAATTGTGGGAAAGATAATCTTTCATATTTTATAAAACAAATAAATCTAAAAAGGCAATGTAATTAACTGTTTCATTCCATTTTGGCTTTTTAGTCTGCTTTAAGAACATCTTGTAAGAAAGAGCCTTAGCTCTTAAATATATCCTGAATAAATTATATTTTCCTTTATTTATTTTAAATGTCTTTTTTATGTAGCTTGTATTTTTTTCTAGTGGTAGGAATTGTAAACAGACTCTTCCACTATCACACAGGTTAAGAAGTACCTTGTGTCTGGAATTTGGCATAGTGTGTTTATGGAAATGGAAATGATATTCTTGATTGAGTTATATGTACTTGCTATGTCTCACTGACAGGTTATTGTCCAAAGATGTCTCTCCGGCAAGAACATGTCCCATGTGAAGGCTGGATGTATCATGTGTGGATACCTGAAGCTCTTGCCCATGTTTATCATAGTGATGCCTGGAATGATCAGCCGAATTTTGTATACAGGTATGCATATGTATACAGGAATGCAAATTTCTTCTTGCTACCAATCTCTCTCAATTTCCTATTCTCCATCCCTTTATATTGTCATTTTGTCATCCAAATTGTCCAGGCACATGTGTGCACAAATACTAACTACCCTGTGATAAGCCACAGGCTTTTCTCATTTCCCTGATTCAAGGGTTCTGCTAATGCTATTATTGTCCATTTTAGGAAAGAGAAATTCCATAGTGTCCCTCTCTACTTGTCTGCTATAGCCCTATTCTGGCTGAATGAGTGGAATGTCCAGGATTGATACTCTGGCAAAAAAAAGAAGAGGGTCACAGTCACAGCATATATATATATATAATGTATATATATGTATAAATATGTATATATATGTATAAATATATATATACATATATATATATATTTGTCATGGATAGTCCTGAGTGCAGTGTGGGGGCAGTGCCAGTCTCTCTTCTTTCTGTAATATGTATATATATATTTTTTTGGTCATGGATAGTCTTGAGTGCAGTGTGGGGACAGTGCCAGTCTCTCTTCTTTCTGTAACCATCCGTTTGTTTAACAGCAGGGCAATGGAGAGATGTTCAGGTTAGAGGGAAGTGTCTTTGTGTTCCTCTGTTTGTTTTTTGAGTTGCTCTTTTTGTGTTATTCAGTCCTGGTCTGACAAATTAATCCTGATGTTTTTTGACCTGCAGCACTTTTTAGTATTTTTTTTTTCTTTAGACAGAGGAAAGGGAGGATGGGCTTAGAATCATCTTCTTCCCTGCTAGCAGACTAAGAATGATATAGAGCACGTCAATCCAGTGGTTTTTTACAGATAAATTTTAGAAACTACTAATTTGGAAGCAATCTGTTGTTAATACATGATCTTGTCTAACCCTGTCTCATTTTCCTCTTCTCAGATGTGGTGGCTTGTGTTGTTCCTGATATCTGCGAGAAGGCCTGTGGCACTGCAGTTGGCTGTACCAATATTGCTTATCCAAAAATGGTAGTAGAACTTATGCCAAATGGTAAGACATTGTCTCTATTTGTTTTAGGAAAGGTGAAGGTTCTAGACTATAAATGTAGGTAACAGAGCCCAAATCTCAGATTTTATTATTTTATTTTTTTCTAAAAATTTTCACTATTAATCAAAGGGGTAGTCTTTATTAGTTGTGGCTGTAGGTGCAGTATAGTTACTTGCTGACAATATCACCTTTCAGTTGGCAGACGCTGGGTGATGAAATAGTAATTGTGCTCCCTTTCTGTGAAGGTTGAAAGTAACCTACTTTGCCAGTGGTTTATAGAAGACTGTCACTGTCAGGATTTCTGAGCTGGAGGCGTACACCTGTAGGACTTCTGCTAAACCCACTGAGGTGGGAGGAGAAGATATCCTGTATCCACACTGTCCCATATAACGCCTGCTCAATGAAAGAATAAGGCACCAATCCATAGAGGACTAAGTATACATACAGGGAAGAAAAACTTCTGCAGAAAACCCCAGAGCTGATCCATAAGGCTAGAAAAAACAGATTATGTTATTATGCAAACCATGGTACTTCCCTGATTTCTTTATACTTCCCCATTGTATTATAACAACCGTTGTACGTAATGTGTTGTACAATGTGTTGTACTGTATGCTGTAGTACTTCCCCATACTATGTTGACTAGATCATACTGTTTGGAAAAGTTGTTTACCCTGATTTTTAATCAGTAAAAGAAACTTATGGCAAGTAACTGGTTTACAAATATGCTTACAGGCAAATGAGCACTGGAGAAATTATATTTATAACTCTTGGGGAAAATCTACTTATTTTTTTTTTTTGTTTCAGCATGTAATCAGAAAGCATTCACAAAAGAAGTACCTGTGTTCTAAAAGCTCAAGTGTTGCTCTTATCACTGCTGTAAATAGCTTTTACAAAGCTCAGCAGCCATTGCTCTGTATTGCAAGAGAGTGGCAGGCAGGCATCAGCACATAAATATAACCACAGCTGGTTGACTTGAAAGGGTCAGACAAGCTCTATGGATAGTGACACATACTGAGATTCTTCACTGAATGCCTGTCTCAGTTTATGTATGGAATATTTTCATTTTTCAGGTCTGCGAGGTCTGATGTTGTCAGTCATGTTGGCCTCCCTTATGAGCTCCTTGACTTCCATTTTTAACAGTGCTAGTACATTGTTCACTATGGACATTTACACCAAAATTCGAAAACGACCATCAGAGAAAGAGCTTATGTTGGCTGGAAGGTAAGGTGGAAATGTAGCAAACACTAGATTCGTTACAGACTGAAGTCTCCAAAAAAGTGCCTGAGTGAAAACCTGCATTTGCAGTGTTCAGGCAGTGCAGCAGTGGCCTCCTGTGGCCATCCAGGCAGTCCCATGTACACTTACTTCCCTTTTGGATATTGTAAGACAATAAATTCCAGACCTTATTTCCAATTTAATTGACAATGGCTAATTTTCAGCGCTTACTTCCTACTGCTATTCAAAAGGAACTATTTTAAGATATCTTTGTAGGCTTTACACTACACCATACTTGGCATCAATGAACTAGTCTTCTAGCCGATCTGCTATTGATTCATCTCCAGACGTAACAAACAAAGGAAAGAAGTGTTTTCCTGTGTTTCGATTGCATGTTTAGCTATATGCTGACCGATACTTGACAGACAATATCCAGCTTGGATTTCTTTTGTTTGTTCAATGGTAATTGACCATTTTCATTGATTTCGCTGGCTGAAATACAAAAATGGGTATTTAAGTTATTGATTAATTGATGTGTTTTTTTAGTTTTTGATAGATGCTTCTAAGCAGATAGTTAATTGAATATCTGGCTATGTTTACAGGGCATTTATGTTACTTTTAATTGGCATCAGCATTGCCTGGGTTCCTGTGGTGCAGTCAGCTCAAAGTGGGCAGCTCTTTGATTACATTCAGTCAGTTACTAGCTACCTGGGACCTCCCATTGCTGCTGTCTTCGTGCTAGGCATCTTCTGCAAGCGGGTCAATGAGCAGGTAAGTACAAATTAGGAAAGAAATATGCTGCATGTTGCTCTAGTAATCTTTTATGATATTGGTCGTCAAACTATTTTACCAAACATCTCACCTTTCACCTTCATCTTGAACAGTGTATACTTTTGTCAACAAACTTTTCAACAAACATGCTGTTGTTCCATCCATTGTTTTCAATTGCATTTAGGATTCAGTCTGGGAATTGATTTTGATTCTTAGAGCAGTAAACTGAGAAATGTTGTACTTAATCCATATTTAAGTTTCAATTGCATTTAGGATTCAGTCTGGGAATTGATTTTGATTCTTAGAGCAGTAAACTGAGAAATGTTGTACTTAATCCATATTTAAGTAAGTAACTCAGAAGGCATGAGGTCTGGTATGTGTTTTGATAGGACCATGGGCCAGTCACAGTAACTGGGCAATTAACATTCTGAAAACTCAATACATTATAACATTCAGTAACATTCTGAAAACTCCATACTCAGGAATTCAGTGTCTTTCCTATAATTCTAGGAATAGCAATACTTGCCAATTGTTTGTGTTTGCTCTGAGGAGACTGAGTTTCATGAGATAGATAGCTGACAGAGGGAACGTAGTTTGTGTTTTTGAATTTGGCTGAAACCTTTTTTCACTGTTTTTCCTCAAGACCAGTTCAGTGGTTATTTTTGTGTATATCCAAAAAAAAAAAATGGTTTATACACTAAAGGATGTTCTATGTCCTATTCCAATATGGCTATATCTCACAAATGGATTAAATCTTTGTGTCCTTCATGGAAATCTGTCATTGACTTTAGCTGGAATTTTGCCTGAGTAAGAATTTAGTATAATCCTCATGGGTTTGTGTATACTGTGCGCTTTAGATTTGGATAAATAGGGGAGGAAAACATCAGAGCTTTTGAGAAGTGGGGCCTTGCATAAGATAAGCAATTACAGCATTGGAGTTTATATGATATATCAGTATTTCTTGTTGAGAATCATTCTTCTTTTAGCTAGAAATGGGATTAACTATCTTGTCTTTCTGACTTTGACCGCTGAATAATTAAAACTTTTTTGTTCTTAAACCAGGCATTAAAACTAGAATATTTTTAAATTGGGATTTGTAAGTTTGTGTTACTGTCATCAGTTACGTGACTTTACAAAGTCACAGAACGGTTGAAATTGGGAGGCACAGATGAACTAGTCCAACCCCCAACTCAATGCAAGATTAATAAGAGCAGGTTGCTCGGGTCCTGTCTAGTTAGGTTTTCAAATATATTCAGGAATGGAATCTCCATAGCCTATCTAGGCAACCTGTTCCAATGTTGAATCACCCTTCCAATAAAAAAAAATAAAAATAAATCATCCGTTTAAACAGAATTTTCTGTATTTGAATTTGTGCCCAGACATATGTGTCTTATATACTTCGGGCTAAAGCCACAGCCAAATGAATGTAACTTCAGTGAAATTACTGGAACTTTTATTTCTTTTTCCAGCTATGACTTTGGCTTTGTGTTTGTTATTTGCAGGACATGCAGCGTAAACGAAACAGATGCTTATGATCAGCCTCAACTCACTTCCAGTTCACTTTCTTGAGGCTCTAAGTCTGAAATTGAGATGCTCAAGTTTGTCTCTGAAACTGCTAGCCTTGTCAGGGCATAGGGCTAGACAGATACAAAATGCTATGGGTGAACAATTGGCTGTTGAGTTGGGCTCAGATGGTTGTAGGAAATTGGGTTACATCAGGCTGGTGGCCAGTCACTAGTGGGGTTCCACAGGGCTCCATTTTAGAGGCAGGTCTCCTTAATGTTTTCATAAATGACTTGAATACAGGACTCAAATGTATACTAACTTTGTGGATGACACTAAATTGGGAGAAGCTGTTGACTTCCTCAAGGGTGCAAAGGCCTTGGAGAGAGATCTTTACAAATTAGAGGGCTGGGCAATCGCCAACTGCATGAAGTTTAACAAGAGCAAGTGCCAGATTTCGCACCTGGGACAGGACAACCCTGGCTGTACATACAGATGGGGGGATGAGAGGCTGGAGAGCAGCCCCATGGAAAGGGATCTGGGGCTTTGGTTGACAGCAAGTTGAATCTAAGTCAACAGTATGCCCTGGCAGCCAAAAGGGACATGTCCTGGGGTGCACTGAGCACAGCACTGCTAGCTGGTTGAGGGAAGGGATTGTCCCGCTCTGCTCTGTGCTGGTGCAGCCTCACCTCGAGCACTGTGTGCAGTTTTGGGTGCCACAATACAAGAAGGACATAAAGCTATTAGAGTGTCTTAAGGAAGGCTATGAAGATGGTGAAGGGTCTAGAGGGCAAGAGGTATGAGGAGCGGCTGAGGTCCCTTGGTTTGCTCAGCCCAGAGCAGAGCAGGCCGAGGGGAGGCCTCATGGCAGCCTGCAGCTTCCTCACGAGGGGAGCGGAGGGGCAGGTGCTGAGCTCTGCTCTCTGGGGACAGCGACAGGACCTGAGGGAATGGCATGGAGCTGGGACAGGGGAGGGTCAGGCTGGGTGTCAGGAAAAGGTTCTGCACTGAGAGGGTGGTTGGGCACTGGAACAGGCTTCCCAGGGAAGTGGTCAGGGCACCAAGCCTGCTGGAGTTCAAGAAGTCTTTGAACAACACTCTCAGACAGAGGGTTTGATTTTCGGGTGGTCCTGTGTGGACCTAGGAGCTGGAATTGATGATCCTTGTGGGTCCCTTCCAACTCAGGATGTTCTGTGATTCTGTGATTCTACCTCTTTGTTTCCTCCAGCAACTATTCACAGCTTAGAGTTCATTTCCATGCCTGAAATTATGCATTTTGATAACTTCTATCACTTTGTCTGCAGGGTGCCTTCTGGGGCCTGATGTTTGGGCTGCTAGCTGGACTCAGCAGAATGATTGCAGAGTTTGCCTATGGAACTGGCAGCTGTGTGACACCTTCCAACTGTCCATTCGTTATCTGTGGGATTCATTATCTTTACTTTGCAATAATTCTTTTTGGAGTTTCTGTCATCGTTATCCTGGCAGTCTCCTTCATGACTAAGCCCATTCCTGATGTACATGTGAGTATTATTGCACTCCTGCTTCTAGAGACATGGAAATAAGTGAAATCACTAGTTTTAAGCACTGTTACTTGGCTTATTACTGCTTGGCATCTCAGCTATCCACATCATACAGTCCTTGTAAGAAAGCGAAGGAAATAGTCTTCATTTATCTGTCACAGGCCTCCAGTGACTAGTAATAATCTTAGATGCTGACTTCCCAGACATCTGGGGTGCTGTGATCCTACAGCTTGTTTGTATGCTGGCCAGACTGATTTGTTTCTATGTACAAAGGCTGTACCTTTGTAAACTCTTTTTTTTTTTTTTTTCATGGCAGCTTTACCGCTTGTGCTGGTCCTTGCGGAACAGCAAAGAGGAACGTATTGATCTTGATGCAGATGATGAGGAGGACATACCTGATGAAAAAGACGAGGAGTCAGGTAATTGCTAAATAACTTATGTTGCAATATCTGTAGATGCTATCAATATACTTGAGAATCCCTATTCTATTCCTGAAGGGACAGTAACGTGCACGGTATTTAAAGAACAACATGCCCTACCTCCAGTAACAACCAAAAACACAACCCCGCATATTTAAAGGGCTAGTAAGGTGCCTTCTACCAATCTATCACTCTTAGTGTAGATCAGAAGTAAAGGGAGAAATTCTTATTCTCTACATAGCTAGTTGGTAGTCCTATGACTAAAACAGTGGAAACGCTTTAGGTTAGAAGTGGTATACCTTGGCAGAACTGCATAGGACTCTAGCAGTTGGAATGAAATAAAGAGAATTCTTTTGGAAATAGTGCGTAGTAGCCAGGATCGAAGGTGTAAAGATGTGGTGGGGAGAAAAATGAAAGTGAATTGCCAGACATCCATCTGGGAAAAACCATCAGCTTTCTTTGCTTGGCTTTTGGATCTGTGGTCAAGTTCTTTTTCATAAGTATCCTAAAATTAATTTAGTTGGCTTTTAATTTGAAGTGTAGAAAGTACTGAAAAAATGGAGATAACAGGTTAAGCTTTGCAGCATGGTCTGCTTCTCAAATACCTGATCAAGTCTCCATGCTACAAAAGGCCCTCTTGCACCATTTAGAAAAATCACTTTTTTCTTTTTTTTCTGGCTGAGCTGTAAAAACACAATATTAACTTCATTCTTGCTGCCTCATATTAAAATGTTTCCATGCAACTAAGACCATAAACCAGCGCTGCTATATTAAATATAGGAAGGTCCTCAGTCATAGAGAACTTCTAGTGCATGCAGTGGTCTGTGCTTATGTTTCATGACCAGTGTGTTATTCCTTCCAGTTTCAGAGGCAGGTGAAGAACCAGGATGCTTAAAGAAAGCTTACAACTGGTTCTGTGGCTTAGACCAACAAAAAGGACCCAAACTCAGCAAGGAGGAAGAGGAAGCATTGAAGGAGAAACTGACTGACACATCAGAAGTGCCACTTTGGAGAAATGTTGTGAATGTCAATGGCATCATCCTATTGACTGTGGCTGTATTTTGCCATGCCTTTTTTGCATAAACCTCTGATTACAGTTCTGAAATTGTACTGTATTGTCAAGCAAAAACAATGACTTGTAAATTTACAGTTAGACACATTTAGTATTTTCATGGTCTAAGTTTGTAAAAATCAGGGTGATTTACTCACTGATTTTGTGATCATAATTTCAACAATCTAAAGATCAAGACTACTGAGATTTCAAGAGAGAAAACTTCCATTTAGAAATTGAATCATTCCAAGTTCAGAATTCCATCCAATATTCAGAATTTCCATCCAATATTCTCTCTTCTGGTGATACATTTCATATTTTAGGTGCAGAACAAGGTTGCTTGAACTGTATTTCATGAGCCATATATCAGGGTTTGTGAACTATCTGAACTATCTTTTATCTTTGATACTACTTTAATTTTCAACCATTTCTCTTCTGATCATGCATTTTTTTTCTTTTTTCTACAATAATTTGATTACTAAGACAAACAAGCAACTGAGGGACTGTATGGATTCAAGCTAAAAAAAATCACTTTTGTTCCCTCCAAGTACAGAATATCTTAAGTAAAGGATTTATGTATATACTGATATATTTGACACTATATGTAACTTTCCATTATCGTTTTTTTCCACTTTCACGTTCTATGATATTTTTCGTTATGCTGTGTTTCTCAGTAATGAGTGGAACACCAACCATCTGAACTGATTGCCTTTTGAAATTAGGCAAAACGTAATTCAATGATCCTAATAAGAATTCTACTTATGATAGATTCTTTGTTTAACGTTCACTTCAAAAGGTCCCCCTCTTGTATATTTTAATATGTAACTGTACTTGAATGTGAAGCTTTTTTATACAAAATGCATATATTATATATACATACAGCACATTATATATATGCACATATATATTATGTATTAAAATATATGTATGTGTGTATATATTTATTTATTTATTACTGATTGATTCCTGTCTTGGTATGTCAAAGTTGATCTCTACCCACAGTTATTAGGACCTCTTGATCCTGGAGATGGTGTTAATGTATTGCCTGTCTATGAACTGTACTACAAAACAATCCATAAACATCGTTAAAAGCTCAAAGCATCAGAATGCTGGTTTTGCATTTTGCTTTCCAGTGCATTTGAGAGCTTTGTACTATTTCTCTGAAAAACTGTGAATCTTTCTTCTGAAGACTTCAATGAGAAATATAATTCATGCTGTATGAAACTTCAGTAGGACAGTATGAGCTAACATAACAGTTCATGAAGGAGAACAGTCACAGCTGTGGGACCACGGCCAAATCAGTCTGATTGTCTCCAGTTGGTAAGTTTGAAACCAGCTGGATAAACAGGAGAAGGCAGATGTAACTTCAAGGCAAAAAGCAATAGATCTTATCATCTAATTCAGCTTCTTGGGAAATCAAGTACAAAAAAAAGACATCAGTTGCTGTAGTCAAGCTACAGCACAATGCCTTGTTGCTATTGCACATTGCTGCATTGTTGCAAAGCATCTCAGTGTGATGTGTCTTCCCACAGCATTCTATAGCAGGATGCATCAGACTTGCAATAGGTGCATCTAAATAGGAAGCTAGGATCATCTCTGTCCATGCTACACCACATCGCTGCTAACTCCTGCAGCTTTAATCACTCTCACTTTGTAATCTTCTGACAGTTCCTTTTCTTCATTTGGATCTAAAATCAAATGATCTGCTGCTCTTCACTGTATAATGTCTGGAGTATACAGAAAGGGTTTGCATAGGCCAGATTAAATCATCGCTGTATAAATACCACTGCAAACCTTTTTCTCACAGTTAATACAGTAATATATTTTAAAGACCATGGAATTAATTATATTTAATGGATTATGAAGACTTGTATGTATTAAAGTATTTGTATGTTTTGAAGCATTTGGTGTCCAAAAAATGATGGGATTTTTATATAATGTAATGGAAGACAGAGAAACTTAATTTAGTATCTAGGTTTTGGCTTTGGGTAATAGTAATGGACAGCAAATAAGAAAACTTCCAGAAGAGGATTGCCCAGATCCCTCTTTGTCATGCTCTGTTACAAAAAGAAAATATGGTGAAATTACATGGCCATTTGGATAAAGACAAACAGCACGTATGATATCCTAGTAGGCTGATCAGTCTTTAGATGACCTCCTTGTTAATTGGTCACTGTCACTTCATTTTCTTTTCAGGGTTAAAGTATCTTGAAAAATTAATTTTAATATGGACATTCATTGTACATCCTCATCAACCTGCTTGGTTCAGATCTGGATATTGTTAGAGGCCAGGGTTCAAATATTTATGTGGAGTTTGACTACTCTTTAGGGTAGTCCTCTAATTTTGTAGAATTGCACAATGCAGGGCAGTTTTCCTGTGGACAATTGATAAAACCTTTTACCTTTATATTAACAGTTAAATGCCACCTCAGGTTGGTAGGTATTGCATTCAAGAGCAGCTTCATGATTTTAAGGAAGAAAGTGACTTTTCTTCAGTTCTCAGTGGAACTGTGTCTGTGTTGTAGCTGCTGCTGTGGGGTACTCTCAGACAAAACCCAAAAACTAGCTTAAACAGTCCTGGGCCTTCTCATGCTTTAGAAATGCAAATAGTAAGTGCATACTTGTTCCATGTAAATTGACTGTAAATTTTGAAGTACTTATAGTTAATGGAGAGACTCCAGATGTAGCCCTGGCTAATAGTAAAATGTAAATGAAAAAAAAAATCAGCATAATACAACTCTGTCTTGGGTGACCCTGAGACATCTGGCTTATGCTGTCAAGTTAGATGTAGGGTTACAACTTATTTTAACGGCTTTTAGCTAGACATAAAGTATTTTAAATGAGCAATACAAAAGAAATTAAAATACAATTAAAAAAATCACATAGTAGCACTGTAAGTCAATTGCAACACTGCTATGTAAAGAACACATTCCAAACAAATCAGATCTTTAATTTAAGAACGACTAGATCATTTATTTCCAAGCCAAATCCTGGAAAGGGTAACCACTCTTCATTTATATTTTCATTTTTCTGTACCACTCAACAAACGTATCCAAGTACCTTGCAAATGTTAATTACTTTGGTTACGAGAACTCTCTGCTCTTAGAACTCAGAACTTGGTCTTATTCCTGTTTTGTTAAGGGAAAAGCTCATGCACCGACTTTGGAACAGATGTGCAGTAATCACTGCTTGGTTTTGACCAAAATGCCCATGGTGGATTAAGGCCTAGCCCAAGGCTAAGTTCTTTAGGTGCAAGTGACTGCGGTGAACTGAGTAACATCAGCAGCTGTGACTGTGAATTGGCTCGACTCCTGCTTGGGTCACTTTCTCCACTGGCAAAATTAGGAATGTTCATGAGAAGTAAAACTGACACAGAATGGGGAGCAAAGAGAAATGATAAATACATGTTATCACTAGTGTTGGCTGACATTCAGAGAAATGCTATAGAGCCTTGGTTATTGTCTTTGAAGAACTCTTGAGTTCATTTGTTTGAAGGACTGGATTGGAGGAGCATTACAAACCAATATTCCTGGGGTCACGCTGCAGAGAGAAGGGTGACTGAAAGGTTGTGGGGTCACGGGTAAGTTCTTCTGAAGGAGGGCTGCTGTGGTTGTTTGTTTGTTTTTAATGTAACGCTCTTACTGCCTAGCTGCAGGTCTCCGCAAGTGTTCTGCACGTGCGGTGTTACTGTGAGGCAGCAAAAAAGCGAGGGAAGAGAGCAGCCGCTTCAGCTTCCCTTGTTTAACCTGAAATGCAGCATCACAGGTTTAACAACAGAGGGCGATACGTCGCCAAGATGAGCAACTCCAGGACCAACAAACAATTCTTGGTGATTCACAGCATTTTTAATGGAGTGTGTATTGCCTGTTCTAGAGAACTTAAAGGGTGGAGTAAAACTTGACTCACTCCAACAACTCGTTGTTCCGATGAAAGACAGTATAATGAGCAGCAGCGCCCAGGTTATTACCCTTATTATTAATAAAGCAGGTTGGCTTATTTTTCCTGCTGAGGAACACTACATCTTGTTGTCAGCTACCACAGCCAGCTGCACGAGAGTAGTTTCCCTGAAGTTACCACACCTGCCCTCTCCTCACCTGGCAGTGCTTAGGGCTAGAGCAGCTGGAGCAGCTCCCCTGCTCTCCTTAGGGTACCTGGGAGAAATTCAAGCTCAGGTAAGTGTGAACTCATCCTTACTCCATGTAGCATTTTTACTTACAGTATCAGAGCTTATGACTAGAAACTTTTATTCAAGTTACATTTAAAACAAACTATTATAATCATTTTTCACTCACTCGAGTTTACAAACTTTGACAGAAATAGATCCTGGGCTTGAATTTTTCAGCATGTGAGTTTTGCATGTAGTCACAAAAAACACATTCTGCCCTTCCGGTTTAATGTAATAAACAGCCAAATCTGTGTGCTCTTTAGACAAATCTCTAACTTCTATGCATTTTTAATTTGAATTTGATTTTTTTTTTTTTTTTTAAAAACACAAAATATGGTTCTGGCAAGCAAAAACCCTCCCTGCTTTGGGACATGGAGAGATTAAATGTAGCTACTTCCCAAAGCAGGATTTATATGAGAACAGAATGGTTTCTAGCTCCTGGACTTTTGAAAACAAATGCGGATAGGGAAATGAATCTGTAGTTGCAAGAAGAAAGGTATGATATTCTTAACTTTCTGGAAACTTATAGGGAAAAAATTGATGTTAAACTTTGCATTCAAAATGAGCTCTACCTGTGAGGAATGTTGCATACCAGGCTGGTATATACAAGGGTCTCACTTCCCATGAACTCCTGGAAACTCCCATGTTCTCCTCCTGGTGTCACAGAATTGTTGGGCAGCTGACTTGAAAACTTGATCTGTGTAGAACGTAAGTGAATTAATTCCAGTATTGACCCAGGACCACAGTAATTTTATCGGGACCTTAATCGTTGTTGGCTTTGAGCCAAAAAGACTAATTGTTTTCCATTGATGTTAAAATCTGCTGAGGTGCTGATGTTGTCATAGCATAGAACACTGTTAGTAGAGCATGTAGTGCTAAAGGCAGCCTTGCTCTATACACAGCATTTCTTTTGGAACAATTAATTTAATTATAGTATGTGATAGTGCCAGATCCTAGGCATATATATCTAATATGTTAATTTAAGCATGTATGAAGCAATACAAAAGGATATTTAGCGTTTTTGTGATGAATTCTATTGCAGCTTTATTACTGAGTATAATTAACTGGAAGCTAAGTCAGTCCAAGGGGAAGCACTTGTCAGTCATTCTGCTGTGTTTCTTTGATCCACCTGATTGTTTTACTGACACCTAGAGTGCTAACTAATTGCCCAACCTCAAACATTGAGGGCTGTTTGTCTCTCATTCCAAAGTGGGAAGATAACTGTGGACAGCCCTGGCACTCCCTGTACGCACTGTATTTCAGAACTGGCGCTACTCCTCAGCTGTGTGTTGACATAAGCACATGTCTAGGGCTAAATCTATGATGTAGAATCATGGAGTGCAGGATGGAAAGCATGTCCTCATTTGAGAAAGGAGAGAAGGCTCATAGAACACTCTCAGTTCTCCAGGTTGTCCATTTAGAATCACGTAATATCAGTGTCATTGTCTTGTTGGGGAAGTTCCTAGGGAATATAACCCCACCTGTTCTTGCCCCTGGACTTGCTATTACAGGGGGTCTTTTCATTTTATTGGAATGTCAGTACTAGAATTCTAGGATGCGTTTTTCATTTTGTTCACTGTCTTAAGGGCAATGTGGTACTCAGCAATTAAGTAATAACTGACAGAAATCAAAATATTGCTAGGGTTAAAGGATATCTTGGGTTAACCTATAAATCAGCATTAGTATAACTTCATACATCTCGTTCTCCTTTGTTTCAAGACTTTGTGTATCTCAGAAGAGAAAGCAAATGCTTCATCATAAGGGCTTTATTTTCTTTTTAGGTATGAAAAGTCATTAAGTGATTATATGCTAAATTAGAGAATCTAAGTTAGTTTAACAATGGAGAATAAAATACTGAGAATTCCAAACCTAAAAAATCCGGGATTGTTCTGTGTATTTTCTACTTAATTCTTCGTACCCTACAATTTCTGTTCATGCCGCTGAGTGTTTTTTTTTCCTTTTCTCTTTCAAATATATTTTGGGTCAGCCTGGCTCTTTCAGTTTTTCACCATTATCTTCTCTATTTGTAAAAACTTTTTCAAGGACTTTTTCCTGATCGCTTTGATTTCCCCACTACTATCTCAGGGCTCTGCTCTTATCTTCCATCTTACAGGTGCTGTTTTAACAGGGAGATTGAGAAATACACTAGCGTCCATACTTCAGAGCTCAGTTAAGGCTTTGCTCCATTTTTGTACTGTGCATGTGTGTAAGACAAGAACGCTGATACCATGTTAGAACCTGATTTGGAAACAGTTCATATTGTCTCTAAAGCAACAATCAGGCAGATGTTCAGAGGGCAGTGCTTAAGGTCCAAGTCGGCTAATTTTTTTTCTTGTCAGAGCAGTTCAGTCTGGATGGTCTTATTCCTACATCTGAACAAACTAATTATTTTGCTAACTCATTGAAATGCAATACCTAACTTATCAGGGCAAAGGCTGTGACAGATGTTTGAAACTGAGCCAAAATGATCATTACTGTGTTTTCCTACTGCAGTTCTGTAAGTGTAGGTGAGACTTCCATTCTTCTGTCTCGCACTTATCGAACTGGATGCACTCAGGCATTGACATATTTTACACGTGAGTGCCTTATGTCTGTTGTGCACATAAGTGTGCTGAAAAGGCAGAGTTCCTCCAAGACCCTGCCCAGAGGGAACAAATCCAACTGACTCAATGCTTTTAAATCACATCTTTATAGGACAGGGAAGTCTTCTTCTGGTTAAGCTATGGAAGAGAAACCTTTTAACTTTAATCACGCCTGCAGTGGCTAGAATAAGCTTACGATTTGCAGTTTGCAGTGGGACACTGGGTTTCTGCAGTAAAAAAGCAGCCCTGACAGATAACTCCAGTGTAACAAAGGTGCAGCTTCTGTTTAACTACAACTTGGTAACTTCTGTCTAGAAGAACACCACGTGAGAGCAAATACCTGAGTGAAAATAAATGGGATTTCCTGTGAAGCTGAGTCACCTGCACCATGACAGCTGTCGTGGGCACTTCTAATGGCCAGGAATTGTCCTGCAAATTTGCTTCATTTCTTCACACAGGCCTTCTCTTGATGCCTCTTAAATTACACACTAGCAACTGCAGACAGAGGAATTCACAATATCGGTAGTGACCTGCCTTGACTACACAGTGAGCAAAATATTACTGAACTTCCTGTTTCATCTGCTCATCAGCTCTAAAATCAGAAACTACCTTATTTCCTTCAGGCAATTTATGTCTTCTTGGATGGGCTTGTTACAGACAGCTTGAACTTTCAATGTTATATTCAATTCTGTGAAGTAAAATTCATTAGAAAAAAACATTTTTTTCCAACTAGGGAAGTGACATTTTCAGTTCTCTGTTTTGTTTATCTCCTCATCTCTTTGTTTAGACAGCCATTAATCATAGAATACTGCGGGCTGGAAGGGACCTCTGGAAACTGTCTTGTCCAACTTCTGTTGGACTAGACCATAATATTAGGATTGGCTTTCCTCTCAAACTCTCCCTCTCCCCCCAAAATGAGCCACAATAGCAAAATTCTTCCATTCTGGCAGAACACCTCCATTTTCATTATATTTGTTGATTTATTTTTTTACTCAAAGGGTAGACCACAGCTCTACAAAAGTACAAAACACCAAGTAATAGCCAAATGCAGAGGCATGTTTGTTCCATAATCTAACCAACTTCAGATCAGGGCTGATCCCTCTTCTGTTGGAGGCACTGGGTTCCCCAGCCAAGCTTTCCAAGGGCTACCACAGTAAAGCCTTGCTGGCTTATTTTCTCCTTACTGTAAGCGTGAATAGCTGCACATGGTGACCCCGAGCCTGGCGCCAAGCACATGGAATGGGAAAGGCTGCCTGCTGAGATCCCCAGCAGGTTAAGAACATGGGCCATGGCTGGAGCTAAGGCTGAGGGAGGGGCTGCAGGCACACAGCAAGAGGGGGCTCAGAAGGGGCCACTGAGGTACAGTGTTGGCTGCTATCAGCTGGGGGCATTGGAGCATCCCATGGATAAACCTCATCGCAGGGAGGGATGGGTGGAGGTTAGCACAGGACACTGGGGCCCTGTACCAGATTCATTGCTGGCAAGTCTTGTCAGTGACAGAATTTGTTACAACGGTGCTGAAAAGAATTTGGCTATACTTCAGGCTGGGAAAGCCTCAGACTTCCCTAGGGGAAGGTTTTCTATGACATTGCCATTGATTTTTTCAATGATGATGCTCTAAATGGTTCTAATCCTGTGTTCAACATATGTTTGCAACAAAACTCATGTAAATGCTTTTTGCTAGGTCAATTTCCAGCACAGCCACGACTGCTGGAGAGGTTAATTATGAACCTTTCTTTCTAATATAATTAGTTATTGATTGGTGTCTGACAGGCTGAGATTAAAAAAGAAACAGAAAAAAGAGAGAATACGAAGACTACACAAAGGATCAGTTTCTTGTATGACAGAAAAAAACTTGGTATCTCAGGAAATAACTCCTGGTGGAGAGTTCTAGACTTGCTACCTTTCCTTTTTCCCCATTGCTCTGCTTGTGACCTGTAAGACAGATGTGAAACAGTTGACAAATGACTTTTCAGGAGTAACTGTTTCTGAGTAACTGAGAAAGAGTTTGGGTTTTGAAGGTCGCATATAATCATGCAACTTTTACAGCAAGACAACAACAGAGGGCAATAGATCTCTATGAAACATCACATCTTCAGTAAGGTTTCCATTTGATGACACAGATGGCAATTTCAGCAGCTCTTTTCACTGCCTCACAGGGATCATTCAGACACTGCTGAAACATGTCTGTATGATCTAGGAGTTTCCTGCGGCCCTCTGGTAGCTCAGCCAGCATGGTGAGGGTTTTGATTGCGCTCAGACGGGCTTTGCTGGTTTCCCCAGCAACCAACTTCAGTAAAGGTGGAATGGCTTCAGCACCTAGGGCTGAGAATCTCCCTGTGGAAAAATACACTGGCTTTAAAATGTGTTATTGCATGTAATCAACAAGATTTTGAATTTCTTCTTTTGACTCCCTGCCCAGTTACAGCTCTGAACACCCAGACTGTGCAGTGTGAAGAGGTAGGACATGCTTTTCTCTTGAAAACCAAAGCTAGCTGCCAGCTAGCTTTTATTTTTAAGAAAAAAGATCTTAGTTGACTTTATCTGCCTTGCACATTATTATTTCATTTGCAAGAAATTATCTGAGAAGGTGTGAGACACCAAGTGATAGGATAAGCTATTTTTTGGGGGGATTAGATGCCCTTAAGAACATCCTCCATTCCTCTATTTTTAAAGACACTTCAAACACTGAGATCCACGCCTTTGTTGTCTTTGGAAGATGGGGGGGACAGTTGCAGAGGAGGATAGGAATACAACTACTGTTATTAAGAGTCTTTTATATCTAATTATTCACTCATCACACTGAAAATTTAGCAGTTAGTATTTTCAGTGTCTTGTAACTTACTTGAGAGAACAACCAGCCTTATTAATATTCACTCCTCTTTTAGCTGTGAGAAACTGCCTATGAAATGTCCTGATCTTACAATTTCTGGCACAGCTTTTATGCTACTAAAAACAGAGGATTTGGGGGGGAAGAGAACAGGGGCACAAGTATTAAGTTGCCTTAAAATTGGATTTCCGGACAGCAGCCAACAGAACTGCCTCTTTCTCTTACCCTGAGGTTTAACGGTAGCAAACATCAGCGCTCCTGTTGCACTAGCTTGGACTTCAGGATCTGTGTCTTCTAACAGGCTCACCAGCACAGGAATAACTTCACCTACCACGACTTTTCCCTCTGGATGGGTACTGTGCAGAAAAGATGGTTAAGATGCTTTCTTGAACTGTGTCTGCTAACCATGCAACTACCCACAGCTTCTCCCCATGCCTGGCCCCCTGCAGCGCTCCTTCGTTTCATGACGGTGGTGCTGACACAGTCCTCCTCTCTGTTCTCTTTGGAGTCGAAATGTTCTGAGTGTTAGACAGATGGCAAGCACCACTACCCAGCCGCAATGAAAAGAGAGGGGATGTCTGTTTATGCCTGCTGTCTATTAAGTCTACTTGCTGATAAAATACCAATTATTATCATATTAACCTATGTGTGTGGGCTTAATAATTTTTAGGCTATTTTTAGGTGGTGTTTGGATTTTTCTCTTTTTACTTTCTATGATATGCTGGAGATTGATCGGCAGCAGCAAGGAACAGGATGTAGGAGGAAGTGTGCTGGTGCTCCTAATGGCAATTTAGTTAGAAACCAGTTTGTTGAACCCTGAACAGATTCAAACCAACTGCTATATTAGGGGTCTGCAAGGAATCATTCTTTCAGGTCAATTCTGTCTCTTTCTTTCCAGCTTCTTAAATGTGGGGAATATTTAACATGGCCCAGAAGACAAATAATACAGAAGAAAAATAGGAGGAGAAGGAACGACTTCTCATCAGCCTGTGCTTTCCTGAGTGATTTGTAGCAGTTAGGATTTTTAGAGGTCTTCAACCTGTGTGTGCGTACAGGCTGATATTATTTTCCTTGTGAAATATAAAAGCTTCAATGTATAGTGGAATACCCACTGTACATTAATAGACTTGACTGAGTTCATTAGCATTTTCTTGGGCTTAAGTGTTATAGATAGATTTCTTTTACCCAATTGCTAAAAGGACCCGAGCTGCTTTGCTTCTGATGGTCACCGATGAATGTGTGAGCTTTTGCTTCAGGATGGTAATGGCACCACTTGATAGAGCTTCAGAAGCCTCCACACGCAGACAGTTGGAGAGTGTATCTAGGATTAGCTCCTGGATTTCATCCAACTCAGACTTCAGTTTGAACATAAGTAAGGGAATCAAACCAGCATGCAGTATGTCAGCAGCCCCTGCAGGAGGAGACAGAAGGGACATGGGTGAAGGTATGAGTGCATTTTCTATTTCTGCCTGTACTTTGAATTTTTTAATAGGATCAAAATATATATGATAACTCATTTCCTTACACAGATGTGGGACTGGGACATGGAAACTATTACAACACCAGACTGTTCATGAATGCTGTCTTGGCATTGCTTTCTCAGTGAGCTTCCCCAACGGTTCTGTGAAGACATTAGCCCAAATAACACCCCCACTTGCTCTGTGTTTCCAGTTTTCTCCACCATAACATTCTTCCCAGAATTATTCCTGCTAAGAAGATAGATATAAGGCACCTTATTAACAACTGTTATATACACCTTATATACAACTATTCTCAACACCAGATGCTAAGACAGGCTGAGATGTGAGCCTTTAGAGCTAATACTTTGATACAATTCTCCACTATGGTTTCTGCAGGGAAGTCGAGGTTTTGGAAACCATCAGCTTCCTCACACATTTCTTTGTGGTAGTTCTGTTATGGGGGAAAATCACATTTTGAGCTTTTCATCAGTCAGTACACATGCACTATTTCGTAAAGGGAACAGCATCAAAGGTAAAATGATCGTCATCTGCCCTGCAAGTGATGTCTTTGCTATGAACCGGTGACTGACTCTTACACAATACTAAGTCAACACTGAAGGAGCAGTGCCATGGGGAAGCAGAAAGCAGAACATACTGTCCACAAGCAGCTCTCTGAAAACAAAATACTCCAGCTGTCTTGTTGCTAAGGCTGCTTCTTTGGTTGCCAACAGAAACGTGTCTCCTTTTGAAGTGATTCACATGCAGTTAGATAAGGAAGTTTTGTGGGTAAGAGTCATCGAGGTGTTTTCAAATGAATCTCCCCAGTTAGAGATAAAAGGATGAGTGGGAAAGAGATCTTAATGGCCTTTTGTAGTGCACTGGAGAAATCCCTCAACTTGACAACCAGGTGAAAAACATGATTCTTGACCTAATCTAGAGGTTATTCTGCTGTACATATATCTGAGATTTTGATGACATTGAATAATTTCTTATGTTACTGAATTATTAGGATCCATTTTTCTAATGCCAATGCAAAGAAATGCCCAGGGCTGGTACTATTACAGCTTTTACTACCTGCAGTACCTTCGGAGGTCACTTCCTGTGAGAATTCAGATAAATAACGAAAAACAGATTCAGACAATTCACTCTTGAAGCTATCAACATTTTAAAAATAAGGATTTTTCTGTGTACCAGAAAAAACAGTGTGGAAGGAAAGTGGAAAAAAAAACACCACTGTCTTTGAAGCTGTGGCTCTGTGTATCACTACAGGGGAGTTGCATTTTCATAGTAGAAAAACCCAACTGTATATTTATTTTCCATGGAGGTACGAAAAGAAGAACATTCTCAAGGGGCCATTCACACTGTCCCCATACAAGATGTGGTAAAGGAAACCTGCACTATTGCTCCGGCAAGAGACTCCAAGGGAGGTCCCTGAGAAGGAAGCAAAGCTTGCACAGCTGACTCCATCACTTCTCATTAACTAATAACTAACAAGGATTATAGGTGTTCGGATTATAGGCTATAGGTATAGAAGGGCTGGGGGTGGTTATGAGATGACATTCCCTCCTTCCAGTGACTGATTTTTTGTGTAGGTGCTTTCCAGATAATCTGTGATATTTTCAAATATCACAGTTTTCAAACTACATCTGGACAATTTGACATTAACATAATTTCATTCTTTCCATATAAATGAACATGCTGAATGTAAATGTAAATAAGAGTGGCAAAGAATGGAAGTTTAAACTCCATGCTCCTACAGAGCTTTGGGTAGCTGTAATTCACATGACACCAATCTGTCCTGGGACAGTGTCGCACAACAAGTTTCATCATATCATTTCATAAGCCAATGCTAGCTCTCGCACAGAGTAGTCAGCATTCCACCTTGAGTCAAAAGAAACCATTGCCTTTCCATTTCTACTATTGCTATAGTATTGTTGACTGTTCTCATGCTTGTAAATACACTTTTTTCTTTCCTAGACAGGTTCCCATTACTATTTTTCCATTTGGTTTTGAATATTTAATAGGCTTTTTTTTTTTTAAACCCATCATCTTTTTATTTCATTTTTTTTCTTTCCTGCACTTCCCTCTTTTACAGGCCTTCCTTGCTGACTTTTTTCAATTCCCTTGATTGCTATTTCAGCATGTTCCCTGTAAGTATTCAGCATTCTGGTTTCATGTCTCTGTGTCTGTGTCCTTCACTTATCTTCTAATACGTTCAATTAATATATTCAACTAGACAGGCCTGCTTTCATTCGCCCTTGAGTTTATTCCTTCCATTTAATGTTTATTGACTTTCTTTGACTCAGCCATCTCTCATTCATTGCATTTGCACTTCATGGCTTCTTTTGGTGCTAGCCTTTGCTATTGCACTGCATTCTCAAGTGCCAAATATATAACAAAGACACGTTATGTCTTTCTGCTCCCATAAGCTGGCAAAATAATGTACAGAGCATTGTCTAAACTTTTATTCTGTGGAGCCATTAAGCAGTGTTTATTCTGTGGTCAGAAATCCCTATGTACCTAGTGGATGCTTATTTTGTATGAACACTCAGGCTGTTTTCATTTTTTTTTAATTGCTTTCTCTCTCTTTTTTTTTTCTAACCAGGCCATCTTTCCTATCTACAGTTTTCGTCAAACTGTCCTATCCAAAATGCTATTGTGCTGCTGGAGGGAGCTTCCCAGATATAAATATAGAAACTAAGATGGATTGTTTGACCTTGTCAAAAGTCTCAATGTGTCAAGAGAAAGAGGGTGGAGAGGAAGGGCCATCAAAAACAGAAAAAAAAAGAGACTACCTAACAGTGAGACTGAAGTTTCCAGGTGGAAATTCGTCATGGTTTTCTCAAGGGAACCAAACGGTGAAAGGTCTAGGGAGGTGAAAAGGAAAAGGGAGGAGACAGAATCGGTGGAGAGTTGTTTGAGAGTTGCTTGTAAATTAGAGCAGTCTCAGATCCTCACTTCTTACAGAACAAGCAATGGGCAGGGAAGGTAAGCTGGTTTTTCCAGTAGCCATATACTATTCTGGCATCCTCAGGGTCTTGACTTTTCATTGAAATGCTGTCCTTTCAGAGGTGCTTTATCTATGCAGAGAGTGTTCCAGATACTCTGGACATAGTGAAGCAGGAGGGAAAAAAAGTTTTCAAAATGCAAATAGTTGTATTTGCAGCTCCATTGTTAACACCATTATTGATCTTTTTCTCTGAGACCTTGTAATCTTCCTTTGGGCTGCTTTTTATCTCAGCACTCATCTCTTCTTCCTCATAGCCCTCTGGCCACTCTCTTTCTCCCTTTCATGACTCTTTTTTAAAATAGACCAAAGAGGTGTTGCCATTTATTCTGTTCTCTCAGTATGGCTGCAGGGCAAGTAAACAAATCAAATTTTGTAGAAAACAAAAGAGTCCTTTATAGCACATAACAGTGGTGTTTTGTTTTGTTTTTCAATTACATAGAGCACCTAAATCACATTACAAATTCTTTTCAGTACAAATGTCATGTTTTCAAATCAAAGCTGTTTAAATGTTTGTTTTAACAAGAAGCATGGCCACAGAGAGATGTACAGTGTAGCACCACATAGTGAAATTGTACGTAAACACAGATTCTATATAATGTGGATGTTTTGTTAATTCCTCAGAGGTCTCTTTGAGACGTTCAGAAACTATCTGAAATGATTCAACATAGGAAGAGACAGAAAATGAAAAGAAAAGCAGAGCCAGGCACAGCTGGAGCAAAAAACGCCGCCCTGCATCCTGGTGTGCCAGCAACCCGTCCAGTGCACAGCAGCTGTGAAATCCCAGCGTGGGAGCTCACAAGCTGCAAGTAGCCAAACGATCCTGACAAAATTCTTACACCTAGCGGCTCTCTTGCTAGCACTGCAATAGTTAAGCACGGTTTTAGAGGTAACAACGTGTTTATTAAACTAGTGAGTGCTAGCATACATGATATACATTGAACAAGGCAGTGCTGGTTTAGTGTTGCCTTTCTGAGTGCTAAGATGACAGCAGCAGATCCCTCCCTGGCATACCTTCCTTAATAACTCCTTGCTCACTACTGTTTAAATTGAAAAAATATTTTATTCTTTAGACTCCCTGAGAAGACTTCTGAGTCACCAGTCACAAGAGCATAGTTTGAGAACCCTGTGGTAGCTAACTTAATGATAAGATTCAGTATGTCGAGTTGCAGTGTTTCAGGCATTAAGGCTGTGTCAGGGAATACATTAAAGATGATAATACTTGAAAAATTTCTTTCCAGTATGTTTGGAGCAGGAGATAGACCACAATAAGTGAAATAAAACTTACCTGCCTGCACCCCATCAGCTTTATCAAGTCTTCCAATTAAAGAGGAAAACTCTGTTGGTATCTTTGAAAGTCAGAATATTTTCCTCTTCTTTGCAACCATAATTCCCTGTCTTTCTGTAATAAGTTAAACAGGAGTGTCCCAAAGGATGCCTGTGCCTGGAGGCAAAGAATCATCTCTCATCAAGGACTGAGAGGTGGAAAGTCCCTATTTAAATAAACTGAAGAGCTACTTGGGCATTAGAGACCAGAGGAAAATACTGCAGATACTGGGATCTGACTAGAAATAGTAAGCATTTCTATTTCAAACTATTTCACATCTGTGCATCAGCTAAATGCATTTATCTTATGGCAGCCCTAGGGATGTACCAGGTATAAAATCACATCCTCAATAATAGTGTCTGTCATATTCTAACTAAAAATGCAACAGCTGTGTAATTGTGTAAATAGCTGTATAACCATAGTAAGCATTATGGGATCTGCTCTTGTTGGAGCTACTGAGAATTTTTCCAATACTGAGGATTTGGGGATGTGATGTGTATGGAAAACATTAAAAAAAAAAAGTTATAAAAATATTAAGAAGTCAGCAGGGTCCTTGAAAAACCTCTTTCAAGCAGCAGCAAGGAATAGATAAGATTGGTCTGATAAATAAGTGGTAACTAATTCTCAGCAAAGAATAAAGAGACTCCTGTGCCATCTTGTTTCTGTTTTTAGAAACTTTGTTTTAATATGTGTGAAATTGTTATATCAAAGCAGCACAGACAATAATTAACATAGAACCTACAGCTAACATTACTGCACTAGCTTTGCTGTTATAATTTAGAAATCCAAGAAACAGATGATCTTTTTTTAAAACATATATATTTGTCATTTTGGTACTAAGACTGCCTGTGACATTCTGCTTGAAAGCAATGGGCTTAACCACCTAAGTCATTTATGCCCCATGAGAAGATTAGCGTCTAAATAACTTGGAGATTCTGGTCTACAGAGTGTCTTTGTCAGAGTACCTCTGGAAGCCCTGGAAATGAATTAGACAGAGTTGACTGTGTTTCACATAGAGACAGCTTCCAAATTGAAAAATAAATATTGGATTCTGATTTTGTACAAGAATTATCTACGGGGTAAAATCAATAATTGACTAAGACAAGTACCCTACTTCTGATGGTTGTCAGCTCCTCCTGTAGTGAAAATCACCAAAACCACTGTGGTGGTAATTATGAAATATGCTCTTTGTTGTAGTAGTGAATAATCCATGATCCACATGTGGATTGTTGGTCATTCACACGGCATCAGAAGGTAGTGTCTAAAATAAAAGCAACTTTTCCTTCTTTTAATAAAACTGTAATCATACATTACCATATAAAAGAAAGCAAACAGTCAAAATGATGGTAAAATAGAACCAATGCTGGCTTATAAAGATTTTTCTAGCTATAATTGTTACATATTCTTGCATGTTGGAGTACAAGCATTGGTATTTCTTACAGTGGTGTTTTTTTTTTTTCCTCATCAGAACTCTAGCTGTTTGCACCTCCCATATAATTAATCTTTTGTTTTCTAAGTTTGTAACTTATATTCATGAATCTGAACTTAAGTGTGCGAATGCATATGCACACAGGGGTTCAACTGATCACAATGCATATCGATGACAAAAATGAGGAAATTTCTCATATTTTATTTCTCTGGTAAAGTACATTTCCTTTATTCAGAGAAAGATTTTTATAAATTGTTAAAAGTAAAGACAGAAAATAACCCAGAGGATTTTTTTTTTCCTTGTTCTTTTGGATAAAGAAGGAAATGTCATCCTGAAATTTATTAATTTCCTCCACAGGGAAGACTTTGCCAAAATGCAAGAGGGAAGGAAAACAGTCTGACATATGTACTACTTGCTCCAAAGTCCTCAGATCAATTACTGAGAAAGAAAATTAAAGCCTTGAGATAACTACTCTCAGAAAGCTGAGCCTTAGCCATGAATTCCTACCCAATTTCGCATTTTCCAAATGAAATTTTCTCCTTTTTCGTCTTCTGGTCAGGAATGGAGACATGAAGCGATAGAATAAGACTAAAGGGACCAGTGCAGCCTTTTACCGTAAGAGACTCTGCTGAGTTCACTGCTTCCACAAATACTGGCTATGAATTCAATCATTCACGGAAAACAGTAGATTTAGTACATATGACAGAGTCAATATGTTCAGAAGGTAACCTGGACTGGCACATCTGCAAGCACTAACTTAAATATCAGATTTTATGCTTAATACCAATAATGTATACCAAGACTGCAGAAAGTGTTAACAATTACTATAGCAAGTTTCAATCACAGAAAAATTAATACTGTAAAGTGAACACAATTATCAGTTTGACAAATGTTCATGTGATTATTACTTACATTGTAGTAAGCTTTAGAGATTCCTATGGAGAAGGAAGGTCTGCTGCATCGCAGAGGCTTGTTGTAAAGAAATGTGAGAGACAGCTCATTTCCCAAATGGGTTATGGACGGGGCAAAAGGAGTGGGTGGGAAGGAAAGAGGCCGAAAGCTGTTTAATTCTTCAGGTTGAACAGCTGAGAAATAACAAAGATCCGGTTTAGTGTCACGGTCCCAATGTGCTCTTGTGGCTCCCCAGCCAGAGTCTTGTGGCCAGAGGGCAGACACAAGCTGCTGAAGCCCTGCCTGCTCCAACCCTTGGGCTGCCCCCGTTGCTGAGGAGGGAGACAGGGAGGCTGGCTGGGCCCCAGTCTGCCTGGCCAGCGGGGAGCGGTGCGCAGGCAGGTGGCTTCCTCAGGGCCACGGCAGGTCTTGGTGTTGGTCGCGTTACTGTGGCATCTAATGCTTCCTGAGAGCTTGGAAGGTTGCCCTTTGGTGGGCTGTCGTTTTACACTGGGAAAAAGGGTTTTAAACTTTTAAGGCTAACTGTCTTACAAGGCCTTAAGGCAAGAGAAATACACAACTGCGAGTTTTCCATTTTCAGAACTTCTGCTGAGAGAATAGTTGTTTTTTTAAAAAAATAACACACTGTCTTCTCTTTTCAGACAGAAAACTGAAAGACTAAAGCAATATTAATAAAGTTCAAGAAATAATTTTGTTAACTGTCATAAATTTCTGTTTCTGTAAGGCTATATCTGTGGAGCTGGTATTCTGCATTACTGTATGGACTTCCTTTTTTCCATTTTCTTCATTGTTACAATTTTCTTCCATTTTTTTGTCTATTTTCTTCCATCTTTTTTTTTTCTACTTTAAAAAATGACCCGGTAGAGAATTTCAAAGAAGAAACTGGTGAAATTGCAGCACCGACAAACCCACTGTTTGTGTTTCCTGATCTAGCATGCTGGCAAAGCTGCAATAAGTGAATTTTATCCTACAGTTCACACTGCGTGCAGTTGTGCCTAGAAGAGCACAACTGAATCGTTAAAACTGATAAAATCTCTACGTAAAGAAGACTGCAGTACTGTAGGCGGGTGAAATCCTCTTCTGCTTCAAATGGTCTGGCTTGGCAATTTTGTTCGAAACGAAGCTGGAGGAAATGCATCTCGGTTAGACCGGTAGGCCCAGATGGCTGCACAACATGAGTGGAGCTGTATGGAAAGGCAGATAACGCTCCGCTTCCCACACAGGCCTGCTGCCTTGCAGATTCCACTTTTTCTGTGGAAAGCCACATTCTTAAGGAAAACTACTTATACTACTCAATGAAAATTTCTTCCATTCTGGGTGAGGTTCTACAATAGGGCTTTCCAGTTTTTTAGTGCATATTTTAGTTCTGGCAATGAAAAATTCTTAAGTCTTAATTGAGTACCAAGGTATGGGCTGCTCTGGGGGTGATTTGTTGTTTGAAGTGATCCCCAGTAAAGGATGCTCTTGGGTTGAGAGCCTGATTCCTCCAGTGAGCTGTGAATCACAGATGTTGGCTGAAAGGAGTCTGTCACAAATAGGAACGTGACTTAACAGTAAATACACTTTCTACCTAGAGATGTTTTCCTGAATGACGATCTCCAAGTGAACGCATAAATGTGTTCCTGTAAAATGACCTTTTTATCATGTGGAAACATGCCAGATTAAAAGGTATGCACTTGGCTAGTGCTACTTATGTGCTTACATTTAAGAACATTACATACAGTGTATTCAAAACATTATGACCTGAAGCAGAGACAGTCATATTTGCAGCAGTTATAAGGGGTAGCAGCAGCTATTTAATCAGCTGATGAAATGACTGCCATTTTAATATCATGTTTTTAAAACCAACACTGATACAAGTAACTCTGAAAGTTACGTTAACTGAAAGATGTGATAGGGTGTTTATCCATTTAGTCAGTTCAGGCAAAGTTAGCACAATGTGCTTTGCCCACTGTGCTGGCTCCATCGCCCAGTTAGTCAGTAAGGGATTCTGGTGGCCAGACGTAGGCATCTAACACCAATTCAGCCATCCTTGGGTACCTGAGGCATCTGTCTGGGACTGTCGGGTATGACATAAGGCCAGCAGGACACTGGGCCATTTCTAAGGTGCAGCAGGAGGCGGACGGGATACCCTTGAAAGCTGAAAGTGGCCCCAGAGACTTGTGTCTGGAGGCTGAATTGCTTCCTGAGTCACTGCCATTTGTTTGTTGAATCGATCTTGTGCATGCCAGTGAGAGAGCAAGAGCTCTCTTTTAAAGTAGGAGTGGCAAATCACAAAAATCAGAAGTCACATTTACTCATTTCTCTGTTAGTTTATCACCAATGTAGTCCTAGACCCAACTGGCCTTTGTGCAGTTTTTCACCCCTCTCTGAAACTACTTCGTGAGGGGCAGTGACCAGTTACAGCCAGCTGAAAGCACCGCTTTGTGCATCTCTGCCAGTGACCACCGGTTGGTGGTGGGGTATGTATGTGATATCTTTATGGAGATACAAAATTAGCCATGGCCTAACATGGAGAAGGTGTACAACTATTTAAATTCCATTACTTAAACCTGACTGCAGCCATCCAGTTATTTACAGAACTGCTCTGGCATCTAAAGCCCCTGTAGTAAAGCTACCCGAGTGTCCACAGCTCTATTTCTGTAGCTTCCCAGAATTACCTCTGTGTCCTCAAACAAAATTTGCAGCCTTTTTTAAACTACCAACTTCTTTTTCCTGTTAATCAGATATTACAAGGTAATGCAATTGAAAAAAAATAGTGCCTGCTGAAGTTGTAGCTACAGCTCATGGTTCCTACATGAAGTAAAACTATCATCTGTAAAGGATATAAAGAAATATGAAATTGGATTAAAATTATTTTTCTAAGCATCTATTAAAATACATATATAAACAATTCTTTTAAGGCCCCAGTTTGATGCTTTTTCAAGTAGGGGCAAAAACATCAGTGAAAAAAATAAACTGAAATCAAGACATTGCCTCTTTTTATTTGTTTATTATTGTAAAAAATAAACAAAACCTAAATGCCTGCTTGTAACCTCAGGTGGGAGAGACCTACTTTCCACTCACTGCTTCAATGAATATTTAATCATTCATGCAAAGCGGAAAACCTTCAATCAGGGAGACTGGAGGAGGGAAAAGGGTATCCTAAGAGTAACCTAGAGCCTGTTGCTCAGAGCACTTTAATAGGACATCTGAGGCTGGTATTTTTTGTTTTAAAAGCTTTGGTTTCAAAAAAAATATTTTTTTTTCTGTTGAAAATTTCTTTGCTAAAATAATTTCTGGCACTCTTTAATTGCATCTCCTTGGGTGCAATTCCCTAAGGATCTGTATGTTTCAATCTCAAGTGATTTTGTCAGTTGTTCACATTTCACTGATCTTTCATTCTGTGCTGTACTAAATGATCCCGTTTCTTTTGGGGTTAAAGTTTGAGATGTTGTGTTCCACCCCCCCTTCCCTTGATAACAAAGAATGAGGAAAGAATATATATATTTTTTTTTCTTAACTCCTTCATCTTATTCATGTTATCTCTGTAGCATTCTTCACATGGAGGTTCTGGAGGAGTCAGGGCCCGCGTACCCAGCACAATGCTTATGAGAAGTGAGGACTGCTGTGTAGTTAAGTGCACAGGAAAGCCAGCATATCTTTCAGGGCTCTAGGCAAGTCTCCAAGCAGCTGTCCACCAGCTGCTGGATTTAATGCTTTTTTTCCAGACTTGGCTTCAGTGGCAAGTGCTGATTCAGCAGCCAAGCCAATGACTGTGAACTGCAGATACAGTAGGTATAATAAAGCCATGAAGGAATGTAGAGGCACTTACATTTTTAGGGTTTGGTTGGTTTTTCTTTTTTATTTTTTTGTCTGTTGGAAAACTAAAGAAGTCCTTCTCTTTAGTTGTTTGTGGTGTCAGCTGTAATCCATTATCTGGGCTCACACTCTCAAATATCTCCCACGAAGGAGATAGGAAGATTAAACAGTTGATACGAAGTGAAGCCCTCTGCTACCTGAAGGATATGAGAACAAGATAAAAAGGCGAAAACCTAGTAGAAAGTGAATTTTCATCCTAAGTGATAACGTGAAAGGAGTTCGGGCTGATACCACCTCCTGGAAGGTGCATTCATGATTTTTTTCCCCCCATCTCACAGCCACTGGTACAAAGCAACAATTTGCCAGATATTTATAAATATCAGATTCCAGTCATCTGCACTTGATGCTATTTTAACATCTTCCAGGTGAGAAAAAGGGTTAGAAATAAAAATATAGCCTTTTTATTCTTCTCTAAATGTTCTGTTCAGTTCTTCATGCTCAAAGAGAATCCCAGACCTGCCTATAAATATCTAACCCAGATATACAATTGCTTGTTAAAAAGAGGGTGTTTGGTAGAAAATTGAATGAAATAGAAAATGTCTTTTATTATATTTTTATTACAGACCAGATGTGGCCTCTCAGTTTTCCCTCTATCATTTGGAGATGTAGATTCACCAAGAACATTGTATGTGTGCTTATAAATATTTTGATGTTGTCATGGTATAATAAGGGTAATTGATTAGAAAAATCCCTATGGGATTTTGCACTTAAGAGCATGTTTCTGTTCCAGCACTATTGTCTTCAAACTGAGCGTGTGCGAATGCATCTATTTTGATTGATCCCAACCAGAAAGCAACAGTAAACAGGCAAGGACTTGGCTTTTGGTCAATGAGCTGCACTGGCAGGCTGAGTGATCCTTGTGCAGCTGGGGGTTCCAGTGGGCTGCATGCTAGAAGCTGCACACCAACAGCCAAACGCTGCTCCCTTCAAATTAAAACCTGCTCTGAAACAGCAAAAAATGTGTGACCTGCCTGACATGGAAGAGAGAGCAGAGATCCTGTCAGCTCATCACTGTTTCTTCAAACTACTAGACAAATCACTATTTCCAGGCAAAAAAGGTAACATAAACTATTCATTTTCAGTATATATGTGTATATCTTCAGGCTGTCTATATAGAAGAATACCATTTAGAGCACTGAACTAAAGAAATATGTTTTGACACCCCATCTGACATTGGGATGTATGCTATTTTGAGCCATATATTTCCCTTCAAGTTCCTCTGGGGGCTTAGCAACATGTAGTGCAGTCAACATGAGCTGAAAGGCCCTGAGTGAGAAGTTCTGGGTGCAGGACAAGGTGCAGTTGAAGAAAACAGACAGATCTGCTGCTTTGTTTTTCGGATGAGTTGGGTTTTAACTCTGCCATTAATGAACAGCAAGCTCCCCTACTGTGGTGTTGAAACAAAACCACCCAACTTCTCAGAAGACAACCCACCCCGTTACTTGCGTGCTGCGTGCTCATGATCCTTCCTGTACAACACCTGATCTACTGTTAGGTGCCTCCCACAAAACTGCAAGATAGCAAGTGTTTCGTTATATCAGTCAAAAGTATTGAAAGTGCTGAAAGCTCTAGAGAGCATGTGAACGAAGATCGTCCTACCCAGGATGATGGCAGTTGATGCTGATTTTTCTACCGAAGTTGGTAAATGTGTGGAAGATGCTTTTCTCAGATATGAAGTACTATACTGAAGATACACGTAATGCGACAGTTTCTACAGTAACTACTTGTTCTTTATGGAGGAGCAGATTAAACCTGTACACTTCGTTATTGTTCTTTTGTCCTATTATCTAGACTACTCAGCTACCACAGATGCGCTGCTCTTCCATTCCCTTGCCAACGGAACTATGTCAGGGCTTTACGCACCTGCAAGCAAAGAGTGCCTTTGGGACACACAGCGCTCTTGGAACGTAACTGACCACTGCCTGATCATATGAAAGTGTCAAAGGATGTAGACACATTGTGAGATATCGGAAGCTAAAATTTCAAAATTCAGTTGTAGAGATGAAAAGGTGAAAAAGGTGATCGATCACCTTTTTTTTTTTTTTTTAGTAAGATGGGGCACATTTACGATTTGAACACTGCCATTTTGCTGGGAAAACAAGGCCAGTTATGTGCATGACATTTCTTTTCAGAATGCTAGGAGTTCACCAGACTAACTTTGCCAGTGGGGTACTCGCGTGGTGCGAAGAAGACCTCAGATGTGTTACCTCCAGGAACCACACGGTACACCGATTCCTAGCTCTTATTTCTGTGCAAGAAAAATAACGTTGGTACCTTGTGTTTTACACTAAAACATTTCATTGTTATAATTGCTGATAATCTCAGCACTGCAAGTGGTATCATTTACAGGAATCGGATGCTTTCTGAACTGTGTTAGACTCGTGGACAAAATGCCTGCGTTCCACCTATGCCTGAGCGCCTCCGTTGCCGTCTCCAGCAGAAATGCATCAGCAATAAATCGCGGTTATGAAACTGGCGGGGCAGGGAGACATCATCGCTGCGTGGCCGGGGCTGCAGGCGCCGCAGCGCAGCCAGCGTGGCAAGGCGGCTCGGAGGAGAAAGACGCCAGGTGAAGACGACGCAGGACGCGAAGAGGGTAAATCCGCCGAGGAGGAGGAGGGCGGTCAGCGCTACCTGGAAAAGCCCCACCGCGCGGTGCGGGACGCGCACGGAGCCCCCTGCCCGGTGCTGGGCCCGGGAGGGGCGCAGGGACGGGCCCCGCGGCGCCGGGTGCTCGCACCCCGCTGGTACGCGCGGCGTGGCCCCCGCGGGCACGCGCGTCGCCGGACGCGCGCCCCCGCCCCGGGAGCCGCCCGCGGGGCCCCGCCGTTGCCACGGCAACTGGTGCTCGCCGCCCCCGGCTCCTCCTCTCGCCCCCCTCCCCGCGCCCCCAGCCCCGAGCGCCTCCTGCCTGCCGCCGGGGCACGGCGAGCGCGCCCGCTGCCGCATTTTGGGGGGGGAAGGAGGGAGGAAAAAAAAAAAAAAAAAAAAAGAGGATTTTGGATGTTGTGTTCCTGGAGGAAAGCGGGGAGGCGCTGGCTCTGCCTCCTGCTCGGGCCGCGGGGTTAGCGTCTGCGGCCGCGGATGTGCGGGGGGCCGGGGAGGCGGCGGCGGGGGCGAGCGCCCGCCCCGATGGACTGAGCGGCGGCTAGGCGAGGCGAGGAGAGGTGGGTGAGCGAGCGGCCGCGGTCCTCTTCCCCTCCCCGTCAGGTCGGTGCTCCGAGCCTCCCTCTCCGGGCGGCTCCGAAAGGCGAGGGGGCTCCCGCGGGGGAAGGCGCAGCTCGGGGAGGCGGCGAGCTGGGGCGGCGGGTCCGGCCCGATGACCTTCTCCGGGGGTACCGGCCACCCCTCGGCGGCTGCTGCTGCTGCAGCCCGCTTCCTTCCCCGCAGAGCTGCCGTCGCCCTGCCCTAGCCCGGCTCCAGGGCCGCTGGCAGCCCCCGGGAACCTCCGCCGGGAGCTGCCGGGGACGGCCCCAGCTGGTGTCGAGAGGATGCTCGGGGGGCTCGGTGGGGCCCGGGGCTCTGCCTCTGTCCTGCGCCCCCCGTGCCGAGCAGGGCGAGGTTGCAGCCCGTTAACCTGCACCTGTGGACGGCTGCAGCCGCAGATGCCAAGCACAAGTTTTTTTGGTACGTTCGCTTCTGCGTTTCTGGTGAGCGAGGGATGCACGCAAAGCCGGCACCTCGATGTCAGCCTGCCGACCGACAGCAAACGTGTGGCCGCTTCATTTCTGGTACTGCCACTGATCTGATCCGGGTTTGGCTGTTTCACTGCGGAAGCTGCTTGTAATGTGTTCTCGCAGTATTTGCTCTGGAGGCTACTGACCGATCTCAGCAACGTTTTCCTGTGCAAGATTAGTGAAAAACTCGCTGGATTGCCATTCAGCATTTCTTTATATCTCTATACTCGCCCATACTGTTGTGCCCACGATTTGTTTTTTATTTGGGCTCCAGGTTTCGCGCCACTGTGGGTCACACCCTTCGGGCAGCTGTCAGAATTTCTCCTGCAAAGGTTACAGCAGCAGGTCAGGTAGAAAGCCACAGTATCATGAATGCTTACTTGTGGATCATAAAGGAGTAAAAATGAGCATGTATTTTGTGCTTCCTTAGAGAAAATTGTGGCTGACTTTGTGGATGGAGACATTTGAAGTCCAAGTCGATGCCTTAAGTACTGTTATGGGCAGAAGCAGTGGCTTTTCAACAGGGCACATATTTGCTAACTGAAGAGATACAGGTACAGGGATGCAGCTCTGCCGAACAGAGACGTTTTTGCTGTTAACTTGTCTGTCTCCATCAAATCGTTTGGTTGGAAGCTGTCACCCAGAAGCACAGATGCCTGTCCTTGGGTAGAGGACATTATTACAAGCTAGGCCTGTGCGTACAGAAGGATGAAGTTCCAGTCTTCAGCAAGCCAGTGATGAGTGAAATCAAGAGAACATCTTAGCTATATGGAGTATTTAGAATAAAATCTCGTATCTCCCATTACAAAAGCACTGATCTGCATTTTCAGAGAACCCCGTTTTGCCTGTATATGTATGCACACAAAGAAAAAAGGCGGACGAATTCCATGTAAGGCCACAGAGATTTCATTCTGGCAATGGGCCTTGCAGAGGTGAATAAACTCTGCTACATAAAGAATGTGCCGCCTCCGTCTGAGGAGTATGGTCTTGGCACTGCATTGGCCACTGGTGGACCAAGTTGAAGGACTCTTCTGGAGGCATTGTTGCTTTGAAGGCAGATTTCAGAAGCTTTTTGTGCAGCTCAGTGTTTCAGCTACAGGCCTTGGGTTTGAATTTAACTATGATAATCTAAAAATAACCAGCCAGGTAGTGCTGGAGGACTGAAGTGAAAGAGTTTTGGTTGTCTCAGTTTGGATTACATACTAATGGAATAAGGTTTATTACATTTTAAGAAACCTAGGCGGATGCAGAAGACAGTAATTTCTCCCTTCTTCTTAAGGAATCTACCTGCTGCGATGTGGGGAAGGGGATAAGCTGAGGGATAAGGATAACAGAAAATTCAGTAGCCAATAACAGCTTAAATCCTTAAATGGTGAAGTCAGCTCTTCCTCTCCAACCTAAGCAGATAATGATTTTGACAGCAGATAGAGTCTTGGGTGACATATAGTAGTGAGGCAATATAAAGGAATTGTGTCTCCCCTTTTCTCCTGAATTAAAGGAAAATGCCCTCTATTCTTTGGGCTAAATCACTGTAATTCCACTTATTTCAGAAGATATTCTCCAGAAATTTGTAACTGAAAATAAGAACTGAATCTGAGTAACTCTGCGTAAAGGTTTGGTCCTGCTTTCATGGGAGTCATTGGAAGTTTTGTCACTAATGTCAGTGGGACAGAGCCCAGGCTCAATACGAGCACTCACTCACTTTCACCGATCAGATTCTCCCATGCCCTCTAGGATCAACAATGTTGAACAGTTTTATGGCAGACTTCAGTGAGGTCATGGTCTCAATGACAAATTCAGTAACTCTTTACCGGCATCCCAAGCTTTAGTTTATAAATTATCAATGATTATTAATCATGTTCTTGTAACTGAGAAAACTGTAGGGTCTTTGCTAAAACACTGGCCTCCCATAAATGCTGGTAATGCTGATGTTACCCACCTCCAGCAGTAACAGCCTACTACAGGAGCAGTTAACTATTTTATTTTATGTAAGATAACTCTTAAACTAAAACCCTTCAAAATCAAAATACTGGCATAATTAGATATATTATTATTTATACTTGGTGAGATAAATTGTCCTATTTTTATTTAAAAAACAAGATTAAATTATGTTTCTTGTGATCCCCAAGGTATCCAGAGTAAACCCACATCCATTAATAGTCACAGTAGATTTGCTCCAGTCTACCTGAGAGGAGAATTTGATTTACAATTGTTATATTCAAAGTCCATGTTTTTATTAACCTTTACAGAATCTAAGAATGGTGATTAAGAAGTCCAAATTTCAACAAAATAACAAATTTTGTTTCAAATTAACAAAAGGGAAAAACTAGACCGATTCAACACAAATAAAATTGACTCCCTTCTCAAAGTCCCCTTGCAATTTCAGGTCCATGGAATACACAGAACACGTCAGAGAATGGTGAAATTCAGCCCCTATTTATTCTCCTACTAAATCTGGAGTTGCCACAAATTAGTAATGTAAGTCATCCTAGCTTTATGCCAGTGTAATCAAGAACATAATTTAAGTCTTGAAATGAAAGCTAGAGAGAAAATAGGCTTCTCTCTCAACTGTTGCTTTTCATTAACACTGAAGGGCATTGGTGAAATAGGATGGAAGGAATAGATTATTGAATGGCCATCACTTCTATGTTACCTAGACTCCAAACGCTTGTTACTATCAAAAAAATTTAAAAAAAAAATCACAACTAACAAAACACATGGAAAAATTTCAAAGGCAACGGCTTTCCCTTTTTTTTTTTTTTTTTTTTAGACTTCTGTATCTCACGACATTATCTGTCGTTCAGCAGAAACTCAGCTCTCCCCAGAATCCCATTTTATTATTTAGCATTGGACATGTAATGTATATCTAGAGAATATAGTTTTATCCAACAAATCCTATTTTCCTTTGCCCTTGTTTTCTCTCTAAGCCCCTTACACCAGAAGCCTGTTTCTGGTCTGGATTGCTAAGTCATCACATCAAAAAGACAAGTGTGATAACATTTCCAGACAGTTCCATGCTACAGAAATAGCCTGTGAAATTACCAGTGATGATGTTGGCCAATAGAAAGACATAAAGAGGCAAATTTGAAAAACTGAATTCAAAGTCTAAGTATTCATTATACTGTTATACCACTGTGCCTATAGGAAAGTTAACAAATTATTTTCTCTGTGTATTTTGCACACCTGGAAACCAGTAAGTGTACGCAGTTCAAAAAGCTGGTCCATACAGTGGGGGGACAAACAAAACTTGTCATTATATGTCCATTCAAAATAGAATGAGATTAGCATACATGTAAAGTTGTGAGATGCAAAAAAGAACGATAATAACCAGAAAGTAGAAGACCATTTCTTAGGAACTACAACTTGTTAATCTAATTTTTTTTTACAGTGGATTTATGCAATAGTAATTCCCTGGACTTTGCAGTTGGAAGGATTCTCATCACTTTTAGATACTTACAATGGGTTATGTACGTATGGGGTAGTTGGTTAGGCTTTCCATAGATTTGGTGAAGCAAAAAACCAGATTTGTACAGTGCAATTTACCAAACTATATTTCAATCACTATCTTAGACTGAGATGAACTGACCTCTGGAAATGACCGTTTGTCCCACTGGCTACAAAAGAAGCAGCGTGACTAGCTGAGAGGTAGCCACCTACGTGCATATGCTAAATCTGGACAGATGCGTGTCACTCTTACTGTCTGTATTGTATTGCATTAACCAATTTTAACTAGATAATTATGATGACATTTTCATGTTTCACCACAAATACTTGTAAGTAATAACATAGTAGTATTCCTACCCCTACCTAACAAGCCTGTTTTATTTGATAGTACCTAGGCTAGCAGACTATTTTCTTCCTCTAACCATATCTTAACAATGCTATTTTACTGTGGAGGAAGGACTCCACTCAAATAGTATAGTAACACAGGTCTTTTATGCAGTTTTTCCTACTACTACAGGTAGTAATTGTAGCGTGCGTTCCCAATGTGTTTCAACCCTTATTTTGCATGCCTGCTTTCTGTATTTTCCAACCTTATTGAGACAATTTGGGATAACTACCTTTATCTTCCTCAAATACAATGACACAAACACAGACAGCATATCAAATGTTGATGCACAAACACAGTTGACACAGTTGTGTTGTGGAAAGAAAAAACACAATGAAACTGAATTGTAATCAATTCAGATGAAAGTGTCATGGCATGGTAACAAAAATACAGCTGGATGTTTAGCTCTGAGAGGGCTTGCTGTTTGGATAGGGTAAGTACCTGGTTATTATACCTCTTCCTGTAAAAGAGAAATATACGTATGATTCAAAAGAATACTTAAGTATTATGCAGGGGATGTCTTGCTGAAAATAATACAGTTCATGTTACAGGTTTTTTTTTGTTTGTTTTTTTTAATTACATTTTTTCCTCTGGGTACCTACCAGCACAAGGCATAAAATTTGAATATTTACATTATATTAATAAAATATTATTTTATTTGGATAAAGATATATAATAACCATTTACATATATATGTAAATTAGAGTGTTATTTTTCTGACTGGATGTTTTATGAGGAAAGAAAGTATAGCAGATGTTGACTGTCCCTAGTATTTATGCTCTGGCAGAAGATTCAAACTGATATCACATAACTTTTTTATATAATTTAAATAAATAAAATCTCTAAGCCAAGTAATGCATACGATATTAATCAAATCCATTCTAAACTAAAATATACAAGAATAAATTCTGTTGCGCTAGAGCATCTCCCTGTATTGCTAGTGAGTTGACGGTGTCCTTCAAAATACCTTTACTGCAACTGGTTCTTGGTAGGAAGATTTTCTCTCAAGATGCCTTTCAGTGCCTGGCCTTTTAATTTTAGCAGAGTCAGAGAGCTAAAATAGAAGCCATTTTGTAACTGGCAGATATTTTTATATTTTTACAATTGGTAAGAAGGTATTGTGCTTTCATTTTTTATTGCTCAGTAATGGTAGACTCTCTCCTTAAACATTAATTTCAGAGACATGTTTTTACCTCCTTTTCAATCCATTTATGTCCATGAACAGATAAACTTACCTTAATTTGTAATTCAGTGACATTTATGATGGTATTTCAAATTCTAAGTTTAGCTTACTTCGAATTTGAACAATTGTTCTATTATCATATTGTTTCCATTCCCTGACTTGATGTGCATTAAGTCCTCTGATTTCTTGCTGTGAATGTTCCCAAAAGCAGATCTGAACTTTGCCTCATGACTGTGACTACGGATGTGTAAAGTTTGTTTTCTTTGCAAGCGTGTTCACAAATAGACATAGAATACCAAAGCCTTTCTACAATTTTTGTAAGTTATGGGAAAAAATACTTGGATGCTAATTTCAACAATTTATTACTTCAACGGATTAGCAATTGTTTGTTGTTTCAAATATGGTCAGATTTTAGGCTGAAATGCACAGTTCCTATATCAGTACAATATTCTTTGATTCCACAGGTCGATTAAATATATAGTGGTCTAAAAACATGAAAATATCAGGCATCAGCATCAACAAGAGGTAGGAATCTCTGTCTTAACAGTGCAAATGACAATTCTCCGTTTTTGCAAAGAGGACTGATTGTACACTGCCATCCTGAGCAATTCTATGTAATAGAAGTTAAAGCACTGCTGAAGTGATAACCTACCACCGAGAAAACGCAATTACTGGTTCTGATACAGTCCCGTTCTCTGCCAGTGCAGGTGGGTTATTATATGGGAAAACTAAATGCTTACAGAGAATATTCCCCTGGTCTGTGACAAGAGACGCGTCTCTCCATGTTGTGTTGTTGGCCTAGAAACTCTTCACTTTTTCTCACTTCCGCAGCCAAGGAAACCAAGAACAGCCACTGCTATCATGGCCTCTTGGGATCATACCTGGAAACTTCTAATTCACGCTCAGGTACAGACAGCTCTAAAATGAAGGTTGGATCATGAAAAAACATTTTCCCAAATTCATATCTTAAATTAAGCATAGTGGACTAGAACTATCCGAGATTCTCTGTATTTTTGACTTATTCATATTGCTTTTCTAGTCATGTCTTCTGATCCTGGCAAACAGTGAATGCCGAATAGAAAATACTGCAATATCCTAATTCAGAAATCATTTAGGCAGGATAATTTTTGTAAGAACTGATCTGAAAGAAATGTGTAATGCCTATTATATCAAAAATATACTTTAAAAGGAAAGTTGGACACAATTACAAGGAACTCTAGAATTATACTATGAAGTTAATTAACAAATGATAGGTGAACTTCTCAGTGAGCAGAACAATCATCTTCCTTCTTACCAAACTCTTAGAATGATTCTACTAATAACATTATTTTATTCTGGGAGAATTTCATAGAAGTCACATTCAAGTGAGTACAAAGACTGCAAAGTGCTCTTCCATGACCCTATAGTCTACATTGCTTCTGTACTTTTCCACCAGTCTTACATAAGAATCAAACGGAAAAGGCTGACTAAATGGAAGTTTATAGCACCCCACAAAAAAGCACCTCGAAGATGGACAAGCAATTAACAATTACCCAGTATCATCTATAGGACTACCTTTTAAATACAGGAAAACAAAACAAGAACACCCTGTTAACAAAAACATTTGTATTTAAATGCTTAAAAATAATTTTGGTTGATATTATCAGGGCAGCGGCCAACTGAAAAGGCAAGAGTTCTTGTTCTTTTCCATTAGTGAGAAAGCACAAGACATTGCCCATGAAAACCTATGCAGTTCTCATTCCATACTCAGCCTGTAATTCTGAACTAGAGAACTTTTATTAGGCTAGGAATGCCTTCCTGTGCTATCCTGAATAAGCTTACCAAATGAGCTGACTGGAGACAAATGATAAGTTTGGCTGTCAGAACCAAGAAAGGCTAAATTTGATTAAAAATCTGAATGAAGAATGTAAGAACTCTTGCTGGGGGTACGACTTGTTAGTCCTCACTGAAAATAACTGGAGTAAAATAATTGAGGCGTTTTCCTTCCTCCTGCTGTCAAATTCTTGTTGAATAACAGTCCTCTGATCACAACTAATAAAAATGCCATTAAAAGCTTCTCATGTTACACGGTCAGCAAAATAATACAGATTAACACTGGGCAAATATCTTAATTATTTTGAAAAGTATTTTTAAAAATAAAATTCTAACTTACTTTGTATATGCTTGTATTTGATTTGTATGTCAGAGTAAATGGTACATAGAAGGTGTACAGTCCTCCCAAATTAATCTGTTTTCACCTACTTTATGGTGAAACATGATAATATTATCAGAGAGAATTTCGAACATATTGTTTTGATCAAACACATCATTTTGATATTCTTGGACAGTATCCTTACTCTTGGTGCTGCTTGTCTCCATATATAGGTAGTCTGTGATTAATCCAAGCTTATCTATATGACTGTAATTTTGGATTCTGGATACTTAATGTTCTCATGATTTATCAGTCAAGAATTATTCACAGAGCTCATTGAAAGCTTACATAAACAAGTCAATTCAAGAAAATAATAAAGTGCTTGTAAATGTTTTTGTAAAGGAGGCCAGATGGAATGCTGTCAATCTATAACAGCACTGTTCATATTCAGCAATGAAATATGATGTGCAAATGGAATTTTTTTAGACATGTTGTTTATTATCTGTCTTTACGTAAGTTGTGAAGAAGACTTATATTTGATGGAGTTAGATTAAGAGCCATCAACCTCATCACCTGGTTCACTTGGTGTCTGCATCTGTTTTGTCAGAATCATCAATTATAGACTCCGTATTTTTTTAAATATAACTTGAAATGGTATTTCAGAGTTATCTAGTTACAAAATCCCTATGAATACTATTTTTTTCTACAAATAATTTCTCCAGCTTGTATTAGAATTGGCCAGAGGCAGGTGGAGATCTACAGAATACAAGCAGTACAAGGTTCATAGTAAAAGATTTCAGAAAATAGTATTTCACCTTGATGGACAGACTCTATTCTGCAACCAACCCCAAAAACGTGAAGGGACAGCTAAAGCTATTCATATGCAGAGCATCCATTTACACTACCTCATGGCAGATATGAGAAACACAAACCAAAATTGTATCTCCTTCTTAAGGACTGACAAAAAACATCTCCAGAAAGTCAAGGTGACAAAATCTGTATTTTGATGACACATCTACAGTCTTGTTCTGTTACGTCTATGCCATTCCTGTGTCTCTAAAACAACAGAAGTATTTAAAACTTATAGTGGATATTTCCCTAATGTGTGGAACCTTCAGTAGGCAAAGGGATGACCTAAATTGTTTCTAGTTTTCCTCCTGAAGTACTTGGTGCAAAAGATAGCTTGGGAGGAGGAGACTGCTAGTGGGTATGATTTCAGTGGCACTGCCTCTTAATGGGATTGCTGCCAGCTGGTAGAACTTGAAATAAAATTCCAATTGCTTTAAGGTGGGTGAAGTGTTTAGCTATTTCTTTCATTTGTCTGCCTTTGGGGGAGGTAGGAAGATACCTCATCAAGCATTTTCCTAGTGTTGAGAGGTAAGAAATTTTATATTTCTTGTTTTCTGGAATACTTTTAGCTTTTTGGGTTGATATTACATAAGGACTTATTACTTGTAAGAAGAATTGTGTGAGGAATTTTCAGTCTTGCAACAGTAAAGGTGCAAAAGCTGTTGTTAAGAGTCACTGAAGGCATCAAAAGGCAGTATTCATCTTTTCCTAGTTATGATACTGGCTTCAATATCTCAACTTAAAGGTCTTGAGGTGTGTTGTAAATGAACTACAGCATACCACCATCTATGCTCTTACTTCTAAGCACAATTACCCTGAAAGGCTACGAGTGGTTATCAGGCAAGAACTGGCATGATATGTAACCAGGGGTAGCTGAGAACAGACAACTGTATATGTAGACAACCTCCCCACCCTGCCCCTAGCTGAGTAATCTGAGTGCTAGAAGAACACAAGGATAGCTCTGAGACCAAAGTTTTTAAGACAAACTGTTACTCTGTTATCCATCGTGGGTATTGCCTCCTTTTTGGTAAACTTGCTTTGGGGGTTTAGAGTGAATTTAGAAGCTGGAATCCATCCAGCTGCAATAGTTTTTGTACTGTTTTGACCTACTGTGCCTACTACTAATACCAGAAATGAGAATTGAAAAACTAAGGATTTATTGCTGAATAATGAATAAAGGCTAGATTAGCACCTTTCAGCTTTAAGATAATTTTAGGTAGTATCACAGCTGTTTGAGTCAAAAAGAGATGTCACTGAGCATAAAGAGCAAGAAGAACAACCATTTGAAATCTTGCTGTTAAGACTGGTACTGTGTGCTTACAGTCATGTCTTTGTCTGGCTTGTGAAACTCTTACTTAAGCTCTTCATAATGCTAAATACAGGAAAAAAACCTGCAAACTAGTCCTTATGATTGTTAAATGTAGCAGTAGATCAGTTCTTAGTACTTGATTCAAGAGCTTATTTTAAACAAAATGAATGAAATATAAGGATCACAAAGTGGTGAGATAACTAAGTACCTTGGAAGAAGAGGAGATAACACTGGTTGAGGTGTGAGACAAAAGGAAACTTTTCTGACCTCAGCATAGGACAACTTGTACACTGAGAGAAAGATGATTTTCAGACAGAAGAAAAGCAAACTGTAATGGGGGAAAATATCTGAATACTGAAAACATGCTCATGTACAACTCAAACTTGAATAGCAGAAGTAATTACCACTTGTTTTGTGTTAATAAAACACCAAAACAATCCTGTATGTTAAAAAAATCTAGAACTGAAATTGCTACTGCTAATAGTAGTAGTCCAGTTACCAGTGCACAGGTTAAGAATAACAAAAGATATGGTCGAGGAAAAAATGTGATTATATATATATTTCCTGTTATTAGAGATGAACCAAAATCCACTATATGTTTTAGGTCTGGGGAAAAGTGTTTATAGGCTTGCTTGAGGCTGAAAAAGGCTGTACAATGCTGTCAAATCTAAACTATGGCACTCCTACGTTGCTACAACTACTCAGATAAAGAGTCTGTGCAAGCTTCCTCAGAAGATAGGCTTAGGAGGAAATTTTTCACTCGGAGGGCAGTGAGGCACTGGTACAGGCTGCCCAGAGAAGCTGTGGCTGCCCCATCCCTGGAGGTGTTCAAGGCCAGGTTGGACAAGGCCCTGGGCAACCTGATCTGGTGGGTGGCATCCCTGCCCATGGCAGGGGGTTGGCACTAGATGGTCTTTAAGGTCCCTTCCAACCCAAGCTGTTCTCTGCTTCTGTGATATGATGATTAGGCTTATCAGCTCATTTTGCTACCTATGTAGTTTAAAAATACTGAATATTAACTAATAGACTATATCTACTCTCTTATTTTTGTTGTAGACAAAAATCATACGCTTGAAATTACATCGTGATAGCGATGAAGAGTGTATAGCCCTAAGAATGTGTGAAAATATCCTGACTATTTTTGTCATCGCATAACCAAACTTTCTATGGTCAGATTTGTTTAGGCCTAGTCAATCTTATAAGAACAAACGTTACAGAATACATACCAACAGAAGCCAGGCTTGGAACATGTGCATGTAGTTAGAAATGAATCTTAAAATGCGATGATACTGATCATGCTTCATATCTCCTAATAATACAGTAAATGATGAGATCATATAGAAAGCTGGAGCTGAAAGTTTGACTGTTCATATCTATCCTTACAAAAATCTTAAGCTGTGGATATTCATACACAAGAATAGTGTGAATCATGCACTAAATAGTAATTTTTCATCAGTAAAACTCCATTCATTGCTAGCAGTTAAGTAACCTGCTAGCAATATTTTAAAATACAAAGTAATACATTTACTTCTGTCCTGTTGGTCAAAACAAGGTACAGGCTTGTATCGATGCCTGCTGAAGTCAACTGAAATCCTTCCTTTCATGATTGGTAGATCATAACCACAGCCCTCTATTCTTATTTTTCCCTTATACAATGGCAGTGATATTTATTATGCTGAGGAAGAAATAGGAATGTTCTCACCCCAAAGTATCGCTTATCATAGGCTGCCGTTGCAGCACAACTACTTAAACAGAGTTCCTCTAGCTCTTATTGCAACCTCAATTAGTGCCAACTAGGAATATTCTTGATCTTCTAGAAAAAATGAGGTTGAATATGGAAAAAAACCCTAACATATTTAAGAAATTTAGATCTCTCCAGGGGATGAGCTGTGAAAAATGTGCTAAGAGTATTGCTAGAATTGTTTGCACTGAATTTAAGCCATAAGAATGCTTGTTGTCCTTCATCATTCAAGGCTAAACTCATTTGTAGTACCACCTCATATGTAAAATGTTATGCATCTAGATGACAAAGCAAAATGTACAAAAACTACTAGCTTAGATTTTTAAACCAGGAGCTAATTGGTCATTGTATGATGCTGTACTGGTATGTTAAACACTTCTGGTTGCAGAGCTCTGTTTTGTGATGTAGAGGTACATCTGCTTTTTAGATTGTGTTTGATATGAAATTGTTTTGCACCCAGATCATGGACAACTTCATTCAGCTTGTTTTAAATAAATAAAAGCTCCTTTGGATTAGAGGGAGCGTAACTATGGTAAGGGCTCAGCTGTCTGAGGTGTATCTGCTGAAGCTCTTGCATACAGCACGATTGTAAGGCTGTCAAAGCTTCTGAATTTCAAAAGAGAAGCAGAATGAGACCATGCGTAGGCTGCAGCTGTAATCTGTGCTTGGTAGCATACGAGTCCTTTCCCATGAGTCACATTTTATAGAACAGTGGATTCTGTTTAGCCTCGTGTGTGTGTGCATGCATGTGTTTGTTGTTGTTGTGCTGGGCTGTGATCTAATACTTTTTCCACGCCTTATCTCCCCTTCTGAGGATAAACTCATGTTTAATTTGAATTGTTAAGATGGAACCTAGGAAATCAACAATTCCCTTCTGATGTAGTTCATATGATTAACTTCATATGTGGTAAAAGTCTGGAAATTGCTCTTTAACCTACCCACCAAATTGATTCTTGATAACAGCCCTGTCCCTTATGCTGATATTTGCACTATTTCTTCATTTCTTTCTCATGTTGAGTGAGAAACGGCACTTTTACACAATGTTATGTCTTGCTGTGAGGATGATAGCTTCAGCATGTTTGTCAGGTTTACTTTACGTTCTTCCCTCAATCAGGCTATCATGAGAATTATTGGCTTTATTCTTTCATGGTCTTGCTTTCCTCTTCTACTCTTTTCCACTTGGATCAGCTCTTTGCCCTTCCTGTATCACGTTGCTCTTTCTTCTCATGCTTTTTAAGCTCTCTGAACTCCCATATGCTGTTCTTCTCATATCTCCTATATTCTTTTTTGACTTCATCTCTTGTTGATAATTTGCTGTTCCTGCGTAATCATTCAACCTATGTCTGTTTTTTTTTTCTATGAAACATTACTCATTCTCTGTTGCTTGGTTCCCAACTTTAACTATCACATTTCCAGTCCATTCATTCCATGCTTTCACTCAGCCTTTTTGTGAAGTCATTGTTGATAGCTTCTACTGAAACTTTCCTATTTCACTTTCCTCCTTCCAAAACTTTGCTCTGTCTCTCACTGCAACGTCTGCATTGCCAACTACCAGCCTTTATTCACTCTGGGCAATGGCTTTTCTTCTGACTTTTCTATCATTCTGGCAGAAAGCTGAAGACCCAACTGACTCTTTCCACTATAGATTTATTCTCTCCTTTTATTTTTCTAATGTAATTAAATTCCATATGTGCAGATCCATCTTTACAACTTCTGAGTCAATCCTTTTCTACCAAGCTTTTTTTTCTTCACGGTACAGATTCCTGCTAATTTTGTCTAACATGACATAGTAAGATGTATCATCCATTCCTCTCAGCATGCCTTTCCTTCTCTTGCTATCCCTTCCCTGTTCTTTTCATAGACATGGAAGTTTCTTGGCTTATGTGTTTATATATTATTTTATATATATGTGTGTTTATATATTGTTTTCAATTTGCCCTATGAATCTTACTTGGCTTCTGTGACTTTCTCTCCCATTCTTTGCCTTAATTTTTGCCTCTTGTCTGGTTTCTTTCTCCTAAACATACAAGCACAACTGTGATTTTTTTCTGTATGGTGTTATCAAAGATAGTTTCCTAACCATCATGACAGACAAAATTCATCTATTGTTTCCATGGCTCCTACTTACTGGAGCACCTTCTCCTTGCCTCTTGCTCAGACTAGAGCTTCAATCTTTGACTCTTCACATGCTGTTTAAATCCTATAACTTTTAAAACAAACAAAACCACTTCTTTTCAGGACACTGTTATATGCACCCAGACTCTTGGGTTCTTACTAAATTCTAGATTCTGATTTTGACCCCTTGCTAGGTTGCATCTGTCATTGGAACAGTTTATTACAAACATGTTTTTGCTCTCGTATATGGCCTCTTATGCACAGGCAGAGAAATTTCCTTTTAAAGGCTATATTGTAATCTTGTTTCAAATCCCTCTAATTTTCTTCTGCTATAACACAATTTCCTCCTGCTTTCAAAAAGTATTGCATGCAGTAAGGTTGAGCAAGTAATAGCAAACTTGCTACTGTATTCATGACCAAACTAAATGTTTACTGTTTTTTATGTAATAGTCATCTCCTTAAGCTCTGTAAGACTCCTAAACAGCAACCCCCTTTTCCAATGGTGTATGAGTCTTAGTTCATGAATAGCCCACCTCAACTACAACACAGATGATAAAAGCTACGTAAGAACTCTAATGAAGCCATAACCTACACTGCTGTCATCATCTGAGCTGCTTACAAAACACTGATGCTAGCACTGAGTGGGTGCTGCTTTTCATTTGTTGCTGTGTTACAAATTTTTAAACGGGTCTGATGTTTGTATGTCCCTAAAGCAGCTGCTATGTGTGCTGTTTCTTTTCTCCCTTGTCTAGCAGCCAGCATTTCCTGCACACCCACTGTTAGACACACTGTAATATTCTTGTAATATTTCATTCTTTATGGAAGTCTAAAGGTCAATTCTAAAATGACTGCTGTGGGAGATTCTGGTCTTAGTTAAATCACTATGAAGCACAGGAGATTCTGTATGCAGTCACTGACACTACTACTTTCATCAATGCAACTCAGAACAGAACTGCTGTATTTTTGGCTCTGTCCAGGAAGCAGCTGGTGTTACATACTGGTTGTGTTGATGCTGCTTCTCACTTTTTCACACTAGTTTGGGGTTGTTTGGACTTGCTAATACAGGTCATGATTTAAAATGTCTACCAGGTGGTGATAGTATTTTTGGTATTAATGCTTTAGATGATTTGTTTCCCACTTCCTGAAGGAAACGAGGTATGTGTAGTTATCAGGGAAAATAACTAGCAGGTACTTGTACTCTAATGTGGTCTTGATCTTAGCTGCACTGGTGCAAACTTGAATGCCGTTAACTAAAGATTACAATCTAGCTTTATAAAAATAGGGGTTGAATACTTGGTTTATAAAGTATACTTTGTTTTCACTATCAACTCTTATGTTTCCCTAAAACTTGGATCGAGACTACATGCTAAACTGTGACAGGATTGATATGCTTAGCTAGTGGATACCATTGACTAGCATAACTTGTATTTGGATACTGCTGAAGTATGTGGGATGTTTACACTTATGAATAAATAAGAGATTTTATGCAGTGACATGCTGTATTCTATCAGTGAAGCCTACATACTGATAGGTACACAAGGACTGCATGGAGTAATCGCTTTCTCTGGGCTCTCTCCTAGTTCCCTGCAACACTTCCTTCTGACATGTATGCCCAGGTGGCAATTCTAGCAGGTCTGAGTATTTATATAAAATCACAATGAGAATTAGCAGATGAGAACCTAATGGAACTACTGTCAGCAGTAGTTCCTACTGTTGGGAGATAGTAGGGAGATGAGGCTCAATTTCTTAGAGATCACGATGGATCAAGTGAAAAAAGATGACTTTGTTTAATATGTTCATATATATTAAAAACAGCTACCATTACAGTTGTATTTTCTGATCACAAGCAGTACCTCTTGTTGGGCATCTAAGAAACAAAAATCACAAGCTATGACCATCTTTGAAAAGATGGGCTTGAGTGACTTAACATCACAAAGAGCCACCATGGCAAAGGAAGGTAGAACTCAGTAGTCCAGCTCGACAAAGGGCTAATTAAATCATGACACTATCACTTCTTTCTTCAGTTGTCTGACTGACACGATATGCATTTTAACTGCGGTAACAAACCACCAAAGACAACAGCTTTCTCTGTTGCATTCTCTTGTTAGATCATTAGATCCGATCCAACCTGTTTTGGATGGGACTATAGTGTACGAATATGTAATTAAAACTTTTGCCGTAACTAATATATACAACTTTTGGTACTTGAATATTAATCCTTAATATTCTTCTAAGATATCTTAAATTTCACAAGGGACTTTCTCCAATAAAACTAAACTGGATTCTACCACAAGATGACATCCTGATATCTGTACAGCTTAGTTTCAATTTGAAACTCTTGGATTCAAAGGAAAGGGTGAATATCATTAATAAGAGGATGTTACCTTTGTGTGGAAAGATAGAATATCAGGGATTTTCAAAAATACTTGCAGGCAAGAAGTGCATGATCGGACTGGTCCGAGCTCTTGGCTCTGGAGACAAAGGCATTCTAGTGGATATGAAATATTTCTGATTTTCCTTAGTATAATGTCTTTTCCTTTCCCTTTCTTTTCTCTCCTTTTTTTCTTAAAATTCTAGACTGTCTAGTCCAATTTCTCTTGTTGTACATGTTCTATTTGGAATTGAATCTAATCCAGTTAAAACTAAACTTTTGGAAGGTCTCTAACTTCTTGCTTTGTAAGAATAGCAAACACACATCCACACCATAATGCTCACCTTCTGTAATGTCATATTCCTGTCTCAAAGTTTGGAGGCTTAGAAGGGTTTTAAAGATAAGGTCTCAACTTTTTCAGCACAGACAAAACAACTAACTTTTTTCCCAGGCACTCCATCCAAAAGTGCCCAAGCCATTTTTTTTTTAATGAGAATTTTCCATAATTATTTAAGGGTAGATATCTGATGCAAAGACTTTCAAATCCATTTTTTTTAACCAAGGCTTCAACTGAAAACAGCAACCTAAATCATATTGCAGTCAACTACAAAAAGTTACATCCTCAAATAAGAGGATTCACAAAGGGGAAAAAAAAAAATCTGTTTTTTTTGTTCCTTTAGCTTTTCTCCTTTCTTTTCTTTTAGATTTCGAAAGTTGTCAAAGGAGAATGTTGGTAAAGTTTGTGGCTGCTGTTAAAAACAACTTTATTCTGAAATAAATGGACTTGAATTACTTACATTAAATACTAAACTTCTGTGAAATTATTTCAACTCTGCATTTGTACTGCATGAGTGTCTGGACACCTGTTCTGGATTTAAAATTCTGAATTGACTTCCCCATTCTTTATTAGCTTCAGTTCCTATCAAAGTGGTGCTTGCTTAATAAAACTCTTGCTTCTTCCTCTGTGAACTACCTTGAGTATTTCCCTATATATCATACTCGTGTCTTATTCTTTCCTTAATAGTGTAAAAAGTGATTGAAAGTAAAACAAGTAAAAATAAGGTTTTGTTAATGTGCTGGAATCCTCTGTGGATGTGTGTAATCATTAGAAACTGATTACATTAGGTTAGCTTACACTTGTAAGTCTTAAATATGTGCTGTGCTACTTTTTTGCTAGATTTGCCTGCATTTGCTTTTAAATGGGTAAGTGCTCAAACAGGCAGATCTGCTACCTCCAAACTTTCAGTGCAGTACTCTGTTTAAAACCAATCCATCTTCTGAGCATAGATAAAGAAGAAGCAATAAGAACCAATAAACTGGGAAAGTATAGCTTGGCTATGTTTTTTTCTTTTTTTTCCTCTTTGCTCTGGTAGCGTACATTCTGAAACACCGAATAGAATATCACTCATAGAATCATAGAATATCCTGAGTTGGAAGGGACCCTTAAGGATCATCAAGTCCAACTCTTGATACCGCACAGGTCTACCCAAAAGTTCAGACCATGTGACTAAGTGCACAGTCCAATCTCTTCTTAAATTCAGACAGGCTCGGTGCAGTGACCACTTCCCTGGGGAGTGCTCCTGAATTAAAAAAAGATTGCTGGCAATTATAACTAAAATGGCTGAAGAAAGTTTTGCCACAACTTTCTGAATTTCAATTCACTTTATTAAATTACATACTACTGAGAAAAATCTTATGCATCATCTGGTTTACTAGGTTTGTTATATTGCAAAAAGCTGAATAAGATTACCTCCATGCACTATGTGTGTATGGAGGGATGGTGGTATAAAGCTAAATTATTATACTACTGGTTGCGTTTGAGAGAATATAGCTTTGTGTCTGTAATGCCTTCTGAAATTCCTGCTGCTAGCTGCATACAGTGCGCAGTCTCTACATTGACTATGATAGTAACAGCTGCTGGCATTATCCTAAGCCTAGGAGCCAGTTCCTTTCAATAAAATCCTGGGGAAGGGGCATCTTTCAGGGTGGATTCTACAACTTGACATTCTACTAATGTGCCGGTAGCTAATGCAACAAGAGACAGTATTTGGCTCTTTCCTTAGGGAAATTCTCACAGCTTGCTGTAGTTGTGGTGCCACTCCTCCCGATTACTTACGAACATGCTGAGAGAAGGGATAAGGGGTAAGGCTGCAAACACAGATCGGTTTGAGCAAGACAGAAGTGATGGATGGGGAGAAAGAGGAACATTAGGTATGAAAGCTACAATAATGCCTGCTTTATTGTCTGTGAAAGTATGGACAGAAGTGCATGCTAGTCTGCTAGGTTAAATGGGCTTCAATAGATTTATATAATTGACCAGTGCAGAATTCTGTTTGAGTAGTGTTCCCACTCCGAAAATGAACTTTACTAACTGAAATAGATCCCTGTTAGTCTAGGGCATGTTAATTTTCTCTTGTGGGAAGAGATACCCATTAAGCTATGACAAGGTAGCCCACATATATCATCAGATTGAACAAATATGTTTTGTCAGTGGAAGGCATATATGTTGGTTTAGATGGTCATATACAGCACAATGTGGTCCTTCAAAGCTTAAAGGCTTTTAAACCAAATTTAGACAGACGTGAAAGGAGTTCTCCATTGTGAAAGGAGACAATATTGCTTTCCATTAAAGTAACTGAAAAGGCTTTTATCTAATTAGGAACTTGAAGCCAATAAACACTTGCATTTTTAATATGAAATAGGATTTAAAACAACAAAATCTAGGCTACTTATTTTCCTGTATTACAAGCGTATTCCAAGAAATAGCAAAAAAGAAAGTTCATCTGCATGTAGTCAGGACAGTAAATGTGGTTTACACAATAGTTTATTTTTTAAAAAAAGAAAAACTTTATGAAGTAGCAACTATGAATGTGGAAGACGCTGTTCAGTGCCTGTGGGAAAGCTTAATATTCTTATTGTAGTTAACTGTATTATTGCCTTGTAAAACAGGAGCAGTGATACTGTTTCTTAATAATCACCTCATTGTATTCCTACTTGAAATAGTGACAAAAATCATAGGAATATATGTGATAGCAGAGACTAGAAGTAAAGAAAATGGAAACTCAGTACTGTGAAGCTTTTACACAATGTTTACATACTCCAGGTCGTCCCTACAATAAGGAGGTGCCATTCTATCTTTTTCTGTTATTGCTTATTTATTAATGCCAAATAAAATAAGTGATATGTAACACCATGCAGATATGAACAACATATCTGAATGTGCTGTAGAAATGTGTGTTAGGGACTAATACATAGAATGTATGAGCAGTCTTTTAAAAAAAAAAAAAAAAAAACACCTTTTTTTTTCTTGAAAGTGACTTTCTACCGAACAGTTTGTTTCGGGCAATTCTTGAAGCAAATAACAAATTCTTAAAAAGATCTATTCACCTTATATGGGCATAAAATGTCATGTTTTATGATAATTATTTATGTGTTTTAGAATGTGTGTTTACTTGCTTCTTATCTCTGGCAAGTCTCTCTCTTTCCCAGATGAAATATCAATGTAGTGGAAGAAGAGTTGCATGTGTTTCTTGCAAAATTTTTCAACTTTGATCATTGAGATGTAGGAAATGTAACAAAAGGTTGGACCAATGGTCTTATTAATGACATGAAAATAAGGCCTCTGAGGGTATAATGTTAAACTGGTTCATAAATATCCAGTTCTATTTCTAATATAATTAAATATTGGGCCAAATTCCTATTAATACAGTCATTTCATTCTTTCTGTGTGGCTGGAAAGTTACTCAAGAAACAGCATCCTCAACTGTTTTCATCTCCCCTGACTGTTGGAAAAAGACAGTTATGTGAAGAAAGTATAGCTCCTCATTTTGTGTGTGTGTGTATTCTTTTCCGTTTCTTTCATGCACTTGAATAAATAAAGTTGTACTAATAACTATTCTACTAATATGCATGCTATTATTTTAATTTCCTACTTATTAATCTGTTCTTCATATGTTAATTCCCTTCTGAAGTGTGAAGGGAAGTAAATTTTATAACTAGTTAAATAACCATAGCTGATATTAAGACTTCTAGCATTTTAGACCAGGTAATAATGCATTTAGAGCAAAAGACTTAAACCTCTTTAAATTGAAGGTACCCAAAATCCTTAAATTACAAGCCTGCCCATGCACTGTGGTCCATATATAAAAACACTCTGAGCTGTCATGTGGAGGTAACCTTATGTATGGATTGGATAGCTAGCTTAGAACAACTGAGAGTAAGATTGTCACGATTCATTTTTGGAGTTGGCTGCTGTAAAAGGCTTGTTGTAGCATAACTGATTTCATGCATGTGGATTTGGGATGGATTTGCAGGCAGGTGTAAGAGTATGGAAATTAAAAGAAACATGGTAACATGGTAGGAAGGCAGCAACGAAGAAGATTTTCTTGTGTTCGTGTTTTTTTTTTTTTTTTTTTTACTCAGAGTTCCATTAATCTTTTTCAACAATATAATGCTCTTCTCAGTACAATGGTACCAATTCTGATCTGTGCTGACTCATCCTGGTAGTCATGAGTTTTATCCAGGTCTACGCTGGTTCAACTATATATCTGCCTTAAGCAGGGTTAGAGTTAGGAAGGGATTTAAAGACAAATATAGAATCAGTGAAAGTATTTAAGAGTGAGTGATAGCAAGCTCAACTGTCCCAGGCTAATGTCCCAAGAATCTTCAGGACCAAATCCATAAAACTCATCCATTGAAGCTGCCTAGTCTTTACACCTTTCTCTCTGATGCTAAGGAATTAACAATGATTGTTTTGCTTGTCCTTTTGTACACACATACTTCACGTTATATATGTACTGAAAACTGCTGAAGAGGGATGCATTGTGTTGGGAGAACCTGCCTGGTGCCAAGATGCTGTTACAGAACTGTAGACCCCAGATCTGAAAACAGATGCGTAGACTCTAATTCCCACCTGCCAGCCCATCACAAACTAGAAGAGATCAGTAAGTTTAAAAATCTTTAGGGAGAAAGCTATGCAAAAGACAGAAACTAAGGTTAGGATAGCCCACTGTGACAATGATTTAATGCATAAATGGCAGAAGAGTAATACCTTTTGTTAAACGGGACAGCCTGAGATCATTACACTTGTTTCTACTACCCGAGGAGTGAAATTCTAGATATATAATTGAACATTTATAGAGGGAGAGGGGTGGGAGAGTGGAGGTAGTCAAAGAAAGATGTTTTTTCATGAAAATGTAAGATGCTAGGAAACTAAAACAGCTGAGCTTTATTCTCTATTTTAACCATACAACCCTTCTTCAGACTGTAGCTGATGTAATTGTCCTTATCTGTTTCTGTGAAGCCCCCCTCCACTCTTGCCCTGCAGAAGCTCTTCTGTTACGCTGTATCTTGATTAATATAATTTAAATCTAGCTTAAACTATTATTTGGTGTAACTCCTTTACTATGGTGGCACTTCAGGGAAGGGTAAAGCAAGATCTTGCTGAAATCCATGGCTGATTTTTGGCAAGATAAATGCAGAATTGAAATTCTCAATAGTAAAACAGTATCCTAGAAAGCATGTGCTATAAAACTGTTTTTTTTTTTTTTTTCCAACTATGGCAGGGTGGCCAATTAAAAATGAAATGCATCAGGCTGGCAGACAGAAGGTATATCTATAAAAGTGATTCTTATCCCACAATGTAACTCATGTCAGAAAAGGAAAAACACATTGTTAAATCCAGTGCTCCATTGCAGTTACTTAAGTACACATGATTATTTTTGAGTGCTGAAATATCTATTGCCCACTAAAAATTCTGTCATTATGCTTAAGAAAGTAAAAGCAAAGTATGTGAAGCTGCAAGTAGTTTTAGTTCTTTTTTTTTTTTTTTCTTGTGAAAGCTAGATATTAAACATCTGGCCTGGATCATTTTCTCCCTTTCCTGCTAGTGTGGAATCATCCTTTTCAGTATGGATTTTGATGCTTTATCCCATTTACATTGAAATGCTAGTAAGTGAATGCAGGAAAAATTTCTGAAGAGTTTCTAGGGCAACGTTTAAAATGGAATTTGAGAGACAGTCTTATTAAAATGTAATGGAAATTATATTCCTTTAGTAGATTTAAGAAAAGGGTCAAAACCTACTCTGAGGGTATGTCAATGGCATGCAGTCTAGTTTGGGGAAAAAAACAACAACAAAAGCCACTGAAGACCCTCCACACGCAAGTAAGCAGACAGCAGGATAGGTGCCAAAGTGGGCTGGGGTCAGCATATGATGAAGAGCTGGAAGCTGTGACTTCTGGTGCCCAGCATGTTCAGAGCTCAGTGGGAGCAGCAAGCCCTTCCTAGAAAAGAGGCAAGTTGTCACCAATCAGCTGTTAGCAATGTGTTTTCCCTCTGTGAGAGGTAACTGCTTCCTGCTGTTGCCTTCTGCAGAGCTCCAACTAGTAGGCTTAAACCCTAATTTGGGAAAGAATAATTGCTCTAACAGTCACTGCAAAGCTTTCACCTCTTGCTTTGGATGGCATTTCCTGTGTTTTTTGTATGAAACTTTTGCCTTCTGGTCATTGTTCACTTTTGCTACCTCTCAGAACTTGTGTAGTAAAAATGGAAGAGAAGAGGCCTAGTAACACTATTGCTATGGAAAGAAGCTTACAAAGTTTGTTCAAGTAGTATATCACTTGATTGATTATGTAAGGTGCATGCAGTATATTTAACTGTACCAGTCTCCAAGGGGAAGGAAGATATGTTGTGGAATTCTGCAAAGATCAGTAACTCTCACAAAATCATGAAGCAAACTTAATCACCTCCTTTTGCTTCCTAATTTAGTTGCTCAAATGTTCAGTGCAAACAAAACAGAAAAGATGAAAGAAAACTCAGGAGGACATCTGAGTACAAGATATTGATATAAATAGAGAGACTGGGAAAAGTAGTTGCGACTGTTTCATTTTTCTACTTCAGGAAAACCAGTCAGAACAGGACTGTGCAGGAAAAGCACTGCCATAAACTCTTGCTGAGGGAGAAATTGGGACACAGCAGAGCACTGTTTGTTTTCATGTAGGTTTAGATAATAAAACGCAGAAGGCTTGAAAACAAGATTTGATTTACTATTGTTCAGAAACCACATTTTCTTAGGTCTGCAAGTTTCAGCTGTCACTACATTTTTGCTGGGGTTTTGAATTTTTGCTTTTCTTTACGTATTTTTCCATCTGTAGTTTCTGTTTGGGAAACAGTAGCAAGGAAGCAAAGTTGCTCGCTTCATTCATTTTTTTCTCATTGTTTGGCAGGTGGAAAGCATAGATTTATTGAGCTGAACTGGATCAGCTGAAGAAGTGGGGAAGAGAAACAAAACAAGTACAGCACCACTGAAAAGAGCGTCAGCGCTATCTAGCAGCATCACCACAGCAACCAGAAAATACAATTAGAAGACGAGGGCTAGAGCAGAGAAGGTGAAAGTGCGGCTCCTTACCTTTGGACAGAAGGCAGCAAAATAATTATGCAGAACAGAAAAGAATATTGGATGGACCTAGCCAAACTGTGGCAAAGGGAAGTGTCCCTTCAGTAACAGGAATGTGCCACTGTTTATGCACTGGAAAGGGGAGTGCCATGAGATCTACTGAAGAGACTATTTCTGTGGTTGCTTATCTACAAGTGTTTGCATCCGTGTTGGAACTGAATTAGGAGGTACAGGCCTCTTGGACCAGTAGGTATTGGATTTTTTCCGTACAAGGTGTACCTGGCACGAGAGCTGGAAGACGTCAGAGATCCTTCTTGGAGACGTGAAGAAACTGAGACAATCTCCGGCCCTTCCCTTCTGTAACAGCCTGCTATACCATGGGATGTAGGCAAAGCTCTGAGGAGAAAGAGGCAGCGCGGCGGTCCCGGAGGATTGACCGCCACCTGCGCTCTGAAAGTCAGCGACAACGAAGAGAGATTAAGCTTCTTCTCCTGGGTACCAGCAATTCTGGGAAGAGTACTATTGTAAAGCAGATGAAAATCATTCACAGTGGTGGCTTTAACTTGGAGGCTTGCAAGGAATACAAACCTCTGATCATCTATAATGCAATTGACTCCCTCACACGCATCATTCGGGCTCTAGCCACCCTTAAGATAGAATTTCACAATCCTGACAGAGCATATGATGCTGTGCAGCTCTTTGCCCTGACGGGCCCAGCTGAGAGCAAAGGCGAGATTACCCCCGAGCTTCTGGGAGTCATGAAACGGCTCTGGGCAGACCCTGGTGTGCAGGAGTGCTTCTGTCGCTCCAATGAGTACCACCTAGAGGATAATGCTGCATACTACTTAAATGACCTAGAAAGGATCGCAGCACTGGACTACATCCCTACAGTGGAAGACATTCTGCGTTCTCGGGACATGACCACAGGAATTGTAGAAAATAAGTTCACCTTCAAAGAGCTGACTTTCAAAATGGTGGATGTGGGTGGACAGAGATCTGAACGCAAAAAATGGATCCACTGTTTTGAGGGGGTTACAGCAATAATTTTCTGTGTGGAGCTGAGTGGATATGACTTGAAGCTGTATGAAGATAACCAAACAGTAAGTGCATCTTCTGCTCCTTACTCCCTCGATATTCCTTTTCCATTCCCGCTCCCCAGTGTTCGGACTCTTCTCTTTGTTTAGAGAGTTATCCCCATTGGATAGGTTTTAAAAATGTAATTGTTTAATGTTATTATTGAGGTGCTCCTCAAATGACAGCAGAAATTTTTGGTTTGTGCTTTTTGCTAAATGTTCAAGTTTATCTGGTTAAGCATTATTTCAAATAACACTTAGAACAGTGTATATCTTTGTGTACAGGATGATTAATCTGGGCATTGTTTTGTGAGTCCTAGGAAAGTTTGAATCTAAAATAGTGAAAGTTGTTTCTTCTTTTTTGTCTCTAGGATTTTTTTATCAGGATTTCGGATAACATGAAATTAGTGTTTTTAAAAAAAAAATCAAATACAGCTTTTAATTAGAATGGAACCTTAAATATAAAATGTTCTTTGCTTTTGTTTATATGGCTGATTTGCCTTGTCCAATGAATAACTACTTCTGTTTAATTCCCCTTTAATGCTATTGTTAGTCTCTGATTTGCACAGCATGCAAATACAGTAACTATGGAAATATTTAAGCACACTTACATGTACGCAGCTACGTATTTGCTATCACATTTAGCTTGCTTGAGTTGAACTTTATAGGGTTTTATTTAAACTTTCTTTTGACAGCCTTGTAAAATGTGCTTAAGAGACGGGAGTTTGTCAGCTAGGAACATGGAATGATTTTTATCATCTCGTGGTTCCTAAACATGTTCTATTTGTGTTTGAAAATAGCCACCCTTAGGAAGAATTAAAGTCTGTACTGTAAAATCAAAAAGTTAACTTAAAAAGTTGCTTGCGTATTTTTTACTCTTCTGTGAAGTCTTGTCTGTTTAAGATCTGAGTTCTACAAACCAATTCCTTTCCCCCTCAAACCAGCAAAAGATGAGAAGATCACTGAAGATAATACATAAAATTATTCCCTTCGCATCCCATGCACGTAGGGAATTAAAGTATCATTTTATACAATCTATTATAATTATTCATACAGTGATGTGAAATTATTTCAATCCATTTGTACTTCTAGCTCCGTTGTCAAGGTTTTAGGTTGCCAGTTTCTGGTTGCTAATATAGTTTTTTACAAAGATTTTTTTTTTCTTATTTAAAAGGAGCTAAGTGATAAGTTTGAGAAGCAATTATACTTAGGTTTAAACCAAGACTACAGAATAGTTTCCAGAAATAATCCTTTTGTTTTACAAGCTTGCCTTATATGGTTGAATCCCTTTTGCATGCGCTTTCTATGATTCTTCAAGGAAAAAAATGTTATTGTCAAGATCATTTGCCTAAGCTGAATTTTGACCAAATGCTTCCAATTTATTGCAAATGGAATGCTCGTTATGAGCTACTAGGTAACATTCTGTCTTACCAGAGAAAACGTTTGTAGCTATGAATAGACTTAGAAAAGGAAACAGAAACATTTTAGTGAATAAAAGTTATCCTGTGGAAGAAAATTGGGCAGTTTCAGATTTAAGATAGCAGCTGACCTTCTCTTCTTGGTAAGAAAATTAAGCTATTGTAGAAACACCTAAGGATGCTCTGTACTTTTTTTCCTCAATTTCGCAAACTCGTGATTTAGAATTGCAGGCAAAGTCCAATTGTTTGCAAACACATTAAGCCATTGTACTTCTCCAGAACAGAAACGTGCACAACAATCCACTTGATGAATAACGGTTGAGAAGGGGAAAACTGCACTAATGTGAAACTCTTCTATTCATGATTAAATGTATTCTAGACTTAGCAGCAGATGCTAGTTCTAAATACTATTTGGCACAGGATATAAGTAACTCTTTACAATTTCATGTTTCCTTTCCAGAAAAAATAGTAAATAATGCTTCTAAATCTGAAGGTAGAATATTTACTGAGGACCTAAACTGGCATTTGGATGCTCAATTTAGCTTACTCTAGGTAAAATGGTCTGCTTTATATGTTCCATTTTGAGCGTTCCACTGCAAGTATCTGAACATTCCAGCAACTTCACATTTCTACATGTTAAGTAAAAACGTACAGTCATTAAATTAAACATCGTGCAGGATTATATAACACTCATCTTCCAGTCTGCAGGGAATGAACAAAATCTGTCAGTACTACAATGTAACAACTTTTCTCAGGGAGAAATACAATCTCTCTGATATGAGTAACTTCAAATGCTTCTGTTCTGAGGTCTGCTACTGAAATGCCTATGAAAATTCAAGGGGAAATAAAAAAAGAATGCTTTGAAAATAAATAGGCAATGTAGTTTCAGTTGTGTGGAGGCGTAATACTACTCTCTTAACAGTCCTGGTTTTGGTCACTGCTTACACAATAGATTGTGTCTAACTGCCTGCCTTGGGGAGCATGCCTGGGACGTTGCAATGCTGGGATCCGTTTGGATTTGTATGCTGTGGTAACTTTTGCAGAGAGCACTGCAGGTACTCTCAAGTTCACATTCTGCTGACCAATGCTGCGATTTGTTGGTATCCATGAATAGCAGGTCTGAAAAACACTTAGACTGGGGGAAAATGTGCTAGACTGAATTTTCTAGAATTCTCAAATTGAAGACTAAGAAGTTCTCATTTATAAAACACCTTATTCTTTACCCATAGGCTCAACCACTATTAAAGGGAAACTGAATTTAAATACAGATAAGCTCTTCTTCCTCTTCATCCCTAAGACAAGTTCTAATATTTAGTTTGTTAAATCACAGTAACATTTTGACTACTACACTGAGATCAACAGCGTCTTTTGATAGTGCTGTGGAAGGAATGTAGGAAGGAACAATTCCTAATGAGTGTGACAGGGCAGATCTGCAGTTAAACTAATGAAGGCAATCAGATATGGAAAAACAATTAACTTAGAGCGTTATGTGGCTAATCAAAAGGCATAAAACCTGAATGAAGTATATAGACATGCTGGTATTTGCATTTCAGCAAGGTCTACAGACATCCCAAGCTACTGGCTAGAAAATAAATTGATCTTATTATGTTTTAATCATAGAATTTGACTTGTAAATGAAATATCACATCCCAGATTTCCACTGGGTTATGTTAGCAGTAAATGCACTGAATCCGGAGAGATGAGTAAGTCCAGTGTCTGAATCTGAAATTCAGATACAGATTCATTTCTGGTACTCTTTTTGAGCTTTTCTTATGATTCAGTTTGTACTGACTGCTGGTAAGAGCCTTGATTGCATACGACTTTGATGTAAAAAGGAATTGGAATCCTGCTAAGTTTTTATTTTAAAGCTAGATCTGAAATAATATTTAATAGATTAGGGGAGTCAGTCATCTTCAACTCCGCGTATACATCATACGACTAAAATAAGAGGCCATGAGAAATACCAGATCAAAGAAAATTGCTTTAGGGAGAAAAAGGGGAAAAAGATTAAATAATTTTTAGTGGCATTCTCAGGTTTCTCTAGATTTCTGTTGTACTTCTGTCGTGTCCACGTGTCTCAGGCTATTCAAAGAATATTTTATCCCCTAAGTGATTTTTGCAAATTTTTGGTGTGTGTGTGTGAAGAATTTCTGCAAATTTCTTGTCAGCTTTGCTTGAATTAGCTTCTTTTTATTTGCTTTTGTTGGTATAGCTTATCCCATACGTAGTATTTCCCAATTCTTTTCTTCTGTACAGATTTTTTACAGCTAATCCACTGCACTTCCATCTCTTTCTCTGTACTGTACTAACTGATTCACCATTTGCTGTCCTACATGCAGACATGCACTTCATTGTCTGTGTGTCCTTGTCTTGGTACTGACACTGCCTTCCTATTGTAACAGATCACTGTATCTGATTTTTTTTGTTTGTTTGTTTGGTAACCTCCTCCTCTTGACATGAGAAACATTGCCCCTAATTCTTACTACTCATTTTCAGAAGGACTGAGAAAAACATCTCTTATTTAAGTCTAGACACTGACTAGGGCTAAGTTGGCTTTTTGCAATTCTTCAGACTCTTTCTGCCTTGCATTTCAGATTTAAAAATCAAAAAGAAGTAAACCACGGGGAGAAAAATCAATATTTTCTGAAAGCCTGGAGAGCTAATCTATGATTGTTTTAATCTTTTTCAACAATCTGATGTTTTTTGTTGCTGCTACTTACAGAAGTAATAAACTATGAAATTCAGAATTTTGTCTCAGCTCTCATGTGTACGTAACTGCTGTCCAAGTATTTGCTGATATAAAAATAAAAATCTGCAGACATTTTTGACCTGTGGAGAAATAAGAGCACAGATGAAAAATGTGAGAACAGTTGTCTTCCTGAAACTCCCCCTTAAGTGGCAAAGAAGAGGAGGGATACTAACAGCATTTCAGGATGAACTTGACTGTGTACTCATTTAAAAAAAAAAAAAAAAAAAAGCTATGTTTGGCCCACCTACTTTTTTTTTAATCCAAACGCAACCATAACTTCTCTGTTGAGAGAGCACTGCATGTTCCAGGTGTGCTGAATACACAATAGCGTTAAATAGCTCTGATAGCTAAACTGTATGAGAACCTACGCTGATAAATCACTTGAACTGCAATATGGAGACTCGTGAAAAGTCCTACAAATAATAAGGTAGCTGAGTTCCTAAAACGCTTCCTAGTGTAGTGACTATGGTGAAGAGAACTATCAAATGAAACTCATCCACTGTCAAACATAACTTACTGTGACAATTAAGCAAACAACCTATAAGAATATGGTAACTTTGATGTTTCCTGTTGACAGAATTGGATATAAACCTATAAACAAGTCTTGTCTTTGAAGATGTGTTAAAATAATGACTAAGAAATTGGGGGGGGGTGAGGACAAAAAATGAGTGGAAAACAGAACCCTTCGTTTTTTTCAACGGAATAACAGTATTTTCCTGTTTATCTAGGGTTATCTGCAAATCTGATTTGTGTCCATTTTCAATCCCACAATCTTACACGTGCTTTTCTGCCTAACGTGTAGCAAGCGTAGTTTTATCTTTCTGTGCACATACCTAATATGACTCAACCAGGTACAGGTGCTGCCTCTTTTTGACATGATTGCAAAATTGGCTTGTAGAATATGTTTGGAATGCTAAATTTTTTTTTATAACAGTTATTATTCCTGACCAGCACTCTGAGAAGGTTGCCTTAAGGGTTTTTTAAATCCCCACACTAATTCCTTCTCTATTACATCAAACATGTTACCTGTCTTAATTTCCAAGGTCCATAACAGCTGCTTGACCTATTCCATCTTTTATTCTATAGTAACATGTCATCTCTGGCCTTTGATAATGTTAGCATCCACCACCTGCTTGTTAGACTTTTCCAGTGATCATCTTTTTGCTTTTACCCTTTGAATCCTGTACTTAGGAGGAGTTTCCTGTTAATATGTGTCTCATCTTTACTCAAACTTTTCTCTTTAAGTTAATGTGATGCTAGAGAATGTTAAATAATCTTTACTCTCTGATGTTACACTACACCTGCTTCTCATCATAAAAAGTAGTTTTGCAGTTTCTTTGAAAGTCTCCATTTGTGTGCACTCAGATTTGTTTCATATCTACTACATATGATGGATACTTTTCAACTTCCTTGTACAGTATATAGCTGCAACAGCATTCTAAAGATTGTTCAAGAATACAGTAATAAAGTAAATAATGGAATAAGTTAAATACGAATGTATAACTTAATTCCTGAGATCAGTAGTTCTACAAAATTCACACGATGCGCGTCTCCTTTTTCTAAAAATGGCAGTAGTTCAGTAACTTTATAAATATGAATGTTAAAAATTTTTGCAAGAAGCTTAGGGTTTAGTTAATTTTTATTCCCTTTCTTACAGCCATTGCAAGCGGAAAAATGAAACTTTAGCCTTTTTGAGGTTATGTTTTTAGTATAGCATCTTCAAAGGAAGATGGATGCAGATGAAAGACGACAAAATACTGCAGCAAATAGTTCAGACTGCAGCAGGCCTTATGCAAACCAAATCTTTGGGATCATAATCGAACCTTTCGAGTATTTACTGGTAATTTGCTTGGAAGGTCTTCTGTCATAGGCCAATTGTTTGAACTTTGAATACACTGAGAGGGAATTGTGATAAAGACCATATGTATGTTAACACCACTCTTTATCAGTGGTAAAAATCCATATTGGCCAACGTTGATTTAAGTGCAACATCTTTCTGACAAACTAAGTCTCTTGGGAACCTGAGAAAAAGGATTGACTTAAACTGCTCAGGTGTGCTTGCTTTTGCAAAGCATTTCCATTTCAAGATGTTTCACAGAGAATTTTGCGTGGGAGCAAAGCCTAGATGACTTCAGCATTCATACGTGTAATCTTTCAGCATTGCAAATGGAATTGTAGCCTTGCCTTTTTTTCCATTTGAAAGCAATATATATTTTTCCTTATAAAAGTTGAAGTTTACATAGAGATATTCAAGACTCCAGCTTGAAGGCTTCTATCAAGCATGTATATTGTAAAATATGTAAAAGAATGATCACTTAAGATCTAAGTTGCAATGCATTTTATTATATATTATTGCAAGTCTGAAGATGAATTATGCTGAATAATGTAACTGAAAATCATATGCTTCTGATGTGGTTATCTACCTACAGAACAGAACACACAGGACAGAATACTACTGAATATTCTATGAGCTTCAAGCTCAGAATGGTGGAGGTGGAGGGATATGGATACTGTCAGGTAAATAAAAAGAACTTAAGTAAAAAATACGTTGTTCTGTAACATTACCACCCCCCAAACTATAAAAGAAAAAGGAAAAAAAAAAAAGGCAACCAAAAAACAAAACAATACACCAAACAACCCAACAAAACACTAATTTCAGTAATGTCTATCAATCTAGTGTGCAGGCAATTTTTTTCTAATGAGTTAAACTAGCCACTACAGTAGTGTGTTTGAACAAAGAGACACCTGTCAAGCACTTGCAGAATTGTAATGAGTCAGTAGCAAAGCCATTGCTGCTGTCTGGTTAGTTTAGTCAGTATGAACAGAAAGCACCTCTTTCTGTTTCACAGCTAGAGAAAGTGATTGTATGATGTGGATAGCATCTTGTCAATAAGAAATTAACTTGTGAAGGAAAGGAACTAAATTTCTCAGCCTTGCTCAACTGAACTGGGTTGGAAAGTCAAGATTTTCCAAAATACATTCTCACAGAAAATAAGTGAAGTTAGAGCATATGTCATAAGGCAAATACAGGAATTAGAGAATATACCAGAGCAATAAAGGTTTCTCCTATAGCAAATAGCCATCTTTACATGGAACTCTCCAGATTTTGCTTTTTAATAAGTGATTTTTAATAACATATTCTTTAATTGTCCTTGCGGAACCTCTTGAACAGTAAGAAATTCAACAACTATTAGGACTGTGGGACATACGTACCAATCATGACCAAGCCTTTCAGAACATATGTGCAGTAGTTTTCAAGTGGGCAGAGAAGCATTTGTATATTTTCATAATACTACCTAATGTCTACTTAATAATCGCAGGGACTAAGTACTTTAAGAGAAAAAGAAAAAATCCATCTTGATCTGGAAAAGCAGCAACTTTGGGTTATTTTGGTAACTGTGCTGAACAAAAAATAGATTAAAAACTGTAAGAACTCTCTGTGGTATGCTAGGCCTGGAGGGAATAGTGGAGTCCAATTAGCCTTAAAAACTAGCAGAGATCGGAACAAACAAAGAGGATTCTTACTGTTTGTGCAACTTTGCAATGAGTTTTGGTGTGGTGGTTTGGTTGAATTTTGTTCTATTATTAGAAAATCTCATTTTAGGTAAATATATTCTTCTATCATCTTTTTTTTTCCTACTAGTAGAAGTGTAACTTCGCATACGCCTGAGCTTTCTGTACTGTTGGGATGCCAATCCAAAAACCCTCCAGGATGTTAGAACACTTCTCCAGTATGTATTTCCAATACATATTTAACAGGGTGTCTGAAATCCTCGATGACTTGGTAGACAGCTGGCCTTATCTGGTTAGAAAATATTTAGCTAATGTGAATTAGCTTACATGCATTATTGTCAATGTGCAAATTTGAAAGGCTCTGTAACTTAAAAGGAGAACAGAGACATTAGATGTAGCTCCTGGACCTGTGAGTGTAGGAAGGCACTGCTTCCTGACATGGAGCGTGGTAGAGAACTCTTCTTGTTGCTGTTGTTTAGTGGAGCTGCTCATTCTTTAGGGAGTAAGGGGGACAGGGGAAAAGGTTGATCTGAAATTTTACTCCCAAATTGCTACGGTACTCACTGTTCTTGCCACCAAAGGGGCACGTCTGCCCTGTGACATTCACAGAATCACAGAATCGTCTAGGTTGGAAGAGACCTCCAAGATCATCTAGTCCAACCTCTGTCCTGACACTTCACTTACTAAAACTATCTACTTTGGAAGCTGGTAACAGAAGAACTTGCAAAACAGTTGACGAGCTTTAGCTAAGAAAATTGTCTGATGAGAAAATAAGAAGTGGTCTTGAATACTAAAAGCCCTACAAGGTTTGATAGGATTAGTAACAAGGAAGTTAAATGATAGAGAAGACAAAATCATGTATGAAATCTATAAATAGTAAGTGCCCGTTCTTTGAAAAGCATTACAAGGTGTGTAGCAAATACTTAATCATCTTGAAGGCATTACTACTAACATCACATTCCTTGTAACTGCGCTTAAAATAGCTTTCATGAATAGCTTTTGTTGGTAGTCTGCCTGCAGAGGACAAAAGCTGGGAGAAACTAGTAATGTTGACTAGGATATACAAGTGCATGAGGAAAAAAAAAACAAAAACATAGTGGGAATAAATCAACATGGCTCCTACAAAGTGAAATCATGCCTTCTAGAGTTGATGATTGTGTGTGGTCATTTCTTTGATTCCTTTTTTGGGGTTTGAATTCTTTGGGGGGATGGAGATGAGGGAGTGGATCAAGAAGCATACAGGGAAGTGAATCCAGATTATGAAATTATTTTACTTTGTGAAAAGGATTTTGACAAAGCCTTTCCAAGAGAAACTAGGCTGCCACAGAAAGGAAGGTTTGTCATGAGTGAACAACTAATTAGAGATAGAAGGAGCAGGATTTGATGGACAACTCCTTCAAACGAAGGAGGCAGCAGAGGAGCAGTAGATGCTCAGCAACTTACACTATTTAATATATTTCTAAATGATATAAAAAAGCTGCTGTTTAGTCTGACCTGCTACTGATATTTTCAGTAGTAGTTCTGGTATTTATTCTGCTACGCTATCCTTTAATAGGAAATTTCATTTGTTCTCATGCTGGAGGACTAGATCCTTGGATAAACTTATCTTGGGTATGACTATCATCCCAGGTGACGTGCCTTGCATAAGGAATGGTTTGTTTTTATGTATCTACTTCTTCAGTTTTCATAGTTCTTTTGGGTCTTCTTAATGTGGAACCATGAGTGTCAGCTATCTGCCATGTCTTTTGTGCATAGACTGTTGGAATTTCACATCGTTATTTCTTAACAGTATTAAATATATTTCTAGCTTTTCATTTTGTGGTGAGAAAAGCAACAGAAGTATGATTTATTAAAAAAAAAAAGGAAGAGATCTTAGTATTAAGTAATCTTTGTTTTTAGGGGAATATAGTCAAGTAAGAGTTTATAAGAATACTAAATCTAATAATAGGACAAACTTTGCCAAGATACAGGTTCCTGGATATTTGATCAACTCCACTTAACAAATCTATTTTTTTTTTCTGAGAATTTATTCTGAGAATTTATTGAGTAGCAATAATAGGAGAGAATTATACATATTCTTAGAGAATATGTATCTTCAGTCTTTATTACAGCACTTCTCTCCTATGGAATATGTATTTGTGTTCTTGTTTAAAATATTTATCTAAAGGATTCTCCACTGTATATCGGCATGTACAGTGCTTTCTAGCCATGTTTGGTATGCTTTTATTTTTTATTTTTATTTGGTGGGAGTAGCAGCAGCTGGTAAGTGTCCTTCCTTTCTTCTTAGAGATCATAGTTCTGGGTGTGCTGAAGGCCTTCACTGTGTGTTTGTAGTAAGCCCTGTGTGTTCCCAGCAGTGACTGGCTTTACTGGACACCTGCAGCACAGGTATTCTGTCTGTGCATGGTGCCTTGCCTGCACAGCTGACCAACTAGAGAATAAGACAGCTCATGGCAGCAGACTGCTGCCACCACCAGAATGACTTGGGGTGGAGGAGTTGTGGGCCAAATGAACCATCTTGTCAGGGCAACGTTGTCCATGGACCAGTCACTGACCATTGTTGTTCTGTGGAGCACTATAAGACTGTTCTTTCTCTCCTCTTCATTTTTTTTTGTGTGTGTGTTTTCTTTCTTGTATGTTTCTTAACCATTAACTCTGTCTACTGCTAATAAGAATAGTTTCATGGCATATTTATACAAATAAGCTTTTTGACTAAACACTTAAAAAAAAAAAAAAAAAAAAAGCCTACTAAGAAGCTACAACGTGAGAAGCTTCCAACTTGGAAGTTCTGAGTTCAGATCTTGAAAACAGGGATAAAATAGGAGGGAAGTGTTTATGTTTCCCCTGATCTTAATTGCAGCCCACCACAGATTGGATTTGGGGTTATACAGATTTTTGTCATTAGATGACTGTTCTTTTCTTTCTTATGACAAATAATGGATGAGACAGCATATGCATGTGCCACGGAGATATATATGTATGTTTATTGTGCATTGCAAAGACTTAAGCCTGATTCTTGGGATAGATTTTTGAGCATCGAAATTCATTTTTTTTATAGCTATTAATAGGCTTAGTTGAATTTCAAACCTGTCAACCAATGACAGTGTCCCCTGATTATACTTCAAAATTAGCAGACAATGAATAACTCCTCCAATTAATTCAGTTCTCAAACTCCTGTCACTAATTTTTAGCTATTTGCTCTTGATGCTGTCCTTTCTTTTTATTATTAAACTGATTGAAACAACTTGCTTTCGAAATACACAGTCCAGTCACTGTGTGCTTTTTCTCATTACTTACTGATTGGTCATATTGTAATTTATAAATAGGAACCAACCCCCAACCACTTATCATCAGTAGAAACAAACTACTGATAATAGTTTAACACTAGCTAGCATAAAATCCATGTAACAGAAGTGGCATTTTTAGAAGCAAGAATCCATCATGCTATCCATCAGTTTGGGGGAGAAGGCTTATGACTAAACTCATTTTATAGAATAACATGATATCTCATAGGTATGCCACATCTACTTCAGGACAGCCTGGCTCTGAGCATTTTTTTTCAGAACCCCTCCAGTTTAACAACCTTATGTTCTCTTCTTCTGCTGTTTCCCTGGCAACATGGCATGGTAGAGTGTCATATCAGTCGACAATGAGCTTTGCTTCAGCTGGGTCCTGCCAAAGCTAGGAGTGCTTCTAGCAAGCTGAGCTTTCTCACAGCAACTGTGACATAGCAATGAGAGCTTCTTTCCATTCATGTTTGCCAAAATCAGTTAGAATTTCATTGCTGTAAATGTTTATGCAGTAGTGCCTTGCTCATAGTGGCTAGGGATGTCATTGCACTTACCAGAATAGACTAAATTTTATAATGCCTTTTAATATTAGGTATAGTCCAACAGCATGAATTCTGGCAGTGGTTCTAATGGCAGTTTGCACTGTGCCTTTGCTGTTCTTCATATTTCAAAGGAAAACAGTTATTATAAATTTTAAATCAACAACAACAACAAAACATACTTGCAATAAGGAAAACAATCAAAATAAACTGGATTCTAAAAGTTAAAGGAAAAAAAAATCCAGGGCTGACAAAACTAAATCAAATGTGGCTGTGTCTAAAACGTCCTGGAGGCAGTGTGCCGCAGAGCATCTGGCTGTCATTGCTATCCAGAAATCCAGACTGAGACTTAAAGCATTTCAAAAGGTTAATTTGTTTTGTTAAGTAAAAAAAAATGATTGCGAAGTACCTGATTAGTACATGAGTATCTGAAGGACCAAAAAAAAAAAAAAAGGCAAAAGGCTCAATAAAAATAAGTACAGAAAGCTAGAGGGTAGGTTAGATGAATTCCGGATTGAAATAGCAATTCTTTTGATTTTTATCCTCACAGAGGAGTCCAGTAAGTTCCAGATCTGTGTAAGGTATGCAGTAGGATCACATGTTCAGAAGCAATGAGAGAAAAATCAAAGGGTAGATGACTCAGATGAGTATTTTGATATATCAACTGTTAGAGCAGCTGAAGTCATCCTACATAACTAAACCTTGCTATAAGATCTGTTATATGTGTATTTGGGTAATAAAAGTAGGAAATCTACACTGTTGTTACAAGGAAGATATCATAAACCTCTGTATCTGCATTTGACTGAATGCTAGATTTTCATGAGCTATTTGGGGCATTGTTAGCAAATGGTTAAGTATTAATGTTACCTTCTACATTTTTTTTCTTCTGCAGAAGTCAGAGAATAGGCCACTAGGATATGAATAATTTCTTCTCTAAATGGGATTGCTTTATATATTAGAATCATAAAATTATTTGTGACAGGAATTAGGTCCTCAGTTGATTTGTTATATTTTTTCAAGTATGAAAGATCATGGATACACGATAGGATGTGGTTAACTTTAATTCTTACTCTTATTCCTGCCCTCTCCATCACTCCAGTATCTATTAGCAGCTGCTGTTTGGTGCTCTTTTTTATGTTATGTTTATCACAGTGAATTATTCATTATCTTAGAAGACGCTAGAACAGTGGTTCACGGATAAGGAATGAAAAGCCTGTGCTTGACAGAAGTATAACAAATTGTAGGAAATACTGAATGTCATAAATACCCAATGGACATACTAGAACAATCAGCTACAGTTTTATTTGTACAAGTAGATTAGGAATAGTATAAGTAAGAATGGTGTAGTAAACAGTTCTGCAAAATATAAAATTCGATTCCGAAAATTATTATTTTTATACTATCATATATGAGGTTAAATATTTGAAGCCTTTGTTTGACTGAGAAATAAGAGAAATGCTATAGAATTCCAGCGGATTGGGCTGTAGATGGTGACATAATTTTAATAACAATATTTTTCAAATAAAGTGAATGAGAATACCATTACCACTGATCTTAATATGAGCAAAGCCAGGATCCATATTTTAATTGTTTGTTTTGCTTTCCTGCAATATTTCTACATCATTTGCTATGAGGAAATTGCTAACTGTTAATGGTGTTCATTCTCCTTACTAATCCTACACTTCCTCAATTGTTTCCTTCATTGGTGCATAGATCCTGGATGATACCTTGTTGGAAGTCTTTGCTTTCTGATTCATAAAGATGACTTTCCCATTTAGGAACTAGTTCTATATATCAAGCAAATGTGCGTTAGAACGATATAAATAGGGAAGCTCTTGTAAAATGTAAGAAGATGCAGACTTGTAGGAGAATGGTTTAAGCAGAGGCAGGGTTTACAAAAAATTGAAAGAGAAATTGAACCGTCACATAATTCTAGAGGAAACACTGGAGCTATCACCTGTAAACATAGTTACAAAGAATATGAATAGCAGGTCTGAAAAACACTTAGACTGGGGGAAAATGTGCTAGACTGAATTTTCTAGAATTCTCAAATTGAAGACTAAGAAGTTCTCATTTATAAAACACCTTATTCTTTACCCATAGGCTCAACCACTATTAAAGGGAAACTGAATTTAAATACAGATAAGCTCTTCTTCCTCTTCATCCCTAAGACAAGTTCTAATATTTAGTTTGTTAAATCACAGTAACATTTTGACTACTACACTGAGATCAACAGCGTCTTTTGATAGTGCTGTGGAAGGAATGTAGGAAGGAACAATTCCTAATGAGTGTGACAGGGCAGATCTGCAGTTAAACTAATGAAGGCAATCAGATATGGAAAAACAATTAACTTAGAGCGTTATGTGGCTAATCAAAAGGCATAAAACCTGAATGAAGTATATAGACATGCTGGTATTTGCATTTCAGCAAGGTCTACAGACATCCCAAGCTACTGGCTAGAAAATAAATTGATCTTATTATGTTTTAATCATAGAATTTGACTTGTAAATGAAATATCACATCCCAGATTTCCACTGGGTTATGTTAGCAGTAAATGCACTGAATCCGGAGAGATGAGTAAGTCCAGTGTCTGAATCTGAAATTCAGATACAGATTCATTTCTGGTACTCTTTTTGAGCTTTTCTTATGATTCAGTTTGTACTGACTGCTGGTAAGAGCCTTGATTGCATACGACTTTGATGTAAAAAGGAATTGGAATCCTGCTAAGTTTTTATTTTAAAGCTAGATCTGAAATAATATTTAATAGATTAGGGGAGTCAGTCATCTTCAACTCCGCGTATACATCATACGACTAAAATAAGAGGCCATGAGAAATACCAGATCAAAGAAAATTGCTTTAGGGAGAAAAAGGGGAAAAAGATTAAATAATTTTTAGTGGCATTCTCAGGTTTCTCTAGATTTCTGTTGTACTTCTGTCGTGTCCACGTGTCTCAGGCTATTCAAAGAATATTTTATCCCCTAAGTGATTTTTGCAAATTTTTGGTGTGTGTGTGTGAAGAATTTCTGCAAATTTCTTGTCAGCTTTGCTTGAATTAGCTTCTTTTTATTTGCTTTTGTTGGTATAGCTTATCCCATACGTAGTATTTCCCAATTCTTTTCTTCTGTACAGATTTTTTACAGCTAATCCACTGCACTTCCATCTCTTTCTCTGTACTGTACTAACTGATTCACCATTTGCTGTCCTACATGCAGACATGCACTTCATTGTCTGTGTGTCCTTGTCTTGGTACTGACACTGCCTTCCTATTGTAACAGATCACTGTATCTGATTTTTTTTGTTTGTTTGTTTGGTAACCTCCTCCTCTTGACATGAGAAACATTGCCCCTAATTCTTACTACTCATTTTCAGAAGGACTGAGAAAAACATCTCTTATTTAAGTCTAGACACTGACTAGGGCTAAGTTGGCTTTTTGCAATTCTTCAGACTCTTTCTGCCTTGCATTTCAGATTTAAAAATCAAAAAGAAGTAAACCACGGGGAGAAAAATCAATATTTTCTGAAAGCCTGGAGAGCTAATCTATGATTGTTTTAATCTTTTTCAACAATCTGATGTTTTTTGTTGCTGCTACTTACAGAAGTAATAAACTATGAAATTCAGAATTTTGTCTCAGCTCTCATGTGTACGTAACTGCTGTCCAAGTATTTGCTGATATAAAAATAAAAATCTGCAGACATTTTTGACCTGTGGAGAAATAAGAGCACAGATGAAAAATGTGAGAACAGTTGTCTTCCTGAAACTCCCCCTTAAGTGGCAAAGAAGAGGAGGGATACTAACAGCATTTCAGGATGAACTTGACTGTGTACTCATTTAAAAAAAAAAAAAAAGCTATGTTTGGCCCACCTACTTTTTTTTTAATCCAAACGCAACCATAACTTCTCTGTTGAGAGAGCACTGCATGTTCCAGGTGTGCTGAATACACAATAGCGTTAAATAGCTCTGATAGCTAAACTGTATGAGAACCTACGCTGATAAATCACTTGAACTGCAATATGGAGACTCGTGAAAAGTCCTACAAATAATAAGGTAGCTGAGTTCCTAAAACGCTTCCTAGTGTAGTGACTATGGTGAAGAGAACTATCAAATGAAACTCATCCACTGTCAAACATAACTTACTGTGACAATTAAGCAAACAACCTATAAGAATATGGTAACTTTGATGTTTCCTGTTGACAGAATTGGATATAAACCTATAAACAAGTCTTGTCTTTGAAGATGTGTTAAAATAATGACTAAGAAATTGGGGGGGGGTGAGGACAAAAAATGAGTGGAAAACAGAACCCTTCGTTTTTTTCAACGGAATAACAGTATTTTCCTGTTTATCTAGGGTTATCTGCAAATCTGATTTGTGTCCATTTTCAATCCCACAATCTTACACGTGCTTTTCTGCCTAACGTGTAGCAAGCGTAGTTTTATCTTTCTGTGCACATACCTAATATGACTCAACCAGGTACAGGTGCTGCCTCTTTTTGACATGATTGCAAAATTGGCTTGTAGAATATGTTTGGAATGCTAAATTTTTTTTTATAACAGTTATTATTCCTGACCAGCACTCTGAGAAGGTTGCCTTAAGGGTTTTTTAAATCCCCACACTAATTCCTTCTCTATTACATCAAACATGTTACCTGTCTTAATTTCCAAGGTCCATAACAGCTGCTTGACCTATTCCATCTTTTATTCTATAGTAACATGTCATCTCTGGCCTTTGATAATGTTAGCATCCACCACCTGCTTGTTAGACTTTTCCAGTGATCATCTTTTTGCTTTTACCCTTTGAATCCTGTACTTAGGAGGAGTTTCCTGTTAATATGTGTCTCATCTTTACTCAAACTTTTCTCTTTAAGTTAATGTGATGCTAGAGAATGTTAAATAATCTTTACTCTCTGATGTTACACTACACCTGCTTCTCATCATAAAAAGTAGTTTTGCAGTTTCTTTGAAAGTCTCCATTTGTGTGCACTCAGATTTGTTTCATATCTACTACATATGATGGATACTTTTCAACTTCCTTGTACAGTATATAGCTGCAACAGCATTCTAAAGATTGTTCAAGAATACAGTAATAAAGTAAATAATGGAATAAGTTAAATACGAATGTATAACTTAATTCCTGAGATCAGTAGTTCTACAAAATTCACACGATGCGCGTCTCCTTTTTCTAAAAATGGCAGTAGTTCAGTAACTTTATAAATATGAATGTTAAAAATTTTTGCAAGAAGCTTAGGGTTTAGTTAATTTTTATTCCCTTTCTTACAGCCATTGCAAGCGGAAAAATGAAACTTTAGCCTTTTTGAGGTTATGTTTTTAGTATAGCATCTTCAAAGGAAGATGGATGCAGATGAAAGACGACAAAATACTGCAGCAAATAGTTCAGACTGCAGCAGGCCTTATGCAAACCAAATCTTTGGGATCATAATCGAACCTTTCGAGTATTTACTGGTAATTTGCTTGGAAGGTCTTCTGTCATAGGCCAATTGTTTGAACTTTGAATACACTGAGAGGGAATTGTGATAAAGACCATATGTATGTTAACACCACTCTTTATCAGTGGTAAAAATCCATATTGGCCAACGTTGATTTAAGTGCAACATCTTTCTGACAAACTAAGTCTCTTGGGAACCTGAGAAAAAGGATTGACTTAAACTGCTCAGGTGTGCTTGCTTTTGCAAAGCATTTCCATTTCAAGATGTTTCACAGAGAATTTTGCGTGGGAGCAAAGCCTAGATGACTTCAGCATTCATACGTGTAATCTTTCAGCATTGCAAATGGAATTGTAGCCTTGCCTTTTTTTCCATTTGAAAGCAATATATATTTTTCCTTATAAAAGTTGAAGTTTACATAGAGATATTCAAGACTCCAGCTTGAAGGCTTCTATCAAGCATGTATATTGTAAAATATGTAAAAGAATGATCACTTAAGATCTAAGTTGCAATGCATTTTATTATATATTATTGCAAGTCTGAAGATGAATTATGCTGAATAATGTAACTGAAAATCATATGCTTCTGATGTGGTTATCTACCTACAGAACAGAACACACAGGACAGAATACTACTGAATATTCTATGAGCTTCAAGCTCAGAATGGTGGAGGTGGAGGGATATGGATACTGTCAGGTAAATAAAAAGAACTTAAGTAAAAAATACGTTGTTCTGTAACATTACCACCCCCCAAACTATAAAAGAAAAAGGAAAAAAAAAAAAAGGCAACCAAAAAACAAAACAATACACCAAACAACCCAACAAAACACTAATTTCAGTAATGTCTATCAATCTAGTGTGCAGGCAATTTTTTTCTAATGAGTTAAACTAGCCACTACAGTAGTGTGTTTGAACAAAGAGACACCTGTCAAGCACTTGCAGAATTGTAATGAGTCAGTAGCAAAGCCATTGCTGCTGTCTGGTTAGTTTAGTCAGTATGAACAGAAAGCACCTCTTTCTGTTTCACAGCTAGAGAAAGTGATTGTATGATGTGGATAGCATCTTGTCAATAAGAAATTAACTTGTGAAGGAAAGGAACTAAATTTCTCAGCCTTGCTCAACTGAACTGGGTTGGAAAGTCAAGATTTTCCAAAATACATTCTCACAGAAAATAAGTGAAGTTAGAGCATATGTCATAAGGCAAATACAGGAATTAGAGAATATACCAGAGCAATAAAGGTTTCTCCTATAGCAAATAGCCATCTTTACATGGAACTCTCCAGATTTTGCTTTTTAATAAGTGATTTTTAATAACATATTCTTTAATTGTCCTTGCGGAACCTCTTGAACAGTAAGAAATTCAACAACTATTAGGACTGTGGGACATACGTACCAATCATGACCAAGCCTTTCAGAACATATGTGCAGTAGTTTTCAAGTGGGCAGAGAAGCATTTGTATATTTTCATAATACTACCTAATGTCTACTTAATAATCGCAGGGACTAAGTACTTTAAGAGAAAAAGAAAAAATCCATCTTGATCTGGAAAAGCAGCAACTTTGGGTTATTTTGGTAACTGTGCTGAACAAAAAATAGATTAAAAACTGTAAGAACTCTCTGTGGTATGCTAGGCCTGGAGGGAATAGTGGAGTCCAATTAGCCTTAAAAACTAGCAGAGATCGGAACAAACAAAGAGGATTCTTACTGTTTGTGCAACTTTGCAATGAGTTTTGGTGTGGTGGTTTGGTTGAATTTTGTTCTATTATTAGAAAATCTCATTTTAGGTAAATATATTCTTCTATCATCTTTTTTTTTCCTACTAGTAGAAGTGTAACTTCGCATACGCCTGAGCTTTCTGTACTGTTGGGATGCCAATCCAAAAACCCTCCAGGATGTTAGAACACTTCTCCAGTATGTATTTCCAATACATATTTAACAGGGTGTCTGAAATCCTCGATGACTTGGTAGACAGCTGGCCTTATCTGGTTAGAAAATATTTAGCTAATGTGAATTAGCTTACATGCATTATTGTCAATGTGCAAATTTGAAAGGCTCTGTAACTTAAAAGGAGAACAGAGACATTAGATGTAGCTCCTGGACCTGTGAGTGTAGGAAGGCACTGCTTCCTGACATGGAGCGTGGTAGAGAACTCTTCTTGTTGCTGTTGTTTAGTGGAGCTGCTCATTCTTTAGGGAGTAAGGGGGACAGGGGAAAAGGTTGATCTGAAATTTTACTCCCAAATTGCTACGGTACTCACTGTTCTTGCCACCAAAGGGGCACGTCTGCCCTGTGACATTCACAGAATCACAGAATCGTCTAGGTTGGAAGAGACCTCCAAGATCATCTAGTCCAACCTCTGTCCTGACACTTCACTTACTAAAACTATCTACTTTGGAAGCTGGTAACAGAAGAACTTGCAAAACAGTTGACGAGCTTTAGCTAAGAAAATTGTCTGATGAGAAAATAAGAAGTGGTCTTGAATACTAAAAGCCCTACAAGGTTTGATAGGATTAGTAACAAGGAAGTTAAATGATAGAGAAGACAAAATCATGTATGAAATCTATAAATAGTAAGTGCCCGTTCTTTGAAAAGCATTACAAGGTGTGTAGCAAATACTTAATCATCTTGAAGGCATTACTACTAACATCACATTCCTTGTAACTGCGCTTAAAATAGCTTTCATGAATAGCTTTTGTTGGTAGTCTGCCTGCAGAGGACAAAAGCTGGGAGAAACTAGTAATGTTGACTAGGATATACAAGTGCATGAGGAAAAAAAAAACAAAAACATAGTGGGAATAAATCAACATGGCTCCTACAAAGTGAAATCATGCCTTCTAGAGTTGATGATTGTGTGTGGTCATTTCTTTGATTCCTTTTTTGGGGTTTGAATTCTTTGGGGGGATGGAGATGAGGGAGTGGATCAAGAAGCATACAGGGAAGTGAATCCAGATTATGAAATTATTTTACTTTGTGAAAAGGATTTTGACAAAGCCTTTCCAAGAGAAACTAGGCTGCCACAGAAAGGAAGGTTTGTCATGAGTGAACAACTAATTAGAGATAGAAGGAGCAGGATTTGATGGACAACTCCTTCAAACGAAGGAGGCAGCAGAGGAGCAGTAGATGCTCAGCAACTTACACTATTTAATATATTTCTAAATGATATAAAAAAGCTGCTGTTTAGTCTGACCTGCTACTGATATTTTCAGTAGTAGTTCTGGTATTTATTCTGCTACGCTATCCTTTAATAGGAAATTTCATTTGTTCTCATGCTGGAGGACTAGATCCTTGGATAAACTTATCTTGGGTATGACTATCATCCCAGGTGACGTGCCTTGCATAAGGAATGGTTTGTTTTTATGTATCTACTTCTTCAGTTTTCATAGTTCTTTTGGGTCTTCTTAATGTGGAACCATGAGTGTCAGCTATCTGCCATGTCTTTTGTGCATAGACTGTTGGAATTTCACATCGTTATTTCTTAACAGTATTAAATATATTTCTAGCTTTTCATTTTGTGGTGAGAAAAGCAACAGAAGTATGATTTATTAAAAAAAAAAAGGAAGAGATCTTAGTATTAAGTAATCTTTGTTTTTAGGGGAATATAGTCAAGTAAGAGTTTATAAGAATACTAAATCTAATAATAGGACAAACTTTGCCAAGATACAGGTTCCTGGATATTTGATCAACTCCACTTAACAAATCTATTTTTTTTTTCTGAGAATTTATTCTGAGAATTTATTGAGTAGCAATAATAGGAGAGAATTATACATATTCTTAGAGAATATGTATCTTCAGTCTTTATTACAGCACTTCTCTCCTATGGAATATGTATTTGTGTTCTTGTTTAAAATATTTATCTAAAGGATTCTCCACTGTATATCGGCATGTACAGTGCTTTCTAGCCATGTTTGGTATGCTTTTATTTTTTATTTTTATTTGGTGGGAGTAGCAGCAGCTGGTAAGTGTCCTTCCTTTCTTCTTAGAGATCATAGTTCTGGGTGTGCTGAAGGCCTTCACTGTGTGTTTGTAGTAAGCCCTGTGTGTTCCCAGCAGTGACTGGCTTTACTGGACACCTGCAGCACAGGTATTCTGTCTGTGCATGGTGCCTTGCCTGCACAGCTGACCAACTAGAGAATAAGACAGCTCATGGCAGCAGACTGCTGCCACCACCAGAATGACTTGGGGTGGAGGAGTTGTGGGCCAAATGAACCATCTTGTCAGGGCAACGTTGTCCATGGACCAGTCACTGACCATTGTTGTTCTGTGGAGCACTATAAGACTGTTCTTTCTCTCCTCTTCATTTTTTTTTGTGTGTGTGTTTTCTTTCTTGTATGTTTCTTAACCATTAACTCTGTCTACTGCTAATAAGAATAGTTTCATGGCATATTTATACAAATAAGCTTTTTGACTAAACACTTAAAAAAAAAAAAAAAAAAAAAGCCTACTAAGAAGCTACAACGTGAGAAGCTTCCAACTTGGAAGTTCTGAGTTCAGATCTTGAAAACAGGGATAAAATAGGAGGGAAGTGTTTATGTTTCCCCTGATCTTAATTGCAGCCCACCACAGATTGGATTTGGGGTTATACAGATTTTTGTCATTAGATGACTGTTCTTTTCTTTCTTATGACAAATAATGGATGAGACAGCATATGCATGTGCCACGGAGATATATATGTATGTTTATTGTGCATTGCAAAGACTTAAGCCTGATTCTTGGGATAGATTTTTGAGCATCGAAATTCATTTTTTTTATAGCTATTAATAGGCTTAGTTGAATTTCAAACCTGTCAACCAATGACAGTGTCCCCTGATTATACTTCAAAATTAGCAGACAATGAATAACTCCTCCAATTAATTCAGTTCTCAAACTCCTGTCACTAATTTTTAGCTATTTGCTCTTGATGCTGTCCTTTCTTTTTATTATTAAACTGATTGAAACAACTTGCTTTCGAAATACACAGTCCAGTCACTGTGTGCTTTTTCTCATTACTTACTGATTGGTCATATTGTAATTTATAAATAGGAACCAACCCCCAACCACTTATCATCAGTAGAAACAAACTACTGATAATAGTTTAACACTAGCTAGCATAAAATCCATGTAACAGAAGTGGCATTTTTAGAAGCAAGAATCCATCATGCTATCCATCAGTTTGGGGGAGAAGGCTTATGACTAAACTCATTTTATAGAATAACATGATATCTCATAGGTATGCCACATCTACTTCAGGACAGCCTGGCTCTGAGCATTTTTTTTCAGAACCCCTCCAGTTTAACAACCTTATGTTCTCTTCTTCTGCTGTTTCCCTGGCAACATGGCATGGTAGAGTGTCATATCAGTCGACAATGAGCTTTGCTTCAGCTGGGTCCTGCCAAAGCTAGGAGTGCTTCTAGCAAGCTGAGCTTTCTCACAGCAACTGTGACATAGCAATGAGAGCTTCTTTCCATTCATGTTTGCCAAAATCAGTTAGAATTTCATTGCTGTAAATGTTTATGCAGTAGTGCCTTGCTCATAGTGGCTAGGGATGTCATTGCACTTACCAGAATAGACTAAATTTTATAATGCCTTTTAATATTAGGTATAGTCCAACAGCATGAATTCTGGCAGTGGTTCTAATGGCAGTTTGCACTGTGCCTTTGCTGTTCTTCATATTTCAAAGGAAAACAGTTATTATAAATTTTAAATCAACAACAACAACAAAACATACTTGCAATAAGGAAAACAATCAAAATAAACTGGATTCTAAAAGTTAAAGGAAAAAAAAATCCAGGGCTGACAAAACTAAATCAAATGTGGCTGTGTCTAAAACGTCCTGGAGGCAGTGTGCCGCAGAGCATCTGGCTGTCATTGCTATCCAGAAATCCAGACTGAGACTTAAAGCATTTCAAAAGGTTAATTTGTTTTGTTAAGTAAAAAAAAATGATTGCGAAGTACCTGATTAGTACATGAGTATCTGAAGGACCAAAAAAAAAAAAAAAGGCAAAAGGCTCAATAAAAATAAGTACAGAAAGCTAGAGGGTAGGTTAGATGAATTCCGGATTGAAATAGCAATTCTTTTGATTTTTATCCTCACAGAGGAGTCCAGTAAGTTCCAGATCTGTGTAAGGTATGCAGTAGGATCACATGTTCAGAAGCAATGAGAGAAAAATCAAAGGGTAGATGACTCAGATGAGTATTTTGATATATCAACTGTTAGAGCAGCTGAAGTCATCCTACATAACTAAACCTTGCTATAAGATCTGTTATATGTGTATTTGGGTAATAAAAGTAGGAAATCTACACTGTTGTTACAAGGAAGATATCATAAACCTCTGTATCTGCATTTGACTGAATGCTAGATTTTCATGAGCTATTTGGGGCATTGTTAGCAAATGGTTAAGTATTAATGTTACCTTCTACATTTTTTTTCTTCTGCAGAAGTCAGAGAATAGGCCACTAGGATATGAATAATTTCTTCTCTAAATGGGATTGCTTTATATATTAGAATCATAAAATTATTTGTGACAGGAATTAGGTCCTCAGTTGATTTGTTATATTTTTTCAAGTATGAAAGATCATGGATACACGATAGGATGTGGTTAACTTTAATTCTTACTCTTATTCCTGCCCTCTCCATCACTCCAGTATCTATTAGCAGCTGCTGTTTGGTGCTCTTTTTTATGTTATGTTTATCACAGTGAATTATTCATTATCTTAGAAGACGCTAGAACAGTGGTTCACGGATAAGGAATGAAAAGCCTGTGCTTGACAGAAGTATAACAAATTGTAGGAAATACTGAATGTCATAAATACCCAATGGACATACTAGAACAATCAGCTACAGTTTTATTTGTACAAGTAGATTAGGAATAGTATAAGTAAGAATGGTGTAGTAAACAGTTCTGCAAAATATAAAATTCGATTCCGAAAATTATTATTTTTATACTATCATATATGAGGTTAAATATTTGAAGCCTTTGTTTGACTGAGAAATAAGAGAAATGCTATAGAATTCCAGCGGATTGGGCTGTAGATGGTGACATAATTTTAATAACAATATTTTTCAAATAAAGTGAATGAGAATACCATTACCACTGATCTTAATATGAGCAAAGCCAGGATCCATATTTTAATTGTTTGTTTTGCTTTCCTGCAATATTTCTACATCATTTGCTATGAGGAAATTGCTAACTGTTAATGGTGTTCATTCTCCTTACTAATCCTACACTTCCTCAATTGTTTCCTTCATTGGTGCATAGATCCTGGATGATACCTTGTTGGAAGTCTTTGCTTTCTGATTCATAAAGATGACTTTCCCATTTAGGAACTAGTTCTATATATCAAGCAAATGTGCGTTAGAACGATATAAATAGGGAAGCTCTTGTAAAATGTAAGAAGATGCAGACTTGTAGGAGAATGGTTTAAGCAGAGGCAGGGTTTACAAAAAATTGAAAGAGAAATTGAACCGTCACATAATTCTAGAGGAAACACTGGAGCTATCACCTGTAAACATAGTTACAAAGAGAACAGATAACCAAAATGCAAGATTGCTCCACTTTGAAAGCACAGAAAACATTCACAGGAAAGCACATTGGAACAAGACTACCAATTTACGATCTTACAATGTAATCATTTCTGTGTAGAGAATTCTTTACTTTTGGTCATCTGCATATTATTTCCTCAGTCCCCTCTTTTTTCCTTCCTGTATTCTCCTCCGCCCTTCTTCATTGCACTTTTTCATTATGCATCATAGATTACTGGCTTTATGAACAGTTTTCATGAACACAACAAACTTCTAAAACTGTCAGTTTCCGTGTAGTTTGTTACACAAAGCTTTTCCAGTTTTTCAGACGTTGTATCACATATCACAACACCTCCTAAAACATCACCTTCTGATAAGGCATGCCTGATGTTAACGTCTTCAAATTTTATTTAAAGTAATCAGATTTTTAAATTTCATATTATGCAAATGTAAATGTTCTTTGACAAAAAAGCTTGATTTTAAATCAAACTAATTTCTAAGTATATGGCTAATTTCAGTTGCTATTTTTCATGTACATTTCTCTTATTGGAATTTGTTTTTCTTTTGGACAACAGAGACTGTCATAGTAATTGAGTTCCTTTCCAATGTGTTGATGTTTTTAAAATGAACTTTAAAAAATCCAATAGTTTGTAAAGAAATTTACAATGGCCCTAACATGGTGTATCAGTTTTCTTGCTTACTGATTAAGTGACATGGGCTGATGCCTTCAGTTAGAATGACATGATTTGTCAACCCGTTGTGCTGCCCATCTATTCAGGAGAAATAACATAAAATAATGTTATATAATAATACCTTGGGAGGTTTTCCTACTATAGGTCCTGCAACAGTCTTGCCTGATTTCTATATAAGATAATGCCCATAGAAAGAAGGAATTCATTTCTTTCTCTAAAAGAGACTGATTAGGAGAGGACAATAACAACTCACTGTAAAAGCCTCATTAGAGAATTCTATGCAGCATTTTCACTCGAGAAATCAGCATCTCCTTTAGAAAATCCTTTGAGAATGGAGTATGTTTTCATTCAGCTAATGGTAAAAACCCAGTATAATGTCCCACTTCTTCTAACTTCCATTTATTAGTTATCATGCATTTATCCAGGATAATGGTTCAAGATATATTTCATGTCATGCACCTTACAATTCCCAGTTCATTGTCACTTGTTCAAGAAGTGATTAAGCTAAGAGGCAAGACTGCCATGTTTATATAATAGTATCAAATCCTTACAGTAAAGGAAGTTATAACCAAAAGCATTAGTGTGTCATAAGGTCATAAGTATGTATCAAAAATAAAGATATCAGGGAAAATGTATTGGATGGCTACGAAATTATGAAGATAAAAATTGATTTATCTATCAAACTGGGAAAAGTCAATCTTGCTCTTAAATATGATTGCTTTCATTTCACTGAATTAATCCCTAATCTCGAACATCATCGTTACATCACTTTATTTTTAGTGGATGTAGAAGGATAACAGTTTCTGCCAAGAGTGCATCAGTTATACAGCGATGTGCTGCCAAGCAAAGTGAAGCTATCAAGTAAAGAGATGGAAGATACAGTTGTGGCTGCCCAAAACGCTTATGCATTGAACTTGTCTGTTATCCATATAGTAGTAGACTGCTAATATTTTCCCACTGTTCATTGCCTGGTATCTGAACTCTTTGCCCACACATAAAGTCTTTACACGAATCTTGATTCTTCCTTTAATTTTCTCCCATTTTAAAGTATTATTTATTAAAGTTAGCTCACATAAGTGTTTTCAAGTTTGCATCAAAGGCAGTAAGATTTGTGCATAGTCTGAATTTAGCATTTACGCAATTGTATTTTTGCTGAAAGAGTTCTGCCCTTAATTTTTTTGGGGGGTAGGATTTACTTCAAAGCTGATAGCATCTTGCTTCACTGGAAGGTAACTGAGTGGTTAGTCAGATTTGGCTGAAAACTGTTCTGAATGTGGAATTTACGAATAGTATAATTTCAGTCAGTTATAAATCAAACTTAATTCCTCTAAAATCTTCAGATTATAATCCTCTCTCCACTGAGGGCTTTTGCCAGTTGCTTTTTCATTTTGCCATAAAAATAGGTAATTCTTTTAAGATTCTAGGGCATATTCATTATGAAACAATCAGTGATTTTGAAATGACTTGACAAATGCTTCTTTTTTTCTACTGTTTCCCTGTTAAGATGACGATCCTCCTCTGAACAACAGGAAAATTTCACAGTTAGTTATCTTTGAGCTACCTGGTCTAGTGGGAGATGTCCCTGCCTATGGCAGGGGGTTTGGAATTAGGTATCTTTGAGGTCCTTCCAACCCAAACCATTCTGTGATTCTATGATCCAAAAGTACAAACTGGAAACAAAAGGGTTTCCCTAGAAAATAAGTCCTAGAGATAAAATATCCCTACTGTTCTTTAAAGTAAAGATGTAAATGTAAAGCAGTTATTTCTGTCGTCATCCCCATGCAGCTGATGATTAGGCCATGTGGTATCTCTGATGACACAGAAGATCGTGTCTAAAAAAAAAAACAAACCTTTGCAAACAGCTGTGTAATACAATGGACACTTGGAAATGCACCTTCCAGAATAAGCAATCTAGCCATTGCTCTATAAATCCTCAAATAAGTTTACTTGAAGTATCTTATATCTAATAGGGTTTTTGTTTGTTTGTTTGTTTTTTGCGTGTGTCCTGCTGTTCTGCCTGCCAACTTTGTTGATTTCATTTTGGGTTGCTAAATTGAACAACACAAAAAATATGAGATTAAATAGATATTAACATTATTCTGACATCTTCTGTGTTCACCAGATCTATACACAAAACATAGTTTAGCTAAAGTCTTAATGTTCCTACTGGTGAAATGCTCTTAATTCACTGTTGGCATTTATATCATATATTCCCATTACAGACCCCAGCTCCCAGAGCTGAGTCCAGAGTTGCAGCATTACAATACAGAATTGTATATGAAACAGCAAGCATTATTTTTTTAATTTTAATTATTAAACATCACAGAAAGATGCTGTCAAAATACCTTATCTGTACTGACTGTACAAGTTTTTAAACTTCTCTGTATTATTTTCTTTTCAGTGTTATAAAACCCTCATCTCAGCTGCTTTCTTGATTGTTCTATCATCTTGCGTCAGTGGCTTAATCTTCCTTGATCTGTCTTGCTTTTCTCAGCTACAGATGTATGGCTTATAAAAAGAAATCTTCTTGAAAGAGATATTTATTTAAACACTTTTTGCATCATAAAAATGTCTCAGGATATTTGTTGCATGCAGGGCTGAGATAATAGGTTTAACAGAGTGGTATGTTACCTTCTTTCCAAATGCCTTTCAAAAAATTTTTATTGTTAAACATACCAAAAAACAAGCTGATTTTATATGGTAAAGACTAACAAACATTTTGACAGCTCTTAATTGGTATGCACTGGTCATCTGTTTTATGCTTTGAGTTTTTGAGAGTAACTTCATGTACGCATGTCAGTACAATGTTCTTGACATCTACAGCTAGAAGTGACAATGCTGTTATTTTGACATACCGAAGTATTTGGTTTTGAGTATTTTTTTTTTAAATACTAAGTCTCTACATAGCAAACATTTTAATAGTGAGGTATATACCTCAAAAAGGTCTGTCTGTTCTCTGTATAATTTTTTTTTTTAAATTGTCCTTATGTTAAATACAGTGTTCCATCCTCCTCAAGGGTCAAAGTATCATAGTGGAATCTGGGCATGCAGTGGCCACTGAAGGATTTTGCCTTGTATTTTTAATCAGAAAAGCTGACCTTCTAGGATATAAATGTCCATTTATTATATTAGGATGATTTCAGTAGTGCTTAGGATTCAGTTCTCCCTGTAATGAATAAAATAACCAAAATAGCTACTCTGAGTAAGAGTCATGAATAAAAATATAGATAAATACATATATTTCCTGCTTCCAATTATATTTGATATGATTAAAAATATGTTGAGGTTTTATGGCTATTTCAGTTCATTAAATGTACTCACAGTTCAAATATGGGAGTCTTTTTGAGGGGGTGAAATTTTAATTGCCTTTCATATCAGATGTTCTATTTGCAATAAGTGAAAGAAATTGGAAACTTTATAAAGGCAACATTTTAAAATTTAATTAAATAGCTTGGAATTCTGCAATATTCTTCTGGAGATAATTCTATTAGCATGTTCTAAAATGTTATTTTAAAATATATTTTAAAAGGTGTTAATGCTCACAGATTCTGATGAACCAATTTCACTGCTTATAGTAGCATCAGCATGACTTGAAGAAGGTGTCATGGAATAAAATGAACTGTCACAATAACAAGCACTGTTAAGTACCGTGCAACTGTTGTAAAGACTTTGAATGTAAGTAGAGATTGTGTAAAAATATCAGGCAAAACCCTATATTTGAATACTACAGGTCAAGATAAAGAAAACAAGAAAACAACTACATTTAGTTTTCCATTTTTCAACCTTGTCTTAATTTTTGTTTCATTTGTCTGTGCACTGAGGTATACAGTTATTCCATAACTGCTCTCAAATATTCCAACAGAAATACCAAAATGAGGAAACCCAAAATCTGCCTGACTGCAGCAGGCTGCATTATACAGAGCTGGTAGATGTTGAATACTGCGGGTAGGGAGAAGGGAAAAGAAGCATGTCCCTGGCAGCGAGCGCGTATAGCCACTGCTAGGGGATCTCAGGATACCACCTTGGAGTTCTCAAATAGATACTTTCTATTAGTGCAAGGGAAAACAGGGATACAGGCTGTTTCTTCACCAGAATTTATTTTCAGAGTATGAAGAAATCCTGTTGGTTGTGTGGGTGGAAGAGAGGAAAGGTGAGATGTTTTTTTTCTGTGATCTTTGCTGACTATTTACATAATGCTGTTATCTCCTCACTGTACAAAATAGCAGAGACCTGACTTGAATCCCTTGTTAATTTTACTACGTAGCAATCTGTTTCATGCATTGCTTAGCAGTAGCCCGATGTTAGCAAAGCCTTGGCAACAAGTCTAAGTTCAAGTTCCAAACCCCCTCTTTTTTTTTTTCCTGTGTTGTTCACTCACATTCTCTGAAATTAGCTATTTTTTGCTGGATCAGCTTACTGATCTCACTTACAATGTGACATCACAAACAGATGTGATGGCACAATGGAGGGCCATTCAACAGTGCCTTGTTGAATCACAAGTAGGGTAATTCCTTTCTGAGCTTTATGGCGATGTGCAACTTACCTGGGAGCTGCATCATTACAGTTTGTCATTGGTCAGCAACTGGCCTAATACTAAACATGCATCCACAAAATTTTGCCAGTACCCTCGCAATGCAAGATTTTTTATTATGCTATGAAAATGAGGATGTTGAATCAAAGTCATGTATCCTTCCTAAGGAGCAGCTGTGACTGTAGATTTGTAGAAATCTTCTGCACTGAGAATGTGAATGTTGTGTATCTGTATTTCCATGTTAGGGTAATGGATTTCATCTCCAAAGATTACAAGATGAAGTACAATATCACAGAATAAAATGAAAAAGAGGAAAACGCAGAATGTATCCAACAAATACTATTTAAATAGCAAATTTAAATACTGGGTTGTGAATGGGACGTGGAAATACAGGAAGTATATTTGCTTCTGGGGATGTTTAGATGTAGATTATTGGGTTAATATCTCTCTGCAGTTCCAAGAGAGCAAATGACATAGTAAGTTAACTGCAAAATGAAAAAAAAAAGTAGTATACAGTGGAAAACAACTTTTCTCACTCAAGTTGAAAAATTCCATTTTATAAAAATATTAGAGGCTTAAGTTATATTTTCACCTTCATCCTGTTATCTTGTTTTAAGAGCTCTTGCTGTTTTAATCTGCAGTCAGGACTGGAGCTGTTACTACCCTGAGTGTAATTACATCTTCCCTCTACTAGTAGAGGAAAGAGAAACTGTAGAACCCAGTGTTCACATTTCCAATCTATGTGGTCACAAAATAAGCTGAACACTTCAGCAACTATTAGATACCACCCTCTCTCCTCCCCTCACAAATAATGCAAAAGATGAGGGCATCTATTGAAAAATGAACAAACCCAAAACCACGTCCATCCCCAACAAATAGACACAGTAGTAATAGCAGAGTAGGACATAGAAATTACTAGAATTTTCTCCTGGTACTATCTGCTACATTGGCTAATCTGTGCGATACAGTGTCTAGAGTGGGTCTTTCACATTCGGGCATTAAATTCCCCAGAATATCCAGCGGTCCAGTCTGAGATGAGATTTCAGCTGCACACTGATACATGATGGTTGCAAAGAAGTCCTTCAACAAATTCTCCTTGAGGTGATAGTTAAATAAAAGTAGGGTGGAGGTAAAAAGGAGTTTGCTCAGTTTACTCCTGGGTAAAAAGAAGCAAGACAGCTGTTCTAAAATGTTACCACTGCTATTCTGCTCAAGAGAAAATTTAGCATAAAAAGGGCCATAGTGAATCACAGAAATGTCACCTTGTTCTGAGAACACAAAAGCCATTCTGCATTCAAATCATTCTATTCCTTCCTCAAAACATGAATATTTAAAATAGAAAAGTGCATTGACAAAAATGCTGATGATGTGAATAAGTGAAGAGAGCACTTGAAATCAAATTTTTGAGAATTACCCTTGTGTAAAATTAAAAAAAAAAAAAAAAAGTACAAAGTTTCAGTCCTGGGAGCCTGATTGGCGATACCGGAGCTTAGTTCTGCCTAAACAAAGATTGCATAATTGCCATCCAAATGTTTGTTTCAGATCTAGATGCAAATCAGCGCTCATCCCGTGAGGTCCACTTCACTGGTTAAATGACTGGTCTTCCGTAAGATACAGTATGCAAAAATTAAGAGGTTTTTTTTTGGTAATGAAATATGCAGAGATGTTCTTGTACCATTGCTATCTCTGGAGACAGGGCGATTGTAAGCCTTCCTGTAAACCATTTCTCTGGAATCAAGGACTACAAGGAATATCAGTGCTTTTCTAGAAGCTTCTTTAAGCTGAGTAGCATAAAGTAGGCAAGTATTACTAAATTTTACTGTGGAATCTGTTAAGAGACCTAGAAAAATCATGGCCCAGGGCACATCCTTCACTTTCTAAACAAGAAGAATTTGTTCTGCTTCAACAAAGTATTTAAACATGTCTGGTGTTCTTCCTTTGAATTAGATCAGATAAACCTTGATTTACTGAAAAAACTGTTGCAATCTTTTGTTCTGCATGTACTTACTTACTTCTTTACAAATTCACAAATTTGCCTGTCAAAAGTGAATTCTTTTGATGATTCTACCATGCACTTGAAATGGCAAAAATAACTCCTTATGCCCTAGGAAGCCAAAGGTATTGGACAGACTGTGGCTCTAGAAGTAGCAGAGGTTTTGTTCAACTCACAGCAACAAAATATGTCATCAGTTTATTTTTTTAAACAATGTATATGTTAAAAGGGGGGTGACATCAGTTGTAAAGTTTGTGAGTGTTGCTAGTTTAAACTGGATTTTCAGTGAGTAAATAACAGAATATTGTTGGTTTAACTTTATTTTGAATGTCTTGTTTCTTTATATTTTGATTCAGGCTGTAGTGATGATGGTTTTTTCCATGGGTTTTCTGGCCTTGTTCAATGAATATAATGATTTTTGTATGATTAATGAGGACTAATGTGATAAATAAGACTGTCAACTGTAGGAACACTGCCATCATCTGCTGCAGAGGGAGGAAAATGTGAAACAAATGAAACATAGGATTATAGGAAAATAGAGAATGCTCATGTGATTAAAGGAGTTGAATGCTATTCTGAATAACTATACTGGATTCCTGTGTATGTCTGTGGTCCTTCTTAGTTCCCAAACAGTTTCTTAAATGAAAATTTTCATAGGTAGTCCCATGTTCTTCCTTACTTTTCTCTATGGGACCTAATCTGAAACCTTGTGATTTGATTTGTAGTAGGTCCAATTACTCAGAGCTGTTACACCAGCTCAATGTCAACTTCAAAAACCTATTAAAACTGTTAAATAAATACATGTGCTGAAAAAATAGGTTCTAAGTAGCTACACTGGGTATCTAGAATTACTGGGTTCCTTCTAAATGATTTCTCATTGTGTAGTTTCCCATTTATAAGTTGCTGGTAGCAGTACCTCTTCATCTGACAACATGCTGGGAAAACAAATATAGCCAATAAAATACTCAGATACAATAATTATAAGCTTGAGAAGAAACTAGTAATTCTGCCTTTTCAGTAGCTCATAAATAGTAATTTTATAGTAAAGCATGAGTCTATAAATTGAGTAGTGACAGTAAAGGAAAATATTGACTGGCACATGAAGAAAAAAGTATGTGTTGATGTAACATGTGACTTCCATGCATAACATTATATAGGCAGCCATGGTTTCAGCATTTGATGTTTGAACATCTAAATTTGCAGCTTTGATGTTCTTCTAACTTAGAACCTTCTTGACTTACATTCTCTAGTAAGTTCTGGTAAATAAACAGGTTTGTACTGAAATTGTAATTACTTTTAGAAATACATCAAAGAAACAACAGTGGTATGTCATGTATAATTCATTTTGTCTCATTCTGTCTTTGTGGCATATTGTGTACTTCTGTGTATTTGTTTTGTGGTGGTCACTAGTTCCTGGCAAGTTCATTTCTAACTTTCTCATGAAAAACCAGACAACGCTGAGAATCTTGAGCATGATTCAGTGTTTAAAGTTAAGGTGGTGTTAAGAGAAATCTCCTGCATTGTTTTCTGTTAAATACTACTGAAATCTACTGCAGTTTTTCTTCTGCTAACTTGGACTGGATGATGCGTTGAATAGCTAGTAGATAGTAGATTTCTAACATGACTGTAAACTTACATCTCTGTTACAAGGACTTGTTTACAATAGAATTTCCATGGAAATGGAGGGAAGGGTCACGTTTTAAATTTGCTGTCTAATATTCTTAAATATACTTGCATTTCATTCATAAACTGTCATTATGATAGAATTATTTAATGTTCTTTAAAATTATACTTTTCTTTCCAATATACTTCTAGTATATATTATGGTGACTGTAAATGAACCAGAGAAATCACTGTGATTTGTAGATCCATAATGCAATTGTTGGTATGATACAGAGCCATGTTCTGATGTTTACAATTTCACAGTGCTCTGGTAACATCACTAGAATGGCTCTAAATTTACAGCGGCATAATTGTAAACAAAAACAGACTCTTTCAGCCTTTCCCTTTAACGGATGTAGTCTTTCCACCTATTTTGCAGACTCAAAATCTGTTAGACAGATGGTAACAGTGAATCTCTCCCATTTTGCAGGTGAAAAAAAGAGATCTGTTGATATGATTACTTCATTGCTCAATTCAGCTGAATTTCATAAAATTTGCATATCATGAAATGGCATCAAAAGAAGGGAGGTGTCCTGATAACTCAGATGGTACTGTAGCTAACCCTCTGCTGGGTGAATACCCAGGTAAAATGTGTAGATCATTTCTTCTGGTGAATCACATTTGAATTTCCCATGCAGGCGCTTGACCTAGAGACAAACATTGTTTCTGTTTTTATTTTTTCATACTCTCTTGGGATTCATTTCCTAATAAATAAGCCACAGGCATATAGCACAGCGTAGCATCTGTCCTTCTTTTGCTATAGATCGCTGGTTAATTTGTTTTCAAGGAAAACCTAGTAAAGGAACAATATGAACTTTCCTAGCATAGAATTTTATAACCCTCAGAGTCTGCATGCCAAGAAAAAATCCGTATTAAGTGTTTCGGGCCAATGATGAAAGGAGGGAAAGAAGCTCATGTCAGTAGAGCTGGTCCCTATACCTTTGTCAAACTTGAAAGTAAAGGTAAGTCACTGCAGTCACACAGCCAGCATTGTAAAATCAGCACTAAAAGAAAAAGGCTGAAAAAGGTGATGCTCATTTAGATTTTTTGATAAGCTGAACTACATTTTATGCAATATATGATCACTGTAACTTTGCCAATGAGAATGGAGAATGAGGTGGCTGTAGTTATGCAAAAATTACTTAAAATAAGAACTGAGACACCTGGGGAGCCTAGCATTGGACCATTAGAAATCAGAAACATGGTCTGATGAAAGAGTCTGTGGATCAGTCTCAATATCCACAAGAAGTGGAAGAGATGATCCCAAAAAAGGCTAAACAAATTCCACAACCACATCAAATTTTCTTTTTTTTTTTCTGAACAACTTTAGCAATAGTAATTTATACCAACAAAGGAGATTTGTATCATTTAACTGCCTTTTTTTTTTTTAATTCAATCTTGGTCAACCAAAGTTGTTTTTACTTCTTTGCAGCCCAGCAGTCTATAACTTCCATTAAAAATATGGGAGAAGCATTGTTTCAGAATCTATCAATCTCTCAATTTACTCTAGTAACTTCATGGAAATCATCTCTTACAAGTGATTTGATGTAAACTCCAGGAATGCTGCATAAAACTAGAAGAATTTACTGAAAGTGAAGACAAGATTCTTTCTTCATGCTGCACAACACATGCAGCTTTTGCACTCCTGAGTGCTCCTCTCACCTTACGCAAAAAGAGCGAAGACCAGACCCAGATAAAGACCCTCTCTTTGAAGTTGCTTTGCATCTTTTCATTTAGTTTTATTCCTCTGTTTCTTCTTCATTCTTGACTCTGAACACTGACTTATGGGCCCTACAGTCTTTTATATCTTCTAGGTTAGTAGGAGGCAACCTCAAGACCATCATGATGGCAAGAACTGTTGGAATTGTAGGCAAGGTTGCTAAAAGATCTTGCTCCTGTAGTATGCTATGCTAATCTTGCAACATAGATGGGATAAAAAGAGAAGATAGCCAATTGTTCCCACATGAGCTCCAGCTGCACCAAACTCTGTAAGCATCCTGCTTAAAATATCTTCAAAGATGCAATGAAACGCAAGCTAGTGCTCCTGCAAGAATTTCATCTGTTTAAGCTGTGACAGCAGACAGTGTTCTTCCCAGATGTCACACAATCTCATAAATAGTCTCAGGTTTTGTGGGTATTCATTCCCCCCTCCCTCCCCCCCCCCCCCCCATGATTTTCTCAGTATAAATACTCATTCACCTTTTTTATCACATAACAGGCTGCTTTTAATGTTTATTATTGTTCAGCCTCGATCTGGGCCAGTTTTCTTCTGGTGGTGGTGTTTTTCCCAAAAAAAAGATTTCTTTCATCATCTTCCTATCATGCATTATGCTCTGGTTTCAGGCAATGCCAGTAACTAGAGGTCAGCACCTCTAGTTCCAAGTCCCTTTGCCTACCTTTTCGGTGAGAAACACTCACTGCTTCAAATGATGGCAAAGTTTGTAAAACAAACAAACAGTTTTTGAAGCTGGACATGACTAAGGGGAAAGGAAAAATTGCTGAGGAACTGCAGCAATTTTACATAGGTTATGTTAAGGAGAAGATTTCACCAATACGGAATGTAACAGCTGATGAGCTATTCTGACAGTCATGACATACAAAACACTTGTACTGGGTCACAGCAAGTATCTGTGTAGTCCAATAGTCGATGTCCAATTGTGGGCAACAGGGGATATTTAGGAAAGAATATGGGAACAGATCAAGCATACACTGATATCTCCTGCTATATATCCTACCAGAAAACTGAACTAAGGATTACATCAAGATCTGTCTGCTCAACTGCTCTTTAATTGCCTTTTGAACCCAACTACACTTTTATGACTATTACTATCATTATTATTCTCTAGCATCTCATGGTACAGTTTTACATTAATTATGCACTGCATGGGAAGAATATTTATCTGCTGTCAGATAACTGAATTTGATGTTTCTTGTTTGCATTGTGAGAAATGGTGCAAAAATCATTCACTACGTACCCCTTCTGTGCCATTCACAATTTTATGAGCTCTATTTTGTTCTGTCAGCTATTTCTTTTTCTCTGCTGAACGATATATGTACTTTTTTCATACAACAGCCATTCTGTACTTGTGATAGCTCTTGCTCTTTTTCTGTATGTTTTCTAATTCTGTTGCTACAAATGATCCCTCTTCTCATACACATCTATCAGTTTTCCTAAGTATCCAGAAAATCCTGGAGGATTCAGCCTTTTAAAGCTAGGTTGATGGTGTTGAAATGAAAACCTACTTACTCGAGAAGTCCTCCAAGTCCTCCTTTCTTTATATCTTAGGTTGGACCCTTGTCACTGATGTGTCATACTTCAAACCTTTTTTTTTTATCCAGAGAAAGAGCATTCACAGGCACCAGATTTTTCGATCTGTCCTTCTGTTACATCAAGTTATTAAGCTTACTAGTGCATACTTCATGCCAAAAAATTAATGAATTTTCCTCATTTTAGAAAAAAATCTGGATTTACTCTTATGTAATATATTGTTCCACTTCTATTAAGGCAAAGAGTTGTCTGGGTGACGGATCCTAGGGCTACTCTAAGGTCCGGAGAACTTGAAAAAACAGAAAGCAATCAAGAATGGGTATTCCAGAAAGGCCATAACTCCATTCTTTGACCATTTCCTTTCCATCCTTTATAATTCATAGCACTATAGAAAGATTGGCCAGATGTGATTTCTGAAGGTCATGTATAACATCCTAACTGCAGCCAACTATTGCCAACAGTAAATCAGGCCAGCTATACCTTTATCTGATGAGGTGAGGAAAAGCTCAACAAATGGAGATTTCGCAAAACTTCTAGTGATGTTTTTTTTCCTCTGATGTCTAATTTGAACCTCCCAAGCTGTAATTAGCATTCATTGCCACTTAGTATTTAATGTGATACTGCTGAGAAGAGTTTATCCTCAACACCTTTTCAACTATGCTTCAAGTAACTGTAGATTTTTTTTCAATTTTATTATTATTAGATCAACACTTACTCTCCTCTCTGCCAGTCTAACTAGGAACAGTTTCCTCAGCCTCTCCGTGCAGTGCAGCGTTAAGTTACTTACTGCTTAGGCACTGAGGGCTAAGATATTTAAGCTTAAAGGTCTCAAATGAGGACGGCTGAAGTCCTGGGCCACTTTATGTGTAGAACAGTGCAACATTTCAGCTATGCTGAATATGTACTTGAAACATTCCTTTTATCCTCAGGTCAAGCATAATCTAAAGGCCTGAAAGAGAAAAACCACCAAACACGAGCAAACAACATCACACACCCCCAAATTCAAAAAACAATATGAAACAATTTCAATTGAAATCAATTGAAATATATTACCAAGAATATAAAAAAAAAAATCTGTCCTCTAATAAAAAAGCTGGCTATATATATATGTATATATGCATACATGAAATGCAATCTAAGGGTAAAACATCCAGGTGTTTACAATTAAAGTATAGATCTTCATGCTGCTTTACATCTATTTCCAAGAACTGTGATATTAAGAACTAGCTTAGTTTGTACTCAGGAAATCTTAACTTTTTTCGCACTCAAAAATGCTGAAGTTTTATTTTTATGTTCCTTTTATGGCATGTTTGCTCTCTTAAAACTTTTTGCCCCCGAAAATAATACACAGGGAAGCACAGTGCAAGGTCTCATAACTCTTATGTCAAGAGGCTTATGTAATGTAAAGCTTTGTTGACCTTTGAGGAGGTAAAAGGAGAGTGTTAACAATTGTTTGCTGAGCAACTGAAACATTGCAAGCTTTCCTTTAAGGAGAAAAACAACAAGCTATCAGTTGAATGATGATTAAATGAAGTCCTGTGAAAAGGGGTATGTTCCATGATACAATTTAGCTTGTGTACTTTTACTACAGCCCTGGCAGTGCTACCTTAGCTGGACAATATCTATGTTATCTGCAGGTTTTAATATTTTGGCCTGTTGTGTCTTTTGTGTCTTTCTTTTGCCATTCTATTCTCATTACTCCTTTCCCGAAATGCTGATTTATGTTTCAGCTCTACCAGGCACAGGACCAATATTGACTGCCCATATTTCTACTATCTTGAGCATACCTTTTTCTGTAGCTTTTCTTTGGACTTACATTCTTCCAAAAGAAGTGATACATATGACATTTTATCATTTCCAAATATAATTTTCCTGTACTTTAGCTTGCTTAGATATGTACAGCTAGTCACAAGCAATAGCTCAATCTACATGTATATCTTCACTTTTATTCTGCCCCATTCCAACCTTGGCCAGACATTCTGGACTAGCCTTCATTTCTATCTTTTAACACCTCTATTAAATGATGAAGCACCTCACCCTTTTTGATCCTTGAACCTCAGTCACCTTTTCATCTATTCTTATGAGAGGTTTCTATACCCTTTCTTTAGGATCCCTTTAGTCGTCTATAAGTCCTAGCACAAGCACCCATTGTTCTGTTCTATTGCTTGGAATTCCACCAGCCCAAAATCTAATCCACCTGTCAAGAAATTTAATCAAACATCTTCCCCAGCTCAGGCACTCTCCTTATCATATTCATAGCTTGGTGTCAGACTGTACTTAGTAGGATTAATAATTCTGTATTATTCCTGGTGTCTAGGAATATAAAACAGTTTTGATAGATAGTATTAAAGAGGAGTTTATCCCAGTCTATCATTGGCACCAATATGTAACTACTATGTAACAATGCTTAGCTTATCATGCATGCTTACAGATGTGACTTGTTGTTAACTGCACACCTGAAAATCTGCAAAAATTAAATTCCGTGATAAATGTTCAGAACTGTTAAAATAATTATCCCAATTAAATCTGTTTTGTTTAGTCCAGTCCATAGTAAGCCTTAGTAACACTATAATTCTTTTCAAGTCACAGAGATCATATGCGATAAAATATTCATAATGTTTTCATTGTCATCCTATATAATAGCCAAGACTGAAGGTCCCAATGCAGTTCACCTTCATACTGCCAGATTCTGTTATCATCTGCAGAGTTTTCTGTAATGACAGCTGTAATACCCCACAGGAAATCATCAAATGAGACAGTATTCTGAGGTACTACTTGGTCAGGTTTCTTCCTCTTTCTTCTCTGAAAAAGAGGCATCAAATGTTGCCTATTGCATTCTCCACTTGTTCTACATTTTCATGTACAATCTGTAGATAGAAACAATGACAGGAGATTTTCTATAAAATAATGAGGAATTAATTTGGTAGTTCACATTTTGTTTGCAAGTATATTTTTTCCTCCTGACTTGAGGTTGGATTTCTTTAAAAAAAGAAATAGAGGTAAGTTTGTTTCAGACACACTGAGTGAGGGCGTTTCTTGTTCTCACTGTATAAATGTATTTTTCCACATCCAAAATCACACAAGATTCCTTCAGGGCTCCACTTAATAAAATCCAGGAGTTTCTCAGCTCATTTGGTAGTAGAAATTCCTCTAACATAAATCTCTCTTTTATCATCCCTCAATTTCCCTGTTTTGCAGTGGCATAAAGTATGTGTATACAAATAAAATGTCATATTACTTTTCTACCTTACTGCACTTCACGTGGCTCATACATGCATGACACTGAAGGGAATTCTGATAGGAAGGACAGAAATAGGAAGCATACGCATGTATATATGCCTTTGACATATAGCAATCAGCTGCGCTGACATGGCTGATTACTACTGAAATAGCGATCCTGACGTCCTTCCTGCTTTATTTACCACATAACCAGTCAGGATTTCCAGCAGGGTTTTAGACTGATGTAACATATTACTTTGGTGATGGAATAATGAGTTTGCTTGTACAGTAAGTTAAGCTGCTAAGTAAGCAACTTAGCACGTCTTAATAAATTCACAGTGGGACTTAGCCCTTCTAAGTCACCCCTTCTAATTTTGAAATTTTACAATTCCCAACATTTTCCAGAAAAGGTTTGGGATCCTAGGATTGGAAATAAAGGATTTAGAAAGGCAAATCACTTCCATCTAGTCAAACCCCTCTTGGTTACACTCTCCATTGTAGGAGATGCCAAAGATAGAAAGAGTTTTATTCTACTTTTATCATACCTCAGTGAGGTTCCTCATTTCTTGATTTGAGAGATTTAGACAGTAAGGTGGATTAAGTCTATTTACTTCTCTCCAACAGAAACGTAGTTTCTTCCTTTTGATTATTACATGGAAGTAATAATTCTTTGTAATTCATGAAATTACCATCTTTCCCCATTTTAGACCCATAGCTACTTGATCCTATGTGCTATTGCAAAAAATGAATCATACAATAGCCTTTTTAATTCAAGTCTGTCTCTCCCCGAGCTCTGACCAGAAAGCTTTCACATGAAAGCTGTGAGGAGATGCTATATTCCAGTTAGGGTCTATTTAACAAGTGTTTTTTTCTAATTACTTGCTATCTCGGTAACAAGGTCTTCCCTTTTGAAAAATCTTCGTTGTTCTGGAACTCTTTGCTGCAAAGCACACCTGTTCCAGAGGATGACCAGGGATATTTGTATGTTTGGAAACTATTGGAAGAACAGAAGCAGCCATCTGTTCCTTAGGACATTCTTCCCCTTAAGCAGCCAATTTCTTGTTCTCATGCTTGGAGAAAAGTTTGCAATTAGACCCCAACAAGGCCGTCTGGAAAAGACATTGGCATTATCTTGCTTATCCTGTGTGTAATTATGAAATTACAGGAGTACATTTTTTTCTAATCACCTAGCTATCTGCCCCCCTCAGGATTCCTGAACTGGACAAGACACTGCAGAGAAGAAAAATGCCTTTTTTAACCATTATTTTCCCTCCACATTAACAGAATTTTTTCATAATTTCTCTGGGAGTAGTAGAGTAATTTATTCTACTTTTGTAATGGTCATAAGCCATAATCCTCTGAAGTTCCCTTTCCTGTAATACGTAGTTTTGCAATACTGTAGAAACTAGAAATACCTTTGTTGCGTACAGGCGTATGTGAGTGGATACATCACACATCTTTAGGCTCAGCTGCAGAGCGTTAGCCTTCACCTTAGAACTGTGGACATTTCACTTCTTATTTAAAATTTCCAGATACATCAAGATGTCATCTGGCTATAACAAAGAGCCATATCATGCATTGCCCTTTGAAATGTGATAGATGCACTACACAAATCGTAAGCCAGCACTTAAAATTTATAAAGGCCTTGTACTGCCATGAATACTGTTTTCTGTTAGCTTTGTACTTACTTGTTTGTCATGTAATTGCACTTGGAAAGTGAAATCAAACTATGCGTTAATGTTTCCATTATTAACGGGTAGACAGCAGTAGTCTAACTTCATCTGCTTGTGTTTAAGCATTTTCCTGCAGTTCAGCATTTAGCATATCCATTTGCTTGTATTACATAACGCTGAATCCTTTTTAAAAAATAACTCCTGCTTGTAAGAAATATCTAGCAGGTGAATAGAGATCTACTTCTCCAATTCCTTATTGAATTACAGTGGATTCACAACAACTTTAACACCTAAATTCTGTGAGTTACCTGGTACTTGGGTTTCAAAACAGATTTTGTATTTGCCACCTCAGACTAACGTCCTCCACTTTTCCTTTTTGGAAAAAATGTAACTGTTACAATCATTTTGCCTGTGAAAGCAGGACAGACAGTTTACTGAAAACCAGTTATGCGCAAAAGGTGCTTTACCAATGCCACATCTTTAAATTTAATTTCCATTGAGTAAGTTTGTTAGCATTGATTAAGGTTATTATCATAACAAAATCCAAATCCTATTATCTTAATCACTGTTCTGGCTAATCTGTTTTACTGTTAAAATTCTAGAAATTTGGTTTTCAAATTTGGGAGGGATATATATTCATTAATCACTGCCCTCACCTAAAACATGTCAGCTGATTTTGATTTCTCTGTACTGTAGACTTTTACACTATCTGACCTAATTACAGTAATGGTTGAGTGACGTTTCAGTATTCCACACAAATTCTACTGTGCTTTCAGCAATTTATTGTTTAATTGCTCAGAACCATGCTGCTGAATTTTATTGCTTCAGCAACTCCCACAACTTGGCAACCATCTTCCTCCCAAGACTATTAGAGATTTCTTCTAGAATTTTCTGATATTCTGTCCTGTCTGAATCCTGACCCTGAATCCCATTCCCTTTATGAATAGTTTTATCCTCAATAACAATACATATTTAGATTGTTTCACATAATTTTTGCATTGCTGCTAATTTTCCTTTCCTCATAAATGTATTTTTTTCTAATCATCCACAAACATTGTTACATTGTTAACCAAATTAGCCTTCCCTTTTCTCCAGTGATATTAAGAAAAACCTTCAGCTAAGGTTCTTTACTGTGAGTTTTTACCTTCCTTGATAATGGCTGCTGCCTCTGGTGTTTTACTGTTAGAACTCATGTTGATGAAAAATTATTCATCTTCCCTGTCTTTAAATTACTCTTAACTGCACTTCTAGGTCCATTTGAAAAATCTATAAAGTGGTTCATCATCAGTTTAGCTGGAAAGTAATTTCAGGCATGGTGCTAGCAAGAGCCTCTGCTTATTCACTTCTCAGCTTTGTTCCAGCCACTGTGGTTGCACTTGAGAAATATAATTACATTTACTAAGTGGCCGTGTCTGTGTGTTTAGAAGGACATTCAGGTAAATAAGAGGAATTAAGGATATATCCTCCTTGTAGGTGAGCAGAAGGATTTTTTGAATTGCAACTCTAGTACTGTAGAACAGAAAGGTTCTATGAATCAGGTGGTCTCCCTTGGAATCACTAAGATCTTAACACCCTTTTAGATTTATTAAACTTAAGTTTGAATTAAAAAAGCCCCTAAGCCCCTATGTTCTAGTGTCAATATTGTGCAGCCAGCTCTAACAAGCATTCTTCTCCCTTACACAGGATGTTAAACAAAATCTGAGGCGTAAAAGGGTGTAAAGAAGCAGCAAGAATGAGCTCCTCTAAAAGAGAAGATGAGCCAAGGGTGACAGGAAGGCAGGCAGTAACCTCTGATGAACGATGCAGTCCCCCAGTACCCAAAGAAGAGCAGAGCAGGTCCATCAGAGGTATCGGATTCAACCAACAGTCCAGACTGCTAGATAACTCCAAAGCAATGAGGCAGGTCTGGAACCAAGCCAGAAAGTCACGTCAGGGGATCAGTGAGGGACATGGTCAGGTATAGACACAGCAGCAACATAACTCAGGCAAAGACCAAGGGTGAGTGCCTCAGCTTCAAAGTAGCTGCAGGATAAAAGTGCAGGCTTCCAACAAATCTTACAGCTCTTTTTGAGGGTTACAAAGCTGCCCTGTGGCAGAGCTGACCTTGAGTACATGCAGCTAAATTCTGACAAAGACCCTGCTGACACAGGGTAGTTTCCATTTTGATGAGACATTTTAGTCATTTGGACAGGATATCAGCTTAGTGTACCAAAGGTATTTGCAAGACTATTTCTCTAAAGACTCTTAGGAACAAGATAGACTGCTAGGTGCTTTTTTCTTGCAAAAGCTGCGGATTAAAGAGGGAGTGTAACAATGTTACTTTTTTCTTTTCTTTTCCTTTCCTTTTTTTTTTGTTTTATTTTTTTGTTAGACTTTTCTTTGTTCCAGTAAATTGCATGAACAGACTCCCTCGGTGGCCCTGACAGGAATTATGCCAGCAAAACAGAGGATGCAGCATAGACAGAAAAGTGGGCTGGGTGGGGTAGGGTTATTTGAACTGCTACTACTGCTAGAGCAAATGTATGTGAAATCTTGTCTTCAGCTTCCCTACACTACTCCTTACTGTAGGGATGCATTTTTGATCAACTTGTATCTGAGTAATCCTCAATGTTTTCTCAGTTACGTTTCAACTCTTCTCTCCTTCTGGCTTCTCTTATGTACAAGAAGCTTCCTAACATCCTAAAAAGTCAAATTTCAACAAGAAAATGTCTTTCTTTTCCAAAACTCCAACTGAGACACCCCTTCGTTGTTGACAGAATCCCTTTATTTGTATCCGCTAGCTATCAAAATTTGCAAAATAATTTTGTAGCTCTTTACAAACTTACATCTGTACTTATCTCTGGTCCAGTTCTTTGTAGCTCCCTCTTTATCCTTTCCATCTTTTGAACTGTATTTGTTTACACCATTCCCTCTCTCTGAAACATCTAGTTTCCTGAAATTATTTCCATATCTAGTTCTATGTCTGCCTTTGTGGTCTGTTTAATTTACATTGCATACTCTTCAAACAGAAATTCTGGTATGAATTTCCTGGAATTGTACATACTGATGCTATTAAGCAAGTATTTCTCAAATAAGAAAAAGAGAGAAGAGTGGATGATATGTTTTGGAATGTAGTCTCCAAGAAGAGAGACCAAAGTAAGCATTCACCTCACTGGTGAGATAGTTACTCTACCAGGGACAAGAGCATGAGTATTTTATGCAGAAAGGGGACAAACTGAAGAACAGTAAGAACACTAAGAGTTTAATCCATAGTTAAAATATTTTTGTATGCAAGTTGTGAAAAAATTCTCACCTTTAATAATTACATTGTCCAGCCCTGCAACATCCATGCACAAATTAAGGTTGAATGTGTAAGGCTAGAAGTGGTTATTACCACTTTCATGTTTTATTGTCTTTTCAGCAACTAGAATTTTCCTCTCTTTTCAGTCTCTCTTACTAATGTGTTCTGGGTAATATTGATGCACTCCTACGCTTATTGACAAGATTTTATAGCTCAGATATGTCTATGCAAAAAATTTCACAGGAGATAAAGCAAAATGTCTATAAATTCAGTTTCTTCCTTCTTATGCATATGCACATTCTTTAACACATTCTAACATATACTGCTCTTTTTTCTAACGACATTGTCAGGTTTACATTAGCTTAAAACTGTCAGTGCCCCTGTAAGCATTTGTTACACTTTACAATTTATGGAAGAGTTTTAATTCTAATTTTGTCCTTGAACTCCAACAGAAGATTTGGTAGAAAAGTGTCAGTATTATGATTCACTACAAAATAAAGTAATAAACACAAACCTCTTAAAATGCAATATCCTGCTGGCATGAATGTTCTGAGAGATTGCCAAAAACCTATATTAGCTCGAAAACATTTTTTCTTCCAGACAATTAGTAGCAAAAGCATTTCAAGTAAGCTAAAAAATTCTTGTAAGGTTTTATCAGATACAGATTCAGAAAAGGAAAGAAAAACATGATTCTTTGGAAACAGAGCTGTGACGTTTTTGTGGATTATGTGTTGTGTCATGATTTGCATCGTGGAAAGTAAAGCACAAACCCTCAAACAGATTTTTTAAGTCACATTTTTACATCTATAGATCTGTCTGTATATAAAGTAGGTTCAAGTGTCAAATGATCCCACCTTTCCCACCTTTACAAAGGAAGAAGCAAACAAAAAACATGTAGAAATTGTATAATTTTGCTTACAATTCCGTATGTCTTAAAAGGCCTGTGATCTAGACTTGGACATGGCTATACACTGCTGCTGTGGCAGTGTCAGCCATCATAGGATGCCCCCTGTGCTCCTGGGGCTTTTAAAATAACCAGAAACTGACAAAAGTCCTTGGTTTCATCTATAAACACAGAATTATTAATTAAAATCACTAAATCAGTGTCTTAACGGAACTTGGAGAATAGAGGAAGTGGTTCTGACCAAGTTGATCCACAGCAAATGACAAGGAATTTTAACAGAAATAGTAAGAAAAAGTATAAGAAAAGTATAAGAAAGAGGTAATATGAAAAGCTCAGGTAAAACAGTCTCCTTGTGTTTCAGCAACTATACATTTTTAAGGGGTAAAATTTTTTTTCAGGCCCAATGTATCCTTTCTTCTATTAAAAGCCAAAATCAGCTTCTCGCCTCCAAATTTCTGAACGGAAATGATGGCCACCATACTTCAGTCAGACAACAACAAAAATACGTGGAGACTATATTATTTTTATCCCCCCAAGCACAAGTCAGACAGATGGAACACACACATATTTGCTAATAATCTTATAAACAAAATTTACTTTTTTTTTTTTTTTATCATGAAGCCTGTCTGCCCTTAGAAGCAAAAATTGTTGAATATAAAAAGGAATGCAATACCTGAAGAATAATCTGTATGGAACGGGCAGCTAATACTAGTTAAACAGTAAAGTAATTACAGGTTGACGTTAGAAGAGAACAAAAGAGTTAATTATTGCAGAAGAACAGGTTGGAATGCTAGAAATTAGTTAAGCATTACAGTGGTTTTAGAACCAGTATCCAAAGTACATAAACATTCAACGTATCATATCTGTTGGCACAGTGAGAACACTGCCACTGTATGCTATGGCACATTCCTTTGGTAGGAGGAATATATTACGTTATACACAATACAAATCTGCAAATAATTCTGTGTATTGGCTCTGATTCCTTATTTTCACTGCTTTCTGTTAGTAAATTATAAAAAAGAAACCATGTTGATTCTCTAAATGTACTTGACAAATATATCTGACATAATGTGTTTATATAAAGAGTGATAAAATGCATAGCTGTTTTCTAGCCTGCCCAGTTCAGTCTTCTTATTTGCAGGAAATAAAATAAATACAAAGATAGATGAATCTAAATAGCATTGTGCACTTTTGCAAAATTTATGTTCTTTGCATCAACATGATAAACGAATACTGAGCACAGAAGTCTATCAAAAAGCAAATAGTTTTCTATTTCAGTTGGGAAGAATGCTTGTATTTTATATCAGGGATAAATGCAAGAAGTCAATTTTTTCTTCTGTTGTTTGTTACAAGAGGGATTTCTGAAAACAAGTTGCTTCCTGCGGAATGACATAGATCTGGCAACAGTTTCCAAAATTAATGCCAGGATCTGGGCATGTATGACAGCCCATGTCCATGACAGATGCATGAGAAGGGCTTGAAAACTGGACACACCAAAACATTCCACAGATTGAAATGTGTCTGTGGTTCACCAGTTGATCAGTCTTAAGTTAATACTGCTTCTGTGCTTTGAGGAATTCAGCTAAAAATCTATGTGATTCTAAGAAAATTATCAGTGTCTACCTATTTGTAGCTTTTGATTAATGTATTTTGTTTGTTGAGAGATCAGTCAACAGATATAAATGGAGAGGGTCTGAGAAAAAGACTAAAGAATAATATAAAAATATGTTAGGAGTAACACATGCTATACATGATCCTTTGAGGAACCCTGCAGTGCTCTGTTTCTGCCAATTCAAAATACTTTTGACCACAGTAAAACTGTTAGGCTTGAGTTGGTTCGAGGCTTTTTGTTTGTTTGTTTTCAAGAAACTGTACTTCTTGAAAAATGTAAGTTCTGTATAAACCGATTCATTATGCCTTTGGAAAAACTGAGAAATCAGGTTTCAGTAATCTCTAGGATTTTTACTAGACATTTGCAGTATTATTTTTCTTCTACTTAAATAAAAAATATCAAATCATCTGCTCCTACTTTCAGATAGCAAGGCATATCCCTATATAAAAAGTTTAAAAGCAGAGAATTGCTCTTCCTCTGATGACTCCTCTGAAGTCAGTAAATTCATAGATGTTTATAGCTTTTTTAATTATTATTATTTTTATTTTTTCTTTAAGAAGGGAATGTTGAAAAAGTGTAACTCACTCTTTGGTAACTGATATGAAAATGGCGCATGGAGTTTAAAATACCTAACAGCATATCATCAAGCTGAAAAATTAGTTGACCTAAACTTTCAAGAAGTAATAACTAGCAAATAGATAAACAGTTAAAATAAAATAGTTAAAATAAAAAGAAGAAGAAATTAAACACGTTACTGAAAGAATTCAAATTTTCAGCCTGTTATCTACATCTCAGAACCTGTAATATCTTCCAAATCTATATAATTTCTGTAATAGTTTCTTAAATTGTACTTTGTTGTACTATTACAGTTCTTTATCATACGTACTGTAGCAATTTATTCTTAAATGCATGTATTTATTAGAAAAAGAAAAAAAAGATAACATATCTAATCACAATCAAATCCCCAAATGTGAAACACAGAATCTGGTCACTGTTGCATTGCTTGAATTGCATATGAATATAAATCTATGAGGCCTGTAAATGCAACAAAAATATACCAGTTTAATATTCTTGGTGTTACAGCTGATCTATAGTCTCTCAGGGAAAATCTAAGGCTAACATAAAAGCTAAACTGTCTCTCCCTCCCAGACTTTAATTCAGAAGGGTAACTTTATTAAGCTATCAAAATGAAGACCCTTTGCCTTTGCTCTACCTATGATGCCCTCTCAGATTGTTTTGTTTGTGGACGAACTTGTGTGTCCTTAAGCTATTTAAGCCCTTTATAATGGGTTTAAGAGAGAATTTCAAGCCTGTTTGGAAGTGTATCAAATAAACATTCATTACACATTTCTTTAATATAAAAATGAGTGTAACTGAGGAAAGCACAAGTAATTACTATAAAATTTTTATTCAAGACTTCTATTTGTATGGAAATGTCACAGAAAAAGGAATAAGCCTCCACGCAACAGCGTAAGGACCTACCCATGGAAACCATTTTCATTTATGATTCAGGTTGGAGCACTGAAAGGTAAAGGGAATCGTTCTGTCAAGTCATTTAGTCATTTTAGATACGCTAATCCCCAAGAAATATAACTATGGTGATTTTACTTAATCTTCTCATTTTGTTTTTGTGGAACCATAATAAACTCCAGAAGGATATTATTTTATGTGATCAAATGTTATTGCTAGGCAGAAGTTATTCTGATTTGTAACCAGGACAGCGTGAGTGATTTACTAAAATATGTTGTTTTGTGTATGTTTGTTTCTATACTTATTTCCTAATGCATTTGCTGTACAGAAAAAAAATAAAAATATGAATTTATTTTAAGCCCTTTCATGAATACAGCCTTTTCCCACTTTCAGCAGTACAGGAACAAAGCTGAACTGGGAAAGAATAAAGGTCCACTTATTCCAGTGTATAGTTTTATTAAGAAAAACTATTGCTGGATATTGAAAAAGATTGGAATGAAACCTTATTGCTTAATTGTAATAGCTTTCCTTTAGAGAGAAAATATGAGTGCATGCCTCAGAAATGTTTCATGTAGACAAACATCTGACTAAATATTGGAACATGCTGGAAAACACCGACCTTTAGCAAAAATGCTTGATTGAGATATTTCTGTATTCACTTTTGACAATACAACAATCTTTATTTTATTCAGCTCAAATACTTTTCAAAACGTTCTGTTCCCAGTAACCTCAGCCTTCTGAGAGCACCGAGTACCATGGACAGCTCCAGCTGCACCAGCAGTACCGGCAGGAGCGGTGCTCAGGAAGTACCAAAAAGGCCGATGATTTCCAGCAATTTCTCCTTTCAGCTTAGAGCAGCATTGAATTGTTACTTCCAAATATGCAACTGTGTTGGTCATCCTACATTGGTCATCAATAGAAATGCCTGTTCAGAGCAGCAGACAGAAAGATGTTAAACATGTCTGGCCAATTTCAGCTTTTACCTTCAAGTATACACCATACAAGTATTCTCACCATACTAGAATGTGGTTCCTTTTCTCATGTACTCTTCCAAGTTCACTATTTTACAATGGAGAGAAGTGAGGCCAAGAAAATGTTGGAGTGTGTACGGTGTGCTAAACCACACATCTAATGATGTAGTGTTATAATCGTGCTATAGTATTTTAACCTTTAAAACTTCAACCACAGAATCTTTCAGTAGTGTGAAAATCTTAGAAATTAATTATCCCTTTTAAAAAAATGTTTATATTGCTAACCTGATTTTGAACTCAACCATCTTTTCCCAAGTTACACTTATTGTTTCAAAACATTTAGTTTTAGACTTGCCCTCATAGTTGTCAATTATTAAAATAAATAAATAAATAAGAGCCAGTCTCTTGTGAAATGTGTTGTAACAAAATAAGTGAACTAAGGTTCCTGAAATTTCATGCTCAGGTAAGATGGACAGTCACCAAACAGAACAAAGTTCATTCTATAAGCAGATTTTGTACATTAACAGGCATAATAATGCACTCCATCTGCTGTCCACAGTTATGCTACAAGACTATTATTGACCTTGTTTTCTCTCCTACAGAGTCGAATGGCAGAAAGTTTGCGTCTCTTTGATTCCATCTGCAACAACAATTGGTTTATCAACACTTCCCTCATCCTTTTTTTGAACAAGAAAGATCTGCTGGCAGAAAAAATCCGGCGTATCCCCTTAACAGTCTGCTTTCCTGAATATAAAGGCCAAAACACTTACGAGGAGGCAGCAGTCTACATCCAGCGCCAGTTTGAGGACTTGAATCGCAACAAGGAAACCAAGGAGATCTACTCACACTTCACCTGCGCCACTGATACCAGTAACATCCAATTTGTCTTTGATGCAGTGACAGATGTCATCATTCAGAACAATCTCAAATATATTGGCCTCTGCTAAGAATCCTTGGGCTTAATCTGTTTTACCGAAGCGATTAAATAAGAGGCTAACAACTTCCACTTCTAGTGGAAAAAATGGGGCAATGCTTAGTAGCCCAAGGAGAAAAAAGGGGAAATCTGATGTATGTACACAGTTCCTCTTATGCCCCCTTAGCCTGTTACATTATTTTTCACAAATATATGCTTTGGAGAGTGAAAGTCTCCTCTCTAAAAAATCACACATACACACACACACACACACAAAAAACAACAAACAAATCCCCCCCAAATGAAAAATAAACTACACACACACACACACACACAAATCCAAACAAAAAGAAAAAAAGAGGTTGAGGCCTAACTCTGTGGAGATGTTTTCACCACAGTCACTGCACTTTTATTCCATTTGTTTCATTCCATTTCCTACAGTGGGAGTGTTATCATGTTCTGTGTAAGAAATAATTCTTCATCCAGTTGTCCTAAAATTTTACTGACATGAAGATATAAAGCTGGTGAGTGACAGATGAACTCATTTGCATGGTGTGGAGCAGAATGGTTGTGTTGGGGAGAAAAACTAGTTCAAATCAGAAGCTACAAACAAGAGTGTTTAAGCAAAATACTACTTAAAGTTGTAGAGAATGGGCATGCACCCACAGTACTGGTACACACAGCCAAACTAAACACATGTACATCATGTATGCACATGACTCACAGCATATACTATGTACACACTTCTGCTTTACTTTATCATGGACACCTTGCCTGCTAAAGGAATTGTTGGTGTGCAACTGTTTTGTGATTTCCAAACTGACTATCAGCCCTTTCTGCTCTTTAAGGCTTCAAAATATGCAGCAAAACTACAAAAAATGAATCTCTGAATAGGCCAAATTAAGGTCAGTGTTTCTTCTACTGCTAAGGAGTTTTATACATCGAAACAGTCTTCTTTTACATCTTTTTTTGCCAAATCTTGTGGTGTTTCACAAAAAAAAATATATTTAAGAAGTCGGTTAGTGTTCCTTTTTTAATACAGATAATAAAAACAAATCACAAAGCAGTTTTTTAAATTATTGTTGTAGTGTCTGGACTGCTGAATGTGAAAGTTGCCAACAGACAATTCTGTTCCACTGCTCCAAATAACTTATGGGAATCGTACTATTGTAACAGATTTCCCAAGAAGCAGGAGCCATGGTGACTGTGTATTATATAGCCTCCAAAGTCGTCTTCTGTTGGGTTTTTCATTATTTTAAAATGTGATGTATTATTAGAAGGTTAAAGATGAGCGATATGAACAATAACTAAATGTCTTGATATTTCAATTTAATAATTTAAATTATTTACAGTTTAGTGAAGTCAAGGAAACTGAAGAGATGCGTTCCTCAGCTCCAGGTTTCATCTCATAAAGAAACACTACTGGATGGAGTAACATTCCGGCAAAGGTTTGAATGCATAAGAAGCTCTGTGGGACTATACTGGAAAATCTCAAATGGATCATATAGACCCAAGTCTTTGGTCAGTTGATTCTTTCCCCTGCCATAGAAAAGACTTCTTAAAGACTTCAGTGTAAAGTTGGTGTGTAAATATATGTTTGATAATTGTAAAGCACATACGTACACAGAGACACAGACACACATGCACACTGGAAAATATCCTTCTACTTTTGTTCCCCCTATGTACTATGATTAGTGCAAGAAATCTCAGCCAAGGGCTCCAAGAAACTTAAAACAAAATGGTTAAGAACATCAACATTTAAATTGTCCACTTAAAAAATAAATAATTCAAATGATACCCAACTTGTCTATAGTGTGTTCATTACTTAGTGTTATGATACAGCTGTTCCTTAATTGGGTAATGTTTGCAAACCTTTGATTCCTCTGTGACAGACTGCTGAATTTTGTTAATTTGCTCTAGAATGTTTTCTTCAGTTTATTCACAAACATCCAGCAAATTTCAATCTTGAGCAACTCAGATAGTTTTAGGGGATGTCTTCCCACTTAATATCTTCACAAATTCTGACTGCATGTTGTTCTTGTTGGATACTTTAAGGAGATAGTAGCAATTTTAGGAGAGAAGTCATAGATCAAGATTAAGATGAAGCTACAGGAAAGAAACTTCTGAAGCTTACCCACATATTGCCTTACACAAGCAGGCACTTTGCACTGATGATTTTCACAATCTCTGTGCTTAGAAATACAAATCTAGGCATAAGCATATATATATAAATTTTTGAATAGTGCATGAAGTTAGTCTCCTAAACCTCTATTTAAAAAGTGAAAAATATGGTAAGTCCACATTTTTGTACTGCTGAACTCTGTGTGCCTCCAAACACCAATATGAACTTCTGTCTGGCACATACTTTTGAAAGATAGGCTTTAAAGCATATAAGTATTTTTTATGGGCACTTAAAAAAAAACGTTTTTTTTAAAAGTGCTTATATAAGGTCACTGATGTTTTGTCATTGAAGTTCTCCTGAAAATTCCATCAATTCAGAGTATAACAAGGTTCCTTAAGAACATCCTCTAACTGAAATCTTTAAAAGTCTGGATGTAAGAAAAGTTGCAACTCTTGTAGAAACAGCGTATCAGTCTTATAGGAGGCTTCTTGTTTTATTTGCTTAACTTCACTTGTTAGAAAGTGCTAGGCAAATAATATCCCTGGAGTTTAAACAGAATTTGACTTAAAACCCTCACGCCACTAATGGTTTCTAAGACCAGCTGAAAGTACTTTACAGTGCCTGGATAGTTTCATTCCTTTATTTCTCAGTATTTCTACAGAATACATCAAAAAGTCCTAACTTTTCTCACCTTGTATTTAAGAATCCTCCTTTTGAACTGTTTGAGGATATCTAAATTCAAACTAGCTTTTTTCTAAGTGACATCAAGTATTAAGTTAGTTGCGAGCTGTGACTGCCAAGAGAACTACAATTCACTTGAAGGCAGTGGTTCAAGCGGTAATCATTTTCAACCTTACTAGAGAATACAACTGGAACCAAAAAGGTTCTCAGAGGCTCAAGTCATGGGTTAAGACTAGAAAAGTCTTCAGTCCAGATGTAATCAGTAATGGAAAAAATCCATCTAATTTTGTAATGAGGTATTTTATCCCTGTACTGAAGTCATAGAGCTCCTTTAAGCATGCCCTGTTAACAGTTACACCTGAAGGACAGAAGTAAAAGAGCCAATGAGGCTGCACCTCAGGGGTATAAAAGGTTTGGTATGCCAGGCAGGGAGTATTTAGCTCTTCCTGGAAATAAGGAGGTGCTATTACTTGCTTGTGGTATTTATAGTCAGGCTGCTTGACTTGGTGAGTTTACTAAAAGCTAAATATGATAATTGATAGTACAATCCACAGAGCACGACCAGAATCCCTTAATACTGGTTTACTGTTGAAGTACTTGAGATCTTATGTGGTGTTCCTAGTCTAAAGTGTTTGCTATAGTGTAATGTACTATCATTAGATAATTGTGAAAAAGGTATAAAATGAGCGTGGACTTCCTTTTCTCAATGTTTGGACTATGGGATGGTATGTCTCCTTCACCTCTGGCTTGTGCAGTACTGTGGTCGTTTTGGACTGGTTAAAGATAAAACAAGAAAAATACTGGCCTTTTCTAGAGCATGGTCAAGATAAGAAAGCTTAGTAAGAAAAGCAAAACCTGAAGCATAGTTAATTTTGATGAGGGTAAGAGAGGTTTTATGTATAAAAATCTTTATCCAGTTGAGAAGGTCCTTAGAACATAAGTACTACAGGCAACCTACAACAGAAGTGGAGAACCTAGGATATTTTGTCAAAGGACTAAAGATATTTCCTAAAGAAAAAGAGTCAGTCCTTGATTTATCATTAAATGAAGATTATTTTGGGAGGGAAAAGAAAAAGGGAAGCAGTGCATTTGATCACATGTTCCTATTTAGCTTAAGAAAAACATAGGAAGGGGGAGGAATAAAGTAGTAAATAAGTTAAATAATCAATTCATATAATCATGTTCTCTGAAGAACAATGGCTTGCTATTAACTTTCTAATAATTTAATTCCTATGATGTTTTTGATTTTGATGTTCTGAGTAATTCATGATTATTGTTTGATTACTGTTTTCTATTTGAAGAATTCAAGATGTTAAATTGTTTTACATAGAAAAAAATATTTTTCAATTATGTAAGAAAAATTGAGGTATAGGGAGGTTAAAAATAGAAAGTCTGTACAGTGAACAGGTGCTGAAATGAAATCCCTTGGCTCTCAGTCTTTCACCTAGACAAATGATGCAATTAAATTTGCATCTACATCCTCAGTTCTCAGGTTTATCAGTGATGCAGTGCACTGCCACCTGAAAAACGTATTAATACAGCTGGGATTTCACTTCACCTGGGCAACAATGACATTCACAGAAGAGATGTTCCATCTGCTGCAATAAGAATGCCATCTGTCCTTCTGTCATTTGCATTCCATACAACAAAACAGGTTTCAAAGGTAAAAAGATATCCTTAAACAGTCCTTATCCACAGATTTGGTTGGTTATAATTTTACAAAGGTGGAATAGTGGAGATAGTGAGGGTCAGTAAAATAGGAGAAATGTTAATCTATTGGACTTTTCCCAAATGGATGTTCTGCCAAGCTTTAAAAATCCCTTGTGCCATCCAACCCACCTCAATCTCTGCCTAGAAGGGTTAAGTACCCTTAAAAACAAAAAGATTATAGCTAAGAATTATTAAACTTTTCTACTATTAAACACACCTTGGGCAAAAGATTATTTTTTTTTTCACTGCTTCTTTTTTTTGTTGTTATTGCCCAGGTCACTTATTGCATAACACTCAGTAATGTTGAATCTCAACTAACTGTTCTCACAAAGAGTGAAAGTTTTGCTAGTAATTTTTCCTGGCCAATGTTCTTCATTTTCTGCTGCTGCTGGTTCTGCTGCCTCTTTCATCCTCTATTGAATACATACATGTATCTTATTTTTGTCTTTGTTCTGGCTGTTATTTCTTGCCATTAAGTTGTTCTTTCCTCTGGAAATGCTACCCTACCCCTCAGTGTTTTCTCAATCTTGGTGGAGTTTCCTACTCTTTGGTGTTTAACAATTTCACTGTTACTGGAGGATGCTGCTATACACTTTTAAATTTAGGAATCATAAGTAGTCTGTAAGTGAATTCACTTAAAATAACCGCATTTTCCTAAATTACTCCTATCTGGAGAAAGACCAGGTGGCCTGGCACAGAGCTAGCTGGAGTCATTGACCACTTTCCAGTGAACAAAACCAACTTTACTCCATGCCAAATGCATGGACAGCTTATGTTCCTTTTCAGCTACTATGGAGCATATTGATTTTTGGCTCTGGAAATTTCCTCTGTTGTAGGAAACATCAGAAATTTAGCTGGGGAATGCTTTATTGGTTGCTAACTTCCTCCAGCTGCTACAAAACTACCTAGATGTGAGCGTACAAGTAAATACAAAGAGAGGAAGCCAGATGGCTTCTAGACTGGCTGAAGATGGCTGAATTACCAGGCAGAGGCAATTCATTTGACATATTACACAGATAAAGAAATAATGACTCTTATTACCTATTGGAAAATATTTGCTCTTCTCCCTGATAATTCCTCAAATTGCCTCATAGCACAGGAAGCAATTTAAGCACTTTTCTGTTTTTCGTGTAAGAAACCATCTGTAGGTGATTCCACCCCATAATAAAAATTCTGCTCAAGGAATTATATTCCACCCCTTAAATGCAGGCATGTATATTTTTAACGTACAAAATACAGGCATATGCATATGTCCTATATTTTGTAGCTAAACAAGAATACATGCCTCAGAACAACATCTCCAGTAAAGAGTTACTGCTCAGAGATGCTTTCAAACACAACGTGCTAGCTCAGCATCTACACCACTCATTTTACAGACTGTATGTAGCTGACAGGCTGAGAAGCACATTTTTTTCTATTTCCCCCTCCAAAAACATCCAAGTATATTCTATAAGAATTTGGTCTGGAGAATGCTATGCAAGACTAACTTAATCTAGGCAAGGACTTCTATTCTGAATATTCTATACGTCGAAACATAATATATAAAAGCTATATTCTAAAGCTTTTAGTAGCACAGAAGTTGACAGAGTAAATGGTCAAAACCTGCAATCATTTCACAGCTGAAGAAATTAAGCTTTGGAAGAGAACTTCACCTGAAAAAGCAATAATTCAAGCCAAGTGTAAAGAGAATGTGAGCAGTATCACATTTGCTGAGAGATTTGAGTATGGGATCAGAAGATAAAGTTCTGCCTGCGTCACCGATGTAAAGAGTTCCTCTACATCCACTTTAAATTTCTTCATAAATAGAAGGGGGTGGGGAGGATATAGGGGATAAGTTGGCCCACATAAACATGCAGTACATGAGCACTGCAAATACATCAGGATTATGCTAAATGCTGAGGATTAATGAAGGGAAAGAAATGTATTCGAAACAAAGATACCGAGTTTCTAATAGAGTAACTCTCATTACTTACAGTTAGAAGGAAACTGTAATGAAGGCACTGATGTACAGAATTTACCAAATAACTAATTCAAAAATTAGTTATACGCTTTTTTTTTTTCCTCTCCTCATACTACTAATTACCCTTTGCTACTTCCTGGAAACTGCTCCCTCAAACAAGTTTGTGTTATTGATCACTTGATTTGAAAAAACTGATTCTTATCTGCCACCAGTACCTGAAGTGGTAAAGGTAAAATAAGGAAACAGCTATCAGTCTTAGCTCATGAGAAAGGTCACTGAAAATCAGCTGCCCTCCAGAATTGTAGTCTGTCTTTTAAATATAAGCAACCTGCACTAAGTTGGGACTGTAACAGGATTTGGAAGCTGCTCTTTTTGTGGCAGAGGCTTCTGCTCACCTCAGCTGCTGTGAATCTTTTGCATTCAACCAAAGGCAGTGTCCTGAGGGGAGAGAGAGTTGTAGCCGGCTCTCAGCTTTTACTGAGTTCTCAGCTCACCAGGGATTGATAATCCTTTCACTCCAGGAGGCAACATGATTCCTCCTTGTACAGTATTATCTTGTATTTTCCCCCTTATCACCAAACAGGTACTTTATAGCCATGACAGTTCCTATCAGTGGCTCCTGAACTAAGCTGAAATATTCAGATGTCTGCAGGGACATAGATGGAACAAGGGTAGTAGACCTGTCCTTGATCCCTAAGCAGCAGTATGATGCTCCATTATGTGTCCTCTACTTTGGACAAAGCATTGATTTCTGTGGAATTCTTAATAAGCAATGTTTTATGTTTTGGCACCACCAAGAGCGAATATTGCTTACTGCTATGATACATCTCTAAACAGAAATGATGGTTTTAATAAAATGCTTTCTATGTAACCCTTTTTCTTAAAAATTACTTGAACTGGCAGTCTCCCCATAAAATACTATTATTTTCAAACAGGACTCTGCTATTATATTGCAACCTTAAATTAATACTAATGTCTGACACACTGCATTATCTTACCAGATTTACCGTATAAAAATTCCAGCAAACTGTGAACTGAAACTAGTTATTGTTATAGCTGCCAAAACTTTCACACAAGTGGTAACTATCAAATTATTAGCTAAAAATGCATTCTAAGACATCCTTAATGAATAGTTCCATATAATAATAAGTATAGTAGATTTTAGAAAAGATAAAAGTAGGTAAGCTTCAAAATACCTTCAACTTCCATTAAAATATTAAAAGTAAATCCTTAAAAGGATTAAAAAACAAGTCTTTCCACTCTGCCCAGACTGTATCAAGCACATTTCTAAAGTATTTCAATTGCAGCTGCTTCAGAATTCAATGTGTGTTGACTGTCCTTAACTTCAGTTGCTTCAAAATGTACTACAAATTGAAATACTAGTCTAAAGAAAACATTTTAAAAAATCTAAGAGTAAGCATTTAAATATTGCTAGTATACACTTGTAATAGTGGACTTGGAGATAACAGATTAAAGATTAAATATTAGTTTATGATTCTTTATCCCTTGCTGTTGCCAAAATGAGTATCAACTCCCAGCTATCAAAATTCTAGCTTGCACCCCACAGCTTTGACTCTGCTGTCATAGACTTTCAGATCAAATCAGTGCAGTGCATTCAAAAAGCCAGCATAAAATTGTTAAACTTTATTAGAAAAGGCCATTTAAAATGTAACTTTTTTCCATTAAGTCTAAGAACCTAAAGGTGTGCAGGTGTTTACATAGAACATTAGCTGTTCTTTGCATTTTAAGTCTCAAATTCATATTTAAAAATCTTTTGTACAGCAGTCCCCAAACCATGAAATTTCTAAATTTTACGTTGTGCACACATTTGAAATTTTCACCAGTAAAAGGAGACAAGTGGTAAGCTCCTACATTAGATGTGGCTAGATATCTAGTAGTCTGAAGGTTAGAGCTATGCAGAAAGTTCAGTACAGCAGGGAATAACAATAAGGCTTATAACTGAATTATGAGGTAATAACATGTATGGATGAATGCTTAATAACTACTACTGATCTACAAACATTTTCATCAACTAGAATAGTAAGGCTTAAGACTAAGGTTTGGATTATTAACTGTAGAATCTGGATATAAAAGAAACAAATCTGCATAAACTCCACTAGTGTACAAAAGATTTAGAAAACTATAAGCTATGTATGTGGTAAAAATAATCATGTACAATAGGTAAAATGACCTATTCTTGTGGTGAGTTAGACATTCTCAGCTTAAATTCCTTGATCTATGCATGAAACATTTAAAAACTAGACATCTGACCCCGATGTAATCAACCTAGTTTCTGTTTATCTCACTGGAAATAAATGGACATCAACAGAGCAGAATTCATGTAATCTTAAGCTTTCCACCTATGATAGGTCAAACCTTTTGCCCCTGGAGATGCTGATTTGTCTCCTGCGCAGGGAGTATAGGATGACTAGCTCAATTTGGCATCTTGAAGTTAAGTGATATTTATCATATTTTTTATCTTACCCTTTCAGGCCATTTAACTGTATTATCTAGCTTTTGGTACTGAAGGGCAAACAATATTTGAATAGAATATTGGAAAATACAAACTTCAGTGTTCCTTGAATCATCCCCAATTGTTTTTTGTCTTTTTTATTTCATTTACCACCTAAAAGCAATATCAAAGAGTACATTTAAGAAACAGTGCCTAAAAGCCTGTGGTCAAAGAGACATTAATAGAGAATCTGTGGAATGCACAGTGCAATTGACTGGTAAGATAAATCTGGAAAAGAAAAACTTAGGTAAATTCACCTACCTATCTCCTTTGCTGATTTGAATAGTTAATTACAGATTAATCCCCTACCTTCAGGAAATTTTGCCATCATTTCAAAAACTTGGTGCATGTTCTTCCGACAGATATCTACTGGATCATCGAAGAGCTCAGCGAGGGCAGATATTACTCCCTTTTGTATCAACCCTTGCCTACAAGCATTGGAAGACAGATTTAACTAAGCAAAATACAACTCAAATATTTGCTAGATGCATAATGTTAATTGAATACTTTTATTAACATTGCTCTTATCTTTTAAAAAAAACTTAGAAATTCTGTTTTTATTTCTTACAGAAACTTCTTTATTGCTTCCCACACCATTCAGTAAATTCTGGAATTATACCTACCTGCCAACATTATGCATGGCCATTATACAGAGGATTTCTGTTGTTTTTTGTCGTACAGTACTGTCATGATGCAGCAGCAAAGTCTTCAGGTTCTCCACGAATCCTTTGAGACACAATAGTTGATTTTAGTATTTCTTACCTTCAGCATTAGTTTAAAAGAGCAACGCTTGTTTTTACCTCACAATTTGAAGTGTAAGCAATCAGAAATTTCATTTTGTGCTGCAGGTGAAACTCTCAATGTCGTACTACAAGTATGGCAGAAACTTAAAGACCTACTGTCAAAGTGCCATGCCATCAATCCTCAATGATCTTAATATTCAAATAAAATGTATATAACTACCCCCAAATAATTGGCTGGTTTGACAGCTGGTGAGGATAGAAGAAAGTTCCCATTGACTTAATTTTGTGTTGGATAATGCTGCAAACAAGCTGGGGGTGGGGGGGGAGGAGAAGGGCTACCATTTTTTCTCTGCTCCACCATGACTAAAAACTTTTCCTCCTTTCCAAATATTTTTTCTATTTTATTTAGTCTATCTTAAAATTTAGCTAGACAACAAGAAAACAAGAAAAAAGGTTCAATGATTCTGCACTGCTTTTGTATTTAGGGAGTAATAGACCCTGTAGTGAGCATCTGATAAATCCTAAAGTGAGTATACTCTTAAAATAACTGTTGGGTATATGGTATTATAATATACTTTACCTTTTAAGGTAAAACAAGTAAGAGATCAAACCCCCAAAATTTTCATGGCTATTTTCTGTCATCAAAGATACCACAGGGAAAGAAATAGGGCACCAGAGTAAAGTGTCCCTCCCCTCAGCCACCACTGCCATGTCAAAGCTTTTGATACCAGACCACTTACCTATTTGTATTGCCTGGTAGACTTTTTCTGGGTCATGGACCAAATCACAGAGTGCCATCAATGCATGCTGCTGAGTCAGCGGCTCAGGAGATTGGATCTCCTCGTTCAGTTTAGGAAGGGCCCTCCTTCCAAATGCAATAGGAGCTTTTGTGGGGTCTATATCAGGGGGAAGCTGGGCTGAGATACGAGTGCTTGCCATCCCCGGTTTTCCTGGGAAAGATTCTCCTTATCCCTAAAAATACTCCAAAATGACTGTACCTGGTGTCAGGACAGCTAACGAACCAAAACGACTGACTGAATGCTGTTCTGACTCCTGAAAGTGCAATTTTAGTACACGTTCATTGTTAGGAAGCTATGAAAGAGGCTAGAATGGTTTGTCTGATGAATCTTATTTTTTTTTTCTTTTTCTACTGAATACCGTAGAATAAAAAAGAAATTCGTTAACGGCTGTGTGAAAGGACCGGCGACTCCCCCCTTCCTCGGCAAGGGAACGGGTCTGCTGACAGAAACACGCCGCTTTGAATACTGAAAACTGCTCAACTACAAAAAAAACAGCTGCACGGTGAAGAAAACAAAAAACAACCCTACCTAACAACAGCTTCTCCCTCTTAAGAACAAGCCAAATGTCTAAATAACGAAAGGCCCCACACCACACAATGTAAGGCGGCCGCCCCCTCCCCCCCCCCCCCCCGCCACCGTCGCCTCAGCGCCTTCCAGCGCCTTTCGTGCCCGCGCTCTGGTTGCCACAGCAACCGGCTCTTTGCGTACGCCCTGCTCCGTGAATAGATACAACGCAGCCAAGCGCTCCTTTCCCTCTCCTGTTTTCGGCCTTGCGTCAATAACGTAACCAACGCGTTTGACGGTGGCTGTTGAGAATGAGTGGCGTCAACGGCGTAGTTGGTGAATAGGGAGCTGGGGTCTCTGCTAGCGTGGGAGGCGGCGGGCTGCTGCGGAGCGCGGCGGGCCCCTGAGGGACGGGCTAGCGTGGGGGAACGGGGCGGGCGCTGCCATGGTGCTGTGGGGTCCTTTCACACCCGTGTCCTCTGCAAAAGCGGGAGGGAGGTTCGTTCCCTGCCCACAGATCATAAAGTATTTTCACCTGACAAAATTGGAAAAAATTCAGGTTGAACAAATGGCAATCAAGTTAGTGGCGGTGACATAGTAGGCTAGTGACATGAGGTACAAGGAGGCAGGGGAGCGTAGTAGCTTTAGGTAGCTTTTTTTCTTAGTCTACAGTATGGCACTATAAACAGCTAGACTGCATACCAAGGGTTTTCATTGTAATTAGGTAAGCTCACATAACTGTGTTCACTGTTCAGTCATATTTTTAGTACGATTCAGTGAAATAGTATTGTTCAGAGGGCACTACAGAGGGAGCACATATTGTAGTGTTTATAGCAGAGCTTTGAGGTGCTCTGTGTTGTCAGTGTGGCCTGACAGCAATAAACTGAACAGCTTGAGCTATGAAAGGTTATTTCTCTGCAAATAGAGAAGTTACTCATATTTTTCATTATATTTGAGTTACAATTATCATAATTGAAGTTCTTAAACTAGATTTTACAAAGCCAAAGTCAATCAGATCAGCCGGATTAAAAGAAAACACAGGAATAGATTCTCATTGGGTGATCATCAAAATCCGCAGAAGAAAAAGTATGACTAAATGAAAGTATCTTCAGGAAAGGATGCATTTTTTTCAGTATCATTTTAGAGCAGATTATTTAAAGTAGAGTTTATTTTCCTAGACTAGATTTGACTTTTACTAACTAAATATTTTTAAAGGTTCACCCTATTTCAATAGAAGAATGTGAACTTTTCTCAATGTAGAAGGGATGGAGAAAAAGACTTCTCACGTCCCCCTGTTTTAACTCTGTTCTCGTCTTCTTGGTGTGAGTTCTGGCTTGTCCCTCACCATAGCTTGGTATACTGATCTTAGTTAGTGGACATGACATTAACTAATATTATACACAGTTTCTGAAGGCTTTCTTAAATCATTTGTCTATTCACAGAACCTGCAGCTGATACTGTTCCTGCATCATTGATGTAAGAAGGGGTATGATGCCATGGAAACAGTACATTCCCAGTACTCCTTGGTGACCAAGCTCTGTAAGAAGAGAAAATGTGAATCTTAGTACATATAATTGTCAGTATTTTCAGCACCTTTGTGTTTCTTAAATCATTGGTCTTTTTCCTCTAATGCTGTGGTTAACTTGTTGGTTTGGTAATTCAATGTGTGAGAGAAAGATTAAATACACTCAGTAAGTAAAAATGGCCTTTCAATTTTAAAATGTTTCTGTGTGATTACCTTGGTCCCTCCTGGACTTTGGATTCACTGAGATTTTTGAATTTTTTTTATTTTTTTTTTGTAGCTTAGTTTGTGAAAGAGCTCTAGTAGATGAACAGTGAGTCATCCTATGTACACGACAGATTTTTACATGCCTAGGATGTGTTGAACCAGAACTAGGAGAAAATGGAGAAAGCAAGTGACAATGTGATGTTCTTACCAGCTGGGAGGGTTTACCTTTTTGTTTTCAGAACTATTATTTTAAGAAATTAACGTTGTCTTAAAATCATTCAATCTTGCCAAAAGGGCAGGAGCACATCATAAAAAGGATCTAGGTCTGTCTGGTTTTATAGTCAAAAGTAGCATGATGGCTGGAGCTATACATATATGGTTAAAATAAATTGTATTGCCGCCTTCTTTGCTGAATAACTCATCAGCTACAAATCTGGTATTTTGTTTTGTTTTCAGTATGGTTGAGATCACATGAGTGCCTGAAGTGATCCCTTACCAAAGTAATTCCTTGCAAAAGATGATAAAACATTAATTCTAAGTAGTGGACTGGCAATTTTGTTGAGCGTAATTCTTTGTTTATGGTTGCAAAACCATAGGAGTGTTTTTATATATATATATATATATATATATACTTCACAGTTGTTTTTTTTAATTACTTGTCCACATTGATTTGACCTTTAAAATTTTTAGTGTGCTGCAGGAATAGAAGAAGCTTGTTTCTTGGACGTTAGGATGTCCAAGCCTGTTCCAGCGTTATCAAAATAGGATTTTTTTTTTTTTTGAATGTGAGAGCTTTTATTTTTTCCTGAAATTTGGGAGCTTAAATACTAATGAAACAAACAGCAAAATTGTTTAACATCCTAAATTACAGTCTAGCATATTAAATGCAGTCTAAAGTAATGAGTTGATTAACAATACTTAGGCAATACAAAAGAGTGGTGAGATTTCTTACTTCTTGTTTTTATTGTTTGGTATGTCAGGAACCAAGATTACTAATGACTAGAAAGACATTTATATAATTCTAGATGGCTCATTGGTGGCATGTGCATCCTGACTCTAAGCCAGAGATGGAATCCAGTTGAAATACTGAAAAAAATCCCTTAGGAATTCCTTTATAATTGCTATTTTGCTTAATATTAGCTCTGTAACAGTTCCTTACTCCTTTAGTTCCTTCTCTGCTGGGTTAGTCCTGCTCCTTGTATCCATATATGCAACTACCTTAGAAGAAAATGAAGCTATTAGGATGAGGGGACTGTTGAGTTTACTAAGGAGCACTTTCTGATCAGAGGTATTCGAATGACCGCTAAGACCAGTTTGTTCTAAAACAAACTGCGTATAGTTCAGTTACTCCATTCCAACCCCGCCTTCTGATCTGTGAGAGAAGGGGAGGAAGGGAACTGTTGCAAGCCTGTTGCTATGGGCACGCAGCAGCGGGCTGAGCTGGTCGTGTGGCTGGGATCCTGCCGCATCAGCTGCTGCACGGTGAGTCCTCCTTACGCTTTGCTGCATGATGAATGTTCTTATTTGAAACATGCTTTTGAATGACAGTAAGAAATTGGTATTGGTACCTTATTAAGAGTCCTCTTCCCTAACAACCCAAAAGGGTTGCATAACCAACACACAGTGTCTCAAGTGGTTCATGCATTTTTGGCTTTTGTGTGAATGTTACTCTTCCAAGTCAGACTGTCTACTGATGTAGTTCTTTCTGAGGTGATCTTGGATGAAAGTTTCACACCAAGAAATGTGGCAACTTCATAGTTCCTCCTTTCCTCTTCTGACCTAGTGAAATCAGATATCCCCTCACATAAATAAATGTGCTTTATGCAGAGGCATTTAAAATTATGATGAGCAGGATTTTTAAACTGAACATTGCAAAATTATTTGGGGACTAAACTGCTAGCACTTAGGTTCAATTAAGTATACAGTTCTCTGCCCAACTGCAGAATTAGACAGCGCTTTGTTGTTAGAGAAAACCACTATTTCTTACTACAGTTGTGCACACAGAAGTTGCCTTTTTTACATGAGAATCAATTTTCTTTAACACAAAGTCACAGAGCTGCCAGTTGTACTGAAAGGAAAAAAAGGTGATGAGTCCATAAGGACGGTTAATTTTTTTATCATGTTTTCCCTGTTTTAAAACAATTTCTAAATATCTTGTTTCTCTTTACATGTTTTCTGTCTGGTAGGATTGAATCGAATTTGGAGAATGAAGTCCAGCCTAAAGCATATGGTTCCCCCAGTAAGTAGGGACAGAATAATCTCCCAGTTTCCTAAGGTAAGCATTCTTTATCCCTGTGCTCAGAGTTTGTAGCACCTCCCACATTAAACTATATTTCCCTTGTATTTTATTTTAATGTACAGTTGATGCCTTTTGCTAGAATTGCAGATTTTTTAAGATTTTCTTTCAGAGATGAATGTGACCTTGTTTTCCCATTCAGTGCTAATATACTTAATAATCATATTTTCTTCTAACCTCAACAGAAAGTGACTGTTGCAACGGAAGTGTCATCTTATAATACCCGTTCTTTCAGCCAAACATTAATAATTACCGTGGTTAAAAAGTTCCTCCACTGAGAGGAAATGAGAGCCATAGCTGGTAATTAATACTCAAAAAGACTAATTAGATCTATGTAGAAAGAATTTGAGGCAATTTTCATTTTCTGTGTGTGCAAGAACCTTAGTCATACTGTAGATCAAATGTACTATAGAAACACAGACAGAAAAGATCATTCTTGCCCCCAAAGAGTTTTATACTTGAGGTGTAACAGAAGGGTTGAGGACAGTAAAGGACAAAGTATTACCATTCTGATTTTTTTCTTTTTTTTTTTTTCAAAAGATCATTTTAATAGGAATTAGCATTTTTTCATGCTTGATCTCAGCTGCATATTTTACTTTTCGTTTTATGAAAACCGTCACTGTTGTTTTCCTCATTTTTAACCTGCTAAGCTTAATTGAAAACTAGTAATAAAATCAGTGCTTCACACAAGTAAGAGATTTTAAAGACTTTGCAGTAAGAATGATTTGCTTGTGGCATGCTCTCACCTCTGTTTTTCTTGTGTGCCTTGGATTATTGGAATAATTTAAGATAGTTATTATTATAAAGAGTGGTGAACAAATGTATTTGCTGTGGAAGTTTAGCTAGGGTTCGGATGCTGACACTCGAAGGTGGTCAAATGAGCTGTTCAAAGGAATTTTTACAAGCATACCTGTGGGGCAGCTGTACTGCCTTCTAGCCCAAGCTGTCCCTTTTCTTAATCCATGGTACCTCTGTGTTTGACAAACTCTTTGAAGTAGTCTCCTTTTCTATTTTTCCTTGCTGATCTGACTTGTTGCAAAGTAGACATCACATAGTTTATCCCAGTCACTGTTCTCTCCTGTCTTCAGTGGTACACACCTGAGGCCTGTCTGCAGTTCAAAGAGCACTTCCATGCACAGGTCAGAACTGCTTGTCAGCAGAGCGCTGGAACAGTTGGGTAAGTTGGTAAGAAACCAAGTGTGCAATGAAGCACGTATTTTAACCTCTTTATAGCCTCCTTCTTTTATAGGCTTTTCCTGATTCCTCATGTTCCTTATTCCAGTGCATTTAAAGACAGCTGAGCCCATCCCCATGATGGTTCTGTACTGTTTGACAGTGAATGAATAAAGTGCCTCTTCTTCTTTTCCTGCTGGAATAAGTAGAGTTGGAAAAAATAAGGTTGTTATTTAGCAACAGATAGCTGCACCCTTAGTTGGAACGATTTGAAAGATTAACCGACTGTTTGGTGTTGAGCCTGTGTAAGTCAGCACAAAAAGCAAGTTCTAGAGCAGTTAGAAGGAATAGGGCAGATATACTGACACCAACAGAGAAAACAAGCTACATATGGAGTGTACCAAATGAGCACTTGATAAAGTCTTTGGACAGATTTAAACATAGCAGTTTTGTTCCTTGAAGCACATGAGAATCTAGTTTTAATCTTTTAATAGTATACATGCCGAGAAGTTTTCTTTGAGTGTTTCCTTAAAACTAGATCCAAATTCTGGAGTAAATATATAGCACTGAAAAACAGATTTTTCTGTTTTATGCCTTTTTCATATTCTTTGTTTTCTCATGTCATCTCTCTCCCAGAACAGATACTTGTACTCATTTAATTCCTGAAGCAAGGCAAGAAAGCTGAACTGTGTTAGAAATTATTCCTATTCCATTAAAGTACATAACTGTATGTTTTAGTAATAAATGCTTCTGTGTTCCAGTGTAAAAGATCTTTCATAAAGTGAAAGATCTATGAATACTGACAGTTAGTTCACTGTTCTCTTAAATCTAGAGCTCTTAATTACCATGAGACTTGTCATGATATCCATCTTTAAATGGAATTTTTTATTCATTTCACTATCCATTAATTTTACTTGAAGAAAAAAAAAGCCAAAATATGTCTGTCTGAGAGACATCAATGAGTTAATAGCTTTTAGAAGCACAGCCACTGTTTTACTTCCATTTAAATTTTTTACAAGTGTCAGGATAATTCTGCTGGCAAGACTTGTTTTAGCAAATCAAGGCATTTTTTCCCCTCCACAACCAAGATGTATCTGTTTTTTTTTTTGTTTGTTTGTTTTTTTCCTCAGAGTAAACTGGAACACCGACTAATTTATTTTGTATATGTACAGTATAGCTAAAAAGCTTTCCATTCTGGCTTTGTGAATAAAATGAAAGTACTTTCCTGTCACTTTTCCAATCTAGAAATGATTATTATTAGGTTATTTTTTGGCAGGGCGTGGTGGTAGAAGGGACAGACAACTGAGTATTTGGTACAGGAATTATGAAACTTGTCACGAATTACCATTATTTTCCTTTTCCATTATTCCAAGTAATAGGATAGTTCTTCGTCATTTGGAAAGGTACTCTGAGAAGTTCAGTAGCTAATGGCTATTTTTAAGACTCTTGATATTCCATCAGTGTGTTAAAATGTCTAATCTAGGGAGTGTTTTCTTTTCAAGAAAGAATTAATGGAACATATACCGTCAAACCATCACTTGCTTTTTTTTGCTTTTCCCTTAAGCTAATTGATTTTCTTCAGTATTGTATCACTAACAGTTAATTAGACAGAGACATCAGCAGGTTAGGGGCCTGTGGCAACCATATTTGCATTGACTAGCACACAACATGCCTTTCTTTTTCTGAAATATAAGCTGTGTAGCTCACCAGTCAAGATTTAGACTGCTTAGAATCACTAACTTGAAATCACCATCGCATGGAAGCCTGATATAACCAGAGATAGCATTAAATAGAAGATTATTTCGCCTGTTTAAAAATCTATTTCTTAATACGATAGTATAGTAAACCTCTTAAACCATTTTTGTAGCATGTGCATGGGAGATGTCAATCCTAGTTTCAGTCAACAAATAACGTTACATTCACTTGTCCGCCTGTATCTCCTAACAGATACACTACATTTCAATTTCAAGAATGCAGGTTGAGTCACCTCAAGCCCATCTGCTGTATTCTGTGGGAGGACCCAAAACAAAGAGGATTATTTGTATGAAGCCAGCTTCAGATTAATATTGTTCCAGATAGTCAGGAAGTGTATTGGCTCTAGCCTTGGGGTTGTTGTGTGTTTTTGTTTGTTTGTTTGTTTTCCCAAGAGACTAATTTTGCAGTGGGTTATTTTGTTATCAGTAACTTGTTTGTGTACTTAGGACTTGATTCTGTAGTATTAAAGTCAATGAGAAACTTGTAATTAATTTTAATGGCAGAAGGGTCTAAACATCTACTCTTTAAAGGGCTGATAAGGATGTAGATACTATATGGTCTTGTGTGCAAACTGCCAAGTGTATATACTTGCAAGAGCTTCTGTCCCATAGGAATATATTTAAGAAACAATATTAGAAATGATATTAAGAAACAGAGTAAAAAATGGACTATTTCTTCTCCAGAGTTTTGTTTTGTGACCTTTTCTTTCTTACAATTTAAGATCCTGCTGCAGCACTGTGGCATTTAGTTAAACTGGAGTTGCAGATGCACATATTTGTCACTTGCTATTTAAGGATCTAAGTCAGAATTGTTTTAGTGAGAATATTGAAATTGTTACTAAAAGCATTTAGTGTTTTCAAATATTTCTAACAGGCTGAAAATATCCAAAGTGGTTGTGGTAGGAGACCTGTATGTTGGGAAAACCAGCCTCATAAACAGGTACAGTATATCTCAGCAAATGGTTTGCATCTTTTCTTTCACAAGTTCCAAGTGTATCACTTGTAGCAGTAAAGCTTTCAGTTTTCTAAATTGAGTATGTATCCAGTCAAATATAATACAATATAGTATTTGCCAGATGCTAAAAATAGCTCTTGTGCATTTTGTGTCCAAGTCCATTGAACAGAGCACTGAATTTCTGTAGCTTGTGATCACCATGAGAGCCTTCTGTTTATCTTTACATTTTCAATTAATTCTTCCATGTTTCTAAGAGAATTTGGTAAGTTTTTAATCTTATCGATTAGTCACATGTTTCTTTTGTATTTATGACCCAAAATGTTACCTCCTTTTTGGTAATTAGTTTCTCAGTGCTTTTATGTATGCTTCTGCAATATATAGCCACTCCACAGTTAGTTCGTGCTTTTCTATATAATTTACCCTAGCTAGTGTTAGTTATGCAGCTATTTGTAGCTAGGTGTTGCTAATATTTCATCCTTTCATCCTTTTTTTTCTTCATTGCAGATTTTGTAAAGATAATTTTGATCGAGATTACAAGGCGACCATTGGAGTGGATTTTGAAATTGAACGCTTCGAAATAGTAGGAATACCATATAATCTCCAGATGTAAGTTGAAACATTGTGCTTAAGTATCACATAGAGTACAGTCTAGGTGGAGTTTGAATTGCTGCAGGCTCTAATGGAATAAAGATTAAAAAAAAAATGCCCATTGCATAATACGATATGAAGAACAGGTTCTCTACCTGGACTTGCAGTTTAAGTTAATAAATAAACAAATAAATACATATATAATCCTGTCTTGGATCTCTTAGTCCTAAAAATGTTAAAATTTTGTCAATGAAAATTAATTTTGGGTGTCTTGCTCCATTTCATTACAGTTCTGCCTTTTTTACTCAAGTTTCTTGGAAGAGAAGCAGAAGCTCTTGTAACAAACTTTGTCAAGTGCTATTGTTGTTCCATTCTGTCCTTTGGGTTTAGTGTGCATTACAATCATGGAACTTGACTTTACTGGGAGGATTTATTCCTGCAGCAATTGAAATCAACTGTAATGTGTCCGGTGGCTTCACTGTCTCCTAATTGCAAAATAAGTGGTTTTCCTTAAAACATAGAAGGCTCAAGTGAGTCCAAAATCTTTCTGATTTTCACCTTTGTTTATCAGCCTATTGGGAATCCTGGCCTTCTCTTACCTGCTTTGGTTCTGCTTAAGGACGTCCTTTGGTATTTTAAGCATCTAGCTATATTTTTTCTGGAAAGAATGTTACTGAATCTACGCTGTAGTGTGATGTAGAGCAGAAATAAGATGCTTTGTATGAAGTATTTTAGTGCATGAATCTTAAAACTTTTTTGCTTGGAAACACATTTTCTCTGAAATCTCAGTGCCTAAAGATGCAAATAGATGGCTAGTGGGATTTATTGGAAAACACTCAATTTTCCACTGATTTCAGTGCCACTGTGTTTTTGAAAATTCTGTCAGGCACTGTCTTCTACAAAGACAGGCAGAGAGAGCTGGGGATGTTCAGCCTGGAGAAGAGAAGACTCCAGGGAGGCCTTATAGCAGCCTTCCTGTACATACAGGGGACTGCAGGAAAACTGGGGAGGGTCTCTTTGTCAGGAAGTGTGGTGATATGACAAAGGGTAATGGTTTTAAACTAAAAGAGGGTAAATTTAGATTAGATATTAGGAAGAAATTCTTCACTCAGAGGGTGGTGAGGCACTGGAAAAAGTTACCCAGAGAAGTTGTGGATGCCTCATCCCTGGAAGTGTTTAAGACCAGGTTGGATGGGGCCCTGGGCAACTTGGTGTGGGAGGTGTCCCTGCCCATGGCAGCAGTGCTGGAACTAGATGCTTTCCAACCTAATCCATTCTATGATGTTTGGAATTTGAGTGCCTTTAAAAATCTACACTGAAACATCAGTACTTTGTCAGCTGAAGCAAGAAGGTTCATAGGCTACTAACCTGAAGGTTGCCTTATCTACAGATTCTTCAGTGGCTGGGTAAAACATTTCCATATGATAAGCACTGGTGCCCCCTCTAGCTGAGAGGTTTACCCACATGCTAAAATTGCAACTACCAATGACTGGTAGTGCTATGCTACAGCAAAAACCCAAATGTCTGTAGTACTGGCAGTAGCTGGCAGAAGTGTATATCATCTTTGTTATTAAGAAGCCCTTCTGTCTGTCCTTCTTTCTTTTTCTTTTTTTTTAATTCTTTATTGGTGTCATTAACGGAGAGATATCATATCATAAGTTACAAGATTCTAGTGTGGGCTAATATGTAATTTAGCTAGTATTAGCCCAGAAAATAGTTTCAAAATCAGGTTGCCCTAGAAATACATAGCAATGACATAGATGAGGAAATGATGCTTTAATAATTTTTTTTTTTTTTTTTTTTTACCATGCAAAATATGAATGTTTGAATTGTGTTTCAAAGAACGGTCTCCAAAATGACCAGTTAGGAAAAAAAATAAAAATTAAAACAAATAAATAAGGATAAAACCAGAGTTAAAATGGCTTCATTAAATAATAGGCCTTTACTGTATTTCTATCAGTAGTTAATGAATAACATGTTCCAGATGGCAACAATTCTCTGCTATCACATTCTTCTCCAACGTGTACCAGTCTGTTGCTTCATTAGCATGTTTACTCAGGTTGCGCTAGGTTTCATTAACCTGGAGTTTCTTTTTTTTCCCCATTGCACAGATGGGACACAGCAGGTCAGGAAAAGTTCAAGTGCATTGCATCTGCTTACTACCGAGGAGCAGAGGGTAAGAACAATATTAATCTGACCCTGGCTGTGACAGGATATGGTACTTTATACAGAAACATATATACATACACCTATATGTGTTCCTTGCAAAGGTACCTGTAGATACAATATGATGGAATGGGCTCTCCATTATTGGAGAGAGGAAGAGACTGAAAACCTCATGAATAGATTACTTGTCACACCTGCAAGCTCTGAATGTTATGATGATGAAGTAATAAAAAATGGCAACTGTGTCTAGAGGGGAAAGAATTTCAATTTTGGGTAAAATTTTTGCTAGACTGAGAAGTGTGTACCTCCACTATTCCCATAAGAGGCATTTTTTTTCAGGAATTAAAGGGGTCCTAAAATAAAAGGAGTATTTGATCTTTACCTGTAGTCTGCAGACTATAGCACTATTAAAGTTGAAGACTGAGGATGGCAGTCTTACTGGGTGCTAGAGAAGGAAGGGGAGTAAACAAATCAGTAGTGTCCCACCTCTATGTTAAACCTACTGTTGCACTTTGTATGTAAGCATTCTTTCTGTTTCACAAGTTGAGTCGAATTGGAGAGACTTCTGATACACTTTTTAACTTAATTACTTTTTTCTTTTATTGCAGTAATAATAACAGTGTTTGATCTGGCTGATATCCAGACTTTGGATCACACCAAGTAAGTTTCTGTATTTTGGCTTAGCCTTTACAGCTTTCACAGGGGGTTTAATTGCCTTCTATGGCCTGTAGTTGCTGAGGACTTGTAGGATTATGAGTGTGTTTTCTGCTGAGATATGAAATGAATGGTGATAGGCATGTGTTTGGAATAGTTCTGAAAAAAATGCTGAGCATAAATTTGAACTTCATCTCTGACTTCCTTTGTAGTCAGTGGAGAGAAAAAGGCACTTCACTAAGAGCTGGATCCTTCCAAAACTAGACACACAGGAAGAGATGAAGAGCATCTCAAAAGCATCTTTTTTTCCTCCATTTGCTATAAACAGAGTAACAGGTTTGCCTCTGATGTAGATAATGAAATCAATGTGATGCATCTCATGCATAAAGTCTCAGGAGTCTCAATATTATTTTCTTTCTCTAGTTTCTGTAGTGATTCTGTTATAATAGAACAATTCACTTGGAAGAGACCTTCAAAGGTCATCTAGTCCAACTGCCTGATCATTTCAGGGCTAATCAACAGTTAAAGCATATTATTGGCAGCATTATCCAAATGCCTCTTCAACACTGACAGGCATGGGCAATCAACCACCTCTCTAGGAATCTTGTTCCAGTGTTTGACTGCCCTCACAGTAAGGAATTTTTTTTTCCTAATGTCCGGTGTGAACCTCCCTGGCACAGCTGTGCACTATCCCATACATCTGTCAAAAAAAAAAAAAAAAAAACAAAACTCAAGGTGTATATATAGGTATAGCTAAATTTGCTAGTTTAAGTACTTGAAATGTTTTGGGTATAGCAGCACACTAACTGATGTGAGCAAATTTGCTCTGCTTTTAGTGCAGGCTGCAAAACCCAATGTGGATCTGTAATCCACACTGTTGTTACCAGACTCAGAGCTTATATATTTCTAAGATACTGTTATGACTGTAAGGCAGGTATGTCTTTCTCTACAATCTGTACTCTGTCTTATTTAAATGTGTATTAGAGTATTCCCTTAGAGTACTGTTGTGGTATTTAAATCATTTACATAGGACTTGATAAAATTATATATATATTAGTGTCTCTGCTTGGTTGAAAATAATTGAAACCTGTGAACCTGATTTCCACCCCACACACACTCTCTTCCTTCCTTGACTTGTGTTGGATGACTCAAGAGGAACTTGATTACCAGAGTAACAAAAATATAAAAGCTTATGAGACGAGAGTCATGCAGCCTTCATAGGGAGATATCTTGTAATCTTGCTGAATAGATTATTTCACTCTTCTTTATTCATTTCTTACCTAATCTGCTGTGTTGTTCATATTTTTAACTCTGCTTCTTGTTTTTTATTCCTTCTCTCTATCAAAACTCTGCCCCCTCCCCTTATACTGATAAATAACATGTCTGGGTGTTAATATTACAGCTGAATTTGCACTCTACAGCGGGCATGTTTGAACTTTTCATTAGTGGAAGGCATATATTCAAAGGAGCTGGAATAGCTCCTGTTTCCCTCCTGTCTAAAAAAAGAGGCTTTTGACACTCTCACAGAAGTTCATCCTCTTCCTTTTTTTGTGACCCTATTATCTACCTCTGATATTCCATACTTCCTCTGACACTCTCATCTCTTTTCTGCATTTCAGACAGTGGCTGGAAGATGCTTTGAGGGAGAATGAGCCAGATTCCAGCTTCATATTTCTGGTCGGAACAAAAAAAGATTTGGTGGTAAGCAAATAGCAAGATATTGATATGATTGATCATGGAAAACAAATGAGAGGGAAAATGGTCTTAAAATAACATGCAAGAAAGCAAAATTTGTGGAAGGGGGAAAAATTGTAGTCTTAGAACAAGAAGAAGAGATAAGAAAGAGGGGGAAAAAAGTATTAAAAAAGGGTTGGGGAGAAGCTCGTTTTTGAGCACAGTAAAAATAGATAGAATAGAAAAAAAGGATCCAAGACAGAGGCAAGGATTAAACAAAAAGAACCATTATGATTATTTGGTCCTGTAACTCTTCTGCTGAGAAAGATAGAGTACCAAGAATTTGAAGATCAATAACCAGGCTGTTTTCTTTACAGCTCTCTGCTGCACTATATAGTTAGATACAGTGGTCAACCTCCTTGTTGTTTTGTTTCAATGCAGTAGAAGGTGAACAGAGTCTTCCATTTTAGAAGCAATACTAAGTGATTTCTTTTAAAGTATTAGAACATTTTTGCAATAGTGCATGATTACACAAGTTACGAGGCAAGGACAGAAAGGCCACTGTGAAAACTGTCCGCCTCACAGGATAGGTGCTATCAGTACCTCTGTATTATTACTAGCACAGGTATACTTCTTATCTTAAAGATATTTCTTGGTATTTACTCAGTCAGATGCTGTGTGTGAAAGGACAGAGATCGATGCTATCCGCTTTGCCAATGAGATGCAGGCAGAATACTGGTCGGTTTCAGCCAAAACAGGTAAGTTACTGCAAAGGATATAAAAATAAAGTAACCACAGAGTATTAAAGAGGGAGGAAGTTAAAAATTCCTTATTTCAATACAGTTTATTTATTTACTGTGTTGCATTTTGTTGCTATCAGAAACTTCAGATTTATTAATGGTTGATTTTATTTGAGCATCTGTATGTGTGCTTACATTGTCATGTTTACAGAAAGGACTACTTAGGTTGCTGTGCAATGTCTAGGCATGTTTAATTAATGGATAGTTACATAAACACGTGTGTGTACTGCTAGATACATTAGGAATGAAACAATTATGCCACAAACTGAATTCTCCCTGTTGCTAATTAAAAAAAAAAAAAAAAAAGGTATGGTAGAGGATACAGTATTCCAGAGTGAAAAAAAAAGACATTCTGTCTGCAGTGATCAGAGAAAGACTGTTGGAAATGCCTGATACGTCACAGTGTTGAGCGGTGGTGTGTTCACAGATATGCTTGTTCATGTTTGAACATGCACTGATGTGCAGTTGCAAAAATGTATCGTTTCTGTCCTGTTTCCTAGGGGAAAATGTCAATGAGTTCTTTTTCCGAGTTGCTGCCTTGGCCTTTGAACAGTCCATGATAAAGGAGCTGGAGAAGACCATGGGGCACGTGGCTCAAATTGGGACGGGAAACCTCATCAGTATGTTAAATTTTGCTTCTTGTGTGTATTTTCCACATTTATGCTCTCAATGACTGGGCAGATTTTATTGAGCATCAAAGCCTGTCTCACAGAGCTGCAAGTGTATTAACTTCGGTGTCTTCCTGAGTTCTGACATGTAGGAATGACTTGGGATGCATCCAGCTGTTCTTACCCTTAATATTGGATGGTACCATTTCTTGTGAATTGATTTTTGTAACTTCTTGGTTTCTACAGAACTGGAAAAGAACCTGATGGAAATCCCAGAAGGCAACACTCAAGCCAGCCCAAGTTGCTGCTGACTGTCAACTGCTTCTGCAAGTGCCTTACTTCTCTGTAGTCCTGCATAGAGCACCTGCAACAACAAAAGCTCTCGGAAGTAAATCAGAAAGTAAAGTAATCAGAAAGTAAATCAGAAGTAAAAAGTTGTATTTTTGGAAATGAGGGAGGAAAATCTTATCCAAGCTTTCTTTCTGAGTGTTCACTTGTGCTGGATGGTATGGTTGTTAGATAAGCTTTTCTCTCTGTAGTGGAAACATGACATGCTTGTCTTAATGCAAGAAGATGTTGCCAGCACCATGTGCTCACCTGTCTGCCAGAAAAACTTGTAGTCAAATGTTAGGTAACTTTACTGTGTTGAGTTTTGATAATTCTCTAGAAATCTTGAGTACTGAAGTTGTGTTCTCATGGGAGCAGAAAACAAATGGCAGTTCAGAATAAAGGCTGCTATCAATCTTTTTGACTTCTAAAAATATTATTAGATCATAGCATAATGTTACTCTGACTTGTTTTTATGTATTCCAAATGTATTAAAACAGTTACAGAAGTTTTTTTTCTTCTTCTTCTTTTTTTTATAATAAGGAACAGGTATGGAAGTACACAAATGCAGGCTGCATAGTTTTCATTGTGATTTCTCCATCCAGGCAAAATCTGTGCTTTTGTCTTTTCCACTTGAGAATCAGAGCCCAGTTATTTCAATATTTTCAAGGCTGGGAGAAGTCCAGATAGGAACTTTGTTGTTTCATCCCAGCTGCCTAATATTTTGAAAGTGCTACCAGATAAGAATGCTATAGTTTTCCAATCTCTTGAATAAGAAAGAACAGATTGTGTAACAGTGAGTGACAGAGAAAAAATAGAGTTCATGTATTCCGTCTTCCAAAGAGGATGCAGAATCCTTTTCTGCATTAATCTTCTTGAAGATTGTCTGCAAGAACTACAGTTCTATTATGTTGCTAAGAGTAATTATTGGCATTTTATTCTAATTGTTTTTTTTTTGTTTGTTTGTAGTAATGTAACATGATTCTGGAACCATATGCAGTCTCAGTCATGAACTTGTTCATCTCTGTCTGTGGTAGGAACTCTGAGCTGGTAAGGTTAGATTCAATGCTGCTGCTAAACTTGTAGTCACTCTTTCTGCTTTTACTGGACAAGATAATTTGATCATGTTACGCTGGGAGCAATTTGCTCCACTGCATACTAGAAGCTGTAATAGTAGAGAAATAGTTTTTGCCATTTTGTGAAAAGTTTTAAAAGTACATGTGGGTTTAGAGAGGTGGGAAAAGAGGTTCTCCCAAGAAGACACATGCTCAGTAAGCCCTACAGTATTTGCTGTATGAAGATGTCGTTACTGAATGCTTACTGTAGAACCTGCTCTCTGGACATCCTGCTGTTACTTGGTGTGCTGGCTGTATCAAAAATCATTGCCCCAGTTCTGGCTTTCCAAATACCCTTTAACATAACCTTGTGCAATCAGTTATTTAGAAATTGCAATCATTGTCTAATAGAGAGAGATTATCTCTGGGCACCACTTAATTTTACATAAGTAAAGCAGCTTTAGAAAACTCTTCTGCTCTTTGGGCAGCAATGACTGATGCCAAAAGATTCTGCTGTTTTAGAAGTCGTTCCTGCTGACAAATGACATTGCCAGAAATTTGAATGACAAATAACATTGTCGGAAATTACTGTAATAAATATTTGCTCAGTATATGTGAAACGGTGTTAGTATGATTGATTTTGGTAATTAGGTTTCAACTGCAAAAGTAGAAAAGAAGTTAAAAGGATAAATAAAAAATCCCATAAAAGTTATAGGGAAATGAAATAAATGCATCTCGCTAAACAGAAAGACTGCTTCTCTAGAAAACTCTTTATCAGCTGCTTATGACTTTATAATTCTAAGATTCAAATCCAGCATTACATGCTATACTGGCATAAGAAAGAGTGAAATGTTTTTTTGTAATGTTCTAGATTTCTTAACTGCAACTGTTTTAAATGTGGAGAGACAGAAGGAAACCTGTGGATGGTTACAAGTTACAGTTTCAGAAGATGTTTGTTCAATCATTACAAAAACTACAGTATCTGGAAAACTGAGAAAATAAAGATAACTATTTATTAATGGATCTACATATCAAGCTAAAAATATTCTAGACTCTCAGCTATTTTTAACCCCAAAATTGTTTCCTAAGAAATAGGAAAAAGTGGAAGAAAAGATGGCTTAAACAGCCTTTACTTTTATTAAAAGTAAATTACTTTTATACTTCTATGTCTTATGATATGAACTAGAGGAGCTTCAAAGAATATAATGAATAGAGATCTGCGAACTCTCTCTCTCTCTCTCTCTTTAATCAGACAATCTCCTATTTGGCAATTGTACCGATTCTGTTGGCAAAGATGCAAATGTAGCATTTGGTAGAGAAGGTGAATATGTGGGGGTATGTAAGGAGCTATCTATGCAAATGTGTGATATTTTGACCTTCTGATGTTCTGTGTATTTCATCTCACAAATCTCTTTCACAAGGTGATAAGCATGTACTCTACTTGTACCATGCTTTCCACTGAGTGGGCAGCATAGCCATGATCTTTGTGTTCACTGAGTTTGAATGAGAGTAGAAAAAGATAGATCATTCTACTGCAGTGTATTATGTATGTATATGAAACATCTTGTATTTGAATAATGCTTTTCAGAAGCAATTTTAGAAGCACGGTGGAGACACATAACCACTCCTGTGTACTGTGCTGTGGATGAGTACTGATATCCTTGGGTTATGATAGATAAATAGAAACTCACAGAAGTGGTATTTGTGACTTTTTAAAAAATTAGTCCTCTATTTTCATATGGAAAACTTTCTCTGAAGTAATTTGAAACTCACAATTTTGTCTTTCTTTCATTCAGTTATTCTCAGTTCATTTCTTTATTAAAGACTTCATTGTATGAGTAAATGATTCATAAAATAGTTATTATTCTAGAACTGGGTTTCAAACTTTTGTTTGCTACTTATGATGAGTAGGCCTGAGTTTCAGACCAAATTTTGATTTCATATATATTTCTTGGACATAAGCAGGTGTCTTGTCATGCACTTTGAACATGCCTTGAGCATGTCAGAGAAGAGAACTTGAACACACACTATCAGATAGTGGTGTTCCAAGGACAATAATGTACCTGTAGGTGGACAAGTTCCGCGTTGCTGCAGCAGTACTCCTTCAGCTGGGAATTGCCTATACCCACAGCGCATTCTGGCAGTTTCACGTGGCTGTTACTGAGCAGACAAACTGCTCTGGTTCCTTCCTGGAACCATTGATAATGGTCCTGGAGGCCAAAAGGTAGGTTTTAGGATAGCATGCCTTGTCTTCTTGTCTAGGCTAGGTGCTAGGTTTTGGTGCAGTCACGGTGTCAGTGTCTGCAGCTGCAAAATGAATCAGAAATAAATCAAAGGAAAAAAAAATCAGGTTATGTTTTTCTCAAAAAAAATAAAATATCTCCCAAGGGTTTCTTTTGTTGCTGACTGCAATTCTTGTACAAAATCAGAGGTGTAATTTCTTCAGCAATGCAGTCATGTTGCTTGGAAAATCAACTGGGACAGTTTTTCTAATGATTCAGTGCATTGCTTGATGTCATTATTGGTTTTTATCGTCTCTAGTTCCAAAAACTTTATGCAAAATTGTCAATCAGAAACTATCCCCTGACAGTGGTCTGACTCCATCCAATCTATGACAGATGCTTTGAGATTTTTTTAAGTCCCAGTGGGACTTCCCCTGCAAAGAACTCAGTATTAATAATTGATAATCTAAAATGAATCTTAGATCATGTTAGCACAAAGGAAACCTAACTTCAGTGGGAAAATAAACATCAGTTTGCAAGTTCTTAAATGTTCCTGTCTGGTCTGTGTTGTATTCTATGCATGTTATTCCATTCTATCAGCAACTTCATTTGTTTTGAAGAAGCCTTAATATTATTGAAAACAATGTCAGAACAACTGACATTAACTCTAAACACAAGCAGGCTAAAACATAATTTTATACCAGTTGAAAACTTCATAGCGAACATGGCACCAGTTTCAGCACCGGCTTCCTTGTGGAATTTGCAGGTGAGAAGTTGGATAACTTGAAATTCAGAGAGAGTCTGAAGCAAAGTTAAAGAACAGGTGTAATAATCTCCCCAAAGATGTATTAGTGTTATGCTGTTTCTTGTCTTAATAAGTACAAGCTAAATGGTTAATGAGCTTCTGTTTAAATAAGCATGTATATCTCTTTGAGGAAAAACTGATAACGGATCAAAAGCCATTCAAGAAATAGTCACCTGGCAGGCAAATTTCATTTTTACTATAAAACCCCCTTTCATTCTAATCTTTAGTGATTTTGTTTCTGCCATTTGAGTGACTATTTGACACTTAGGGTGTTATTCTTTATATTCTCATAGGTCATGTGATTCAGACCTTTCCTGTTGGTTCTCAGCTCAGGCTCATCTCACTGAGGTACAACCAGAGTTCATTCTTCATGAGTAGATGTCGTATTCTGTGTCTTTTCAGGTTTTCATCAATAGTCAGAAGTTGTTCTGGGGAGTATAACAAAGCCTACCAGTGTGCAAATGCAATAAACTTCTCACTGTATCTCATCCTCATAGGATGTGAGTTAAAATGAAGTGTTTGGCAGGTTAAAGTTGTAGCAGAATCTCCATTAGTTAATGGAGATGGCTGATGGCCCTTTATTTTGGGCCATAAGGTTGTTCTCAAGGCAACAAATTGCCATTCTCTGAATCTTAAGAAACGGGGTTCCCGTGTTCCTGGTCTCACAGAATAATTTAGGCTGGACAGGACTATGGGAGATAACTGGCCTAGCCAGACTCTACCACAGTGTGCTGCCTTGTAATACAAAAATACGATTTATTAATTTCAGCCACATATGAATGAGAAATCATGTTTTATTTCTCCTTAGAAAGACTCTGCTTATGTGTTTCCATTTTTTTTTTTGTTTTGTTTTGTTTTCTTACAAAACTCCTGATTCTCCCGTGTGGAATCATGATAAAGTTCATAACCTGGAGCTCCGCTTTTAAGGCTAAGCGGACTAGCTCTTCTTTCCCACAGGAGGGAGCTCCATGGCCAGTTCAGTTCCTGTTCTGTTTCAACTGGCAAGAACTGGCAATCTCTTGTGTGCCAGCAGAGGGCGTGAGCTGGATGGGCTGGCTCTTTAGCCCCCTTGTCACAGCATGCTCTGTCACCAATCCCAGATACATGTCTGCCTCCAGAGCCCTAATGAAATTTTGTATCCTGATAAAACTATACTCAGTCGAATGTAGAAAGTATAAGCAAAAATTCAGAGACCCCGTCAATGGCCACCAGAACTTCTGATGCTGTACTACCTCAATGTATACAGAGGCTGCAGTTTTTTAATAGTGTTCACCGAAAGTTAAGTGTGCATACAGAAGTCCCTCTGACTCATCAGAATTCTTGCTGTCTCTGAAAAAGTGAGCCCAATGAGTGTGAGAAAACACCCTAGAAATAATAAAACAAACCAATAACAACAAAAAAACTATGAACAAATGGGGGAAACAAATTCGTAACATATCCTTATCATGTAATATGTCATTATTTTAATCATGCTAGTAAAATCTTAAATGTCATATTACTAGAAATATATTGTGTGTCATAATGTCATTGTTCAAACCGGCATGACGGCAAACAGTATCAATGGTGAAAAGCCAATTTCTTTCTGTGAAAGATGGAAATTCCCTGGAAGGCTTTTATAGATATTTACTAAGTATACAGATTTCATTATGATTTTGATTATAATCTGTTTTCCACATAGATCAGCCAGTGTGTTAGAAGCTGAGGAAACAAGTGCAGGAAAAGAGGTTAAAGCCAGGAAACGAACAGCAAGGGAGATGAACTATGCAAAGCTGAATGCATGATTAGCCGTTTGTGATGTCTGAAAATATTTGATATGTCATATCAAAAAGCGTGAAGAGGAAAATGGTTTAGTGGATTATGAAACATTGCATATTTTGAAGGTAAGAGTACTGCTCTTGTGGACTTGTGCTTTTCATGCTTAAGGAACTATATTAGTTATTGCTGGGGCTATATTCCACAATCTTTTCTCATAAAATGCATGAGAAAAGGTATTCCTCACTTTGGGGATTTGTCCTACCTCAGGCATGAAAGAAGCAGGCTTCTGAGGGATGTGAGGTGTACAATATCTCACTTTTCCCATCATTCAGACAGGAAAACTGCAATTTCAGGTGTGTCCATTGCTGCTTTTTCAGAAGTTGAATTAGTATGTGGAAAGGGTGCAGGGCCTAAACACAGCTGTGTACCCCGATTTCAGGTGGAGTGAGAGTCAGCAGCCAGCCCCTGTTCAGCTTGTTTGCCCCCCTTCGCCCAGAGCCGGGGAGCAGGGCTCCTGCTTGTTCTGCCTAGGCTAACATACAGGACAAAAGCACACCTAATCTCTGAACAAAGCAGACTTTATTCCCAATATCAGAGCGCTTTCGGAGCACCAGCTGGGCACTGATAACACAGCAAGGACCAAATGAATGACGAGCCTGCTAGTACCCAGCACCTAGGTTTGAGGTGAATCATAGAATCATTACGGTTGGAGAAGACCTCTGAGATATCTGGTCCAACCATCACCCTACTACCCATGCCTCCCACCAAACCGCCAAGTCCAGCCTCTCCTTAAACACCCCCAAAACCCTCAGCGGGGCCTGAGGGGTGCAGCTGGGAGCTCAGGAGGGCCAGAACAGCCCCCTCCGTGCTCACACCTCGCCGCCCTCCTCCCTCGTGCCCCCGCTTCGCACACCGCTGCCTTTGTCTCGGCGCCAGCCTTCGCCGGGCCGGGCCTCCGAAGGCAGCGGGGGCCCGGGCTGCCCCTTTAAGAGGCCCCAGCACCGTGTCAGCCGGGCTCCTGCCCTGCCTCCCTTCTTCCATCCTTCCCTGCCTCCTTCCCTCCCTCCCTGCCTCCCTCCTTCCCTCCCCTTCCGCAGCGCCGCGGCTCGGGGCGCCGCCGGAGCCGGGCCGCGATGGGCAGCCGCGGGCAGCCTCCGGAGCCTCGCCGCCAGCCTCCGCTTGCAGAGCCGCGCCGGGGAGGCTGCCGCGGGGCCGCGGGGCGCTCCGGCACCGCCGGGTAGCGGCCGGGCTCGCCGCCCTGCGCCCGGAGGCCAGCACAATAGCCGGGAGGAGGAGGAGACAGGGAAAGGGGCAGGGGGAAAGGAGGAGAGAGAAAGAGAAAGCACAACACGGGGGCTGGCCGGGGGAGGACGGAGCGGAGGGCTGCCGAGAGCGGCTGCACCGAGCAGCGGGGCCGGGACGGCAGCGGCAGGAGGTGGGTGGGTGGGTGGGGGGCGATATTTACCTTCTCTCCCCCACCCTGAGCCTGCTCCTTTGTCCACCTCCCCTTTGAAGTGCTCTGAAATCGCCGGGGTGGGAGCGTTGTTGTTCGCTAGCAGAAGAGCGGTCATGACGGGGGGAGAGTAGTGAGTGCACGGGGGCTGGGGCCGGCGAGAGGTGGAGGAGGTGAGGAGCAGAGATTGTTTCGAGGATTGCCGTTTGCCTCCCAGTTCCTCTGCATGGACCGTGAAAGAGACGCGTTGAGTTGACCCTGCCGGAGCTGTTTCTGCTTCTACATGTGAGATCCGGTTGCTTTATTCTCTTCGGCTATCTCTCTCCAGCTTCCCTCCCTTATTCTCCACTTATTTACTCCTGTATGCAAAATGGTGGACCCTGTGGGGTTTGTGGAGGCTTGGAAAGCACAATTTGCAGACTCTGAGCCTCCTAAAATGGAGCTGAAATCTGTGGGAGATATTGAACAGGAGCTGGAGATGTGCAAAGCATCTATCCGGAGGCTGGAGATGGAGGTCAACAAGGAGAGGTTCCGCATGATTTACCTGCAGACTCTTCTGGCAAAGGAGAAAAAAAGCTATGATAGACAGAGATGGGGTTTTAAACGTGTTTCTCAGTTGCCTGAAGGGGGTGCAGAGCAGCAGATCCAGGACCTGCATCATCACCAGTCTGCTGACCAAGATGAATATGAAAAAAGCAAGTCACACCACGGGGAGGAAAAGTTCAAACCCAGGATACCTTCTCTGCGGAAGCTGTCTACCCAGAGCGACGGGTCAGACCTGTCGCCTTTGGACAGTCCCCATCATGGGGAGGGAGAGCAAGACAGGTGTAAGTACTATGGCGAAGAGAAACTGAAGAGAGTTGTAGAAGATACGGAGACTCGCTGCGATACAGATGGATCTCCTTCAAAACACAGATCGGCTTCCACTCGCAGGCTAGCGGGATCTGCTGAGAAGCAGGCATCTTTTGAACCTATTTCTAAGGACAGAGGGAACAGCACCAGTGTGGCAGCCCTAAGGTCTAACTTCGAGAGAATTAAAAAGGGGAATTCACATCATTCTGGAGATAACAAGGATGTTGTTGAAAAGCCCTTCTATGTGAACATGGAGTATCATCACGAGAAGGGTCTAGTGAAGGTCAATGATAAAGACGTTTCTGATAAAATAAGCTCTCTTGGTAGCCAAGCCATGCAAATGGAACGCAAAAAGTCCTTGCACTCCCTTCCTTCTACCGTGGTACCCAGCTTCAACGAATTCCAGAGGCCTGCTTACAGGGGAAGGTCCTCAGAGAGCAGTTTTGGCTATGATGGAGAATACGAAGATGCTGAACTGAACCCCAGGTTTCTCAAAGATAATCTGATTAATGCCAATGGCAGCAACTGCTCACCTTGGCAGCCCATGGACTTTCAGCCCTATCAAAGTATCTATGTTGGTGGAATGATGGGGGAGGCAGAAGGGAAAGGACCTATCCTGAGAAATCAGAGTACAACCGACCAGGAAAAACACCTCACTTGGCCCAGGAGATCTTATTCCCCGAGGAGTTTTGAAGATATTGGAGGAGGATATACTCCTGATTGTAGCTCTAATGAGAACCTTACCTCCAGCGAGGAAGACTTCTCTTCAGGGCAGTCCAGCCATGTCTCCCCCAGCCCCACCACTTACCGCATGTATCGGGATAAAAGTCGTTCTCCGTCCCAGAACTCTCAGCAGTCCTTTGACAGCAGCAGTCCACCGACCCCCCAGTCTCAAAAACGGCACCGGCAGCAGCAGGTCGTTGTGTCTGAGGCTACTATTGTGGGCGTACGAAAAACAGGACAGATCTGGCCAAGTGACGGAGATTTGCCTTCTGGGAGATGTCACCAGGACAGCTGCTTCCATGGGGATGCAGGTGTGTACCAGATTTTTTTTTTTTAAATGTACAGAGCAGGAATTGGCATCATGGAAATGAATGGGAGAGATTTTCTAGGTTACCCTGGGTGAATAACCCAAAGTGGGCAAGTGTTTAATGTGAAAAGTCTGTTTACCTTGTAGTTGTCCTGTTCTAGGAAGGTCCTGCAGAAGTACACCACAGACTGCATTTTAGAAACACAGATTGGATTCCCAAAAGGGTCGGTTCAGGCTTCTCTTGAGAGGATCAGCCGAGTCCTACGTTAATCAGTTCTCAAAGTTTCAGTGTCAACACTGACGTAAATAGGGGCCAGAACTTCTCAGGGGTTGTAAAGCAATCATTCCTTCCCTCTTATTCTTGCATTGAGTAGTTAAACCCTCCCTCAGAGGTGATAGTATGGCAACATGCTCCAACCTGAAGGTTTTGCTGGAGTTTTACCAGAAATGATGCTCTTCCCACAGTCTTGTTTTTTTCCTGCCAGTATTAATTGGATTGCTAGTTTCTCATTCTGTTTTGTGTCATCCTTCAATTATACTGATTGGAGGCGATGATTGTGCAACCCTGTTGAAGCTTTCTGCTATCGCTAAGTGAGAGAATAACTTTGAATATCAGGAAGCCCCAAGGGAGAGCTCTTAATTTAATTTTAGCAGAATCAAAATTTTTGTTTGGGGAAGAATGGGCCATGTTTGAACTCAGTCTTGTGTGAGTTATTCAGGCACGCAGATGTCTGTGTGGAACTGCAGTGGATTTACAGCTGGTGGAAGAGGTGAACTATGTTTATTCAGGTAGACTTAGTGAATATATGTGGACATCTGAATCTATCTAGCAAGGCAAGGTACATACTGTAGATGATTTCTTGTATCAACACCAGCACTAGCCTTCTGTGCAGTAAATGAAAAGTGATTAAATCCAGGAATGAAAAAGCAGTATGGGTGTTTTGATAGACTTTCATTCTAAATCTGTGAGTTACTCTGTTATTTTTTTCCTTTTTCTTTGAATCTGTCATTTTAATAAGGGGGTTAACATAATGTTTGTTAAAAGGATTGAATTCCTGAAGTAGTAGGTGAATGAGAGGTCTATGAGATGTTACTTTCCCAAGTTCATAGAATCACGGAATGGTTTGGGCTGGAAGGGACCTTAAAGATCATCTAATTTCACCCCCCCGCCATGGGCAGGAATACCATCCACTACACCAGGTTGTGTGAGTTTGGCATAAAGCAACTTTGCTGAAAGGAGATTGCTGTTTTTGCTTTCCATGCTGGTTTGTTTGTTTATTTTGCCAGCAGCGCTTCTGGGAGTAACAACAGAGGGAGAACTCCTTCCTCCCACCCCCTGCCATCCTTGCAACCTATTGTTTTATTAGTGGGAAGCTGTACAGTAGTAATGGATGTTCACTGTACATGGAACCTCAGCATCCTGTCCTCACAGCGACTTCTTTATCAGATGGCATATACATACCTGCTTTCTATCTGAGACTACTGCGTTCTAGTTTGAGCCTATGCATATGTTTGTATCTTGTGGGAAGCACTCGCAATGCAGGGGAGAGGCTGGATTGAGTGCTGTTTTAAACTGAGCTGCAGCCATCTGTCTCTGCTCTTGTTTACTGATGCTCTTTAGATGACTGGGAAGCCTCCTGGCAGTTGCAGTTTTTGCAGAAGAAAACAAAGGGGCAAAACCAACAAAGGTCGATGAAGCTCGAGGACAAATTCAGCTTTCAGAAAGGCAGTAGATCATGTTTTAAATAGTTCAGCTTATGCTTTGTGGAATGCAATGGTAGTAAAAGGGGCTGCTGAAAACTCACAGTTGCTAAAATTTCTGCTTGTGCTGGAAAGCCTAGTGCATGTTCCTGAGGTTGGCCACGCAATTGCAGGCAAGGACAGAATGTAACTGATGCCCCTTCTGCTTTCTGCAGCATAGGGGGTAACATGCTTAGCAGGAACCTTCACCAGATGGCTAATCGGTATTGTCTTGCATGTTAGCTGGTGGCAACTTTTTACTTAACCAAGAAGGCTTGTGACTTGAGGAGGACTGTATTTTGGATTAATTCTTACTGAGCATTGTTTTATTTTTCATTTTTTTCCTGATTTGAAAGAAGTTTGATTGAATCTAATTGATAGAACCTCCTTTTTATAAAACAAAAGTCACGAGCAATCGCTGTGTGATTAGCTGCTTGGCTACCGTCCCCAACTATCATGTGCTGATGCGGCCTGTTCTGCATCACCATATGATACAAAGGCAGTTCACAGATATCTGCCAGCCTTTCTGCACCTGTGGTTCAGTCACTGCTTCTCTCAGTCTTCCCTGAAGTTGTGCGTGGACAGAGAGTGCAAGTTTAAATCCCATCAGGTTCTAGGCAGCCTTAATATTAATTAGCATCAAGTGGGATTTGTTCAACAGTGTTTGGCTTCTTTGTGCATTCAGATTTGTGTATGCTGCTGGCCTTGATCTTCAGGATGCTGCCTATAATAACGCTGAATGTGGCGTGGCAGGTGCAAAGCAAACTTTGTTTTGATCTGCCCTGCCAGTGCATCTTGAGCTTGGCTTGCAGACACGTGCTGTTTTATCTAAATACTTGGTTGAGTTCACAGTCAAGTGATGACATTTTGCCTTTGCATTACAAAAAGGACTAGAAGAAAGTAACCTAACTGGAGTGAAAGAAATCTAAGTCAATATTTGTATCCGGGTTCTTAGAGATGGGTTATCAAAAACCTTAAATGAGACCAAGGTAGTAGGCTTTCAGTTTTTTCCAAGGAGCAGAATGAGAGCTTGAGGGGTGAGCTTTGGTAATAACTGTACTTTCTATTAAATATACTTAAAATGGAGTCTGGGCAAAGATATTTATGTTAGGATGAATTACGTTACATTAATTTCCTACAGTGGGAATGCTTAATTCTGCGTTAAACTTGAATATTTTACTGTGATTTTGGAGGAAGAGCAATATATGAAAATATATATATATAATCTCCCCTCTCTCTACATATATTTATTTAATTCTGTCTACTGTTAAACAGTAGTTTTAGACCCACTGGAGACCCCCTTGTGCTTTTCTGCACATAATCGAGTTGAGAGTTGTGTAGTGCCCTTAGGCAGTGAAGAGGCCTTGGTTGCTAGTAAAAGTCTGTTCATTGAGGAGTACACTCGAGTTGCTGCTTGACATTAGAGCTTGCTTCATAAAACTGGTGCTTGCCTCTCTCAGGTCTGTGTATGAGCAAATTTTATCTATCTGCATAACAACATGCAAATTCTTTGTGCAGTCCACATAGATAAGCAGCTTTACAGGTAAGTACTGTAGATACCCCAGAAGTGACTTCTGTCCTCTTGAGAGGACAGGATGGTGCTCTCCCGAGACTGTCAGGCTGTAGAAAGCTGCCGACAGCCATAGTGCTCAATATAAAGTCAGTTTGGGGATATGTGTAATTTAATTTCATTGGGAGTAACTTTTATCTTATTGTAGCCTCTAAGTGTGGGAGTGCGGAGTGTCCCTTTCTGAAGGGCATGCAGTGTTCTTGGTGCTTTTAGTGAGTTTGATGTGTACAGAGGAAAGAGCACGGGAATTTATATATGCATGTGAACTATAAGACTAGAAACTCCTGTTATCTTAGCTGGGCAGAATGCCATTTTAAAGTGCATACTTACTTAGAACTGTAGATTTTTCAGTTTTATGTGTCTTAAATGCCTGACTAGATAGACATGCATCTGAATTTCCTACTTTTGAGGTCATCCTTATTTAATGGTAAAGCCCCAAGGAAGCATACAGTATATGGTCATAAAGGACACTGCTCTGTGTCAGTTTCTGCGAGGGTTCTGTTCCTGAGTTACTTGCATGTTCTAGGATCGTGGACAAGTTTCTCAATTATGCACTTTTTCCGCCCACTATTGTCTTCTGTGGATTTTACAAGATGCAGTTTGAAAAATGCTTTGCAATCTTTCAGCAGTATAAAGGCGACTCATGGGGGGCAATGCCAGTGCTGTTGCTGCTGTTTAGAATCAGTTGTATTTGAGCAAGAGGCAGACTCTAGTCCCCCACGTAGCAATTCTTCCTTCTGAGGATCTGAAATTAGGAACTTTCATAATGTGCAGTCACTTGTTTGGTTTAAGGGCTACTGGCTGCAGGTCCTGCTGTCAGTCTGTGACTTGCATTGGGGTCAGGAAAGAAGTTTAAACTTTCTCTGACAGCTGATTAGTTCATTTTGCTATTATTTTTTAAACACGTTTGATTCCTTTGCTCTGATGGTCAATGGATTTCCTAGGAGCACTGAAGACAAGATGCTGTTTAAATGCTTCCAGCCGTCAGTGCTTTCCAGAGATTTAATAGCTTTTTAGGTTATCTAGCTGCTTGTGCTACCACTCCCCTCTTCATAGTCCAGGGGAATGAAGAACTCTCCCTCTCTCTTTTTCTGCTAGATTTATTTTTCCCTCCAGCTGAGTTTAAGGGAGTCTGTGAAGCTTCTGCTGTAGTGTATTCTTTAGTCCATTTTGGTTTGGTTTGTTCCTTCTTCCACAAACAGTTGCTGACCCTTACCTCAGGCCCTCCATAAATAATGACATGTAGACGGATTTTATTTCTGCTTTTCTTAGGTTCACCCTAGATCGTGGAATTCCTCCCACCCCAACCTTCAGGTTCTTCTGCAGTTGCAAAGCACCTGCTTTGAAATGAGAGGGCAAGCCAACCCAGATAGTGGTTGATACTGGGAAACTCTAAAAAGTGCTGATGTGACTTGATCTGCCTGTATAAAGCTCTTTTACTGTTTTTCCCATGGAGTAAGTAGACCAAGAGTTACGAATTCTGGCAAAGATAGATCTGGGAGTAATGCATTGGGTATAAAGAATCTTGTCATTGCTGCTTAATTACCAACAGTTTTAAAGTGGTCTATGGGGCAGTAGAGATGAGTCTGCTCTGTGCAGCTGCCATAGCTGCATGAGGGCCTCTCAGGCAGTCGGTGACCTGGAGATGGTATTTTAACCTGCTGGTTAAATATAATACCAGTGCATGCTTCAAGTTTGGGAGTGTAACAGGAACTTAAAGCTAGGACCAAGTTGCAACAGAGCCATATGGATATCTGCATTGTGATGTGATGACCACAGACTCGAATGCTTTTCTGTATGCCTAAACAATTGGAGCTAAGTATTTTCAACCTGGTGATTTCACAGAACTAGAGGCCTAAAGTATTGCAGTGAATGCCACAGAACAAGGTGATAATGCCTTTGATCTGAGCAGGAAATGTGTAGGCAAGTGGGGCCAGAATATTAAGTCTGTGGCTGAGTGAGCTGATCTTCTGGTCCATATTGTTGACTCTGTTCAAAGTACTGAAAAAGCATCAGTTTATGGCCAAAACAGTCAAACTGACAGATGTGCATGTATTGTGCATCCATTGTGCTTCACTGGTGTCAGCATCAGTCCCAATGCATTCAGATGAAAAACACAGAGATGTTTGTTTGGCACAATGTTTTGATCCTGCCCCAAGAATTGGCAGGGAGAGGTGGGAGCATCCATAGACTGCCTGCTGCAGTGCACTACCTGTGCAGATGGAGGCTTTCTTCCGGGTGGCCGAAGGAAAAATAAGAAAAAGAGGGAGCACCAAAGGTCAGCAAGAGGATGGAGATGAGGATGGATATGAGGATGGCAGAATAGATCAGGGTTTGGAACTAATGCAGGGATTGTGCTTGTGCAACAAAACTAATTGCTGTGTAGAGGAATAGTCAAACATGGCAAGAAGGTGGGTTTGTCATAATATTTGATGCGAACGCTGACCATGGCTTATGAAGCCATTTACTTGCGGGATGGGGATGGACTTTTAAAGCAGTGAAATGCATGGGGGAATGAGATACTTTGGTCTCCTCTGTTTTGCCGTCTTTAGCAAAGCAATAGCACAGGTGTATGGTTTTAACCTTGAAGACTTTTGCTGGTTGGCATAAGTGCAGATAATTCTTGCAGCTGGCATGATCTCCACATACAGACTTTCAGAGGAGCAAACCAGAAAGGTTTTTCCTTTTGATTCTTACAGTCATGTTCCCTGAAGTTAATGTTGAAGCAAAGAAATCTAGGGGGTTTCAGAGAGTTGGTGTGGCTACTGATCTATGCAATTAATTGCATCTTCCATAAGTGCTTCCATTCATTGTGTGATGCTTCTAGTTTGGATATTTGAATAAAGTGCTGATTATTGTATCCAGTCACTTCTGGACTTGTTGCCTTGTTGGACTCTTGGCTTTTTTTTCACTGCTTGCAGAAACGCAGCTGCCCCTTTGTCACTACAAACGCAGCTAGCCTCATTGTCACTAGAAAATGTCACTGAGATGTGAACGAAGGTAATAAAGTGATTGGAATGGGGAGTAGACGTCCCAAGTGACAGACTTGGAAGGGGGAAGAAATAAGGTTTAATTCCCAAATTTGCTAAACCTTCAAGTGTGGGTTAGGAAATAGTTACGTGAACAGTGGGCAGCGTGCTCTAACTCACGGCTCTTAAAAGAAGTGTTGTGGGGAGTGGAGGGTGGTTAATAATCCACGTCTGGCTTTGCAGGCTGTCTGAAATATGGCCCAGCACAGGAGACAGAGAAGAATCCTGTGAGGGTTTGGGAGCCAGTAACAGCCTGGAAGTGGGTATCTACCATCCAGTTATAGCGTGTTTTGCAGTTCTCTCCCTAGTGCCCTCTCTGTTTCCCCAACCTGTTAAGGATAAACATAGTGCAGAGGCAAGGGAGACCTGTATTTCAGCTTCAAGGAATTTTGGAGGTCAGTTCATAAAGGTTAATGAGGTGAGGCTTGGCAAGCTGTTTACGGAGAATTGCTCCATTTCAATTACCGTAGGGAAGCATATTGCTGTTCATGAAAATCAGGCTGTTGATTGGAGGCACAGTCTATCTGGAGCTTGCTTTTCCCCAGAGAAACCAAGGCTAGCAGGTTGTTTGACTGTCCCCTCTTTGATTTGTTCTGCCCAGTCAGATAAGCATGAAGAGAACAATAAGGGCCTGATTCTGCTCTGTCCCTGGTGAAATATCATTGACTTCAGTAATCTCTTGCTTGCACATGTAGGAAAAGAAATGGTGTTCTGGTACAAGTTGAATTGCAAACTTTGCTGTGCAGATAGAGGGATAGACTGCAAGTGACAACAGAACTGCTGGCAGGGATTAATTAGCTTGGGTGAACTGCATGTGAATCAAGTACTTCCAAAATAACCATTTAAGTGTCTTAAGTTACAAAGCAGGTTTTAGTCAGCTCACTGATAATGAAGTCAATTGCTTTCCCGATCATATCTTTAAATTATATGTGATGTGAAGGTAACCATAAATCGTAAGTAAATCCTCAAATGTGGGTCTGAGGAAGAGACTGCTGAGGAAGAGATTTACAAGTTCATAATTTCTTTAAACTTGTTCTGAGTTGTACTGTATGTATTTTAAACAGTAAAACTGGCCTGCACAGGACTAGCATGGTGAATTTCTGTCACAAAATCTGTTTGTGGTTTGCAAATCTTCCTAGTTACTGAAATAACAAAAGCATGTCTCTTTTGTCTTCTTCCCAGCTGCCAAAATGGTATCTCTCAGACCCGTTCTTAACCAGGTTATGGCTAATGTAGTAATAAGATTATTGCAAATGTAATTGGAATCTCTGTTTCAGAAAAGGTCTGCCCAAATGTGGCAGCTGGAGCTGAATTAGTTGCTCATGGCTACGTGAATGCGTGAGGAGTATGTGTGTGAGAATCCACAATGATTGCCCTGTAGGAAGAGTGAATCGGTAAAGTTCAGTCTGTTGGTTTATATTACTGAATTGTCTCTGTTGGTATTGCAGGCCCTTTGGCTAGTTGTTATTATCTGTTCTTTTGTTGTTGTCTGCAGCCATTTCACCAATCTTTGTTGCTTCTTTTTTGTTGTTGTTGTTTTGTGGAGGGAGGGCTTGTTTTATAGGGAGAATAAATTCCCCACTACCTTCCTCATTTTAAGTATAACAACAACAAAACACACACACACAGGCGCACACACACACAAAACAAACAAACAAAAAAAAACACACACAAAAACAAATCGACTCTTTTGGAGCTTCTGCAGATGTTTGGTTTCTCAGTGATGTCTCCAAAGACCCCAGATTATTTGCAGATTGACCTGTGACAACAGAATAGTAACAAGTGCTGCAGACTGCTGTGGATCAAACAGCATTATCTGCAATCTAAGAAAGCAGCTTTTGCAGTAGTTACTTAATAGTGAGCAATTCATATTTACAGACTTGGCTGCTCTTCCGTGTTTGTGACCTCTCCATGATGTGTGGAGAAGTGCACTTGCAGCCTTGGCTCACTTTGTCTGTTTGCTTTTTCTTAAGGACTTCAGAATAATCTGCTCTCAACACTGAAATGCAGCTACTTCTCTGATGGGATATATACCAGCTATTATGTTATCAGAAATCCCATACTGCATTGGCTGCAAAGCTGGGTAAGGAGCGTCCATTTTCAACGCGCAATACATGTGAGACTGTAGAAGGCTCTAGTTGTTAGGATAGGTGTTTTATTTTTAAAAAATAAAAAGGAAAAAACAACCATCAGTTACCGACTTGCCTCATCTGTGTGTTCTTCTGAAAAGGGCCAGCAGCCTCCTGGAATAATCTGTTCTAAAGAAAAATACCTAATTCCCTGGAGCATCAGGCTTCAAACATGTCTGAGCTGCTAAAAAGTAAACGTGATTGGTCTATTGTCACTAGGGAGGTGTAACGTGCAAGCAGAGAACTGTATCTGTTGCAGTCTACAATTACACAGCACTGCGTGATCTTGCCCAGGATGATAGTAATGGCCTGTCAGCCTCGCTGGGCTCAGGGCTTCCCAGAAGAGATTAGATTATGGTGCTTAGTAGGAGCCAAGACACAGAAAAGCATGTTCCTGTGACTGTTAGCATGCAGCTCTCTCAGTTTAGAGCAGCCTTCATTTTTGTTTCCTGCTAGCCTAGCTCTTGTTGCTGAATTTTTAATTTTTTTTTATAGTGGTCAGCACTGATATTATCATTGAAAGTTTCAGAAAATAATATGCTGAGAAAGCGAGTTGATCGTTGTTGGTAGACTTCTGTGTGTGCTCACCCCCACCCACCTTGTCCATCAGCTCTACTGCAGGCTATCTCCTTTCGTTCAGTCCTTCTAGGTTGAATGTTTGACTGTGGGAGTTCCCTTGCTCCCCCTTCGTGTCTAATACACTTCTTGCTTGGCATTCTCCTGAAATGCTCACTGGATCTCTCAGTCTGATAGGGATGAAATCACTGTCATCGCTTGTTTAAAACAAACAAACAAAAGGCACCCAACCCCAGAATAGTGCCTCAATCTGGCAATGTTCTGTCATTGTCTTCAGGGAAATCTTGCTGTTTGGATACGTGTGCTTGTCTTTGCCAGTTAAGCTAATTACTTGCTTGAATTGGTGTGAATTGATGGTTAAAGTAGACAAAAGATTTGAGCTACAGGAGTGGGGGCTTGGGCACTGGTTACTGTGTAAATATACCAGAAACTTCACATTGATGCTGATCTTCTTCTGCCCCAGTATTACAGAAGATGATTTTCTTCTCCAGTAGTAGCCCTTGTCTTTTTTACAGGGAGATGTGTGTGGGGAGTGATGCAGCGCAGGGGAGCACCCCGGAACAGAGCAGTAGCATCTGTAAGGCTGGGGAGGAGACGGCATCAAAGTTGGGGGATACCTATCCCAGGAAGATGTGTGAGACAGAAGGACCTGTTGGCACTTGCAGCTCAGAGTGAGGGGTAAATCTCAGGCTATCTCATCTCAACTGAGTTTTAGTAGTAGAGAGAGACGAACTAAAAAGTTTTATTGTCCTCTTACTGAAATGTCTTAATATTGCAGTGGCTGTATCACAGTGTTTCTGTAAGTACCGCCCACTAGTAGCTTGAGATCTCCCTGACAATGTCTTCTATTTGGCATTGGTTTCATTGTTATATTCCTGTTCGTGTTCAGTGGCTAACAGGACTGAGAAATTCTGCTCTATACTGAAAAGTTTCACCTGGGAGGTGAACAGGTGAAATAATGCTGACCCCAGTGGAGGAGAAAATCCAGCACTCCCTAAAGTAAATAAAGAACTGGCTGTGCTGTAACAGTATGTGATATAACAGTATTTCATGAAGGGCTTGATCCAGGACTTGCTGATGTCAGGGGATTTCTAGTGACTGTTTTGCTGTGACAAAACAGCATGAGTTGTATATTTCTTCCTAGCTACCTGAACCAGAATTTCCCAAGATACTGTGATTTTCAGGTGTGATCTTGATCTTTGACTTCAAAAGAGCTGATAGGCTTTTCACAGGCCTAGGTTATAAATGTTTTAACACTTTTATATGCATGCGGCCTATGCTGTCCAGTTTCAGCAGCAGTACTGCAGATGTGGTTGAGAGCTGCACTGGGCAGGCAATTCGAAAACATAATTCTGATTTAAAGTTTTTCTTACCTTTTAGAGAACAGTGTCAGCTATACATGTGCATCTGCTGTGCCTCCTGGATGGGTGCTATGGAAACACTAATGTGGTTTAGAAAGCATTTTTACTTTATTAATTTTTTTACTACCGCTTTAACTCTGCTGTCTTAAGAAGCAAAAAGAGAAGAGAAAATGATAAAATCTTGTTTGCATCAAAATATCAGATATGCTTTTTTCAGTTTGTCCAGTCCTCTGAGATAGGTCTCTGTCAAAATGCATTTTGGTTAGGTAGGATTTTTTAGTATGCATAGAGAAATAAATGTCTGTTACATATTTAAAGTACCCAAGACAACAGAACAAGGTGCCATCCGCTCAGCTGGACAATTGTCTGTAACAAACTGAAGTCCTCTTACACCAGGGTGCGATGGGAGCTGTTTGAATGTGACTGACCTGTCATGTTTGTGTTCAGCAAACATGCCCTAGCCCTGACCTTGACTACCCCAAATTTATTCAGGCTTGAGCACTGACCTATACATAATTTGTTGTGGACTCAACGTCTGGTCAAACTAAAATATGTACTAATATGATCTAAGGACTGCTTTGTTTTACATCGAATATTTAAACGTAACAAAATTTGTACTGCAGGTGCAGAGTTATGCACCTTCCCATAGTTAGTGCCTGTCCTCCATTTCAGTAATTGTGTGAAATCTCAGCATCTCCTCTTAAAGCAAGGAAGGAGACGTGATTTTTTTTTATGTAAATGTGTTCTACATCTACATGTACGCAGGAAAGATCTAAAAAGGAAGAATTTTTGAACCTAAGTCTTTTATACTGTATGCAGATGTTTCAGAGTGGTTTCAGTGTATGTGCAATTATGAAGTGATGCAAGAACATGAGCACCCTTATAAAGGTGCCACCTAAACTTTGCAGCAGTGTTTTTTTTTCTTTTTTTTTTTTCCTTATGTCAACAGCAGGTTAAGGAAACATTCCGATGCTAAAAACTGTTTTTCCCATTAATGGGCATTTGCACATTGCAACCAACTACCAAATACTATTAAACAAGCTTGTTTTGTTTTCTTTTTTAATTTTTTTCTTGTCATTGGTAGTGAAGCCGTCATATTTGCAAATATTTTTCAAACACTTGAAAGAAAATTTCCAAGGATGTATGCAGCTCAATTAGTCTTTGAGATGCTGAAGCTCAGGCTTCTAGCTGGATTTGGGTGAGCCCTAGTGTCCTGGAATCCAACTTGGACCACACGTCTTTTAACTGGGAAATGCATTAATGTCCTCTGTATGTACCTGTTTAGAAATTCGTTTATATTCATATATAACTTTTAAAGGAAAATACTGTAAAAAGAAAACACACTGAACGCACTTCTGCTGGAGATTTGTCCTTCCACTGATTTCTACAATTCATATGCTTTCTTCCAGTGCTTTTTTTTCTCATTTCTTTCTTCTTAATTGTGTGCTCCTGTTAACTCATACAGGTTTTCCCCACTAAGTAATTAAGTTCAAAATCTGGGCTACATTTGCCTACCTATGGCTGTTTGGGTCTGCTTATGTTTTGATCTCTTTTTTTCTACTCTCTATTTTTTTCTTCTTTTTTTAAGATTTGAAGCAGGGGCTGCTTTGCCTGACAACATGTATTTGTATACATCTTGCAGTATTTTTCATATTGTGCCCCTTGAGGCTGTCTTGATTTAAATCGTCTTTGGTGATAATGCTTCATGCTGTGGCGTGCTGCCCTGTCAGTTGTGCCAACAACTGTTCATTTGTAGGTTTGTGCTGAGAACTGAATTCAGGGAATTCGTCTGCTTTTTGTTTCTCTTTTTCCCAAACCAAACAAAAATCGCTCCCCCTCCCCAAACCATACCACAAAACCCCTCTAGCCATGGATCCCATCCATCCCCCCCAGATGTTTGTGTTGCAGCAGCCGCCGATTGGTTGGTGATGGAGGGGAGAGAGTGTAAGGCTGTGATAGACAATGTATGTTTAAACCCCCGTCTGTTGGGACTCTGGGCTGGTAATTCAAATAACAATGGAAACATTACTGCTGAGAAGTCATGTTTAACTTCAGCAATTTCACTTCTGATTAGGCAGCTGCTTTGGGATTTCAGGAAGAGATTTGGAGTATCCTTTGAGCAGAGTACCTCTTTCCCTAGTCAGATGCTTTGTTTCTGCAGCTGGGGGGGGGGGGGGGAGGGGATCGACTGCCTAAGGGTTTGCTGCTGTTTGAAATACATTTCTTCTACAAAATGAACACTAAGTAGAGTACTAGAGCCGAAAATGAGAGGAAAGACATTTACAGTTACTGTTGTTTGCAAAACAGACCTGATGACATCCTAGTCCATGTGAATGACTTCCCCTTCAGTTGTCTTTGTAAGTACTACATATTTTTAATTATTACTTCACCAAATACATTGACTGTTTATGGCCAGAAAAAAATAGAAAAGAAAATACAATAGTTCCTTTTTACTAGAACTAAAACCACTGGCTTCTGCTAGCAGATTGTTCAGGTGCTAACTCATCAGGAAAAAGGACTGTTTGTCAGATTAGCACAGCTTTTAGAGGGGACTGGATCACCTGGGTAACCTGCCTGTGGTTTCACATGGTGCATGAGTGGTCATGGGCTCAGATTTCATACTGTTTTTATGATGTAATTGCTGTAACAAGATGTATACAGTAGTCTCTTACAACTATGTATTATGTAAATATTTTCCCTTGATGAATGTTTTGGGGAAGGGGAGTTTTAGAGGTTATTGCTAGCCCTCTTGCACTGATTTGTTCTGAAATATAAAATTTCATTCTCCTGGCCTAACAAGGCAAATAAGACTTGTATCAAATAGCATGATTTGCTTAAAAAGCTCAGTCTAGAACAAGTAGGGAGCTGGGGTCCTCTGGAAAAATACAGGTAGCTTATAGCATTGAAACATCATTACGTTTTCTCAATGAAATTGAGGATGTTTACTTGATTCACAGCTGTGTGTTTACCTGTGAGTAAAGGTTACCAGGTTCTCCACAGGTTTGTGAGCTCTTCTGCTTTAGCTTGCTGAAATCCTGCCTCTGGAGCAGCCAGGTGCTAGGTTTCTGGCTTGCAGCTTGCTTTTTCTTCTCTCTTTCTGTTCCTGCTTGGCCCACAAATGTGGAAAAGAATGCCCCACCCTGCTGACTCACTGTGCCCAGAGCACTCCTTATATTCCTGAAATAGGATTAATATCTGAGCCAGTTTGAACAACTCAGCGTAGATGGATCTGATTCCCTTCTGCCAAACCCCTTTTCAAACAGCTGGTTTCTTCTCCTAGGCCCGTGAATCCTGTCTCTGTGCTCTATCAGGCCTCTGCCCCAAGGTGATTTCCTTATCTCATAATCATTTAAAGGGCTTTTGCAACAAATACAACTGTTGTAGAAATCAACTAGTATGTAGAATAATCCTTTTAACAGGTTTATTCAGATACTTCTGCTGGTATTTAAGTGGATTTAACTGCATAGTTTAGTATGTCCTTGAAGATGGTTCCAAATGAAACCTGCTGCTGTCAAATTCTGTCATATCTCTGTATGCATACCAAGTGTGCCTGGGAGATGTCAGGCAGTGCCGTAGGCAGAGTGGATGGCTTGCTATTTATAGGGGAATCCTAGGAGTAGCCAGCCACTTCTCCTGTTTACCATCGTGCTGTCTATAACTTGGTGTCTCAGATAATACTCAGAAAGTCTAGTTGCTCTGCAATGACTTGCAAGAAGTTATTTCCCTGTTCCAAGGGCAAACTCATGTTCTTTCTCTTCTCCACCTTACCAGTATGCAGTTGTCTTGTGGCTTACCCCAGGGGCAGATATGCTTCAGGATGTATCCCTTTACTTTGTTTTGCTTTTGGATCAAAGCATTGTGTGAAGGGAAATGTCAGTTACCAATTCTTGGTTTTACAAATACACAAAGTGACATGCTTTTCCCCTTAGACTGAAGTAAACAGGAGTCTACTTCTTCCCATCAGCATACTGTGCGGCCCTGTTTTAATGTCTCAGGTTTTCAATTCTTGCAAACAAGTGCATCCCGCAAAGTGCCGTATTTGGCAGTGAAATAGTCAGCGAAATGCCTGGAAAAGAACATTACAACCTTGAGCACAGCCCTTAGGAATGTAGCAGGTTCCTGATAAGGCAAAAATTGGGTGGGTGAACGTTTTTCAGAGAAGGAGGCCTGTAGAAATGAACACTGTTTAAGACATTAGAAGCCCCCCCCTTTTACTTTTTAATCTTTTGTTTCAAATATATTGAAATTAAGCTTTAATTATATTCAAGTCTGTATGAAACTTGTGATTAGGTTCATTTTTTTTTGCCCAGCTTTTGAAATAAATAACTTGTCATTCTAGCATTGCAAATTACTATTTTGGAGGCTGGCTTAAAAATGCATTTAAGCATCCAGTATCTGCCCAAAGAGTGAGAAGGAAAAAAAACTCGGTCTAAGATTATCTGTAACAAAGAAGAAGGATATGTGCTATTAAATTTGTATTTTAATTTCCAGATCTTTAATAGTGCTCTCATAATGATAGGAGCTCATCTGCTTGTTGGATCTGCAGGTGTTTCAGGAACATGGAGAAGTTAAATTGTTAATAGCCCCATTCAGCTAGGTAAACCTAGGCACTGATAGTTCCAATTAAAGTGTCCAAGATCATCTAAGGTGATAAGTCTGGGATGTGGACCCTGAGCTTTTGTTCTCAAATCTAGAACCTAATCTCTGAGTCTACACTTACATACATCTCATTTGTGAACTGAGGTGGCAACATGGATGCTAAATAAGCTTTATCCTGGCTCATCTCTGTCTGTGGTGGTTAGATAAGTATGGTTGAACCTTTGTAGTTTTCACCAGCCCTGCTAGAACACTGCAGTGGATAGGGCCTAAAGGGAAAAGCTAGTTAATTCCACATAACCGTCTTGTCTTTCCATTATTGATGTGTTTTACTGGCTTGTTCCACAGTTGCTTAAATGATAAAGAACCATACTGATGACCACAGCTTCTTTTATGTAACCCAACAAACAGCTATTTTTTAATTACTAATGAATGTAAATGGACTGAAGCTATAAAGTAGTTTGTGTTTATTATTAGACTCCTTCCTCTGAAGCTCCTGCATGTTTGTCTTTCTCTCCAAACATTTCGATGACACCTAGTGCAGTAGAATCTAGGGTTTTGGCTTTTATTCACTTATTACAGTGCAAGCAACACTTTTTGCTTAAGTGAATGATACTTTGCAATACAGAAATTAAATTTGTGGCAAGAGAATATTTCAGGGAAGTATAGTTTATTCCCCCCCAACTTTGCGTAAGAAATCAACACAGCCTCTAGCGGGCAACAATGAAGGAGACAGGAATTAAACAAATTCTCATTTTCCTGTGGTACAGGATTGACTTCCAGACTAACCGGCTTTTCTTATTTACATTTGTCCAAAGGCAGATCTGCATGTTGGTATTTTTGGGGGTGTGTGTTTTTGTTGGTGGTGGGTTTTTTTTTTGCTTCTTGGAAAGGTGCATTTACAGCAAAGGTCATTTGTGTTTCAGATTGACTTACTAACTGGTAAGTTCCTGCCAGAACTCTACTCCCCCTAAATTTTAAAGCCTTCCAGGTAGGTCTTAACATTCTCTTGTAAGATCAGTGGGAGAAGCTGGTGTACTTACTCAGCAAAGGAATGCAACTGCATTCTGACTCTGATACACTAGTGAAGCCTAGATATTTTCAATATCTTCCTTGCAGCAGCTTTGCCTAGGTTTTCACTGTCTAGTGGTCTGTTTGTACTCCTTATACATGTTTTTTCCCCAAAGCTGCTTTCTCAGGCCCTCTGCTAGTTCTGTCTCTTAAGGAAAACTTCGACATCCTAAGTTCCTAATGCTCTGAATTGCCAGCTCCCTAAGTCTTTCTTTGCAGTGAGTCTGTTTACAGTAGTGTCAAGAAATAAGGTGGTACTGTTCAAAGGGAAAAGAAATACCTAGGCTTCAGGGAATGTACCATCAGGGTGCAGCTCTTGCCTCTTCTCAGTTAACTTTGCAATGGCGAGCCCTCCTGCATGTGCACCACCCTTTACTCATCATAGTAAGGGGCAGCAGGGTGCTTTGACTTACAGGTGTGAAGTCTTCCAGAATGGTGCAGTTTGTTAGAGAGCACTCAGCACTTGTTTTGAGCTGGTGTTGGTAGGATTCTATGCCTTGCTAATGCAATGAGAGGGAAAACTTGATTTTTGCACTGGGAAATCGTTTTTATTTTCAGTGTTGTTATTCTTACCCAGATGTACAACCTGACCTGTCAGATACTGACTCTAATCCATCTCCTGATCTTCTGCTGTGTTTTCAGTAGCTTTTTCCTTGACTGCTGAATTGTTCATTTTTGCAAGCCCATAAGGTGAAGTTTACTTCTGCCCTGCAGTTGGAAACAGAAATGTATTTGCCTTAGAACTGGCTGCAGTCATCTCAGACTCCAATTTGCCTCTTTGGGAGTGATTTGTGGTGTTTTTCTCCCTTCTCAGTACTCTCCTGTTCCAGTCTCTACTGGTGTCCTGTCTGTACATGCTACCTACATCCATGGGTCAGTTTCACATGTGATTAGTTTCCTCTTTGGTGATGACTCCTCTATCCTTAGCCTAATTAGATCCCCTAATTGCTAGCTGATGCGTGGGTAAGAATTCTTTCTGTATATGATTTGCTGCTACACAAATGCATACTCACTCGTTAGACTATCTCAGCCATATAATTGAGCTATACCCTCAGCTATTTTCAAAAACTAAGTGCACTTTATTTCTGACTCTATGTCCCTGTCTAAACGTTTTGCTTTTTGGTCTTTCCTTTCCATCCATCCCCTGGCCATCATCTGCTGCTGATGCAATGCGTTATTACCTTTGGGGCAGCCCTGCAGTGCAGCTGAGAGGGAGGAGGGAGTAAGATTGCATCTGTAGCAGCAGCCTTGGGGAAGCTGTGCAGCATAGGAATAGAAGCAGTGAACTGGTGAAGGGAGCTAATGGACTTGGGGGGCTTGCTTCTAGCTCCATTTTTTGCTAAAATGATTACAGTTTGTCTTACACAGGTAGCAACCGAGTTTGAGAGTCTCAGGTGACTGACAGGAGTAGGGCTGTGGTAAAGAAGAATGTATGAAGAGAGAGTAAATAGCTGAAAAGGTGTTAAACAGTAAAAACAACCTTTATCTGCTCTAAGGCAGTTGTTCTTCTGCCCTTAACCTTTGGTGCCCCATGTGTTTATTGTCCCCAGGGATTACTTCTACAGCTGCAGAATTGCTGCAAGCGTACTGCGAAACAGTGGAGTTGCAGCAGCTACACCGCAGCTATATCGCTGAGTAAGAATTGCTTTCATCAAGACAGATGGTGAGAGTGCTAAGGAAGGTACAAGTCAAGACTGAAGGAAAGGGCAGAAGTTCTGTGGATTGTGTCCTTCTAAATTGTTACCAGCATTTTTCTTTTTATTTTTTGATATTTTTCTTTTTATTTTTTTTGGGGGGGGAAAAAAAAAGAAGGGGTAGGGAGTGGGGAGGAAGGGGTGTCTTCAGCAGCATAACAAGAAAGGGTATCTAGGTTTATTGCTCTGCTTTCATCTCAGCAACTGCTGTGGTACCATTTCCAGCTAGAAGATACAGGCAGGGCCTTTCAGCAGCAAGCTGTGCTTGATCCAAAATGGACTGGCCAGAAGGAGGGAAAATAACTGTCGCAGACTAGGATGAATAGGCTGCCTGTCTGATCCATCCTGAAAACTCTGACCTGCAAAAGCTGTCAGGATCTGGGTATGCGCTGGAGGATAAGACATATTCACATCACATCTTGGAGGGTGTGTGAGAGAGGGCGAGGTTGAGGGGGAGAAGGGGTGACATTTAATCCTGCTCGCTGAACCATAAAGGTTTGCTTTGTGTTGGTCTGCTCTCCTGCGCTTCCCTTCTACTTTAATGGCTGTGATGAATGACAAATGGAGGCAGAGCAGTGAAAACAGGAAATATAATCCCTCAAAAATAACTGGTGGGAAAAGGAGGGAAGAAACTGTAAATAAAGGAATCCCCGCTTTCATGGGGCTGCCCCACGAAGAGCTAGTGGTTTGGCAAGGAGGAGGACCTGCTACTCTTTGAGCTTACCAAGGGGTTGTCGAGCTCCTGGTAGGGGGAGGAAAGCCTAGTGATTGGAGAACTGTGGTCTGAACAGTGTTTTTTTTTAAACAAACAAACAACAAAACACTTGTCTACAGGTGTTAAGTTTTGGACCAGATGTCATTTATATTTGCTTATTGTTTCACTTATATTCACTTATTGTTTATAGGCTGTAGAGGCCCTAGTTTTCTCTGGCTGGGAGAACTGAGCATTGCTTCTGTGTTGTCTTTCAGTCATTTGAGAGCACGCCAGCGGAATTACTGTTTGCAGGGGAGGGGCAGCAAGTTATGATGGACACTGGAGTATTTCAGGAGGCATCACATTGCTGGTTGGCAACGGTAAAGGCTAAAAGGCACAAGAAAACTGGATAATGGGTGCCAGGAAGGGAGAAACATCCTGCCAGTTCAGGTGGTTTATATTGTCATTCCTTTCATACCATAGTTTTCAGTGGATATTGGATGGAATGTCTGCAGTGGGAAATTCTTAAGGATAATGAAAATGAAGAGCCCAAAAGCAGCTGTGTAACATCTAATGGGGGAAAACAAGTTACAAGGATCAGTACTTTTGAGCCTTTTGTTCCAAACTGGAATCTGTAGTAATAGAAGTGGCCCACACCTGTGTGCGTTGACTACTGCACGAAGCCTGGTGATGGCAGGTTCATGGGATGTGGCGACAGGGCCTTGGAAGCTGGGGAGTCTGGGCTTGATAACAGGATACCAGAAGGGCATGTGAAGAACTGAATGACTTGCCTGCTTATTTCTTGTTTTCTTAAGGCTTAGGTTGGTAGAGTATGGTTATGTAGCAGTGTTTATTTAACTGTAATGAGGTCAGCGATGGAGAGGTGTACCTGTGTATATTTTTAGGGAGTTTCTGCCAGTTTCAGCCACAGTCTGTAAGGTTGGGTGGTTCTTGCACTCTGGCCTCTGTGCAGCTCTTCTTCCATTCTCGACTTTTCCAAAGTGCTGCTGCTTATGTATTTGTCCCGTTTAACCCCTGTTAATCCAAGAGTTTAGTGCCCAAACTTCTGCTGCCTGGCCTGACTCTTTAGCTTGCAAGGGTACATGCAGAAAACAGCTGGTAAACCAGCTGACAGCATTAAAAAACAGAAGGTGCTGTCAAAGCTGATCTGGTGTTAATTAACTGAGCTGTGCTATAGAGTATAACTCTGTACTTAGCTTGTAAATTGCAGGATGGGCCAGTGCCTGAGAGGAGTGCGGTATGTATACATTTGAGTTTCACCGGTTACTCTAAAGAGGGATAATGTTTGTTTAGCTAGAGGAACACAGAGAACTAGGGGAAGGTGCAGAAAAATTACAAAAGGGAGCACACTTCCTTTACAGAAATTGGTAAATGTTACGGAGCATGTTGTATTGATTCTTGTATTGCCCCTCCCATGGTTACCAAGCTAGTTTTGCTTGCTATTTCATTTTAAGGACTGAGCTTGGGAGACTTGGCTCTGGGAAAACTGTAGCTTTCCCTGCTGCATAGATGATTTGCGGCTGCCACTGCCCTGGACACTTGCTGAATTCTGTTCCAGTTCCAGTCAGCTGAGAGCTTTCACCTGCTCAGCTGCTGCTCCCTTTCTGTGGCTTTTTAACTTGCCACTTGTTCTGATCCACCTGTTGCCTGTGGTATGGGGGCCTGTTGCATGCCCCACCATGGTATCTGCTTGCTGGCTGCCCGGCTGTGGGGCAGGACCGAGATCCTGTGGCAACGTGCCAGCGCTTGCAGGACACGCCAGGGCTTCTTTGGCTTGTTCCAGTCACTCGTCACCTGCATCTTGCCAAAGGCTGGCTAGTGGACGCTGTGGGTTACCGTGGCTAAAATGCTTTCTCAAAGGGCTTTTCTCCTCTTTATCCCAGAAAGGCTGCAGACAGACAAGGCTGTATTGAGCTTCACTTTTTCTTTTGTAAACTCCCCAACCGTAGGTGAACTTAGAATTTCCCCAACATTTAAAAACAAAATAGCATCTGGAATAAGTAACTGCATCTGGAATAAGTAAATGGAAAGGAAGGAGAGCAGTCAGTACGTGGGCATAAGTGTGCTTCTTCTGTTGCCTGCCCTGATTTGAGTCCTTTTCTCCATGCTTGCTGATGCTCTCCCCTGGGTGTGTTGGGGAGAACACCCTCCTCCCTGCCCCCACACCTCTCCCCTGCAGCTGCCAGCTGAGAGATGCACAAAAGATGTCTGTCTGCTCGCTTCCTGGGCACAGCTGACAGCTCAGCCGGAGTGGAGAAACTTATACTGCTGCTACAGGTGCTGGGGAGGGGGGGGAATGCTCTGGTGCTGCTTTCTTGGGGGCTAGGTGGAGTTTCTGGATTTTTATCTGCTACAGAGGGGAGCAGCAGGAGGGGTTTCTTCCCCACCCCACATACACTACAATGCCTTTGGGTCCTCAGAGGCTTTCTGCCTAACATAGCAGGATGGGATTTCCTCTGCCAGCCTTGTCTGTAACAAGTGTTATTTATTTTTTAAGGGTAGGATTTGGGCGTCTGGTCAGCTTTTCAGAAGTACTCTGCATTGTCTCAGTGGTACTCTGTTGCTCGTAAGTTTTTGTCACTTTCGAAGGGATTAGAGTGAAGTTAATTCTGAGCATCTCATGAGAAACCTGCCCTCAAAATACATATCTTTCAAAGTTGCACATTCTGAAGAACAGCAACTCTGTGAATTGTTCCACATGAGGAAGTTGGTTTGCTCATAGACAGAAAATGCCTTGGAGGCTGCAAGTTCAGCTCTGTTTAACAGCCCCTTGGATCAGTTTAGAATCTTTAGAAGCTTTGTTCTTCCATATTTGCTTAGATAGGAAAGGCTGGGGAGAAGGAGTACAGAAGACAGAATAGTATTTTTGGTTACAATAAGGATGCAAAGGAGCTCTTTCTGCAAAGGCTCGTGTAAAAGAGCAATCATTTTGGAAAACAGAAAGACTTTCTGTCTACAGTTGTGTTTAGGCACTGCAGTGTGTGCTGTCTCAGGTTACAAAGGGGTGAGCTAAGGATAGTGTAAAACCTGCATATGTTTTAAGAAGAAAAATGTTACCTTATTACTTGAATATACTTTGGATTTATAAAGCTGGAGAAAATTACTGCTTGGACAGACTTTCAATGAAAGCTCTGAAGATGAAACAAAAATGAATTTTCTTTTACTGCATTTATGTTTTTGCTGAGAAGCTTCATGCGTGATCTGCCAAGAAATTACTAGTTAACAGGGACAGAATGATGGCTTATTTTCCTCTGGTGCACAATCGGTTCTATAAGTTTTGCACATCTGGAATCAGCGCCTCTTAGGATGACACTTAGTACCTTGTAGCTTATTTTACTACTTTGATTTTAGTTTTGTTTCCATCTCACTGGCAAAACAGATGGTGGTTCTTGCATTGGCTTGTTTCTTCCCTTCAGTCTGATGGTAGCCACACCCAGAATTCAAGCCCTAGCACACTTTACATTCCTAATTCTGTAACTGCTGAAATACAGGCCAGAGGGTGCCAATAAATTTGTTTTGGGGGGTATGGTTTTTCTGCATGAGTTGAAGTGTCTGGAAGTGTACTTGAAAATCCAAATCTGTCACGTACACCTATGATTTAGAAAAGCCTTGGAGTATCAGCTCTGAAAAGCTGTTCATGTCTCACGTGTTGACTTGCACATGCGAACATAAGGCAAAAAGAAATAAGCTCCTTTTTGTTCAAAAGAAGTTGCTCTGCAGAGTACGACACGTTTGTTTGATTCCAGAGTGTTTTAAAGCTGAATTGTTGCAGCTGAATCAGGAAGTTCCTGAATGATGATGGTTGATTAGGGATACCCTTTTCAAGGGAGAGCGTGTCCTCTTTTAGCAGCAAAGCTGGGGAAAAAAAGGGAAGTTAATGGAATAGCTTGATGGGAACAGCACACAGTGATCTCTCCTGTCTCCTGGTGTTCAGTCTTCTCCCTGGGAACGTCGTTCTGCTCTGATCAGAACTAAGGCTGTAGAAATACCTACAGGATTTCCTAATTTAATTCCACGTGTTGGAGAAGCAGCATATAAAAGATGGAGTGTTACTCCTTCCTTTTCTGTTACATGTAACCTGTAGATATGTAGGGTGCTATCATCAGGCAGGATTCCTCATTTGATCTGGCATCCATCCTTTTTCATCTGTGTTGCCTCTGGGGTCATTGTTTTCAGAACCACTCTGCGCCTCCCTCCCACTACATAAATGTCTACTCAAACAGCCTCGTGGCTTGGCCATTGTCCCTACAGCTCGATGCCCTTACTGTCACTGTAAGGAGATGCATAGGGAAAAAGGGTTTTATCGCTGCAGTAATCCTCAGGCAGCTGGTTCTTGTGGTGGTCAGAAACTATTTCATACTCTCCAGGAGGCGGATGTCTTCAGGAGTTGTTGAATAGCCTGTGTTGCTGCTGCCATAATAAGCTGTAGTTGCAGACAAACGTGTGTGCAAGTTGATGGCCCACACCATTTTTGTGCATGCACAATGTCCTTGTCTGTATTCTTTTGGGTAGTTCTTGCAGTCTGGTCTTACTTGCTCTGCTGTGGCAATGTTGAGAGGCTCATTCTCAAGGAAATCTGCTTTTATAGTGGTCTAAATGCAAGATAGACACGCTCCTTCACAGATGCTATCAAAGATGTAGTTCTGATGTTGCAGTTTGCCATGCACACATTATCACACAATGTAAGACATTTTAAATATTTGGTAACTTTTTTTTTTGTATATCACAATGTGGAAAATTTTCTTGTGGTTCAGCGGAAAGGCCTTTCCATCTCACTTTTATGCTGTGGCTGTAGTGTGGGTTCCTTCAAACCTCTTGTTTCAGGACAAGATGGACTACCTAATTATTGGCACGCTGATGTTCTGCTATCCAGTGTTGCCCCCATGCTTATAATGCAAATGGGATTGTCTAGTCTACGTAAGAGCTCTGATGCTGTAAGTCTTTGGGACCATGTAACTTTCTCTTACTTGCCATGTGTGCAAGACATCAGTGGAATGGTTTGGCCACTTGGAGCATCACATCTTCCTCTGCCACTACTACCATGAAAACATTATCAGGAGCATGGAGGTTATCCTTACTCAGTGCACGGTCTATGTAAAGGCTAATGTGTACCTTCTCTTCCAGAGTCACAGTGTAAGGAGGCAAGGGCTCCTTCAGAGCTTCATGCAGGCCTTAATTTCACTAAATATTTAATTGCATGGTGTAGGCTATTCATTGATGTGTGTGCAGTGTGGTCTTCCTTATCTGTGTGTGCTGCACAGAGTGTGCTGCTTGTATAGCCCCTGAGCATACTGTGTAGCCTGTCAAATCTAAACCACTTTTCAATGACTTGCCCCAGGGTTACTCCTTTTTCTTACTGAAGGGTACTTCCCTGCTTATTTTAATTATGAGCATTTCCTCATTCTATTTTAAATAAAATAGTGTATCCTTTACTTTTATTTTTTCCTAAATTGACAGGCAGTCTTGTAGCACACTGTTGGGGGGCGCTGATTAAGCAAAATATTTGGATTTGCCTAAGTGCCTGATTTTATAGAAACATTATAAAGAACCAAAATGAAGTCAAATGATCTGCAGATCCTAGCCATGCCTGCTTGTACATACCGAGAGCATCTTGCTTTATGTTTGTTTATCTGGAAGAGTGGTTTTGTTGTGTTTTAAATTGGATTATTTTGCAAATTACTTTCTTGTCTTTTAAGGGGCACGTGCTCCAAAGTACCAGAGTAGTAGTCTTTCTGTGTTTCTTCTGTGTGTTCTGAAATATAGTCCCAGTGGCTTCACTGAAAAGAATTTTCTCAAATGAATTACAAGTATATATGTATTTTTAATAAGTCTCTATAGTATTTCTTTGTCCTGGCCCAAAAATATCATAAGCCTTTCATTAGGGGGGAAGGGAAATTCTAAGGGAGAGACCAGACCTGTAAATGTTTAAGCCCACAGTAAATGTTTTGATGTGTTATGCGTAGGGATAACCACGGGAGTTCAGATTAGAAACGTCTCTGAAGTACAGACTATCTACTAGATCAGTGCTGAAGAACATCCACACAGGATTTGATTTAGCAGGAGAAACCAGCTTGGAAGTGGCAGTGTAGAGGAATGCTCTATCCGCATAAAATACGAGGCAGCGTTTTGATGAACAGAGCACATTCTTCCAGTGTGGAAACATTGTCTCAGCTGTTTGACTAAGAATTTCCAAATGTTTGATAGTACTGGCTTGTTTTCTTGTATCTCGTTTTGAAGACTTTTTCATCTTAAGTCTAAAGAGGGATCTCCAGTTTTATAATGGCAATTGCCATGCTGATAGCTGTCTTTAGGAATGTGGCAATGAACTTAAAAGCGTTGTAGAATGCAATGCATGAACATAAGTGAAAGCACAGTTGCTGAAATGGGTTTAGGAATTCAGTTAATCTGCTTGTATATTTCTTACAGTGGTCTCTTCTTTTTTACCCCCAGGGGAAAAACTTTTCTCCGTCAGGATCTTCAGCATGACATGGGTACAAGTTATAAAACAAAAGCAAATCTAAAACCTGTCCATCTCAATGTAGTTAAGAGGTAATAAGGAATGAAGAGTTTATGCTGCCATGCTGTATGGAGTGCAGTTTCTCTGCATGTGGGCAACAGCATACAGAGTTAAGGTACACCAAATAACTTTTTACACACCCTTCTTAAATCATGCCATTGTATTTTGGGACAAAACAGGAGGCAGGACTTGTAATTTCCTGGCATTTGTTGAAGCACTAGAACTACAGTATATTTTTTAAATCCTCCCCCTTCAGCCCCCCTTTTTCCCCTCCCCTCCTTGGCATTTGTAAGCATTGCTACCTGTGCCTCACTGCAAAGCATGAGACAGCAAAGCTTCATCATCTTTCTGACTGTAGTCTTCAAATTCTTATGTACTAAAGGGAATTTTAAAGGGAATTAGTGTCGCTAACGGCTGGCTTAAAAAGCTTCACCAGTACTTGTTGCTCTCCAAAGAATGGTGATGCACGTCAGCTATTTGTCCTCAGTTTTGCTAGGGAGGAGAACTAATTTTCTTTCCTGTGGAATTAAAAGATTTGGTTACTTCCTGAGCCTAAAATAATGTGCCCTGTTGCTTAGACCTTGTTAGTGAGCCTGAGACTTGCTGAAGAAGCATTTGCTTCTTCCACTCCTCAACTGTCAAGTTTGCAGATTATCCTTGCTCGTGTTCTGCTGGTAGAGACCAGGTGGAAAATAATAAAGCCCCTGTGCTTATCTGTAGTCAGCACTGCCTGAAAGGGAGGGCTTATCTCTCCTCCCCATGTGTCCTAGAGGAAGCCAGGCTGAAGCAGTGAATCCCAGTTCTTAACAACAGGAAAACCCAGAATTTGACTTAAAGGGAATGATTGATTGGAGAAAACAAAAAAAGTCACCAAATAATTGGGATTGGTGTCAGGTGACTAAAGTTATGTTTATGGTCTGCTGCAGTATGGCAGCGACCCAACTGAAAATACAGGGCTCCTGGAGCAGAGGCACCCGCTCAGGCTGAGCGAGCGGTCTGGTTGTGTGTCCTGGAGGTCAGGGCATACAGATCCTACACATTTAATCATTTACTTATGCCTTTATGCTGCCTGTCTGTGTGAGTGGAGGGGTGGTGGTGGGATGCATACAGCTGGCTTTGCCTTTGTCAAGCTTCCTCCTGTGGTAGCACCCGTGACAGTGGATGTGATGTTCTATGACAGCATGATTTTAGGAGAAGAGGAGGATGTGTAAGAGAGGGGAATGCCTCATAGGGTGACCTTCATACCTGTAAGCTCACAAAATAATAATGTGTAAGTGTTCAAGAAGATGCCAAATCAATTACTGCATAAGCTCATCCCAAGAATGGCTGCTGGGACTGGCATCTGTGAAATCACAGCTTAAAGGAGTATGTGGGGGTAAAAACATAAACATTGTGAGTTGGTGACTGATGTAGGTTTTCCTACATGCCCTTGCAGACACTTTGATTTTATACACCATTTGATTTTTATACACTGAAGAGTGGTGTCCATAAGAGCTTGATTACAAACTAGTGCATTTTGGCTTGGTGATGATGGGGATGTGCGTAGATTTTGGGGGTCTTGGATGTAAGGAATTTTGAAATCCTGTTGTTGGGTATGGTTTTGCTTGTTCCTATGGTAACCGAAAGGTGTCTAATTTTCCTTGTCTCAAAAAAGCTGTTCCTGTCTGATGCTTTGGAATTTCAGCTCTTTGCAATTGGATAATTCACCCCTTAGCTGTGTAGCCTGTTCTGATCCACTTACCAAAGCCTGTCCTCTTTGGAAATGGATTTGTTGTGTGCATAATTCCTGGCAAGTGGCTAGCCTAAGTAATGAGTAGCTGGGTTAGTTACCTGTAATAATGGGCTTTTGCCCAAAGATCTCCAATTATTTTGTGATTTTTTTTTTATTTTTTTATTTTTGCTTTAAAGTTCTGCTTATACTCAGTTGTTATCTCAATTTTAAAGTAGAGAAAATCAAGACGTTTCTGGATACTATTCTGCTTTTTCCTAGAGTCTGAACGATTCTCATGCTGAACTGAACAAAATACCCAAATTTTAGTGGTTGTCTTTATTGCATGACCTGATAGTAATGAATAAAATAATAAATCTAGCACATCTTTGCAAGTTAGAGAGGGTTCTTGGATGAACAGCAATATTTCTAAAATACTAGGGCTCATCTCTATTCCATGAAAGGTATTGTTATCCCAGATGGCTAAACACAAAGGGATTAGATATACAGCAGGATTTTGTGCCTTGTATTGTCTCAGTAACCATGGTGCCACATCGTGAAACCTTGCAAAAGAGAGTTTCCTAGAGACTTTTCCAGTGATTGCTGTGAATCACCGGCTGTTATGGTTTTTAGCCAGACATTGTGCGTATGCAAGATACGGAGAATTGTGAGTTTGTTGTGCTGCCCAAGTGATACTGTAAGGAGTGGTAAGTTTAGCCAGTTTCTAGAACACTCTGATTGCATTCAGATGGCTGTAATGTTATAAGCAATTGAGTTTAAGTTACTGGAATACTCCTAATTTTCAGCAGTCCTGGAGGTGTGGAAAGTGAAGTGCTTTCTGCCTTGGGTTTCCTGCGTGCCACGACTTCCTTTCTCCAGCTGTCATTCTCAAAGAAGCTACCTTCTCTTTGCTGGCCTGTCTTTTTGGACTGAATTCTCTGTTTGTGACCAGCTCCTCTGCTCTTCTTTGAATTTTTGTCCCTACCCTTGCAGAGAGAAACTTACCTAAACTAAGTTTTAGTCCTCCTAATTTGCAGTTCTAGCTCTCTGTGCAAAGCTATTTCCATGTAAGTTAGTTTTATCCTTTGCGGTGGAATTTTGATATAATTCTTATGTTACCAGGATCATCCATTAACTACTGCCAGGAGAGGCATTAACTCACATGCATAATCTATTACACAGCTGACATTACGCATGTTCGCCATTTAAGCAGGAGAAAATTTTCGATTTTTCTAATGCAGTAAAAGTCTCTGTAACTATGAATTCCTGACCCTTTGAATGGAGTACTGAAGGAGCATTCAGAAATTATTGGGATTGTTTTGCTTCTGCAGAAAAAAAAATGTTTGATGGGTTTCCCTTTATAGCAACTGCTTGTTTATAACTGCAATTTCAAGCCTTCAATTTCTTCTTCCATTTCTTCTGGACACTACTACAGGATGTCTGTGCTCCAATTCTTGCAAGTAATGACATCCCAAGAAATGCCACTTCTTTTTCCATGTGTGAGCACTTCTCAACACCAACTGAGAGCTTTGTTCTGTAGGATTGCTTTCATGGGCTCTGCTATATAAAGAATGGAAGAGTTTTTGGCATCGGATGCCACTGTATATTACTGCCGTATTTCTCATATCCAGCATGAGATCAGGGGTAAGACTAGCACTGGCAACAGGGAGATAGCTTTGATCAGCCCAGTTATTGTGTTGTAATAATTAAATACGTAAAATAACTAGCCATGGTAGTGGATTATGCTAGTTTTCAGGTGCATGTGGTGAAACTAAATGGGAACCTCTTACCATTTAAAGAAACTAAGCAGGATGGGCATGTCCAAGGCGGTTCCCTTGTATTAAACTCAGTAACCATGGGCAGTGGGGAGGGAGAGATTTAAAATACACAGCAACCAGATGGGGAGTAACTCCTGACATAAAGGTTTCTATTCATGCCCTTTTTTTTCCTCCCCGTTCTCTCCTCCCTTAAATACATACATTTTATGTGCAGCATTTGGGCCCATTAGTTGAGCTGTTTTTGGTAGGTTCAAAATGATAATGTGGTGTTTTGAGGCTAGGCACTAAACCACAAAACTAGCTGAGTTGATTGCATGGTGCCTAAAGGTTCCTGGCACATGTGGCAGCCGCGGCCTCCCGTTGTCTGCAGGCCTCCAGATGTGGAGCGAGGGCCGTGTACATGACCCGTGCTGCTGCATTCTCAGGATCTCAGTAACGGATGGGCAGCATTCAGTAGGAACCGTGGGTTATGAACAGGATTTGAGGTAAAAATCTTTGCTGTTTCTTACCAAGCTGCATGGAGCAACTGGCTGTGTGGCATGCCAAGTATCCTGGCACTTGGACAGCTGTACACGGTAGCATTTGTCTTGTCTCGAGAAAATGCTGGGGACAGTGAAATACTCACATGCAAAAACTTTTTGAGGCTTGACATCTCAGCAGACTTTGTGGGCTAAGAAAGAAAAGTGTGAAAATCTTGGAGGATACCAGGCAAGAAGAATCTTTATGTTCTGGTCAGAGAGAAGCAAAGGGGAAAGGCAAGCCTGGCCTATCCAGAGGGCAGATTAGAGTGAAAATGCCTTTAATAGAAGAAAGGGACATTTAATTCTGGGCTGTTTGTACTCCTGAAAGGTGAGTATGGATTTGGATAAGAGATCGTATACCCAGAGGGAAGCTTAGTATTTTGTAGAATGATCATTCCAAGCTTTTGCTGAGCGGTGGGTTTTGAACACCTGTGTTTTGAATGCACAAACTTTCTTAATACCTGCTTGTGCCTGTCCCTGTGCTCCCCAGCATGAGACACAGCGTGATTGCCTGCACTCTCATGGGCCAGCAGTACCTGCTGGTCGTTTCTGTGCACCTGGTGAGACACACAGCATCCGTCAGTAATGCCCTTGTGAGACTAGTCCATAGGGGTGCCAAGACATGGCATGGTCTCCGGTCAGCACCGGTTCCACTTGTGCCATCTACCTGCCCTGGAGTGGAGGAGGAAGGCATAAGCTCCCTGTTTAAGGGATGCTCAAGTGTTAAGCAGCTTGGTGCCCTGCTAGTAGCTGTAGAGTTAATATTGTCATCTGGCAAGCCCCTTGCTCTGCTGCAGTAACTACTTTTCTCTGATCCTTGAAGGGGGTTGATATGCAGTGTGTGCATGCTGGCTTGTTATGCCTCTGTTACCTAGTGTCTTTGTCATCCCGTGACACCTTTTCCTGGGAGAAGTGCCAGCCTCATCTGAAGAGCCCCCTCCGAGGCTGGCTGATAGCCAGTAATCCCTTTAGAAAAGTCTGTGTGCTGGGAGACTGCTGGGCTGCAGATCCTGCTGTTACTAAATTTTGTTTCACCTTGGCCTTTTGCCAGGTCCCATGGGGAACTTCGTTTCCAAGAAGCAGTCACAGAAAAGGAGTAGTGGCTCCTGTTCTCTAGGGACTTGTCAGCGCTTGTCCTTCCCAGTGGGAGCGAGGTGGCCATGGAAAGGAGGCTCGTGGTGGGCTCAAGTCCTTATAACCAAGGAACAACAACAGCAGCAGTACTTTGTGGTACAGTGTCCCTTACATGAGTGCTACAGGTCCTCAGATTCTCACCACCTTTGCTCCTGTGGCCCTTTCTGCTTCTTTGTGGCAGAACAGCGGGCATGCATGACTTCAGACTTGGGAAGAGGGACCTGGCTGTTGTAAGGCCCTGTAGTGAGTTGTAGTGACTAAGGAACCAAGTCCTTTGGTTCACATCCACTTTATGTGATGTCTAGGCTATCATGCGGCTACCCTAGAATTATAGAATTGTCATACCCTATGACAATGGTCCACTGTATTTTTTTTTCTCTTTTTTATTCCCCTCCTATTTGCCAACGTCTGCTGCTAGTCATAGGCAGAGGAGAAAGTGTGCCTAATCTTGCAATAGAGTTGGGCACCGTATGGATCCTTACGCTCCTATTGAACAGGCGCATCCTAGTCAAACGCAAGAGACCAGATCTGCTTGACACAAAACTGAGGACTGAGTACTTGAATCTCTGAAAGGTAGATGGTGGGCACAAGGGAATGCTGGCTTCACCTAAGAAATTCTCATGTTGCTCCCTGAATTCTGCTTCCAGCTTCATGACAGCCTCCTATTAAGACCCATTAGTGCACATGGGTCATTGGTGCGGGTGTTTTTGAAGTCTTCGCAGGTTTTTTTTGGTGGTTGCATTCTGCACTAATACGTAAAGGGGATGAATTATGCTTTTGTTTCTTTTCTCCTCTCATCCCCATCTGTTGAAAACAAACCCATAAATAAAAATGTGGCTATTCCATCATTTTTCATCTCTAGCAGGCTGCTGCTAAAAGACAGCTTGCCCTTTATGAAATGATCAGTTGGTACTGAGCTCCAGCCCATTTTTATTTTAGGACAGAAGAGGCACGTTTCACTTCCTGTAGTTTCTTCTGTCTAGCCACTTGTGGTCCACAAGCCCTGCGTTGTTGATGTGAAACTAACAACTTAAACGGTTGTGATTATTAAGAGGAAGAAAGTACCCAAGGATATTTGTCGTCTGTTTTTTTGTGAACTGTTTCCTCCATTGCTACTTGCTGTCCTTTTCTGTAGTATCTTTAACACCTGCTGGTTTTATGACCTACGCTGCTTTGACTGAAAGCTTCTCGGCCAGGGATCTTGACTAAAATTTGCAGAAGTAGCTTGGGTCTAAATCTTTATTTTCCTGAATTACTTGGGTTTATGAGCCACCAGTGTGGTACCAAAAAATCAAGCCCACGTTCTATGCCAGTACTCCCCTTTTAGTTCGCTTTCCCAAGATACCTTCATTTTTTTTTCCCTATTTTAAATGTGTTTGTTTGTTTGTTTTGGATCAGAAATTAGTATTTGAGACAGAATAGGAGACTGGAAGGTGGTGGTGGTTGTTTTGTGGTGGAGATGTTCTGAACAGGATTTCTGCTGCCACGTGAAGCTTTTGTAACCAAACCATATTGCCCATACTGCTGGGTGGGTGCGTTGTAGGAACTGTATTAAATCTGTACTGTGGTATGCACCGTTATGAGGAAGTAAAATAAATCTCATGTTAAACGTCTTGTTTTTTTTTGTTCACTAGTTTTGTTTTTGTTTTGTTTTCCATTTTGGGCAAACCCAACTCTGGAGGCAGGGATCAGCTTCCCACTTTATGCAAGCAGATCCCAAGTTTGGCACCTCAGTCCCACACAGAGACTCAAAAGTAGTATTTCTGTTTTTCTGCTGTAGTAATATTGACAGGAGTCTTGTCTTGTCCCATTAATTCTTGAGTTATCTCAAACCTGCATCAAAGTGCATTAGTCTGTCAGGCAGAAGTAGCTGCTGTTTAAAAATGCTGCTGAAAATAAAACTGAAGAATTAATCCAGGGTACGTAGTTGTGTGCAGAAGCTGTGTAGAAAACAGTTACTGTGCTGTTGAACAGTGTCTGTTTTGTGCAGCTTGCAGTCTAAAACGTCAGAACTTCTATTTCAGGGCTGTGTGAAATTGCTTGAAGCTTTTTAAGGCTGGACCAAGCATCAACACAACATGTCTTCCAAGTTTCTGTAAAAGTCCTAGTAAAGCAATATCTAAATATAGTACTGATGTACAAGTGTTCCTTTATTTTCCCTGTTGTGTTTTACTTGCTTCTGGTTGTACATTTGCTCCATTTAAAGAGGGTTAGGTTTGCTCTGATGTTTTCACTCAAAACGTTTGCCTACAAACATGATATGAAAGACAAGTGATTAAAATAAATAAACACATTTCCTTTTAAAAGGAGCGAAGATAGGAGGCAGCGAAGCTTCAGAGCAGCCAGGAGCCACAGCTGTGTTGCATGGAGGAGCGCAGCCATGCTTCTGGGTGTGTGCTCTGTTACTGGCACAAAGACTAGCTGTATGTACAACTTAGCTCCAAGTAAGTATCTGTGTCTGGCTAATCTTCTTCCATACCAAAATGGTTTGGTCGAGACAGAAACAGTGGCCTGGATCCTTTCCCTCTGATGGGGAGTGCATAACTGACAATTTCTTCTGTTTTCAAGTGAGGGATCGTTCTTGTAAGCAATTTATCCTAACATCTTTGTCTGAATACCTCTGGGCTATATGAGGAGTTTAGGGTGACACCATTGCTAAGTCAGTTGTTTGAAAGTAGGTGGGGTAAAACCATCTTCCAGTGCAACAGAAATTGAATTTATATTTTCCCACCTCTGTTAACTTCAGTAGACTGAGGCCAAAGAATCATTTAGGTTTCTATTATCTCAGCATCTAGACCACACACCAGAGAAATATGTGTGTTTTTGCAATGCAGTTACGCACAAAGTTCAGTTTGCTTGCATCATACAAAAGACTTCTTGAACCTCTGTGTCGATGGCTTGAAAATTTTAGGTTTTGCCTCATTTTGAAGTTTTTATCTTTGTAGCTATAGGTGGCCCTGTAGATGCTCAGTATTAAGTACATATACAGCTTTCAGTACTTAGAGGGGTCTTAAAAAAAAAAAAAAAAGATGGAGAGTAACTTTTTACACTGAAAAGGCAGAATGGTTTTAAACTAAAAGAAGGCAGATTTAGACTAGATGTTAGAGGAAATCCTTCACTCAGAGGGTGGTGAAGCACTGAAACAGGCTGCCCAGGGAAGCTGTGGCTGCCCCATCCCTGGAGGTGTTCAGGGTGATCAGGTTGGACAAGGCCCTGGGCAACCTGACCTAGTGGGTGGCATCCCTGCCCATGGCAGGGGGGTTGGTCTTTGGGGTCCCTTCCAATCCAAGCCTTTCTGTGATTCTGTGACTGGCTACTCAGCTGCTCTCTTTACCAGTTTTATTAAGCAATGGCATTTGGAAATGAAAGTATTAACAGAAGCAAGCATTTCACTGGCTGTGTCTGCTCTGTATGTGAGCGTCCATGCTGCACTGGTTAACCTTTTAAACTACCCTGGTGCACAGACTGCTCAGCAGGAGTCTGGTGTGGATCCTTTGGGTTCAGCCTGTTTTAGGGCAGCCTAGATAGTTGGGACAACTCATCTCTCTTCTACTGTGGTGTATATGTATACACTTGATGTATGTATTTAGTGTTTTTTTGCGTTTTGTATCCAGTAAAAGTGTTTTCCTAACAAGCTTCCATCAGCACTAGGGAAAGAGAAGGCCTTGTGCAGGAAAGTGGGGATGGTGGGATACAACCTGAAACCCTGTTTCGTGTGTGACTTGTCCGGGAATGAGTCCTCACTGTTGACAGTTCTTAGGCACCTCATCTGCAGTGCAGCGTTGTGCAAAAGCTCTCTGCTGCAGGCTCCAGAGAAGCCGTTTTCACAGGCAAGTTCCTCTTCTGCTCTGCCCTCTTCTCCCTCACCAGCTGATGTGAATTACAGCTTGAGTGCCCTTGGAGAAGTGCCTGTGTGGCGGTTGCAGCTGTCTGCCCCAGCAGCTGGGCTCTGATCCTGCCCAGGTTTGCGTGCCTCTGCACCTCCAGCAGCTCTCCATGAAGTTAACAGGGAGTCACAAGAGCTCAGCACTTGGTGCAAAGTTACCTTGTGGAACAACTTTGTGACTTGCTGGGCGAGAGGGCCTCTGGTCATTTGCTTTGGGAGCTACTGTTCAAGCAGGAGCTCTGCTTTGTGGGTACCAGTCTGCATGCAGAAGAAAGCTGTTGGGGAGGCCGTCACCTGCAGAGGTTGGTGCACCTGAGTTGGGACCGGTGTGGTCCTGTTTCCCTGTGGGTCAAGTTCAGTAGTGTTCAGTGGCACTTCCCCTTGGCATGGCTTCACAATCGTGGTACTTGTCAGCTCGTTCATGCTGGGGAATGGTGGGACTCAATGAAATGGTGGTGTAACACATCTGTGTTACCAAAATAAGATCCCTCTTATCCTGCCATATTCCAAATGTGAACAGTCATGAAGTCGGTGATGCTGAAGTGTAAAACAGCATTGTTGGTGTCTGATGGAGAACACTACAGGCTCAGACTGAGAGACCATTCCTCTCATCCACTCTTCAGAGAGCTTTGACTGGCACTGCTGTGCTGCTTGTGCTTGAATCATGTTTTTCTAGATTTTCTCATAATTAGAGGAGAATTTCCCCTCCAAAAGCAGATTCTGAAGAAAAATAAAGCAACAACAGGCAGTTAGGAGAAAAGATGGTATGGTATGTCAGGGGAGAACGTACTAGCCCAGAATGAACCTAGACGTGTGACCCCAACTACCTTCATCTTATCTGGTAGTTCAAAGGAAAAGAGGTGGGGAAAAGATGGTATTTATTAATGGTGGTGGGGAGCTGTGTTTCACCTTCAGCACCCTTTAAAAAAAAAAACAAAAAGTAACTATCTTGCTGTGGTTATAAACTACACCGAAACTGTTGTTTTCTCCAGCCAGATGACAGGAAGACACTGAGCTTGGGCAGCAGCTGTGTTCAGAAAAGGTTGTTAGTGGTGTAGGCAGAGCCATCTGCCTAGGAAGCTTGGGTTGCTTGTTCCAGGCCAAGATGGTAAATCAATCTCTCTCGATATATTTTACAGTGTAACAAGAAAGATGTCTGTAATTTACAGTGTAAACAGGAAAATAGCAGCCAGCTTTATTGGCTTCTTAGTGTCCATGCTGCACTAGTGAGAAAACAAAACAATATGAAAAAAAATGAAAGCAGCTCATCCTGAGAGAGGATGAAGATCTGGACACAGACCAATATTCTTATCAGGCACGTTTACTTCTTTTTTTTGAATAGACTTTAAATATCCCCTGCTGCCTAGGCTTGGTCCTCCCTTTCCTTCTCACAAACCTGTCACTTCAGTTAAACCCATGTTTTAACAGGTGCTTTCCTCTCTGCATGACAGGACTGTTTGGTCTACTCTTGGTAAATAAAGGAAATGGAATATATACATTGTTTGTTTTTTTTTTTTGTTAACAGACCATACTGTGACAATTTAGTCCATTTTGTTTCTATTAATTTTCTAATGCCTTCTACTTCTCTCAAGTATCCTGTTGCCAAGCATTATTTGAAGTGGTTGCAAAATTATGAAACAACCTTGAGAATATATTAGTAAATAGTGTGTTGATCATTGTTGGAATTTTCACCATTCACGAGACAAATGACAGCACCCCAGTAGGTGAGGGAGAAGCAGCCCCCCCGATGGAGTTAGTACATACAGTTTTCTTTTAGGCTTTGTTACTAGATTTCTTTTTTAGCACGGAAACCAAGGTTGTAGTTTGAGCACAGCAGTAGTACTGACCTGAACAGTCACATTTGCTCCATCCCACCTCTCTGCTCAGTTTATGCTGATGCATTTTGTGGAGACAATCAGCGAAATGGAATAAGGAGCTGCTCTGTGTTACAAAATAATACTCTTCTCCAGTTATTTTTAGTCTGGCGAAGTCCTGCTGTGGTTTGCTGTGCTCCCTGCAAACAGGTCTGTTACGGGACAATGGGGAAGACGTGGATAGGAGCCTGCAAAGAAAATGGAAACTGCCTGGATCCTAAAAACTTTACCTCTCCTAATGCACTTCCAGCTTTTGTTGGGAATTAGTCTGACTTCTTGGCTCTTCTCGTTATAGCCATGTGTGGTTTGTTCTTGTTTATATTGCTTTGCTTTGCTTTTTTACCTTATTTTTCATGGAAACCTTTTCTCCAGTGTAGTCAGCTTGCACCTCTGATTGAGTCAGTGCTAAAGTTTCTGGTGCCTTTCATGCAAACCTGTGTGTGCTTGTGGATGTATCTACCTGTCCTTGTATTTTCATAGTGGAAAAAAAGGCTTTAATTCTGAAGGACTAGAACTAGAATTTATTTTCTGCCTATTAGGCTTGCAGTGAATCAAAGCAGACAAATTTTGTGCACAATCCTGAGTGAGGAATGGAAAAGAAAAACTGGGAAGGCATTCCAGTTTGCTCTGGGACTTGCTTTGCCAAGAACATCTAGTGGCCTGACTGCCAACATGAACTGAACATGGAAACGTTTCCAGCCTGCCTGGGACAACACAGAACAGGAGAGGAATCTGGAGATGTAGACCCTGGATGGAAACAGATTCACTTTGTGCTGTCTCCAAGGCAGGAGTCTAAGAGGTATTCATCCATGTTACAGGGTGTTACGTTGTGCCACATGACCTAGTGCTAAACATTTAGGAGAAACAGTAAGAAAAGAAAAAAGGCATCGGGAATTTCATTGTTTGGGGGGGGGCTGTGGCCTGCCCTGTAAGTTAAGTATTCTCACACTCTTCCTTGAATGGAATACAATATAGTTCGGATCAGAATTTGTCTTTTGCTCTTGGCAGCATATTTGCAGCCAGTGATGCTGAATGTAGACCTCATTGATACATATGTGTGTTTACTGGCTGATGTTTAGGGCTTTAAGTGACAGTGATTAAACCTCTTAAATGCCTTGGGGGGCATGTAGCAGCCCCTGGGTCATAGGCAGAGTCAGCTGTCAAAGAAGTGTTTAAGTCTTGCCTTCTGCAGTAACTGTGGGTAACTTTCTTTTCCAATGTTAGTTACACACAGCACATTTGTAGTGTATCCCAAAACTTACAAATTGCTATGGAGACACCCTGTATTTGAAAGGCTACATCTTCAAAACATGTAGCCTGTTTTCCTCCTAATCACAGCTCTTGTCGTCTGATGGGCTCCCCTGTCCAGTTTGTGGTGTGCAATGATTACGCTTCCCTCCTGGTGTTTCAGCTTGATCACAACTGAAAAACCAAGCAAAACTCAGTATTCCCAGCTTGCGGCTCATGGCTGGATCATGGAACCTCAGTCCGCATGGACTGTGTGGATGCTAAATCTGTCTTCAGGAAAATTCCAATCACAGCAAAATGCAACAAACAGCGTGTCTAAGTAACAGGCGGCCACAAACTGTCCTCTCGTCTAGTCTCTGCATGAACTCCTAGAACATATGGGCAGGTTACATATCTCTGGTCTTCTTTCGTAGACATCTAATGATCTGGGTTTGACACACCTAAAAGATTAAAAGTGGACTGGAGTTAATTCATCTCCTAACGACTTAAGGGCACTGTCTGCTATAAGGATAAAGCTCGTCTGTGGTAGAGACATAAGTTTCTTGGGGGTTGGTTAAAGTCTATAGCCTGAGATCCCCTGGGGAAGGGAGGGTAGAGACAGAGCCACCAGCTGTCTTGCTGCTTCAGTATTGCTTTTTCTGTCTTCCACTTCAAAAATACAGTTTTCATTGATGCAGTTCTCAATCTCTATGTGCATACACACACACATGCACATGGTTATCCTTAAAAGAAAATGAGGCATCAGGTAAAAGTTTACATGTGACAGATAGTTGTTTCTGCAGGAAGATGGTTTATTACAATGGGAGAGAGGAGGATACAGACCTGAAATTAATATGGTGATTTGAGGAAAATCTGCTCAGTTTTTGGGTTCACAGCACTCCGCTTTTGGTTGTGGTATAAGCTGAAGTTGTCATTTCAGGGTCCAGCTTGTATTTAGAAACCTCTTTTCCTGGTGTACTGCTCCCCTCATCCTATTCCCAGAAGAATGTTTCACTGCAAGTTGCCAACACCCAGCTTGCTTTTGGAGCCCGTTTCATGTCTGCCCGCAGATGGGAAACTCCAGCTTGGCTCTGTTGTATGGGAGTGCTCGTTTAGCTCGGAGCTCGGCCTTGTCTGGGTGTTGATGGGTGTTTCCTGTGGTTGGGCTGTGTTCTGTTTCACCATAGCTCTACTTCTGCAACCCGTGCTCCCTAACAGGTTGTTCAGCCACCACTGAAGGAAGATCATCCTGTGTGGATATATTTTTTTTTTTCCCTCCTATGGCACACAATAGGAGCCTATCAATTAGCACAGAAAGTTGGATTCTCTTCATCTGCTCGAGAGAGGACTAATGCTTGAGGCCATAGGCAGGCTTGGAGCTAGCTTTTGTTATATTCGCCTCTCTGTTTTTGTCCTCATCTAACACTGAAGAAAGGATTTGCAAAATAATGAAATAATGCTTTTTTGGTTGTTTGTTTGCTAAATTAACTTGGTTTTATATTTGCCTGGGGACTTCAGGTTCCACTAGACCTCTTTATATGCAGGTGTGCTGTCTTCTAGCTCTGTGTCTCTGTTCTGTGTAAGAAGAAAACTTGTTCTGAATCTGTTTAGTGTCCTAGAAGAGCCTTTGCTTCATCAGTCTGAGAAGAATAAAGCCATAGGGATATGACGTGGAAAATTGAGCATTTTTTATCCATACCTGACCTTTGTTCTGGGACAAGCTCCTGCTATAGGTAGGCAGTATAATTATTGTTTGTGGATCTCAATTTTGTGCAAAAGTGTACAAGTGCACTACATCCTGGTTTCGAAGATAACTCAGAAGGTGTCAAGAAAATAAGCAAAATGCTCAGTTTTCCATAGTTTAACTTCTTTATTCTTTAGAGAATGCTGCTGTATTCCCTAGGCAACTGCATTCACAGCCCATCCACACAGATGTACTTCTGCATGTGCTCAGTGCTGGGACTGAATCCCTGATCCTTCTCCAAGCAGCCTGGCCAGCACTAAGAAATACGATTACATGAACCTGCATTGTTTATCACCAAGCAAATGGTGGTGTGTAAAAGCTGGAGCTAAGAACAGCAAGGTATATCAGTAACTTAAAAGTTACCAAAAAGTTACATTAAAAAAGAAAAAAAGTGTTGCATGCTGGTAATTTGTTACCAAACCAATCGGGTCTAAAATCCAGGAATTGACTGAACTTCTGCCTAAAGGAAACTGAAGCAGTGCTTTGCTAATGCATTGTTTTCAACTGCTCTACATAAAGCCATACAAGCTTCAAGTATGCCTACTTGGTAGCTACCATGCCTATAGCCTTGCAGTTGGGATTTCTGTGCCATGAACTAGATCAGAGAGATGATCCAGCTTAGAAGGGAATTGCCCAAGATATTTTTCTTTGAGCTGGCTGAGTTCTTTATCTGGATCACAGCCATTTGTGGGGCTGTACAGCTGAGGGGATAGGAGGCAAAGGGTCATGCTGTGGTTTATGGCTCGATGGTGGAAACCTTAGACCTTTCTTGCTGCCAAGACAATGCATTGTCAAACTGTGGCCTTACACATTCCCTGGCGCAGAAATGCATGGGCAGAGCATGCAAACTGCCTTAGCTCTCTTCTGCTCTGCAACTGAGGGAATGTTTTTGGAGTGAGTATAGACACTGCAAACTTGTGCAAGTCTTGATACCATTTACAATGAAGCCACAGTGATGTGGGGCTTTGGCACGAGGTGCAACTCTTCCACCCCCTTCAGGATGCTAGGTATTTACTTAGGCAGGCAGGTCTGTGCTGCTGTGGCTTCACCGCTCTCTTAGTGAGATTAACTGGAGCACAGCTAGCTTGGAAGCAGTTCTGCGTGCTGCTGTTAAGCCTTTCAAGCAGCTATGGATGCTGTGATGCTGCAAAATATGACACACTTGAACTATTACATGGCCGTGGATTAGATGCAGCTAATCTTTCTTTGTAACTTAGAAGTTAATTTATTTTTTCCTCTCTGCTTGCAAGGTAGATCTCTAACTTCATCTCATACTCCTGAAGAATGAATGGGACACACAGCAGGAGGAGTGTAGGCAATAGGACAAGGGAACGGTCCTGCTGCATGGTCACTGAGTGCAGTGAATTTGTGTCTAACTGCAGATTTGTTAGATTCTCCCCCTCCAGGTGAATTTTGATGCAGTGAAGGAAGGGAGCAGTTTAGAAGAGAGAAAGAACAGAAAAATGGAGAAAAGGAATGTTGAATTATAGCAAACCATACTGAAATAAAGAGAAGTGAGAGGATGGAAGCAGTAAGAGAAGAGAGGGTTAGTGAGGCAGGCTTATAAAAGCTGGACCAAAGCAAGGCCAGGGAAGCTATTGCCATCAGAACCAAAAGGTAAATGCTCAAGTTTTTTAGCTGTGCTTGCAAAATTGATGTAGAGCCTTTGTAGTCCGAAGTAATTCATTGCACCTGAAGATTGTGCTGGTGCAGGAGGGTACTGAGAGGGATCATCAGAGGGCCAATGGTAGAAATAGCTACTCTTACGGAAACGAGTTCTCTCGACACTGGAGTCACAGCTGCCACTCTTCTTTATGGGGTGGGATCTCTTACGAGCTTCTGATAGAGGAGAGGATCCTGCTGGCCAGGTGAGAGAAGTGTGAGCATTTGTTGCCCATTGGCTATCAGAGGACAAGCTCTGTGGGTTAAGCCTTGTAGGGTTAAATGGCTGTGTTGCTAAGTCAGGTCCCAGTGTGCAGAGCAGCGCTGCTGCTTTGCACCATCTGAGACAGCTTGTCTTACTTCTGCTCCCTCCTCTGCTCACCGAACTGAGCAGAGCCCCCCGAGTGGCATCCGCCAGTTCCACGGATACTTCCTTGGTGCAGTGGGCATGCATGGGCTGGTGTCCTGAGTATTTCCTTCTGGTGCTCTCTTATATGAGCCCAGCATCCTCATATCCCTACTCTTTTTCCTTAGTTGTCCCCTGTCAGCAACTGTCCGTCATACCTGTGTTTCATCTTCCTCTAGCTGCTGTCTCCACCTGCCACCTCGAAGAGTGGCACCCGGCGCAGCTGGAAGTGTCGGGTGAGCTCCTGGCTCCAGCCTCTTTGCAGCAGTGTTTTTGCTCCCAGGTAGAGCCCGAACAGCCTGTGCAGCATTGTGCTGGGTTTAGGAGAGCTGAATAACCTCGTTTCCCTAGCAACAGTGGTCTCTTTAATCAGAGGGATGCAAGTCTACCTCCGTTACTTGTATTAGGACTTGCGTAGTGTATCTGGCTACAGTAATACTTTGCTTCTGTTGGAATAAATGGTGGAATAAAAGCAAGAAAGTCCGTCTGCCTCAGAGATAATTAAAATCTCCATAGGTGGATTTCAGTGCTGTATGCAGCAATAATAGAAAGAAGAAGGATTATAACTGCTTCTAAGCTTTTTAATGTTTGCAGGATACAGTATTAAATTTTTAAATTGTATTTGGAGCTTTCTTGGTATCGATCTCTTGGCAGACGGTGACACTGGATTGACACTCTTCATTCCCTGTTGAGATGTCTTATTTTCATTTTTATAGATAGGAAGACAAAGTGAATGCTTCAAAGGTAGACTGAATCTTTTTGTAAAGCTAGGAATAAATTTCTTCTTCCAAGCTCAAGTCTTTCCTTCCCTTTCCTTCCCTTTCCTTCCCTTTCCTTCCCTTTCCTTCCCTTTCCTTCCCTTTCCTTCCCTTTCCTTCCCTTTCCTTCCCTTTCCTTCCCTTTCCTTCCCTTTCCTTCTTTCCTTCCCTTTCCTTCCCTTTCCTTCCCTTTCCTTCCCTTTCCTTCCCTTTCCTTCCCTTTCCTTCCCTTTCCTTCCCTTTCCTTCCCTTTCCTTCCCTTTCCTTCCCTTTCCTTCCCTTTCCTTCCCTTTCCTTCCGGTAAAGGTTTCCCTGTGCAGTAGGAAGAAGAATGTGTTACACAAGAAGTATGAAGCCCTACTTCTTAGCAGGAGAAAGTGAGGAAAGTGAAAATACTGTGGTTCACTCCAATCTTTTCTGCTAATATGTTTCAGATTGAGTTCACTCCCCTATTAACAGAAATGGAGCAAACTATAAAATTAGAAAGTGAACACTGGGAGTGGAAATATTCCTACCTTAATTTCTGCACAGCAACAGGGTGTTGTTGCCTGTTTGGGTAGTGCAAGGCAAGGGCCATGCTGTCTTCTCTTCCGTATTCTTTTAGCCAAAGGGCTCTTGACAATTCAAGAATGAGATCTGGTTGGATTGCAGGTTTGTAGGCATTATCCAACTTCAGGATATCTAAAAATATTTTAGATACTTTTATTTGTGACTGATTATCCTTACTTCAGCAACTCCCTTGCAAGCCTCCATTTACCAAAACAACTTAACAGGGTGTATTCCAAACTGTTGAGAAACTCCGGAAAGCCTCTAACATCTCAATAAAAGTCCATTCCAGAGAACATGTGCCACTTCTTTTTTTTCTCCCTCTCCCTACCTTCCCCATTCCTGTGGTCTTGCACAATCTAAAAGTCTTCTGAGGAACTCTGAGGGCTTGAGCGCAAGGTAATACCATGAGGGGGTGGGTGACATAAAACTCATTGAGTTTGTTAAAATAATATTGCCACGGGCATTCAGCAGCCTGAAGGCCTCATATACAGCTGTAATTTAGCTGGGTGGTATTTGGTAGAAACTGAGACAGAGGCTCGCTTCTACAGTGAGTTTATTGTTGGGTTTTCAGTATATTGTTTGCATAAATTCCCTCGACCAGCTCTCCCTCCTGAATAAGCCACATGGATCAAGTTTTATTCTGTTCCACACAAAGTTCACATCCTTTACTGGAATGAGTCATGCTTTAACTGAGTTTGCTGTGAGGGAGGAAAGTGGGCTTTAAAATGTTACTCCTCCACCCTGCCTTAGTGATGTATAACAGGATTATTAGTATGCTTGGCAGCTGCTGCTTATTAGTTTTGCAGAACCTAGATATTTGTGAAAACAAGTAAAAATTAATTCTACAAGTAAAAATTGTGTTCCAGTGTGAAGTTAATACAAAATTTTAGACTCAAGACCAGAAAAAAAATTATCTTAGTTTGTGGCTTTGTCTTCTGTAAGACTTGCCTGCCACAATAAAAGTGGATCTAGCTTATCTGCTGTAATTGTTTTTCAGTTTTGGGAGAAGAGTGACATTTTGTGACTTGTAACTGAAAGAGGCACAGGAAGCATGCCATTTTGTGTTCAGTGACCCATGCACAGCTGTTACTGCACTCCGCTTCTGGGCACTGGTGGGTGGAAGTGCTTTACGTGCACGGTACCAGCAGCAGGCCCCTCAAAGGTTGTCTCCAGCTTCCCCTAGACAAGATTGAAGTGCTGCTGTGCCCCTGCGCAGAAAGCAAAATTACCTCTTCCATATGTATTTGTGCAGAGAAGTAAAAGATCTTTTTAATCTATGGTAAAGGGAGCTGTTCTGTTCAATGTGTGTCTTCAATACAGATTTCTGCAGAAACAGTCTCAGTATGCCCCTACCAAAGATACTCATCTTTCCTTCAGTAATTCATTGGTATCTGATGCAATAATGGTTAATTTGGCTCTTCATAGCACTGTCAATTTCTTGTTTGGCTGGTTGGTTTGGGGTGGGGTAGGGGGTAGTGGAGGGCAGAGTGGTTGTTGATTTAAGGAATTAGTCTCCAAATTGAGGAGGAGCGGCAGGCAACAGAAGAGGGCCTCTTAAGATTTTATTTTTGGCAGTGGGCCGGTTCACTTGACACGCAAGACCTTTCTTTCATAGTCTTCTTGTTCTGAGAGGTCTGAAAAGAGTTACAGAGTCACAGAACCATTGAACCATTTAGATTGGAAAAGATATTCAAGGTTATCAAGTCCAGCCATTCCTCTTTTGAGCTATGTATTACCTATGATTACTAAACTGGCAGGGGCATCATCTGTTCTTGTTCCACAGAAAAAATTTTGTTACCCTAACCGAGTGCATTCCTAAACCTATGTAACTTTTATGGAGCATGCAAAAGGATTTAATTTTGCTAATGCTTTTGAAGTAGAACTTGGGGAAAAGAACTGCAATTTAAATGAACACCAGTATTAGACATTAGAAAGGACTTTATCTTTTAGGACTTAAAATGATCGACTGTTTGGTGACAACAGAAGTTCAATTAAATTTACGCCTCCGCTTGGTCTATATTTAACTATCACTGACTCTGGATTTACTGATAAGTAATCATCATAGGTGGGAGGCCGGCAGTGCCGTGGTTGACCAGTCTGTCTCCCCGTCTCCTGTCCAGCTTGACTCTGACCAGACAGATTTTTCTCCTGTGTTTTACAGATGCTTCGTTCAGTGGCACACCACCTAGCTACGCGTACGATGCAGACCGTGCTGAAGAACAGAGGCGACATCATGATATGATGCCCTATATTGATGACTCGCCTTCATCTTCACCTCATCTCAGTTCCAAGAGTCGGGGCAGCCGAGACACTTTATCTTCAGGGTCTCTGGAATCTACAAAATCCGTGAGTCCCTTCCTGCCTTTTTGGAGTCAGCTAAGCCCTGTAGAGTTGAAAAGGGTAGGCTGCTTTAACAGGGGGCAAAGTTAGGGGCTACTAGCATGGTAGGACAGATTAGCTGATACAATATGGTGGGTCCTGGTTGACATTGTGTATTTAAAATCAAGTGCTAAACATAAACTTCAGGGATGTGTTTTGTGTATATGATTTTGAAGACTCAGGTATTCATCCCTTCTGAATTTTATTGGAGTAAAATGATGCTTAATTGCTGCTGAGAAGGTCTCTAAATATAAGATATTTCAGGAAGGAAACTCTGGACCAAACATCCTAAAGTATAGTTGCATTAAGGGGATGTGTTCAATGTGTGCATCTGTGCCTGTGGGATGTCCTTGCCTTTCACAAGGAAAATCCAAATTATTTTCTGGTAGGTTAATGGCTTTGATAAAACATACAGAATATACAATCCATTTCCTTTGCTCTGTGAAAACGGAATAAGAGGAATTAAAATTGCAAGCTCTGAAGTATGATGACTTTGGGTGGGAGATGGCCACTTCTCATGAAGAAGTTTACTTACTATTCACCAAATACCTATCTATATAATTAATTACGAGCTTAGAAGGGACCACTTAGCTTGACTTCTGTTTTCATGTGGCCCTTCAGGCTATCTTGCATTATTTATTTTTCCTTCAGGTTCACTAGCATGGCTATAGCTTGGCACTTTTGTTGTTGTTGTTTTTTGATCTTGATAAAGAGCCTACCACTCAGTTTGGTTTAAAAAAAACAAACACTACTGTCTTCAGTCAAAAATGTCTTATATTTAGCTTGAATTGATCGGTTCACCTTTCTACCTTTTGTCATCTTTATCCTTTTGCTTCCTAAACTGCAAAGCACTTCAATCCCAAACTGCTATTTCTTTGAATTTATTTGTCATCTGCAGACTTCTGTTTTCCCCAAGTCATTCATAAAAATGCTTAATAGCACAAGGACAACTGTCACTTCCTTCCTGCTATATTTCTAAGACAGTGTAGCTAACCAACCTTGAATTCCCACATTATAAATGATGCTTTGAAATCTGCAGTAGTTGTTAAGTAGCTTAATTTGTGTTGACTTTGTATTATTCTGTCCTATTAATCAAGGTGTCATGGGAGAAGATGATGGGTATTTTATAGATATCAATGTACATGTAAATCAACACCATCACCTGTATCAGACGCTTATTTATCTTACATCAAAAAGATTTCAGGAGCCTGATGAGTTTCACAGACCATTGCTATTTAGCATTCATTGTATACATCCTTCTATAACTCTTTATTGGTTAGTGTGATATCATATGTTTCCTTACTTTTTGCAGTTGATTGTTAGATTAAGAAGCCTACTTGAGACGGTGTTGTTCTTGTCAAGAGCTCTTAAAGCATTATGAAGTACATATATTGTTGGTTTGCTTTATTTTATTTGAATATAGTGCATGGAATCTAGCTAGCTGCTTCTGCTTTAGCCTATTAACTCTGATATGCTTCTTTATCTCTCAGGATGAGAATTCTTGTGATATGCAAGAGCCTTTTGAATGAAGAAATGATCATTAATAATTTCAAAAACTCCAAGAATGTTTTAATATTGGCTTGAGATTTTCAGGTTATGTTTCTTAGGTTAAGGCAAAAATGGTATGTGACTTCATATGGCTGAGAGTTGTCTTAAAAGAACCAGTTGTCATAGTGTCTGTAACTGGAGGCCTGGAAGAGACACTACCTAATATTCCATCTTTTTCTTGGTTTGTTTGAATATTTCTCAAAACCTTTTAAAGTAGTTAATTTTAGAGTCGTCTTAATAATGCTAGAATATTGCCCGTTAAAAAAATTATTTTAACATAAATGGCTGCTTTCTTCTCTTTAACTATAAAAAGATGTTTTACTGTTTCCAGTAGAAGTGTCTTGATACAGATTAGACTTCTAATCGTGAACCTCAACTGCTTCAGCTGATCCTGCCTGTAATTAGTCCACAAATGACAATGCCACTCGTGAAGGAGGGTCTACAACAAATAGGAAGAGATTAGCTTATATATGGTTACGTTATTTCCTAAACAAGTTAAACTTTGTTATCACAAGTTGTTAGACAAGTTTTACTCTACTTATGTTTTCAACTGTAGTGGAAAAGACATCAGTAACAAAATTAAGTGTCAAACACACTGTGCTGAGCCAAGCACAAAAAATGTGTTGGAACAGAAGCCTCAAATTGCAGGATGCAGGTCTTTTTTTTTTTTTTTTTCCCACTACACCTGATTAGCAGAAAACATTTTTCTTTACATGTGCTTGCTTTTATAGTTGTCCCCTGTCCCCTTACTTCTGTCTTAAGTGCCTGCAATTAGTTAAGAACATTGTAATTATCTTTGTGACCAGAGTCTAGAAATGAACAGTTACATTATGCAGCAACGTGACACTTGTGCTATATATACCACTGTCAAAATATTAACATTGTAAAGTCATTCAGAAGTTAAGAAATGGCTGATGATCCATCCCTGCCTTCTGCCTATAATCTTGCCTTGAGTCTTTATGATAATTTTCAGTTATAGAGTTGTGTCCTATTTTATTTTTTGTATGGGTTTTCTGCATTGTTTAGTGTATATAGGGAATGATACTCACCAGATTCAATGTTTTATCTCTGGTGCTACATGTACAACTTACCTGCAGGACACTTCACATTCTGCTCTGAGTGCAGAAGTACTCATTTCCTTTGGACATGACCATTAATTCCAAATGCTATTAGAATGCTACACAGGTCTTAATTATCCTCGCAATGTTCCTGTGAGATAAGAGGATAGTATGTTCACTAACCACAGGTAACGAAGGTAGAGAGATTATAGGAAAAGCATCTGCTAATTTTGGGTGCTTAATGTGAGATGCCTAATGTTCTACAAAACCAGGTTCTGACTTTTAATGCATTCTTTACATCCAAGGGAAGTCCCTTTAATATCACTTGCAACCAAGAGTTAACAGCACTCCAGTCTGGCACCCAGAAGATGGAAAGCATGCCCCCCCCCCCCCCCCCCCCCCCAAAAAAAAGGAAAAAAGGTGATTCTCACCAATTCCTTTGTCATCACCAGACACAACAGCATTCTGGTGATGTTAATCTGCCTTATCCATGAGACCAGCCTTGCTTTTGGAGATTGGATCATTGATATCTGAACGTTGAGGGCATTTTGCTTTGACACGTTTTGTGGGGGGCCTTATAATTTTTGCCAAGTCTTTGACTAAATCCCTCCATCTTCTGATAGCGGCTATATAATTTGATTGGATAGCGTGTCAAGCTGGTCTACATTTGGTCTACCTCGCCAACATAGAGAAGGTGCAGAGTGACAAAAGCAGTGTTTTGTTCCTAAAGTGAATGAGAGGATACCTCCTGGAGTGCTTGCAGAGGGGCTTAATTTCCCTCAGGGTGTGGGGTGACCAGCTCCCAGCACCTCATGTTCTGTGTTCCAGGAAGTGAGGGCCACAAGTTGATTTCCAGAAGGTTTGTGTACTTCTTAAACTTTGTCGTTTGGGATCTGTTTTCCAATTCCCCTCTCACCTGTACCATCTAAGCAGACTGCAAGACACTGGCTGGTCTGCCTCCAAACTGTAGGACTTCAGGTGGAATATAAATACATAAAAAGTGGCTGCTTTATTTGTCACAAAACATCTCCTGCTATCCAGGGAGGGTGAAAAGAGGTGGTGCACCAGCCTGTTTCCTCTTTGATCTGGAGAGGACATAAACAGCATGGGCATTTTTAATGTGTATCTCAACATCCCAACTCATCATTTTTGTGGTAAGGAGGTTTTAACAAATGTTTGCATTGAGCAATCTAGGCTGTACCCCCTCTTCTGGCTCTTCCAGAATCTCATGCTGAGCTGCTGAAGCATATCCTGGCATAAAGCCAGTGCTTCTGCCAAACTGTTGCTCTGAAGCAAGCCTACAGGGGAAAGAGGAAAAGGGAGAAATAGGTTCCATTAATGTGTAAGGGTAAGTTGTTTGTTTATTGAACTTGAGAAGTTATTTAATTTTCCTGAACCTTGCTTTTTGTGACAGTTGAACTGTTGTTATTGAAATTCCCCAAAATTCTGGAAACTGTTTTGGAAAACGTCAACCTGTACATTTGCCGAATAAGACAGAACTGGTAGCTTCAGGAGGTGCCAGACAGTGTTTGTAATAGGTAGTATTAATTCCATCCCTTAGAGCAGACAGAACAAGAATCTTTCTGTACTCCTCATATAGTTAGGGGAAAAAGTAGAGAAGATACTTGGGTAGTTAGAGGAGGACAGAGGGAGAGCTTGCTCCAGTGCTTTTGGGGCAGGGGAAGGTGTTGGGACAGCTGGCAGTGTTAGTGACTGACACCCTTCACTAGAGGAGAATTACTGCCAAGAGCTTTGGAGTAGGTAGCTTGTTGCTTTGAGGCTAAAGACATTCAGAGGGAATGGGAAGCATCAGTCATGATAGTCCTGTTGCTATTACTCATGTGAGGAGAGATTAGAGCGATGGGAAGAGTCGAGATGAGAAGGCCTTTCAAGATCTGCTTGTTAACAAAGCCAGGCCCAGAGATGTGTGAGTCGAGGGTGTTGGGCTCTGTGGAGATCGGAGCAGGACAGCCTGTGGAAAGGCTGCTTCCATGCCCCCACCCACACCACCAGGAAATGAGAGAGATTAATCTAGAGATTAAGAGGTGATTTTTTTTTTTTTTCCCAAAATGGATCTCTCCAATTTTTGTATACATCACCTCTGAGCAACTAATTCCTACTTTATATTCTGTATGGAAGGGAAGTTGGCTGATTCTTAGAGATTTCCAGGTAGATATTTTTTTTTTCTGCTGCGCAGTCCACTGGTTTGCACAGCACTGGCAGCTATTGCCAGTCCTCAGCCTAGATTCTCCTGTTCCCACTACCTGGCAGCCATCTGGGAAGCAGGGCTGCAGCACAACAGGCTGTGGACTCTTCTCCTAGCTTGTTCCCAAGGAGGGGAAGCTGCATTTTAGCTCCAGGATAACAGCGCTTGGTAGTTGTAAATTCAGCCTGCTTACAGTCATTGGCTCAGTGACTTGCCTTCTTGTTCCTCACCTTTCTAGTGATACCAAAGTGTCCAGCATCTTCTAGCTGTCTCCTGCTGTCCTTCAAAGCTGTGACCGTGGGGGAACTTGAAGTGTCATTTAAACTTGCAGGCAATGCTGCCCTACTGGCTCTCTTAAATACAGCCCAGGACTCTCTGCCATCTCTGGCTTGTTGCCTCCTAGTAAGCATCATTCCTTCGGTCCACTTGCTCATGGAAGGAGCCTTTTTAGTGTCCTTTGTGTGCCTGTCTTGGACATGTCTAGAAATCTGTTGTGTGGCTTTTAACCAATAAGAATGTCCTTGGCACCTTGATGATTTCCTTTTTTTTTTAAGTCAGGATTTTTTTTGGTCAGGATTTTAACTGCTCCAACAAAAATAAAATGCTGCTCCTCTGAATGCTTTGAGATGTTAAGTGTTGCTTTAATGAAAAATAAATAAATCTTTAGGGTGTACCTTTTGTTGTCATCTGCTCTGTTGTTTAACGCTTGGGTCTAGCAGGGTGGGTGGGGACTGAGGCTCCCCAGAGCATGGAGAGGAATGAAATCTGGCATGGTTGCCTAAGGTTCTGTGTAAGTTTCCTATGGGGACAAGTCTGGAGCAAAGCAGTCAAATTTTTCTTCATCCAACTTTTTTCCTTGCAAAACAGGAGGGATATGCACTGCTTATCCTACGGGGGTTGAGTCCTGACAGACCTGGGGAGAAAAGTTGACCTCTGAAGCTACATCAATAAATGGGATTACTTCTCTCACAGCTCTGCTTACTACTGCTGCCGCTGGCTTCTCCTCCCATTTCCAGCATTTCTGAATCCTTCTCTTTTCTCCCTCTCCGTATTTGTTTGTATTTATTTTTTTCTTTATTTACTGCTACTTTTTTCTCACCGCCCCCAACAGATGCAACTTTTCCTTTTTCTTCTCCAACTCTGTGCTGCTTAAGGTTTCTGCCTGGATGTACAGCCCTTCCTGAGGAGAGTTGGCACACCAGTACTGATGTTATAAATAATGTTGGCTCCTCTCCCTGCTCCTTCCCCTCCCTATGTAGAGCATGATATGGCTCGGTTGCAGAATTTGCCCTGTTTAATATCACCTAGACAATGAGACACCTCCAGGCTGTTTAGTGGAAGCTTTCAAAGATATTTACACTTTAAAAATTAAAATGAATGTTTTTTTTCTTTCATAGTCTGTCATGTTCTCTATGAGATTCTGAGCTGTCCTTACAGGAAACCTCTTCTTTGAACACATTCATTGCACAGCATATGAACACACTGTACCAAAGGAAGGTCTGAGAGTTAGTGCCTTTTATACGCCCACTTTGAAGCACTGCTTCCCTTTACAGAGCTGTTCCAGCAGCAACCACTTTGCAAAATCTTACACATTGTGGTTTTGAGATTCTTAATCTGTGTTTTTCTAACATTTGCAATAAAACAACTCTTGCTGTTATTTTAAACAACCAGAAAGCCTTGAGTTCTTTAAACAGACTTGGGAAGAGCTGACGTTGTCTAATCCTTGGAGCTGGTGAATCTCAGGCTCACAGTAATTGAATTCAACATGCAATGGCAACCTGGTTAGTAAACAAAAGTACTTAGGTTGACAAGCTGTAAACATGTTCATAACAGCCATGGCTTGAGGCCAGTGTATGCACACTTCCTAAAATCTTCAGTGCTTCTATCCACTCTGACTGGCCTTGATTCAGGTTGCAAGATTGCATTTATGACTGTGACTCAGTCTTTTGGTTTTTAAATCCTTGGAATACCAAGAAGCACCACCCAGTTGAGAAGAAAACAGCAGAACACTGTAGGCTTGAGATATCCATGCAATTTCCTTTATTACTGTATTCCACCTTCCTTTTATTTTGCCTCTCTTTTTACCTTTTTAAATGTAGTTCATGAGGGATGGGAGCAAAGCACTGATTTCTAGCTTTCTTTTTCAGAACTAGCTGGTTGTTAGGTCCTCACAGCTGCCACGGCACACATACAGGAATGCTGTTTGTTGCCCCAAGGTAGTCTTGTAAGACAGATTTATTCCTAAACATGTGGGTAGAGGGGCAGTCAAAAGATGGAAGGTCAACGAGGAAAGGCTAGAAACAGATGCTTGCGTCAAAGAGGTAGGGACAGAGTCAGAACATGAAATACTAGTCAGACTTGTACAAGCGCAGAACAGGCTGACCAAGCTAGGTAGGACGCTTGGGATGGATGGACTGCTGACCACCTGGCGTTCCCTGCTGAGCAGTTGGAGTTTGCCAATATGGGGTTCTCCCACATCCTGCTGGGAACATCCCAGCAGGTTAATAGGTGTATTTTCCCCTAACTAACGTGGTGTGGTGGACGTGGTAGCAGCTCCTCCCCTTGCCACAAACAGCTCAAAGATTTCATACTGCTTCCTTCCTGCCAGGGTAAGGGAAGTGAGCGTCCAGCTTTGGCAGGTCTCCCTGACACCGCGTGTGTCTGGGAAGCTTGGTTCCTAGGCCCAGGATGTTCCTTCTCTTAAACGCCTGCAGTGCAGAATGGAGCAGTCAGTGAGGCTTTGTGGTCACGGGGTTGTTCTTTGTTCTTTTTTTTTTTTTTTTTTTGTCAGATAAGGCCAAAGCAGAAAATGCCCTTGGCACTGGGTGCATCACATTTTTGTGTACTTTAAGGGGAGAGTGGAAGGACAGTATCACAGTATCTTTGCCTGCTAATTGCTCTGACTTGTTTTGGGTGTGCAGGTGAGCCTGTTCCCAATTCTGTAAGTGAGAAATGTTGTAATACCAAATAATAAATTTGTTTCTCATCTTCCTGGTTTTGGCACCAGCTCCCAGTGAATTTCTCAGTCCCGGAGTGAGTTTCATAACAAGCATGACTTAAAAAGCACCCTGAGGCTGAAGAAGAACAGGGACTGGTCTCCAGAAGTTCATCTAGCAGCAAGAGCTGCTGCCTAGTGCAGCCCCAGATGACTTTGTCAGAAAAGGCCTTCCTCAGCAGGAAACTCATGTCAGGGCACTGGTTCTCAGGAGGAGAAGCAGAGTGGCAGCACAATGGAGACAGCAGCAGCATGGTAGCATATTGATCCCTGACACAGCAGGAGCAGCAGGATATCATCTTTCCACATTTCAGGAATCTGTATGTAAATTGGAGGTATTGCTCTGGAAACCTTGCAGTGTGCTCTGTGATTGTTGAATAAACTCCCCAGAGGGTTTCTTCAGCAACTGCTGCCCTATATCTTAAAGCAGCCAGGCCCTGCTCTGGCTGGCTGGCGCTGAGGCTACAGTTTTGCAAGCATTGCACTTGGAAAATGCTCCTATAAAAAGGATTAGGACAACACTGTGGACTTCTCAATGTGACCTTGTGGTAATGGCCAGGAAGGAAGGTCTGTAGTGTGTCCTGGGAGATGTTTGTCTCCCTGAAAGCAAATCTCTTTAAGAGGGGAAATTAACATTCAGACAGAAAATGCCGTCTCTGTCAGCTGACGATGCCTAGCAAGAACTGGCTTATAAATCAAAGCTTTTATTTGTGAAGAGGAAAGCTGTTCTCAGTGCTATAATGAAAACTGTTGTGTCACAGTTGTGATGAGGAAGTTTGAATCATTTAAACGACTCGTCATCATGTGCTGCTCTTTACAGATGTTACAAACATACCCAGCTGGTTTTTAAACCCTCAACTCCTCCAAGAGAACCTGCTAGACATAATTATAGTGCTGTGTCAATATTGACCACTTACCTCATCCGCAGCAGTGGGGACTTTGGAGCACTGTTAGTTTTTTTCAATGCTTCTTTGTGAAGCTGCATTTTTCTTTTGTAAATGTTGTAAGAAATCTTTGGAAGCCAAGAGATTTGTGTTTTTCTTGTATCGGAGCTCCTGGGAGTTTCACAGAGACAGCTGAGTGCTTGCCCCATTAAATGGAAGAAATCTTTGTTAGACGTCTTGGTGCTGTCTTTCTTGATTATCTGTGTGCACCGTGCCTAACCTGGGGGTGGACATCCAGGCACTACTGGTATAGAAATCAAAAGGAATGGTCATAATATTGTTGCAAATTTCTGACTGAGCTGTAACAAGTGCTCTGTAATGCACAGAATCTGTTGCAGTGTTCCTTTTACCATGTAGTTTTGCACTGATGTTTTTTTTAAATCTTCTGAATGTGGCTGCTGAATTACAAATTCCTAGCTCCTTTGAGATGCCCTTTCAAGATTTTAAAAGGCAGTGTGGCTCTTACTGAACCTCTCTGAAAGGCAGGATGCAAAGACAAGTTCTTCTTTCCATGTAGTACCTGACATATATGTAAATCTTATTCATTTCCTTAGAACAGCTTCTGTCTGCCACTTTCACTTAGGAGGTGTTGGTGTTATTTGGCACCTCACAAAATTTTTATAAAGGAGCTGCTGCAAAGTCTTTTAGCCTAGAAAATAGCTTGTGAAATTTAACGAAAGCGTTCGAAAGTCAGGGTTGTTACTGATGAGATTGAATCCAAAAATATCTGAGAGCGTGAGGATATGTTTCATTCTTAGTGTGGTGCGTGGGCTCAAAGTCACATTCAGCGTGATGGCTGCTGTAAGCTTACCTAGAGCCAAGGTACCTTCTCTCCATAATGAACCTCATCTATACATTTGCAGAGTTCAAAGCATAGGACCCTAAATTAACTGGAGCTTTTTAAAATCAGCTATAGAAGGGCTTTATGTTCAGCCAGTAGAGTGGAACAAGCTGTTATGTTTCCTAATCCCCCTGCTGCTAAAATCAATAGCCAAAGATTCCTCTGGATATTAACAGGAGTAGGATGGAGCCCCAAACAACCTACCCAAAACCCTTGAAAAGTATTTACTTTTTCAGATCTAACTATTGACTCTACTCTCAGAGATATTTAACAACATAATAATGGTGCAAAAATTGTAAAAAGTCATTTCTGTGAATGGCAGAAATAAAAAGAAATGGAAATAAGGTTCTGTAAAAGTATGTGGGGGGGATGTGTTCTCATTATTTCTAATCTTCATTGTCTGGCCAATTTATTTTCAGAGTTTGTGGAAATACTCAATTTCATTTTATCAGGTTAAACATTTTTCAGGTAGCAGTTTTGAGATGGATAGTTGAAATGCAAAAGAAGAGATTAACATCAAGTGTTAAGAGAAGTAATAATCTTCCCTTGGTGTGTACACTAGCTCATGAACTTATTTATTTTTTCTCTCTCCTTCTTCAATTGTTTTGGTTAAGAAAATCTTCATGGAATCCTGATAAGAAAATCAGCATGTGCATTCCAAGCAATGCTGATTATTCCATCTTCTCACTAAAAATAGACATTATACATGCTGGCACTGAAAAATAACTTGGTGAATAGTAGAGAGTGGGAGAAAGAACAGCCATCTTAACAGCAGTGTCAGCCTGTAACTGCTCTATATTCATGCGCATCTGTGTAGATACAGGGGAGGTGATCTTGTCTGCACAGAGAACCACATGGCTTTGGAATAGGATCATAGACAACTCTCATGGGAGGAGGGGGTGAACTGCACAGAACCAAGGGTCCCTTAAATTTGTTTAAAAAGATAAATTTTGAGTTTTGAAATTTTAAGTTTTAAATTATGTGAAGAATCCCAGGCAACTAGCTGGGGCACCAAATTTGGATGACTAAGGCTAACACCCATAAACAATCTAAGTGGCATCAGTTTCTGGTAAATAAAAATTTTCCTTGATGTTTTTATTAATGTATATTTCTAGAAACTAGACACTAAGCAGAGGTGTTTTGTTTTGGTTGTTTTTTATTAGTCTGTTAAGTAAATCAAATAACTGAGTATGCTGTGGTCAGCTGAATTATACCTTCCCCCCATCCTCATTCTTTTTTTTTTTTCCTACTTCTTTTTTTTTTTCTTTTTTTTTTTTTCTTTTTTTTTTTTTCTTTTAACAACTTCTTTATAGAGTGAGCCAGATCTGGAGAAAGGCCTGGAGATGAGAAAATGGGTCCTGTCAGGAATCCTGGCCAGTGAGGAAACCTACCTAAGCCACCTGGAGGCTCTGCTGCTGGTAAGCACTGGTGACAGACACCATTTCAAACATCAGTACTTGCCTTTTCACTGCTGCTTCTGCCCAGAGTTTCCCAGAACTTCAGGTACCTTGGCTTATCAGTTGCTCAGTGCAAAAGGTTCCTGTTACCCCTCTTCTCCAGTACAGAAAGAGAAGCCTAAGGAGAGGACTGAATATGGCACAACTGAAGAGTTATTAGTGTGCTTACATACAGGAGCCCCGTCTTTCAGTATTCAGTGCTAACTATTAGACACAGTGCTCTACAGCTCAACAGAGATTGAGGAAACTGAGTGCAAAGGGATTTTAATCACCTTCAAATATCCTGGGGAAATCCATATACCAGGGGTGGCTGATTACCATGAGAGGGTTTGTTAATGTCTAGCTTTCAGGAGTTGTATGAATGCAAATATCACTTATTAATAGGACAGCTCTTTGGAAGGATGTGTTGTAATGTGGTAAGGGTGGATGTACTTGGTTTGCATGGTAATGATTTCCTTCATTCCTCATTTCAGCCTATGAAGCCTTTGAAAGCAGCTGCCACCACATCTCAGCCTGTGCTGACTAGTCAGCAGATTGAGACAATATTCTTCAAAGTGCCTGAGCTCTATGAGATCCACAAAGAATTCTATGATGGGCTCTTTCCCCGAGTGCAGCAGTGGAGTCACCAGCAACGTGTAGGAGACCTCTTCCAAAAGCTGGTGAGTTAGCTACCATCGCCAAAGCTTCTCTTATCTCTTCTTCATCTCACAGGTGCTGCTCTAATTCCTTATGGTGACTTTGCATAGACTAAAGGGATGAAAGCCCGTAGCTGGAGTAGATGACAGGCTTATAGCTTTGCCTCACTGCAGTGAAAGGCCTACAGCAAAAGTGGCTCTTTCATTGCTGTTAATTAAAGGCTCCAACAAGCTGTGCTACTAATACAAATACAGTTTTACAGAAATGTTGAATCTCCAGGGTGTCCGCAGTGTCATCAAGCCATTTACTTTAGAGGAAGATGGGACAATGGCAGTGTTTAAAAATCCCTACTTTTTAACGCTGAAAGATAAGTGTTTCTCCTTGTTGCTGAGCTCCCTCGCACATACTTCATTCTCTCTGTGGTACTTTGCTCTATCTTGTGCTGAGTTTCTCTGTTTTTATGGTTGTCACCTTCAGCTTTGCATTTCTACCAGCCCACTTTTTGAGATTCCCCTTGCTGCTCTGATGATGCACTCAATCTGCTACTAAGACTCCTTCAAACAACTTCAACAAAATTCTCTGAGTGCAGAACAGGACAAAGTCATATCAACCATATTCCTGCGGCTGAATGAAAAATGCTGAGTTTCTGAGTCAGATGAAAAATTGTTTACATTCTAGGAAATTCCTTTGGCCCCTTTAGCCTTTCCCCTAGCATGTGCAGAGAGCAAAGGATTAAAGGGGCTGTTTTTTGCCTTTTAGAAAAGAAAGGAATCTCTGCATTCCTGAGGTGCTTCTGATTCTCAGGGTAGGAGTTACATTCCGGTGAGGGGTTTATTGGGTGGGGAGTACATTTTACCAAGGTCTCTCAATTGTTAGCAGCTGTGTAGCCCAGTACCAATGCCATTGCCTATGGAGCAGGGGGAGAAAGGCCAGCAAGATGATGTTTTCTGTGCACACCGGCATCTTGATGAAAATATATGAACCTACTTTTCACTTGCAGCTTGTTTTAGCCAGCAGGGATTGAATTGGTGCCTTGGTGAGCAGCTCTGCATATGCCATTTGAGCAACTGGTTTAAGAAGACAAAGCCACCTGCTGCTGGTTGCTGAAGCAAAGATATAGAAGGTTGCTGAAAGTGGAAACCTCTCACTGCATTGAAAGTGTAGTGCAATAATGAACATAGTGCTAATTGAAGAAGAGCTGAATATATTATTTACCACTGCTGGCTGTCAAGCAAGCTTTGACTCACTGTGCAGCTTCTTAGGCCTTTGTTTAAGACCGCTTCTTACTGACGGTGATCACAGGCCCTTCTGTAGCACTGTATTTTTGTGTTCCCTTGATTCTTGTGCATATGTAACCTGATGATTTTGTTGGGTTAGTATAGGAAGCAAAGAAATAAATCGCCCTAGTGCAGGAAGCTTTCAGCTAGTTTAGCAATTTCAGTTTCTAATGGTTTGGTACATTATCAGTGGGAATCGTGAACCCTTAGCTGGATGAGGTAAACTTTATCATTTTTGGCAGGCAGTGAGAAGCAGCTAGATGAGAGAAACAACAAGAATATCAGGCATTAGGAGACATCTATACAGGTTGTACATCAAATCTTTGGGAGTAGACTGTCTAGTTGTGGTCATGTCATGCAATCTGATGATAAACACTAGAATCCTTGCTGTTATTCTGTGGTCTCTGGGGGCATTAATATCTTGCAAAGCACCATAGACTAAAGTTATAGATGGTGCATGCAAGGAATTCTAGAATTTCATGTGGCCTGGTACAAAGTACAATACATTTGCAATGTCAGTGACCGTTATTCCACCTTTTTCACAGAACGGTAGAGGTTGGAAGGGACCTCTGGAGCTCATCTGTTCCCACTTCCCTGCTCAAGCAGGGCCACCTAGAGCAGGTTGTCCAGGACCATGTTCAGGTGGCCTTAGAAGATCTGCAAGGAGGGAGGCTGTACGACCTCTCTGGGCAACCTATGCCAGTGCTCCGTCACCTGCACAGTAAAGAAGTGCTTCCTGATGTTCATACAGAATCTTTTGTGTTTCAGTTTGTGCCCATTGCCTCTGGTCCTGGCACTGGGCAAGTTTTCCTATTGAAACTAAGGAAAAGAGAAGGAGGAAAAAAAATAAAAACAACAAAAGCCATCAGGCATGTGGGAGTGAAATATGCTTCTTGTGTTTGAGGAATATTTTGTACAATTTTATAACTGAAAGGAAACACTTCAGAACTTTTTTTTAGAAATAAAAAAATATTTAGCAAATATTATCACTAATAGTTTTCAGGAATGGAAAATTTTTAACCAAAAGCCAATTATTTTTACCAAAGCTTGTTTAGTTTTCATTGCCTTCTTCTTAATCAAAAAAGGGAAAACTTAAACGAGTATTAACGTTTTGTGTGAGCATCATTGCTTTGATTGGACGATCAGATTTTAATTGAATAGATATTTTAATGACAGCAAGTGTAGAGAAGGAAAATGAAAGCTTAGAAAGATTGTTAAGGAGTAGTAGGAAATGGAAGAGCCACACAGTAATGGAGAAACTCTGAAGTTCTGCGATGTTAGCTGGCATCATCCAAATCTAAATGTCATAAGCCCTACAAATGACTGATAATTCTGGCAGCAGCTTCTTCAGGGAATTGTGCCCCAGTGGCAGCTACAGATTTCCTTCTCTCCACACTGCTGGGGCCAGATCACCCCTGGCATAAGTGAGCACGGTTTCCTTCAGGCTCAGCCATAACGATGTTATTTTGTGTGAGGGTTGAGGCTGGTTCCTAATCTTTTAGTAAAATGCACCATAGAAAATAGCTCACTTTTGTAGCCCCTGTTAGCTAAAGAAATCTGTGCAGGGAATGTTCTTTGGGGAGTGCCTTTTTCTCTTCCATCATTTCTTGCACAAAGCTCCATAGAGAATGGGAAACACAATGGTTATGACAGAGCAGGAGAGGAAAAGAGCACCTACTGCTCTGCCTGGTGCCTCTGTGGGGCAGAGGTGGTAGGGAAGGTGCAGAAATCATAAGTGTAAGCTTTTTTTGGGAGAAAAAAAAAACACAACTTCATTAAAAATAAGTCTTTTTCAGTACTCCACCTGTTGGCTCAGTACTGACCACACTTCTGCAAGCACGTTCAAGCTGCTGAGGTGTTTGCGGCACAGCCTGTGGAGCTCTGCAGCATAAAAACTGCTCTGCAATCCAGGCAAGCTTGGAAGCTACCCAGGGGTTTCCTGAGCTGGATCTTATGTTCTCTGGCATGAATATCGCTGCAATTAATAAATAAGTCAGCAAACAGAATCAGTGCTAGGGCTCAGTGATGACAGTGGTTTATTGCTAGACTCTGAGGCCTACTGTGTCTTCATCCAGACCAATGGTGTATTCCTTCTGCTTGAACTGTCATTCTCTGTCACCTAAGTGCTGCAGTCACTGCCTTCCAAACAGATCGTGCTCTGGATCTCTTCTGTATTTTCAGCACTCTGCTGCCCTTTACAACAATGTTTGCTGATGCAGATACAGGTTAATATCTGGGTTTGTTTTAGTGTGACCAGCACGCGTGCAAAAGCCAACAAGTAGCTTACTGCGGTCACATTTGTGCTGTTGGGCTGAATCATTCCTGTCTGATTCATATTTTGTGGCAAACAGCCAGCAGTTCCAGTTGCATCAATGAGCTAAAATATTAATAGATACTAATCTGGCAGTTCAGAAGGGAAAAATAGATGGCAGTAATAAGGGTGTGTCATCCTCACAGGCCAGTAAGTGAATTTATTCAGGGTAGATGGAGCTGGATGCATAGGACACCTGCCTTGGTTAAGCAAAGCTCACAGGTCAGAGCTGTCTTTCTGGGCCTGCTCAGCATTCCCTGGGATTCTTTGTTGTGAAGGAACATGACCTGATCTTTAGATGCCAATGCTGGCCATCCCAAACCGTCTTCTTCCCTAGCGTTTATTTTATTTTATTTTGTTTTGCTTCCTGCAGGCCAGCCAGCTGGGAGTGTACCGGGCCTTTGTGGATAACTATGAAGTTGCTATGGAGACAGCAGAGAAATGCTGCCAAGCCAATGCTCAGTTTGCTGAAATCTCTGAGGTAATGTCATGGTATTCAGACACACGAGACGTCTGAATCTGACTAGTACCCTGCAGTGTCACTCCTGTCTATTCTCCAAGTATCTTTGCCACCCGGACTTCTGAAGGAGTTATGCCCTAGACTCACTGCTTCAGCTTGTGTTCTTACAGCAATTTGTACTTTGGCCTAATAGAGTTTATCCTATGGACAGCCTTTATGTGCTGTTTCTGCCCAAGGAATCTTGTCATAACTGGCATTACTTTGAAATTCCCAGCTCTGTGCCACCTGCATGCATTTCTAGCAGGGAAATCTGTTTTTGAGCTTCTCAAATATTTCTCTTGTTAATGGTAATGCTGACTGTGATGTAAAAAGCCATCCTTAATGGCTTGTGTTATGGCTATCTGTGGAATTGCAGACTTCACTGCCTTGGAGAGGATGAGAGTAGCACAGGAAAACTCTGTTTAAAATGGCAAGTGTGTCAAGCATAATCTAGATTTACTGGCCGCTCTGATTTCCTCTCTTTAAGAGGAGTACTTTGTGTCAAAGCATTTTGAAGGCTTTTTCAGGCTTCCCAGGCCACCAGCTTTGCTGGCAGTGCATGGTCTCATTGACTGTTTGCACTGCAGTAATTATATCTTGAACAACTCAGTTGCCAAGAGAATGGGAACTTCATATCTGTGTCCTTAAAAACAACCAAATAAATAATCAGAGCTGAATGATACTGAGAGTGCTTATTGCTCTGAAAAAGCTAATGAGTACATTCAATGTTGCATGTCCCTTTAGATTTTTATAATAAAGAGATAAAGTGAAACAGTCCCTCTGTGAAACAAGGGAAGCAAGGCTTGCCTATTGGGATCTGCTGTACTATTCATTGGAGTGCAAGTGCCTTCTATTCTCTCCTTTACTGAGGGTTTCTACCATGTTCTGGTCCTTTGCCCTATCACTTCTGTGCTCCAGTGGTGTCAGCTCATTAGTAGAGTAGCTTCCCCTGTGCTTACTTTTCTTTCAGTACTAAAATGCATTCCATAGAGTTTCCTATTTATTAACAGTACTGTGTATAGAAAGTGTTCCAGTAACACCTAGAAGATAGAGACGAGGGCAGCGGGGTGTTGGGCTCTGTGCAAATGCGATCCCTCAGTCTTCCTGTTTTCTGAAGGATAATGCTGAAATTATGCCAGTACCTGCTGCATTTAGAATGATGGTAATGATACTTTTGCATTTGTGTTAGTGTCCTGCTGAGGATTTCAGAGCACTCAGCACATTAATACGTGCAGCTTCATAGTCCATGTGCAAAAAAAAGTGTCACAGATATTGTTCCTTTTTGGCCATGAAAGACAATGACTTGGCCAAGGTTGCACAGCTCAGAGCACATATAAGGAAGTAAAACCAGGGGGTGCTAAATCCCAGTCCTGTACTTTATTTATTGGTGGCGTGTGCATGCTGTGACAATGGCTGCATCCTTATGGACATGCCTTTCTCTTACAGGTGATTAAAAATTCCACCATCCTCTGTTGCTGTAGGTGGTTCCCTGCTTTGTTGCATCTCTATTGACATACACTCCTAAGAAACCTGATTAATATTTGAGATGCGTGGATGCCTGTGACATGGCAAGGGTGAAGTTATCAAGAAGGAAAGCATGTTTTTCCTTCACTGATTTGAAATGTGAAAGGGCTGTCCTCCATTTTCACTTAGGCCCTTCTTTGGAGGAGCAGATAGACTCTTACATTCCCATGTGATATTTCGAGGTGATTGACTGCCTGCTACGTGGGTTTTCTTTTTCTTTTAGAATCTAAAGGCTAGAAGCACAAAGGAATCTAAAGATCAGACGACGAAAAATTCCTTGGAAAGTGAGTGATCCATGCAGAGGAGACTGGTTTGTCAGGACTGTGTGGGGGCTGTTGCCAAACCTCCACTCTCGCTACTTCTTTTTAAATGCTGGAAGATTATGAAGTCTCTGCTGGCTTTACCTAGGAAATCGGTTCCCTTTTGCTAAGTAGTAGAGCTTGTGCATAGTAAACTGCATGCATGCATGGGCAAACCTCTGCCCCAGCTTAAAACCTGATGAGTCCCTCTGGGCAAAACCAGGCGAACCAAAGGACTGCTGTGTTCTTAAGAAAACGACTCCTACACAGTGATAACACAAACGTCAGTAATTGTTTTTTTGCCATTTCAAGAGAGCCTGGTCAAGGTCAGCTTTCATTGTGCTTGTCTTTATACATGCACATAGTAGAAGATAAGCCATGTTATATGAAGATTCCATACTGACTAACGTAAAAGCCAATCCCCTTCCTTTTTTGGCCTGTTATCAGGGTTTGGAAGCACTCAACGGTTTCATGCTGAACTCCAGAAGGAGGGATGCACTGCCAACCTTTCAGGGACCTCCTTGGCAACTTTAAGAGTGCAAGGCCTGATTCTGACCTGTGGGACCAGGCAGGTTGCCAGGGAATTGCTGGGAGTGTGCCATGCTGTGTGCAGTTGTTCGGTACTGCCTTGTATGCTCATCCACTGTCTGACAGGGTGTGCTCACAAGTGGGCATTTGTTTCCCGTGGAGCATGTTTATTTCCTCTGTGTTTATGTGTGTTTAATTGGCTGTGTAGCACATTAACCTTAGAGAAGGGTTTCTGGTAGCTCGTTGGTTAATAAACCCGGGCCTGTACATTCAGTGGCATTGGACAAGTTGCTCTGTAGGGGCTGTATTTAGGTACCTCTTTTTTATGTTTCCATTGCTTTTTTTTCCACAGCTCTCCTATACAAACCAGTGGATCGAGTGACTCGCAGCACACTTGTACTGCATGTAAGTATCTGAAGGGTAGTTTTCAAACTTTTTGCCCCCCCCCCCCGCCCCCCCCCCCCCCTTCCTTTTTTTGTCCCTTTAAATTTTCCATGGAGCTGCAGGACTGCAAAAATTAAGCTGTTATGCTGCACAGGAGCCTCTTCACGTTACACTGAGGGGGAAGAGCCCATGGATGGTACCTCTCCATTGGTGTTACAAAATGCAGAGGATCATTTTCTTCTTCCTCTATACATACAGCCTTATTCTACTGTGTAAGAAGTCATGGACCATCTTGTCCCATGGCTCTAGTTAGGGGCCTTCAGACCCTTCTGCTTTCCAGTGGTGCTCATGGTTCTCTTCTTTGCTTGTGTTCCTGGTTGCAGGATTTGCTCAAGCACACTCCAGTGAGCCATCCTGATCATCCACTCCTGCAGGATGCCCTGCGGATCTCACAGAATTTCCTTTCCAGCATCAATGAAGAGATCACTCCTCGTCGGCAGTCCATGACGGTAAAGAAGGGGGAGGTGAGTCTTCCTGCTTCCATTATTTTCTTGGTTCCTAAATACTGGTTGTGCCTTTGTGAGGCAGACTGGGAACTTGAGCTATCCGTTTGTTTGTTGCTAAGAAACAGTTTATGCAGTGTCCTTGTTCTCTAAAGGATATAGTACAGCTCCTCTCTGTTTTCTGTTTGGAAACCCAGAGGAAAAGTGTGATTAGAGTTTTGTCCTTAGTGGTGTTATAATAATTTGTCATACATCATTTCTACGATGTGTAGTTATGTACTAAATGGATTTGTATTTTACCTGCAAACTCAAACCAAACAGGAAGTCTAGGAGGGGAAAAAGGTAAGGAAAACATCAGAAATCATGACAGGAAAAGCTGTTTTCCAGAATATTGATTTGCACTATAAAACTCAGTTTTGCATCCTTATTTCTAAAGAATAATGTTGTAAATGGGGCTAGGAAGCAAAACAAATGGAATGAGTTGGGAAAAATAAGGGGGATATTTAACTCCTGAGGGTGCGATGAAGCCCTTCTAGGCTCTGCTAGGAGTTGAAATGTGCCCAAGACGTTTGAAGCTGTGAAGTTCCCTTACCTGCATGTGGTGCTGAGCAAGGAGGACATAGACCTACACAATAGTAAACTCTTATTTGCCTCACTGGGCTTGATTCATCTGCCTCGTAATTTCATTAGAAGGCAGTTCAGTCCTTCCCGATGAGGACACACCGGGACTGACAGAAGTATTAAGAGACAGAAGGATGTAGGAGACTGGACAAAAGAGAGGTGCAGCTCAGAGAGTAAATTCATAAGAGGCATTGTGGCAGTGTGCCAAAGACACTGGCTGATCAAAAGCGACCCAAATTAGCCCGTGCAAAAACATCTCCTACAAAGCCCAGGAGATTGTTAACGTACACAAACCATCAAGATGTATTCCCAGGTCCTGTCAGCTGAACATGCTTGCTTTTAGCTGCTAAACGGATTATCAGCTGACAAAGATCTGCTAGAAGCTGCAGTACTGGGAATTGGGTGTACTGTTCGTCTTAGAATTCTTGGTCATATTCTTATTTCGTTAACCGAGGAAAACTGCAGCTGAGAAGAGGGAGGATTGAGCAATCAGAGACTGAGGTACAAGCTCAAACATCAGTCACCAAGGCCTGGAGATAGTGGATGGCCTCATTAAAGTGGATGCTGATTGAGTCACAGCAGAAATTACAGGCTGGAATGCCCCCTCAGAGGGGAGGGAGCACTTTGTGTTCTCTGGTTGTCTGTCAGCATCTCAATGAGGGATGCAGGCTTTGGAAAGTGTCATGCAGAATCCTAATGAAGTGCTAGAGCCCAGGCGGAGGGGCAGGCTCGGGAGGATAATCCTGATGATCTCTTTTTGGAGCAGTATGTTTGTCAGATCTTACGAAGCAGGAAGGAGGAGGCCTGTCAGCGTTGGGCTCAGCAGGCCTGTTCACACTCTCACTGGCCCTGTAGTGACTTCTTGTATGTGGGGAGGAAAAGATGACTACATATCCAAGGAGAGGGCTGTAGGTGTGCTGGAGGGAACTGGGGACCCTTTGTGCTCTTTCCCACGCCACACGTGGCTTGCACTGAGCCCAGGGAAGAAAAGTACTTGCTTCTGATGCTTCCCAGCCTTCCACTCTGGAAATCTGAATGAGGATACTTTCTTCAACCATTTGGCACCAATAGCCCTCATTTTTCAAAGCAGTAATGCTTTGGTTGACACCACTCTGTCTGGAGAGTAGCTACATTCATTCTCTTCATAGTAATCCAAAGACAAAGGGAGCTTCCAGCTACTCTGGGTGGGTTAGTGATGGCTGCTGTTTCCTACAAGCTATTCACCTTGGGGTCATAGCTGGGTTTTGTTTATGCTTGTAAATTTTTCCTTTTCTGCTTATCCTTTCCTCCCACTCCCCTTGCTTGTGCTTCCCCTGGGGTGACAGGACAGTGTGCAGTTTGCATCTCCTAATTGACTACTCTCAATGCATAATGCATTTTTTTTATTTTAATGAATCACCAGCTTGCTTTGATGGCTTTTCTCATTATTTGTCTTACACCACTTTGAAATTTCCTTGGTGGAAAGGAAGGAGGGAAAACAGCCTTTTCCCCTCATGTATTGCTTAGGTGCTGATCGCAGTTATCTTTTTTCCCCAGTCCTCGCCTTTTATGCAGAATATTTTCCCCTTTGAGTGCATTGTCGGGAGGAGTTGAATCTGCTTTGCTCCAGCTCTTTTTTTTAGGATCTTTTTGAACTGCGGGAAGCAGTGAGTGGCTAATCTCCCTAGTGATGGGCTGCTAAGAGGTGTGGGTCAGGAGGCAGTACAAGTCTTCATCCCTTTTGCAAAAGGTGGTTCCCTGCTCCGGGGGCATTGGCTCTGTCTGACCTGCCTGCTATCTTCCTGCAGGATGCCAGATGTTCTTCCTGCACACTAGCCCCCCAGTTCTGCTTGGCTCAGCAGGCTATTTTTCATAATTCTAGGTTTATGCATGTAAACTGAAAGCTTTCTGTGATTCGTGGACATGGTTTAATCTGCTGGGGCTGAATGAGTATTTCAGTTAGTGCTAGGAGGTGGGTACAAAGGGAGTAAAACCATTCACTCAGGGACAGAAGGGGCTACAACAGGGAAGACGGTATTGGTGGGCTGAACCTACAAACCAGGGCTGAGGGAATGCTACACCTAGCTTGGCCCTTGCTGCTGGCCAGCCTCTGCTTTGTAGTTCGCTGGGGACTGCTGCTACAGACGAGCTAGGAGAACACCAACCCCAGCCTGTTTGGTTTGTGAGTGGTTCACTCAGTGTGCTTGATTGGGGTTTGAAAAGGCAGGAATGGCCCTGAGGCTGAATTTAGCTAGCAGAGCATAGAGGTCTTGAGCTGAGGATGTTTTCTCCACGATCTGCAGAAGGGTTTGGATGTGTCCTCACAGTAGAACTCAAAGGAAAGGGTATGGGAGGAGTGAAGGCCTTGCAGTTTTTTGACAGCTTTTCTGGTCTTGCCCTAAGAATTTCAGGTCCAGCACTGTCCCCGTACCTCTGAGGAAGGGTTTGAGCCCTTGGTAGATGACAACATAAGGAAGCCAGGAGGGCTTTTTCCAGACTTTTGGATCTGTCTCCCTTCAGCCTGTACTGTTCCATTATCTTACTGCTTCTTTTCTTCCTACCTTTCTATTGTGGCTATTTTATTATACATTTTTTACATTTTTGATGGGTTATCTGCAGATATCCACTTCACTGACTCTCTAAATAATCAAACACATTCACAGAGGGAAGGAAAAGGGGGGTCTGAGTAGCACAGCGTCTTCTGACTCAGAATGGGAGTGGTGAAAAATCTTCCACCTTTTAGGAGCATGGAGCAGGCACCTTACTTGCTCACTGACTCTTCTTTACTGCTATCCTCTGGTCTTGAACAGGGAACCTGTTTAAGGTTTTCCAGAGGGTGGTCCCCTGGAGAAGCAGGGAAATGTATGCTTTGAGGTGAAGGATGTGCCAGATAAGCTAGAAGGGAAGGAGTGATAGCCCCGCGAGACTGATTAACAGATAGCCGATGTGGACTGTGTATTTTTTCTCATCTGAACCTGGATGCAAATGACCGTGAAGCTGGTGCTGCCTTGTGCTTCCAGATAGTTCAGCCCATTCTTGTAAAGCAGGAGTTAATAAAACTGCAGCAAATCACAGAGTTAATTTGGGAGATGCTGGGGCCCTCCCTTGGCTGCAGCTCATCCAGTGCTCTTTGCAGTGTGTTGTTTCAGGGTAGTTCAAACCAATCTGAGTGGTGGTGGCTGCTATTCTGCCCTGCCCATGGCCATGCAGTCCCACCCTCTCTGAAGTGTTGGTACTGGTATTTGTGTGATCCCACAGTGGTATGGAGGAATGGAGCTGCCTGAAAGCTAAACCTTGGCTTAGTGTCTGATCTCCTCAGCACACAAGAGGGCAGACAGGCAGTTCCTTCTGGGAACAAGTCCACTAGATCACATTTTGGATCAGCTTATGCTGCTGTGGACCTTCCGTGTCTGCACTAAGGAGAAGAGGCTGCTTGGCAGACTGCTCTACTGTGTATCTAAATGTGTCTTGTAATCTGCAATCAAGGGACAGGGTATCATTGTTTTAGGCTCCTGTTCAATTTAGCAGAGGCTGTTGTAGGAACAAGAAAGGGCAAAGGAGCTATGCAAGGGAACAGAAGTGCAAACTAAAGCCATTTGAAAGCTGGGGGCTAAGCTTAGACCCAAGCAGGCACGCACAGCTTGAGGCCTGGTGCCTACTGCTCCTGATGCCTTGGGCAGACGTTGGCAATAGAGCACTCAAAAATGATCTTGGATGCTTCACACTCTCTTGCAGCTGGAGTCAGAGAGCTCCTGGTGACAGAAGCTTTGGAAAGAAAAAAAAAGGCTATTAAAATGCTCAAAGAGCAGCCAATTTAGCTCCCTAGGCAGAGAATCCCTTTATTCTGCAATGCTGGTCTTGCAACACATGCACACACACACACGAGGAATCATTTTCTTCCTACGCTCTGCAGAAAACCAAACCACCTCTTCCTCGCTGACATATGCCAATACCCATCTCCTGCTCTTACCCTCCTCCTCCTGCATCACACATGTTCCAGTCCTTCCCGGGGCTCTCACCCACGCACACTGCAGGCCTCTGCTGTCACCACATCGGATGAGCTCTTTCCTTGGCACTCACGTGAGGAGACAACTCTTTGTACAGCTGTGGTTCTGGATGAGTATATTTTTTTACATTCCACTTTTTGTAATGTGTCTCAGACAAGCTGGTCTTCTGCCACACTTCCTGGAGTTAAGTGGTACGTGACAGCAGCAGGATTTATCATGTGCAAACAGCACAAAAACATGTAGGATGAATAGATGAGCACATAGGTAGTCGTGAGGCTGGTAGCAGAGAAGGGGGAGATGCTTGTTAACGAAGGTAAGAGGAGGAGGACAACAGCAGGCAATCCAAAGAGGTATCCAGGCACTGAAGGATGTAGAGGGAGAGCTCTTTTGTCCAGAGCACTGAAATGGGTGGGAGAAGCAGCAGGTAAAAACATGAAAAGGAAAGCAGGGTCTAGAAGGGAGACTTGGGAATTTTACTGCACCAACGCAGGAGCTTAGCAACAGCCTCGTGGAGGTGACAGTCTGCCCAGGCCCTGTGTAAGAGATTAAAGGTGATCCTAATTCACTCAATTTTGATACAAAATGGGAGGTTTTCCTCTAGGCCTCCACAGACATCTTTCTGTAGCTGAGCTAATCTCCTGGGCTGGACACCTGCTAGTGTTGGGGCTGTTTGTGGAAGAGAGGGAATCACTCTGCCACCAGACTGCCACTCTGATACTAAGCCCATGTTTTGTTGATGCTAGTTTGGTGTTTTTGTAGCCTGTATGTTATTTCAGGGTACTTTAAGAAACACATGAGGTACTGTACATCTCATACAGCAGGATCACCAAGCCAAAAGACTTCGTGTTTCAGGAGACCCTGTCTAGCAAGAGGCCACTGAAAGAACAGCTGTTGCTGCCCCTAGGTGGGAGTTGACCAAAGTGGGCTTTGGTGCCCAAAATGCTAGAGAGGACCAGTGGAGCTAAGGTGGCCTGGGCACCTGACGGGCACAAGTGCTGCCTGAGGGGGCTGCTGGCTCCCCCAGGGTGGGATAGGATGGGCTGACTCATGCCGGGAGGTCAGGAAAGTGCCCTGTGCTCCCTCACCGTGGGGCTTGGCAGGGATCTGGTAGGCCAGTTGGGAAATGCTTTTATTGTTTCCCACTGACCTGCTGAACCCTCCCGGCAAGATGAATCATCTGCAACAAAGGATGTGACCCTTTGCTGGAAGCGCTCTTCCTCTGCTCCACTGATGCTGCACAGCCTGGTGCATGCCTGTTGTGGCCAGCCCTAATGAAAATCCTGTTTTCCCAGAGAAGCTGGTAGTTAGACCTAATATCAAGCTCCACGCCCTTATGACTTGATCTGCAAACCCTTTCTCCTCTCCTCTTTTTCCTGGATCCTTGGTTGCTCATTGTGGCAGTGTACCCTTGCTCCCTGTGGGAGACCTTCCCACCTAGCTCAGGAGTGAGACAAAATGAAGAATGAAAGCTCAAGGAAGATTAGCGTTTTCCTCTGAGTGGATGACTGGAATACATCCCTTTCACCTCTTTCCTTCTCTTCCAGTCAAGCTTAGGAAATACGCCCTTGTCTTCTTCCCACCCAGCTCTCTTTCTGAGAGATCCTGCTGCCAAAACTTGTGTCTTGTCAATCTGGGTAATTTGTACCCAGGAGTGCCAGCCAAAATAAACTCAGTGCAAAGGAGGGGTACCCAAGTCCCAGATGAGAAGTGCGAAGGCTGTTAAATCACACCCCTATTTTGGCATTGTATAGCTGAGCTTTCTGCTTGGGTTTTGGGGAGATGTGGGACAGAGAGCAGGGCTGCTTGGAGAAATTCTGCTCGAATGATGACAGCCAAGGCCTGTACAGTGGCAGATTAGGTGCAAATTTAGACACAGGAGAAGGGGTCATCTGAGTGGAGCAGGCAGGCTGTGTGAGGAGGTCTGTGGCCTTGCTGCAGAGCAATGGGCTCTTCTAGTCTCACTTTGTGGAGGCTTGACACAAGGACTTCCAGTCACTGGTGCCTCTTTATGGGCATCCGTTCACTTGAAGACATGCTTCTCTTCAAAATACTGTGGTCTAGGTGATGGTAGAGGAATACTGCCAAAACCAAACACACTGCCAGTGCCTGGCAAAAGGGGGACACAAAGCAGGTCAGGACTGCGGCACATGCCTGCCTGGGTAGCAGAGGTGAGTGAGTTGAGAGAACATCTTTACACCTAAGAACAATGGGCTGAGGTTGGGCTGGCAACAAGCAGCTATTCTCATTGCCCCGGAGGAGCTGAGCTGATTTGCAGCATAATTAATATTCATCAGATCTACCAACCTGAGATCAGGGTTTTGGCTTGTTCAGAAAATCTCTATCCCTGCTTTGTTACTGCCCCCAAATGAAATTCTTTGCAGCTGTGGAGAGTGTTTCTGTTACTGACAACATACCTCCTTCTTATTTATTTATTTTTAAAGCTGGATGTTTCTAGTTTCCTGCCTACCTGGGATTTGTTGACTGGGCAGGAGCAGGGAGGCATGCACAAGTGCACATCATTAGCAGAGACATCAATGCAGGCAGGCGTTCTCTCCAAAACCACCAAGGAGAAGCCAGGAGGATCACGCCCACCTAAAAATAAACATTAACATATGTACAGGCCTTTCAGAGCCTGAATCACTGCTGGATACCAGATCTCCACAGGCTCATGCCCAGAGATGGTGCAAGAGTTTGCTAGGGAGCAGCATTAACTTCCTGGCACTATGGGGAAGGTGCAGCTTTGGTTGCTGCTGCTTGCAGATTCCCGGGACTTCTGTACGTTGGCAGGTGGCCCCAAGATGAGATGCTGACACTGTCTGTGCTTCAGCAGCTTGCTGTGGTGCTAGTGCAGCTGCAGACAGTAAAATGCAGACTCTTAGCCCATGTCAGGAAGTTTAGGGTGCTTTAGGACAGACTGTGGAAACAAGAATTATGTCTGCAAGGACATTTCTCTCCCTTGTGTTTCCTGCCATGATGTGTACTGGGCTCGGGACTGATGTGGTTTGTTTTCATTTGGAGAGCCAAGATGGGAAGGATGGTAGGAGGAAGGAGAGGCAGTGCGGGGGTTTGTACTCCCACTCTCTGCAGTAAATGTGTTCAAGGCTTGTTATGTCATGCAGCAAATAAAACCCATGAGGCGTAACCCAGAGAAACTGAGGCACAGTTCTGCTTTGGATGTCTTGACCTTGCTCAGGTTAACTGCTTTCCTACTGCACACTGCTGCACACCGGAGCAGAGCTGCCTTTGGAAAAGGAGGACAGCTTTTGCATGTGTGGTGATTGCAGAGATGCTGCAGGCCAGCAGCGAGTCCTACTGACAAGTCGTGCGTAGGCCTGGAGAAAGCTGGCAGTGAAACAGCAGGAGGGGTGTTGGCGAGCGTTGGACAGTGTTAGATCTCTCCAATCTCCAGCCATGACGTTGTCATGGCGTGTACAGCATGAGTGCCATGTCACTCACTGGTATCAGGGGAGCATCCTCCTAGCTGGAATAGAAAGGAAAAATACTGTGGGTCAGGAAAAAGTGTCTTAGCAGACCTGCATGGATATGCTGATGGTGCCTGCTTGTACTGGCCATGAAGCAAGGCAAAACTGACAGTTATCCGAATTTGTGGGAATAAAATTTGCCCTGAGTTTCATATCCTTGACTTCTGTTTGAAAATCAGTGGGAGATTTTTATTCTTCCAGATGTGCACTCAAACTCTTATTGATCCTGACACATCAGAACAGAAGGTCTGAGCGTGGAGCAGGGCTTGAAACTCCTGCGTTGGTCGCTGGTGACAGCATAGACCCATCCGCCTCAGTGCCAGCGCTCCAACCTTTCTGTCTGCAGAGTCCCTGTAAGGGAAATAGGAAAGAGATGCTTCTGCCCTCCAGTGTGTGTCTCTTATGTAGAAGGTTGTAAAGCTTCCTGGAACCAGAGGCAGACATAACAGCATCAGTGTTAGGCACTTTCTTTACATCATCTGGGTTTGAGGAATGTATATTTGACTTGAGGGGAGAAAAAAAAAAAGGCTTTTAACAGGCATGGGGTAGGGGACATATCCAGATGGTCCTGTTTAAACACAGGCTGGTAAGGGACTACTGAGGAGTTTGCTAGGTACACATTTTGGTCAGGAATCATCCCTTAACAGCACTTATAATAAAGAAGCAGCAATGGCATTCACCTGTTAATGGTGACAAACTGCTGCTGGGAATGGAGGTGTTGGTAGGCTCCTCTCAGTGGTGGGGTAGCTTCAGCTGGACCCAGCGGCTTGGGAAGTGACTCCTGGGAAGGGCAGGGAAATCCTGGATAGAAAAGTGGTGTTTGCTGCTCTCTACTGGTTTGTGGGGGGGATGATGTGCTGTGAGCAATCGTGGCCCTCGGGTATGTAGAAGCCAGGCAATGACTCACCATAAATTACACGGGCTCAGAGACAGGTGCTGGAAACAAGCCTCAGCTCTGACCTGGAACCAGATGAGGAAGGGGGTGCCTGGCCATTGTTGCCCCTGGGAGAGAAGGCAGCAGTAGGGAGCACAGCTTGCAACAAGGAGCATTTAAAAGCCGCTTTTTTTTTTTTTTTTTTTTCCCCCTCTGTATTGGAACAATTTACTGAATTGGCTCTGGTAGGAGTCATGCATAAGGAGTATGGAGTGTGTTGTTGAGGGGGCTCAGTGCCTTACCTGGGCCTTTCTTGCACTAACCAAAACATTTTCTCTGTTTTTCACCAGCACCGGCAGCTCCTGAAGGACAGTTTCATGGTGGAGCTAGTTGAGGGGGCTCGCAAACTACGTCATGTCTTTCTTTTTACTGATCTATTCCTGTGTGCCAAGCTCAAGAAGCAGATTGGAGGGTGAGGTTTCCCTTCTGGACTATGTACTTTGCATCTCAGCTTCAGCAGAGTTCTCAGTTTAGCCAGCAATGATAGTTGAATACTCCAGTTTCTTACTGGAAAGCAGCCTTTTACCAGATTTTTTCCACCTGGAAGTCACAGTGAAGTTGTGCCCATTTCTGTATCTTCTGAACTATAATGAGGAAGGGCTTGTGGGAAGGGGGAGTGGGTGTTGCCAAGCGCCAGTAGTAGTAAAGGCTTGGAACTTCTGTCTTTCAGAAAAAGCCAGCAGTATGACTGTAAATGGTACATCCCACTCACGGACCTTAGTTTCCAAATGGTGGATGAGTCTGAGGCAGTGCCCAACATCCCACTGGTACCTGATGAGGAGCTGGATGCCATGAAGATCAAGATATCCCAGATCAAGAATGACATCCAGCGTGAAAAGGTAAAAAGGGGTTGAGCGCTCCATCCAAAGTATAGAACAGATTCAGTATCTTTGCTGACATGAGATGCTGACAGAAGCAGCATTCCCAGACCTGCACAGCATGGGGAGTCCTGCAGAGACAGACCACCCAGCGGAGATTTGTGGTGCAGCTCTGTTAGCAGTGATATCTAGACTGCTGCGCAGCCCATCATTGCTCATCCTGCTGCACTGCTTGAATGATGGTGTCCTTTGAGGATGCAGGAACTGCAAAAGATGCTTTATGGTAGCCAGTAGCTTCCCTACTTGCATGGGACCGCCTGTAACTGCTTTATCCAGGCACTCATGTGGAGAGCGGAGCTCTTATGTTGTAGACACGAGAAGGACTGGGAGTGTGGCATGCCATTTTTTAGGAAGTCTGACTTCTAGCTGTCTGAGTATGATCCTGCAAGTGATTTTGGTCAGAAGCGTGTACTTTGGAATTTTTGCAGGCTCAAGTATGCTTTTCTAGCATTTTCTGACTTCACCAGTGTCAAAGCAACAGCAAGTATACAAAGAGCATACAAATTATTCTGACTGGACAGTCTGACACAGATATGGTGTCTCTGGCCCAGGCTTGTCTTTGCTTGCAAGACATGTTTTCTCAGAGTTGTAAGACTTTGAACCATCTTGCCACCCAAATGAGAAACAAGGCTTTGAAAGCTAAAAGCCTGCTGGTCTGTAGAGGAGGATATGAATAAAATTGCATGTACCATGAGAAGAAAATCCCCCGCACTTCCAAAGAACACGGTTCTTGTGCCTCTGCCCTGGCTAGCTTTCAGAGAGGGTTTCCTGGAAAATGTGAGATACTAGGAGGAACACCGTGTGGAAGCCTCTTACTCACAAGGTGCAGGTGTCTAGGAAACACGCTTTGGTGCATCAGTGCCAAACAATGTACGTGGTTGGCTTTGGGGCTGTTTTTTCTCCAAGAAAAAAAACTTGTTTTTAGGTGACCTCTGAAAATGCATTGGTGAGTAGCAGATAGGAGAGAATTTTGGTGATAGAGTTCCGAGCTGCTTTTAGAGAAGTTGCCTTCACTCTGCTTGACTAAGGATGCTTGTGGAGGACCTGGCAGTGCTATGGCTGCCCAGTGATGGGATGCTGCCTGCAGCCTCTAGAACAGAAAATACAGGGTGTAACTGGGGCAGTGGGTATGTACCCCTGCACCTTCATCTGGGGCACCTGGAACTAGGCACAAAGTCTGGCTGCAGAGATATTGCAGAGATAACACCTTCCTGAGCAGCTGGAGCCCTGTGAATCCTATTGACAGCGTTTCTCCTGCCTGGGGCCTTTTTGCTACTCTCAGAGGGAAGGGACCATGGGTCTGAAAATATATGTTGATGTAAATGGGGGCAAGTGCAGGAGAATGACATTTGTGTCTTCTGTCTCCCTCTCTTCCCCACCCTTCAGAGAGCCAATAAGGGCAGCAAGGTCATTGAGAGGTTGAAAAAGAAACTCTCAGAGCAGGAATCACTCCTACTGCTGATGTCGCCCAACATGGCCTTCCGGGTACACAATCGCAATGGCAAGGTGAGTGGCTTTTCTGGTCTGCCTCAGGCCTTGTGTACAAGATAGCTGTCAAAGGACTGTGTGTGTGTCTGTGTGCCTGTATATGCCATATACGAATGGACCTGCCCTGGCAGAGCAATAGGAAATGCTCACTTCGTCTAACAAAAAGCGCTGCAGCAACTCCCTTTCAGACTCCCCTTCAAGCTCAAGGCTTAGTGCATTCAGGGCTGTCTCCTCAGAACTGTATGCTGCACTTGGCACCGGGGATGCTGAACGGTTGTGAACAATCTCCTTTTAGCTCCACAGGATGCTCAGTGTGCCAAAGGTATCACCTGCTCTGGCAGTACTGGAGCTTTTCACTGTGGCCTTTGCACACACAAAGACAAAGGATGCTCCCAAGATCCTGTTACTAGTCAGTGAAAATTCACAAGCTGGTGCATGCTTCTTCAGCTTGTATCAGCCTCTTGGCCTGCTGTAGAGGCTCTGGGGTTTCATGGTGCAACTGTTACAAGGAATATCATGGGACCCCATGCTGCCAGGGACACAGCTGCTCTTTGCAGGGTGGAGTTCTGTGAAAGCTCTGACCACAGGAGTCCATGTTGGTACCGCTGGCACACTGCTGAGAAGGCACGTTGCCAGAGTCCTGCCTGTCACTGACAAAGCTGTGATGTAGGGCAAGTGGCAGTAGTACTAGAAGGACAGTATAGCTAAGAATTTTCACTGGAGGAGATGTTGGAGCAGGTCTGCTCTCGATGGCGTGTCAGACTAATGTTCTTCTGTTTTCCTGGGTAGAGTTACACGTTCCTCATTTCATCGGACTATGAAAGGGCAGAGTGGAGGGAGAACATCCGGGAGCAGCAGAAGAAATGTGAGTGACCCTCAGCTGGGCATTGGTACAAATACTGTGATCCAAGAGCAGGAGTCCAGAGGGTGAGGTCTGGGCAGAGTTTCCTGAGAAAAGAGGACCACGCATTGAAACTTATAGTGCAACATGTATGTCTTTTGTCTGTGCACATCTGAGCCTCTCTAAGGGAACTTTGACTGTAGTACCATGTAGGGAATGCATGGGGAGAGATCGTCCAATTTACCCCAGAGCTCAGAGATTTGTGCAGCTCCAGGTGGAGGGAACAGCTGCACCCTTTTACCTGGCTTCAGTCCAAAGAAACTTTTATTTTGGCATGGGTGGTTTTTGGCTTTGCAAGAATATGAGTGCCCCTTGCTTCCTGTGAACCATTGAGACATTTCACTCCAAGGAGTAACTGAATATGCCCTAAACAGAGCTGAATATGCCCTAAACAGAGATGGGCTGCAGCAGCAGTACAGACCTGAACACTGTGGTACAATTGCCAAGCAATGTCTAGGGAGCAGGTATCCTGTCCAGTACGGGAGAGCCCAGCTTTTGCTTTGAATTTTAATTCCTCTTCCTTTGAATCTCCATGGCAGGCTTTAAAAGCTTCTCACTCACATCAGTGGAGCTTCAGATGCTGACCAACTCCTGTGTGAAACTTCAGACAGTCCACAACATTCCCCTCACTATCAACAAGGAAGGTGAGACCTCTTGTTTGTGCTTTCTTATGGTGTATCTGCAGAGAAAAATCTGTCTGCCTTTGTGCATTTCCCCTAGAGTTGCTTTTACTGCTTCTATCTGCTACAGGCTTCAGCCTGGTGTTGATTTACAAACTGATGGTTCCTGTAAATCAAAAGCTGAGACCTTATGTAGCCAACTTTTGTAGCTTAGTTGAAGTAGATGATAGCATACGAAAAGAGAACAGCAGGAGTGAAAGCAATTAGTGATCCCAATGTTTGCTGCAACAACAAAAAAGAAAAAACAAGCTCCAAATTATATGGCTTCATCTGAATCAGTAAAATATTCCTGGACATCCTCCAATATGTATCCACTGATTACTAAATAGATTTTGCACGCAGCCATCATGCCAGGGATGTGCATGCCTGTTAGAGCCCTGGCTTGGGACACCTTTGAACGCCTGGGAATCCTTTGGAAGAATTCTGGTTAGCCTAGGTCAAAACTTTGTCAAAGGCCATCGTTTATTACTATGTAACCTGGTAGTATAGATATGGCATTTTTATTTTTACTTTTCTCCTTTGAATCTCTTCCATGCTGTCATGCTAACCCCAAAAGTGGCATTTTAAAACCCCAAAACTGTCAGAAGATATTGCAGGTGAAACAGACACTGAACCTGGAACAGTATCCCCCTCTCTTTTACTGAAACAGCTAGGTTAAATGCTCCTGCCACATTTGTTTTTAGGAACATAAACCTGTGTAAACCTGTGCTCATAAACTCGTGTAAAATCAGCTCATCACTGTCCTTCTCTCTTGACTTCTCTGTGAACTTAACGGAATTCCTTGACTCTTTTGTGCAGATGATGAATCCCCAGGTCTCTACGGATTCCTGAATGTCATTGTCCACTCTGCCACAGGATTCAAACAAAGTTCGAGTGAGTTGCAGTTCTTTAATACAGAGGTGTTGACAGAGGTTAGATAGTAGGGGTGAGGTAATTCAGGTGCTGTGACAGCTGGTCGTGGATTGATTTAGGATTGCAGTATTTGGGATGATGGTGAGGAGGTGATTTGGAGAACTGGAAGTGAAGTCAGGATGTTGGTATAAATTTAGGGGAATGCAATGGGGCTGGCTATCATAACCTAAAACATACAAATAGGGGCAATGTCTGCAGCTTACTACTAGTTCTTCAAAAACACTAGATACCACATAGTTAATCACTTTGTGGAGATAATGAGTTTCTGACGGCTAGCCCCTAACCTTGTCTCTGAGGGATATTATGCTAATGCTGGTGTCAGTGAAATCAGCTCTGATGAGTTGATAAGATCCAATATCTACCTGGGGAAGTTTCATTTCTCATTGGTGTACACCGTCTGCTCATTGTGGATTGATCTGGGAAATATTGGATGGTAGCAAACAACAGACTCATAAGTGAAGGGCTTGTCTGTGATGAGGTTATTTATACCACTGTACTAATAATTCAGCTGCATAAAAGTAACTCTGCTGGTCCAGATGACAAAATTTGCCTTGGCCAGTGCTACAGGTACAAATACAGAGAAGATATAAATGAAGTAACGCCCTAAAACTCAGGAAAAGGTACGAGTTTCTAGAAATTTTTACAAAGTTTCTGCATTTGCCTCCCCTCCTCAGATTTGTACTGCACATTAGAGGTGGATTCTTTTGGGTATTTCGTGAACAAGGCTAAAACTAGAGTTTACAGAGACACCACGGAGCCCAACTGGAACGAGGTAGGTTGGATTTTCTTAATGTGGCTTGTTCCATGTGCCATCAGTTCATGAGTAGAAAAACTACAAATGAAAGAACATTTTGTCTGCAGCCCATGCTGCATGTTTTGGACTTGTGCTGCATGTGCTGCCTCTCAGCACATCTTTAGCAGGTTCACGTGGCTCTCAGGTCTTGTGGCAGATTTTTCTTGGATAGTTAAACAAACATTTCAGTACAAAATGAGTCTTGCATTGTCCAGCATTTCATCATTTAAAAAGGTAAGTATGATTATTTTTTAAGACATCAGTAAAAATACATTGAAGAAGGAGGTTTCTTTGGAGGTGTTCGTGTTTATTTGTTCTGAACGGGAAGAATTAGACATTGTACCTGTTTATTGCCAACTTGAAAACCTGCTGGAGAGCAAAATTAAATATAAGGAACATGGGTGAATTTGTTTCTTTGAATGATGTGTTACTGAAACTCAGTGAAACCTGGCTAAGGAGTCAGGCGTCTTAGTCTCTGATTTGGCCATCTTGTATATACAAAATACAATTCCAGTTTAATCCTGGACTGCCTGCATTAGGGAGGAGGTTTTTGTCAGACCTTTAGTGCTCCTTCCTGATGAGTTTTAAAGAGATTCAATTGATTATTAAGAGACTGGTGTCCTGCTGTGGTGTATTCATTGCTCTCTCCTTTCCTGGTACCCTGCAGGAGTTTGAAATTGAGCTGGAAGGCTCACAAACTCTGCGGATTCTGTGCTATGAAAAGTGCTACAACAAAATGAAGCTCACCAAAGAGGACGGAGAGAGCACAGATCGCATAATGGGGAAAGGACAGATCCAGGTAAGACTGTGCTTAACTCATTCCTGCTATCCTTACTGCAAATCGTAATTGGCTTTTGAATCCTGGAGTGCCCCAGAGAGGCTTTTTCTGCCTTCTGATTTTGAGAATCATGGAGATTTTTTCCTCCAAACAGTGAGGAATACAGTGTGATTCACAGGTGGGAAGTCAGAAGCCTTTTCCCTCTTGTCTTGTCCCCATGTCTGCTTCAATATCCTTGTAGAAAAGATGCTTTTTCAGAAGAAAATTAAATCAGAGAATCTCTGATTTCTCTGTTATATTCAAAACGTCTAGCAGAGTATACAGTAACTACACGGTCACTGAGCCCTGGGCACTGTTGAGGATACTCCATTTGTGACAAAAGAGGAAGTAATGAATATACTATCCCCCCTGTAAAACATGCTGAAGAAACGCTATCTTCCCTATGTGCTAGAACTTGATTGATGTGCTAGCGAGGCCTTGGAGGACAGGCTTATTGTCCTGATAACTGCCGTGTCCAGAGTTTAGTGTCCATGACAACAGGCTGCCTCTGAAATAAATGGATTATTTGAACTTTTCCACCACTGTGAATCAGCATGGGACACTTTGTCTCTGTGGCAAATTTGCAATATGATAGGGGAGGCAATGAGATGATTGCAAGCGGATGCTGCTCTCAGGGAGCTGCTGTGTGATAAAGAGCTAAAGCACCATGCAGGAGAAATCGGGCCCCTCAGTGGAGGATGTCATGGTGAACATGTGTTCCTGCTCTTCCTCCAGATTGTTGCATTGTCTGTGCACAGCTTTAGGGGCAGTGTTTGAACATTTGCTCTGAGGATGCATTCTTTAAACTGGACTGGCTGTTGTAAGCAGCAGGGACCCTGCCCAGATATCTTTTCCTTATTGGCACACTGAAAAATATCACCAGTTCTCCTTCATTTACCTTTAGCTCTTCACCACTTCTTGTATGTCAGCTTCCTCCAGCGTTTGAGTGATGATCACACAGGCTGTCATTTGTGGGATTTCAGAAACAGCTCTGATTGAGGGTGGCTTGCAGGATCATATCTCACCGTTTCTCTAGAAGGGTTCATTGTCTAAATGAATTTCGTGAGGCCTGTTCCTTTCCCTCCCTACTTGCAGCCCTGAAGCTGCCATGCTATTTTCAGGGAGAGCCTTGCCACCAAATGCATGGTGGGTGTTTGAAATAATGTCTTGGTTTGTATGTACGTTTTCAAGTATAGGGTGACTTTTATGTACATTTCTCAGGCTAATCAGAGATAAGCATGTCCCTACTGCTGACAAAAGCTGATTTTCTGTGGAGCTGAGCAACTACAAAAAAGCAAGTTTTCAGCCCTAAAATGCCCTGGAGATTTGTGTACTCTCATTAAAGAACTCTGGAATCACTGACCCTGTTAATTCTTCAAATGTTTTACATAGAGTGGTATAAGATCTTAATTTTTTGAACATTTTTCCCCACAAGAATAGGCATTTCTATGCACAAAATGTGTGCATTTTGTTAAAGCATTTTATGCTTAAATTAATCTGTGACTTAGAGTTAGCGGTATTAATTCTGTCATCGTCTTTTCCTGTCATTAGTTTTATATTCATTTTCTTTCAGAATTTTCCCAGGTGCTTTTACATTGTTTTGTTTTATTGAGAATTTCTAGTGTAGGTAGGATTTTCCATTTTGTTTTTATCCATGGCTTCTTGTTGTTGCCAATGTTGTTATTCAGCCAAAGTCCAGCCTACGTAAAGGCAAGGTCTGTGAAACTGGGCGAGTTTTTTCCAAAATTCCCTGTAGTTAAAAACTCTGAGAATATCAATAATCATGTCTGCATCTTCCTGCTATTAAAACAGGAAAATTTCTGTGTTGGCTAAATTGCAATGTATTGTTAAGCCATGTATTCTTGTAAATCTGCAACTTCCTACTCTGGGATTTCTGACTCACGAAGTTTTCTGGGCTGCAAAGATGAAGACAATGCATCAAGGAGATGAGGGCTGTTTTGACTGTGAAACGTTTACTGAATCTCTCCATTACATAATGGCACTGGAGGAAGGAAAACTGAAAATTGGTCCGTGTAGTCAGAAGCTTCCAGGAATGGGCAGTGATTTTAATAGCTCCCATTGCTTCTATTTTTTCTTCCTATGGAATATTTTGTTTACCTGTTTTTATAGACACATTCAAGAGGGATGAGGCTTGCCAATCTGGAAGTTTTTTCCCCTCAAAAGTAAAACCACAAAGTTTTAATATGGGAGCACCTCTGGTACACAGACAAGTGAAATCCTCGTCGGACCTAGGAATGGCAGCACTGGATGCGCAGGTGTTTCCCTAGTGTGTATTCATGGATGGGGGCTTCTCTTATATTTCAGAGAAATACAGGGAGAAGGTGCCAGTGCTGGGTACACTGAAACTGAGATTGTTGGGGAGTTTGGGGTAGGGGGAGGAAACAGGTATCATTTTATAGCAGGAAGCATGAGGCTTAGTTCAGTTTTAAGCATCAGTTTGCCTCTCATTTTGAACTATTTTTCTTTCTGTTGTTACCCTGCAATCCATCTTTGGTACTTGGGTGGCTGGCCCTTTTGCTCTTTGAATTTTGTACTTCTTGTGGCAGGCACCTCCCCATGTTTTGAGTGTAGCAGCCTTTTGTTTGGTCTTCAGACTCTGCATCCAGGCGAGCACATATGTCAGCAAAACTGGCCTCAGCACTGGGAACAGACTGCATGAGTAAACTGGTGCTTCATCCTGTGATCCATCTCCTCCAGTTGGTGCCTCCTAGATATGTGGCTTCCTTTGTTACTTTTTTTTTTATTTCTGCATGATCAGCTCAGACAAATTGTTTCCTTCTCTCTCGCAGCAGTGCTGGAAAATCAGAGAGGATATGAGCTTAGATCAGTCATTCAGTGGTAGCAACGCGCCATCATTCCTCTGTTGCCATGCAAAACAATCACTCTTATCTGCTTAATTATCTGGGATGTCTCATAGCAGTGCGCATGGCAATCACAGACATCTAGGTTGTTTTCCATGTAAAACATAGTCACATGCAGTACCTCCGAAGTGTCAACTCAGAAAACCTTTTACACACTTGAGTTCATTTGAACAGTTTGCTCATGCAGAACAGTATTCCAGCAATAAAATTGGGTGGAAATGAAGAAGGCAATGGGTCATATCTAAAGGGTGATGGCGGAAAAGATTAACATGTCAGTGGGGAGCTTTGAGAAGAATGGGGTTGTGGCTGGACTGGGAGCTTCCAGCAGCAATGAGACTCTGACAACATGTATGTCACATCAGTTACACTTAAAAATTGATGGAGTGTAAAGTTGCCAGGGAGATTTAATAAAGGGAGGAAGTAATGCGAGTAAATAACATAAAACACACTAACTTTAAGGTTGCCTCAGTTCTTGCTGCCAGGCATTTCACTTCCACTGATGCATCTTTGCTCTTTTTTTTTTTTCTTTTTCCCTCTTTCTGTGTGTTATCTTTTCTCTTTTTTTGGGGGGAAAAAAAATCAGCAAGATCTCTGTGGTGGTTTCTTAAGGCAGAGCACAGACTGCATGCTTAGTGCTTGGCTTGCATTTGCTGTTGACCAGTGTCCTCAGTTCGCCTTTTTCCCAGGTCCCCATCACTTTGTGTTCTGCCCGCTCAGCCTCTGCTGACTTCTGTACACTAATTGTCTGTCTTAATTCAGTGCTAAGTTGCTATGAGTGCTAGAACCTTGCACTCAGAAATCCCTGTGGTGCCAAGCTGCTTTGTTCTATTGTGTTTTGTGCAGGATACAGAGAGCCATTTGCTTGATTCATTAGCAAATTTGGGGCTGTAGCTTGCTGCTGCAAATGCCAAAAAACAGGCCACAAGAGGACTGGAGGTGCCAGGGGAGTGCAGCCTAGTCTGTATTTTTCCTGTGCGGCATGTGCTTGTGGTGGGGACTGCGTGAACAAGCCCACGAGGCTCTTAGCAGGTCTGTCCTATTTGCCTAGGTTGTAGAAACACAACACAATCTGTCACGGTTTCAGTGGAGATGAGACAGGGCCTTTTGTCACTCAAACCAAGTAACTGAAGGAAATGTTTAGAGGTGCAGTAAATTTCACTGTCAAATTAATGCAGAGGCAGCCATTTCGCAGTGCCTCCCTGCTCCTTGGGCTGGTAAAGCGAGTGCTGTGTGCTCGCTCGCTCAGAGCAGCCTCCTTTTGGCACTCTGTAGATTGCATTCTCCCACTCAGTGTTCCTTCTTCCAGGTCACTGCTCTCCAAATCAGGCCAAAAGACAGCATGACCCCATTTGTCACTGGCCCTCTGCATGCTGGAGCATCACGCTCGCTCACTCTTTGTCTCCAGTCTGGTCTGTAACCTGTCTGCTCCAGCAGCCCTTTCCTGCTGCTGCTCTTGCTGGCCTTAGAAGGTCGGTCATCTGTAAGGCGCAGGACCAAAAGCTTGCTCCAAGTGTAAATGACGTTCTGTGCTTCCTGTTGACTCTGTTATTTCCGACTGTGATTTTATCGGACTGTTAGACCTGATCTTCCTGTTTCACTCAGTATTGCTGAGAACTTATTCAAGCTTTGCTCTTTTATTAGTTTCGATTAACTTGGCTTTGTTACTTAGAAAACACCTCAGGTACAATATTTTATTGTTGCTCTTGCCAGTGCTTTATGCAGGGTTGGCTTAGGTCAGCCAGACCCCCTGCCCAGTGCTCATTCTCCCCACCTGGCTCCGTTCGGAACAAGCTGTTCTCTACCAAGAGTCAGCCAGCAGGAAGGGAGCGCAGGGGTCCCTCCAGCCCTGAAACAGAGTGCAGAGATCAGGGAGCAAGGGGTAGCAGCACGTACAGCAGCAGTCCTTGCTCAGCCTCGGTTCTTACCCAGCAAGGAAGTGTCTCTCTGTGAGCTCTCAGCTCCAGAGCACTGCTTTTGCTAGCTCTTTGTAGCCATATGACATTCACTGTGGGGACGGAGCTGGGCTTTGACTCATATTTTTAATGTCTTATTGACTTACTTTTGTTTTGCACAGTGGTAGGAGTTCCCTGTTCATAATCTAACCATAACTGGTAATTCCTGATAACTTAAATAACCCAGGCCATGCTCGAATCGTCCTTATACTTTTTTGCAAATATTCAAAACCCTCCTTTCTCTGAAATCTTAAGCAGTCTCTGCTACAAATAAAACACTCTTGGCGACTCCTTTCTAAAAGCATATAGAAAACTGTTTCTGACTTGGAGGATTAGCTGTGACTGCATGATCAGCAGGGCCATTTTGGCAGCTTAACGGGATGACTTTTTAGGCAGCTGGAGGTCAAGTTTTCAGGAATACTGAGCACGGTTCCTCTTCATAGGAAACCAGACACTTCAGAAATGGTTTCCTCTCGCTTCTGGGAAAGAATGCAGTAGTTGAAAGGAACCAAACTTCCAGCACGGAAATTCAGGGGAGAACAGCCTAGATTCTAGCCAACTTGTAGGGACCTTGGCCAGCCACACTGGCGGGGGCGGATCTGTTCCGCCAGAGTTAAAAGCAAACCCTCTTGGCAAGCAGTCTGTTATTTGGGTTTGCTGAGGCGCTGAAGCTAAGCGCTGCTGCCCGTTGGCCTCAGAGACCTTTCTGCAGTTCCAAAATGTGGGAGCTATTGGTTGCAGACTATTCCTTACAAGAGGTCTTCAGGAATTTCTGCCACAATTGCACCTACAGGAACCGGTCCAATTCGACAGGAAGGCATGTGTGTGCTGGCAGCATCCCGCTGTGGGCTCACGTCCGTAACAAAGTGCGCGGAGATAAGGTTGGCCTGACTCGCTCATCTGTTGCTTCTTGGGGGCTCTGTGGTGTGAGCAAGTGGGGAGAAACTTTTCTCTCTGCTGGTTGTCTTTTGGGGGAAGTGGTGCAGGGGGTGGTGGGATGTGTCATCTCTGTAGCTGACAGCAGCACCGGGCTCATTTATTGAAGAATCGAAAGAAAGATGCATGCTTGCATCTAAGCTCTCCCAGAATGTACAGGAGCTGCCATTGTTTCAACTTTTACTTCTGCCCTGCAGAGAACTCTGCTTTTATATGGGATTTTGTAAGAGGGAGGAACTGTGCTGCAGAAATAGCCCTGGTGTCTTTGCTTGCTGATAACAGTAAATTCCCAACACAGGGCCCAGAGCAGCTGCCTCCGTCCACTCTTACTGTGCCTCAGGTGTTCCAGAGCCAAGGATCCCAAAGCCATCTCAGGAGGCGCTGAAGTCTGCTTGCTTTGGCTGGGTTCTGGTTGCTGATAGCAGTCCCCCATGCAGGAAATTCTTTTCTCTCTTTTGCCAGCATAGCTTGAGGAGAGTGCCACTCTTCGGCAAAATCAGATGTGTTTGGACTCTTCAGCAAGCACTGGAATTGCTGGGTTAAGTCTGAGTACTTGAGCCAGCCTGCAACTGGCCACTCCAAGGAGGTCAAGCAAGGCTGAAAATGGGAGCTCGGGGCTTTGCTTCACAACACGTTTCTAGTTAGTGAATTCTTGCAATAGCAGGGCCAGGTGTTCTTCCTGCCTCTGTGCTCAAAGTGAAGTGAAAATAATAGGCAGGTCGAAGTGGGACAGCTTGCCATGATTCCTGGGCTGACTTTCTCTGTTTCAGCTGGCTTCCTTCGCTGTCAGAACCTGGCAGGTTTGGTTTGTTTAAAGTTACTCGTCTCTGTATGGATCACTTTATATTTCTCTTTGTCTCACTGTAGGGTCGTTATGTCTTCCGAATTCAGTGGAACAGAGCCCTTCTTGGAAGCTATTAGCTTCCTAGCCAAGAGCTATAAAGTTCTTAAGTCTGGCTTTTTATTTCAGTACAATAATTTCACACTCATCCAACCCCAGCTGTCCCTAGAAGACTGCAGTCCACTTTCCCCAGTTGAGACCAGATTGCAGCATCTGATTTCTGCCATGTATTTGGAGCTTTGTATGGTACTGTGGGAGGAGCAGCTCTTGCAGGAGATGCTGTTCAGCAGCCGTGATCTCTTTCATGCGTGATGCCCATGAGCTTCACCGTCTCCTTTTTGTGATGTAGCAGACTTCTGTCTTCCTTCAGGCTTGTGCGCAAGGGGCAAAGAGCGTCTGGCCCTGTGAAGAATGAATTTTGAATGGTCCTGTGATGAATGAAGTTTGAATGAATTCAAACTTTTTAAATGCCCAATATCTAAAGCTTACAAATTACTACAGAATAGAAAAATGTGAGAGCTTAATACAGAGCTCTTTTTGTGTCCACTGTAGTAAGGTGTGGGTTTTTTTTGACTATGTGTCTGTCTGACATTCCTGTGTTAATTCTATTGTAAGCCTAGACAGGTCAGACGGAATTAGACTTAGTGAAAAAGACAAAGTTGTTTTTTAAAGAGGAGACAGATAACTCTTCACCTGCTCTTGATTTTTGGAGCAGATGTTTGTGGATGTTTTTTGTGCTTTTTTAAACTAACAAATTACACAAAAGTTCTGCTTTTCAGCACAAGAGAACTGATACAAAAGGTCATAACCTTTTCTTGTCAGCTTTGAATGCTTCGGTGCTTACATTTAATGAACTTTTTTGATTGTTGAAACTATGAGAAGGCTTCCCAAACTGAAGTAAAGCATACAAGTACACATGGATGGACAGTTTCCTGTGTATATGTACATACCTCAATTTCTGATACCATTTCTGAACTTTGAAAATTAGTTTCAAAGCCTCTTTTATGAAAGAAATCGGAAAACAAATGAGATTCCCTCAGAGTTATGGGGACCTGCAGCTCCTTGGGAGAGAGAGGAAGACAAATAGTTTTCCTCTATTTCAGATCAGCCTTATTTTCAAAAATCTTGCTTCCCTGTTTCTGACTCCTAGCCCTTTGGGATGGGACAAATTTGGCTGTCTATTCATGTACTACAGCAATAAATGTAGTCTTCCTGTCTCTGAAATGTGAGGTTATTAGCTTTCATATATTGATTTTTCTCACTGAACTTTCCTTTGTTGTTGAGCAGATACGGCACACATGTTGCTGGATTTTCCATGCAAATGGGTTATCAGCCTGCTTAGAGAATGGCACGGTATCTGAGTATCCTGTTACTCAAAACTTGAGAAACCTTGACATGTGTCTTTCTTCTGTGGAAATGAAATAACACATTGAAAGTGGTAGAGCACTGCTCACTTACAGAAGCCTTCCAGGCTAGCTGACTTCTCAGAATCCTGTTCCTAGCTCATGGTAACTTCCATGTTTTTCAGCTGGACCCACAGGCGTTGCAGGATAAAGACTGGCAGCGCACAGTCATCTCAATGAATGGGGTAAGTACAGAAAGCAGAAGTTAGCACTGCTTCTGCACCTTTGATGTGGTTTATTACTTTGCTGTTCATTGCAACATTAAAAAAATTAAAAAAGAAAAAAAATAAAATGTTGTTTGAAATGTAACAGCTGTTCTCTTTTATTCAGGTTGAAGTGAAGCTGTCGGTGAAGTTTACCAGTCGAGAGTTTAGCCTGAAAAGGATGCCGTCACGGAAACAGACAGGGGTCTTTGGGGTCAAGATCGCTATTGTCACCAAGTGAGCTGATGGGTTGAATTTCTCCTTATTGCTTTTCTAGAAAGCCAATTAGCCAGCGGGTTGCACCTGTCTTTACCCCACTGAGGGATTTGTCAGTACAGTCTGCTTCACTTGAGTAGTAGTGCAGATGGCTGTTGCTGCAGAAGGGAGATGGCGTACGTTTTGTGAGCTTCATTTTTTGCATGGCTCAAAAAACAACATGCGCACAGGCTTGGAAACCCAGGGTTGTTTGCTTTCAGCATATCACTTTTCTGAGTTCCGGAAATGCCCCTTGCCCTTTTAGTCAGTAGTTTTTGACTTGGTCACAAATTTCCAGAGCCACTAAACAGTGATATTTCCTTTCCGTAATCGGAAACGTTCAAGTTTTTTGGATCCTGTTGTATTGTTTTAACCCCTGATCTTTTGTCATGAATTGTTTGCCAGAAGAAACCTGTTTGTTCCATCAAATAGTTTGGGAAGTGTGGTATTTCCTCCCTCTGGAACTGCATTAGTCTGAAAGCACCAGTGTTGCTATGTAGCCAGGGGCTGTTTGGGAATCCTGGGATTACCTGGGCCGAGAGGGAGACTTCTGGGGCACTAGGACCCGGCCAGAAGCTCTAGCACTCAGGGCAAGCTGCACTGCAGCCAGAGCCAGGCTGAGACCTCAGAAAACCCTCTCCAGTTTTAAAAGGAGTTTTTCAGCTCAGTTTTGATTACCTGCTTAGACTTTCTCCCACCCTGTTGTTCAGAAGAGGTCTGCACAGCAAAGTGATGGGTGATTTCAGCCAGCTTGGCTGGCCGAGGTAACAGGAATTGAGGGCATGGGCTATACTGAAGTCTTCTATCTGGCTTTCTTAAGGAGAGAGAGATCAAAGGTGCCTTACATAGTGCGCCAGTGTGTGGAGGAGATAGAGCGACGTGGGATGGAGGAGGTGGGCATCTACCGTGTCTCTGGGGTTGCAACCGATATCCAGGCTCTGAAAGCTGCCTTTGATGTCAGTAAGTATTTGCGTCTGATGTTTTCCTTTGTGCTGTGAGAACCTGCATGAGCTCCCTGTCAGATGGCTGTGCTATTTTAAATCTTCTGTTCCCCAAGAAGCATTAAGAGGTAGAGATTTTCTCTCACAGAGAATCATTTTAACCCTGGCTGCATGTTTTATTAATATTCTTCAGCTACAGATATGACCCAAGACATACAACGGGATGGATCCTCATACCAAATAACACATTTGTTATTCCTCCCAGCAGACATGACGTGGTGGGTTTGCATGCCTTGCCAAGGCTTTGTAAATGGCAGATACCTTCCTCAGGGGAAGCAGCAGCAATCAGAAGCTGTAATTTTCCTTATTGCTGTGAGGTCTCCAAATTAATAGAAGTCCTTGAAATTGTTTGAGAATGTTTTGTGAAAGTAGGCCAGAAAAAAATAATATTAAAAAAATCTAAGCTTGGCTGGGAAGAACAGGGTGTTTACCAAATTGAAGATGCAAGGTCAGGGCTCTTGATTTTATTTTATTTTTTTTTCTTGACTCTGTGGCTAGATTGATGTGTGCAGACTATAAAATCAGATACCAGCATTTGTAAAACCTTCCTTGATCTTGTGCAGAAAAGTGCTCCGTAGTGCTCTGCATTTAAAGGAATGACATGTGTGTCCCAAAAGGCATCCAAAACCAGGCAGATGAAACACCTCCAGATTGCTGTGGTACAAAAAGTGAAATTTCTGCCTTACTTCCAGTCCCGCATGGTGACCTAAGGACCACTGAGCTCTCTTTTGATGCAAGTGGTCATGAGGTCTAGGCCTGGTGCCTGATTTCACCCTTTCTGCACTTTGTTCATTGTTGTTGTTTGTTTGTTTGTGAAATTTCTTCATTCCTGTATTTTCTTTTCAACCCCCTTAAGCTACTAAAAACATTGATTTATGAATCCTCAGTAGTGCAAGTAAAGTAAGGGTGTTTCATATTTTGAAAAACAACTTATGTGCATTTACATTAAATGGTGTTTTGCACTAACCTTCATTAAACCCGCACTGGCTCTGCTGGTTGATCTGTTTGTTTTTGGCAAAGGAGGTGGTTTTGTTGTTCTTAATAGCATCAGAACTGAAATGCAAGCCCTGAATTGCCTGTGTTCTTTAGCTACACTCAGTGGGGAGTTAGACAGCCTCAGAGTCTCTTATTCTAAGCTGTTTGAGGCAGGGAATTGGAATAACAACTGTGGTCATTAACAAGAAGTTGAAGTGCATATAAATACAGTCATGCAGAGCCTGTTCCAGATCAGGCCCATTGCTGGCGCAGCATAACTAACCCTGGGTAGTGTGAACTTCCCTCTAGTTAACTTTAAGCTGGAAATTGTTTGCAGTCATTTGTGCAGCACTTCTCAGTTATCAGAAGTTAGCTCATTTAATCCGGAGAAATGTAAACAGGAAAAATCTCAGCTGTTTGGGCAAAGACAATGGATAAACAAAGAGAGTCAAAGCAAGCAAAAAAGTGAATGCAAGACCAGCAGTTTATTTACCCTACTTCCCCTCTTCCCTCTTTCAGATAACAAGGATGTGTCAGTGATGATGAGCGAGATGGATGTTAATGCCATTGCAGGCACGTTGAAACTGTACTTCCGAGAACTACCTGAACCACTCTTTACCGATGAACTGTACCCCAACTTTGCGGAGGGCATTGGTAGGTAGTAGCAGAAATAACCCTTGATAACCAGCATCTGTGTTAAAGACACTCTCCTGTAGGAGGCTGCTCCTGAAGCAGTACAAAAAACGTATTGATAATGTTGGACAGAAGCCTGGAACAAGCTGTAAGGGAAATGAAAAGGAGCTCAGAAATGAGCTCTGGAATGATGTCTTGCACCAGGTTTGATGATGGGCAATCACCATGCTTTTTTATAAGTCGAAAATGTCCAGGTTTCTGAAGGGTGGGTTAAGAATAGAATGACAGCCTACTTGTTGAGGTTGTGCGTATTGGTTTTTCCTCATTCGGTCTTCCAGGGAAGTCCTTTTTGGAGGGGATATACCTTGCAATATATTAATGCAGGGGAAAACATCCTAATGAAAAGATCCTAATGAAATGTCTGAAAGCATTTGAACTGCTTGAGGGAAAAGGATTCTCTTTCTACCCCTCTAAGAAATAAAAGGAAAAGATCCAGTGCAACTCTGACCTTCCAACCCATGATGCAAGTACAGTCCATTCAGGACCATCCATATCTGTTGGTTTGGTAAATTATGCAGTCAGTCAAATTCTCATTCACTGCCTACGGTGATGTTTTATTATTTTCTGTCTTGTAGCACTTTCAGATCCTGTTGCAAAGGAAAGCTGCATGTTGAATCTATTGTTATCACTTCCAGAACCCAACCTTGTGACATTCCTTTTCCTTTTGGACCATTTAAAAAGGTAATATTTGGATCCTTTAAATACCTATTTAATGCATAAAACAACCTTATTTTGGAAAGTGGAGCCTGTTCCTTGAACATACACTGAATCAGGCAAATAAAAAAGCATTTGCAGATTTGCTGTGAATGCTCATCAGGTAACTATTGTCTCATGCTCGTTTAGTGAAGCGCTAAACCTTGAATTCCATTCTCACTGAAACCAGAAAGATTAGAACTGAAGGAAAGGGGTAATAAAAAGGTCTCAGGGCTTATCTAGTGCAAATGCAAATTCCTGCTGCAATATCTCTGCAAAACTGCACCTGTATCTGGAAAGGTTTTAGTGTAAACTGGGAAGCTTTGTCTGTGTTTAAGGACTTGTGAGTCCTGTCTCAAAAGGTGTTGCAATCTAACATGGTATGTCTTTACAATTCCAGTTTTGTCCTTCTGCTAACTGGAGTTGTCAGTTCCATGCTTAGACTAGTCTTTCTGATCTTGTCTATGTCTTTGTAATTTGGTTGTAACTGTGAAAAAAATTTCCATGCGTTTGATAGTAATAAAATAAATGTGTTTAATATATACACAGCATTTTAATTTACATTGTATTGTACACACCAGAGACTGTCACTGCAAAGATGAGAGATGATCTTGTAACTGAGGTTCTGGATTAAATTCCAGGAAATCTGGGTTTGACTTGTTTCTGCTGCGGACTTCTGTGCCCTTAGGTAAATTTTTTACCCTATGTGCCTCAGTTGCTCACTTACAAAACTGGCATGAAAAACATTCCTTTATTCCTATCCCATTTTTGTCTGACCAGACAATAAGCAGCAGTTTCTTTCCCAAGTAAGCTGTGTCTGTAGAATGCCTAAGACTGTGGCTGTCAGATCAAAGAAATGCTTATGCATACAGTTAATTTGGGGACAGAGAGAGTGCTTGCTTCAACGTCTATACCAAAAATTTTTACAAAAGGAATAAATATGTTTTTGTACTTAAGAACACTTCCAAAGTTAGATATTTATAAAGATCCACCTTGCCTGTTTTTTCTTCTCCTAGGGTTGCTGAGAGGGAAAGTATCAACAAGATGTCCCTGCATAATCTTGCAACTGTCTTTGGACCAACACTGCTCAGACCTTCAGAGAAGGACAGTAAAATTCCTGCTAACCCAACCCAGCCTATAACAATGACTGATAGTTGGTCACTAGAAGTCATGTCCCAGGTAAAATGCTAAATGTGCTATTGAATATTTTGAAGACAGTAGCTGGGAAACTGCAGTCCTCTAGAAAGGCGTAGTTCAGCTGTCTTTTTTGTTTCAATGAAGGTTTTTCATACACAACTTTCACCTCAACACAGACATTTTAGACTGTTTATAGAACTGTGTTTTTTCAGGCAGTTCAGTTTGCATCTGTACAAATAGAGCTTTATGTGAAAAAATGTCACAACACACACATCCTGCATTCTTTGTTAGCGCATAGTAAGATTGTTGAGAACTGTCTCACAGTGCTGTATTTCTAGCCTAGGATAAAGGGATGGTCTGTTTTTTTCCACGATGCTCCTCAACACATAAGCCATCTTCACTGATACACAAAAAAAACATCCTTGATAGATTCAGCCTTGGCCCTTGCTTCTTCTGAAGGCAGTGCAGAGAATTGGAGCACAGAGCTGTTAGCTCATCAGCAAGTTTTGCACTTTCTTTATTGAGTGATAGCAAATCCAAAATAGCCAGGATGAGAATGAGTTAAAAGGGTTTTATTTTTACCTCTTTCATTCTCTTTCCAGGTTCAAGTCCTTCTGTACTTCCTGCAGCTAGAGACCATCCCTACCCCAGACAGCAAGAGACAAAGCATTCTCTTTTCCACAGAGGTATAAACGCCTGTGATACCAACAGGACTCAAAAAACTGCTCTTGGCATAAATCTGCCTCTCCGGAGAAAAAGAAGACTGGTGTTTCTTCAGACATTTCTGGCCTGTTCCTGTCCTGGGGAATTATGGCCCTCAGTGCTTCTGTTGTTTGTTAACCAGAGACAAGCTGAAGAGAAAGGAGAAAAATCTCTACTTTTGATCAGTAGAACCAGAAAGAATTGAACTGGAGATAGAGCTGTGCGGAATCTCCACTAGAAGGAGCAATAGACACTTGAACAAACGCACCACAGAGTGTGGCTGTTATTCTTGTTGGAAATGTGACAGAAGGTATTCCTCATTTTATGGATTTATCATAAAGAAACTTCAAGATTTCTACTGGACCACTTGATAGGATACCCTTTTTTGGGTGAGGGGGAGTTAAAAGATCTATCACAACTGTGTCTTTAATAACTGCTGTTTTTAAAGTACTGTTCTAGGCCACAAAAATAGCATTGCTTTGCAAGAAGAGGAGAGAAGGGAAGGGTCTGGGATCTAAGATTACCTCCTCAGAAATTCAAGTCTTGATTTGAACAGGGTTCTAAAGAAATGGAACAGTTTTGCATACAACTAGAACTTTTTCTTTTTTGTCTTGCCCACCCCCTCCCCTGCAAATGTTTATACAAACTCTAGGGAAGGAGATGCCCTGCTCTCGCCTATGTTGCACTTCAGATGTTTGGTTGGGGGGGGGGGTTAAGGTACCCAGACCCAACAATGTTACAGTATAAATAAATACAGCAAATTAAAGAAAGGCAGGGAGTATTTGAGTCGGTGCTTTGTGATTGTGTTGTTTGTTTGCATATAAAAGCAGGAGCAATACTATCCAGAGAGGATTGCTGAATTCCTTGGACCCTGCCAAACTTAATGAAAATTAATTGGGAAGGCTGTTGATTTCCAACACTCCAAAGAAATTATGTTATCATTGCAAAAATAATTGAAGCATTTCTGGACAAAACAAATTATTAGTGGCTATCAGGTTGGCTGGCTGCTTACTCCAAACTTCTGTCATAACAGCTTTTTATTTGTTTGTTTTGATACTTGAATTTTTGGAGGCTTTGTACATTGCTTCTACAAGAGTCTTTTTCTGATAGATATAAATACTTTGATAAAATATGTCAGAATGTACTTTATGGACAACCTAGCCAGTAGCATGCATGTGTATTCTTCAGAAACTTCAACCTTGTTTTAAATAAGGGCAGGGACGAAATTTCTGTGGAACTACATACAGCAGTACAAAAGGTCTAGCTAAATACTAGCTTTGAGTTTTCCTGCCTAACTTGGTTAAAGCCATGGGGGTTACATAGGCATAAAGGGCAGCAGTATTTGTCTAGGGAATTGAAAGCATAATCTAATTGCTTAATCCAGAGCAAAGTATTCTGGCTATGAAACAGTTGTGCCAAACATCTTGGGGGAGGTGGGAATTATTCCATTTTCATAAAGTACTCCAGCCCCCTTTACTTCCTACCCAGTTATGCAGCATCCAGTTAGCGGCAACCATCCATCATCCTGGCAAGAAGAAAAGTGCAGCTCAAAGATGAGGAAAGGAATCAGCAAGGGAAGAAGGAGGGAGGGACGGATTTTGAAAGAAGTAATTGGTATAGTTAGGTTGTCAACATCATTTGAGTGGAAATACCATGAAGAAAGCAACCCTCGTTATGCTGAATTTCACGTTTTCTGATGATGAGTAATCTGCAATCTCTCAATTAGAAAAACAAAACCCAAAACAAACAAAAAGAACAACAATATAGTAATAATAATAATAATAATAAAACAAACAAACAAACAAAAGAGTCTTTCAAACAAATGGAAAGAAAAAATAATGGAAGGGAAATGGTTTTGTAGTCAATGTAATTCTGACTGCTGCATAATATTAGAAACTATTGTACTGTGAAGTTGCAAATTCAAAAAGGAACAAATAGAAATTCCAATTTTGTGAGTATATCAACATTTTGCATGCTTTGTAAGGATCCTTATAGGAATTTAATATTGCTTAGTATCCCTTCTTAGGTCTGGGAGCAAACTTCTTCGTAATGTAATGTACAACTAGAAATTCCTTCTCTATTGTATGTATTTCCACTACATTCCAACTTCTGAACCCAGAAAACAGAAAAAATGTTTATAGTAGGAGGTGCTTTTTGGGGGAGGGAGGGAATGAAGGCAAGGAAACTTGAAGGCTTAAATTTTTTATATTTAATTTCTTTTTGCCTTTTTGAAGGTAAAAATTAGTCACAATCTTGCAAATTTTTGACTTAAGAAAAGTCATGCAGACCAGGAAACCATGCTCAGTGGTTTGGGTTTTATGTATTTGTTCTCATTTTTCCATAGCAGTTCTGTAACAATCCTTTGACTGCTAGCTGCATACCTACCCATTCCAAGCTGTTGTTTGGTATATTTGACACAGTAGCACTGTTGTTAACTTCATTAAAAAGAAAAGATAAAAATAAAAATTAAAAAACACAAAACAAACAAAAAACAACAAACTACACCAGGTGGTTGGGTGATAGCCTTTTCCTTTTGGTGTTTAGAATTTGTGGCTGCTCTTTGCAGTGTTGAAACTGGAAAGCAATACCATAATGACTGTGCCAATTTACTTTTGCCCAACTTTTTAATTTTTATTTATATAGGAAGTTAATTTTAATATTAAATTACTGATCTATAGTATGTAACCATGAGAAAATAGCTTTTGCTTTGGTTACTGTTACAGGTTGTTGCTTTTAGTCTCTCATTACAATGCTCAGTTCTAATGTAACATTATCTAACATGCAGGCATGTGGATCAGGGAAAAAAAAGTTAATTTAACTTAACCCGTTAATTATTTCTGTTAAGTATGAATATGTTTTCCCCAAAGCTGGTAATTTTGGGCTGGAAAAGATAGCACATCTTACTGCTAATGATGAAATCATGGACTGATTTGAAATATGAGAATTGATTTCTTGAATTTCCTTTAATTTTGCAATCAAGCTTTTTCAAACAGACTTACGTTTTCAGAAATCAAGAATCTCCAAAAGGCTTTTCTTTTCCCAGGGATGTTGTGGGTGTGCTTTTTTTTTTTTGAACTTTGTTGTGGTTTTAATAAGCCTTATCATATTTAAACATAAAGGGACTTGCAACACTTGGCTTTAGAGAAGGCCTTCTGATTTCTATGCTTATGTATTCGCTTGTGAGTTGTGTCAGAAAACCTAACTCTTCCTTTTTCTGCATTAAAAGGTACAATATAACATATGAGCAAACTAGCAAAACATTACCCTTTAAATGTGCACTGGAAGTTTATATTCGCTCTGATTCTAGTGTATTGGAGAGACCTTTCTAAAAATGTAGCTTTCAGCTACGTCAATGTGAAACATTAAAACTTTCAACCAAAACTTTTCAGGTGATTAGGATAGTCTGTGTATCTCCAGTTTAAGGAGAGGAGTAAGCATCCATTTCCTGGCATTTAAAAACTATTTTAAAACTCTCACAGATTTTTTTTAACACTGAATGTGTTTTTAAATTAAAAAAAAAAAATAAGGGAAAGAGTTTTAAAGATGGTCAAGAAATAACAATTACTAGGTCAGTCTCAGCTTTGTGTGTTATGTGTGCTTTTTATGGGAGGAAAGTGTCTGAAACCAAATCGAAACACATCCATTAAAATGCTGCTGGTGTTCTTTATTCTTGCACAATTTTAACAAGTTGACGTAGTAGCTAAGCTATTTCAGGCTGTATTTTAATGCTGCTATTTTTTAATGTATCAGCTAAGGGCAAAATACAGCAGTGCATTCACTATATTTGCTGATGCCCACTGCCTGCCTTGATTGTGACTTCCACTTGCTAATCGAAGGCAATCAGCATGCACCATATGAAGCAAAACTGCAACATTTTTTGTTGGCCACTAGGTGGTGGAACCACAAAGTATGTTTATGGGAGATGCAGTATTTTTACAGTTTATTCTTTTTACCTGTTTTAAAATGTGTTTTACAGTTGTTTATGTTAGTTTTCTATGAGTTTATTTAAACAAATGTACTGTTCTGTAAAGCATACATGGATTTCCAAATTTGCTTGTCACCCCTGTATAACACTGGAAGGCATGACAACATGTTCTTTATCTTAATGTGCCATTCTTTCAAGTATGTATAAAATGTAAATCGACCAACATGGCTTTTAAAGATACTTAAAATATGATGGGAAAAAACAACAACAAACCAACCCTCTCTGATTCCTCACTTGTTAATCCTTCCTTTTGTTTCAGTGCTTGTTGATCTACTGAGGCAATACTGTACCATGTGGCATTGTTATTATGAAAATTTTAGGAAGAAATGGAAAGTCTTGTAAGAAGGGCCTCTACCCATTCCCTTTTGACTTTATTTCAAGAATACAGGGACTTGCAGTAACAGAAGATTCATACATTCATGCTAGATTTAAGGGATTTGCTTCATTCGAAGAAAAATCTGAAAAGACAAGTAGATATGATCAGACAAATCAAATTTTTGGTGTAGTTAGTAAGTCAGAAACTTGTTCATTCCCTTTTAAATTTGTAGTCCAGGTATGTTTTTCTTTGTAAGCTTTGCTAACATTCTGATAGTACTGTAGTCTGAAAAATAAATCTGATACTGTCCGCTCCCTTTAACGTAGGGTACGTGCAACTGAGATGCTGGAGCTTTCAAATGAGTATTAGCAATTCTCCATTCTGAACTAGAATGAAATGAATGTTCAGAATTAAGTACATGCATCATCCTTAAAATCAACAGAAGCTCTAAACGAAGCACAACTGGAAAAAAAATATAATTAGGAATCACTCAGATTACATCGTCTGGAACTGTATAGAGCACAAATTCTCCTTTCAAGTTACAGAAGAAGGCCTGTGCCCCAGATACTGTGAGCAAAGACTATCTTGCCAGTAAATAAACATTAATATAGGAACGCTAGGAATTCAGCCACTGTAGCCTCCCAGTTCTGACGTGCTGCAATCCCTTTCTTGCTACTGAAAATTCACAGTTCAGTGCTAAGAAAGCAAAGCTTATCACCTGCTCTCTGCATTTTTTCCCCTGTGGAAATAGATAGGGAAGAACAATAGAGTCCATGTATTAGCAAAGGTGAAACACCACTGCAAAGGAAAATGCTAACAAAACCAGGAAGTTATACTATAGTTTAAGCTAAAGTCTGCTTCTGGGCTGCAAGTCTAGGATACCGCAACATACTATAGTGATAAAATGGTTGAAACAGAAGGACCAAAGCAAACAGGAGCGTATGTGTTATCTTGATTCTCCTTCACTAGATTTAGGCCTTCTAGGTGAAGCAAATATGTAAATGCTACTGCCAAGAATTAGAAAATTATTAAATGGCTTAGTTTGCCGCCACTGTTGATTCTTCTTGTGTTTCCATGTTATAGCAGAATTGGAGGAGACAACTGTAAAAGCATGCAGGGGACCCGTGTAAATACTTGCCTCGTCACTTACTTTCTACTGTCAGATTTCACTTTTCAGTAGGAAAGACCCCCTCCTTTTCCAACAGCAACCATGTCTTCTATTCTGTGGAAACAGCCACCGCAGCAGGAGGTTCAGTTTATAGCAGGGCTATTCCTTAAGGAAACTAAAATATTTCCAGTCTTCTGGTTCAGAATGTACCAAGTACTGCTAAAGCTCTGGGCTTGTGCAGGCCTGTTTTGCAAGTATAAATAAGATTCTATTCTTTTCACCTGTTCAATTAATATGATTACAGAGTGCCCAAGCCTAGCAGAAGTGTTTGCTTTACTGCTTGGTTGTGACTGCAGTCACGCTCAAATCATCTTGTCAAAATTATTCATCAGAATGGAGAATTATTTTTGGATTTTCCACAATAACTTTTGTTTGCGTAATAATTGCAATCTCTTTCCCCAATGGTAAGGTGTTCTGAGATTCCAAGGCATTCTACAGATTAATCATTTCTCTAATCTGCAAAATGTTACAAGACCAGTCTATGCCACCGTGAATATATGGAAGAGAATATAGCAGCTTCCCGCAGATAACCCAAAAGGAGTATCGCAATGGGTGGAGCCCCTCCAGTGAGCAGATGGCCTTGGTCCTTAGAGGCTCGCATCTCCCCTGGGGCAGTTTGAGTGAGGCCCAGAAGGCAATTATGGGATAAGACTCATCCAGTTCCTTCCTTATAGTGCCTAATTGAATTATCAAAATCAAGTCTACATAGACAAGCTCAAATTTCCTCCATTTCAGTCCCATTTTGGGAGAAATTGGGACTACGCTAACTTCAGGGATCACAGAAGTTGCTGAAAACTGATGTATACCTTAAGAATCTCCCATATGCTAGTAATGCGATGTAAATGCTGCCATAGCAGAAGAACATTGCTTCATAACAGCCTCTTCCAATGTATTCACTCCCTGGTCTCTTCTTTACTGCTTCTCACAGCCTAGGAGAAATCTTACATCAGGCTTCAGAGTAACATGCAAAAACTTGTAGAATTGCTAAGTAATTTGGAATCCTGGATAAAACTTACCTGTGCAGGAACAGATCTTTCAAAAGGTGGGATATCAGTACTAAAAGTGGTAATGAACTATCCAAGGCAGCAAAAAGAGGGTAAGGAATCTTCCTGTTGGATGACTGAGAACACCACAATGAAATGGTGAATTTAAGTACGAGCTCACAGCAGGACACTGTGAAATGTTGTCCTTTCTGTGTCTGTCTAGCTAAAACCATGAAACTAAGCCTTCTCTTGCCTATGTAGGTTGTGTAGTTTGTTCTTATCTCTAGTATTACAAGTGTTTATAATCCATGAAGAATTCCAATGAAAGGAGATAATAAGACTATTTATTTAAATATAAATACAATTAAATTATATAATTAGTGCTAAATTATCAGGTGTAGAAGAAAAGCAACTTGTTATTGTTTGGATAATTTTGGATTTCTTCAGAGTTAATATTGTTGGCATTGTTTTAACTCTACCATGTTACAGAGTCTGTTTTTGACATTTTATACTGCTGTTGTCAGTGCTTCAGTATCATAGTGCTCTGTTTTTGAAAAGACAACCTAATCCTAATAGCTTAATCCTGAAAGGTGTTGAAACAGTACTGCTAAACATCTTTCAGTTTAGGCCCAAAGAGAGGAAAAAAGGAAGGGGGAAAAAAGGGGAAAAAATAGTAATTCAGGATTTTTTTTTTTTAATATTCTGAGATAAGTGGTAAGAAAAAGGGACACAAAAACTGTACTTGGGGGAAAAAAAAGTCTAAGGCATTTGTAGCCTTTCTTTGTACACAATGTTAAATAAAATCTCCTGTACCTGTTTGTCAGGTTCTTTGGGTCTTATTTAATTAAAAACTGGGCCTACATTAAACTGAATGTGTCAATTGCATTTGATTGAGTTTGCTAGAGGTAAGGAAATTACCACTGGTGTTTCAAAATGAAAGCTATTTTATGTTTTACAAGGTAAAAGCTGTCTTACTTAAGTAAAAGCTACAGGTTAGTACAGGGTCCTTGCTGAATTAAACTAAAGCAATTATGACATACACAAACAGCTTGTGTGGAAGGGAGGAAGTAGCTGGGCAAAATGATACGTTATCAGGTCTGTATCAATCCTTTTGTAGGAGTATTCCCTCAAAATGCAGCCAGTCTCAAACCCCATCACTTTACATCTTTGTGCAGAGCATGTTAGCTGTAGTTACATATTTGCTAAGAAATCAGCTTCAGCCTCTGGTTCTTTAAATGTTACATTAAATTAGCATTTGGTAGTAACCAATGTGGAAATTTAATCCGTTATTTAAATCAACTTCTCTCTGTGCTTTATTTAAATAAAATGTTGTTTAAATAATTAATGTAATTAAAGTACATTTATGTTTTAATAAAGTCCAAAATTAGTACAAAATATAAACCCCTCTAAAATAAATATCTGATTGAAAGTTCATAAACTGATTCTCATCCAGTTGGGATCACAAGGTCATGTCTCAAATGCAACATCCAAATTAGAGAAAAAAAAAAGTTGTTAAAGCTACACTGAAATGAGATGCAAGTCAAGAAAAAATGCGTCGTGCCCACCCCTAAATTGGGAAAAGAAGGGGAAACTCAGAGAATATTACTAATACTTCCTGCCCATGGTGTATCTGTGTAATATAATTTCAAAACAGTTTTCACGTAGCTTCAACGTGGAATTGTTCTGCAAAATGACCCTCACTCAATTAGAAAGCTTATCTCTGTAGTTCTACCACACTGAATGTTACCAGGATACCCCTGAGCGAGCCTGGAAGGTGTTGCGTCCTGCCCCTAGTGCTGGCTCCTTACCAGGGTCTTTGCTTACACAGCCATGCTCGTGCTGCATTAAACTCTTCACTGATTACCAGGTGGGTGCTTCTCAGCTGCTCCTAGCTCCTTTCTGCCATCTGAAGACCCTGGGTGAGCAGCACAGCTACTGGCGTAAGCTGAATCTCAGGGCACAAGCTTGAGGAAATTCAGCTGGTAGCCATTTACAGTAACTGCTTCTCTGTAACAAGAAAGAATTAAAACTTCAGGGTGCAAAACAACACAGGAGTGCCTAACTGTGGATGTTCTTGCAAATCGCTGCAGAGTCCACTCCCAAGCAGGTGGCTTTTCATTTTCCAGGCAGCACTTGTATTGCTTCCCGTGGCTCTGAGCAGGTTGCCCTGAGGTAGCCGCTGCTCAGAAGCCCTGCAGCATATAGCTATCCGTCTGAGACAGGATCGGCTGTACCTGCCCTGCTCCCGAGAGAGGCATTTGTCTGCTCTTTGTTAGAAGCCTCCAATTATGGAGATTCTGTAATCCTCTTGGGCAATCTAATCCACTGCATAACTACACTGAGAAAGTTTTCCTAACAGACAGTTGGAATGCTCTTGAAGGATACAGTGCTGCAGTATTATTATTTTTATTTTATTTTATTTTTCAGTGTCCTTTTAAGTTCCTGAACTAGATATTAGGTATATACATTGTCATTTAGCAGCTTGCTCATTCATTCATTGAGCTGAATGAACCACGTTTTGTTTCCTGCTAGAAAACAGAAAGCAGAACTTTGCGGGCTGTGAGAAATACATTGCACAAAACAATTACAGACATTTTTCACGTTCCCTAATACAGAAGTAATGCTGTCATTGGAATCATAGACTCATTTAGGTTGGAAAGGATCCTTAAGGTCATCAAATCCAACCATCAACCTGACACCGCCAAGTCCACAACCAAACCATGACCCTAAGCCCCACATCCACACAACTCTTAATTAACCCTAGGGATGGTGACTCCACCACTTCACTGGGCAGTCCGGTCCAATGCCTCATCCTCTCCACAAATTCTTCCTAATACACAATCTAAAACTCCCCTGGCACAACTTGAGGCCATTTCCTGGCATCCTATTACTTGTAACCTGAGAAAAGAGACTGCCCCCTACTTTGCTACAACCTCCTTTGAGGTGGCTGTGGAGCAATGGGTTCTCCCCTCAGCCTCCTCCAGTCTAAACAACCCCACTTCTCTCAGCTGCTCCTCATACATCTTGTCATCTAGACCCTTCGTTGTTTGTCTGAATGCATTCCAGCACCTCAGTGTCCTTCTCATAGTGAGGGTCCCAAACTGAACACAGCACTCGAGCTGTGGTCTCACCAGTGTCACGTAAAGACAATTACTTCTAGTCCTGCTGGCCCCAGTAACCCTTAGGATTCATTCCAAAAGCAGAAACACAGAACACCAGTTTTTGGAATATGTCATGGATCAGAAAAACCTACGGGAACGGCACTAGTCATATCGTTTCAACCCCAAATGGGAAATATCACTGAAGTGTAAAGGAGCTGTTTAATGTCAAACAAGCAAACCACATCCATGCAGCAACCTTCCAAGGGAATCCCTGCCAGCTAAGGAGGGGCAGATTGAGAGAAATGGATTGGGAAGGGCATCTAAATAAAAGACTGGTTTCATAAATAGATAAATAGGAATGTTTTCCTCACAAAGTAAATCAAACTATGTTGTAACATCTGGAAGCAAACATCATCTCAATTTTAAAGGGAACTCTAATGAAATCTAGATGTCATTTACTTTGATTTACAATATTAAAAATTAAATTTCACCCATGATAACAAGGGGACTGTAAATTATACTTGTCCTCACCGATCTGCAGCACTATGAATTCGAGGAAGGAATGTACCTCAGGGGAGAGGCTGTGATGCAATCTTGTACCAAAGTGTTTCTTTTGATAAAACAGCTGAATTGCTGGTGGGAGAGAGGCTTTACACCATGGTCTGAGCTAAACAGAACTCCTGACGGGGAAACTTTCACGGCGATGTGTCCCATCAGCACATTTTCTTAGTTGCTGTGCTCATAGCGCTTTCCAGCCAATGCCTGTAAATACAGACCGTGCTACACCTCCCACCAAAGCGCCAACGCTGTAATTTGAGTTTATGAACTGCAGCCATTCGGTATTCACAACAGCCAGACGTCCCTCATAGCCATGAGCCACAAACGTTGGCCTTTAGGAAGGAGCTACAAGCCTGGAAGTTCGCGTTCACACAGCTCTTGTAATCTGAGGAGACAAAGCCATTCCCTACAACCGCCTTCATTTACTCCTCGCTCCAAGGGAAGGCTGTAATTAACGCAATTAACGTAATTCTGTCCCGTCGGGCTAGCGCAGGGTGAAGCCCCCAGACCCCGTTCCCACCTGCCCCTCAGGTGCGGCGCGAGACGCCTCATCGCCCCCTCCCTCCTCAGGAGGCGCGAAGCTCGCAGCGCGCATGCGCCGCCCCTGACCGCGCGCCCCCTCCCCTCCAGCCAGGGCTTGGCGCCGGAGTGGGGGGGCAGTGGGCAGGAGGGGAGGGGGGGAGTTGGCGCCTGCGCAGTGCGGCGTCCCCGCCCGCGAGGGGAGGGGCGGGGCGGAGGGGTCGGTGCCGTGCCCGCGCGCCCCCTGCGCGCCCCCTGCGCGCCCCCTGCGCCTCCCACCGGCGGCGCGCGCGGCCCGGCCCCCCCCCCTCCCATCCCCCCCTCCCCTCTCGCTCCCCTCAGCCCGGGCCCGCGGCGCGCAGCAGCGGGGAGGAGGCGGCGGCTCCCGGTAAGTGCCGGGCCCACACGGCCCCGAGCCCGGCCGGGGGTGGGGGGGGGGCTCCTCTGGCGGCCGCGGCGGGGCCTGGGGGGCGGGCTCGGGCTGCGCAGCCCCTCAGCGCGCCGCGGGGAGCCCCTTCCCGCCCGGCCCGGGCTCCTCCTCCCCTCCTCTCTCTTCTTCTTCTTCTTCCTCCTCCTCCTCCCCGCCGTGCCCTGAGGGGCCGCCGTGCCGCCCCCAGGCCGTGACAGCCCCGCCGCCCCCTCCCCGTCGCCCATTTTGTGCCCGGCCCCCGGGCGCCGTGAGGTGACGGCGGGCGGCGGGGGAGGGCCGGGCGCGGGGCGGCGTTACCGAGCCGCGGGCTGAGCTCCCCGGGCCGTGTCCGCGGGGGGGATAACGCGGTGCTGCCGCTCCGGGAGCTGCGGGCTTCCCTCAGCATCTCGCCGCCCTGCCGGCGGGGGGTGGCTGGGCCGGGGACCGAAAAGCTGCTGGTTTGGGGCAGAAATGCGCGCTGCTTGCGGCTCCTCCGGGAGAAGAGCGTCGGGAAGAGCCGGAGGTTCTGCCGGAGGATGTAGCCTGAGCAAGCCCTGCTCACCCCAAAAACAAACACAGACCTGGTGCTTCCTGCTCATTTAATGGTATGGACTTTGGCTGCTGAAAGGTAGGCGAGCTGAACCCAGTGGCTGCTTCTAACGCTCCGTGGGTCGTAACGTAGTCCGGTAGCTCAAAATACAATTCCTCCTCCCTCCTCCAGTGGATTGTAATTAGGTAGTAACTAATAAAAAGGGAAAGAGCACTTAATTTTAAATAGTCTGAGATTAAAAGTGAGAAACTGAGACCGGAGTGTTCTTCTGATCCCTGTAACAATGCTGCTTAATTTTCTGTTAGTGGAAAAATCAGCTTCTAGGCTGGTGGATGGTGTGAAGGAAGAGAAAGGAAGACTTATGTTTTTCAGATGTCTTCATATGTCTGAAAAAGCATGTCTTTTTTTTGTTTATTGAATACAAGACATGGTTGTGGAGAACAAAACATCTCATCTGAATTGTTTAAACTTATCCATTTTCTGTCAAATACAGTGTCATCTAGTTAAACCCTGCAGTCCACGTTTCCCAATCCTTTTATCTACTCAAGACGTGGAGCAATGTGTGGATACGAATTTTGGTTTGGGTGTTGATAAAACGTCTGTGTTCTTACTTGAGAGGTATGAAGGGCTGTTTTATTAGAACCTGATGATGGTGGAGCATCACAGTGGGCAAACCTCCACAGGGATCTGCGGCTCCCATGGATTGCACTTCGTGCTGCACTTTGCAGCATAGCAGCGCGGTGCTGTTCCCCTTTCCCTTCCTTGTTCAAAGGCAGGATGATCCCTGTGGCCTTCCAGGAACGCTGCCAAAGGCAGCTTCTCCATCAGGCCTGAGGAGAGGCTTACAGGGATGTTCTCCTTAATGGCCGGTATGGCCATGGTAGCCCATCAAAGACAACTTGGTTGTTAGGCTGAGGTCTGGCACATGATCTTTATGTTGGTAAACGTGATCTTTATGCTGGTAAATTGTCAGCTTGGTCACTGGCGTGGCTGCACCAGGGCTGCCAGCATCTTCCTAAGTGCTGCCTGGGCATCATTCACAGGTGGCATGCACCAGGGCTTCTCCACGTGGGTGTGGGACGCGGCCACCCTTTCCTGGATGGGGCAGAGGGAAGGGTTTTGGCTGCACGTCACAGATCAAGCTGTGCAAGTTTTCCTTTGGAGTGGAAAACGATCTCTGGCCTCTTTTAATTACTAATGTAGACATAGCCACTGAGTTTGATAACTTTCTGTCTAAGTTCGTGTCGGAATTGTTATTTTTATGCTTCAAAAATGTCATTGTACATCATCTTATCTATTACTCAGTACAATTAATGTTTTAGGTATGAATAAATAAATACTAACAAAGAACATGATGAAGGGAAATAAATGTATGCCCTTTTTGCTCAAGTGGTACCATGAGAGAGAAAAAACACATTCTGGAAATTTCTTTCACTAACGTACTTCAGAAGTTCTTTTTTTTTTTTTTTTCCTTGATCTTGCAGCCTTGGAGCCTGTCTTGGCAACTAGGATCCAGTTTTAGGAACGTATAATACTATTAATATGACGGAATTGCTCAGTAGGAAAAACAGCATAAGAAATGTTATGCTTCTACTTACTCGACTTTAAAAATCACCCCATTTGATCTTATTTTTAGTCTTTATACTGAAAAAGGGAAAATAAGCGGGTGTAAGAGGCTGAGTTATATGCTTAATCGTAGCCTGAAGTGACTAGTCACAAGGAACATATTACTTGTTTCTTTTGAGCTTATTCCAACTGAAAACGATCAGAGAAAGCCACCATTTAGAGCACTTACCACTTTAATGCAGCCAGCAAGTAATCCTAGGATACTATCTCTTAGCAGATAAATAATTCATTGTTAGGGTTTTCGCACACATGCATGATTTTCTTGGGGAAAGAAGACTCCCTTAATGTAAGGACACTGGAACTTTTGATCTTTGTTGTTGTAAATAAATGTCTCAGGATAACTTAATTTTGCAAAGAACAGACACAAAAGGCAGAACCAGCAGCTTGCAAAATGACAAAAAGGAAGAGTAGTTCACAAACAAATGGTGAAATTAGTTAAAAAGAGACTTTCTAAAGGGATTTTGAAAAGTCTACAAGGTTTTGGTGCCTTAAAATAATAAAAACAAAAATCTGAACTTAAAGCTACCTTTTTTTTTTTTTTAACTTATTAAAGGGTAGTAAATACGCTCAATCAAAATTTAAAGAGAGAAAATATTCTTCTTTAAACTTTTACATTAAGACTTGATTTGACACTTAGGAAGGATGAGGCTTACTTTATTCTGAGCTAATTGTATTTTTGCTAATGATCAAGCTAACTGGTATATATAGCGACACTTTTATTTAGGAAAATAAACTGAACATCTACCTTCCAGTATTCAGATAGTGTTAAAAGTGAATGTATTTGATGACATCACCCTGCAAGTATTGGTATTTTTCTGATGCTGAAAATACTTTCTGGACTTTGGCTGTTTACCCAGTGTAGGATACGTATTTTGCACGTACACATGCAATGAATAATGATTTCCGAGGGGGATGCATTTTGGGGGGACGTAGAGCTTGACCAAGAGGTTGATGTTCATATAGCACTCCCTGAAAGTTTCTGTGTGCTCAATACAACTCACTACACAATCTTAATTAAAAGCACACATGGTGGTTTTGGCAGAGGGAGCCTTCTTGAAAGTTCGGCTGCAGAATTTCTTTGCTGTGTGAGAGCTGGTGCTGGAGAGAGTCCTGCAGCATGCTCGCTCTGCGTTGCTAAAACATTGGCAGTGTTCGTATGGACAAGCCTTAACTGACACAGACACGCTTACGGGAGTGATGTATCGGAGCCTGGCTTCTTCCAGTTAGCCATAGGATTTCATTTATTTATTTTCACCGAGTTGCCAAGTTGTACTGAGCTCAAACTTTATTTTAATTAGCAAGCTAAATGATACTGAGATTTGATAATGGGTATGGATTTAAAGTAGTATCTGTGGTGCAGTTAATTTTTTTTTCTTTGCAGACATCGGTTTTCCTTTTTCGATTTGATTTTCTCTAAAATGTACCCAGCATTGTGAATAGTTAGTTAATGGTCAATATTTCCTTTAAATCCCTGGAGGAGTAGATGCGATTGCTACCACAAAGGAATCCTGTCGCAGAGGAACTGTGCTCACTTGAACTTCTCGTTTTGCTTGCTTGTTTTTTTTTTTTTTCCCAAAAAGAGATCTTTTTCATGGTAATGACAGAGTCACGCAGGGCTCATTTTATCTGCAGTCGCTGGGGTGAAATGGACAGTTAAGTGTGGATGCATTAAATAGGTATAGTTGCTGGAAGTTGTCATGAGATTTCTTGACTGATGATTTGTAAATGTGATAAAAAATGATAGCGACATCAGTATAGACTTTTTAATAGAAAGACTGCATCTTGCAAGACAGAGGCCTTCAGTTACTGGTGAAGCCAGCAGCAATGTCCTTATTCCAAATTGCTTAAACAGGGATTGTCGCCTTTTAGGTGGAAGGGTCTCCACTTAAGATATCCCTAGCTGCTCTTGCAGTATTTAGATGCTTCAAATTATTTCGGTTAACTGGAGGGAATGGGGAAACTCTTCTGAGGCTTTCAGCCAAACGTCAGATTTGCCACAGGAAGCGGAGGTGTAGGAGCTTCTCTATGAACTACCATGGAAGTGTTTCACAAAGCAGAGTGCTGAAGTGCCAGGCGCTTGCCATTCGGTGGTGTTTTGGTTCGCCAGCAGTTACACTGGTTAGGGATGCCCCGCTGATGGTGGCCGTTCAGTGTTTTTGCCAGCTGCAGCTGCCGTCCCTGTGCAGAGTGCCTCGCTGCTCCGTCAAGCAAACTGTCCGGGGAAGCAGGACTCCGTGAACTGGTCAGTGTTCACCCTTTTCCAGAAGGCTTGGAACAAAAACATAGAACAGAAACAGTACCTGATCCTCTTTTCTGGGTGTGGGGGGAAAGAGTGGCTGCAGACTGGGGACTCCAACCTGTCCCAAACACTTTTCTCCTGTATGACTCAAATGCATGTCCCCAGGCCTCCACTCAGAGGTAGGTAAATGCTCCTGTCCCAGTGGTACCAGGCTGTTTGGGAAGGATTTGCATGCAGTTCTGTCTCATGTCTGTGTGGCAAGCCTGAAGGTTTCAAAACGAAGTGATGAGTGTGCTGCCGTCGGGTCTCGGAGACAGGGAGGACGTGGGTCGGAGCACAGAATTCACGCCTGCACACAGCTGGTCTTTGCACCCTCTGGTGGTCTCTGTTTTGTCTTTTGGTGCTTCTCTTTCCTCATCTAGCTTCTCGTGTGGCTCCACAGAACAGTGAGATGCGGGGTGTGGTGGTTGGGCACCAGCAAGAGGCTCACTTCCACCAGGACTGCTGCTCTGCCCAGCAGCTTGAGACTGAATTAAAACCAGTCTGGGGCTACTGTCCTCGAAGGGGTGAGTCTTCCTTGTTCCCAGTTCCACGGTCCCGCTGCTTCCTTTGCATAATGCCTAGCAATTATAAGGTGAGTCAGATCAGTCCTGATCTGATGAAAAACTAGCTCATCCAAAATGAGTTACGATCTCTAGAAACCAGGGAGAGGACTGAGGAAGGGGTGGGACTGTCTCTTTTGGTGGCAGGGTGCAATTAAATTATTTTCACGACTGGCTTAAGCAATCCCCAGAAGACACTTCCCTCCCCCAGCCTCTGCAGGGCTGGCTTGCGGGTGGGCTGTTCCCATCAGGGCCATTCTCTCCATCCAGCCAAGACCAGGACAGTCCTGGGCTGGGAACCCAGCTGTGAGCCCCTGGGGGCTGTGAAGGCCTTCAGGTGATGCATCTCTGCATGCTTGTCCTGCTCTATTTTTCTTGGGGCAATGCCTTCAGGAATGTTGCCAGACCAGGGCAGTGGTGAAGTGGATGTGGAGAGCACCCAGTCACCTCCCTGTTACCGAAACGCAGGCAATAGAAAACCACCACGATGGGGCTGCGTTAGGTAGCAGCTGGTAGGAACAGATTTATAGCTGTAACCAAGCTGGAAACTGGTTTTGCACAAACTCAAGACTTGGTATTTTGGATGAACGTGGGATCCGGTCGAATTCATTCACTTCTCTTACAGGTTTTTCGTGTAATTTACTTGTGCTGGGAGTCACTGATGTGCAATCGGCTGAGGAGCTACATCCTGTAGCGTTCTGTCCCCCTTTTTCTAGTGGGAGCCACGGCATTGCCTTTTGTCCTTCTCCCGATGGCCTTCATGCTGCTGAAGGCTTTGCTGCAGCTGCTAATGCCAGAGCTCAGCTGGTTTGAGCAGAGGGAAGGGAAGAGGCCACCACTGGTCACCTCCTGTAGCCTGCACTGTTGGGTACAGCTGTGCCGGAGATGAGCTGCACTGCAATGAAATGTCCTCTGAGCTAGTCACTTTGGAACAAAATGAAGCTGTTGTGTTAGTCGTGCACCTTTTGTTGTGCCATTCTGCCAAATGCTGGGCTTTTAAGATAGCTCCTTGCTGGTTTTGAAAGCACTTCCGTGGCAGCAGGAGGAAAACTTCCACCTGTGCAGGGGAACGTGATTGTTGGTTAAAGAACGCGATTTATACCTAAGGTTACATGGCCAGAAGTGCCTCTTTGTAACTGGAGGCTCATTGATTTCTGTAATAACAGTCAATTCCGGAGCATGCAGGGAGCAATAGCAGATAACTGACCAAGTATCACTTTTCAGACCAGCTGGTTTTGTAGTTAAAGGTGGCCAGTCCTTTGGCCAGGAAGTTCATGTTTGTTAATTTATTTCCCCATAAAACGTACAGTGCCCAAATAATAGTTGTATTTTAATGGATACTAACCTGAGAGTTCTACAGAGAAGGCTGGTATTTCTGCAAAGTCTGTTTAAACCTTTAACATCTGACACAGAGGTGTAGTTGCTCTCCAGGAAATAGGTACCTATTGCATCATCAGCTCATGCACAGCTTAAAATTGGGATGCAGCTGTGAATTTCACAAAAAGGTGTGAAAAATGACAACGTAGCCAAAACTATTGTACTAATATTCTACCTATTATATTCCCTCCTTCTGTCCTGTATCATGTTCTGCTCACTGAAGCCTACAGCTTGCACTGTGAGGGACACACAGGCCACCACCTTCAGATACAGGAATATTTTTTACCACTGGGAAGAACCAGCTGTATTTAGCCTATGAACAGTTTTTTCCCCTCAGCAGTGGCTTGAAATAACGTCTGTTTAAAGTAGGAGCTTGAAAACAAGACTTCGTTATTTAATTTTGTTATGAAAAGGCTTTTTTAGAGCATGCTTCAGAAGCTGGGAGTCCTTCTGTAGCTGCTCCTGTCACTTGTCTGGAATGTGAAGCGTTGCAACGGTTACACATTGCTCACAGCAGTTAAAGTCCTGCAGTTTTCTCCAAACAAGGAGCACAGGGATTGAGGTATATCACAGCCAATTCTTCCCCAAAGCTCTCTTCTTTCCTCCTTTCTGTTTTAAAAGAAAAATAGCAATAGTAAATGTGGCTTGAAAACAGTGAAGGATAAGTATAATGCAGCTTAAAGGTAGAATTCTTTTTTTCTTCTTTTCAATTCCACGACTTGTAATGGAAAATTCTAAAGACTCTCTTGAATTTTTAAGATAGAAAGTAATAGGAAAATGTTTCCTCTCTAAATAACTACCTACAGCAGTTAGTCCAAAATTGTCGCACCTATAAATCACTGACATCTTTATGTTTTCCTTGTGGCATAAGAATGTAGCAGGAACCACCCTGACGGGAGCAGGGATCCATCCCACCTGGTGCTCTGAGTCCAGCCGTGGTTGCAGGCGGATGCAGAAGGAAAAAACCCAAAGCCCTCTGTCCTCCCTCCTGCCCTGGCTGCTTTCCCACCGAGGGGACTTGTGAATGCCCTGGGAGCCTTCTGGGCTCTGGCTGCATAGCATCCATTAGGGCATTTCTCTTCCTTGTGTTGTCCAGTCTCCCCTTCCACTCGTGCTTCTTGCAGCCACAGCAGCCTTTCATTCTGCGCTAAAATACAGCTTGTTTCTCTTAGTTTGAGCCTGGCTCTTCAGCAGCTGCTCCTTAGCTTCAGGAGTGGAGGAGGCGGTCAGCAGCCAGCCCCCGCCCGCCTTCTCAGTGCCACTGGGGGCTCGATAAGCCGTTTGTCATATTCGCCATGAGGTGTCTCATGGGAGCTGTTAGGTGCCTTTGATCTTATTTTGCCCCTTGCTGGACCCCTTTCAGGTATGTAAGAAATCCTTTTTTTTTGAGGTTAGGGGACCAGAACCGCACATACCAACTGAAGCGTGGGCAGACGGGCAAGAGGTGGATTTGCTGAGTGCCATGTTTGCTTTAGGGCTCTGTACTACGTCCTCAGTAATTCCGGGAATTGCTTTATTCTTTTGGCTTACCCCAAACGCTGTGCCGACGCTTTCATGAAGCTGTGAATCGAAACACCAAAGTCTCGCTGAGCAGTTTTGGTCAGTTCAGAGCATATTTTTATACGAAGCTGAGGTTGCTCTTCCCCAGGAGGCAGATACCTACATCTGATTTTACTTGCTGGTTTTATTTAGTCTTGTGTGTGATTCCACGCAGTGTCCTCTTACCTTTGGTATCCTAAGTAACCCTAGCATCAGCAAACTTCCATCTCCCTGCAAATGGAGTCTCGAATCCAGCTTGAGCAGTAAAACACACGCACTGCTTGCTCTGGGCTTGTGAAATCCAGCAGTTAAAGGAGCGTGTTTTTGGAAACGTTGATCAAGGGGCATCGCTGTGGCGCGTGCAGCTTGCAGGCTGACTTGGAGCTGGGGACGTTCTGAATGCAGCAAACTCTGCCTCGTGGTACATAGCTTATTTTGTGGCCCAGGCATTGAATTGCTGGCGATCGTGCTTTCTTGAAGAAATTCTGAATCTGTATTTTACAGGAGGCTGAAAGGGTTATATTGCAAAATCTTTTCTTCACGTTTCTGCCTTTTGGGACTGTGGAAGTGGCCTAAAAATGTCATTCCCTAATTATTTGGGCAAAAGTTGTCAGCCTAAATACATCAAAACCAAAGAATTTGTACAAGCAGAGAGTGAGTATATTGAGTCCGCTGCTCTTGGGTTTGAAGATACATATTTTCCTCTGCATTTTGGATATCTGTTTTGTTCTTCATTTTTTCCAAAAAGGCTTGTTATCCTCAAATTTGTGGATTGCTTGTCTGTAGTTTTATGGAATTTTTGAAGGAGATTCTGAGATTATTTACCATTTTCTTAGTAAATCAGAGTTTTTTGATAGATAAAACTGCTTGATGCCTCTTGATGAAGCATTTTCAGTGAGTGGCAAGAGGCTGGTACTGCTTAATGCTCTCTCACCTTACAGGCACGGGAAACTTATTTTTCTGTTGTAATTAAGCCTTATCTTTGTGACAACAAGGTTTGCATAAATAAGCTTATTAAATAATGGATGAGGTTGAAATGATCCCGGGAAGAAATCACCCCTGCCACCACCTCCAGCGCTGGTGTTGCTGAAAACCCCGGGCGTGCGTAAGAGTAACCCCGACAGCACTTGGCGTCGCTGGGGAGGCTGCCTCAGATCAGCTTACAGGGAAGAGCAGAGCTGTGCCATTGGGCAAAACACTTTCAAATTATTATTTATGGAGCCGTGCTGCTCTCGGTATAAAACGTAGGGCTGCTTTCCCATGCCTCGCCAGAGCAATGGGAGCACGCTCCTGAGCCAGCTCGGCTGCCGTGTCCTCTGCGATGTGTGCTGTGGAAAGAGAGACCTCCGGGAAAGGATACAGGTTAGAGGCAACGGTTACACTGCAGCTCAGGAATGCAGTCTTTCTGTCTGATAGTTTGGGCTTGTTTTGGCTCTTTTCCAGCCCGATTAATTCCGTAATTGGTATTGTAATGGCAGCGTTAATCAAATGTGTCACAGAAACGTCTCGTGTCTGCTGATGGATCGGTATTTCGGTTAGCGGTGCGGTGAGGTACGTTCCCCCAGGTCTCTCAGGACTCCCGTGGAGATGCAGGTCTTAATGCCACTGCAGCTTTCTAGTCTTAAACTTTTGCATTCTTGTTTTTGGGTAGTGGTGGTTGTGTGTTTGTTTTTTAGAGGTAGGAGGGAGCATGTGTAAAGGCAAAGGAAGTCTCTCCTCCTCTCTCCCTAGGGCATGTTACAGGCTGCAGGTCTGTATGCAGTACTGGCTCTTTAAAACAACAGTGAAATAGTATTTTAGCTCTGATCTGAATTATTAGTGTTGTGTGGTAATCTTCAGAAAATTTGAGTTGGGTGGTGAGCGTTTTATTTCTTATTTTAAATGTAGCGTTGGACAACTGCTCTGTGCTGATAGCCAGATCTGCTGCTGGTTCTTAATGCTGTGCTTTCCAAACAACGCTTTCTTCTTTGGGAGCGTGAAGGTGGTCTTTGCCTGCAGTGCTGCTTAGGGCTTTTGAGAAATTGGGTGAAGCAGGGCTTCTCTCCCTTACAGTTCAACAACATTGGTGTATTTGCTTTCAGTACTGAAACCCTTCCTTTTTTTCCTTCGTGGAGAAGGAGGGATGGGAGAAGTTTGCACCAGGAGGTCACACGTTCACTTAGGAGCCTGAGTGAGCAAACGCTTTTAGAATCTGTCATACTAATTGATGCCTTGTCCCTATTCGAGGGTAAGGGTCTGGACTCATTTCATTCTTTTTTGCAGTTACTCAGCTATAATTACAAAGTTGTCTTTCAGTAAGGAAGTAACTATAGGAGCTCAGTTCTCTGGCAGAAACAGAGGGGCAGGGGTACTGACCCTCCTTGTCCTCTAGTGTCTTCCAAGTTTGAGTTTCAGTAATCACAAGTTTTTTCGTGTCAGAGTTTGGGATATTTAATGGCTATTTTAACACTGTGGTGAAACATTAGGATTACACTTAGTTACTCTGTTCAGTTTCACTTATTTAAATTGCTTTGCTCTGGGTGACATCACTGGATGCTGGTGAGTTAAACCGCTGGATGCCACTGACCCGGTGGGTCACATCCCTGCCTGTGGCAGGTCCCTTGCAGGTCCCTTCCAGCCCAGGCTGTTCTGTGACCCTGTGCCCAGCCCCGGCCGAGCCTCTTTTACCATCTGAGTGCCCCCCCTCCGCTGTGGCACTGCTCTGCCAGCTCTCAGGGCTGCCCGAAAGCGAGGGCTCTGATTTCCTGCTTCTATGCAGGTTTTTTTCTTTGAAGTAACTTTTTTTTTTTTTTAAGTGCGGTCAGCTTCACAACAAGCTGTGCACTGAATTTTTTTCAATTATTTCTCAAGTGTGCTATGGGCAATTGTTTATATGTAGTCTGTAGAGCATTAAAAATACCCTTCATTGTTAGTAATGGTGCCGGTTTTACTGAACTCGCCATCCTCTTTGGTCTTTCCAATTCTAATTCTCAATTGACTAAGATCAAAAGCACATGTAAGTTTTCGACTCTTAAAGATGAAAAAGGCAAGAAATGTAAGTGCAACTTACACTTGTAATGCAACTTACCTATAAATATTAGCTTCTGTAGAAATATTTGTGTATAGCGGTGCTTTTTTAGAGTGTCTCATTTCAAATAATCTCTGTTATTTAATCTTCTGCGAAGGCGTTCTGGTTACCAGTAGCAGGATGGCAGGACTGGTGCATTTTTGACATTCTGATGATGAAATTACAGCAGCAGACAAAGTCCTCTGTGTTGGTTCATGCCAGCTTTCAGAGCTAAAGGGAGTCTGTAAGCTATAAACAAATATTTTCAGTGCCTTAAAATGAGACTTCTTGTTGCTTGTGTTAATGGCACGTAGGGGCCTGAAGATGCAAAGCTGGAGTTTTACTGACTTTGAGAAAAGTCAGGCTTAAAATATGCCTGCATGCAGCTGAGGTGGTGCTGGGGAGGGAGGAGCATGTGCAGTGTAATTATCTTAGCATAATGAATTAGTCCTGATCACCGTGTTCGTGGAGCACTTCTCCTGCACTCAGTCATCAGGCTGTTTTTCATGCTTTCGAAATGCTTCACTTTTTAAGAGATGGAAAGAGCTAGATGTGTTTTGTGTTTCTAATCAGCCACAGGATACGGGGCTCAGAGAAACTGGATCACTTGCTTCCATTCAGGGTCTGTCAGACTGAAAGGGGAGTGGAAGTTTCCTCTCTTAATCTTCCATCCTCTGCCTTCTGGCAGCGGGGAGATGAAGAAGGCAGCTGCCAGCTGTCCCACTCTTGCAAGAGGGAAGAAGAGCCTGATGTGTCCAGTCCTTTTTGTAGTCTGTGCTTCAAGCTATGGCTGCCAGCTCCTCTGCCGTTCCTTCGGCTGCCTTCCGGAACTAGCAGTTACTGGGACAACTGCCCTGTTCGTGTCTGCTGCAGCTGCTCCAAGTTTGTGTAAAGTCAGCTTTGGTTTTGGTGCTTTAGTTTATTTCGTCATGGCTGGAATGCCGGCATCGACAGTTGTCTGCTGCTGCAGAACACTTGAAGGCAAGGAGGCAAAGGCACGCAAGTGACCTGACTGCGGACCACTCTGGGTTCCTTCTGGTTTTTCTTGGAGAGAGCCCTCATGATCATCTGAATAGTATTAAATTTTGAATTCAATACACATGAACTCCTATGTGTTTATTAACGTGACTGCTAATAATAATTGATTTCAGGGAATCTGAGTTTTTCATCTTTTAGTTTCTATATAACACCTTTCTCTGCAACTGCTGTTACTCTCTCAGTACTTTAGTTATCAAGCTGCTGGTAATCTTTTCTCAGATCCAGTGTTGTTGGTAGTCAGTCTGTTGCCTGAATGCTCCCACGGTATTTTCTTTCCCACAGCCAGAAATAAGGAACGTTGCAGCCCTAATAAGCCTTGCTTTTGCTAGCTAACGAGCGAGCTTACTAACACGGGTCACTTATAAAATATACTTGGTTCAGTGCCATTTGTGGGAAGAACTAGAAAAAAATGAAATAAAATTTCAAAAAAAGATCCTTTTTAAAAAAGGCAAAAAAAAAACCCACAACAACAATAAAAAAAATGTTGGTCAGTCACATACATATGCTGTTTGGCTCTAGTTTGTGGTCCTTACTGCTATTCTGAACTTAGTGTTATAAAACTATGTTGCATTTTGTATGTGTTTTATATTTAACACTTCTTTCTGTTTGCAGATTTGTTTGTAAATGCATCATAAACAGACAGCCCAGAATGAAGAAAGCAAGCAGGAGTGTTGGCTCAGTGCCCAAAGTGCCTGGAGTAAATAAAACTCAAACAACTGAAAAAAACAAACCAGAGAACGGCTCCTCATTGTCTGCAGTAACAAAACTCTCCAAAACCGGGACATCAGCATCCCTTTTGAAGGTAATAACTAATAGAACATTCTGGTAATTTGTAGTTTTGATGATAAAGAGTTAAGAGTAGAATTTTAAGGCATGTCTTCAGCGCAACTTAAGCTAGAGATTTGTTACACAGGTAACTGGAGGGAATTTGGCTAGCTACACAGCACTGGGCAGGGTGATAGGATCTTGTGTGGCGTTGGTGCTGTATTTTTCACATTGCAATGTGTGATACAATGATGGAACGCAATATACTTCGCACAACTTAGTCGTTCTGCAAAAGGAGCAGAGTGGAAGTTGCATTCAGATGAGCGTTATTAGTGGTGTCGTGTTATGCTTGAATGGTGTGTCTGTGACTAATGGGATTTGATAAGAGCTATGTACTAATTCTGAAAAAAGAACTAATGAGGTATTTAACTTGAGAAACTTCTTGACTTCGGTGATCCGTGTCAGGTCAGCGCAGCTGCATTCTTCTAGCTGTTTTGGGCTTTCTTTGTGAGAAGTAATGCTTGGGCTCGATTTGCACAAGTTGGTTCTTGCTCCTAGAACAGGTTCAAAGGTAGAGGTTTTCTCTTATATTACCAAAACAGGGCAGTGGATTTAGGAGCATATGGTTTTCAACAACCAAATAAAATAAGACAAACCAAGGTGTGCTGTTTTTTTTTTGTTTTGTTTTGTTCTGTTTTGTTTTTAACCTGGGAGCACACACTGCTGGGTTGGATGATGTTATGAGCCTGCCTGGTCTGCCCCCTGCTCCTGGCAGGGAAACGTGGCTGGACTCACCTCCTCCTGCCCTTCTGCAGCCCAGCGTGCAGAGCTATGGCAGTTCTGCTGCCCTGGAGAGAGCCAACAGGACGAGCAGAAGGGCTGGTGTCTGCAACTGGGGCCGGAGCCTCTATCAGCTACAGAAAGGCAGATAGGCTATATAAATAACTGGCAAGACCTAGAATTAAAGAAGTGGTAATAATTGAGGTCTCTCTGTAATAGCTATGCAGAGTTACCAAAGTCAAAAGGTGTGTCCCTTTCTTACAGTCTTGCTTCTCTGTTATCGTTAATGGTGGTTCATATTGCAGCTGATGAACTCGCAAGCCAGGTTTTGGCTAGATTTTTCTCCCTGTGTCCCCCTTCTACCCCTGCCATCTAATTTTGCTGAACATGAAATCATCTTTTGATGGTTGATGACGCTATTCATTTTGCATTTCTAGAAATCTCCCAAAGAATACAGAAGCAAAAATGCTGTGTAGTGTACTTACTGGGTTTATGTGATACCTCTCGGTGAGGTAAAGGAGGAGGATGATCTAACACTACAGAAATTTGACCCAGTATGCTTTCACAATTTCACTTCTTATATTAGTAACACTTCTGGCAATGCTTGGATGCTGGATTAGAATTTATGACTATTGTATGTTTGAGGTACAATAAAAAATTTTCCCTTAATTACTAAGACTTATCTCTGCTTTGTGTTACAGCCAGGCTTACTCATACAGTTGGATTTCTTTTACATGTTAAGCTGCTGTTGTGCCAGCTCTGTGACTTAATGACGACTTTATCTCTTTTGAGTGTTCTGTACTTACACAACAAAGTTAGTTGCTTATGTTTTGGGGCTTATAGGTACTGTCAAATCACATGTATAATTCCTGGCTTGAAAGAAATGTCAATAACCAGTTGTATTATTTTTAAAATCATTTTTCACATAGCTCAATATTTGATCTTGTCAATTAAGCTTTTGGCATATTGTTTTCGTCATAGAAGCTTTTAGGATCTTCTCTTAGACGTGATGAGTTAGTGTGTGTTTTATAAATTTAATTTATCATCTCATGGAGGGGAGGGAGAAACATGGCTGGCAGTAGATAATCAGTAACTTAATTCAATACCCAAAGTACATGTGCATAGAGATACACAAAAACTTTGGTTTTTGAATGAAAGGTAGCTGTAGCTGTTAAGAAATAGAAATACATGGGTACGATACTATACCAACCTTCAATTCAGTCAGTAATAATGCTTTGCAATTGAAAATGACTTTCTAATTACAGCATGTTTTTTTTCTGTCTCCTTCATGATTCATCCATAGGCAGGTGTTTAGCTGTGGGGGGACCTTTTAGCTTTGAGTTGTTCCATAGATTTATCCTTTTCTGGGAAGTTTCCGGAGTGTGTGGACAGTGAGTACAGGAAGAAATGAGACCTACCCTTCTAATACAGCTGAATACTGTTCCAGGGGTTGGTCTGTCTGCTTTGCAGTGCCTGTATATATATTAATGCCTGGTTATATATAAAGGAACTATTTCAGAAGCTAGTTGCAGTTAGTATTGGTTTGCCCAAGACTTTGGTAGATGCTCAGCACCTCCCCACATGTGTCATTACAGCAGAAGGTTAACTGCCAGCCACTTCTAGTTTTTAATCTGTCAGAAAATATTTTGAGCAAATAACAATATTCTTATTTTTAAGATCAGTATTTTTAGGCTTTTTTAGCTAATGAGCTTGTGATCATGCTAACACAACTAATTAGACAGCCACTGTACTTCACGCAAATGAACTGCAAAATCCAGTGTCCCTGAGGAGTCAGGGTTTGGACATGGACATTTGAATATTAAAAATTAGAATGTGTTTTCAGTATTCCTCTGTCTAGGCTTCAGTATTCTGTTTGAAAAATGCAGTAACTTAATTACAGATTGTTGTGAAGTTTACTGTTTGAAGCCCTCAAATATAGCAACAGTGAGCATCAAAGAAAATCCCACGTAGGAACAATTATATACGTATATGTATATATGGGATTTGAATGAGGTGCAGTAAATAGTATATACATGTTGAGAAACTAACATGAAATGAATTAATAGAGGTGACCATTCAAGTTTCATTGTATTAAAAGAATAAAGTTGTGGAGGGAAAATGGTATATTAATTTTATAATTACAAGGGGTTTACTTTTTATACAGAAAATCAGCATATGTCTAGATGAGCACTTCTAATAATATTTTCTAATTTTTCAGATTTTTAAAGAAGGGTTTTTATTGCTAAGTAGGATTGCAATGTTTTCCGTAAATGGGAGAAACTGTTCTTCCTTGAGAATAAACTGTTTGATAAGCATGTGACATTGATTTCCGTTCCAATAAAAATACTATAAAAATACTTCGATTTCTAAAGTCGAGCACAGTTGCTCTTATGAGTGTACAGAAGAGAGCTGCTGGTTTGTAAGTTTTCCAGAGCTTTGCTAAATAGTTTTCTCTGCCAAGAGTGTAGTGTTACAGGTTTGAGAAACTGTTTACGAACTGGCTGCGGAGGAGGCTGTGCCTTCCAGCCTAGGCTAGAGATGGGGTATGGCTAAGGCAGAAGAAGGGCTGTCTTAAATGCCATTGCTCAGCAAGGACTGGAGGTGACTAATGTCAGAAAGCGTGTGTTTTATGTACTGTTTTCTTTCTTCAAGCTGAGTCACATCTTGACCAATTTGGCTTGATAACATGTACTATAAGCGTCTAAAGCCTTAATCTAATTTCCCCACTCTTTTAACAAGGTAAAAGGGCTGACAGCTCATCGCTTGAACTCTCTTGTTTGCCGACTGATGTCAGATTCAGTAGAAAATTGGAAAAGGCACCAATCTATGTCTTTCTGTAATACACTGTTCTAGGTGACAGTTGCATCACAAAATGGTTTTCTTCCTGTCCCCACACCCAGAAAATGAAGTTTAGATTAGATATGTCTGATTGGATTACAGGTTACGGGATTGCCAGCCGGTGACAGTTTGTGTTCGCTCCCCCCTGCTGCCCGCAGAGCCTGCTTTGCTGACCTGGTAGCCCTACAGCAGTTCCATCCTCCTGACTTCGAGCTGCCGGTCTGCAGGGTGCGACCTCGGGGCTCCGGCGGCAATCGGGCTCCTGGGCAGAGGGAGCCCTTTGGAAAGGCTTCGGCTTACGCAGTGCCATGTGGCAGCGCAAGGAGAAAAGCAGAATGGAACAACAGTGGCTCTTTTGTAGCAGAAAGGCATTTTAAATGCACATCAAAATACAGTTTTGGAGTGATATGTTTTCCTCCAGCCTTTCATGATCCACTTCAGAGGGCTATATCACATCCTACATGATTTAATAAAAACACCTTTGTCCTAGCAGATTTTACCCTTACTGATACCTGCTTCTGTCTGATGATTATCCGTATTTCTAATGGCTGCATGCAGAACAAATACATTATCTTCCCAAGCTCCCCTTTGTTTTGCAGCTGCTCTTTGTAAATGGCACAGATCCCATCCATGACCTTTGCACATTGCTGTGATCAATGTTGCTAACTGTTCTCAAATCCTCAGCTGTAACTCAGCTGTAAAAAGCTGTAGAATGGTTTGAGATGCAACATTGGTTTTAACCGTGTAACTTCTTTCTTAATGTATAAAGTCATAATGTCTGGCATATAGTCTTTAATATAAATATGTATGTAAGCTAGAAGTTACAAGCCTGCAGAATTTGTAAGCCATTATGTAAAGCAACTGGTTAGGTCCTGAGCACTACTTTTTAGTTGGGCTCTGAGACTTCAAATGTTTTATCCAGCTGAATAATACAGTCACTCAGGGAATGCTTCTAACACAGATGCTTTCTTTTAACTTTTTTGTCCTTATGATGGGAAGAATGTTTAGCATATTTTGATTGTTTCTCCATTTAACAAATTGCATTTTAAAGAGTGGTACAGTCTGCCAATTCGTACTTAGGAACTTAGAGTTTTTAGAGTTTGCTTTACAGTGAAAGATGTGTTCTCTGTTTGGGAATCTGGCTCTTGAGGTCCCTTTGCTTACTCTTGTCACATTCCAGGCAGCTTTTGTGGCTAACAGTAGTTTCAGGAATGATGTTGGGAGGTCAGACAAAAAGTTCATCAACCAAACATCCTGTCTCTAAGAGTGCCTAGTAAGGAGCATGAAAACAAGGCAAGGATATGTGGTGAGGGTGGCTCTTCCCTTCCCTCCCCGCCGAATACTGTCCTTGTTTCTGGTGGTTTGTAGCTTAGCATTTTGAGCTAGAAATGGTATTTTATTAATCTTGGATTGATTTCTGTTTGGTTTGGTTTTTGTTCTGAACTTGTCCACCAGAAGATGCTTGATCATACTCTCTTGAAGGACATTATGGTTACTTCCTGGTATTTGCTGTTTTAATTGCCTAAAAATAGTGTTCATTTTTATAATTAAGGAACCTTTCAGTCAAAGTTCAGAAGTGTTAGGCTGCGTTATTACTGTGATTTCATTATTGTTTTTTCACCTTGGTATTAAAACATTAATCATTCCCTCTGTCTGGGAGAGGGGAGGCAGTTTCTATGGTCAATCGTATGTAAGTAGTTGAAATTCAATTTCAACTCCCGTACTGTGCAGCGCATCTACACTTCACCATACTCAACTAGACACAGGACTAGTCAAATATGTACTTGTTAAACTTGTGGAATCTTTACCAGGAGAAATGTTGGCTATGCAGACTTCTCTGCCAGCTGTCTTAAAGCCACATCTTGCCTTTCTTTCAGACTAAGAGTAACGATGACCTCTTAGCAGGGATGGCTGGTGGCGGCGGAGTGACAATGACCAATGGTGTCAAGGCAAAGAAGAGCACTTGTGTATCAACAGTGTCTTCAGCTGCAGGGACAACCATGAACAGTCTGGAAAATAAGCCTAAAACAGTTGCAGGTAAATGGATATATCGGTCCTTAAAGACAGTAGTTGGGTAGATTTTTATTTTCCTGCTGTGTAGTGTGGATCCAGACTGCCTAATGGAGTAGTTGGTAAGGCTGTGGTCAAATCAAATACGTTCTCTGCTTTGGCTTTGATCCTGTTGGCTTTTTCCTGTTTTGTAATATTGTAATTGCGTCTTTGGAGGCTGCTCCTTTTAATTTTTTTTAGTACTGATTATGTAACTACTGTATAATACCAGACAATGTAATTAATCTAAAGAATTATAGTTTAATTTGTCTAAAAAAAAAAATAAATCCATGGCACAGGCATTACAATTTTAAGATGTGATTGTTCGTTACAGTCAACGTTTTGAACATTCTTGATTGTTTTTGTAAAAAAATAGAGATCTTTGATAAACTGTTCAGAAAGGTACGGTTATTTAGTATGTTACCAATACAGATGAAATATGTCTTGCTTTCTGTTGCTGTGTTTTGGATTCAATAATGCTTGCAAAGCTATAAATCATCTGGAAATAAACGTAACAGTAATTCATACTTGTCTGTATGAAATGTGATGAAAAAAATCTTTTAATTTGGGGAATCACAGTAAACAATTCATCTCTTAAAAGCTTGCATTCAAATCTACTGAAAAGAGAAAAACTTGAACTTTCAGGCATAGCACCGCTGTAGTTTTTGTACAATTTGTTAGAAACTTTTGAAAACAAAAAAACCTAGCAACTCTTACAGTTAAACTAAGATGTGACTCATTTTCAAAATATTGGTAAGATACAGCAACTGGAAAAGCGTGCATCAATTAAAATACAACTGCATTGATTCATAAGTAAGATCATTTAAATGTTAACTGTAAATTTATTTTATGGAGTATGTTTGCCAGCATGGTTTAAAAAAACAGCCATTGTAGAGCTGATACAAAATACAGAGTCTCCCGTTACAGTGCTACATTTTAAATGAATGTTCCTAACTTTCAAAAAACGTACAGGTACAAGTTCCACAACTAAGCGTAGCACTTCATCTGGAAATAAAGAATCCAGTTCTTCTAGAGAGAGAATACGTGATCGTTCCCGTTTAAGCCAGAGTAAAAAATTACCTTTGACTGGACAGGGGACCAATGATACGGTACTGGCAAAACGTTCCCGTAGTCGCACCAATCCAGAATCGGATATTCGAATGAGTAAGTCCAAATCAGACAATCAAATCAGTGACAAAGCTGCATTGGAAGCAAAGGTGAACGATCTTCTGACATTAGCAAAAACTAAAGATGTGGAAATCTTGCACCTGAGGAATGAACTAAGGGACATGCGTGCCCAGCTGGGACTTAATGAAGATCAAGTTGAAGGTGATGAAAAATCTGAAGAAAAAGAGGCCATTGTTGTCCATCAGCCAACTGATGTAGAGTCTACGTTGCTACAGTTACAGGAACAAAACACTGCCATCCGAGAAGAGCTCAACCAGCTGAAGAATGAGAATCGAATGTTAAAAGACAGACTGAATGCATTAGGCTTTTCTTTGGAACAAAGGCTGGACAACTCTGAGAAACTCTTTGGCTATCAGTCTTTGAGTCCTGAGATTACAGCTGGCAACCACAGCGATGGCGGTGGCACTCTGACGTCTTCAGTGGAAGGTTCTGCCCCTGGATCAATGGAAGACTTGTTGAGTCAGGATGAAAACACTTTGATGGACAATCAACATAGTAACTCCATGGATAATTTAGACAGTGAGTGCAGTGAAGTTTATCAGCCACTGACATCAAGCGATGATGCCTTAGATGCGCCATCATCGTCAGAGTCTGAAGGTGTACCAAGCATAGAAAGATCTAGGAAAGGAAGCAGTGGCAATGCGAGTGAAGTGTCCGTAGCTTGTCTGACAGAACGGATACATCAGATGGAGGAGAACCAACACAGTACAGCTGAAGAGCTCCAAGCCACGCTTCAAGAGCTTGCAGATTTGCAACAAATAACACAAGAGCTAAACAGTGAGAATGAAAGACTGGGAGAGGAAAAAGTAATCCTTATGGAATCTTTGTGCCAGCAAAGCGACAAGTTAGAACACTTCAGCCGTCAGATTGAGTATTTTCGGTCCCTGTTAGATGAACACCATATTTCATATGTAATTGATGAAGATATGAAAAGCGGTCGCTACATGGAGTTAGAGCAACGTTACATGGACCTCGCAGAGAATGCACGCTTTGAACGAGAGCAGCTGCTAGGTGTTCAGCAGCACTTGAGCAACACATTGAAGATGGCAGAACAAGACAACAAGGAGGCCCAAGAAATGATAGGGGCATTAAAAGAACGAAATCACCACATGGAACGGATTATTGAGTCAGAGCAGAAAAGCAAAACAGCAATAGCATCTACCTTAGAGGAGTACAAAGCCACAGTAGCCAGTGACCAGATTGAGATGAACAGGCTGAAAGCTCAGTTAGAGCACGAAAAGCAGAAAGTGGCTGAGCTGTATTCTATACACAACTCTGGAGATAAATCAGATATACAAGATTTGCTGGAGAGTGTCAGGCTGGATAAAGAAAAAGCAGAGACACTGGCCAGCAGCCTGCAAGAAGAGCTGGCACATACTCGCAATGATGCCAACCGGTTGCAAGATGCCATTGCTAAGGTAGGGTTTACATCCTGTGCTTTAACATCACCTGTATATCATGACTCTTACTGTTGAACGTTGTAGTTCCTTCAGAAGTAAAGGATTAGTGACAAGGTTAATCAGATTATGGTATGGTTAGGATTAGTGACTTTCTTAACTTTTATAATAAAAAATGCTGAAGGCTTTAAAAAAAAAAAAAGTGCATGGGTGCATTCAGCAACAGCGTAACTGCTTCGTTACTTTTTAAAATACCTGTATTTAAACACCAATACTTATGTCCAGGGTCAAACTTGTACATTATCTTAAATACTGTTTGAATTTTGTGCTTAAATTGCATGCCTTTTGCAAGAGTTTCAAGGAGTTGGTGCCAAACTGGTGGATGTTACTGAGAGGGTGGCTGGAGTAAAGCTTTGAGGTGGTAACCCAGCTATTGATGACTTGTAGAGCCTTTCACAGATGTACAGATAATATTTTAATGTTTCAGCTTATTCAGGTTGGTTCAGTTAACTTAGAATAAACTAAGGATAAAGAAGGCAGAGAAGTATTGTCTTTTTCTAAAGGAGAAATGACTAATTGAGGGAGACAGGTATTTCACCAAATGTAATTTAATTTACTAAATAAAGGTTTTAGTTTTAATTGAAAAAAAATACATAAGCTTTTAACTGATCCTTAAGTATGGCAAATACATAAAGGTTTTTGATAATCATCTGTCCAGGAACAGCTTGTATGTTAATTGCGTTTTGAATGAAAATGTTTGAGTTCTAGAACAGCTATTTGGACTTAAATGAAACTAATTTTATCTAGCAAACGTATTTCTTGTGTATTTGAAGGTGTATCTTCCTGATGAGAAAGTTCGTTTGATGTCTGAGCTTTATGTTAGTTGCAGATCAACATGTTATTCATGATGATCAACAGCCAGTTAGAATCAACCTTAATTTGAGATTTAAAAAACTAAAATAAAATTTTAATAATTAAACTTGGGTAGTGCTATTAAAATAAATACCAAAACAGGTGATTTAAAGTAGTGCATTTTGTGGATTAAAATTGCTGCCTGTGTTGACCTGCCCAAAGGCATGACCCTAATTTTTCCTGTTGGGCATGGGAGTGAATGTTAGAGACTCTAATCTCAGCTTGTTATTTAAGTTACAGTTTCATGAGGCAGGGTAAAACGGTCTTGCTGCTTCTGAAAAGAAGTCTACTACCTTTCCCTGTGTGTTGTTTTTTTGGTTTTTAATTAAGCAGATCAGTGGCTTCTAAGACTCTTCTTGGTAATACTTCAACTCACACATCATACACACAAATGTGAAACTTGCTACTAGGGTAATAAAATGAATCCTCTCAGATCCAGCAAGCACTAAAACAGATGCACAAAAGAGCGGACTTCTTATGGTTGCAAAAAAAAAAAAAAAAAGTATGCTAGTTACAGAATTCAGTGTGTTTTAAAATGCAATCAATTTAGTTATGACACAGGGTATTTCTTTTTCAGGTTGAAGATGAATACAGAGTGTTCCAAGAAGAAGCCAAAAAACAAATTGAGGATCTTAATGTGACTCTAGAAAAACTTCGGACAGAGCTAGATGAAAAAGAGACTGAGAGAAGTGACATGAAAGAAACTATCTTTGAGTTGGAGGATGAAGTAGAGCAGCATCGTGCTGTGAAGCTTCATGACAATCTCATCATATCTGATTTAGAGAGTAAGTGTTACGAGTTGTTCTTGTGAGAGAAATGAGAATTTAAGAACTGATGAAACAGAATGCTGAAATAGTGAAAATATTCTCACTTGTATTTTGTATGTCTAAATTCAAGTCAGACTGGGCTTTACAGAGCTCTTATAATGCTAGAAAAAAAAATCAAGTTGGCTTTGCTTCTTCAGTCCTAGTAGTAGTTGGTGTGGGAACAAAAACCTGTGAAATGAGAAGAAACATGTACTCTGACAATGCTGTTTTCAAGGTGTTTTTCAAGGTAGGAGGACGTGTAATTTCATGCTTAATAATAGTGTACTACTTGTGTATTTTGGAGACTAGATGATTGATTTATTTTTTTTAAGAATGCTCTCTTTTTCAAGTGTCCAAATATCAGGATTTACCAGGTAGCTTGAGAATGTTTAAAAGTGATTTCTCCCACCTGAAGAAAGATCTCTTTAGTTGAGAAATGGATAAATGGAAGTCCTGAAAGCTGGAAATATCAGAGCTGACTTGACAGTGGGGATGTATTGTGCATCTTTTTCTGCATAGGTTTGCTCAAGTCATGAAATTGATCTGTGAACATAAAAATGAATCTAACAAACTTCAAGCAAGTCAAAATAAGACATTATCTGTTGACTCACTGGAGAAGGAACTGTTGGAGCCTGTAATGAAATTCATGTTTACTGTATACTTGTCTATCTGTCTGTGCCTTAGTTCCCTCTCTGATCTGAGACCTGTTCAGACATTCCTACCACAGGCTGGAATTCTGCAATTAGTCTCCATCTAAACAAGAACTTGGGCAACTGTACCCTGTGGGAGCTGTATTTGCACAATACAGGGTTCAAATATGTGCTATGCTAAATAAGACAGTGAAAAAACAAAGCATTATTCATTTTCACAGCGAGTGAAATGTTCATAGAAAGTATTTTAAATTTGTCTGCTATCAAAGAAAAGGTAGTGTTTAAAGCAAGCTAAACTGATTATTCATCTGAAGACCAGTGTCTTCAGACATGTGGCTGTCAGCATAGTTTCCCCAAGCAATACTTCCTTATCTTGAAAGACGATCACTGTTTCTCTTTACAAAATTGGTTTAGGTTTTTATTCTGCTCTTTTTCCCCCCTTTCTTTGCCAACACGAAAGCAAGGTCCTTTTTGGGAGCCGGATCTGAGGCGCATGGTCAACAGCTCTGACATTGGAAGTCATTTTGTAGCAAACACTTAAAGATGGGACACTTGGTTTTTTTCTACTTGCTTTTTTTTCTTTGTCTTAACTGAAATACATTCATACAGGAAAGAGCACCACAGTCAAGTAAACATTTAGGTGTTTACTTAGTAATACTTAATTACAAGGCAGCCCGAATTTTTAGATGCTTTTGCCTTGGGGGTAGGACAAATGGTTTTGACAGATGTCTTGTAGGAATGTTTCTGCAGTCTCACAAAATAGCTGTCAGATATTTCCCTTAAAAGGGTAAAAAGCTGGTGGAAGAACTTCTATCTGTGCTGAATTTTTCAGCAAAAATTGCAATAGTCTGTTACTCATCTCTCTAGAAATAGTTCAGAAAAATCAGCTGGCTGATAGCCTGGTGTGATTTGGTTAGGGGTTAAATCAGCGTAGTTATAGGCAAGAAGGAGAGTGGCATCTAGTGGCCATAGGAAAGGATGGCACCTGAAAAATAGTATTAATCTAAACTTAAACAAAAAGCAAAAATGAGGGGAAAAAAATGAGGAAAAAAAATCCACAACTTTCTTGGACAGCTTGAAAACGCTGTTTATTATGGGTTCTCAGTTAAGGCTTGGGCAGGAATTTCTTGGTGGTAGTCTCTTAAGCAGTGAACTTGTAAAATATGACAAAATCTTGCATTTGCCTAGGGGCAAATATGGGAGAATTTGGGAGAGTTTGCCTAATGGCAAAGTCACTGGGTGAATGAAAGTGGTGGTAAGACAACTGATAAGTGACAGGTATTCAATGATAGAAAATTACCACTCAAAGAATTCCCAGAAGACAGACTTTACAATGGGGGTAAGATGCTTCATAGGTGAGCTGGCATTCAGTTTAGTGGCTAATCAACACTACATGGTAGTGCAAGAACACGGAATGGATGCCCCAGTGCTGTGACTTAGGGAGTGCTTCATTGCTGGCTTTCCAAATGCTAGGAAGAAGTTTCACAGTGATTGGAATATGAAGTTGCCACATTTCAGCTCTTACTATAGGTGTGCCTGCAAAAACGGTGATCTCTCTGGTAAGGACAGCAGAATTTTGGCTGTGCTGATTGAAAGCACACAGTGTGCTCCTGCTCAGTCCACGTGCGGCAGGACCTGTCAGCACAGCTGAACTTGTTACTGGTGGGATTAGGAGTTGCAAGCAAAGCGATTCTGTGTTATATCTAAAAAAGAAACATTAACATGAAAAGAAAAATCTTAAATTTCTTTAAAATATTAAATTTCTTAAAAAAGAAACATTAACATTAAATACAAAACGTTATGTTCTGTATTATTGTAAGTACACTGAGATGAAGCAGCCTGTGGTGGAGATGGGTCCGGGGGGTACTGGGGTGGTGGTGAGGGGCTGGGAGAGGGCACAGGAGGGAGGACGGCAGCAGGAGGGGGCTGAGCACTGCACTAGGTGGCGTGGTTGCTCAAGTTTTCATGTGTGGTTTGGAAAATTTTCAGTAGTCAGGTAGCAAAGCTGTCAGTTCGTCATCTTTGATGACTAAGGGGGTGGAAAGGAAGCCTTTTATTCTTCCAATAAGTTAACAAACGAATTTGTGGGGAAAACTTTGTATCCTGCTTTGCAGAAAATTGATGCTTGTGGGTTAACTTATCAATTGTCAGATGGTTCTTCCAAAGCCTGAAAGCACTTGTTGCATGTTTTCTTAGCACTGTGTTCAACATAGCGGTTCTCTTTATTCATAAGTATTTAAGCCAGAAAATTTTTTGGACAAGGGTAGGTGAGTGAAATGGTCAGTGGTCAGTGAATAAGCAGTTCTGTTGTAGGGCTGGCGTAATTAGTTTTTAATGCTTTATATCTCATTTTGAAAAGGATCTTGACAACAGTTATGAAACGAAATTCTTACAAATGGCATTTTGTCCTTTCCTACCATAACGTTGGAAAGGTCAATCGAGTGTTGGTTTTTAATTGTTTTTTTTTGGCTAACTTTGGACACTTCAGATGTTCATTTGTCTTGCTGTATAGACCTCCTGGCTGACAGGGGTGAGCTCAAAAGCCCAGCGGATAAACAAATTGCCTGAGCCTCTGTATGCTTGTGACTGGTGCCTCTTGCTTTGTAAGGAAGCTGCAGTTCCTAGTAACTGCTAGGCTGATAAAACTCTATATAGATGTCCTAATACTGGGATAGCCTTTTCTGTGCTCCTAGTACAAAGCAAAACGAAGTAGCTAGTACAAAAACTTTGAAAATGCCTCTGTGGATCTGTCTGTGTCAGGATGAATTGATTTGGCATTGCCTATCAGGGACTGTAATGTCATTTTGTGAAACTGCTCCATATTGTAAAAGTTTAAAAAAAAAAAAAAAAAATAATGAAGAAACATATCTGCATATTGTAACTTTTCTTTTTTCTTCTTTCTTTTTACAAAGACTATTGAAATTAAACAATTGAATGTTCATACTAATTTTCACCTTGTAGTGAGGGATTCTAGCTGCTAACTGTAACTAGTAAGAGGTACAGTATGCAGCGATACTTTATCTATGGCATCCTGATAAAATTAGGATGGCATCCTATTTCTTCCTCCTGCCTCCAGCCCTAGTTTGTAGTTTTTAACACTTGTAGTCTGCATTTCATGTAAGTTATTTTGCTACCTTTTAAAAAGCAAGGACTTGTCAAACTATGATTTAAAATGCAGACATAATTGAATCCTGCAGTAAAACATAAGCAGCTTGCTGATTTGTGTATTTGCTATCTTTGATTATCCTACTCATTTATCACAATGGCTCTCTTGTTCTTTACTTACCTCCAGACAATAGTTACTTCTCCTTTTATCTCAGTCCTCTTTCTTGTCTCCTTAAAAGGAGGACACTGGATAATGGTAGAAGGGAAGTACCTGTCCCACCATACTGAAAACTGCAGTGCATACAGGTGTTATGGGGTTGTGCATATTAGGGAGGCTGTGAAGATGCACAAAGGACGGATACCATAAAGCAGGTGTGCAGAGGCTGCTGCCTCTCTGCCTGCTCTGACTGATGGAGTTCTCAGGCTGTGACTGGTGGCACAGTGCTAAGAACGGAGTTCAGACTGGACGGGGTGAAATCACCTATCTCAGTCGTAATTTCTCACTAGGTTTCAAATTCTTGCAGTTGCTAATTGGTAGTTCTGTCCAGTCGTATTTTTTTTTAATCTCTGATAGATTTGGGGTGGGGGAATGACTTTTTCTAACAACTGCTGTCAAATGCTCTGTATTGTTTATAGTAACTGCAGAATATTCGGACCATTGTGTTTTACTTCAAAGCATAAATATACTAAAACTTAATGGTGCGTTTCATATCTCACAAAAGCTCAAAACAATGGTATTATATAAGCTTTAACTCTGAATGCAGTTATAGTTTCTGGTTCGTAGTTATTTTTAGGCGAGCTGCAGCTTCTTGTTAGTAGTACAGATTTTATTTTTAAAAACATTGTCTGTGAACTACCTGTAAAAGAGAAAATGTTCATGCTCTAGATTTCATTTCAAAGTGCTACTGGAAGCTCTTCAGGTTATGTTGACTTGCTACCACTGTTGAAAATTATGTAATTTGCAGTGTGTGTTTTTTTTAACATGTATTTAAAGGAAAAAATGCTGGGGAGGGGGAGCAACTTCTGTAAGTTTGACCTAAAGCTGACATCTAAATGCTGACTTTAGCTCAGCCAAGTTGTATATAAAGAGAGAAGCTAAAAATTGGAAAGCTCCACTTGAATATTATGGTAGCATGTGGTTTGGTTGGCCTGCTCTTGGGCTTGTCTTCAGAACTTGAAGATCAGTTGGATGCATCTTAAAATGGGCAGTCTTGTAAGAAGGAGATACGTAAAGACATATGTCTAACTGTAGTGTTTCAGCTTTTGCAAGCCTGAGAGGTTATCATGTTATCAGGCCAGCTGAGCTTTGTATCATTCTTGTAAAGAAATCAACTGTGGCATTTAAAGCCTCTGAAGTTGGGACCATTGAGGCAAAGTTCAAGAAGTTCTTCTAATGAAGAAATGAGAAGGAATTCCATCACTCGAAAGTTAAAATGTTCTTGTGAATGTAGTTGAGGCTCTTGAATGTACATATCAGCGTACATCAGTTTGTTGCCTTTGATTTGAACAATTGGAAATGCTTACTGTCTTCCAGTTAGTCTGCAGCAGCTTCATCTTTATTGTTAGGAAAAGCTCTTTGACAGAAGACAAGGAGTACTGAAGTTACAGGCTTACTTGGGAAGATATTGGTATTGATGGGTATTGGCAGAACAATGACTTTGAATAAACCCTGGATTTGGTGCTTTTCCTGAGGCCTGACAGCCAAGTACAAATACTGGAAAGTGATTCATCTTGGAAAATCAGACACACACCCAACCTGTGTCAATTGGTCTGTATATGTTGGGCACACTTCAGTCTTACTGTGAAAAGATCATTGCTAATACAAGGTGAAAAAACTTGGTTCTAAGCAGATCTTGAACCTGAACTAAAACCCCCAGTTAATCAGTTGGCCCATCTTTTTTACTGTTTGGAAATAACTGAACAATGCTGTGGAGATGAAATGCCCTAGAATCCAAGGATCAGTGGAGTGACGTGCTAATTAGAAATTTATGCTGTGTTCTTCTTCATTAGTTGCTTAGTTATAAGAATGGAGTAATCAATCACGCTGTTCTTGTGTATTGAATCAAGTAACAAATGAGTAATAATTGCAGTTGCCAGTCTGTCAGACGCCGCATTAGGGATTGGTGCTGATCAAGCTGCATTCCCTTTTGTATCGCTGCTGACAGATTTAAGGGACCATCTCTTTCATAACATGATCTCATTGACTGTTTGTCCCTTTGCTGTAAATATAGCTTGTTTCAACTTCATACAATAGCTTGATAGACAAGAATGTAAGGATTTTATCCCCGTTGAAGGCATAGCAGTGGGTGTTATGTCAGCTGCTTTGTGGCGGAGGAGTAAATTGTAAATCAAAAGGCTTAATGTATCTGCAGCTTGTGGTTGAAGAGGAAAAACCCCTGGATATCCATGGTTTTAGGATCCTTCCATGTTAATCTACCTACCTTGTATATACTGTTTTTGTTTGCTGTTTGTTATTGCATTGTCATTTTAATGTTCTGACACACAGAGAAGAGACTGGTATTTGTATAAGAATCGATCTATTCTGTTCCCTACCAGTCATAGAGCAGTATATACTTACTGACTACTTCTGTCAAATTATTTCTGATCGTATGATTTTTCTCCAGATGGCTATGGTTATAAAAAATGCATTCTGTAAGTTTTTAAAAACATTTACAGATTGTTTCAGTTACTGTTTCTTAAGTAAATAGATCCTTAAATAAGATCTTACGGGGAATTTTACTTTTTTTTCAGATACAGTTAAAAAACTTCAGGACCAAAAGCATGACATGGAAAGAGAGATAAAGAATCTTCACAGGAGACTCCGGGTAGGTTAAAACCTAAAAACTCAATAAGTAAAAACTTGAAATGTCATAAGACCTGCATGTGAAATTGTGAAAAAATGGTATGGTTGGATGTAATACCAATACAATTAATTCTGAGGAGAAAGGCATCATAGGGGAATACATTTACTAACCTACAGAGACTAAAGACTAATTCTGAAAAATCCTGTGCCATAGAAATATGGTGTTGGGCTTGGGAGAAAATGTTCGTAGTGAAGAAAACAAATATGCATTAAACTATGCATGAGAAGATAAAGGAACATTATCTCTGTTTCTAGAAAAGAAATTCATGACCTTTGAAGTAGTTTCCAGCAAAACTTGATCAATGAAACTTGTAAGTTAGGTTATGCATAATACCAGAGATGAGTGCCTTTATAAATCCTCTAAATTGTTTCCTGTAACAGCAGAGGGAAAGTATGAATAATATGGATAACTTTAATTTGACAATTCTTGCTGCTGCTTTAATTGTAAAGTTTTATTTGCTTCTAGGAGGAGTCGGCAGAATGGCGTCAGTTCCAAGCCGATCTCCAGACTGCAGTGGTTATAGCAAATGATATCAAGTCTGAGGCCCAGGAAGAGATAGGGGACCTAAAGCGTCGATTACATGAAGCTCAGGAAAAAAATGAGAAGCTCACTAAAGAGTTGGAGGAAATAAAGTCACGCAAGTATGCATAAGACAACAGGGATATTGTCTGTTTTGTAGGGGATACAGTTTTGGAAATCCAATATATTAACTGTTACTGAGGCTCTGGACGTTTGTAAATTCCGTCACTGTAAAGATGTGTATTCCAACAGGCTGCTTTATACAGGCTTTCAGGGGGTCAAAATAGGTAAGCTTAGAAGAAAAATATTTGTTTCTTTATTTTGTATACTATTTCTTTAAGAATATTTAGTTTGGCACTTCTGTAAAATCAGGTTGTGATGGAGGATTTTTCCCAGTTAACATCTAGACCTGATTTAATTTTCCTCAGCATGAAAAACAAGCAGAGTCAGCTTTTCTGTACCATCATTAATACTTCCTTTTAGTAGCCGGGGCTTTTGGTGCAATTGAAAATACAACTGTATCTTTACCTGAGAAGAAACCTTTCTCTGCATTCATCTTGTAATGTTTTCTTTCCACGGATAATTGTTTCTGGGAATAATTAGAGGTGTTTTGTATAAAAATTAACTTTTTAAATAAAACGTTTCAAATTATGATGTATTACAGCTTGAATTAGGTCATATAATTAGTTAAAAACTGAATCCTATGTCTTTCAGGAGTGTTAGTCCTCAATAACTCCATAGAATAGCAACATCTTGGGCAGCACCATTGTAATCCTGACTGCATTGTCTCTAAAGATTGAATAGCTTACAAGTACAGTAATGATGTTTGCAAAATGTGTATGTGTTAAACGTTTTTTTTTGTTGTTTGAGCTATTTATAGGGTACATTATACTTACCTCCAATCCTACTTCCTATGTAGGCTAGGAGAAAAGTGTAGGAAAAACATGATAGGGATAGGAAGAGCAGACTGGTTACACTGAAAGTAGAAAATTATCTGAATGGATGAGTGATGGTTGCAAGCCTTCTTATCTGAAGTAGGATCACCAAAGTGAGAAGGGTGAATATTAATACATTTTGGCAAGAACTGTAATTATTCAATTACTCCTCAAAAATGAACCTTTGAGGTTACAGTTGCACTTTTGAAGGTACAATTGGCTTGCTGACTCTAGTCAGTACATTCCTTACTTGTCTACATACACAGAACATTTGATGTTTGAATCACTGTAGGCAAAGAACAAGGAGGCAATTGACATAGGAATTGAAAATGGTATAATTACTGTATTGGAGGGAAGGTGGTGAGAAATTGTGTTACAAGATCTGAAGCAAAAATCAGGCAATGTTTAATTACTTCAGGCTATAGAAAATAGGTTGCTTCAAACCTATTTTTTGTCTTGTGAGTGACAATGAGTACCATAACCACAGTAAGTATTCTGTTCTAAAATTCTAAAGTTTTGCTTCAAAACAGATTTGGATGCTGCCTAGAGATTAATGCCAGAAATACATTATTCTCATCTCCTTACTCTTGATTTAAATTGTTTTCTCTTTATGCAGGCAGGAAAAAAAAATCTCCCCTCTGAGCTGATTATTTTCATGTGGTGAAATCTTTAAGCCTCAGTTTTTCCATGCATGCATCTGTATGTATGTACACGTGTATGTATTTGAGAGGAACAGAAATTTAGCTTTAGAGTATTGATTTGATAGATTTTTTGCCTGGTGCTTAAGCTGTCTGGCTGACAAATAGTAAGAACTCTTATATTGGTAATTTAGGGTGATCATCTATTCCTAAATTACAGTGGAAGGAAAACTAGGTTAATGACTGATTTTTTTGACCATAGATTTTAATTTGACTTCAAATTTGTGTTGATTTTGTAACACTTTGCGTGTTAAGATGTTTTTTAAATGCCTTAAACAGGCTGCATTATCGATTTCAGGCAGGAAGAGGAACGTGGCCGAGTATACAATTACATGAATGCCGTAGAGAGAGATTTGGCAGCTCTGAGACAGGGAATGGGCCTGAGTCGCAGATCATCCACCTCCTCAGAGCCAACTCCTACTGTAAAAACACTCATCAAGTCATTTGACAGTGCCTCCCAAGGTAATTATTTTCAACCAATGTAGTGTCTATACTATGTTATGTTTTTTGGGTATTTTGACTTGGACATTTCTAATGGCTTAGCTAATTCAAAGGTAAGTTGTTTTATTGTACCATCATGATTTATAAGTGATGGCTAAAACAAATCAACCTAAACTTGATTGCACAACAGCTTGTTCACTGTGGTTAAGGGCAAACATCATTCTTTGTTTTCTGTTTTATCTTCACTGCTGCAGTGCCAGTGTTTCGTATGCTAGATGCTTTGATTCAGTGCTCCCATATATTAGAAATACATAAACACACAGTACATAATTGTAGCTGAAATCACAGCTGACTTCAACCTTCCTATTAAGTTGTGTACATAACGTGCCAAAGTAAGCATTCGAAAAGCTATGGAATAGCTAGAGCCAAGTTTGTTTCTTTTAATAACTTATGTTTTCATAGACAAAGTGCTTATGAAAGTTAAAAATAAGGTCCAACCAACATCGCTATTAGAAGATATAAGGAGTATTTTCTGAAATGAAAGGGATCTCACTGTTGAGACAGTGGAGTTCACTGTAATAGTCTGATTGTGGGGAAAAAAGGTACTGTTGTCCTTCTCTATAGATGAGTAGAATAAGGAAACCAAGCATTTCTTCTGAAATGAGAAACAGGTTTTAGGTTTGATTGCATGTGAGATGTTGTATGGATTAAAACATTTTCCTCACCAAGCCTTTTGGACTTGAATTTCACTTCTGATAATGTTGCTGTGAGCTTCTGAAGTAAAAAGACCTTGCTGGAAGTAGCCTATATTACCAGAGAGATTTACAGTACCTGTATTGTGTGTGGCAAATCAATTTTTACACACTTAAAGCCTCAAAATGTAGTATGCTATAGAAGTATCTCTATTATTTGGTGATTCTGTAAATGGCTCTATTTCCTTGCGTATTTTCTTATTTCATATGTATTTAGTTTTTAATTTTCCTAGAGTTACCTTAGAAGGTTTTCCAATCTGTTCTTGAATAAGGTTCTCTCTTGCCAGAGTTTGGTAAAACAGTAAATTCCCTCTACCTTCTTTTTCACCTTTTATTTTAAGCTGGTATCTGTTGGCTTCAGCACTCATGCCTAATCATGCTGTTAAGGAATCAGATGGCTGACTCAACCAGCTCAGTATTTGTCTGTTTTCATACTTTTCTAATCATGGTATTTGTTTAATTCAAAATTCTGGAGACTCGTACATAACAGTAGGCCTGTATTAGCTACGGACTATGTAGTACCGATGGCCTTGGATTGAAAATGAGAAAGGAGAAGCAGGTGACAGTGGATATCTTTCCTGTCTTACTGTCCCAGGAGCCTGCTACCATCTCTTTAATTATCTGGAGATCAGAGAACTAGCAATGCTATCATTTACATCTGCCAGGGTAATAGTATCCTGCACCTTAGCTGTGTCCACCCTGCAGTAAACTTAAATATGTTTTTACCATGGATAATATATTCAAGACAAAAAATGAATGTAATTACAGAGGAGTGAACATGTAGGCAAACTTCTAAATGATTTTGCAGGCAGTTACTAATTGAAATTTTTAAAGATGTGATCTGGTAAAACCAGTAATGTAAAATACAAGGAGAGTGTTCGCTATGTGCAGCCAGTCAGTCTCCTTGTTCATTGCAAAATGGTGCAGTGCTCACGATGGTTTCATTTCTGTGTTCCTGCTAGTTCCAAGCCCTGCTGCTGCCACAATTCCTCGCACTCCGCTGAGTCCAAGTCCCATGAAAACGCCCCCAGCTGCTGCTGTATCCCCTATGCAGGTAGGTGTTTTATGACTGCGTTTGATCCTTCTTTGTGAAGAAGAGCATGTGAAACTGCAGCCACTACTATTGTTTGGCTTTGGGGGGACATAATGATAAAATGCTTCTTCAAGTAGGCGGCTACTAAAATGTTCAGTCTAACAGAAGGGTGTTTCCCCAAGGAAACCTTAGAGAAAATGACACTTAGCTGTATTAGAAATGTAAAAACTCCTTGGTTTTGATACAGATACAGCCCATGTCTCTTCCTTCCTGGTCACTGCACCTAGGGTCCACATGGAAATATCTCCTTCAACTCTTACTTTCTTGTAAGAGGTTATTATAACTTAGGTATGTTTTGTAACATGTCCTGTTTGTATAACTTCTGTTTAAGTATTGCAGTTGAAGAAAAAGTTACAAAACACTCGCCTACTACTTGAATTCCTTTGGAGTCCATCATGGAGAACCAAGTTGTAAATACAAGATTTGGCATAATTTGGAAATTCTTGTTAAATATTCCCAACCCTTGCTATTCCTGTAGTACTGAGAAGTCTGCGAGGAAAACTTTATCTACATTCCTTAGTTTTAGACTTGCTGTTTGTCAGTTGTCATTCCTGTGCCTGGAATGGAAACAGCAGTAATCCCCTTCAGGCAACGGACTGCAGATCTGTGCAGAATCTGTCAGCAGTCATCAGTATAAATGTATCCCATGTTGCACAGGCTTTTGATATCAGACCTGACCAGAGAGGAATGAAATCATTGTAAATTGATTATCTTTGTTCATTTTGTACAGACTGAGAGTTTTGTCCAGTTGCCGATTGTACTGTGTATTTTGTGCTGTCCCCTTTGAAGCTTTGTCCATTTATTCAGCTGCTACAGGAGTCTAGGTACACTTAAGACTGCATCATCAGTAATGCTCAGCTTTATAGATCACTGCTGTTTTTATGATCTCACTCTCTGCATGAAGAGAGACCAGCAAAAGCAAACAAGCTTAAGGACAAAGATGGGACCAGATTCTCAAATAAAAGTTCTGTTTTACTCCTTTAATGCCAGTAATTCTCCCGTTGCCTTCAAGATATTGCTTGAATGACTTTTTGAGAGCTTCTGCTATTTTCTGTGGTTCAGTAACTCTTGGCAACAATTTTTGAAATTATTTAAATGTGACATTCTCTGACATGCATTGTTTCTATCGATCTGTCTCTATATTTCTGTTTATTTCTGTGCTTTTGTAGGAAGAAGCACACTTAATCTCATGTTCTAAAAAGCTAGACTGCAGCTTTGGCAGACAGAGGACTTCTTGACCAAGCCTAAGGCTTATTTAACTTTATTTACCTGAAAATTAACCATGAATCAGAATGTCTTAAAATACTGCAAACTTGCTCAAATTTACTGATCTTGTTTTGTTGTACTGTTTGCCAGAATTATTTCAATCCTGAATTCTGTTATAGAACCAAGTCATTAATAGCTGGATACTCATTATTGGGAAACATTGAAAAACAAAGGGGAAGGCATGTAAATGAAAACAGCTTCTATTGTCTTTTTTGATGATAGGTGGTTTTCTTGGAAGTATTTGTAATTATCCTGAAGGCAACTGGGATTTATGATCTCTGTTATGTAAACTTCATTTAAAGAATATTTTCTGATCAAGAAGGGGTTCAGGTTCAAAAACAATTTTCATCTTTTCCTTTGCTTCATTTTCATATTACTGCTTTGTTTTCTACTGATGTCTTCTATGCAGTTTTTTTTTCTCTTTTGTGATTGAAAAGCAGTATTTTTATAAGTAGTTACCGTATGAGTTGATGTAGAGGCTCTCATCTTACAGAACTCATCTGTGGTTTAAGATCTTGAGTAAAGGTGGAAGAGATGATCTTGGTATGAGTGTTACCGTGCTTATTATCATTAATCTCAGCTGCTTTTAAATGCAGTCACATGGGAAATATGAAGTGGGCACCTACTGAGAAACTGACTTAGTTTTGATATCGCAATAAGATGGATTGGCTGCCAAGAAGATTCTCCAAGCACAGATGCATTGATACGTGGTCGCTGATGCATATCATTTCATTTTTGTATTGGACTGTGACATGAATTTCCTCAGTCTACAGAGGTTTTGCTTGATTTGTTTATCTTCACAGTAACGTGTGCATGGATAAGGGGAGACATTCTTAAATACATTTTTGCAACTGAAAACAAGCAAAACCCCTTTCTGGCTTCGGGTCCAAGACTGTAGTGGAGCATAGAGGTTATTTACCATAGCTTAGTAATATTGCAAAGCAGTTGGGAAAAGATGTATAAGGAGATTGCTTTTCAGAATATAAAATAACCCTTCTGGGTTCATCCAAATGTTTAGTGAAAAAGTTTGCATCTGGTATTCCTCTAAGAGTGTCCAAAACAGATGCCTAGAAAGGAGTGTAAGGACAAGGAGGTGTAACTGCCAACTTTGCTGAGTACTTTCTTTTTCAGTTTCATAGTTGGAAGATTCTTGGAAGCAGACGTAGTTACGGATTCCCTGCTCACCAGTGGATGTCCAGCTTTGCGTTGAGCATACAAACATTCAGGCTCCAAGCAATTCAGAGTCAGACTTCCACATAGTAACTACTTAATATGCAAAAAGCCATGTTTGTTTTGAAATTGCCGTGTGTAGGTACATTGGCATAAATATCTTACTGCAGTACTTAAGTACACAGTGAAGTGCAAAGTACCCATCAGGAATAGGTGCCTGGGTAGTGGTTGAAGGTCATGTTTCTTTCCATAGCCAACAGCAGATGCAACAATTAAGAGTCAGAAGCAAAATATTTGGAGTTAAAGGGATTACTTCATCCTGTCATGGTTCGGCCTCAAATTTAGTGTGTCAGATGTTTGTTCTTCTCTTTTTTTTCTGACCTGTGTGCCTGTTCCTCTTCTGGGGCTGTTACTCGTCTTACAAAAGAAAAAGAAAAAATCTAATGACTAGTAGCTAGCTAGCAGAAGCTAAGAATGGCTGTGGGAAAGTAACTGTTGATAATCTTAACATCTTTAATTGTATCAGTTACTGAAATTGCATTATACAGAGACTACAACATAAAACATTTAATTTAACTCCAAACAATTTTCTTCATTACATCCCATCTAAAGTACTCCTTAAAGGTTCTAACATTTCCTTGTGCTAGACCTCAGTGTAGGAGGAATGGGAACCAGGAGCGCAGATGGCAAAGCATCTTTAGTAATTTCTTTCCCATTAGTAATTTCAATGAGTAGCCTCAAAAGCATATGATTCCTTTAAACTTGTGATCCTGTTTTATTTAGTGTTGAGGAATCTAAACACTGGTGTAATGGCTAAATGGTGTTGAGCAACTGAATGAGTTTGAGTATGTTTGTAGTTGAAGGAAAAAAGCTATATATCAAGGGATTGGTAGCAGCCATACTTGCTTCATTGCACATCAGATGTGTCTTGTAAATGAAGCGAGTGGCAAATCTGCAAGTTCAGCAGATCACTCAAGCAAAAATGTCTTTAACACTTGTAAAACATTTCAGGAAAAATTACTCTCCCAAGAGACACTTGTGCACTACTACGGTAAAGATACTGCCAAGTGGAACTTGATACGTGAATGTATTGGTTGGATCGTTTTCCTCGAATTACCTGAGTCATGACGTTACTATTGGTAGTTGTAACAGTAAGATATTTAATAAGGAACTAGCAACAACGAAGTTAAGCCCAGACTGCACTGTCAACAGGAGCAAAAAGCAGAAAAACAAACAGCTTGTTATAACAAGGAGACAAGACTGATATATAGCAAGTTATCAGTTGAGTACCACGGTCGTTTTCTGACAATATCCGTAAAGGATGTTTGTTTTTAAGTGATACCCGGAAGCTGAGAAAGTGATAAAGCTATACGGTGATCCAGTAGTGTGCCTGCGCTGTGTGTACCTTCCTTTCCTGGCCGAGGCTCTATATTGCTCTGTCTTTGTTATGGCAATCCCAGAGCCAGCCAAAATGAAATTTTTTTTTTTAACCTCACTGATTATTTTATTTGTTTCCTTTATTTATTTATTGGAAACAAAGACTCTCATTTTGATACAGTCCTTTATTAATAAAAATAAATAAAAGTCCTAAGAGGGTGAAATGAAATACAAAGGTATTGAAACTTTGAAATAGCAACCCTTATGGTAAGCTGTTGTAGGGAGCACTGTGCAAGGCTCACAGTTGCTGTTGCTTTTATTTACATGTTTAAGGGAATAATCTGTAGTATACCTCAGGATTTTGATATATAAAGCAATAAAATTCTTCATGCTGTGTTTTGTAGTTGGTTCTTAGATGCTGATAGCTGTTTTCTCCGTTTGATTACTAGCACAAAAGCATAATTCTAGTTTGGCCCTAAATTACAAATAAGTAGTCCTATAATCCTGCCTGTGCTACAGGATGCTGCAAAGTATATACTGTGAACTTCTGTTTATCACAGTTTTGGATATGTCTGTCTTGCCTACATGATTTGGCATGAGAAACATACGAGCTTTGTTATTTTATGAAGATAAGGCTCATTTAACCTTCTCATCTAATCTTGGGCCAGATGGAGAGCTGAAAGTTTTCAGGATAAACACATTACTGGACTTATTATGATTAAATATAGGAATCTAATGTAAAAGTGTGAGTAAAGAATGTAATGTAACTTGCCATAGGCTCTTTGAGATCATTCTTTTTTCAAAAGAAAGCAAACCGGAAAAGCACAAAAACCATCTGACAGTCTTCCTTAAGTCTTCAGCGCTTGGATATAAGTTTCAGGAAGTGTAGGGGTAATTATTGAATTGTGCAGGTTTTATTTGTGTGGCTTTTTATTTGTGTGATGGTAAAAAGCTTGTTTCAGCGTTATCCAGTGGTTATTACATTGTGTGCAAGATGCATCTGTGATCATACACTTGCACTTAAAGCTGCCAGAAGCTATGAATTGCTAAACATTTTACGTAAAATTTGAAAAGACAATATTAAGAAGATGGTTTGTACAGCTTTCCTAGCAATAGTTAAAGCTGAGGGGAATGATATTTCTCATTCAGAATGAGAGGGAAAGCCTTCATTAAACAGTCCCCAGGGTGAACCGTGTCATGAAAAAAATGGAACAAATTTCTAGCAATGGTGTGGACAAATGAAAAATGATATTTTGTTTTATTCTTTCCTCCTTCCTCCTCCTTCCCCCCCCCCCCCCCCCCCCCCCCCCCCAAAAAGAATATTTAGAAGTTGTATTTTGTAGACGTTTTGTTTTGTTCTGCTTGGTTTATATGTAGCAAATTGTTTGACACAAGGATTTTTCTGTTTCAGAGGCATTCCATAAGTGGACCGATCTCCACTTCAAAACCCCTTGCTACACTGACAGACAAAAGACCGAGCTACGCTGAAATCCCTGTTCAAGGTATTCATTCAAGTTCATTTAAACTTCTCAGCAGTGCTAGTAATTTTTCTATTGTATGTAATATCCAGATCATTATCATATTAGGTGCTTTTTAGGCAAAATATTTTGACTTCTAAATGCAAAATAAGAAATATTTTTATTACTTTTTTATCACACATGGTGACATATCAAAAAGATGCTTTTTTGAGTTTTCGACAGAACCACGATTGTATTCTAATAACTGGGCATTAATCTGCTTTTAATGTGTGTATATAAACTGAGATCACTTGCAAAATCAAGATGAGATGATTTTAGGGATATATCATGCTGCTGCTTTCTAGATTTTAAAAATACACACTTCTGGGGCTTCATTATGTATTGTGGGTTGTGTGTGTGTGTTTCAAACTGAAACTGGGATGATAGTTTTCATTGTATTGCACATGAATAACAAAAATATAAACTTAATAAGTATTGAATCTTCAGGAGCCAGGTGAAAAATGGAATGGAATTGACTGATTTATCTGTTTTCCAATATTTCCCTGTTGTGTGAACTTTGTTTTGTCTCTCAAAATGTTCACAATGTGCTCTTCCTGTGAGAGTGAATGGCTATCATGTGTTGGGTGTAGCTCTCTGATTTATGCCTGTTTTAGTTTTTTTTGTAGATGTTTCTTAAGATAATACCCATATGACTCCAGACTGAATATTTCCTCTTGGTTTGGTATTCCTGAAGTCTGATGTTTTATAAAGGGTGCTTTTTTTCTTTTGGTAGCATTTCGTAATAGTTCATTCGTGCCAGATTTCCTTCTTGCTTTTGTTGAATGCATATTGAGGTTTTGTTCAATGCAGCAGGAGTTTTAATTTTAGAAACATTGATATTTTTAGGAATATTTAAATGCCTTTCCAAGAAGATAGTTTAGGATTCTTTCATTGTTACAGGGTTCATGGGTAGACATAAGCTTAAACACAAAATCAGTGGTACGCTTTATGTAGTTTCTTTGTTTTCATTACGATTAGTTAAATGCAGAAGCAGGAAAGCATTCCAATAGAGAATGTGTCTGACAGAATTCCTGTTCACAAGTGTGTGTGTGTGTATGTGTGTGTGTATGTATATATATATATGTATATATATGTGTGTGTGTATATATATAAAAGCAGTGTATGTTCCTTATGTCATGTTTTCAACTAGCGAAGTGGGTTTAACATTTTATTTTGAATCCTCGTTCACCTTTTTCATATTTTTGTACTCAAATTGCTGGCTTGTAATTGTAGCTACAGCAACATGAGTATGTAAACTTTATGCATGAAGTTTAAAGGTTTTATTTGAAGGAATATTAATTCTAAATAGTAACTAACAAAAGCTAGTTTCGATTAAATGCTACATAAAATTAGTTTTGCTGAAGCTTGATTTTACTCATTGTCAGAAGGCTGAACCAATCTTTCCTTAGGAAAAGTGAAGGCACCTTTTTGAGCCCAATTCATGGGAAAGTCAGGAGAGCAAGTTTTTATTTAAAAAAAAAAAAAAAAAGACTACCAAACAGACCAAAAAAGGAGGGGAGGATGACACCAAACAGTTCACAACAGGGGACAAACCAATCTGCTTTACCATTCCAAACTGTGAATGGCATATCAAACATTTTTTCTGGTGTGCTAAATGGGGATTCCTTGCTTGGACTTTGGGTTTCACAACTCATTTTTAATAGAACAGGACAAGTGTAAGAGAGGCCTTACTGAAAAAGGATTAAGAAGGTCATGATCTGTTCATAGTGAACTTCAATGGTAATGAACAAATTTTAGGCCTTTTCTTTTGTACGGATAAATCTATTGCTCTCACTAAAGTAACCAAACTCTGGCATTGGTAGGCAATATTCGTGATGCATACCTAAATGTCTTACATTTAACTGGAATCTTTGTTAATGGTGTTCTGTCTTCGTTTTCTTTGTCTAGAACATTTGTTGAGAACGTCGTCTACCAGCAGACCAGCATCTTTGCCAAGAGTACCCGCTATGGAAAGTGCCAAATCTATTTCGGGTAATAACACGTTTTCTAGATGACTAATAAAATTAGGAACTCTCATTTCAGTGCTGTACTTACAGATCTATTTTACTTTTTCAGGAGAGACCTTTTGTTTTCAGACCATCAAGGTCTTGTCAAAAGATTGTTTAGATATTTAAAATAGCTTACTTTTCAGTGTTTGAGTTTTCTTTTGAAGTATATGAGGAAGGAGAGTTAAGTTTGATGGTTTAATAAATAAAGAAATGCAATTTCATTGCATCAAGTGGAACAGAACAGATTTTTTTTTAATTGCTTTTCTAGTGTCATTATTGTTGCAAATAGAGATTTGCACAAGGATACTATACTGTATGGTTGAGTGTCAATCATGCATGTAAGAGCTGACTTATATGTTCCAAGAAATTCTACCTCGCTGTTACCTTTTACTGCTTGAATGTAGGATTTATTTTAAAGAGAGCGAGGGAGGCAGAGAAACATATTGTCCTTCTCTAGCTGAGCTATTCCATTTTTGTTTGTGATAAGAATTATTTTCAATGGCTGGAGAAGGTCTCTCCTTGAAAATTGGAGGATTGTTCTTTTTAGGTAACAAATGCATATTTGTATCTTACCTAATGCATGTAAATATTTTCCCATGTTACCTAGCAAAACTTCTACCCATTCTACAGGACAAAAGAGTGTTTGTAGTAAATCATTTTACAATAGTCTATTTGGTGACTGGAGAACCTACAAATATTTCCAGTTTTTACTCTTGGTGGTTTCTGCATTTTGCATTTTTTTTTTTAAAGAATTGAAAAATATAAGTTTTAAAAGGTTTCTAGAGACAAATCTTTAAGATTTGTAACACAAATAGTGGGATAATGTGAAAATGGTACTTCCTGTTAAACTAGGCAGAACCACTTTGAGAGGCACATATATATATATATATATACACACACATATACATACATACATATATATATGTATATTAAAATCCCTGTATTTGAATAAATGGTTTCAGGGGGAAAAAGCAGTTTAGTTCATTTTGATTTGTGCTGAAAACATCCACCCAAAATTATTTTTTCTCAACTTCTTGTGTCTGGTATTCATAAACTAATTTACTTGCCATAAGTCATTAGAAAATAACTCTCTGAAATATGTGGAGAGTCACACATTTGATTTGCAAACGTACAAACAATAGCGACTGTGTAGATATAAAAGGCGAACCTCATACTGTTAACTGGGATCTCTTCCATGTAGAGAAAATGTGACCATTCTACAGAATGTAATGCTTGCTTTTTTTTTTTGACAAAAATGTTTTGTCCTGTGATTAAAAACAAACAAAAAAAAGGCAGATTTTTCTCTGTGGAGTGTTGTTGGGTGGTCTCAGGTCAATCTTTAATTCGCCTGCTGATATTTAATTCAGGTCCAGAGCATCACATAAATGTCAATTCTTGGTTAAAATTAAATGGAAACAAAGCAGCTATTAGCTAAATTACTTTTTTCTTAGCTACATAACTGCATGGACTAGAGAAAAAGTGTGTGGTTTGATGTTAAAATTTATTTTCATTCATGAAGTCTTCCAAATGGAAGTATTGAAATATCATTATACCATTAGATGTGTTCATTGAATTATCTTATGATACAGCCTGTATGTCAAAACAAAATGTTGGTAGTGCACTTGAAATACTTGATACTTCTTCACTGGCAAGTACCAAGAAAAACGTCAAAGCCTAGGACTGTATATGGATTTCCTTTCATGGTTTCTGAACTAACATTTGTCAGAGAGCAGGAATAAGTTCAAAAGGTTTTATTGTTTGTAAATGATCAATATATGGATATTTTTCACTGTATAGTGTCTCGAAGAAGTAGTGAAGAAATCAAACGGGATATCAGTGCACCTGATGGAGCATCTCCAGCATCTCTCATGGCAATGGGTACCACCTCCCCACAGCTATCACTCTCGTCTTCCCCTACAGCATCAGTCACCCCTACAACCAGAAGTCGAATAAGGTAAAAGCCCTTTTCTGTTATAAACCAAAAAGTGTTAATTTCATAGCTATCTGTTTGCATATATCTAGGATATAATGTTGGCACCAAGACTGCAGATTTTACTGCCACCCATGCAACAACAATCTTTGGAAACAAAGTGCTTCCTGCAGCTCAGTATACTTTTCAGAGCTTATATGGTCAATGCTACGATTTTATGCTCCACTAGAAAACCAAGCTAAATCATGTCACTAAATAATATCACCACATCAGTTTAATATACCATGAAACCAAATCCAAGAAGTGAGCTACAGCATATTGTAAAAGCCTTTCAGAGTGGCTTGCACTTGGAGAGAATGTGATAAACTTGAAATTTATTAATCACAGCTGAGGACAAAAAGTTGTATGACTGGGTCTTAATTCCAGACACTTCTGAATAGCCAGGACTGAATGGGCCTGTGTTATTTGTACCACACTTGAAATCATAATGTGAATCTAAGTAAGAATGGCCAGGCACCCCTCTCTTATTAGTATGATAAAAAGATAAACCTTTGCAGATAGGAAAAGGTTTAAATTTATCAATCTTATCAGTTACAAGGACTTCAAAGTATTTAAGCTTTATGTTATGCAAGTGAAGTATGTACATAGTCTTGCCTCTTAGGTCAGGAAACTGACAGACAAAGGTAAAATGACTTTTTCAGGCCTATTTGACACAGATCTTCTTGAGAGTTTTTGTACAGCAGAAACATTAAATCCTTAATGTTCTGAGACATTACAATATGTAATAATTGCATTATAAAATTGTGAAGTTATTTACAGCTGCGGATGATACTGAAAATGTTTTCCTGAAATCAGTTGCAACGTGTCTCTGTGTTGCTCTTTTCACTGTGCAGAAATTAAATTGAGTTTGGATCTGTTACTTTATCAACAGGTTACTTTATCATCAACAGGTTACTTTATCAGCAGCAACGTATATTGTCTATGTTAGCACTTTTGTACATACACTATGTATGCATGTAATGTAGACCAAGTACATGCAGAAATAAAAAAGACTAAAAGACCTATATATGAACTTTGAACTGGTAGCATAAAATTCATTGATGGCAGCCTGAAGGCTGTAGAAAATATGTGGCGTTTCATGATGTAACTGTACAGTTGTAATCATGATAATATGCTGCCCAAGCACTGCCTGAAATGCCAAGCCCTATAACAGGAGGAGCAGTGTACACTGCAGCAGTGGGTGCGTAGCGATGAATGAGCTCTCTGGAATACTGCTCACAGTGCCGCTGCTGGACTTGAGTGTGTTTTTGTGATAGAGTTTCTCGTTTTCCCCTACCTTTTTCTGAAAGTCGTGGTAAAATAAACAGTTATTGCTATAGTACACTAAAACAAATATTTGAAGTTTACTGTTCCTGTTCTAGTTGAATCTTTATTGGCTGTGTTGATTTCAAATTAAGTTAACCTAATACACTAACTTATAAGATTTGTATGTCAAACTATTTTTCATTGTCTTCATACAACTTATGCTAATTTATTTCCTTTAGCTGTGTTCTCATAACTGAGAGAACTTGATATAAACCATGTGCATTTACTGGAATTTGAGAACAGGTTGTACAGCTCCTCCATGGCTAAACAGTAAGGTTTAGCATAGAAAGGGAGCTTGAAATTTGAGGTCTAATAGGTAGTCCCAAACCTCTGTGCTGAAGTTCTCGTAGTCTTGCATAATCCTCGTTGTAGATTAAATATGCAGTCCCATCATTATTTGTTTTGATGACCTTCTTCGACCTCCTCTGAGCTGGACTTCAGTAAGGCCTTTGACATGTGCCCCATAGATCCTCAGGGATGAGCGGTTGATGTTTGGGCTGGGCGTGTGGACAGTGAGGTGGGTTACAAATTGGCTGAACGGCTGGGCCTGGAGAGTGGTGGTCAGCAGCCTAGGGTATGCTTGGAGGCCAGTTACTAGTGGAGTACCCCAGAGGTCAGTACTGGGTCCAGTTCTGTTTGCTATCTTCGATAATGGTCTGGATGATGGAGCAGAGTACACCCTCAGCAAGTCTGTGGATGACAGAAAATCAGAAGTGGCTGATGTGCCCGAGGGTTGTGCTGCAATCCAGAGGACTTTTTCCCTTCCCCAGTCTTGCCTTCAAGAAGAAATGACGTAAGATAATTTGACAGTGGAGGTGAAATTAATTGATAGCTTTTATTGGGAACTGAGCAGTGGTTTTCAAAAAAAGTGAATCGTTACTGTGCCAATGTATCAAATAGCAGATCAGCCTAGCAGATCTGCCCCCGCCTTTTTGAGAACTCCAGTTCTCAGGCAAATGTTCTGTTAGTAACAACGTGCAGCTAATATGCAAACCTGTTGTTTCAAGGTGACATTTGTAATCAGCCTTGAAATGCAGAAGAGATAGCATCAGTTTATTCTCTTTCTAAATACAAAATAAAGTCACTTGAGTTAGCTTAATGGTTCAAGCTGGAACTTGACATGTTGTGAGTTGAATTTTCTAAACTCTACTCTCTAAACTCTTAAGAAAATATCATTGAGAATGAAATACCTAGAAAAAAGTTTAGTTTCAGGAAAAAAGGATTTGCTAATGAAAGAATTTCTCCAAAATAATTCTTAAGTCTACAGGTATTCGTGTATTCAGTTTTTCACTCAGTAATGCTTCACCTTGCTACTTTCACTATGACAATAATTTGGGTTTTTTTGAACTTTGCAATATGTATTTCTGTTGTCTAAGATACGTTACTAGCTATAAGTTGTGCTTCTCTCTCATTACTAGGGAAGAAAGGAAAGATCCCTTGTCTGCCCTAGCAAGAGAATATGGAGGATCCAAGAGAAATGCCTTGCTGAAGTGGTGCCAGAAAAAAACAGAAGGCTATCAGGTAACTGCAGAGTTGTTTAACATAGCATACTTGTAGTTGCAACAAATTAGAAGCTGCCAATAGCATAAGCCAGCTTGCTCCACAGTTGACTGCATAGATTGCAATGGCACTGGTATGTACTGTACTCTCTTCTTGGAACACATGCTACGAGTCCTAACCTAACTAACATTAATAGCTCCTTAGTCACTTTGCTCCACGTTGTTAATGATTTTTTTCTTAAGGGGGCAGCTGTCCTCCTATTGAGGCACTTCACAACAGCTTTTTACAGATTGCACTTTGGAAACTGTAACTTTCAGTTACAGTTGGATCTTCAGAAATTTAAATTTTAATGTCTCCCCAATGCAGGTATAGTAATGTTTCTTGGATTTTAGAAAGATTCTTTTTTTTGAAAGGTAATTAGTCCGGTTGTATTTGGATCTGTCAGTGTGCTCCCATTTAGTCTCTATTTAGGGACAGTTTGTTTTCTGAAGGTTGCATTGTCTTGCATTTTGTACTTGGCTTTCTAATACAGTTCCAGATTTTTTTCAATTGGTCCAAATGTTATCAGAACTCGAAAGAAGTAACAAGATAACTATCCAGAGTTCTCCTGATTACATTATTTTTTCAAAAGAATAGTGGCTTCAGCAAACTAAACCAGGATGTTAATAGTCTGACCGTGATGTATTTGTTTGGTTAACTTGTATTGAAAGTGGTTGGAATTCCCAACACAATCCTCAGTTTAAGAACTTTACTCTTTCAATGACTTGAGACTCACAATGCAGGAGGAAGTTCAGAGCCGCATAACAGGATGATCGCCCATCCATAGGAAAAGTCGTCTTTCAGTACAATGGAGACGCTTGTGGTATAATCCCTCCCCCCTCTTCCTCTGGCACGTCTAGTGCTAAACTGTGCTATTTCTGAGGATAAGCTTCTTTGTGGAAAGAGCCTTTCTCCTTCCCCGCATTTCAAAAAAGGCAGGATGTTATATTTCTGTATAAATCCTGTAAAACAGAATGCAAAAATATTTTCCCATAGTGTCTTGAAATGAAATACAAATTTGACAGCTTCCTTACCTGATTAGGAAAAGTAATAGGAAAAAAAATCCAAATTTTTCATTCTATAGCTGTATGCATGTACAAGAGGTTTTTTTTGTGTAGATTGCTGTTTAAGACTACTCTTCTTGAACTTTATAGATGCTAGTAGAAGAATAGGTTTTGACACTTACTGTACTTGTTTCAACAACTGTCATATTGTTCACTGATTGTCGCTATTGGAAACCATAGCATATAACGTCTGTAGAACTAATTTATGCCTTCTTTTGAAGGAGTGGGATAATACAAGGAGGTTACATGATGTTAGTTTTTGGAGAAGAATGTCTTCCACTTCAAGCATACTCATTTTTTGTCTTTGTTGTAAAGAATTTAGTTTTTTTCAGCATCACCTGAATTTCAGTTCTGATTGAAATCATGTAAGTGGTGTTCTAATGTTAAAAATACATCTAATACTGTATCCTTTCTGAATGGTGGTTATCCAGCTTTTTGACATCTCAAAAACATTATCAATACCAGATTTATTTTTGGAAATAAAAGCTTTGAGTTTTAATTTTGTGTTAAAAGTGTGGATTCAAAAGCGACAGGCAGTAAACAGGTATCAGAATAATGAACATCTCCCTTCCTCATTCAATTCTAGTTCTCTTCCTCCTTCCCTCTCCCCAGATATCACCAGGGTACCTTTTCACACCTCCAGCTCCTCCTAGTGTCCTATACTCTGTGACAATCCCTTTTATACCCAGCATTTCCCATTGGTACCACTTCTGCCTTTCTGCTATGTCACTGGTTGCTTGTGTTTGGATTGCCATCTGGGCAGGAGCCAGCACGTGCTTGTCAGGGCTACCTGCATGCTGGCTACCAGCCGGCACCTGGCTCTGAGCTGCCACGTGAGCCAGAGGGCCCAGAGAAGTCCTCAATGTCCCTGCCTCTGTTCTCTAGGAATAGCTGTAGGTCCAGATTCTAGCTAGTTATAAAAACAGTATTACAGACTCAGCTTGCACATATTTTTCATTTAACAAGTTCTAAAATGACCTGGAAGAGTTTAACCCTGATTTTGAGGGGGAAGATGGGGATGCAGAAGGGGGGAGTAAAAGGGAGTCCTGGAAGGCTTTTGTTTTTGCGTGCTATTAATGGGACAAAATTGACAACAGAATTATTTCAATGGTTTTAATACATATTAGTAGTCTTACTAGATCGATAAGGAAAACTCAGCTTCATAAGCCAATATTTGAGTATGTCTTTGCACCCGTGGAAAGATGTGTTTATGTCTTCAGTAGTTGCCAACTACAAACACTTTAGTTTTGTTTTCTCAGTCTCATCTGGAGACTGTCTCACGGGTGTAATTTTCTATGCATACATGTATTTAAAATTGTATTACGCATGGTATTATGCACTGGATATTGGAAAACAGTTGAATAGGCTAACAAATAGTAATCAAATAGCCAGATATAAATCTTAATTAAAATTAAAAAAAAAAAAAAAGAAGCTTTAAGTATACGAGTTATGGGTGAGTTGCCAGTTGCTTAAAATTTTAAAAACAAGATGTGATGTAGTTGGCTTACCCTTACTGATGAGCAGCAGCATATGATTAAATATTATTCTCTTTGAAGACAAGCTGTAGTTCTTGAGCTGCTTTTTATTCCATTTGTTGAAAATCCTAATGGGGGAAAAAAAAAAACCATCCCAGGTCTGTACTGTTTCATAGACAGAAGGTTTCCTGTATCCATAAGATACTTTTGTACAATACAGTACTACTTAATTGCTTGCAGCAACCAGTATTTTTTTGTCTGCTTAAATAAAAAGAAAGAATTACTTCTGCTCTCCTATCCCTCCAGGAAATTATTTTTAAGCATTTAATCAAAAGTCTTTAAGTATCTGTTTTAGAAGCCTGAAATTTTGTGAACACTAAATAATTCAACGACAATAGCATTGTGGAACTCTTATTTCAGCCCATTATAGTGGGAGGATTTTTTTAAACCCTTCATACACATTCACAGACTTTTATGCCAAACTTTACTTTCCAATTCTGACAAATACATAGTTCCACATACGATTTTTTAAAGCAATTGTAATGCATTCACAGAGGTGAGAAACTTAAGATTTAAAAAAAAAAAAAAAAAAAAAAACCCCAGTACTTAACTCTGTTTAAAAACTATAATAAATTACCAAATTGTGCAGTTTTCTTGATATATTCAAGCAAATTTGGAAGGAAATTGATTAATAGAACGGTTGTAGTCGTGAAACAATATTTAACTGTATTTCCAAACCTAGCATTCTTTTGAGGAGTACCTCAATAAAAAAAAAAAAGGTTAAAACAGCCAATGAGAGTAAGAAATTCTTCCTGATGTAAGAAACTGTATGACTTTATCTGATATTGTTGTTTTTAATACCCATGCAGTCTGAATGCTGTTTGCAAGCAAGAATGCTCCTTGACACTTTGCTTTGAGACTGGCACTCTGCAGAAGGGCACTGCAGAGCTAACAGCAGGCAGGTTCCCTGTCAACTTTTATCTAGAGGCTGTTCAGTCCAGGCAGCATTGCACTCACTAAGATAGTGTGAGTTTAATTCAGGACTCAACAGAACCCTAAGCCGTGAAAGAGCGGAGTTGGTCTCTTAAGATAAGTTGTGTGTGTGTGTTGTTTTTTTTAGCACATAGATAAAGGAGCAGCGAATCTCCATTAGTTTTCAGATGAAGAGGGCACAGAATACTTGAAATTTGATCGTGTGTTAGCTTTATTCAGGGCCTGACATACTGATTCAGCGTTCAGTGCCAAGTGCTGCATTTTCCAGAGAGAAGAGAATCCTCCTGGCTCCTCTAAAATATGTGCAGTGTCATAAAACTGTCATAAATTCCAGATATCTTCAAAGTACAACGCAATCCTATCCAGCTGTTACAGAGCATTTACCCTAGCTGAAACACAGCTACTTTCATTTTGAGTACATAACTAATAAAAGTCCAAAAAAGGATGTGAGCGTGCATGTTTCATGTTAAGAATGGGACCAATAAACAGGATACGTGCATCCTTTACCCGTTCTTATCTACAGCAATATTTCAATTTATTTTCCATTTTTGTCAGCATTCTGAGAGAGGATTTACTTCCAGAAGTCTAACACAAAAGAACGATTTGTCACAAGGCTGCTGCAAGAATATACAAAAAAAAAATAGCTTTCTTTGAGTTTTTCATGCCTTCTAATGACAGGTGCACTGAAAGATATCCATATGGTAGCCTTGAAGTACCTGTCCTTTAATTATGGAATTAAATTAATTAATTTTTCTGGGAAGGCCACCTAATTCTTGTAACCTGTACAGATCAAATCATGTCTCAAAAAAAATAAAAATAAAAAGCCACACTTTTTATCCACATGGCAGCAATTAAAAAAAAGCTAAGTTTTGTATTTTAAATACTCTGGTGACATACAGAATTCGGTGACACGACTGTACTTGGTCACAATAGGATAATTACCTGTTGAAATGATTGTGTGCACTGAATACATCTGATTTGAGCCTTTGTTAAAAAATTGTTTTTTGATCTGGAAGGTATAAAATTATTTATAGACTAACACTATTAAAGACTCCATTATATTTAGTCAACATGTTAGGATTCAGGCATTTCTTGGCCACTTTTAAAATGAAACTGGCTATGTAGGAGGATGTGAGTTTGACTTTCCAGAGGCAATTACTGTGGGACCAAATTGAGGTAGTTCGGGTGAATTATGTTATAAATCGGGCTTTAACTCAGTTAACTCAGTGTTCTTGGCCTTTATTGCTGTAGCAGACTATGTAACATGAAATTGCTGATATGTATCTGTAGTTGTAAATATATTTTGTTTTTGAAATGGAAACTTCATTTTAAAATGAAGTTTCATCCCTGCCCATGGCAGGGGGGGTTGGAATGAGATGATCTTTAAGGTTCCTTCCAACCCAAACCATTCTGTGATTCTATGAAAATAAGTCCAACATTTGCTTTGGAAAGAGCACCGTCTCTGTAAACCTTGAGAAATATCTGATATGGGGGGGGTGAAAGATTTCTTGACAACTGAGTGGTACCTGTCTTCCACCTAATTAAAATATGTTCCTTATTTCTGTCCTGTAGAGGGGAAAGAAACAGGTGATTAGTATATCAAAAGATCATCTATTCAGTGCGCATCAGTCAAAAGAATTATTTTATTATTTTATTATATGCACATGCCTTGTTTTCTTTTTCTTCACCTCAATTTCATGGAAGAAAGCAAAGGCTTAGGATTCTACCCAAGGCTAAGATTTGGCAGGTTATTTTTGGAGTTAGTGTTTTGCTTCCATTGAGGATAAGTTGCAAATGAGCTGGTTGGAATAAGCATGCAGGCGATCTTCAGGTAGTTGTGTGGTTTATTGTTCAGTTACAGCACTAGGTGTTCTTGCTGATGAATATCCAGAAGAGGCCAGAACAAAAAAAAAAATAATAAAAAAAAATGATTAGCATAGGATGTACTTAGGATTTCAGCCACATAACAATCCTAGACTTCAATAAGTAATCCAAAACAATAGTTAGTTTTGTCATTCAAACATGATAATAATGCAAACTTCATATTCTGTGTATTTTGTGTATTTGTAGTGATTGAGCAGTGTGATTATGAATCTATGTGTACTTAATGTTATGTTGAATGCACCTTTCAGTTAAGAAATGCTTTAATTTCTTTTCAAATTGTAAATGTAGAGTAACAGAGTTAAAGGTAGAAGATGCTTCGGGTTGCTTTTTAAAAAATCTTTTATAAACATCTTTGTAAACACCAATATTATATTCTACTCAAACTATTCTGTTGACTTTAAAGAAGCACAGAAAGAGGACAAGATGCTGTGCACATGAAAGCCGATGCTGAAATAACGATTCCAGGGTGTGCATGCATTCCCTGGTGCTGTCTGGTTGATTCATCAAAGCAGTCAGGCTGCCAAAACACTTCTCTCCTTGGTTTAAGCTGTGATGCTTTAGCCAAAAATTATTGAATTAAGGAAGTATATACTTCCTTTTTCTGTTTGGTTTGGATTCTGATACAAGAGAAATGTCAGCTTGTTAGACTTAATTATGACAAAATTTAGAGCAAATTATGGAGCTGTCTTTATCTCTGTAAATGCTTCAAATGTTAATGTCTGAAGCTATTATTGTTTTTTTTTTTTGAGGACGACTGCTCCTTTTATGGTCTTTTTTGTGCCAAAATTGAAAAATAACATGTCTTGGTATGGAAAGAAACATTAGCAGTCAATATTTAAGGCTCTTGATGGCTTATTTTTGCCATTTACTGCCTTCTCAGAGCTGCAAATGAAGAATCAGTGGTCAGGACTGCTATCGAGTCTACTCGAGAAATACTTTCACAGTGTCACCCACAGCCTCAGCACTAATCCAGGATTTGAGAATTAGTACGGCAATCAGTTTCACTGATTGCAAGACAGTCAAATTTGTCTGATGTCGTGCGGGGTCCAGCAAACAAAACCAGGGAGTTACCACTAGTTTGCACATCCCAGTCTTTTCCTCAGCACTTGCAATCAGGCTTTTGCTGTCCGTAACCTCAAGCCCGGTGACAAGCTGAGTCCAGTGCTAGTATCAGAAACAGAGCCTGGTTTGAACAATACCAAGTAAGAAGGGAAGGGGAAGTCTTCAAGACTTGGTTTCCAGATGATGGATTCTGTGGTGTGGTGTGCTGTGCTGTACTGCCTGCAGAAGGTACAGCTGAAGGACAGTGGGAGCGGGATGCACTGCTGGTCACACTGCTACGCGGCACCATAGTTACCTTTCCTCCAACATGAGCTGATCTCCCTGCTTTAGAAGAAACCATCTGGTAGGGATGGACCCAACTGTTCCCAGCATAAGAGCCCGGCCTGCCTAACCCCAGTGCTGACTGTGGGGTCGTGAGGCTTCCACTGAGAGACATGCTGATCTCGTAGGCGCAGGGGAGAAGTCTGGTTGCAGCCCTCTCTTTCCATTGGCACATGCAGTCATGAAGACTTTTCCAAGGTGAGCTTTGGCATGGGGTAGATGGGAACAGACACGCCTCTCCCCAGTGGAAAAGCCAACCCTACCTGAGAGGAAGATGGATGAAACTCAGAGAGCAAGCATGGCTCAGACGATTCTATCACGGCTTCCCTATAGTCTGCAGAGTGCCTGGCACAAGGTGCAGGGCACTGCTGCGAGCATGTAAGCACAGGTGTGCGGTGCTGTGTTGTTGGGAAGGGTCAGCGGCTGGTAGGAGATGGATGATGGATGTCTCCAGTAGCGAGTTTTGTAACTTGGAGGCATTACCAGATGCTGTTTCACTGCACCTACTAAAGGAAGGGTGATACTGACTGATACCACGGAAAGGCTACAGGGAAAATACACTCTAGAAGGTCTTCTGAAAGCCTAACGGGAAGACTTGTTTAGTAGTTTACCTCTATTTTTTTATGGATGCTCTTTTCTTTTTTTGTGTGTCTTTAAAAGCTTTTAAAAGCTTTTTAATAGTGATTTTCTGCCATGGTAAAAAGCCTGCCAAGGTCTGTAAAATTAAACCTCAAATCTCGTTTTAATGGTTTAATATATTATAGTACAGAATCATATTAATGCTTTTGCTTTCTCGGCCCACTTATTTCATTAACTAATACAACAGAGACATAGACACATGGTTTTATTTTCTTTATGTCCTAACTCATTTGCGAGCCAGCCTGACTCAGGATGTGGGAACATCCTTTACTGTGCAGAGCAGGGGCTGGAGAAATAGTTGCTATGCAGTATGCTTCTCTGCCCAAATTGTAATATTTGCAGTTCAGAGAGATTGAAGACAGATGTGGGTATGTCCGCTGAAGAGATAATTAAGGAAACTTTGTCCTTAGTTTATAACTGTAAGTTAGAAACCATGGTTTCTATAGCTTTTTTAGCAGCAGTGTTTTCTTGGGGGGGGGGGGGAGTTGAATCAGAGTTATAGTTGATATTTATATCTTGCATTAAAAAAATACTTTCTCTGATTGTAAAAGAGCCTGTATTTTTAATTTAGAGAAAAAAAAACACAGTAGGACAGTTTCAGAATTATACTGGTTAAAAAACATTTTAGTATTGAGGGTTCTAGAAAAGTCATAGGTTGGAAGAGCCCTTCGACTGATGTACAGAACCCTGTTGAGCAGTCCTGAATGTTTCTAGTGAGGGAGGTTCCTCCATTCTCTGGGCACCCTATTCTGAAGTTTAATTGTTTTATGGTGAACACCTTTTTCTTACAGCCAGAGAGAATTTCCTTGGAAGCAAACTGTGCCTATCACCTCTTGTCCTGTCACCATGCAGCCATGGGAAGATGGTAGCTCCATCTTCTCTATAATGCCTTGGAAGACTGATCAGTTCTTCAGGCTGAATAAACCTGCTTCCTTCAGCCTTTCTTCATTGGTCAAGTTCTTCAACCTTGTAATCATCTTGGTAACCCTCTGCTGGACATTCTTTAATTTCTCAATGACTGTTTTGAGCTGGGGGGACAAAACTCTGTCCAGCACTCCAGGTATACCCTGACAAGGGCCCAGTAGAGTGTAATAATCCCATCCCTCAGCCTTAGTGATGCAGCTCAGGACACGGTTCGCCTTCATTGCTGCACACTGCTGACTCATCTTCAAATTCAGTTCATTTACGGTTAAACCACTATCATATTTCAGCCTAAGCTGATGGACCATTTTGTTCCTATTACATTTTCAACCTTATTTCAGGAAGAAATTTCTTTTTTTTTCTTTGTGAGCACAAGGGAATTTTATTTCATTTATGTTGACTTCTGCTACTGTGCTCTTTGTGTCTTAACAGGATCTTGAGTCACGCTTGAAATGTTTTTGGTTGTGGGTCTACCAGCGTGTTCCTTTGCCATTGGCTGTTCTCCCACTTTGTCAGAGCTGTAGGGTGGACTATAGCATTTGGTCTGTTTGATTACGTGAAATGTTATATTCTTGCTTATACTTTGTCTCTAGGAAAAAAAAAAAACAACTCTTATAACTCAATTTGCAATTCCTGGTTGGCACATGTCTTCCATGGATCTTCTTATCACAACAGCTTGTTGCTTAACTCTTTGTTAGAATTGCTTTTTGTGAAAAATCTCTCCATAATTCTAGAAGTGATTTCACTCCCACACTAAGTATTAAAAGTTAATGGACAAGGACTGATAAAACTCCTCCTGGTTCACCTCTCTCCAGCAAGGTTTATTCCTCATTTGAAAATTTATCTGAAAGTATGCCCTTTAATTGCTTTAATATTTTGTGGTCTGAAATGGCTTGAAGAAAAATTCCGAAGTAGATTCCAGCAGAATTCTCTTAATAGAGCCAATTACTTAATAAAAGCAGTAACAAAGAAGAAATTATGTCAGAGATCTTGGGCTGATGTTCTGTTTAGCGTCAAGTCTTTGAGAAATAAGAGCTTAATGCAAGATTGATTTCATTATACTGACCACGCTTTTTCAAAAAACCACAAGTAGTTAAAAGCATTTGGGAAATAAAATTATGCTGTATTTAAAAGTGCCAGTCATGTGCTCAAAGCCCTATGTAAAAGATTAAATTTTAAGTTTGTCCAGTTTCTAGATTTGTGCCTGACCAATATAACAATTTTTCAGTTCAAGAGGTAATAATCATTCATAATGCTTGGAGCAATTGGAAACAGAAACCAGTCCCTTTTAATTGTTTCCTTCCGTTGTATTTAATTCAGCTTCTCTGGATACATTAAGATTCTGGGATGATAGATTTGTTTTCTGCTTGTCGTCTTAGTAATAAAAGCTGGACCCTACAGGAAGATTTAGGAAAATGGGGTTTTCCAAGTTCCTCTTGAGTACCAACCAAACCTGCATGTGGACTTTTTTAAATAGCCTCTTTTTTTCCAATGTTTATTTTCAGAATTTAACATTTTGTGGATGTTAATAGTATTTGAAGTGATATTTTGCTTATACAGCTATAACGTTTAAGGAAAAATGAATTTCTCTTAGTTTCCTTTGCTATTTCAGCACAACTTTGTCCCGTTTTCTCACTCGTGTGGGGGTGAGTGAGTAAACTTACAGAACTGTTTAAAAAAAAAAAAAGTTTTCAGTTTGGAGCTGAGCACTCCTCCTGTTTTTTTAATCGAGTGAAGAGTTCTGTCTTCAGCACCGTTGTTCTATAGGTCTATTCTGTACTGCCTGCAGACTATTTTGATACCTGTCAATTTCTTTCTTTCTTATAGTCTGAGCACAAGTCTTTTTTCATCCACAGGGTTAAGCCTCAGGTGTAGGTTCTGTTCTCATACACATCGCGGAGGCATCCTATTTTCTGACGAATGAGCTCTTGCTTGTTGATGCCCATCCTGAATCCTGCTGCAGAGACCACTGTTCTAGCTTGCTGCTTTAACAGCACTGTATTTTTTTGTTTTTTCTTTCTCTGTACTCCTGAATTTCCAATCTTAGTGATTATTTTTGCTTTGAAGGCTGTGTATTCTTTCATCTCTCTTTCAGTACTGGGATCTCCTCTGTGCTTCAGTGATGCTGGTGTTCCTGCTCAAAGTCTTGCATTTTCAAATAAATATTGCTGTGCCTCCTCTGAAATGTGTGGAGTAGGCTGGGAGAGTTTCTCCCTGTAGCCAGCCACAAAACCTCATTCTTCTTTGGAATCCTCATTGCAGTTCTCCTTTGCTGTGCTGTATAAGCTGTAAACAACATCAGGTGATGAGCTGTAGCTAGTATTTATCATGCTAGTAGTTGCTCAGTTATCTTTGTGCATAGCCAATCAATGTAAAATAAATAAACAAAGTAATAGTAAGCTTTGAGAGGCAAGGTACTATCAAACTTTATTTTGATTGTACAGTGACAGGCTTTATGAATTCCCAGTCTACAGTAAACAGAGTATGTACTGCCGTAGTAGCAATTCATTAGGCACTCATTGAAACTATAAGCAGCATTAAGTCACAAGACTGGAAACTGGTGTGTTAGAAACTGTTAATCAGATTCAGCAATGCTTCAGCATCCCTCTTTGCTGATATTTTTCCCTTTTTCCCCAGTCGCGCACTGTGTCTTGCATTTGTTTGCCTAATTTAAGCAACATCAAAAAAGTTTTAAATGTGCATTGATTTAAATCCAATTTCCTGTCTCTTGAGGAGAAAGGAGGGAGAGCTTCTTTTTTTTTTCCTTTTTTTTATTATTATTATTATTATTTTCCCATCCCTGTGGCTTGAGGAAGCTGTGTGAAGAACACGTTCCCACAGACTGGGGGTCTCCAACAATGACATTTCCGTTCGCAAGCAGGCGGCTGGGTGGCAGGCAGGGCTCAGACCACTGCCCTGGCCATTGTGAGTGCGAGCACGTACGCGTACGTCACCATAGTCTGAACCTGCATTTTGCGGACTTTGTATTAAAAGTGCTAAAGCTGAGCAGGAAATGGAGATTTCCCTCGCATTCTTCTAGAAATTGCATTTAGTTTTGTTTTTTTCCTCTGTTGGAGGGGGGTTGCAGTTGTCTTCAATTTGTAATCCGAATCATCAGTTTCACAAGAAAATGTGACTGCCTCAGTCGTCAGCATGTTTGGTGCCTTAAAGTGGATCCCATGTGCATTTTTCTGCTAGAGGGATGAAAAGTCTGGTGTCCTGTCAAAAGCAGGTGATGCCTGCTAACTTTGTGTCAGCTGAAAAGGTGACTTGTGAAAAGGTGACATTTCTGATTCTGTGATGGGAGGTTATAAATAATTCCTGCTGTATTAAAGCTTAAGTTTAAAAAACTAGGTAGGGGAGCTGGTTAGCTTCTGCTTAAACCCAAATAAGAGTTAGATATTAAAGCATAGTTATATTTCTCCATAGAGGTCTCAAAAAAAAAAAGAAAAGACTGGGTTGTTGTCACTGGTTGGTTCTTAATTAAAGTTTAAACTGACTGCTATCCACTGAGCTGCTCTAGCATTGTTTGACTGCCAACAGCCAAGTGTACAGTAATTTAAAAGGTCACTGAGGCATCTTGTTCATGGCTCGTTTGGACAAGGCTGCCTCTTTTTACAGTAACCTTGTATGCAGTCTCAGGAGGTTGATTTACCAGTAGCACTGAGTTTCCTACTGGAACCAAAGGATGAGGAGGGCAAGATTGCATTTTTCATTTTCAGTTTCAGTCCCCCAGACGTGATTCCCTGCTACTGTTGCTGTTAAATCTGTTGGAAGATCTTTATTTGGAATGGCAACTTATTTTTTGTTTGCGATGTTGTACACGCAAGTTTTTTGTATAGAAATGGTTTGTTTAGAAGAGAAAATACTTTTCCACATTGATTAGAAATTTTACCTGTATATTAATGCAGGTGAAGCATAGAAGTAAAACCTTATCCTAACAGAAATACTAGCATGTGATCCATTTCAGGGATTTTAGAAAGAGTCCTGGCACATGTCTGTTACACGTTTGCTTTTATATCTTGCAGCATACAGTTATACCAAATCTATTCTTTTAACACTTTCTTTAGCATATCTTTGTACATCTTTTAACAGCGTTTGCACATTTTTGAAGTTTAATGTTACCTAGTTTGTGTAAGTAATATGTAAGGTAACTGACATTTTTACCGTGACTTTTTTATTTGCCATAGTAGTGTGTTTTGGGTTGTTACCACAGAACTTTGATGTTAGGCTGTTTGCTTTGTGTGCTGATTTCTTCAAAGGCTTAATTAAAAAAAAATAAGTGTTGACAGAACTGATACTTGTTAGATTATGATTTTAATGTTGCTTTTATTTTGTTTGTATTTTTCCCTTCAAGAATATCGACATAACAAACTTCAGCAGCAGCTGGAATGATGGCTTAGCTTTCTGTGCCGTCCTCCACACGTACCTCCCAGCCCATATACCCTATCAAGAACTAAACAGCCAGGACAAGGTATTACATTAAAAAAATCCCATTCCAGGGACTGAGGCTAAATAATTTATATGGACTAATAAAGAAAAATGAGCAAATTTAAGCTCTAAAAAAAATATGGAAGCAATCTTACTAAGAATCATATTTGAAACACTTCAGAATACCTTACTGCTATTCTCTTTATAACTCTCCCTTTTATTTTTAATATTATAAGATCTTTGAAAAAAGGAAGATCATAAATTTAAGTGAGTTTATTTTTTATTTTTTTTAACCTTAACACTTGGGAAATGTTTTCAGTTAAAGTTTTTGGCAGCAAGGAGCATTTAAACCTAAAGATTTGAAATCCGTCAAACTTCTATCTTTCAGTATTTCTTCCATCTCTCTAAATATCACAAGTATGTTCTTTTATGTGACTTTATCATACTCCTAAGTAACTGTGCTCTTAAGTTGGATGTGCAAACTGAAGGAGAACTTGAAGATGTCAAGACTGTAGAGTAGCCTGTCTGTATCGTAGTGTGCTGTTGTTGATACCTACTGGTATGCGATCTGGAAATGTATTATTGGTAATTCCAAAACCATAAAATAGTATTCCATGAACATGTGCAGAGATTTTTATATTTATTCTTTTTTAAAGATTAAACCACTTACTGTTTAGCATTTAAAAGTCAGTATTCTTCATTAACAGTGATTTTTTTCAGCATTATCTTATGACTAAGGAATTAATAAACTTAAAAAAACTCAAATTTTTAGATGATATTAGGACATGTTAATTCCTATGGCTCTTTTTAAACCAATAGTGTCAAATTATAGACTCCATTTGAAATAAAAGTAGCAGCTTTACTATAAACATTCTTAACACCACTTTATTATGTTTGAAGTAGTATCTCCTTCTAATATGTTTTTTTATTTCATGCAGAGAAGAAATTTCACTTTGGCTTTTCAGGCAGCTGAAAGTGTTGGCATCAAATCTACTCTGGTAAGTTTGAAATACGTACTGAATGAATTACATCCCATTTGTAAAAAATCAAATGATTCTATTTTGTACTTTTGAAAGATTTTGATGCTTATTACTTAAAAATAACAGCAGATGAGCTCAGCTAGATGTTGTAGTCCCTGTATCAGACTTGACTGAAAAAATAATGATACGCCCATACATCATTGGCTTTGTTTAATCTCTGTCAGTCTAATATAAACCCAGTGTGGTCAACAACTTAATACTGTTTTTTTTTTTTCACTAAAACAGTGACTGAGATAAAGATCTGTACTCAAGCTGCTGCAGCAAAAGCAACAGCATGACCAGTGACAAATAGGGAATGGCATGAAGCTGTACTAGGGGAGGTTCAGGTTAGATGTTAGGAAAAGGTTCTTCATTGAGAGGGTTGTTGGGCACCGGAAAAGGCTCCCCAGGGACATGGTCAGAGCACCAAGCCTGACCAAGTTGAAGTGTTTAGCCAATTCTCTCGGACATACGGTTAATTTTTAGATTAGTCCTGTGTGGAGCCAGGAGTTGGACTCCATGATTCTTGCAGAACCCTTCCAATTCAGGGTGTTCTGTGGTTTTATGAGATAAACTCTTATAAAAGGAAGATTCAAAAAAACTCATCTCTCAATATAATAAGAAACAATAATAAAGGTAATGTATTTTTTTAGAATACTTTGAGAAATAGTTAAGTGATACTGTCTTCAAGAATAAATTAATTTTCTCCCATCCCTAACCTGCTTTCAAATTATTTGCCTCTGTTGGACTTCCAGAGTTATAAATCAAGCTATGTAAGTTGTTCTTTTGCTCAGTGTAATATAAGTGTCAAAATTTTAACTATATGTTTAGATTTAATTTGTTGGGATTGTAAGTTACTGAAAGATTTTTTCAATTGTTGTTTATTATAAGCTTTCTTACACAAATTTCAGCTTAAAGGAATTAGTTTTTAATATGATAGTATTTACTGGAAGACTCCTGAAGTAGGAAATTGGGAGTATCCAAGCCCTTTGTGATTAATTGCAGAAATTCTGATCCTGGGTGCAATTGCCAGGATCAGAATGATACTCAAGTGATACTTTTGTAACCTAGATTGTAACAAAGCTGCTATAGTTAGCAACTAAGAATAGAATAAAGTCAGACATTTTTAAAAATACCACTTTCCTTGATCCTTATCAGAGCCTTTACTCCACCATTGTATTTGCTCACAATGGCAATGCAGCTCTTGGGTATTACTACTTCAGCTTTGTCAGAGATTTGAAATCTGGAAGTTTCTTACCAAGTGCTGATGTAAGAATTAGATTGTGGAAAATAACCTCTGTAATTCTTACATAATTTAGCTTTAGACTAAGTGATTGCTGTTTGTCCTTTTGATTTTTGCCATGTACTTAATTACAGGCATCCTGAAAAGGCAAATTAAAAGAAATTAAATCCTCTGTGCAAATTGTGTCCATCTTAAGGATTTAGTATTTATTTACACACCTACATAAGCAGTGTGCATAGTGTTTTGTTTCATTTTCCTCCTCGACCATGGGTGGAGTGTGAACAAGGGTTTGAAAACTACTGTATGCAAATAGTAGTGGTAATGCAAGGGGAAGTTATTTGTTCCCAGAATAGGAAAGTGTTCAACTACTTTCATGTGCAGAATTAAAAACAAACAAAAATTTTCTCTTTCTAGAATTCTGGAGATTCTTGTAACCAAAGCTTACAAAACAGTTCCTTACAGTAAATAAAAACACTTAGGAACTACATCACTGTTTTCCTTTGTACATGTGCTGAAAAGGGTAAGTGAGGCTGTGTTTGCCTGGCTTATTCCCAGATAGTCTGGCATACTGTTGTTAAGAAACACATGAACTGGCCTGTCAGTTAAACACACACTGATGCTTTGAATCTTGCACGTACTGAACTGGCGGTAAAGCCAACTTCCCTCTTCCTTGCCAATTTACTCAGAAATACCTATCAAAGTAACCTCAAGTTCAGAGGTCTACTGTAAAGTGAGATCATCATTTATTGACTCTTATCCTGGTACAAATTTTGAGCTTTAGGTTCAGTTAATATCTGGGCTTTGATTCTGTGCCTCTCAGTTCCTGGGTAGATTGTATTGGCTTGTGAGGCTGATGTAAGGGGTTGGTGAACAGTAAAGTCGTGATGGCTAATTGTACTAAAAGGGGCACAGCTCAGTATTCACTGTTAGCTGTTTTTCTGGTTTGAGATTGAAATGGCTATCCACAGATGTCCTATTCATAGCTGTTTACATTTTGAAGGTAATATAAAGTTATATGGAGGAATTTTCTTCCAGATGCATGAGCGTTTTCTTCATCAGCACTTTAAATTGTAGAGACTTTACAGATTTGCCATTAACATGAATTTGTAAAAATATTACCACGTTCCTCACGAAGTTGTTATTCCTGTTTTTGACCAATCTGTTTTCTGTGACAGGACATCAATGAAATGGTGCGAACTGAACGTCCAGACTGGCAGAATGTCATGCTGTATGTTACAGCAATTTACAAATACTTTGAAACCTGAAATCCTAATAATTCAAAAGATTCATGGGATAGAACCAACATTAGCTACCAGATCGAAATCTTACTGAAATGCTAATCCCCATTTCACTGAAAACTGGCAACATTTGAGCCCCCTCAAACTTCAGTGACACTGTTCTGGATTGCTTCAGATTGCTTCAGCTACTAAGCTTGGAAACAACTGTTCGAAAGCAAGAACTTGTTGCCACGCTGCTTGGAATAACCCAAGTTATTAAGCTATTCAGATTAATTATGTAGCCTAAAGAGCCTGGACTACTGATGTACTGCCTTTCCAGCCAGACTTCCTGAAGCTTTCTTTCCTAAGAGAGTGAGGTGAATAGATTCTGTAGCATATAGGAGACTAAATGTACAGCTAATGCTTTGAGAAGGAAAAGGATAACATGGCATCATATTACTGAACTTTCTGTAGTGTCCTGATACCACAGAGTCTGAATCTTCCACCCATGGCCTATGGCACCCCAAGACAGTAGGGTTCTTAATGATGATCTAGTTATTGCCTTTACTGCTATTTTCCCTCCTTCAAAATGTGCACAATATTCTAGGAAAACAAGCTTTCGTTCCATAACGACAACTTGAGTGGAAAAGTGGTCTTGATACCTCGAATAATTTGGCACAGAAGAACTCTTCATTCTAAAGCTTCGTTATAAGCCTACCTCTGTCACAGCGATGTGGCTTCCAACTTGATCTTATGGATTGTGAAGACTAGCCACGCACAGCTCCTGGTTTTCAGGGTACGCTGTACTTAAAGGGATCTGTCACAACCTCCCTGTGCTTCCATGATAACAGAAATGAATCAATAATCAACCCTTGTATGGCTTGTTCTTTCCCCTCTTCCTTCTTTGCCTGTATAGCATGCACAGCTACCCCAGGCTTTACTTCACAGCAATACAAGCAAACATCACGGATATCTGTGGTAGAATTTTGGAACTGGGATAGCATTTCCTCTGCAGAGAAGATACTTTCAATAAGATGTAATAATGAAGTAATTTGTCTCAAAATCCAGCTTTGCCATGTTTCCTGTGTGTTTTTTTCGTTGATGTCGCACATCTTTATCTGACTGACAGAAGGTGAGATGTTCTCTGACAAGAACTGTGGAGGAACTAATGAAATGTGTGAAGACCCAGTAGTCTTGAATATTGCGTGGAAAAGACTCACTGTCACAAGGAAGGAATTGAGAAACTTTAGTCTTGATCAGCTTTTATTTTCCTAAAATGTACCTGAATTCATGTAACAGCTCTCGGGCAAAAGAGTTCAAGTGCCTTAGCTATCATTCAATTGATACATCCTGGCACTTCAGGGCTTTGTGAAGAATGTTAATGGCTCAGAATGATTTCATCTTTCCATTTGTCATAAGCTGTTAAAATGTTTGTTGTAACCTTGTTTGTCAAATTAAGGGAAGGCTTCACTCTGCCATTGCTTCTGCCTCCTGTTTTTCGGAATACTTAGCAGCAGTTAAGCCACAGTTGAACATGTCTTATTAATATTAAGCAGAAGCCTACTTTAGAAGTGAGTTCTGTAACAACTGCTATTTATAAGCACATGCTCTTTCAACACAGTAACCCTGTTATTAAGAAAATTAATCTGCCATTCCTGTGGTGCTCTTATGACTGTTAAGGACAGTTTGAATGTCATGGATGTTAACCCAGTGAATGCAACCCTGCTTGGTATCTGTGAAACTTCATCATGGTATAAAAGCACAGATTTAACTCAGCATTAGTGCCAAATCTCAAAAGCTATCATTTGAAGAACATAGCCCACGTGAAGAATAATAATTCAGCAGTTAGCATTAGATAAAATTACTTCTTACAGTGCTTGCACTGACAGGTCTGTAACACAGTAAAAATGTGCTTGTGAGAATTATGAAAAGTTGATAAATAACTACTTAATCCATAATGAGGGTCGTTGGAGAAGTTTTCAGAGCAGCAGTGTCTCATACATCCTTACAATTCTTTAGACCAAATGGCCCTAAAAGTGGCTAGATACCCTCAGATTATCAGTTGGTGCATTTGAAGAGCCAGCATTATCTAAAGACAATTGGTGCAAGAGAGGCTTCAAATGAAGAATCTTCATTGACAGATTTTAATAAAAGTCTGAAATACAATTCCCTCTCCCGTATATTTCTTCCAATATTTTTATTTTACTTCTTCAAATCAGTCTCAATAAGAATAGTCCTATAGGAAATACCCACTCCTGCTATTTCACATTGTATGTCTTACTAAATTCCAGTTTGTGCACATTTGTGCTTAAAAATCTCTGCTCTTCCCTTGAACAGACATCCTTGTCTGTGATTCTTATTCATTGCCATATATTTTAAGAAAATATTTTTCTAATGAAAAGGACATTTCTTTCTCTAAATCCACTAATGACCAGTTGAATTTTTAAGCTGATTTTTTTCTATCTAATTGTCTACTTCATTTACCCAAAATATTGTACTAGTCTTTAACCAAAATAACACTTAATGGTATAGCCATTTGTAGAAGGGGAAATTGCATTTTTCAGATAACCTTCATTTAAAAGATGAGCTGCTAGTCTTCAGAGAGAGAGAGAGAGAAGTTATGAGTAATTATAGAAAAGATCTTATTTTGAACTTCATAGCTCTGCAAACTTCTTGGTGTGGTCTGTCTGATTAAACCTCTATCTGTAAAGGAATACTGGGCTCCATAAGTAGATTTTTTTTTTATAAAGATATATCTGAGCCTTTACAAATAAGATGCCATACAGCTGTCCAAGTGACCATAATGAAGCAATGAAAGATATCAAACAAACAAAATACCCTGCTGCATTCTACTACGTGTATTTTTCTAAAGGTTCAAACAGCATTTAATTTTTCAAATAGAAGGATAGCTGTAGTCCTTCTGGATGTGGGTGATACTGTTCTACTTGGTTCCTACTTACACTTAATCCTGAAACAGCCTGTTGGTTTTTTACATACGAAGCGAGGTTTCTGCTGATTTACTTTCTTCTCTTTTTCAGTCCAGAAAATATTTCAGAATGTAGTTTAAAAAAAAAAAAAAGACAAATATTTTATCATCTGTTTATATTACTGCGTTTTAATATGTGCCTTGCAAATGCCTGTGCTGTAGTATATCAGGGTTACTCATTGCCAGCTTGCAGGGGTGGGGGCAAAATTGATCTGTCAAGCATATTGATGTAGATACAGCTATGTGATCTTCTGGATCCTGTTTACTGAAACACTTTCACAGACTACAGAGATGTCAGGTTAGAGCCAGATGTGCATTGGGGTTGGCTAGATGTCATCCTGATGCAAGATCATAAACAGTGAACTGAGCAAACACTTGTGGGGTTTTCTTTACCAAAAAGAAGGAATGGAAAGAAAAGATAAATTTTGGTAATTCAGGAAAATTCCTGTCACTGAATGAAATTTTGGTACAGAGTGTCTAACAATAATGGAATTGCGGTGACTTCAGAATGATTTATACTTGACTTGGTTTTCAGTTGGTTTGGTTTGATTCGGTTTGATGTGGTTGTCTTGTATATTTAAATGGAAACACTAATTCAGTACCTCTGCTGTGAATCTCAGTGACCGTCACAAAGACCTTTCGTTCTTATGCCTGAAAAATTGTGCACAAAATTTTCCCTTTTAAAATTGTTTGTGGATAGATTATCCAGAATATAGTATTTATTCACTACGTATTCTGATTTAAAAGTAGTTTTCTGTCTCTTTTGCATAAAATATGTTCGTCAAGTTACACTTATCACTTACTGGATAATTATTGATGATTTCTCTCCAGTTCTGTAAAATATTCCCACTGTTTTTGTGTTTATGGGAAATTTGTTATCATGCTTTTGTTCATTCCTTTATTTGCCAGAGCAAAACAAACTCAGCTTTGATATGTTGGTTATTAATGCACCAGCTGCTGTTAATGCTGCTGGCTGCCGGCAGGCTCCGGTCGTACCTGCTCGAGGAGAAACAAACACTTGCTCTGATGATGCGCACGGTGCAGTGGTTTAAACTGCTGAGGATCTGCCTTAAGCAATTCATAGCTGAGGCAAAAAATTCTCCTTGGTGTCTCCCTTCTGCTAATGATCTCAGTGTTAAATTCTTTGTTTTTCCAGTTCCCTGATTGAACACTTAGACAGTTAAAAACTGACAGTTTGGATTCTATTGCATCTTTTGCATGACCAAAACAGTACTTTTTCTCAAATCTATCAATTTCTATACAGTTTTCACCTAAGTACAAATTTTATTTTAGCCTAGTTCCAAACAAGATCATTTGGGAAGCTGGAGATATGGAAAACTTCTGGGTGTTTTTCTTACTTCATTCTGCTTGTGACCAGCTTGGGAACGCTGTCTGGTTTTTAACTGATATGTGACAGTCTCTTCTAAAGCTGCCCCTCCTGACTGGCTGGCTGGCAAGAAGTTATGCACAGGCTAAAGCTAAGCCTTTAATACTGTGTTTATATGACTCATGCGGTGACTTTACCTCTTATTTGCCTATTACAACTAACACAGTCACAGTTGAGCTGCAGGCTGCCTTGAGCAGGAGCTATTAGAGAGCACAATTCTTCTGGGAAGGAGGCCAGTTGTATACCTGACACCAGTTTTTGCCTATTATGAGAAATACTCCTGCTGAGATGGCCTAAGAAATGGAATTTTAAAATAGCATTTGTGTACAGGTTGATTTAACTATATAGTTTGTTTGTGGTCCTTCCCTTGACTTGGCAAATATTTATTTCTGTGTTATTTTTATGTTCTGCCAAGCTCTATTTCTGCAATCCCTTTAAGCTAGCAGTAGTGTATGAATACTTAATAAAATTAACCAGTTTGAGAAGTGATTTGCTGGGAAGTGCTGTTAAAGCAGAGTAGTCATCTGTGGGTTTTAGACATGGTGCTGTGCTTTCCCAGGTTAGTGTGTGTTGATTGGCAAAATACATTAGAACTGCTCAACTCTTCTTTTACTTCCTTACCTCCCATATGGTCTGCCTTACCCCAGGGGATCCATCAGGTGTTCCTGCTCCAAATTTACCAACACCTTAGATGTGTTGCAGGTTCATAGGCATCTTTCAGAATGTTTAATTGTCTCCATTTAGAAAGGTACCTCTAATAGTGTTTCTGCCTTCAAAGGAGAGTGGCTAGCTGGGTTTTGGATTACTCTTTGGCTTACTGAGCTTGTGCAGTCCTTCGTTCAGCTAAGTTTTTTTCTGTATGTTCCCTGTGATTTCAACATCAGTGTTGAAGTATGCTTGGTAATTGTCAAATCGATTATGTTGAGCATCTGGAATATGTAGCAAGTACACTTCTTGATAATTAATACTAAATAACTAAAGTTCAAGTTTTGTACACTTCTGATTTCTGTTAATGTTGACAATGTCTTTTTTTTCCTTATGTGCTTGCCAGTTTTTGGGCCACAACACCCCTGAACTCAGTTTGACGAGGCCACTATCCTGGCCTCCATAAATGAATTCATTCTGTGAAAATAGATGTGTTTCCTCACACTGAGACTTCAGTAACACCTGCGAATACTAGATGACTTCCTTCCCACTGACATTCATCTTTTATTTGGAGTATTCCTTACTCTTAGGCCACTGTCTGCCAGAGTTACAGATAAAGTTGCCATCAGTTCCAGCAGGACTTGTGGATCCAAAATGGTAGGGGAAATTTCTTGCAGCATATTATGGCAGCCTGACGTTAGTAAGCTTGTTTCATTTTAATTCCCGATTTTTAGGGGGTTTCAGTTTAGTCAACATCACTTACTCAAAGCTGAAATGTGGCACATTTATTCTCCACTGGGAAGTATGCTTCTGTTTAATAATATTTTTGAGATTGTATTTATGAAAACTAAAAAATGTTGTGAAGCTAGTTTTATTGCACTTTTCTAAGGCTTTTGTATTTTGCATAGTGTTCTAGAATATGAACAAGTTGTTTGGGGAAGTTAAGGTTTGAAACTTACTCTGCCCCGGCTTAGCAATGTATTATGTGCATTCTCATTCTAGTGACGTATGTATTATTTCAAGTGCATGTGACATGGGTATTTATATGGTAGTTCCGAAGCCCAGTGGACATTTCCTGCTGCAGAGGAGCCATTGGCAGTCCTGGTTCCACAGTTCATGAACTGACCTGTTTTGACAGTAGACTGCATTTGCAATAATGGAATAGCTGATTATTTTTTTTCCTGAACTCTTTCAATAAATGGGGAAAAAGAGGCTCTTCTTTTTTGTTCCATTGTTGAAGTTTCTCCGGAGGCTTATACTGGTTTCCAATGATTGCATATGTTCAGCTAGGACGATTACTTGGGAATCAGCTCAGTAAAGAGGGCACAAGTACACATAACGTACTCAAGTAATTAATCCTCATAACTTGCAACATTTCAGTTTGTTAGGAAATTGTTTTTACATGTATAGTAGGGTCATTTTTACTATTTTTAAGTAGCACTTTTATACTTATCTGAAGGGTTTTTTGAACAGAAATGTCTTCTGTATGTTATCTAATGGAAAGAAAGTGTAACACTATGAAACAAAACATAGAATAGCTAGCTTCCAGACCGTCAGTTCACTTTAGGTCAGTAATGATCAAGAGTTGTTCAATGTGTATGAAATATATCAATGATTCCATTTAATATTGGGCAACTCTCCAGATCAAAGTCAGAAGGGCATTAATTGGTACCCTCTAGCTCATGGATGTGAGGGTACTTTCAGTTCAGGAGTGAGGCAGAATTGACAGAACAGTGTGATGAATTTTGGACTTCATGAAAAAACAAAATTTTATTGATGTCTCAGTCTAACTTCACAGCACTATATTGGATAAAGACTAACCTTGTTTGGATAGACACCACAGCCAGTACTAATATCTCCTAAATAACTAATTTAAAGCTCGTTTTCCATGGCCTTTAAAGATGACATAAAAAACAGTAGTTCTTCTCTTCCATCCTGCTTTTCTGATTTGTGTTGGTTTTATACTCATTTGAAACACAAATGTTAGACTGACCTAACAGCACGTCTATGGGTTTAATAATTCTCATTCTAAACAAGCACTTTTCTCTATTCCAAAACCCTTGCAAATGGTTTACTTGCACATTCACATACATTGTTTTGCATAAATGTGTATTTATATGTACATATAAATACACACATGCAAATGTTTGTGTGTGTATATGTACATATGCAGATTTTTAATAAAACTGAACATCTTTCAAGAAGTGCTTGATTCTTTAATACTTAGGATGGTGTAGTAGCTTCTGTATTTAAAAGGTAAGGAGGAAAAAAGAATTTTGTTTCTGGTTAGATCTGAGAACTATAGTTTTGAGGAAAATTTGTAAGTGTGTTCAAATTGTATTTCACTCTGTTTCTGGTTTGAAAGGCACAACCTGTTAGGTATTGGAACTTAAAAGGTCAGCAAGTGTATTTTAAGCTAAACCTTTTGGAGGACCAATATGCTTTTAGTTTGCAAGGACCACTAAAGATCTGGGCATTTACTTTCTACATAATGTATTCTGTATGAGTATTTAGTATGTATGCCTTCAATTTGCCAATGTTGCCATGTTTTCTTCTTAATTATTCATGAAATAAAGATTGCAAATAGCAAAATGTGTCTTTGTTTTCTTGAGTGAGGCTGCTACAAAAAGGGATATTTTAACACCATTTCTGACACTGATTTTTCAGGAGTAAACGTGACAAGAAGTAGTTTGTGGAGGTTTATGTGCCGTGGATGAGAAGTACAGACCAATGATTTGCATGCCTATAACTGCACGATTTTCTGGAAATCATCTCTGTTACGGTATATCAGCATATTTTATGATATCTACCCCCAAAGAATTTTAAATGATAACATGGCGAATACTCTGTATATGAGGTATGTATTTAAAGTGTCTGCCTAGTCTGGATTAAATATGAGCAACAGAGAAGGGAGTTCTAGCAAATATTTTCAATTTAGGCAACTTCTTTAATATAGAATACATAATGCAGGATTAAAATTATTTAAATATTTAGTCCAACCAAGTAAGGCAATGTGTTCTCTATCTCACAGGAAATCAAGGGGGCTGGAGGGGAGCTGGGCATTTTATCACTTGAACACTTCAGTGCATTTAAAACAGATGTCTAAAAGTAAGATTTCCAGGTGAAAATAAAGATTAGAACACCTTAAATGTAATTTGTTCTCATTCATCCTGGGTGGTAACTGCTTTTAAATTCAGTTTTATCTGAAATGGTGTAAAAACAGTTACAGAGCTTTAGTCTTGAGCGCTCTGAAATAAACTTGATCCAGAGGTTTGGGTTGGGATCCTTTTTATTTCAAACTTTGTTCTTAAACGCACTGGTTAGCGGATGTGTTTCAATATATCTGTTCCTTAAAGGTTTTCTTTAAGATTTGGTGTGTTGTTCTCTGTTCAGAAATGCCTTTCACTCAGTAATGTTATTCTGCAAGAAAATGTCTTGCTTTTTTCTTGGGGTGAAATATTCTCACTGAATTTGAGTGATTTAAGAGAACTCTTCTTAGTTCTCAATTTATCTATATCTTGTTTTTAAGTATGGGTCTTCAGTTTCTGTACTTAAGAATAAACGTTTTAGTGTGTAGTAAAATCTCGCGTCAGAAAGTAGATGTTTTTCTTCTCTGTAGCAAGTGTGTGACAGCATTGTAGAAGTGACTTGTACACCTGCACTCAGCAACGTGAAGGTCAAGACAGAAGCAGTGAGCAGGATGTAGGCCAGGCCTGAGGTATGTTGAAACAACAGTGTCTGCATGATCTGTGGGGCTGCAACTTTTCTTACCCATAGTCACTGAAATAGCATTCCCTAACCAGAGTTTTGTGGCTCTTTTTTTACCAATTGTCTTACAAGCTGCCACTAGATAATTTTGTTAAAAATGTAGAACTAGTGCCATAAGCGTGTTTAAGTTGAACGTAATAAAATCAGTTAAATAATTTGGAAGGTTGTACTGTAATGAACTGCAGCTATCTGGAGTAGTAAAATAAAAACCTCAGAAGCAACAGCATTATAATATTCCATTGTATTATATCAGAAAAGCTTAGACTGGAGTCATGGTTGCTCGTCACTTAAATTCTGTACAGGAAGTAGGTTAGTATTACAGAATTTGCAACTCAAATTCTTATCAAAAGAGTTTCACAGTGACTTTGACCATAGAGAGAGACTTGAGTTATATTGTATGTTATAAAGTCCCAGTACCTGGACTCACCCCTCTCCTGTTTGTGGTTCCACAGAGCACGTATTCAAGAGGGGCTCGTGAGGATGTCAATTTTTCCCAAATGCAATTCTTTTCAAAACACAGATACTAATTTAGCACAAAAAGCTTACTCCCTTCTCCAGATGGGAAGTTATTAATAGCCAGCAGCTACTGCTAAGACAGAAAAATAATAATCCTGAATTCTCTGCGCTTCTTTGCAATGCCTTTACCATTGTTCACCCTTTCTTAGCTTCCCTCTTCTGTTTTTTTAGCTTCCCTCTCTGTTTTGCCTAGCTTTCATAAAAGCTAGTATCAACGGTATCTTCCTTTGGGCCCAGCAGTTGTGTTTTGGCATCTTAAATTGGTATGTTTTCTTTTTCATTATCAGTCCTTATCAGTAAGGTATAATATTCTTTAACATTGTTCAAAAAACAGTGAATATAGGGTGGAAAGCTCCAGTACCTTCCATATAAATTAGTGCTTGATGCTGTAACCCAACGGTATGAACAGAGAAGTTAGCTAATTAGCCTCTCCATTCCTGGCAGCTCAAGGTTAGAGGAACATTTATTTATCTAATTATTTATCTAAATAAATTGTTATTACATTCTTTTTTCTCTTAGAAAGGTTGTTCTGAAAATTTCCCTGTGCAAGTCTTTGTTTAGAAAAAAAAATCGTGATTTAAAAAGACAAAGCAGATAGATGACTGATGCTATCAGTCCTATTCTATGTTAAGGTTTTTACTAGTCTTCATCTGCCGTTGCCCTCTATATCACCATGGTTTTGTTGAAGTCTGTTTATAGAAGTGAATTTCTGTATATGAAGTGCCCTGTTTGAAAAATAAGATCTCAACTTCTCTTAGATGTTCTTGGCCCAGTTCTTTGGAGCCTTCTTACCCTCATTGTGAAAATCGGGTCGAACACAGTAGAGTGACTTACGGTATTTTTACAGGTAGACTTTTGCATTGATTATGTAGTGTGAGGAAATACTTGTGCTTCTTTCCAATGCTGTGCACAGCTTACTCCCTTGTTTATGCTTCCTTTTCTTAAACCATTTTAGACTCTTCACGCCAGAAGCCTCAAAGTTAAGCTCTTAAAAATGAAAGAAACTTGAGAAGGAGACATAACAGTCTGGAGACAAATTCACTGAGCTGTTGACAATATCATATTTTTCAAAAAATAAATAACCCACAGAGTACTGAAATGCCATCATGTTAACACTGTGAGTCTTGGGGGGGGGGGGGGGGGGCGGGGCAAATTCAGATTCCGTAGACTGCAATGGAGTTAGCCCAGGGTAGAGCCTGCAGTACATGTAACCAGTCCTATTGCTTTAAAAATAAAATCACAATGTTGGAAGGTTTGAGTGAGAGGGATGCTGAACATCTGTAGTTTCGCACTTCAGGAGCTGTTAAAGTGTTCAGTCCTTTCAAAAAATCTTTCCGGAAGATGGGTGGTCTAACAATGATGTAGCTGGAATTCTTCTGTTCAGCAGAGAAGAAACTTAAAGGGAAGGCATGCAGCAATTTTGTTTATGGCCAGAGGTACAAACACTATAAAAGCATTGGAACAAGTGCTAAAGCACTAACTGAACTTTATAAAGGTACCAAATTCTATCATTTTGCACAAACACTTCGAGTAGGTCAGAGTCGTTCTGAGCCTGAGGAGGGAGTGGTGTGAAGCAGGGTCAGTAGCTACTTCCTGTCTCTCCTGTGTTGTAACAGGAGCTTGGATGTACACAATGTGGATTTTGTCAAGTTAAATAAGGGTTGCCCTCTCTTTGCTCCTTGAAAAAAATGAGAATAGTGTTAAGTGAAGAGGAATCATCTGACGACTTCTTGCTGGGCCTTGAGCTCCAACAGTGTATTGTATAAAGGTAACTTCTATATATTATTATAGAAAATAAATAGCTGTTGCTCTACAGCTCCCACGTGATGATTCATGCTACCAGTTTTCCTCTATTAATAGTCTACAAAGAATGCTTAAATTTAGATTGAACTCCATCTCGTTCTCTGTCACGCTGAATAGCATTTGAAGAAATGAAGCCAGTCTCTTTGGGGAGTGCCTTTTATGGAGACTAGTCCAATTCCTGATTTGAAACTACTGAAGATCCTTCACTGGTTCCTGATGTAAGTGCAAATGGCAGAATTTAAACGGTTGTGGATATGGGTTTACATTTCCTTGTGAGCACAAATCTTACCTTAATTGTGGCTTGTTTTCCTTAAGCTAAACTCTATGCTGGAATTTAACTGTTTGTGAGAAGGCTTTGGTCTTTGACATGGAAGATTATCCTTTAGTTAAGGTGCTAGTGATGGGCCTTTACAGCCAAGTTTTTCCACATGTAACTTTTTTTAAAGGACTCCCTCCTCAGAAAAATTTTTTCTTAGGTTTATTTTAAAATTGCTAACAAATTTCATGTTGAACAAGGTGAGAGAAATAATTAGATATATATATGTAATGTATATTTAATATTTAAGGATTTGCTAGTGTTTCCAAAGGACCTCAAATAACCCTGCCTCAGTCTCTTCTCTTAGACTAAGCCAAGTGCCTTTCACTGCTTTTGAGGAGTTGCAGGCAGTATTTGTAGGTATGGGATTATGTACAAGTCCGAACATGCCATTTTAAGTGTCTTCTATACCAACATTACTTGTGTGTGCTAATGCTCAGTTTGATGCATCTTTACAAAATAGGCATCTCTTACATGCAGTTGTGCATATATCAGATGGTTGTGTCTGGTTAGAAGTTTCACAATCCAGTATCCAGCTCCAAAACTGGTAAAGAATAATCCCTGCATGGAGGTGAAAAGCTGGCAATAAGAGTTTGTTGCTGATTGGTGTACACAGCATACAGGATTCGTGCTGTAAGAGTAAAGCATTGACTGTCATCTTAGCTCCAGTGCAGCACTGATATACAACCTTGCTGTTGTCACTTATCCATTAACCCTGAAGTGGCATCCAGTCAGTGCTTTATGTTGGTCTGCTGCGATTCAAGTACTGGCCCATTTAAAATTGTCACATCTAGCAAAAGTGTATAGCCAACTCATAGCTTATGGTTTAATGAGCAGAGCTGGCTATTTGGGGACAGTTTCTAGATGCTAGAGTATGTGTGATGCAGAAGTACTTCACTTTATCCTCCAAAAAAAAAAGAATTATTAGACATAGTTTTTTTCTGTTTACATAAACACATTAATTCTTCCAGATTGTATTCGAGACAAACTGATGATCATTTTCTGTAAGGCAGTTTTCCATACAGCAACCTCAGTACATGTGTGTGACTTTTGTGCTATCTTGCTACATACAAAGGTGGGGGGCTGGTTTTGGTTACAGTCATTATATTAGTCTGTTTTGTGTTTACAGTGGCCTCGCTGATGTGCCCAAGCAGGCTGTTGCTAATGCAGTATCAGCAAAGTGAATGGTGAGCTTCATGATAGGTCTCAAGTGGGAAGTCTTTATTTACTTTGCTGTCATCTTTTTGAGGGAAGCTTTCCAAGCTTTATTCTACGCTGTATTTCTAGGTTTTACCACTTTAGCTCAGTTACTAAGTCTGAGGAGGGCAAATAGTCTTATCACTGCTTTTCAGCTGCCCAAAATTCAGAATTTTGGCTTGTTCAGTTAGGAGACAGTGTCCTGTATGTTATTGCAACTCTGCTTTTTAGGAATGCAAAAGCTTTCTTGGCTGCATTTGGGAGAACTGGAAATTTTCCTTTTTTTCCTTGCAGTCCGGGACTTCTTTCAGCTCAAGCCAGCAGCCTGCTCTAGACGAGTGGCAGTACCTTCAGTGTAGCTGCTGAGGCTGCTGGAAGCTCTCACGTGTCCAGGTAGTTTCAGCCTTCCTCTTCATGTAGTCCCTTCTCAGACTGTGCCTGGCTATAGCAGTCATAGCAATGCTGTTTTTTTGCCTTCAAGTGTTGCAAAGAAGGAAAAGAAAATTAGTGCTCTATTTTACTGCCCCCCACCTCAGAGATGATTAATATAACCTTTTGTAGTTAGTACAAAAACCAATTGTATTCCTTAACCCTCAGTTTATTGCCATTGTTGACCACTGATAAAGGAGGGCACAAGCAGAAAATCTACAGGAAGGACAACACAAAGAATATACACAAGAAATATGATCTGAAGAATGGTGTGGTTCTGTTACTTGACAGAAGCAATAGCATTAATAATAAGCAACTCATAATTCAAAAAGAAGGGAACATCTATTCAAATATTACTGTAGTAATGAAAGATAAGCTATCCAGCTGCTAAACGGGATATAAAACAGCAGCTGCTAATTGTAAACACTTCATGTGCAGAAGTAAAAAACGAGCAAGTAAAAGCAAGAGTAATAGAACTGGCTGAGGAGCTCCAGGAGCTGTTAATATTGATTTTAACAAATGTTGAAACACTGCAGATTTCCCAGCTGCACAGAGAAAATCAGTGTGTGATAATGGGAACCTGATATTCCATCCAAATATAGTTGGTAGTGGTAGACTGAATAATGCCCATCAGCATGATTTTATGGAAAAGAAGTAATTTCTAACACTAGAAGCTTATGGTACCATTATCAGCCAGCCCTGTGAAATCACTCAGATACTTGCTTTACATCTTTTGTGACTTGCTGATTTAAAAGAAAATCAGCGTAATCTTAAAATTGATTATCTGCAAAAATCAAAGAATAGTTGCAACTGGGAGAAAACATCTAATGAAGCATTTTTGGGTTCTTTCAAAGATACATTGATCAACATCAGTGACTCAGGAAGCTTGTAAAATGCGTTGAACATGAGGCTGTTGGAAGAAACCAACCCCATGGCTTAGTAAAGTGAGCTGACTGCAACAACTTCATTTTTAATGTATTCAGGAGCAAAATCATGTTTAGAAACTGCAGCCTTGCTCCCTGTATTTTGATTCTCAGCTTTCATTAATTTCAATGGGAGAGCACCATTTGGATGGCTTTGAGGATCTGGGCCAAAGACCAGAGGCCACTTCTACAAAACTGAAATCGTTACCCAGGAAAGGAGCAACGCTGAACAGGCACAGCAGATCCCGGCAGGCAGCTAACTGCTACAGCACGGCACTTGCACCCCCACTTCAAATACGGTTGCACAGCATAAATCTTTGTGGAAAACACTACCTCTTGTACAGGGCAAGAGTGAGGCCATTATGGGAACAGTACCTGTTTCTGGTGTCTGCATTTTCCAAAAAGCTCTGGCAAACTTCATGTAGGCAGGCAGCATTTCTAAATTTATCAATATTGCAGTATGTTTTGATGAGGCTCCTAAATTTCTCATAATCTCCTCCGTTCTTGTTTTTCTCTTGAACTGGTTTGTCAGTATATGTGGTTCTTAAAATCACTTCGTGTCACTTTGTGGTGCTCCAGCCTTTTTCTGTCACTTCTGTAATTCACAGCTGCATAGCTGAGGCAGGCAGTGTGCCAGCCTGCCTTCCTGTCCAGGAGAGTGGAGAAGAGGACAGCACGGGTGCCTGATGCTGCTGCCAGCAATAAATCTTTGATGCTTCAAGGCTCACAGATTCTGAGGTTGGTGCTGAAGTGGCTTGTACCAGGTCTGCTACTTTTTTTCTACTGTCTTGATGCACCAAAAAAAGCTTGGTGCAAGCACACAGCTGTAGCTGTCCCCTGCTAAGAGGAGCCAGGGCTGGCTGTTGTGGAAATGAACCTTGTTTGTAAAGGCTGGGGTCTGCCATGGGGTCTGTGTAGTTACGCTAGTGGCTTTTCCTGTTCATAAAGTCAAACCAATAGGAACAATGTGGATAAATTACTCGCTAGGATGCAAAGTTAAAAAACAGAAATAAAAAGAAGCTTAGAAGATGCCCGCAAAGAGCAGCGGGTGCAAATTCTTGAGAGGTTCTCTCCCAGCTTCAGAATGGCTGAGAGCTGAGCGATGGCTGGCAGGGGCAGAGCAGGGGATGCCGGGGGACACATGCAGCCCCGCGGGCACGGCTGTGGCCTGCACTGCAGCCTGCCCAGTGGGAAACGCAAAACTTCTATGAAATATTTAATATCTTCATTGTGAGTTTTTAAACGCTTCCAGAGTAGTTAGTGTGCAGGGATCCCCTTTCCATTCTGCTGGTGGTGATGAGGGGAAGCTGAGACAGAAGGGAGCTGGGAGTTTCTCCCTGTTTGTGTATAGCCCTGGGAGCGCTGTGCGGTGCCACTTGGTCCAGCGGCGGGCTTCAGCGGTAGTTCAGCCTAGAAAGACCTGGCTGCTTACAGGGAAAGCCCTCCTCTCCCTGCCTGTCATTACACTCGGCTAAAAGGCTCTAAAAGCCCCTTTTTCTGTCACTCCCAGGTCCCTCAAGCCAAGCCCTGGACCTCCTGAAGCACGCGGCGACCTCGCGGTGCTGCCCCTCCGCCTGCCCTCCCGGAGCCGCCAGGTAATGCCGGGGGCTCTGAGAGAGCTCCGGGGGGGCCCGGCTCGGCTCCGCTCCGCCCCGCTCCACCCGCGCCGCCCTCCAGGGGGAGCCGCCGGCTCCTGGCCGCCGGGCTGCCCGCGTCCTGAGGCGGAGGGCGCCGCGGGGCGGGAGCGGGAGTGGGGCAGCGGCCGGCCGGGAGCGGGGCCGGGGCCGTGAGGTGCGGAGCGGCGCGGAGTGGAGCCGGAGCCGTGGGGGCAGGTGGGTGAGGCGGGCCCGGCCCCGCGCTGAGGGACGGCGGGGGGTGGCTGCCGGGCCCCGGCCGTTGCCGGGAGAGGTTCAACTTTCCCCGCGGCGCCTGAGCGGGAGCTCTCCTGCCTCCGCTGCCCACGAGACCGGGGAGATTTGGCTGTAAGTTGCCCCGGCCCGCGTGGGGTTTTTTTGGCTCTTCGCGCCTTGCTCGCTCCCAGCTGTCATTCCCCGACACACCCCCGCGCCCGGAGCTGTTTGCCCCGCGGCTCTTCCTCCAGACAGCGGGCACTGGACTTTGTTCCCCTGCACCCAGACCTCCTCCTCCTCCTGGCTCTTCGGCTGCTGTTCGTGCTCGAAAGCAATCAGCTGTAAAATAGCGATTCCCTAGGAGCACCCTGCATCCTGTAAGCTCCTCTGTAGCGTTTATCAAGGGAGATTTCCACGCACTTTGCAATCAGGCGAAAGGGAAAAAGGGCAGGGACTTAGTAGACGGCACTAACCGCACGCAGTTTATCCCGCTCCTCACTCCACAAGCCCTGACCCTGGCTCGTCTGTGCCAAGTGACCAAAACAGGTTTGGGGCAGTGGCACTTCCACCGTGACCGGGTGCTCCCTCGGCGTGGGTACATGGCGGGGATGTCGGCGGAGCTGCGAGGCCCCGAGGGGCCCGGTGGTGCTGCGTTACGGGGAGAGGGCTGCTGAAGGAAAGGGGCATCGGGCTTCACGGTGCCGGCTGCTGCCAGAACTGCGGGAAGGGTGTGCGAGAAGGCTTTCTGCCCCACGGGACGGGGCTCCTGGGCCCTGCGGGGGTGACCTGTCCTCGTGGAGCTGCCGCAGCCCATCGTGGAGGAGAGCGTCGAGCAGCAGGTGCGCTCCCGGTGTGCGGTGCCTTTGCGGGGACGTTCCTGGGAAGAGATCTTTCTCCGTTTTGAGTGTGTGGTGTGTTGTCCAGAAGCTCCTCGGTTGCCTTAATGCTCTTTTATGTCCTGGTGTGGTATGAGCTTGGGTAGATTTTGAGTGCGGATGTACTGCTGGCTTTGTTGCTAGCTTAAAAATAGTAGAGGTGGCTGAGCACCCTCTCCCAAACTGTTTTGGGCAGAGGGGCCACAGATGAGAAAGGAAGGGTTAACTTAAGCAACATGACTCATTTGGCAAATACTAGTTAATAGAATTGCCTTAACTACTTAAAATTATTTTCCTAAGCAGATGGTCAACTATTAGATAACTCTATCCTTGGATGTATTTGTTTTCAGGTTTCTTATCTGGCTGGTAAGTCTCAGACCTGTGTAACACAAGAACTGTAGTAATTGATAAATCCATTCTTCTGCATGAGAGAAAGCATGGCCAGCTCCTGCCGTTACAGAGGGATACCCCCCCCCAGGCATATTGCCAAAAAGATTAGATAACAACCAACAGGCATACGAGAAATATTTAAATTGAATTAGAATTGTGGAAAAAATACCGTGTTTTGAATTTCCATTAAAAAAAAATCAATATAAACATAATTGTGATCACAAATAGTGTGAAAACGAAATCCTGTCTAATGTGGCAAATGGATTAAATTCTAGGAAAGCTATGAACCTCTGAATTTGTAGGGGAAACACATGGGTACACACTGCAAACATGTATGTGTATATATAAAATAAAAATGACCTATTTCAGGATACACAAAAAAAAAGGCAAGCAGACTCCTTTTTAGTGCAGTTCCTGGGACGAGTCTGCAGTTTACACACGTACATAACCCGTCTCTCTTTCCGTACGTATTTTTATACCTAAAAAAATGGAATCAGCATGATTCCATGTCAGATCAGGGGATGTCAGCCCAGTAATGATGTTTTTAGCCTCTGTCCTTCTGACAGTGGGTTCAAAAGCCTCCTACCAGGTCTCCTGTATTTGCATTTCTATTTCTGCTGATATTTTAATAGGATGTTTCCATAAGGGCTGCTGGCACTATTGCATTTGAATGTAATCAACTTTTGAAAGCTATTCATCTTTTTGTTTAATCTTCAGTAGTGGATTTTATGCTGAGCCATGTGGTTAAGCCCTCTTAAGAACCACTGGGAAAAGCTCAGTCCAGCAGGAGGTTTGGAGGGTCTGTTGTGAACCTTCACTCTTCCTTTCAGTTGTGTTTCTCTGAAGGATCTGGGCTGGCTGGCCATATATGTCCCCTCTGGTCTTGAGCCTGGCGGCTTTTCCATCTGGCGTGGATGGAAAACCCCTACCTTCACCACTTCCTTTCTGCATGGTGGCTATAGATTGTGTGATCTTGTCTATACACGATGCTTAAGGTTTCACAGATATTTTGACCAAAACGTTTTCACTGTGCTTCAGCTCTTCGCTTTGGTTTGATGTTTCCACCCATGTTTTTGCGTGTGAAATGGAACGAAGCATTTTGTGGCTAAGCTCTGCCTGAGAGTTCTGCGCAGCTGCGAGCATGAGGTATTTTCTCATCCGAAGGCTGGCACTGGCATCTCTCTCTTGCTGTACTGCAAAGTTTGTCCTTCACTTTGAACAGCTCTTGGATTCTCTTCATCCTCTGTGGATGGTAAATAACTCTCTAGGTCCTTCCGTGTTGTATGCTTTCCATCTGAAAATAGAGATGGGCTATTGAAGCTTTTTTTTTTCTTTTTATTTTGTTGTTGGACTCTAAGCTAAAAAACTAGAGATCTTGAGCTGTAATTGAAGTAATCAGTGAGGGTTCTCACACATCAGTGGAGAGCCAGTCAGTCCCTTTCATCAGGGGTCTGTTACTTAGGACCAGAAGGCTTGGTTTCATCATGGATCACCTTCAGGTTTGACATCTGGAAATAGCATCTGAACAGCCTTGGCAAACTACCTGCACACAACAGCACTTGTTCCTTGCCTCTCTTTTCCTTTTAAAAAGGAAGAGAAAGTTGCTTAATATGATGCTCAATGCAGCTGGATTGTGGTTTGGTCCATTAGGAGTAAAGAACCGGCAGCATTTTGCCTCAGGAGGGTAAGTGGATCCGGGCAGATGCACTGAAGGTGGTTTAACCTCTGAAGGCTTCAGTTTCTTCTGTAGAATCAGAAGATGCCTCTCCCCTCACTAAGGTTGCATCTGAGTCAGGAATAATTATTGGTTGTATTGCACTTTTTTTTTCTAAAGTAAACCTCTGTAGATCGGAATGGCCAGATGGCGCATACAACTCTCAATTATGGAAAATATCCTCAGGAGGTACTTTGAGGTCATCTAATCCATGCCTCTGCCCAAAGGCAGGATCAGCTGTGCTTGTGCCTTTCCTGTGACAGCTATTTCTCCATCTTGCTCCTTAAGACCTGCGGTGGAGTCTCCATGCTTTCCTGCAATGCAGGAAACACCCTGATGTCCAGCTTCAATTTCCTTTGCAGTAACTCATTTGTCCATGGTGGGCAAACCACAGAGGAACCAGCGAAGAGAATTTACAACTCCTTCAGCAAATGCAGGTAGTTGTTAAGTGGCAGTTCATAAGGGTGTGATCTCTTTCCCTCCTCCACCTGAGTTCTGTAAGGAGCAAACCATACAAAACATGGCTAACTTGTGTCTGTATGGCTGGAGGTCAGCAGCAGCGTGGGAAGGATGGGGTAAGTAGGCTGCACTACATCTCCGGATGGTGGCACGACTGCAAAGTGAGGATAAAGTTGCTCGGATAAACACACAGCGATGAGGTTATGAAAAGAACTGATGAGCCACTAAAGGAATGCTTTGGAAAGTTCAGAGAAGAGCCAAGCACCTCAAGATGGCTTCTGTAAAACATCTGTGTTCAGGGTGATCGCTGGTGTTAGGCAAAAGTGTTAACAAAGCTTTGGCATGTGTTTGAGCACAAGCGTTGTCCCTTCCTGTTCAGGACACCCGGGGTTTAATTCAGTGCTTTAAGCAGACATCAGTGCTGTGTGTGGCATCCCAGTGGGGCTGGCAGAGAATAGGACAGTACCGAAGGGAGATACGTGCCTTTCTGAAGCGATGGCAGAGGCTCTGGTGATAGTTTGGAGCTCTTTAGATGTCCTTATCCACTTACATTTAAGCAACCAGCTCAAACCCGTCACTTTATTTTGACTTGCTCTGGAGAATGGTTGCTTTTCCATCATTGGGCCTATTAGTTGACTAATTAAGAAAGAAAGAAAAAAAAAGGTAGAATAAAATACAACAAATTCTACAGAAATTATATGCAAATGCCATCACAAAAGATATACAAGAGCAGGAGTACTGGAACCTCCTTGCTCTCAAAGCAGCAGTAAATCCAGTGCCAGGAAGGTCAGGCTTGAAACTTTGTTTTGAGGCTATAGCTAGTGTTATTTTTATTTTTATCTATATGTTTTGAAAAGTTACTGATTTCAAGCCCAAATAAAATAAGTAATTTGCTGCAGCTACTGCAGTGGAAGGCAGGATTTGAAAAGAAATGACAGCTACAAGATGGATCGTGTTTATCCTAGATGATAGGTCAGAGGTTGCATGCAGCAGGCTTATCACTATCTGACAGGTAACAAGATAAAGGCCAGGTGTTACATGGGGATGTGGAAAGACCTAAAAACAGGAATACTGAATACTTTCCATGGCATTTTTAGGGAACATTTGCAAACAATGCATCTGAGACAATGGAGAAGTTAGCGGGGGGTGAAACTTGCAGAGATGGTTTGAGCCAGGGACAGGGGGAGGGAAAAGCTCACTTGTACAGAGGATGAGGGAATCTTCCTGTCCCTTGCTGCTTCAAGGAGAGGAAAGGGGGGTTTTCCTGCAGCTTTGGAGACGTGACGAATGACATGCTGGGCTCCTGTCTGTACGTCGATTAGCATTTGTGATTACACTCAGATCCAGGGTGGAAGGCACTCAGCCATTCTCAGGAGGCCTCCGGTACTTGCAGATTGGGGCTCTTTTATCTGCCAGCCAGCTGAGATACAGTGCTCCCTGCCTCCTGTCACAGGGACACTTGTGGCTCCTTGTTCAGCAGCTTGTCAAGGAGGGCAGGAGAGGGATTGTTCACTCAGCTGAGCCCGAGCCAGCGCCAGCTGGGGGTCATGTCTGCATATCTCTCTGCACCAGAGTCCTTGTGCATCTGAGTGAGTAATGCTGTTGAACACAGGGAAGTGTAATTTGGTCTCATTTTGCTCTTTTAATGCATCTTTTTGTGGGTGTGAAGTTTGCACTATTTTCCCTGTTAGAAGTAGTTTCTTTCCTTGTTTAGTATTCAGATCTCAATGTCTCTGCCATTCTTCTCCTGCTCTTGCTTCTTTGGAGTTATTTTGGCTTGGTTTTACAAAGCCTCCTCTCGCTTCTTATCTCTTTCTTTTTTTTCTTATGAAGGGAGCCTAAGTGTTTCTGTTCTCCTCATCTGTTCTGTTATGTTGCCCTGTTATCCACATCTCCCTTCTCGCACCAACAAAGTCCTCTACACACTGACCCGTCATTTTGGTTGCTGAGGTTTCCCAGGAATAGGATTGCCAGATCCTGGTATGAATCAGTTGTTAAGGTTAAGGAGTTAAGGGAAGTAGGCTGTTAAGTATCGTATTCTGTGTTGATAACAGCTTTGGTTTCAGTGTTAGATCCGTATACTTGGGCACAGGCTGGCATTTTCCATAGGAAACATTTCCCAGGACAAAAGACAGCTAAGTATGTGGTTGTTTAATACAATCTTCAGAAGAGAGACACGTGATTTAAATTGATTTGAATAATTACAGTTTCCACATACGTCCAATCCACAGATCAGTGCCCAGGTTCAATGGGACGGTGGAAAATAACATCAGACTGTCTTGGGCAGGCACCAGCACCATTACAGTTCCTGGAGCATGTGCAGGGAAGCACACTGACTTTTTAAAAGTTAAGTCTTCTACAGCTTTGGTTTGGGGCAAAAATGTTCTGTGCTAAGGGTTGCCTGGTCAGGGGTTCTTTAAAATACCCTGATTCCAAAAAGTGCTCCCCTCTCAGAAATCAGGCCTCTTTAGCTGGATCTGTTAAAACTGAGGCACCTGACTTTGTCAGCTTGCTTAAATGCTGATCCAAACTCTGCTTGAGCATTATGATGCATTAAGGGTTGTAACATGGGTAGACCGAGAAGATTCAGGGGGATTCTTTTTTTCTGGTACATCTGTGTGGTGCCAGCTCTTCAGGATACAAGAAGGTAAGAAGCTGTGTTTGTGGGCTGAAGACTGGAAAGAGGACTCATTGATGGTTTTTGTTGTTTTGCTTACCCCTCTCTTGAAGGGAGATCTTCCTTTTACTCCGTGTAGCCACCATGCAGCTAAGCTGTGTGATTTCAGCGAGCAAGAGGTGGACACAGTCCCCTCAGGAGACTAAAAGTGAGGGGATGTATGCTCTGGGTGCCTCCCTGGCTTCCGTCTCGGCTTGACTCACATCTTTTGTATTTGAAGTCAAATGCTGCCGTTCCTTTTTTGGTCTATCCTGGTTCAGCTGTTTGTGATGGTGGTTGTAGGTTCCTTTACAGCTGGTGCTTTTTATTGTCTCTTATTATGCAGAAACTGTAAAATACCTTCTGTTCTCATAGAAGACAGGGACCACTTCTCAAGTGCAGTAGAGCTGTTTGTATTGTGATGGGCTGCTTGCTGCTGGTCGTCTTTCTGCTTCCTGTAGACAAGCGTGCCAGCTCATAAGCAGCTACCAAGCTGCTCAGTCCAGTAAAATGTTTTATAAAGTGATTTATGAATGGCTACTGGTTCTCCAGTGCTATGGTTTGATGTAGAAGGAAAGAAATTGTAGAAATGTCATTTTGCACAGCAGCGTATGCTCTCTCCACCAGAACTGGGTGTCTCTGGCCCGAGCAGTCGGAGGAGGAAGCAAGCAGAAGCAGCAGGCTGTTACTTGCCAGCGGATGTGTTTTTACCACAGCACAAGGACTTAGGAAATGAAGGAAGGACTTCGTCAGGGTCCTCAGAGCATCAGCTAAACGCTGAGACTTTGGGATCGATGAGCAGCAACACTGGAGAGTTCTTCGTAAATCGGATTATAATCAAGGACTTGAGGGGGAAAAAAACAGCTTGCTTTGAGGAGTACCTCTAGAAGGGCTTGTTGTATTGCTGGGGCTGACTGATAGTGAAAATGCAAGTCATTTTGCAAGAGTGACATAGGTGTGGTGCAAGTCATAGCAAACAGAAGAGTGAGGGACAAGGAGAGCACATGGCCTTGAGACGTCGTCAGAGCATCAACTCCTCCTTACCAACAGAGGATGGCAGAGTCCTAAAAAGTCTTGAATAGCTTTGAGACCATGAGGCAGAAACACTAAGGGGATGCGGAGGTGTGACACAGAGCAAACGGGGATTAGCGAGGCAGGGTAAGCACCTTAAAAAGGAGGGAGGAAAAAAAGGAAGAGGGAAAGTTGCTGGAAACAAACTAAGTAGGCAGAAAATTTGTCATTTGTCTGTTTTTTGGGATGAATACTCAACACCAGCCTCATCAGTTTAAATGCTTTTTCAGTGGTAGATGATTGACAAGCTGCGGTGAAATGAGTGGGGTGAAGCGTGCTGGTGCACAGCCCGGGTGTGCGAGGATCCAGGGCACGGGAGGAAGCAGGGAGCCTGTGTCGGCCAAAACCCAGCCAGTGTTGCAGGGCATGAGGAGTGCATGTGTGATCCCTGTGATGGAGCCAGCAGTGAGCAGCCCGTGTAGCAGAAGTGGAGGTCAGTGGGGATGGGGGAGCTCCAGGGGTGCTTGGGCACCCGCTGCGGCTGTTTCTGCAGGGCACAGGCCGAGTGCTGCCGCTGTGTCACAGCTCAAAACGATAAGAGAAGGGGGTGAGCCGGGAGGAAGGATGTGATGGGCTGTGTGAGCAACCCAACGGAGGCTGGGCTGCTTTTTGTGCTCTGGGTAGATGAGTCAAACCACCTGGGTGGGAACGGAGCTTCCTGGTGGGTCCTCAGCTATAACCCTTGCTCCGAGGGGTCAGTGAATGAGCCACAGATGAGAGAGCTTTGCTTGGCTCAGAGGTAGGTAGGTTTTGCTCATCTCCGTTCATAGCGTGCGGTGCCTTTATTGGGATAGGGAAGGACAGCTGGGGAGTTGTTTTCAGCCACATAAAGGGGAGATGGAAAGAGCTTTATTCCTTCTAGGGTGGAAGACAGGATGTTGGCTGACCTGGTACAGCAGCAGTCCCTGCGCTGCGGTGGGGTTTAGGGGCAGAGCCTGGGCAAACGCCGCTTGCAACCTGCACAGGGACAGAGCTCACAGGGAGCAAGGGGGGCTCGTGAGGCCTGGCGGGGAGCAAGCCTGTCGTTAGAGAAGGCGAATAGGTTTTGGGAACTGGATAAAAATACAGGAAAATCAACAGATGTACCTAATTTGGAACTGCCTGTCTGGAAACTTCATATAAAAATGAGAGATGAAGTCACATCTGGAGAGAAGTCCACTGAATTATTTTAAAGTATACCAGAATGGATGCATTAGCAATATGACAAATATTTTTGGAGCAAATTCCTCCCTAGTCTCTATTCCTCAGTGGGTCACCTCTTCTTGAAATCCTGTTTCCTCATTTCTCTTATTTTGTTCTTGAAGGAAATGCTCCTTATGTGTGAACACAGCTGGTTTTGGTGGGGCTGTGGGGAGGCAAAATTTGCTTTTGAGTTCTTTACTCACACAGGAAAAGAAAAATGGATCCTCAGAGACATTGTGGATGATATTGGCAGTAGTAACTTTTTTCTGGCCAAGGTTGGTTGTTTTAATTATGCTTTTTTACACGTCAGTTTTATGAAAGTTTACTTGAATGCTATTTTTTTTTTTTGAAATGCCACTGTAGGTAAATTAGTATCACCAATCCTGGATGCAAGTGGTTTGCTCAAAAATCAAGCATGTTTCTGTGCCTTTTGGTGGGAAGTCATGATGCCTGCTGCCCAGTAAGGCTTTATTCTAGCGGACACAGGAGAGTCTTTTGCCGTTTGTTTGTTTGATCTGGCTTATTTAACTGCTGGTCATTCAGCATTACTTAGTTTTGCCCTCCCTGGCTTTTTGTGACCATTAGAATGGGAATAATTACTGTGAGGTTTTTTTTTCCCTGCTTGCTTTTAAACATTTATAACATCCACTTAGGAAAAAATAATGGTCAAATGTGTTCTGCTCCAGTCTTCTCTTCCGCTACTGCAATAAAAATTAATCCACTCCTAGCACTTGGAGGGCAGGAGGCGAAGCTGAAATGTTGGTTTCAGATTAGCCGTTTCTGTTAGCCGGCTCATCGGTGTTATGACCTTTGCTCGTTGTCCAGTGGGGTTTCTCTTTCTGAGCTATTTTGTTTTGTGACTTTATATTGGCAATAAACAGGAAGAGGAGAGACACAGGACAGGCTTCAGGGGTATGATTGCTTATGGGTTTTGTTGCTGTCACAGGTGCAGTAGCATGGGTGTATCCAGTAATCCCCTCGTTGATTTAAAAAAAAAAAAAAACAAAAAACTTTGCACCCAAATTCACCGTGCTTGTTCTTGGTGTGAGTATAGACTCCCTTTTGGGCCTGAACTGCAACAGAGGTGGAACCATAAGAAGAAATGTCTCTCTTCCCCATCTGGGGCAGTACAGATCTGAAAAGCCATTTCTTTTGCCTTTCACAAGTATGTGAAGTGCAAGTTCTAAGTCCTGGAGGGCTGCTGTTTTCCTGTAAGATGGGATTAGACCAAGTTCAGCAAAGCTGAAGCCTTCATTTTGTTCAGTATTTCTGCAGAATTTGCAAAGCTGTTCCGTTGCCCTATTGTAGGGTTTACATCGGAGGAAGACTTCACTCCCCAAAGGAAGACAAGCTCTGCACTTCAAAAGGTACTTGGCCCTGCATTTTTCCTCAGTCAGAGCATTAGTGACTTGGAATATTTTGGGTGAAGTCTGAAATGATGCTCAGCAAGGGTAAGACTAAGGGATAGAACAAGGATTTTTGGTCATTGCCATGATCTGCCCTTGTGTGAGTGTCCCTCAGGCAGGTGTGCCAGGACATTGGGTGGCTCTAACTCCAGGGAAGCCTGAGGGAAACTGCAAGTGCTCCAGGTACCTGAAAACCAAGAGCATGGAGCGATGATAATTTTGCCTGCTTTGTTTCACTTGTATTCTTTGTTAACAAAGAACAGTCTAGAGGGAAATAGTCTATTATTAATATTTAATTTCCTCCTATTACTGGAAGCAGATGACCTAAAGGTCGTGTAGCCAGCAGCCAATAATAAAGCGAATAGGGAAACCAGAAAAATTGCGTTGTGGTTAGAAGGGTGATGCCTCCATCCTGCCCTCTTTCCTGTCACATGCTGTCATGTCCCTCCATCCTTCAGCAGGGCAGGGAAGCAGCAAGGCTGCTCTCCGACAGCTCCCAGCACACTGGGCTCATGCGACCAGTTAGGGATATGGGGAAGCTCCTCTGAACTATAAAATACCAAATTTCAGAAAGCAAACCAGTGGGCAATGCTGGAAGGTGCTGTTGCTGCCATTCACATCATGCTCCCCTAAAGGACAGCTATTTTCACTATGTTTACAGTGAGCTTTTTGTGTGGTGTCTGTGTGCACATTGACTTGTTTACTGTGACTTGATCCTCTGAAGAAATGGGGAGAGACAAGGTTTCTTGAAAACTTGGATTTAAAAGATAGTGAGATCCCCTTTGAGCTGAAGGGCTTTGAGAGCATAAAAACTGACAAGCATCTCCCCCTCCAGGCCTTGGAAAGTAGGAAACAAATGAGGGAGCAGCACTACTTTACTGCCTGCAGCCATGTGTGAATGCAAGGATTTTCCCTGAGGGAGTTAGGTAATCTGTATGTGGCTGGTACCTGGGAAGGGTCATGTTGTCAGGAGGAGACGTAGATTGTGATCTGTGGAATGGGGCTTGGTGAAGACTCCCCCCATGGCCTCCTGAGCTGCGTGCTGTGCTGCTGCCTTGCTTGCCCCATCCTGAAGCAGACGAGGAGAAACCAATCCTTTCTGGAGGCTGGGGACACTGCAGCCTGTCACCTACATGCCCATTGATGTCTTGAGTGCCCTGTGGGCTGTTGTACCCCAGGAGATTTTGCTAATATGTAAGAATAGCTGTCAGACGGAAGTGTCACAGACATGTCACGTGTGTCTGTCTGGCATGTGGTGTGGAGGGTGCGTTGTCTTCCCAGCGTGAAGCCAAAGCTGAGGTGACTGAGCTCAGCCTGAAGAGGCCAAGTGCTGGGAAGGAGTTTGTTCAAGGTGGGTGGTTGGAAGCAAGCAGTGGCCAAAAGCTCACCTTGATCTTTTGGTGCTCAGGAGAGTGAAGGGGCAACACCTTTGTCCAAAGCCAACTGGAGATGCCAAACAAAAGCTTGCTTGGTCTCCAGTGCTGAATTGCTCCATGGGAACACACTGTTCAGATGCTTTATTGAATTTTCAAGGAGCAGTTTTTCACTGAGGCTGAAATATGGGAGAGAACAGAGTGTTCCAAGTCACTAAAAATGAACAGAGCAACAGCTTTACAGGTTTGTGAGTGGCAAGAAAGGTTTATTTAATAATGGGGAGAAAGCCGGAACATAGCCCAAGGTATCAAGGAAGAATTAATCCAATTAACAAAACAAAACATGAGCTTGAGAAGAAATACTAATTGTAGCTGTCCAGCATGTTGTGTGATACAGGTTATTCTTCTTAAGTTTCATGAGGCTTGCCATATTGATCCCTTAAGGGCCTGAGCTGTTAAATATACACTTCCCCAGTGAGTAAAGCAAGTTGTTAATTAATTTTGTCTTGTCAGACCTGGTTGCTGAGCCTTCGGGTCTTGCATGAAGTAGATGATTCTATAATAAATTTTGTATTGCCTCTGGATACGCCTTCTTTTCTAGGTGGTCTGCATTTTATTTTGTCGCTGTGCAGTAAATTTCTAGTCATATACACAGAAAGACTGGACCTGTACTTGTTTAAAAGCAAGTGGCAAATGTCTGCAATTTAAGACTCATCACGTTGGGTAAAAGCTGCAGCAGGCTGACATTGTGAGAGGTGAATAAAACAAGAGAGGGAAGTTTGGGTCAAATACAGGAACCTCGTGGGTGGTGACACCTTCTGTAAGTAGCGAGTGAGGCCCCTGACGTGCTGCGTTGGGTGGCTAATAATAATAATTCCTGCTTCTAACAGCAGTTGCTTCTGCAGAAGCTCTGGCGCTGAAGTGAAGCGGACACAAAATGTTGTTCGGTCGTGGCTGGGACACCTGCTCAGCTCTGGTCATTTCTCTTCTGAGATGTGCTGGCTCTGCAGAACTCTTAAGTGTTTTCCAGCCCATCTGGGAGCGGAGTGGGGTGGAAGGACATGTTGTCCTCTTCTGGACATAACATCTCAAAGCTTGCCTCAGGATAAATAGCTGGAGCTGGGGCTCAACCATCAGGCCACTGTTTGTGAAGGGGGATGGGAAATGGGACCAAACAACTTCAAAGCTGTATTAGAAAGTTAAAATCAGGCCATGAAGCACACAGCTGAAGTAGAAGGTTAAAATCTGCAGTGCCAGAGAACAGTTTGTGATGTGGTCATCAAATTTCAGATGCCAGCACCATGTTTTTTCAGGTTATATGGAGAGCTGTCAGTAATTCAGATTCCTCTTTGTGCTGAATGATTGGCATGAGGGGGACCTCTACAGTGTAGGTTTGCTGCTTCACTCCATGTCCTGCTGGAAAACATGTTTGAGATGAGCCACTGAAAGAGTCAGGTTAAACAAAATGGGACCTGAACCACTTACAGCCTTCAGGCACAGCCGAGTGTCACCCATCTGACAGACACGCACGGTGTTTCTCTTACGGACTTGTTTTTCCCCACTGCTTCCCTTGTTTGTTTTTTTGGCTCCTGCCACATTTTTCCTGCCTTTTCCCCCACCAGCCCCTTTCTTGCTCTCACACACAAAGTGTTGTAGTTTAGCTTTCATCTTGCCCTTTTTCTTTCCCTCCCAATTTTCTTTGTCTCTATCAGATATTAATTCTAATCTCCTTCTCTGGAAGTCAGGCTGGAGAGTTTTCATTATTGCTGCCTTGAAACAAACCTATTGGGATTTGAAATGGACAATCAGATGCTGCAGAAGTGATGTAGGAGCACATCACTGATATCCCTGGAATTTCAGAAGGTAGAAACAATCTACGGAAGGTCAGTGACAAACAGGGTTTTTGCTAAAAAGGTAATATAGAGACTTGTTTTTTTTTGTTGTTCTTTAGAAAAGATTAAGTGGATGATCATTATCTCCCTCTTAATAGCTATATCACAAACTAATCTGTTCTGTTCATTTCTTCCACACAAACCAAACAAAACACATACAAAAGATTGTTGAAGGTGGAGAGAAGCTAGGTTTTTGAAATGCATCCAAACCACCAAGAGCCATTCACTTTCCTTTCAAATGCAGCATTAGCAATAGAGCTCTAAATCAATGAAAGGTCTAAAATTAGATTATATTCCTGAGATCAGATGTGAATCACGAGTTAATCATATTTTCATTTATTATTACTGTCTTTACCCTTTTATTTTGTCCTGAGAAATTAGGTTTCTGAATTCAAAACAGTGAACTGTGAAGGCATGAAACTCTGCTGGGTTAGACCACAGCAGGTCACCTGCGGATGAGGTACCAAAAAGCTCTCAGTTTGGAAGCGCATGTTGCTTCTGAAACTGAGTTAGTCATTTTCAGTTAGTGCTATGTCTCTCTCTCCCAACTCTGATGTTTCAAGTTGCTGTTCTCTTAAATTAGTGAGAAAATATTTCTACTAAAGTCTGCTAAATGAGGTTTAAAACCCGCTCTGGAATGACAGGGTAAGACAGCAAACAAATCTCTTGACTGTGTAACGAAGCTCAGGGCGCTGTATTCTCTTGCTATATTTTTACCTGAAACTGGGGTGAAACGCACCCATGTCTGAAAGCAGAGATGCGAGGTGACCCACAAGATCAGTGTGCAGATGAGGCACATGCACATGTAGACGATGTGTATCTGTTCTTGTGAAATGGCAGCTGTAGGGATTGGATTTCCCTGCAGACAGCACCACGTTTAGTCCAGGTTTGTTTGTATGATGCAGGAACGTGAACATGTACTCCAGGAGATGCTGGTGGCATTGTGCCTGTGTGTGTGTTTCTGGTAGGGGTACGTCTTGGGTGTGTTTCTGGCTGGCTGTAGTCGAAGAATCAAGCTGACCTTATCTATAAAGTGTATCAGAATGTGTGGATGCAAAAAACCGCTGAGTATAATGCAGGCATAGCAAATAAAATGGTTTGCCTGTAGGGTAAATATTTATGTGAGCAAAAAGATGGTGTTGCAGGAGAGGAACCTAAAGAGACCCTTGCAGAGGGTGTCCGTTCTCAGCAGGAGAGTACTGGTAAGTACTCTCTGGGGTGCCTTGAACTATTTATTTTCCCTGCTGCTGATTGCGTTTCACTATCTGTGGACTCGGAGGAAAAAGCAGGTACGAGAACAGAGTGAACACATGCCAGCAGTGTCATCTCCTTGTGAATGAATGAATGAATGTTCGTGTCATTGCAGAGCAGCATATTTGTGCAGCACGCCTTTGTGGCAATGTACATGAGGGTGGGCAGCACGTGATGGCCCACATCCTGGGTTTGGGACCGGAAGGAGACAGGTGTATGTAAAAAGGCTCCTCCACCTTTTCTCCGTGCAGCCACGGCGCTTGCCAGGGCATAATTAATGGGGCTCTCATGTTTCAGGGCAGACTAGTGAGCAGCTGCTGAAGTGCCAGCTCGGTTGGTAGCCTCGAAAACAAAACATCCCTTGTTTCTCATCACCACTGTGAAATACTGCCTTCCTGAACCTTGGGCCTGGCCCTGCAGCTTTCAGGATAGACAAAATGTGAGACTTTTGCCAATGATGTATTCTTCTAGGTCTGTTTAATATCCGTTATCAATTTAATGTGCCACTTTAATGAGATTTTGCTTTTTCCATCTCCGCCGTGGAGCTGATTACTTAGCGTATGTGGTTTTTGTTTGTTTATTGTTGTTATTATTTTTTAAAGGAAACTACAAAAGAAGTCGAATGTTTGCTTCAGCTGAAGAGAACGTTTCCTAAGTCCTGGGCAGAAAAAGGGAAAAAGAGAACCAGAGGATGTTGCTGGTAGGTGGGTATGACAGGAAGCCATGACTAGCAGCGTAATTGTCAGCAGGAAGCAAAAACTCAAAGGCGATGTGACGCTGCCATCCAGCACACTTGCTGTGTCGTGTTGCCTGCCGGACTTTGTGGCCTGGGAAGCAGTGTTTGTCTACATGAGGTATTCTCCTGTACATTCATCTGCTGGAGTTTGAATTACTCTACATCTGGTTAATCTACTTGGCTGGAGTTAGCAGGCCCTGTTTTCTTCTCTTTACACCTGCTCCTGCCAAGATCTTCAGCAGCCATGTGGAGAAAGGTGCGAGGGTGAGCCACCCTCGCTGGCTGGCAGCTGAGTGCTCCTCAGACCCTGGACAGCTTTGAGGTGTCTTGGCTGTTCAGTGCTCTGCAGATATGAACGCTGAGCTTTTCTGGCACGTTCTCACGTTGGCCTGGTTGCTCTCACCATGCTAGTACATGGGAAAGAAGACTTCCTCTCAGACATAGCTTACATCATCCTGGAACTGGTCATTGCGGTGCTGGCCATCCTGGGCAACATCCTGGTCTGCTGGGCAGTCTATTTGAATAGCAACCTGCAGAACGTCACTAACTACTTCGTGGTGTCCCTGGCTGCTGCTGACATTGCGGTGGGAGTGCTGGCAATCCCCTTTGCCATCACCATCAGCACTGGCTTCTGTGCCTTCTTCTATGGCTGCCTCTTCATTGCCTGCTTCGTCCTGGTCTTGACTCAGAGCTCCATCTTCAGCCTCCTCGCTATCGCCATCGACAGAATCATTGCAATCCGCATACCCCTCAGGTAAGCACGGGATGGGCTGGGAGGCAGAGGGGGGTATCGTGGTGAGGAACAAGCATCACTAAAAGCAGCAGATCTGGAGGTGGGCTGAGGAGGGGAAAGTTAAATGAGCAGCATTGCTTTTTCCCTTGTAATTTGGCGGGTGGGGAGCAAAACCCATGTTTCTAGGGGCCTACCTTGGTTGCTGGATTTTCTGGTCGTTTCTTTTTCCTGTTTTTCCCTGATCTCACACAGCCTGTGTCCCTGGCTTTGCAGCGGTGCTGCCTAGGAGCTGCTGTTCCATATTTAGACAGGATCGTGCTATAACCTCAATAACCTGTGCTCTGAGCCAGGGCCAGCAGCACCGGAAGGATCGCAGTGGGAAAGTGGAGCTAGAACAATACGTGGTGGGGACAGAAAGGGGATTGAGGTCAGCTTGTCTTCTTCCTACTGGGGAGAACAGGGGACTGCCTGCAGCTGGTGGAGCAGGCTTGTAGGAGGGTATGGATGAGGATTTTCCCTTTGGGTCCATTTAATGTGAAGGGAGGAGAGGCAGCATGCCATGAGGAAGCTAGGAAGACTTGGACTAACTCCAGCTGCATCTGCAAGCAAAGTGTGTGTTAGGCCTAGGCAGGAGCTTGTCCCCACTCCAGCCCTGAAGGTGGTTATTCTGTGCTCTCCAGCCTGGAGTTTAAAGGAATAGAAGGACATTTAAACACTAGAGCTTGAAAGCTGAATAAGACTGGCTGCTACTTGGTGTGCAACCAGGGAGGCTGATGTGGGACAAGGGGAAGTTTTGCTGCATGCACAGAGGCAGCTACTCAGTTCCGTCTCCCAGAAGCACTTTGTGATGGGGTACGTCTGCCTGTGGGCGCAGAGCAGCACTGCGTGTTGTGGGCTGGGTTTGAAGGCTTTGTGACAACGCTTGCAAGTTGTTCAACAAGCTTGAAAGATGCAGAGAGAGCCCCAGGAGAGGCCAGTGCTGGCAGAGCGTACAGGAGTCTCCTTCCTTCCTCTCTCATCCTTAGGAGGATGCAGCGTGCTCTCACAAATGGAGAGACTTGCTTCCCATTATGCTGAAAAAGAAATGTAGCTGCAAAAACAGAACAAATTTCCGATTATTATGCTCTCAATTTTGAGGTTTTGGATCTCCTTGCTCTTGTCAAGTTTAAATCACGTGTGTCAAGCTGTCCAGTCTGGTTTTGTCTCCTGTGAATATTTTGGTCATCCAGCACTTATGTTGATGAACACAGACCTCCCATTCAAAAATAGAAAGCATTCTTTTCCCCAGGGCTGCGGAGATTACCTTTCCATGTGGACCAGTGCAGCATAGTCTTTCCTGAAGGCTTGTCCCAGCATGCTTGTGCTGCTCTAACGTTACCGTTAATTGTTGGCTTCCAAGCTTACAGTTTTAAGTGTTACAGCCTCTGCTTTAAGGCAGTTGTAAGGAATAACAATTCCATTCCATTGCAGAGGAAAGCTCTATCAATATACCTGTAAATTCAACTGTCTCCGCTTTTTTGCGTTTCTACAGATAGACGTTTTCAGTTCATACACCACTGATAAATAGTACAAAGAAACATGTGTAGAGAAGCCTTTGGTAGCTTGCGTCTGAAATGATTTTGAAAAGGTCTGATGTCTTTAATTCATCTCTCATAAGTTAACTCTGAAAACTTTTGCTGACGGTTTAAGCATTCATATTGTTAAGAGGATGATTTGCCAGGAAAAGGATTTTAAAAATCTGGATTTCTGCCCATTTTTGGTACTATTCTAATTATATTGTCTTTGCAGTTTAATTTCCTGGAATAGACACAGTAGAGTCTTTTAGTAAAATATGACTGCACCAGTGCTGGGCAGTGTACCTGTTTCACTGTTTTGTTTTTGAAAAAACAGAACACACCCTTTTCCACCCCAGAAATCATGGAGTTTATTGGATGCAGAAACCGACAGGTAGATCCATGGGTTCCTCCCCCTCCTTGTCCCGTACTGGTTTGTCCTTTTACAGTAGGAATGAAGAAGTTGTCAATTCCATTTTCCTCAGAAGAATTTATGGATGAACGAACGTTAGATTTATAGGTTCTGACATGCTGAGAAAGTGAAAGCTGATTAGCTGAAGAGGGAAATGAGGTATGATTCAGACTGCTCACATCCTTTTTTTTCTTTTTCTAACACCTGATTGTCTCAAAAGTGCGTCAAATGATTGGAAGGAAAATTCTGCCACTAAGGATGCAATGCTTTTGCCCCATCCTTTAATGTCTGGGAATACTTCTCTCTTTACAGAGGACAGAAAAGGTAACAAGAGGCATTCCCAATATTCATTCGATAAATGCTCTTAAAAATAGACAGACTTCCTTTGTGTATTCTAGAGAAACAAAAAAGGGCCAAACCTATTTTTTTCTTCTTTAACTGTTTCATATCTGATTTGTCCTAAGAAAGATAACCACGTCTCAATGGATACCTATTCCCACACAAATAAACTGTAAGTATTAAGGAAACAAGAGTGGGATTTCTGATTCTGCTTAGTATTGGATACCTCAGTAAATAACTGGTGTTATGTTTGGAATGATTTTTCTGTGGATAAAATGAACCTTTCCCAAAAAATTGCAGAGAGGAAAGGTACGCATAGCTAAAAATGTAAACATACAAAGAAAAACAAAAACACTATTTAGTGAATGTCTTATGGGTTCTGCCTTTCAAATAATTAAAACATTGTGCAGAATTTGAAAAACTTTCTGAAAGTTCTGAAATGCTTTGCAGAATGCTGCCAGGTTTAATACAAGTGTAACACTCTGCAAGTGGCAGTAAAGCGCTCCCGAGGAAGTGAGTCCGAGCCATTGTTCGGTGTAGAATTAAATACAAAGTGTCTCTCTAACATGGCAGGTACCTGAAAATCTGCAGTCACTGATATAAAACCCCTGGGTGTTCTGAACAAAACTGGCTGTGAGTCGGAGCTCCAGGATGAAGTCACGGGCTGAGAACAATTGCCACTTTCCAGGCTCTTTGGTGCCAGGAAATGCTGCGAGGGCACTGTGCCCAGCCACGTGCTCTCGTGCATGCACTTGCGGTGCAGGTATTCCCGTGGTGAAGGACAGGTAGCTCTGATGCACTGGAAAGAGAGGAGTCATTCTTCCTGCAGCCAAATGGAAAAGTTTTCTTAGGTTGCTGCTTGCTCTGTGTGCTGGCTTCACGTGCTCACCTGAGGCATAAATCCGTGTGCTTGCTGTTTGGTGCCAGCTACAGTAACTTGCTGAAGCGGAGAGCTTTTCCTCTGTTGGAAGGTACTTCAGAGATGACTCTGGGATGCTTGTCTGGGAAAGCATTGTTAAGGTGCAGCTCCCTTGGAGCATTGGGTCAGATTTATCCCATGTAGTGGGGACTGAAATTGCAGCCCTGGGTTGGCAGTGGGGTGACAGGTTGCTTTTCTGCCAGGGGCTAAGGGAGCTGGACGTGAAGAATTGCCTTCTCTAAGTCGGGTGGGAAGAACTGGAGAGATGGATAAAAGCCTCAAATAAAGTCTAGGACTCAGAAGGGACCTTTGTACTGAGAACAGTCTGTTTCAGCATTTCCTTTAATTCTCAGGGTTTGCTTTCTCAAATGGGCCTATCTGAGCATCTGATTCAGTGAATTGGTGACTTAATGTTTCATTGCTGCTTTGAGTGCCACTGGACTTCTGTCTTTCCCTGCTCACCATAAGCCTTTTGACCTTACACCAAGCATTTCCTACATGTGCTCATATCTTGTCAAGCAGATTTTGGCCAGATCCAGCCTAATATGAAAGAATAATTCACTTCTTCCTTTGAGCAACCATGGACATGGCTTTAAAAGCAGTGTTATTTGTTTGTGGCTTCGAGTGGAACTTACTGCTGCCAAGGTTTTAGTCTGGGAGCTGGTTGTGCTGTGAGCAACAGCACAGTGCCTGCCTGCTGCTGCTGGGAGCCCTGTGCCCGTCTGTGGGACACCCCCCCAGCCTGTCCCCCCAGTGTAGTCATGCACCAGTATCAGTTACACCTGATAATGGGAGGAAGTTTCTTGACTGAGAGTCATGGGAAAGAGTTGTTTAGGTGGTGCATGAGAAGGTCTGGGTTTGGTTTCTTGCTCAAGATTTCCTAGGTGATCTGGGACTGTCAGCATCTCATTTCCAGATACATGTAGGAGGGACAGAATATCCTCCTCCTGTTTGCCCCCCGTGACTGCAGCTGCATGGGGCGCTGGGGGGATGTGCCCAGTGAACAGCGTTCATAATGACTTGTTAAAAACCATGAAGCACAAGAAGCGCTTGTGCACATACAGTCCAGTGCTGTCTGGACACATCAGACATGCTACAAAGCCGATCACCAGTCATGCAGAACACAGGCTGTAGGTGTGAGCAGCTCCTTTTGGCAGGCTGCGCCCCCTCCATAGGGGTGCCACGCTATATGTGAAGCTTACCGAAAGCCCTGCGCTTACCACGTGGAGCTGTGCAGCACTGGGAGTACAGAGAGCAGCTTTGACCTGGCTGCTGTGAGCCTGGGCAGGCATCTAACCAAGAACATACATTCCTCAATGCCAGCCTGGGGAGCTCTCTGAGTGGGCAGACAGAAGGCAGCCAGGAAAGTCCGTCCAGCAGTAACCCAACCTCAGCCAGGTCAGCCGGCAGTGTCTAGTGCAGGTCCTAGAAATGAAGCTCTCCCAAGTGAAGGGACACTCCTCAGTGGGTTCCTGTCCAGCATAGTGCCACACACTGTCAGTAGATGCTGTGAGCTTTCACTCTTAACTCTTGGAGATACTGAGCAAGGCGTTATGGAAATGCACTGATGGGCTGAGAGTTCCCGCTGCCAGCGCGACACACCACAGCTGGAAAGCAGCAGGCTGCTTGGGTTAAGTGCTGTTCCTAAGCTCTGTAAAGTTTGTTGCATGGGAATCCCCAGAGGGTAAGAGGGAGGGAGAAGCTGGGCGGGGGGGGGGCGGGGGGGGGGGGGGGGGGGGTGTTGTTTGCCTGGAGCAGTAATGAATGTATTTTTAGTGGAAGGGAAGGGACATCTCTAGTCGTGGGATAACAGCTGCACAATTTCAAAATTCCTCTGACAAGATGTAGCCAATTCCAGGGCTGCATGGTTTTGTGATTTTTTTTTTTTCCAAGCTTCAAGTGCCTTCGGCCAACCTCTTGCTCCCCAAGTGTTCTTTTCAAAGCACAGATGCTGTTTTGCTGTGTTGATTAGCTCTGAATGTAAGCAGCTTCTCTGCTACCATCCATGCTTTGCCCTGAGCCACCCCTAGGCATTGATCAGGACCCACCACTTGCTGGAGAAACCTTCTCGTTTCCCAGGATTGGCTGAATCCCTGCCTGATTTCGGGAAGATGGACTTAAATGTATTTTGGGTGCTGGGAATTGTGTGGTTGACTCCCTCACCCGCTCCTCCTTTTCCAATTTGGAAATGCAGTTGCGGAAAGGAGACTCAGGCCTGCCAGGTCATGTGTGGAGCCAAGCTTTCCCAAGGTCCTTCGGCAGGGATTTCAAGTGTGTGTGTGATCTCCGTTCTGTGCTGTGCCCAGAGAAAGCAGCACCTCCCCGCCTTTGTTTTGAACTGGCATTGGGGTAGGAGCATGAACCTGTGGGATTCACTATTTCATTAAGAGACGGAAAGATTTCTATGGCTTGTTGGAGGGAAAAAATGTTTATTTGCTGAGAGGATTCTGGGGACGGAGGGAGAAGGAGCGCTGGATAAACACTGGGAGACCGGAGCTGCTGTGGTCTGCCTGCGGACACATGGGGTCAAACACAGTGTGGGACCCACACTGGACAATGTGGGAATCCAGCTATCTGCTTTCCATGCTGAGCATTACCAAGTAAAGGAAATTGCATTGAAATGTCAAACAGTTGCCTTGATTTAGGTTTTTAGAGAGAAGAACTGGTGGAGTTGGCTCAAGGCTCACGGTAACCTGTGAGGCCTTGGGAACTGGCTGATGTTTGCAACAAACTGAGGGCTCTGGCTGCACTGTCAGGTTCTTACCGTGTTGCTTACCAGCTCTTTCAGCAGATCTTGGAGGATTTGTTGCTAGGAGCACAGGCTTGATCGAGGCGTGTCAATATCCTCATCACTGAAGTTGCCTTCGGTGTGTGCATTGCAGTAGTCAGAGCACTGTCCTTAGCTCGATTTTATGAGGAACTGACACAGCGTCAGCTTTCTGGGCTGCTGAGGGAAACTGCTGGCCTTGTCTCTGTTCTTTAAGGAAGTTTAGTGATGACTTCTTGGACTCCTTGAAGATGCTGTTGTGGGGCAGAGGTGCTGTGCAAGGGAACGCCAGCCTGGCCTCTGCAGTTCACTCACCAACATACTTCCTCAGAGCCTACCTGAACGTGGACGTGGGGCCAGCAGCCCTGTGCCTCCAAGTTCTTTGGTGTCGTTCGGCTTGCAGATCAACTGCGAGACAGGCCAAGCAGTTCTCTGCTAGAAGCCTGTTCCCTTGGCACAAAGGAGGAGGTACCTCAGCCTTCGGTGAAGGAGCCAGGGCAATTTTTACCATCAAGAGTCAGAGCAGTGTTGCCAGTTATCCAGGCTGTGAGATCCATGTGCATAGCCAAGTGGGATGGTGGAGTTGGAGGTACACGAATGAAAGCTATGTTAATTTCCTTGCTTTTCTGTAGCCTAGTCACTGCCTAAAGGAAAGAGGAGGGAAATAGACGGCATGCAGTGGTACCGTGGAGTCCATGCTGTGCTGGGTGGGTTCTGCACAGCAGTTCAAAGACCCATCTGAAGAAGCATGTGCCCTTTCTTGCTGTCTTCTGGGGCACTGGGCCGTTGTTTGTGTGTCAGGGGCTTGTTGAATGATATTGGTGTAATTCCCATTTTTTCCTCTGCTTTCTAGGTACAATGGCTTGGTGACTGGCTCTCGAGCCAAAGGTATCATTGCCATCTGCTGGGTGTTATCTTTCATCATTGGCTTGACACCAATGCTAGGGTGGCACAAGCGCTCCCAGATTGAAGAGCTGGGTACTAATAAGTCCTCTCCCATCAACTGCAGCAACAGTATGGTGGTGTGCCTATTTGAGGCAGTGGTCACCATGGAGTACATGGTCTACTACAACTTCTTTGCCTGCGTATTGTTGCCCCTCCTCCTCATGTTTGGTATCTACTTGAAAATCTTCATGGCAGCCCGGCGACAGCTCAAGCAGATGGAGAACAAGATGGTACACGGGGAGCGCTCACGCTCCACTTTGCAGAAGGAAGTCCACGCGGCCAAGTCTTTAGCCATCATTGTTGGATTGTTTGCAGTCTGTTGGCTTCCACTACATATTATTAACTGTTTCACCCTTTTTTGCCCTAATTGTGCCCATGCTCCCCTCTGGCTGATGTATCTGGCCATTATCCTGTCTCATGCCAACTCAGTGGTAAATCCTCTAATTTATGCCTACCGGATCAGAGAGTTCCGATATACCTTCCGCAAAATCATCAGCCAGCATATCCTGGGCAGGAAGGAGCAGTTCAAGGCAGGAACAGCCAGCATTAGGACTTCGACCCATGGCGGGGACGGCGAGAATGCCAGCATACGAATCAGTGAGTATGCGTTAGAGGTATACACCAATGGGGAGATTCCCAGGGATCCTGAAAAGCAGGACTTGAACAAATGCAAAGCTGTCTTGGAATGGCACCAGAATGGGAATGCTCTGGACATGGAGACGAATGGGCATCTCCCGCATTCCTGCAGGAATGGAATTCTCTCAGATGCATGCATGAACAGGCAGCTTCACAGCGAAGAGCTAATTGATGCCCAGGTGTCTTACTCGGATCTAGAAAGCACAGCCTTCACAGCAGCTGATGTTTCCTGATGAGTCCTTTGAAGTCTTCCTGGTAGAATTATTTTATTTTCCAATGGGTGGCCTCTGCCATGGCAGAAAGGGAGTCTGGGGGGCGGGGGGAGAGGTGTGTATTCAGATTGCTGTGGAGAAAGGGGTCCTTACCCAGGACTCTTGGGAGGACCCTAAATACTAGACTGGAGAAAAGCCAAGAGACCATCGAAGTGGACTAAGAAAGGAGAGACACGCTACCCATCGCTGACCTGTCATCAAGAGCAGTGCCAAGGTCAAAGATGGCATTCCAAGGTCGGCACTGGGAGACTCTCATGATGCAGAGCATATCATAACGTTATGCTGTACTGTGTGTCTGTGGTTGTACGTCAGTTTTGCTGTCTTTACCAACAGAAATAAAACCATGGCTGGAAGTATTCACTTAATTGCAAGGAGCAACAGGGAGGGGCCTCCAATTATTTGGCCCTGAAAAAATGGAAGGAGGATAGCAACATCTATTGGTCAGGAAGGATGCCAGCAGCTGTTTGGAGGAGGAATTTACCTGAGAGGAACTTTGGATACCTTCAACTATGACATTTTGTCTTTCAGTTCGTGTTTTTAAAGCTTATACTGCAACAGGTTGCTTGGACACTTTTTCTTGTCTTGTTTAGATTCCATTATGTTAAGTTATAAAGATGGGCAAGAACTCATATTCATTCCCTGAGCGCTCAGTGTTCCAGATGCACAAGACAAATATAACCTCATAGCTCTCCACTCTGTCAAACAAATAATGAAAACAGAGACCGTAATATGGAGTTCCCTTAGCAAAAGGGCTGTTAGCAGGACATGGTGCTCGACCTTGCAGTGGGCTGTGTTACCAGGGCTGGTCGTGCCCCAAGGTGGTGTGGGGAGCTATCAGGAGGGAGGTGTCCGCAGGCTGGTGGGCACTGTCTGGCTACTGCTTTTTCCCTCTGTGTCTATGCTTGTCCTGGGATCCCAGAATGCAAATTATCTCCGTGGTCCTAAGTTTTCATCCTCACTCAAAATGCTGTGGGATGGGATTTGTTTTCTCTTTTTTTTTGAGGGTAGGGGGGAGGAAGGCAACGTGGGATGGGACATACCTATTACTTAATTCTGGAATCCCCACGAGCTCTATTTGAACACCTTTTCTCCTGTGATTTCAGTTGTTTCCTGATGTGCTTTACTGTGAAGCCTGATGTGCAGAGGCCAGCAGATCTGGGTCTGTCTGATTAGAAGATGCTCCTGCTCTGAGGAGCTGGCAGCAATCAGTAGTAGCGGAAATCTGCTTAGAAACTACAGTAGTCTGTGTAAGAGAGAGGCAAATCTTCTGCAGCAAAGGTATGCACTGATATGCTTTGTTGTAGAGCAGTTTCACAGTGGTTTGGTAACTTCCTGTATCACTTGTTAGCTCTATCAGTATCACTTGTGGTAGCTCAAGGATGGCAGAGTGCCATGCTAGCTTGTATTCTACCTAAATCTTGTCCAGTCTTTGTTTCAAGGACAAATATTCCATGCCCAATGCCACTAGCCTTCTGGGGAGACAGGCAAGTCCTACTAGACATGGTCCTACAAGAAGGCTAGAAGTCTGGTAATTCCAGGGATCTGGACTTTTTCCATAGCTGAAAACGTCAGAGTTATCAGCCCACAACCCTGGGTCCTCCTCATGTCCCTCCACTAATGTTTCAGAACCCAAATAGTCTCATTTTCAGGAAGGAAAGGGGAACTGAATTTTGATATTTGGGGAAGAGCACATTAGGTTTGTGTGTTCTCGTTCCATGTTTGTTTTAAATATTGTGAAGTATTAAAATGAAAGTCAGTTTTATTTGAAGAAGCTTTTCTTTTTTACCAGTCTGTCTTCATGAAGGTGGGGAGTGGTTTAGAATGTTGAATGTGCTCAAGTATGTAACTGCTCTAGGCTACCACAAAGCTTACTGTGAGATGGATAAGAAGATGTGGTTGCCACCCCCATCCTTAGCAGGAAGACAGGCAAGTATGAAGAACAATAGACTCCACAGTTCAGCTGAATCGCTGCTTTCTTGGCACGGCTGTTCCACGTAGTCTTAACGTCAGAGGAGTGGATTATCACTCCAGCACCACTAACAAACACTAAGCTATTTCTCTGTGACTGACATTGCAGGTAGTTCCTTTGTAGGGTGTTTTGGAGTCTTGTTACTCACGGTCTTGATGGAATATTTCTGTAGGTTGTGTACGGGATGATTCCTCTGGCCTCCTGAAACAGCAGCAGAGGAATTCAGTCAGAAAAGTGGGGGTCTGAACTCTTTGGGCCTCAGCTGGGAGCTGAAATGTTTCTAAGAATAACACAAGATTACATCCGGTATTCATGTCAATAACAATTAGGTCCACAAAGAAGCAGAGCAGGGAAGGAAGTGTGGGAAAATACCGGCATTGCTCATGTGCTGGAACACACGCGAGTGCAGAAGTGTCTCCTGTTGAGCTTTAGTTGCCATTGTAAAGGGATATTTTATGCCATGTTGCATCAGACTTTCAACAGCTGATGTAGGTTGGTTGCTTTCTATTGTTTCCTGTGCTTCTTCGCACTCAATTATGGGAGTTGCTTGCTTGCTTGCTTGCCCCAAGAATCAAATTGATCTATGTTGATGTGACACACTTAAGATTGTCTTTCTGGAAAACTTTCCTGCCCAACCAGATCGCCATGCTCACTTACTTTGCGTTTCCAGATGTCTTGAAATCAGTTTCTGTCTCACTGATTGATGTGCCCCCCAAGTGTGTCCAGTTCCTTTCAACAGTAGCGATCTAGATGTGACATGAAAAGGGTATGTGAAGGGGCCAGGGGATGTGTGTAGGAGGAGGGTGTAAGGAGGCAGCATGTTTTATATAGAATTGGAAGTCTAGTCACAGGAAGGAAGAATGGCCAATTGCGCCACATGCTGTGTGCCTTCTGGCAAACATATGTCTGAGATGGACCTTCAGAAGATGTTTCCAAAGCAGTTGTTGGAGGGGGAGCATGAACCTTTTGAACAGAATTTTGGAATTCTTACTTGTTTCCTAGGGATCGTGATTTCAAGGCTTCCATCCTTTTTTTAAAAAAAGAAGTTTTAAGGTCCTATGAATGAAGTCTGCTCTTTTCTCCTTCTGCCAGTGCCCTCCAGTCTTAAGAGAAGTACCTCTGCCAAACCACACAGGGCAAGGATCATTTTAAAAAGTTAAATAATTTTTTCCTAACCTCCCACTCATATTATCCCCATTTTCTTCCTAGCTGAAGATGTAGCTAATGAAATAACTGTTCTCGATAAGCAAAGACGGTAACAAGACGAAAGGAAGAATGAGGTGACCATCAGGAGAGGCTAGAGAAGATCTCTTTGGGAATCCAAGGTGCAGTGGGTCCAAAAAGGAAGAGCTGGGGTAAAAAGAGGCTAATTTCATTGAATTGGAACATGTTACTAAAAATGGCTCACAACCCATAGAGAGAAGTGGTTCCTCATTTGGTGTGAGGGCATTCCATGAATTTCAGCATTCCCTTGAGACTCTTAGGCTCCAGGGTTTATTTGCTTTATAGGGTTTTGGAGAAAGTAAAATTCTGATCAGTTGCCAGGAGTAATTTTATCAAGAGTTCTTCTTAGGTCTGTCTTCTCTATGGGGAACTGCTTTTTGTGTGTGCAAATGCACTTACAGCTTTGTCCTGCAGTTTCCTCTTGGATCAGCAGTATCTCAAAGCTCTGTGCAAGCTTGGACTGCAGCTCTTGAACAGAGCTGAGTGAGAGGAGAAAGAGGCTGATGCTTGTTTGACAGAGGGCACTAGCAAAGGGTCATAGTAGGACAGTTGGGGTTGCTGTAGACAGAAAGGACTTGCCACTGGACCCAACTGGTGTTTGTGAGCTTATTGTGCAGATGAGCTTGGGAGTTACGTGGAGTAGTCTGAATCTTTGATCGTTCTTTGAAAAGAAGCTCCAGAGGATGCTGGAGGATGTAGGAAGGTCTCAAGGTGTGAGAGCAGACTGGAGTGTTAGGGTTAGATGGGAAATATTGGTGGGGAAGGAGGATTTGTAGGGTATGTGCTTGGGAGGATTTCGGGGGAGTGGGAATGTGCTGGGAGGAGCTGGGGATTGCACAGATAGTCTCAGGGGAGTGGGGCTGGCATGAGCCCAGGGCATGACTTGCTGAGGAAGGACTCTGGAAGGGATGCGTGGTCTCATGGCTCCTCGGGGTCACGGCAGAGAGGCAGCCTTGCCCCGATATCTGCAGAGGGTTGACTTTGTCTGGTCTATATATGACTGAGGTAGAGAGATTTTTCCTGGATTATCTCATTTTCAGATGCGTTGTCTCATTTCATGAGTGCGTTCAGGTGTAACAAAAGCCCTTCTGCTTCATGACCATGAGCAGTAACACCCCCCTCTCCCCCTCATCAGTTCAGCTGTGTTTTGTGGGAAGGACAAGCATGCTGTAATTGCTGTGGTGCATTAAATCTGCATGATACTCTCTAGTGGTGTTTGGTAGGTTTAGGTGCCTAATAGTCAGTTCTCTCCTGATCTGTTCTGGGCATCAGACTGCTCTGAGAAAGACCAAGGAGCTTTGTCTTTCTAGCCCTGAGCTTTTGGCCTTCTTTGCAGTAAAGCACATCAAGAGTAACTAAAATCACACCAGTTCCTTGTTTGCATGAGAGGTGACTGAACCTAACAGATTGAGAATCCCCAAAAGGGGACAGTGTTCTGTGTAACTCCGTCTTATTCGTCTGCTGGGACTCTTAACACAAGCATGCGTTGAATTCAAGACTGGAACCTGTTGATCTGAGAACATCCTTCGCTTCCCTCGTTCTGTCCCAGGAGCTGGTATTCCTGCCCCCGTCCTGTGGAGCAGTTGTCTCTCTGGTCTGTGAGTCAAGACACTATGAACACCCTGCTGCACACGCTGTCACTAGGAAACACTTACTCTTTTAATTTAAATGTTTTATGAATATAGTTGTTGTTTTCCCTCTGTTTGTCAGTTACCAGTGGGAGGGGAGGGAAAGGGGTGGGAGAATCTGTGCATGCATATGTATTTAAAGTGCATTGACCAAAGTTGTTTTTTTTATTTGTTTGTTTTGAATCTGTGAAATTTTCATATCTGTGAAGTCATCAGACTGCTGGGCAGTGAGGAGCCACTGGTGCTGCTGAGTCTGTCTTGGTTACATTTCTTAATAAGCATTAAAATAATAAAATATATTTGTAAAAGAGAGTGTGAGTGTATTTGTCCAAGGAAGATTCTGCTGGCTGACCCTGTTTTGTAAATACTTTTTTTATTATTTTATTAGCTTTTTTCCATAGATCTATCCCTGGCACTACCTGTTCTTTTGCTGAAGATGTTAACATCGACTCAGGTAACTGGAAGCCCTGCAACATCCCTGACGTCCTGGGATCTGTCATCTTGGCCATAAAAGTTTACAGCTGCGTACTGAACACAAGGTAGAGCACTGTGTTTGCCCAGAACACTGCAGCAGCAGAAACAGTAGCATTACATAGTGGGACCTGGAGGAGATACCTGGAGCACAACACTACCTCGCCAGCTGTGACTGGAACATCTCATCCCTTTGGCTCTCCTTCCACACATCAGACATCACTGTAACACCACAGCTACTTCAGCCCTCTGTCCTGTCTGCCAATGCTGCTCAGACTGAGCTAGCCCCAGCCTGATAGCCAGATTAGTCTGGAAATGGAGGCAGTGAATTTAAATGCTACTGTGGTGCCTCTCAGGCCAATGTTGACAAGAAGCAGCAGGAACAATTTCCAGCTTTTCACAGCTGGCAGCTACTAAATGTGTGTGGGGAGGTTAGTGAAGGTCTGTGTGATCCAGGAGCATTTGGAATTGGGAAGCGTTGAAATGAAAGTTCACCAGATAACCATCAGCTACTGGTCATTCCCTCTTTCAGTTCCCTTTGCAGCTGGGCTGGAGGCCCTGGTTCATGGAGAGGTGCTGGCACCCTGGTGCTCTGCAGCCAGCTGTGCCTGAGCTGTTCAACCAACTGTGTAATTGAAAAGCTTTTTGATTTTTTTCCCTTCTTTCACAAACACTGTGCGTTTTGTTCTGCAGCATCAAAGGCCAGGAGCTGGGAGGAACAATGGGTGTCTGCAGGAGCTGCGGGGGAACAATGGCCATACCTGGCCCAGGGAAGAAAGCGAGCACTTGGAAGAACAGAGAGAGCTCCCAGTTTAACTACACAATTGGCCTCATCTGGAAATCTAAGTTCAGAGATCTACACCTTGGCTTGGTCACCCAGAGAAACTAGACTTTTCAGGGCCTTTGCTGTAGCCTGAGCTGAGGGACAATACAGCTCGATAGTGCAATATTTACTGCGGTACTGGGGAATTGATGACGCTTCTGAATGTTGAAGTAGGATGGAATAGTGGAGGATGGTGACTTTCCTGCAAATGGGTGGATAATCTTTTTTGGCTAAAAGGCTTTTTTCAGCATTTAAAGCAGCAGGATCTTCCTTGTCACTTGTGCCCCCAAACAGGAAGCCTTTGCTGCTAAGAATAGCGCATACAAGTGCCTGCTGTGCTTGTAGTCATGTATTTCAAGGAGAAATGTTGATGAGTTAAAAGCTCTGAGGATCTTTTCTGTGGCCCTGTGGACCTCACAATTTATGTTCATAGGAAAGATTCCCAATGTCTTGCATTTGACTAAAGTGACTGAGTGAGATTCCCCATGTATTCATTCAGGTCAGGGAGAGAGAATTCTGCCAGCTTGGATCCTGGGAGGAATCCCCCTCTGATCCCTGAAGTTAGATTAAGCGACTCACTGCAGGTTGGAGTCTCGCTGAATAGTAAGTGGAGCTGTATTCTTCTTACCTTCATGTCCCCTCTTCAGTGCCATTCTAAGAAAAAATGCGATGCTGCTTGAGTAACGGAGAGGTTTCCTCAGATATGACCCAGGGGATGGGACTGTTAGGTTTTGGGCTGGAAGGTGCACCGCTCTTGTAAGCAGCATCATTGCTCTGCTGTGAGGCTGCAGCAGTCATCAGTGAGATTCTGCTGGGTGACAGTAAAATACTACCCACATCTCAGAAAACCAGAAATTTGTTTTGAAAAGTGGCGTCCTTGCAATGCATCAAACCAAATGATCTAAGCCAAGTCTGGGGCTGAGAGTAGTGTGGTGATTTCTCAGAAAGTGAAAGGCAAGGACTTGGAAAAGAGGTTTCAGTCTGCAGGTTCAGAGTAAACTGTGTAAAGATGAGGTTATTTGGAGTGCAAATCCATACTGTGTGGTCTGAGCTCAATGCACTGAACTCCAAACCTGGGGCTGTTCTCCTGGGGACTGTCCAGCTGCACTCCAGAGAGGTGACTGCAAATTCTGCAGAGCCCTGGGCAGTCTTTAAACGTGATAGCATGGACTCTGACAGCACTGGAGCTGCAATCACTCTGGCTGTGTTTGCCAAGGATTTACCTGGAGCCCTAGGCAGCTCAGAATTTTTGTCTTACCTATTGCAAGGAGGTTAGATAGCAGCTCAGAATGACAGTGAAGAAAGTCCATGTGCACAGGGTATCTTGCTGCCTCAGCTGTTGGTGAAGTCGTGGGGTCTTTGGCGTTGGTATTAGTCTGGGATACTACTTCCAAATGTGGGGTTAGGCATGTCTTGATTGGATGCTTCATGTTGCTGGCACACTTGCAGCTGCATCATTTGGGCATTTGGCATCATCTGGGCTGTGACAGTCTCATGTGCCTGTGCTTCACGGTTTCAAGGGGCGAAAGACTTGTGTGGTGTGGGGATCATATCTAGGGGAGAGAGGGGGAAAAAGCCTAATAAAGAAAGAACTGAGCAGCCTGGATCAGTTCTATGAAGAATGCAAAACAAGCTTGGGCTATCTCAGGGTAAGCTGCACTCGTAGTGCCTCTTGAACCCATGTCCTGTTATTGTTGGTGTGGAACATAAGGGTCTGGGCCAATGAAAACAAGGAAGGCGGCTTGACAGACACAGATTTTATCTTTTGAGATTCGTCATGACCTTTCTAGTGTATAATAAATAAAGTTGACTCAGGAATTGGCAAGTGCCCTATAACATGCAGTCCTGGTGTCGGGACTCGGCAGAATGTTCTGCTTAGCAATGCACTCTGTTAGCTTTGTTTGCCAAGTTCCTATTTTGGAGGTGTGCTGAAGGGCTGAACAGTGGCAGATGCTGAAAGCCTTCTGCAGGCAGGTGCACTGGACCCAGCATCTCTGGCCATGCTGATCCAGGCTGGATGAAGGTCGTTTTGAATCCATGCTGATACAACCCTTTGCTGCTGGGCCAGAGAAGGAAAAGGAACATCTTGCAAAGTAAGAACGCTGTTTGCAGTGGGGTGAATTCTGAGGCAAGGAGGACTTCCATCATTTTGCATTACTTTATAACCCTTCAACCATTTCCGTCAGCATTGAAAAGTATTGTTTCCTGTGGTAATGTCTTCAGAGCAGCCCTGCCATGCGCACTGGGTCCTGTGATATTAAACATCTCCATCATCCAGAGGATGTGGCCAGTTCTGCAGGCTGATGGGAATGGTAGGTGTGAGACTTGCCTGCTGCCCGGTGAATCCCTGCCGGACCATCTCTGAACTGTGGCTGTGAGCAATCGGTCAGGTTTTCTGAGCTAGCACTGGTGTCAGGGGCTGATACACAGTGCTCCTCTGAAGACAACTGGGATTCATTTGCTGCTGAACTGAAGCTGTTCTGTGATAGCAACATATCAGACTGTGAAGTTATTCTGCAGAGCCAAAATGCACTGGGAAGAAAGGGATGAATGTGTGTGTTCCCAGCTCCAGAGAGACCATGGGGGGAGAGCTGCAGTCAAATCACAAAGATTATGGCCGTATCAAATGCAGAGCCTCAGGAGGGGAGCACTCAGCACTGGCACTGAGGTGCTGGGTGGGCTGCATGAGCACTCAGCACCTTAAAGTAAGGGACAACTGGTTGCTTCATTTCTGAGGTGCCTGCCATTTGGGAGCAGGCCAGTATTCCAAGTGTTTCCTGCCTTTCTTTATATTCATGCCAAAAGCACTAAGAGAAATAGGGTGGAGACAAAAAATCTCAGACCCTCCTCAAGATGATCCTCTAATTCCAGAAGGATCAAAATGCTAAAGGTTGCATTAGAAAAACAGAAATAGTCTTTTCTCCCACCATTGGTAACTCAATGCCACAACTAAAGCTGAGAGTCAGCTGCTTGTTCTACAGCTGTGTCCTTTCTGAATTCATGAGAAATAGCATTTTGATTTCCTTCCAGAGGAAATATACAGTAATATCCCGAACTTGCACTGAGGCCTTCCAGTCTGCAGAACTAAACCATGTAACGTTCATCTGCAACTGAATTAAACCCAAGATCCTTTTTTCCTTATGGATTGAAACAATGCTTGGAAATCAAGGCTTTTCATAACAAATCTTTACATCCTGCTTTCTCTGAGCACTTGCTTCCCATGCCAGTTCCCTCCTGTCCTAAGTTCTCCGTTTGCAGACAATCCCACCTTTGCAGTATGCAAGACCCAGGCAGCACAAAAAGTTTAAGATGCTGGGGCTGTCTGTCCCTTTCCCATGGTTCAGCACTACCTGGACTTTCAAAATAATAATAATTTAAAAAGTGTGGCATCAATATTCCTGTAGATTTTCACTTTAGGGGGGCTGGGGGTGCTCTCTGCAGGCTAACAGCAGTCTCTGATTCCCTTGCAGGGGGATCTTTAGATCAGCGTTTGGTCTGGAAGCACCATGTGGGACATGATCCTCCCAGGAAGAGTTCAATGCTTTCCTTCCCATCAAAAATATGAGGCTGCGTTCTGGGAGTCAGGATGTCAGTGACATGGATGACACCGAATGCTGAAGCCTACATGTGAATTAGGTCTTGGAAGAGGCTGCGCTCCGACTGCTGCGTGGACACGTTCGCGCTCTCCGAAGGGAGGTCCTTGCGCACGTAGCCACGTGTTTGGTGTTTTCCAGGTGGCTGCGTTCTCTCTACGCCGGATGTATGCCAGTGCTGTAAAACGTGTGTCCCTCTTCTGCTTCCTCAAGAGATGCATCTGCTGGTGTCAGCTTCCAGGTAGGACACACAGGAACCTGCTCTCTTTCAGTGTCTGTGGCCTTTGCCCTCTCCTGGTAGTCAGGCATCCTAAGGAAATCAGAAGTGACCTAAGGCTGTTTTTGCTGAGCCTTGGTCACTGCTGCAGATGGAGAAGTAATGGCAGTTTTCCAGCAGGTGAGACCCTCCAGGCCAGATAGCCAGACAAGAAAAATAAACACAGGAAATAGCATCCATGCAGTAAGATAACAGAGAAACGAGAGGCTGGGAGAGCTTTCTGCTGTGTGTCAGGGGACACGCAGAGCTTGGAGCTCTCTACCAGGAGCAAGTAAATGTCAGGCCTTAACATGAAGGAAGGAATTACATTCTGGATGGAGAGGAAAGCAGAAAAAAAAGGAGTTTCTGCTTTGGCCAGGCAGAGCAGTGGTTGCCCTCTAGGGATGGGGTCTGTGGAACAAAGATCTTGGGCCTTTGGGGTGAGTTCGTGCTTGCTCAGGGCAGGGGTTGATCAGTCTCCACCTGAATGTTACTCTCATCTTTCTGTCCCAAAAGCAGTTCTGAAGGTCACTGTGTTGGTGGACACTATTGGTCTCACCTCTAAAACCCATTCCCCAAGTTCCTCCTGTTGGCCTCTGCTGTGCCCCGTTCCCACAGATCCTGGGGGTTTATCAGAGCTTTATCCCCGGTGGTTTGGCTGGGTGGTGGTGTGGTGAGGCATCTGCTGGCTCCATCCTGCGCTCAGCAAGATGGAGAAGCCACCTGTGGTGCCCAAAATAGCCTCTGCCTGGGCAACCCAATCCAAATGGTGTTGATAGTGGTGGGGGATTCCCATGCCTCATAAAGAGGCTTTTGTTGGGAAGGATCTAAGCAGAGCTCCAGGCCTTGCCAGCTGTGGAGAGGAGCAGATGGATCTGCAGTATAAAAATAGATTGAAACAGACTTGTTCTGCCTCCTTTCTTCGCCCATACAGTCCCAGAGGTGCCTGGTCATCTGAACCAGAGCGGGGAACTGGGTGCTTTGCAGCTGCCAGTCCGCCTGGAGCCCATTAGCTATTGTCAGAGACAGGAATTTATCTCTCTTCAGTCCCATTCCCCCTACAGCTGCCATGTGGACAATCTTGTTTGCACACAGCTGCTGGCAGCATGTTACATCCCATTTCCCTGGGGCAGTGCAGGCAGGAGAGTGGGGCGTTTCTGTGAGACGCTGTGTTCCCAAACTCTGCCATTCCTTGCCATGAGTCTGCCTGTGTCTTCTCCGTGAGATCTCTGTATGGCACCTGAGGAAGTGCCTTGAAGTCATGTCAGTTTGTCATGGGCAGAGGTTTCAACTGGTTGATGAGTAGATTTTGCAGATCTGTGTATTGCACATGGAAATCTCACCTTTTTTTTTTCCAACCCTAGCTACAGGGAGAATGTTTTGGAGCTCTTTGATCTTCACTGCTGCTGCAGGTGACTTGACTGCTTGTTCCGATGCTGTAAGTTCACACCAAAGCTCTGTAGCTAAAACATCCCCCAAGTGCACCTGAGGCTCACTGAACCTAGTCACTATCCCTGGTCTCCCAACCCTGAATTTTGCACCATGTGGATGAAAATGGGATGTCCCCCATGGGTGGCTCCTGGCCAAGGTCATCCTGGCACTTTCCATCAAGGCTTAGAGATTTTCCAGCTATAGAATATGATTCTATTGCTGTATGAAAGGAATTTGAAGCTGCACCAGTATTCAGAACAGACTGGATCTGGTCCCTCTGTGTTGTGCCTGCAGAGCACTGCCAGCCCTTCAGTCCTGAAGGTGTGTGCTTGTATTCAACCCCCTCCACCGCTTCTTGCTTGGCATCCCCACTCCATCCCCTCCTGCTAACTGAATAAGGATCACATGGATATTTCCTGGATGAGCTTTTGTAACGCACTAATTCGATACACTCAGGGCATCTTCCTGTAATGAACGTTTCTGAGGTAATTGAAGGTGAGGTTGCATGGGTGAGGGGGAGAACAGGGCAGGACTGCTGGCAGAGGTAATTGGAGGAACAGAAAAAAACCCTTTTGTTCCTGTAAATCCCGAGTTTGTTGTGTCTCTCTGCACTCCCTGTCTACCCAGCTTCTACTTGTGCCATGTCTTGAAGGTGGCTCCACTCTTCTTTTCCTTTTTTTTTTTTTGAGGTATTTTTTTCCATTTCATCTTATGCGTCTGTTCTGCTGCTTTGTTCTTTTGGCTTTTCATTTCTTTGCTTGTTTCTTCCCCTCGATGTTCTCCTGCTTCCTGAGAAACTGATTGCTGCAGTGTGTGAAGGAGAGGCACTGGCCATATCTGTCTGCACCAGCACCCTGTTACATTCATAGAATCACAGAACGACTTGGGTTGGAAGGGACCTTAAAGACCATCTAGTTCCAAACCCCCGCCATGGACAGGGATGCTGCCCACTAGATCAGGTTGCACAGGGCCTTGTTCAACTTTTTGGAATATTCCAGCTGATCCTCTATGTCTTTGAGGGACCCATATAGGAGCAAGAAAGGGAGAGGGAGCAGGGAACAGCACCACTGGGAGAAAACGGCTCAGAGACTGAGAAGCTGGGTGAAGAGGGGGTGTGGAGGCAGGCAGGGCCATCTCGAGAAGTTTCCAAGAGGCAGCAGAGCACGGCTGTAGAGGTAACTGCTCCTTTGCTTGATGCTTTGCTCCTTCCTGCCCTCTTTTTTCCTACCTTTCACCCCAAAATCACATCTTGAAAGATGTAAAGAAAAAAAAAAAGGTACCAGCTTGAAAGCACTCGTCAGCCCTTTCTGGGAGGCTCCCCATGCCACAGCAGCCCCAGCACCCCCGTGGTGCCATTTTCTGCTGTGTCCATGACTCCTACCAGCTGCCTTCCCCGTGCTCCCTTCCAGCTGCCCACTGGTGCAGCTGTGTCCGTCCCACCAGCACATGCCAGTCTCAGTGGATCCTTGTTCCCAAAAATCAGGGTGAAGTCAGCTCAGAAGATGGCTTCCTCCTAGCTTTCCAGGTGCTACTACACCTTAAATCTTCAGTACACCCACTTTTCCTTTACATATGCAGCTTTTTAGCCAAAGGAAGAGGCGGCACATTGGTCAAGCGGAGGGAAGGCTGCCGGCCTGGCTCCTACGACAGTTTCTGTGTGGGACTGCTCTCCTCAGGCACAGACCCGTGCTCAGTAGGTGCTGGGAGCCAGGAAGCAGCAGCAACACTGAGCTTTTCCACTGATTTGCAGCATTTCCTTCGGCTTGTCTGGGGGGCAGAGAAGGGCTGTCCGAAGGGCTCATCTTCTTCTAAGCAGGATTGCTGGACTTGCAGTGTAGAAGCTATTGCTCTGATGTTGGAAGCACATGGTGACAGACAGGTAACTTCTGGGAACTGGGTTTCTCCTCAGAGACCTAGAAGCTCTGGGCTGCCAGAACCACAGTCACCGTGCTACCAGTGATGTGCCAGTGAACAGACTAGGAAGCATCTGCCGTGTCTTTCAGTAGTGCAAACTTGACATTTCACCCCTGCCTGTTTCTTTCTTTAGCTCCTTAACATTTGGTATTTACAGCGATGTTTTGGTTACTAACTTGATTGGAATCAGCTCCCACAACGCCCATCTCGTCTCCAGCGATTGTCCAGAGAGGTCTCCCAGCCTCACGGGGAGCTCGGTGTCACACCCACGTGCAACAGATGGGAGGCCGTCACAGGACAGAGGTGGGAGGCAGCCGCCTTCGGGATTATCCAGCAGCATAGCAGAAAAGTTAAGACCAAAACCAGCGGCTCCAGGGCACAGTCCAGGCCTCTCTCCTGTCTCTGCATCCCCAGCAAAACTCCAGATTCAAACCAGAATCTGAACTAAGCTGCTTTGATAGCTGTTTCCTACCTGTGCCTGATGGTGTGGGCTGTTAACAGCCAGGCTGTACAGCTGGGGAAACAACTTCCAGAATGTGGCCCTTCTTAAGCCCCGGATTTGGGCATGTAACTTGGTGTAAGAATTCAGCAGTGTTCGTATTTGCTGAGAGTCATTTCTAACTTCTCTTTGGTTGTAGGACTCTGCCAGGTTTAAGTCCGATGCTTGAGGGGGAGGACAGAGAGCACAGAGAGCTCCCTCTGCTGTCTGTGGACTTTCAGGTTCCCAACTAATTTGGTCCCCACTATCGATCGAAGAGTCCCTGAGCAAAAAAAATTAAAAGGAGCTAGTGAAGAGATGACATCATCTGAGCCAACCAAGTCACAAGTAAAGTATCTGATGAGCTATATAATGGGCAGAAAGCTTTGAAAGTGTATAGTCCCACTCAGATTAAATGTTTTGCCAGGATGGAGATGACTTCGGAAGCTGTTCAACCTATAGATCAGTCTGTAAAGGACCTACATCAAATGCAATTGTTGCTGATAATATGCAGGGCCTGATGCATCTCACAACACCTGTGAGTAGCTCTGCTGGCTTCTGTGGCACTGTGGTCACAACCTGTGTGTGACCGCGACTTCAGGTTTGTACCCAGCCAAATAAACCATCGAGAAGGGATGATCATTGCTCTTTTGGTGCTCAGCAGAGGATGGACTAAGCAGGGCAGGGAAACTCATGCAAGATGTCCATCCTGGTTAGGTAATACCTGTGCTGTGTCGTCCTGTGAGGCGAATGAAATGATGAAGTAAAATCCTGCTCAGTCTGGGGCAGAAAGCTCAGGTCTGTAAAGCAGCTTGTTCTGCTGATTTCTTGGTCATTCACTTCAGGCACGTTTCCCCACTCTTAGATGAAACGATGGAAATTTGGTTGCCTTCACCAGGATGCTCCTTCCTGAGGTGACTTTACCTGACGACATAAAGTCTAAAGCCCTTGGGAGGTTCTAAGAAGTCAGGTGGGAATGGAGCAACCATGAAGGATTTTTCAAAGCAACTATGAAACCTAAGAGCAAAAGTGCCTCTAAATAATCCAGTCATACTCTGAATGTTGGGCTTATTAAGGTTACTAGCCCAGGTCCTTATTTGTTCTGGTGTAGACTGAAAACATTCTGGCTAGTTGAATGGACAGCATCTTGCCAGAACGCACACAGCAGGGCACTTCATATTTGTGAGGCCTGCTTTTTCTTTTGTAGGCTTGTGCCTATCATTTGCTTTCTAATTTTTTTCCCCAGCTCTCCTTCTGTGTAGGACACATGTTGGAGTTGTGAAGAAGACATTTCTGTGTTTCTCAGCATAATCAATCCTTTGTTATGGTATTTCAACTAGGTGCCCCTGAAGGGTGAGCAGCTCTGGTCAGGAGCAACAGGACTTTCTTGCTCTGACTTGCTGGCCTGCCAACTCATAGAAGTGCTATTTTTCTCCACCTCCGGTTAAACTGCTAACATGTCCCAGCACGCACGAAATATGGAGGCTCAATAAACCCAGAGGGCTCACTGTTAAATGAGGTAAGTCATTCCAAGAGACCCGGAATTAGATGGTTTTCAGTGCCTCTCTCTGTTTGTCACGGGTCAGATAGTAAGGTGATGTGGCTGAACCCTCTGTAGCATGGCTGGAAGTCACTGTGCTGTGGTTCTCTGTAAAGGCCCAAGAACAGCCGCTGCGCTGCTCCCTGTGTCTGATTGATGCTGAACCATCAAAAAGATGTTTTCTGTGGGTTAAACTGAGCTCTCTGCATACAAGAAAGGAAATGATCTTCTTAAATGTTTCTTTTGCTGCTAAGTCCAGCCCTTGCTTTGCTAGCATCTGTATGCATTGAACAAACCAAAAGAGAATACAGTTTAAAAAAAAAAGAAAAAAGAAAAGAAAATTAGACATAGAAATAAGACAAAGGAATAACAGAAAAAACAAGCATCAATTTGACAATGTGTTTGACTTTATCCAGACCATATGGAAGCTGAGAATTTTGAGCAGGCAGCTGAGAGACTACATAGTAGTCATTTCAGAAGTTTTCTTGGAGTATGAAAGTAACTGAGGACATACTTATAGGGCAAGTGTACGTGGTGACGGAATTTCTGTCATTGGCAAATCAGACACAGGAGGTAAGATTGGGATGAGAAGGTCTAAACTAGGAAGAGTTTTATTGCCTGGGACGTGAATAATTTTGTCTAATGCATAAGGAGATGGAAAGGTGAAGAAAGGCCACAGGCATACTAATTGTTTGCAAACTGCAGCATGTCATCTTTCCCTGTGCCCAATTACAGCCATTGTTTGGTGCAGGTAGCAATATGCGTGCATGTTGCATTCATCCATCTTTGTGATAGCTGGGTTAAATTGCACAATCATTACGAATAGCATTTGAAGGCATACCCTAATTGCTACTCCCAGCCCCTGCCCACTAATCTGTGGCTCCAGGGTCCAGGCTCTAACATTTTGAAACTGTGGTCATTCAGACTTTTAGAAGAGACCAAATAATGCTGCTGCTTTTTTTACCTTTTTATTACATCATTTTGCTAAATCATTGTGTTGCAAGTAAATGTTCTAATACTGGTATTTCAAGATCTTGTGATTCAACATGACTAGAGAATAGTTCTTTGTACCTAAGAAGGGAGGAATCCTTCCACTAAGATTGTGCTTCTAGCCTAGGGGAGAGCTTCTGAACCAAAAACTACAGCTTTGTGTACACAAAGCTTTCCAGGTAGTTTAGTAGTGGTTTCTAAAGAGGTCTTGCTTACAGTGGAAAATTACACTGTTAAAAGGAAGCTTTGGAGAACTGCAATAGTTAACATGAAATTAAGCACATAATGTGAAGGGGAAGAACAGAGATAGCATGAACCCAGCAGATGTGACAGTATATTGTATTTTTGTACAAGGAATGCGAGGGCCAAGTGAATCTCGTAAGTGTTGTGGTCCTGAGGAACGACAGTTGAACTTGACACTGTTTTGCAATGCTGAGCAGCCCTTTGATATAACTGCTTCTTCCCTCCCAAAGCCCAAACATCTGGATTTATAGTGACCAAAGCAATCCAGTGAGGAAGGAAATGAAAAATGGTACCCCTGTGTATTAGCAAAGAGGCTGGGCATGGTCTGAGTCACAGCACATTGTGAGAGACATTCTGGCATCCCATAACAACTGTCCCGTCCCACAATAACATCACCAGTGCTGCTCTCCTCTGCTGGGAACTGCTGGCCTCTCTGACTGCTTCTTAACATAAACATCTTTAAAAACCCCTCTGCCATCATCTGTAAATGATGATCCACCAGCCACTTCCAATGCAAACTACTGGTATTAACCTCTTACACTCTGCCCTACTATCAGTTTATTAATTAATTTTCTATGTTTTGGGTGCACATCTGTTCATTTTTACCTACCACTGCACACCTCTCTGGGGAGAACATACAGCCCATAAAAAAAAAATGTACTTAGAGGGGATGCAGGAGCAGCAGAGCTAACCACTGTCTGCCTGGGACATTTCTGGGTTTTGGTGCCTCCTGCAGGAGCCATATGGACCCTACTTGCATGTTTTCACCTCTGCTTGAAGTGTACTTGGAGTGATACTATTATGCTGGATCAGGGTGAGGAGGGGAAGATGGATGGGTAGGTAAGTGTGTATGTGCCCTTTGTTGATTTTCTGATTAACACAGGAAAAGGGGGCTGTGTTAGAGGAGCTTCACAGGGCACAGCCTGGCCTGATGGAGTTTTTGTTCTTTTTTTTTTTTTTTTGTATTATTCAGTTCCTGGAGCTGAGCTGATGCTGGTTGTTGTCATTATGCTGGGGCCCAGGAGTAAATGAGCTGTGTCAACATGTTTGTGAGTGATTGCCTACTGTTTTCCATGGAGCAAGAGATGTAAAAGGTATGTAAGTGGGTAGTAAAACATAGGTATGAAGCCTTTGCAGGCTCCCTTCTGCTCTGGAGACTGAATCATAGTGTGTGCTGGGAGAAGGTCTATTGTAGCATTGCCTTTTGTCAAGTAGTGCCTTTTTTCTGCCATTACCAATTAAGAAAAAAATGTCTCCTTTATTGTCACCAAGTGCTAAGAATAGCCTGTCTGATCAGTTACGTTGGATTTGGTAAGGATGCTTTGGGTTAGTGTTTTATGGGACAATGTGCTTTCTCATCTCTTCATCTGTGCAAGCCCCAGTTATCCATCACACACCTCTGCCACACTCACTCATTCCCTGTGCTTCTTTCTTCCCTTTGTGGGTGGACCACATCTTGCAGATGACTTGTCCAAGGAATATAAGTTACGTTTCTCTCCTGTTTACGTTTGTCCTGCTTGACTCTGGGGATATTCATTCCCTCACCAGTTAATTCCGAGATCCTGTGAAAATATAGGATGTGAGTTAGGTGGAAAACTCCAAGCATGCAAATGAAGAGGGCTATGTATTGTTTAATAATAATAATAATAAACATTTATTTCTGGGATGTTAAATGGAGAAGGGATCCTTGTTCAGGGTCTTTCTCACCCAGAGCTACATCTTGGAAAGGAGAGAAGTAAGAGCTAGTGATCATGCCATTGGCCAATGATTTTAAGTGTTCTGTCAGGAGATCCCACATTTATTTGGTATGGGCTCATTTGTGTGTTGACTGGTTGCCTCTGTCCCCATTAGTGGTGCTTGCTCTCCTTTTCCTCTCTCCTCTCCCAGCACCTTCTGCCCCTATCAAGTTTTAAATGACATCTTTTGACTAATCCTTGCTGACAATAGCTGCTTTAGCTTGTGCAGAAGTTGGGAAGGCTCCTCAGGCATGGAATGTTCAGTCCTTGGGGTCATGGAAACCAGCCAGGAATTTCTGCTCTTCCATTCCCAGGGGCATGAAGAGCCTGCAGAGGAAAATTGAAGGTGACCATTTCCTTGGCTGAAATGTCATTGACATGAATTTGAGATGTTTTTCGAGACATTTTAAGATGGAGAGAGCAGTTTTGGAAATGGCTGATATTTCGATGAAGAAGAGGTGATGGTTTCAAATGACAGTCCAACAATATAATACAGGAAATTGTTATTTGAAAAAAGAAATCAGACAATATCTTTTTCAAGACTTCAGAGCTTTTTTTGTTGTTCTCCACTTGTTACATGCATGTGACTTGTTCCATGAGAGAAGTTAAAAGGCCAGGTATAATTTCTTGTATGTATGAATACAAAGTGTCAGGATGGGCTAAAAGTTAAGTATACGCCGTATGATCACCCAGAATAGTGTATTGCTCTGAAGGATAAAGGAGGTGAGAGTGGGACTAGAGTTGTCTCTTTTCTATAAGACTGATATCTTAACAGCTCTCATGGGAGGAAGGACATGTTCAACCTAATAGGATAATGGAATAATATGTTGAACATATCAGCTTTGACACAGACCAGCTGGTGGCTGTAGACACAAATAACATAAGGAAAACAAATTTTGAAATGTTTGAGGAAACAGCTATATGCATGCAGTGCACTGTGTGTGGGGTGCCTTTTGCGTATGAAAAAAAGATGAAAGCTTCTCTCTTTGGCTGTGGGAGGATTGTCTCACTCATTCCTGGAAAGGACTAAATTCCATCCTTAATGATATTTGGGGCTATAAATTTAGCATGGTCTTCTCCTTTGGACCTACAGAACTCTGCACTGTGAGGTTGGACCAAAGGTCCTGTGTAGCATCTACTTATTAAGCAAAAAAAAAAAAAAGGGCAAACAAAAAACTCTTCTACGGTTATTGTTGGAAATTTTCTCAGAAATTACTGGTACAGCTATTGCTCAGCAGGAAAATCATCTCTACCACTAAGTCCTCCACAATCTCTTCCTCTCCTTTCTGCTTCCATAAGTCTTTGTGTTTCTAATCAATCTTGTCTTCTCTCTATAACTAGCTTCAATTCCAGTCTCCCTAGACTGATGTCCAGCAATTAAATAGACTTTTTATTTCTGCCTTTTTCCTTCATAAAGACACTGTCTGAGTTTTGGAGCTCAGTGAAATAACTAGGTGGAAGGTAATTACTCGGAGCTTTGATTTCATGTTCTCTACAGAGTTCAGCAGATGCTACTTCAGCTGCTCCGTTCTGTTCATGAGTGGATTATTTCCTTTGAAACTGCAAAAAACAGAAATGTACTTCTATTTCTAAATTAAAGCTCAGATCCTGATCTTTTTGCATGTCAGGCAAACCACAGCTAGTTGGTGGACGAATGCATAACCATATAGGTAGTATGGCTAGAAATAACAAGACATGAAAGTCACTATCAGTGATGCAGCTGCTAAAGAGCCTTTGAAGATGCAGAAGATGCCTTGATGTGTTGAAGAGGCCAGTCGTTCCTACCCTTGGTCACTGCAGATTCTCTCTGCCTCTCTCTGTCATTACGAATAAAGTTTTTAGCTCATGCCATTACAAGTCAGCAAACGTTTGTATGGGCTCAAGCAGAAGCATAGTAGAATGTGCTACACTCTTCATAAAAGCAGCTTCCTTCTTCCGTATTTGCCAGCAGCATGTCAGCAGAAAGTCTTGCTTTCTTTTGCAAGTACTTGCTTTGGTAAAAGGTACGCTAATGAGATATACTCCATTGAAGAGTTATTTCTGGCACAGTCAGAGCTGGAAGGAAGTCAGCATTACACACACACACTCTTTGGCCTGGGAAGGTCTGAGAACCCTTTAAGTACTTGGCTCAGAAATGGTTCTCTTCCTTTTATCTAGGAGATTTTTGCTTTCCTGTTAAGTTAATTAAGCTTCTGTTTTGTCTTCCTCATGCCCTTTTGCCAACATCTAGCTTTTTCATGAAGACGCTAGTTCAATAACCATCATTTATAGAGTCAAGCTTAGGTTACTACTGTTTGTCTGCCAAGTGCAGCTGCAACTCTCTGCCCGATTTCACATGTTGCTGTAAGCCAGAGATACTGGCCTTCACTAGACATATGTGCCGTTGAGGCCTCAATATTTCCTCTCCGTGAGCTGCCCTTAAAATGTGTCACGCTGGTTGTCTTCCCGCTTTTCTGAAAGAAGGGCTTGTTTACGCTGGGCAACTGATTTTGGATTGCAGTAGAGTTAGCAGTTCAAGTGGAGTATTACTTCTGATTAGCGCTGTGTATGCATTCTCTCATTTTGAAATAAGAGGATGTTTACTCAGAAACAAATTCCAAAGCAGATTGAGTTATTTTGAAGCAGAAGTTCACAGGCTAGGTGTCAGTCCAAGTCCCTGTATATAAAGCCCCTGAATGTCCAAAATCTTGAGAAGCTGAGTTCCTGTGTGTGTGGTGGTATGCATCAACTCAAGGGACAAATTCATCTGAAGCGTTGAAGCTACCTTTCCCATTTCTTAGCAAAATCTGTGCTCCCAAATCATGTTGCAGCAGAGCAATCCCATGGTAGCTCCCTTTCTCCTTCCCTTCCCTGCCACCCAAAGCATGCTGCAGCCCTGGTTATTTCTGGTGTGTGGGAACTGTGAGTTGAATAGTTGAGGTGTTTCAGTATGGGTGAATTATAGGAGCATGGAGAATGTTCTGGTTTTGGGCCAGACCATGCAATCTATACTGGAGATCTGGTTTTGATAGTGCTTGTTTATAGGTCCAATAAGTTTTCCTGAATAATCCTAATGGTAGAAAGGGTCTCATCCTTTTTGAGGACAGGCCTTGTTATAATTTCTTAGTTCACGCCTTGAATGCCTTCCTAGAAATGCAAGATGTTGACTGTTAGTGGATGTTATTATTCCTTTTGTGCTGCCAAGTGTGAAACCAGATTAACATAGGCCTTTATTGACTGCTGTATACAGGCTTTGATCTGCCTGAAGAATATTCAATGCCTATCCTAGAAGTTATCCATTAAGCATTCAGCTCAGTGGGCAGGTTGAAGAAATTTCCTTGTTGAGTGGGTTTGAATAGCATCAAACCCATACAATTGAGAGCCAGACTGAAGTATCAAATCATTTGGCCAAACTTAGCCAAAGCTGTCTTGCCTATAGAGTTATAGTTTAGGGGCCATCTAACAAGCTCTCTTGAAACAATTTACTTTTTTTTTTTCCTGAAATCCATTTCAGTGTTTTTTGGTTTTTGTTTTTGTTTTCCCTTAATGGCAGTAAGTGTCTCCTGCATTTTGCGTTGTTTTTAACTTTGATGGCTCTGAGGTAACTTTTGGGGATTACTTTACTTTCAAATCCTTAGTAGAGCTAAATGACTGAAAACTGACCTTTTCAGATTTTCGAAGAAGTTCCCACTGCTTTCTGTATGATACTCCTATCAACCCCATCAAATGCTTTTCCAAAGTTAGAGAGTTCGCATACAGCCTCAGCTCAGAGGGGAACTCCTTAAGGATGTTTAGATTAGCCATGCAATAGATTCAAACCCATCTTTCTCAGAAACAGGTTATTCATTCCTAAAGTAGATGACTGCTAATTCTGTTCTGTAACAATATCCTTGCCAGAGATCTAGTAGTATAAAAACATCACGTTCAAAGCTCTGCCTCTAGCTCCTTTTACACTACAAAATAACTAATTTCTGCAATGATTCAAACAAAAGATTCTTCTACTGTGAGAGAAAGGACATTTTCCTCTTCCAATATTATACCTAAAACTCATTCATTTTGGTGTAGACTACTACCCGCTTTGATGAAGGATTAGAACACTCTATTTATAGTAGGTGCTTAAAGACCGGGCTTCCTGGACCAGTGGAAAACAAATGCACCAGATTTTGTTCTTTTGTTCTTTTAATAAACTGTCCGTGAGGTTCTTCCCCTCCCCTCCTTTCCTGCTGGTTTACTTGCATTCTTATATATTCAGTGTTTTTCTCCTCTGTCTTTGTTCCAGTTTATCAGCAATTTACACACAGTTGTTTCCCAGACTCCATGATTTCAACAGCAAAAATAACACTGACCTTTTGAGCCCATGAGCAATCTTGATGATGGTAATTTAGCAGAAAGTTACAGTAATGAACAAGAACGCTGCTCTTAAATTTTAGATCATTAAATGTGCTTTATGAGTGTTTATTACTTTTTTAATGCACTTCCTGTGCACCAGGGAGACAGCTATATTACAGGGAAGAATGAAGTTTTTAATTGGCAAAACTGGTCAATTTGTGGATCTCTTCTAGTTTAAAGATGCATTTCCAGGTGTGATTTAGTCAAAGCAAGCAAGCAAAGTATTTCATGCTAGAAAGACAATAGTACTAACAGAAGGATTCTTCCAAAGGTAGGTTAACTCCTTAATAACTGTGAGCTGAGCTTTTCATGTTGAATTGGAGGGAGGGAGGCAAGGATGGTGACTGCAAACCTACGTTTTGCTTCCCAGACTTGGGGCTGGTTAGGGACTGCTTTGGTCCCAGGCATGCCAGAGAGCAGATGAAATGTATTGTCAACAATAAACTTCCTCAGTTCTTCAGCCACTTCCCCTTAACCAGCCTTCAGAATGGCAGGAAGCCAAGAGCAGATGACAAAGCCAACTACGTGAGGTTTATAATTTGGCTCTCATATTCCAGAGGTGATTGTACCTCTGGCTTTGGTAGTCCATGGGAAAGGCAGAGAACCCAAATGCAAATCCCAATTTTCCATCCGTATCAAAATTCTTTTCACTATTGTGGCTTAAATTTGCATACAGGCCAATTTCTAAAATTGGTAAGAATGCTTGTAAAGATTTAATTTAAGTAGAATTAGCAAAAGAGCTCTTCGTAAGCAGTTTATCTTACGGCCTCCCCCAGCAAAACCAAACCAACACAGTAATGTGTTAGTAGCAAGAAGTCATAGTATAAATGAGTGACTTCAAAACAGAGAATTTTGATTTTCCTACATCACAGCACTCCTAAAGCTTTTTTTGTATCAACCAAAGCAGGACAGAAAGGGAGTTTACTGTCTTCCTTCCTTTAGCTGTGTGTTAAGTAACATGAAGCTAGTGTGTACCTTCTCCCTATATTTTGGGTCTCCTCTCTTACTAATTACAACTTTTACTAGTTAGCCTTCACAGCCTGTTGCTTACATTTGAAATGTTTTGAATGGTGTTTGTCTGAAGACGATCATTTTCTATCTCAATATAAATGGAGGGGATCTGTGATTGAGATGAAGCAATGTAGAGATCTATTTTGCAGTATATCAGTCCTTTATTACTAAATAAAGGCCACTAGAAAAGGAACGTGTGGAAGATCATATAAAAGGATGTTGCAGTGTCTAGAAAGCAAGCTTAGACAGACCGTCAATATCCTGTAGCCTTGCAGGACATGTCTGGATCCACGTCCACCTAAATCCCTTGATAGGTGTTAATAACAAGCAGCATGACCCTATGGATGAACTGAGACAGATCGTCCCCTTATTGCATTAGGGACACAAGTTATTTATTTAGCTGCTCTGGGGAACTGTGTGTGACCCATTTCAAGGAAAGACAGCAGAAGAAAGTGTCTGGAAACATAATTTGCATGATAGTAGCACAGTTTGTAAAAAGCTGAGTGTTTCAGAGGGAGTGTATGTACGTACTACTAACTTAAAGGAAATTCTGTCTTGGTCCTGCCTGCTGGCTCTGATATGTGTTGCTATTCAGCTTTTACTCCTATCTTGGTTTACAGTGGAATGACTTTGTTTGTTTAAATCCTTTCTCGGGTCTTTCCCAGCTTTGGCCTGAACTCTAGATATTTGGCTCTTAAATTCATTCTCCAGAGTGCTTCTAACTAATGCCAGGGTGCTATTGTGGGGTTTTACAGGAACTCTTGGGGACAGCTTTACAGCACAGAGTGTATGGACCAGTATTATCAAAACCCTATTTTAGCTCTGAGATCATATCTCTGCAGTTCAGGGCTTCATCACAGAAGCACAGAAGAACAGCTTTTTGTACTTACTACGCCTGTGTGGTCCTGAATTCTTTATCTGACTTTCTGGATCACCCTGACTGAGGGCAATAGAGATTAAAAGTGTTTTGTAGGAATTTTCCCTCATTTAAAAATACTTGTGATTCATAAAATATGTATTTTCCTCTAAACCAATTATCATAGCCTGAGTTTATACCGAAAGGTTAGGCTGTTTTGCAAAAGAATTCGTTCCTCCAGGTAATGCAGTACTGGGAAGAAGCTTAAATACAGAGCTTTGAAGAAGTCAAAACCAGAACTGAGATCTGGATTCAAGCATCATACTTAACAGATAATTGCAATGACTGTGGTGGAACATTCAGGTTTAGATCCAAGCTCTCTAATATGCTTTGTCTGGGATACGGAAGGCATCTTCCTTTATTAGGTTACTTTCCTGCTGAACATTAACATTTCGTGCTTTGAAGGTTTATTGTGTTGGCTAGAGTTATACCTTTATATACGCATAGTCCCTATGGAATAGCCTGATCTCCTTTCATCATTAGTAGTAATTCTAGGCTTGTCATTTCCTATTCACGCAGTCTGGACTTCACTGTGTTGTTGCAGGATGGTTGATACAGTGCACAGGAAATGTACTGTTTTTTCAGATCTCAACTGTTCAGGAGTATTCTTTTCAGGGGCTTCAGTTTTATTGCCATGAAGTCCACTTCCTACATGTAGCACAATTTAACAAATTACAAATAAACAAGGCACCAATAGAGAAGTCAGTGAAAGTTCACACTAAGAATAGAAACTTGAAGAGAAAAGTTCAGTTATGTGACCTTCTTCAGGAGCTGGATACAAAATAAACCTGCTGTTTTTCCCTTTAATTTGCAGCCCAGGCAGAAAAGAACTTGAATCGTTCCCAAAGAAACCCAGGCTCTTCTGTTTGTTTCTACGAATCCTCCAGAAATGCTTTATTTGTTACTTGACATCCTGAGTATGCTGATATGGGAACAAACTTACTTGGTCTAATTTCCCCGAATTTTCAGCTGATTTCTGCATCGATGTCCAGTTCAGTAATATTTAAAGATCTGCCAGCCACGAAGAGAACAAAATGTTACTGATACATATGTTAAAGTTGACCATTTTAAACCAATTAGGATAATCAGACGAAAAACACCATGTAAGTTTCAGTCGCTGCTTATTATTGCTCTTCGGAAGTATGTTTGGGAAAGAAAAGTAATCCCTAAGAACAGCTTTTCAGGCCGTTGGTCTTAAAAATGGAGACAGTGCTACACTGATGAGTACAGGACAAATATAATGGACCAGCTATCCAGACTTCTAAAAAGTTCCTTCCTTCAAATGGCGGCCTGTTTCTTCTCTTTCGTATTTGCTACTATTGTTTTGTAATATACTATCATCCCTACGTTTAGCTGATTTTGAAAGTTCCCCCAAGACTGAAGGATTTTCCTGACTTCTGTCTCAGGGATTTGGCCTGCCCTGTGTGGCTCCAGCTCTGAGCACAGCAGCAGGCCGGCGAGCCTGCGCTGCTGCCCTTTGCACAGGGAGCATTGCTGCAACCGCTTGCGTCAAAAAAGAATGAATTGCATCTCAAAATGCTGTGATGACAACTGACTGTCCCTGGATACTTACTGTTTAAAGTTAAATATTAGACACACTCTCCCTGATGTTTTTTTAGCTTAAAAGGCTTAATATTTAACTGAAAATGCCTGACGACTGCAGATGAGAAGTGCTGAATGTCATTATGTCCTCTAGAAGATTCATAAAGCAGTGCTTAAAATCTGTGATATTTGGACATGTGTAGCCATCCGGGGGCTTGCTAACTGGTTTTCTCATTCAAACGAAGCACTTAGGCTCTGCATTTCAGTACCATTTTGAAGCAGAAGGCATGGCCAATACTTCAGCGGGAGCAACTGGTATAAACAGGGTGGCTGCAAGCCCTGTGCAGACCCCAAATACAGATGCACTTTTCTCCACTTACATCTAGGTCTTAATGTCAGACCAAGGATAGAACAAATTAACTTTATTTTTGGTATGGATTTCTGATACTTGGTCTCAAACCCCTGTTGAAGGCAAAATTATTTTTACTCCTGGCTTGCGATCAGTCTCATTGCAACTAAGACACGCATCCGTAAAAAACAATTGTCATTTTATGATCTCCTTCCTATTTCTACCCCTTTTTTGTTGAATGGCATTGCCATAAAAAGATCCTAGAGGTGTTCTGCTTTTAGATCACTTATTTATGTAGGCCCTTATTTATTTAGATCACTACACAGCTGCTCCAGAAGCTGCAAGTGACCGGCCATGACCACATCCGAGCCCCTTTTAACCCTTCAGAGGGTCTCGCGGTTACCCTCGGGGGAGAACCACCAGCCAGCCCGGGTCCCCCCACCCAGGGGTGCTGAGGCTCCCTCAGCCACCACGTCGGGGCTGCCCGGCCGCCACCGGCCGCGCCGCACCGCGCTGAGGAGAAAGGGGCGGCACCGCCGGGGGTGAAGTCCCGGTGCCCAACGGCCCCGGGCGTCGCCTCGCGCCGCGCCATGGAGGGGGAGCTGCCGTCGGTGGAGGCGTGCCTGGAGCGGCACATCCCGGCCGCGGAGCTCGCCGAGGTCAAGCGGATCCTCTATGGCGGCGAGGCGAGGTAAGGCTGGGGGCCTGACGGGGGTTGGGGCGGCAGGGTGGTGGTGGGAGAACTGTAGTGATGGGGGTATTGGGCTGAGGTGGGAGAACTGAGGTGATGTGGGGTTGGGCCGTGGTGGGATAACTGCGGTGATGCAGAGTTAAACTGAGGTGGGAGAACTGGGGTGCTGCGGAGATAATCCCAGTTTGGGAAGCAGGGAAGTAGAGGGGTGGTGGTGGAAGAGCTGAGGGGAGAGGTGGGTGAGGGGCAGCAAGGCTCAGGGGGCTGAGAGAGACAGATAAAGCAGGGAGCTGCCACAAGGGAAGAGGCGATGATGGGGAGGCATGTGTAATTGGGAAGAGACAAGTGGCCTTGGGTTCTGCAGTGAGGTAGCTGTGTCAGGAAGTCACAGCTTTGGGGGAAGAGGCCGAGGGTTTGCTGCTGTGGAGGGCAGCTGCGGGCTTGTCAGTGACCTGGCTGCTGCCCAGCTGTGCCCTTATCTGAGGGCTGTGTACCGGGGTATGGGAGCTTGAAACAGTGGTGTCTCTGCAGGGGGAGACGGTATCTGTGATCAGTAGGGTCAATTGTGTTGTGGAAGAGGAGAGTGTCTTATATTGAAATGTCTCTTGTTTCTTGCTCAATCCAGAAAACTTAATTTGCCAAATGCTGCTCTATCAGCAGCTCAGGAGAGAGATTTTGAGCTACAGGGCTATGGATTTGATGCTGCTCCAGAGCAATTGAGAAGGCCACGTATTGTTCGAGTAGGACTGGTGCAAAATAAAATTCCACTTCCCACAGACACAGCTGTGGCAGTGCAGGTACAAAAACCAGCATCTGGGCCCTTTGCGTGAACCTCTTCGTTTACCAGGTTGGGAAATAAGCACTCAAGCTGTTGGTGATGCGACTTTGTCCTAAAATGCCTGCTGGTTGTCTGGCAGCATAGGACATGTTGCTATCTTAATACAACATACTGTAAGAAACGTGAATGACACATGTGGTTTTATTGTTTCTCAGAAACCTTTCTCTTGTTATGTTTACCTAGTGAATTGCCCAGCCTGTTTGCAGTTTTTCCAAAGCTAAATATTTAGTCACTGATTTTGTAAATGAAAATCTATTGCCTCTAAAATGAAACAAAAAAGTCAATTACCTGAAACCAAAAGAGACGGCTACCTGTGGAAACCACATATGCAGTTCTTGTTTTAATTGAAAAATATTCCCTTGTAGGAAAATCTACTAGAGTGAATATGGATTAATAAAGCTGTGTGCATTATTCTTTGTACAGCAGTAAAACAGATGTTATTACATGGTAACCATCAGCTCTTAACATCTTAGACCCAAAAACACTGAGGTGACACAGATATGGAGAAGTTAAAGTAGTTAAGAAAGAAGAAAAGAAAATACTGTTTGTAAAATCTCATGGGTTAATAGTTTTATACAATGATAGAACAACAACAAAGTAATTTGTTTTAGAAAGACTACATGTCATAGGAGCAAGTAGTTAATTTCATATGTGGATCAAGTTTGTGGATTCTTTGTAGCAGCTGTGAAAGAGTACCAATTTTATTAATGATTTTCCTTTAGAAACAAATAGGTAACATTTCTCTAAATAAGTGTACAACAGTTGAGTATGTAGGTCACTGTTGACTTGCATTGCATCCGTTTTTTATTGACACCTGAAAGTGTCAATACAAAGTGCAACACTTATCTGTAACTAGAATGCTCGAAGAAATGAGTACTTTGAAACAGTGCGTTTTGTCTAATTAATAATTGCTTTGGTTTTCTTGGTAATAATCTACTTAGGTTTTAGGACATAGGGATTGAGAAAATAGTTTGAAGTTAATAACTTCTAGAGAATGTCCAAGATCCACATGTGTCAGCAGGATTTGAAGATAACTGGGGAAACAGACTGTCCTTACTTCCTATTTTAAGATTCTGAGCACTTGGCTTTGAGTACATGTTTACGTAGCATTGTTCTGCAGGTTGTTTACGATGGACAACAAAAATATATTTTTTGCTGATAACTTTTAGCTGTTTACTAGGCAGTCAGCAATGAAGTGCCATATATTTAAATGTTGTACCATGGAATTAGAATTCTAGTAGATGTCTCTTTCTATTTTCATTATCTAAATGCTTTAAAAAAAATAATTACCCAACTCCTTAGATCTTGATTCTCTCGTCAGTGCTTGGGAATGATGACTTCTTGAGCTATTCCTCTGAAAGCAACGGGACTAAGTATAGAACAAGATAAATTTAATGTGAACAAAGTTTGTAAAACCAGGCTATTAATTTACAAGTGAGTTAGAACACAACTTTTTTATAGCATGATACTTCTCACAATCAGGTGGCTGCACTGCACAGACGAATTGAAGAGATTGTGGAAGTAGCTGCAATGTGTGGGGTCAACATAGTTTGTTTCCAGGAGGCATGGAGTGAGTATTTTCTGTGATTCCTTCTAGGTTGTCAAGATAACAGTTGACTGTTATTGATCTGCTGTCTAAAACAAAAACAACAACAACAAAAAAACTGTTGGCAGAACTATATAGAATATCTGCATGAAGTCTGTCTTGTTAAAGACTGGTATATGCTACAATGGTGATATTTATAGGCATGTTTCTTCACGTCACCCTTTGTGATACTTTCCTCATTTTGTTCCTCCTAAAACTTTGTTTCCTCTACACACATACTTAAATAAAAGTCTAAATGTAATTAAAATGGAATATTTAAGGCCAAATGGAATCTGGAGGTGAGAGCCAAAATGAAGACCTGAGTTGGGAAAGCAGGTTGTTCCCAGAAAGAGTACACTAGTGACTAGAGTTTGTTTTGTATCTTTAGTTCCCATAAGACTGTCTTCAGTAACTGCATTCTTTCTCTTCTGCTTTGGTCTGTGTGGGTCCAGAACTCCTCAGCATTGCTAAAAATATGTTTAAGTAGCCTTTTTGCTGTAAACAAGGAAAACAGTTGAATAATTTGTGTTTAATTTTTATCTGTATTTGTGGAAACAGAAATACCTCTATTTCTTGAGTGACATGAACACTCTTGTAAATTGTCTTGCATTCGTGTTTTCCAGCCATGCCCTTTGCTTTTTGTACAAGAGAGAAACTTCCTTGGACTGAATTTGCTGAGTCAGCAGAGGATGGACCAACAACAAAATTCTGTCAAGAGGTAAAATAAACAAACAACCCCCCTAACCCTTCCCAGCTCCCTCCCTCAACCCATAACTACCACTGATTAGCATGGATTTCTTCATGTATTCTAGTACCACTGAGAAAACTGTAATAATCTAAAATATTTTTTCACCTTTTTTGACAAATATTATAACATGAAGGAGGATTGGGCAACCACAACTGTGTTCAATATTTAAACTGCTTTGTGTTTATAGGCTGCCTTTTACCATGCTAGGTATATGAAACTGCCTATTTAACTATACCTGAATTTTATATGTTTATTTCTCATCCAAATATTTTAAATTTCCATTTAAAAGGTGTTTCTTGTCTAGAACAGTGGAGCATTAAACGTTTGTATGAAGTGTGAGGAGATGAATAGCTAGCCTCTTCTGAACAGAGAACACTTTTACATAAATCTTCTACATCTCCCTGTGAAATGACACAATGTTTTTATTATTATTATTATTTTCTGGACCCAATGAGATTTGTTATTACATGGCTTTTATTTTTTCCAGGTACTGTTGATTGTAAGCATGATAAACTTTATTTTTGTCTTTTGGCAATTTTTTTTTTAAAGAACCTCAATGACTTCCTTTTGAGAGTGATTCAAAAAACCAAGATTGTTTGATATCAAATTTTCCCAGGTATTCACTGAGCTACTAAAGTTCTGTGGACTGAATATCTTCAGTCCGTTTTAGGGCAAGTATGTTTTGCTTCTCACTGGAGTCAGTGACACTATGGAAGTCTGGAGAAATAAAGAGAAGAAGTTTGAAGGAAAGGTGACAATGTGCTAGTAAACTGGCAGTCAGAAGGTGCTACATTACACCTAGGTTATTTAATAGTAACAGTTAATATAACACTATTTGAAACTTTCCTTGTTTTTAATTCACGTTATACCTGTGAATAGATTTGGTTCAGCTCCGTAGCCTGACCATTGCCGTTAGAATGCTTCTGCCCCTTGGTACTTGGGGTTCCAGCTGCAGGATTCAGCTGGAAAGCTCTCTGTGATGAAGGAAACTCTGGCAATCCTGGTGTGCCAGTGTGGGTTAAGCATTAGCACTAGATAAGAGTCAAAGTAATGTGCAAGGTGAAAACTTATTTTAATGCTCCTTTATGAGTAGAAAGAGAAAGTAATTATTGTAGGATTGTGTATAATAGACTCGTGTTCATTTGTGTAGCTGGCAAAGAAATACAATATGGTTGTGATATCTCCAATCCTGGAGCGAGATGAAATACACGGAGAAACTCTGTGGAATGTTGCAGTGGTCATTTCTAATTCTGGAGCTATCCTTGGCAAAAGCAGGAAAAATCACATTCCAAGGGTTGGAGATTTCAATGAGGTAAGATGCAGCATTGTGGTTGTCAAGCTAGTGTTACGTTGCAGCTCGTTTTTGTCAGCATGCATTTTATCAGAGTCATAGTGGCAGGAAATGTAATGTGTTTCTAGAAAATGTGGCTCACTAAGCATCAAATAGTTTTTTCTCAGGTAAAATTATACTACGTTTATTTATCAAGAGTAGTGTGATGACTCTTAAAGCACAGTCTTTTGTCATAAATGCTTCCTTGCCTCTTAGGAACTACAAAAGAGTCAAGGATCTTTTTAAAATAAATTTCTGTAAGCCACAGCTTAGCTATGTTAGTTGTGCACAATTGGCTCAGTTTTTGCCGTGTTGAACTTATTTTAATTTGGAGAGTGTCTGTTTCATGGTTCATGTGTGAGCATTATTTGTGATCTTGATCTCTGTTTCCCCACAAGACTGTCTTGGAAATGATAGTTCTTTTGCTTATGTTTCTTTCAGTAGAATCCCTTCATCCATTATACTTTTGACTGAATTGTTGTTTTAAGGTATCTTCTCTTTACTAACCATATTACTTCTGCTGAAGCCCACACCAGTTTTTAGGCCTTCCTCTAGAATCAGCTTCAAAAACTGAGCTGGTAGTAAAGGCAAAAGAAAACAGGTTGATCTGAAATGGATTTATCCATCCGTAGAATTATCACAAGAAGAAAGGTCAGGATTAAAAATTAACTGAAAGCTAACAATACATTGTCTTACCTAACTTAATCTCTCCTTGACAGCTAAAGTGAGTAATTAACAGTGCAATTTCTTCTAACTGCTGTTGTCTGTATGCTTACAGTTGCTGTTGTTCCTTGTCTGAATGTCCAGTCACAAAACTGAGGCTTCAGAATCAAGACTGACTTTTTAGTAGTGTTAAAAAAAACTCTTTTGTCTCGAAACTTCTTGTCCAGAGACCTCTGGAAGTTGACCTGGTCCCCTAGACGTGATCAGACTGGTTTGTTTTTTTTCAGAGGAGGGCATTAATAGGTTTCCACACAGTGGATTTCTGGCATAGGTCTGTCAGTCACCAGTGTTGACCTCAATCTTTATCAATTACTTTGCTTTTTGATATCGTTTTATCAGAGCTGTCTGTTAGCTAGCAGAACAGTAACTAGACAGCGATTTTTTGGAGTATGAACAGATTCCAAAAATATTCTTGTTTCCAGCTATGAAGCTGTAATGAAAGGTACCTAAAAATCAGAAAATATATTTTCTTTTCTGTGTTGAAGTATAAATATAGTTTCATTAAGGATTTTGCATAATTCCTAAAATGAGTTAGTTCCTGTAAACCTAAACTGCTGAATTATCACAAAGCAATCTATTATATTTCTGGTGCATTGTAATGACTTGACATCTCTTTTTGTATCTATCTTGTTACAACAAGCAAGTAGTATTTACCTATAACTGCTCTCACTTTTTAGCTAGTCTTGTTAGAAAAGCATTAAAGTCCATTTTCTTTTGAGCTGAGGAGTTCTGATAGAGGAAGTTTAGAAGCAGCCAAGACTAAGGGGAAGGATTATGCTCATCTCTTATTTTAATGTTTTTTTGTTTTGTTTTGTTTGTTTGTTTTTCCTTTATCAACAAAGCTAACCCCCAAAGAAGGGTTGAATTTGAAATTATTTTCTTATGATTTGTCCCTGTAGAGGAGACTGGGAAAGGAGCCTTGTTAAAATCATCCTTGATGAATCAGTAAGAACTAAATGGAAAGGGGAAAGAGATTGGTCTATAACCTATTCAGCCATGTGTGGGAGGGCATATAAATAAACAAAAATCAATCCTTCTTGAGGCTTCACAGTTTGTTGCTGTGGAGATGATTGTGACTTCTGGTGGGGAATAAAGAATATGAATGAATGCATTCCCCGAAGCAATTGCATTCTTGTTTTTCTTCTCCTATTGTAATAAAAGAAAACTGAGAATAGAAGAAAAAATGGAAATGTCTTAAATCAGCAGAATTGTTTTGAAAAAGGGTTATGTGGGTGCCCACCACATGGTATGCTCCCTACAGACATGAAAGGAGATAAAATCTGTGCCCAAGGGTTTGTGTGATTTCATGAGACCTCATAATAAATATGAAACAAGAGATTGTCACATTTACTGGGCAGATTGAACCTCTAGCCCTTCTTGATTTCAGAACGTAACCCCTTCAAAGCTGTGTCTATCACTTCCATCATGCCCTTCTCCTACATCTAGGTGAGGCCCTGCTTTTTTCCCTAGCAGTAGCTGTGCTTACATGAGGCCAGATGTGATTTAGTTTCCTTTCAACACCAAGGGCAGTAGCTGATAGAATGGACAGACAGTTTCAATAAAAATGGAATTGTTTTACAGCACACCTTTCTTATTTGGTAAGAGCCACACCCTGTTGGGGCAGACTAGTGGATTGTGTCCAATGCTCTTCTGTCTCTGAGGTCATCACAAAGGGATGCTGTTAGCAGTAAGTCTGGCCAATCTGCAACGTTTGCACTCCATCAATATCCACAGACATTGCGTTAGGGATTGTTTCTTATCTGTTTGTGGATTTTTTTTTTTTTTTTTATCAATGACTTTACCTAATCCTTTCTAAACCTGGTGACACTATCTGCTTTGCAGACTCTGGTAGAAGCAAATTCCAGAAGTGCACTGCCTGCTGCTTACAAAAATTACTTTGGTTTAAAACTGATACAGGATTGTAACTTCAGTGACTGCTGCTTTTCTGGGATTTCTATATTCATCTTACCCACTGCTTTTTTGATGTTGTAAATCTCATTCATAATCACCCTCAGCCTTCTGTCTGCAGATTAGAGACCCAGCCTTTTTAGTTCCTCACAAAGCAGCTGCTCTATCCCCTTCATCGTTTTAGTTGCCTTAGTTTATTCCATCTCTGGTATACCCTCATTGAGATGGAGAGACGAGAATTGTCCATAGTAGTCAAGCTGTGGGCACACAGAATTCTTATGAACAAGTAAAATTGTTTTGTTACATTTCAGATGCCTGAGGTTTTCTTGGGTTTTTGACTACTACTGCACACTAAGCAGGCAACTGTCAGTAACTCCACACATAGCCTTTTCTTGTGTTTGGGAAGAACCATTTCTGTAGATTTCATTTAGGGTATCTCTGTGCGTGTTTGTCTCTCTTGATAGCTGTTAAGTGTCCTGTCCTTCTCTTCACCAGTGCCTTTTACAGGAACCACTGCATTTCTAACTGTATAGGAATGTGTGATATGATAAGATAGAAGTTCACAGCATATGGTAAATGAGATCTTTTAAGCCAACAATTGGCTCCAGTTTCTTAAAGGAGTGTTCTGTGGATTTATCCTGTGATTTTCCTGGTGGTTCTTTCAAACCTTCTGTTAGTTTAGAGCAATTGGCATATAGGCAATGTAAATAACCAATCTTAGCTATACATTGATATTACCAAGAGTATTTATACAATTACTGCATGTCATTGCATAACAGATGAAAGTAAGAGAATTCCTTGTTCTTTAAACACGGTTTATCTTCTCTGTCTTTCACAGGACTTCAAAGGATTGTGATGACGTAGGAGAATTTTCTTATGTGGTGAAAGTACTAAGAGATGTGACTGAAGTTTGGAAACTTGTGCATTGATTTTAAGCTTCTGTAGAGGTTGCTAATATGACTAGAAGTGTTTATGTGAAAGTCACAGTGTTTAGGGTGTAGCATGAATGAAGGGAAGCAGAAAGGGACTTGAATTCGATCTCAGTAGATCTCTCTTAGAGCCTCTTTTTTCTAAATACTCATTACACCAGAGCAGTGTACTACATGAAGAGTGCTGTCGTTGCTTATGGTCTCATGACTTGAAGCGGGTAATTGGAAATAAGGTGTCAAAGCAATGTTGAATGTCTTTCTTTTTTTAAGAGGTCTGCCTTTGGTTTTGATTTTGATTTATTTATTTTTAAAATTTTGTTTTTTCCTAGTCTACTTACTATATGGAAGGAAATACAGGGCACCCAGTGTTTCAGACACAGTTTGGAACAATTGCTGTGAACATCTGCTATGGGCGCCATCACCCTCTGAACTGGCTCATGTACAGCATGAACGGAGCAGAGATCATCTTTAACCCTTCAGCCACTATTGGAACACTCAGGTGAAATACACACTTCTGTAGGCTGTTGCAGTTTCTTCATTAACTGAACCTCTGAGCCCCTCAGTGAGGCTTCAGAGGCACCTTGCTGAGGTCTTGGAACATGGGATGTCACCTCCTTGTTCTGCCTTCATGGAAGAACGTGCATTCTTCTCCCTCTGAAGTTCTGGGCTACCAGTCTGTTCACAGTCACTGAATCTTCGAGAATTTCAGTTGCACATCTGTGGGTGTTTGGTCTCTGAGACACAATTAACCAGCGTCTCACTGGTCTTCTGAAAGCTAATAAGTTTATTTAAATTGTCAACATAATATTTTTGTTTTATGATAGGCTGTAGGAATTTATGCTCAAGTTTAGCTTGCCAGGTGATTATGCACCCACCACCTAGGAGCCCGTAAGTATGGTATCAACTAGTAGTCTTCAGAACTAGCCTGAGAAATCCTTTTCTCAGAAAAGTTGTTTTTTTAATTAAATTTACTATTGGCAATCTTGTGAATATCAGGCCTCCTGAACTAGGCTAAATCCGGGTAAGCTGTTTCCCTTGAGATTAACTATGGATTTATATTAATTGCACCCTAATGACTTGATTTCCTGCAAGACAAAAGAAAAGTAACTCAGCTAAGAAAATACACTTCTTAGGTAGCTCATAATGATTAATTTGTGGATTCGATCTTGAATATTTTCTGTCTTGACAGCATCAGTCACATTTGAATATAATACCGTTTGAATGTACCGTGCTTCCAGAGCATGATCTGACACAGGCTGTGTATTGCCTGGAATATTACAATGTGATATAAAATAACTGCATACCACATTTATCGGAGGGAAGCTTTTTTCTAGGTAGAAAGGTTGTAGAAATAGTTTAATCAGCTTACCAAATGATAGAGCAAGTGTACTTTTTTCTCTCTTCCTCCTCTTTTTTTTTTTCTCCAGATAATAGAAGTCTAGCAGTGTATGATGTTTACATGTATATGACTTGGGAAGTGGTAGTAGTTTAAGCTGGGTTATAGGTGTTAATAGTTGCCACCATTTTCAGCATAAGCAGTTAGCTTTGTAGAAGGGAGGGAAGTCTGGGTTTGGGGGGTTCTTTCGAACAAGGACATTTCCTTTGTGAGTTAAAACTGTATTTTGGGTTGTCTTAACTGTCTTTGACTTTCCAGCTCCAAAGGTGATTTTTAGGAAGCTAACAGGAGCATATATTTTATAAATGTATATATATATTTTTTAACATTTTAATTTACTTAAGGCTTCCCCCAACTCCCTGTCGTCTATTTAATGTCAGTTTGGAGTTCTTCTGTCTCTGTAAAAAAGGATCAAGAGTAATCATACAATATTTGTTGCTGACAAGCTAGAAAATCCTGAGGGCACAGACCATTTACAATAGGGTAGAAATAGTGAAAAACAGATTGAAGACATACAATTTTCATACCCTCAGCCAGTTCTAATGCAGAGAACTATGTATTTACAAACCTGAAGAGTTGAAACTGTGGGCTGAATTCAATATACTGTCATTGAAACTGCCTTTAATAATTTTTGATGTAAAGGACTGGATCTTATTTAGGTTGTGTAACATTTCAAAATGTTCTTTGAAAAAAGTTCAATGAATGCACAATGCTTTTGGGGCATTTATATCACTACTAGAATGATGTTTGTGATGTTTGTCCACTTACATCCCATTAAGAGGAGAGCAAATAGAAATTACCCTGTCGTCATACAGCACTTGATTGGTACTCTGGATGCTTCAGGCTCTCCTAATTATTGGCTTTCACTTGATTGTTTTTAAGCGCATAATTTTTATTGCAGGAAGAGTACTCTTGAGGCCTATGTAGAAAACTGTCTCTGGGGGTAGCTTCTTGGCTATAGCCTTTTCTTCCTGTCTGTTTTCTTCTGTAAATTGTAATTGCAGGAGCTTTTCAATAAAATCACTTTTTCTTAGCAGAGCTGGCTGCCAGACTTAAAGCAACTGAGAAAAAGCGATAAACCAAGTCCTCTCAATCAGTCCAGTGACCATCTCTTAAGATTCTTGTGGCTGACTGGGAGATTAATGACAGCCAGCCAGTTGCAACCTCGTCTTGGTGCTCAGAATCTGGCAGATACCTGCTGTCACAGGAGTGTACAAAATGTGTCACTTTTGTTTTGGAGCTCTGAGTACTTCCTATTAACTAGTCTGATACCTGTATATCAAATTATTTTATAAAAACGGGAATGTTTCAGTTTAAAACATCAGTCAGAACTGAAATCTCTATTGGAACATAGGTGGCTTGCAAAAGAGAAGGAATTGTTTTATTTCTCGTTTCTCAGTTCTTGGTTTTATGTAAATTTTGGTGACTGGTGTAATAGTTACTGGGAAGTTTTCAGGAAGCTTTTGTTAAACATACTTTCTTTTTCATCAACCCACCATGGAAAAATTACTTACTGGAAATTGATATGAAAACTGTAGTTGAAATAACAGAAATGGAACATTTTGGTGGAATTGGATTTTTTTTCTTAATTATAATAATAATTATTAATAATAATTAATATAATTAATAATAATTATTATTAAACTTTTTTTTTCCTGCTGCAAAAGCTACTCCTTGATCATTTTGGGAAAAAAAAAAGGCAACTTGTGCTTTGCTACAGATGATGTTTGGTGTTTTGAAAGGAATGTTGGAAATACATAGGTAAATCTATTCCATAGATTTGGGTAGTAAAACATTTTAATTGTTTTGAAAATCCTGAGACGTTATTTTTTTCCTTTGCCGAAACAAATCCATATTTACCAGATTATCAGATAAAATTGTTATACCTATATTTGAGTAGAAAGCAATTATGATACTTGCCTGTATCTGTGAGGAGATTTTGATTGTATGATCAGGGTCAGTCTAACTTTGGCTTCCTTGACAGCAAACATGCAGTGCTCCATAATCATAATCTAAACTTGGCTCTGAAGCAGACAAACTGAATACCTGCTTCTCTGTTGTGTATTGCAGCGAGTCACTGTGGCCAATTGAAGCAAGAAATGCTGCCATAGCTAATCACTGCTTCACGTGTCCCATCAACAGAGTGGGAACGGTAGGTATTTTCACTTTACTTCAGTTCTTAATTTAGGTATTGTAGCATGAGTTAATTCAAGGTAATGAACAGCACTAGAACACATATATTCCTCTAATGTGTAAAGCACCTTCTCTTAGTGTTTTCAATATGATTTGAAGATGAAGATTGAACACAGTGATTGAGAGCTGCATTGTTGCTGGCAGCCTATTTTTTGTTGCAGCTGTTTCCTATTCTTGAATTCCCTTCTTTGTAATAAGCACCCACCCCTTTTGCTAATTACCTCAGTTTCTGTGGCAAAACTAATATTCTTTTTGCCAGAAAGACTGAAAATGAAACATCCTCAAGTGAGTGGTACACAACTTCTTGTTGGTATCCAGGTACTACCTCTTCCTGGACACTGAAGTTCTATAATCAGAATGTATACTGCACACCATAGGTCATTCTTGCCTTCAGATTTGTCCAAATATCCTAAATATGTGTTCTTTTATAGTTTTTATTTTATTTTTTTCTTTGCAAATATCCATAAGTGTTCTTGCTGTTATGTGAATACATTTGGATTCTTCTGTGATCTGCAAAAATGTGATTAGTTAAATGCACTCTTCTTTAGAGTTGTGATGAGGCATGTTCCCCAAAGAGGGTGAACAACAGACAGTGATACAAAAACGTATTGTTTTCCAGCCTACCCATCACAGAAACTAGGCCACTCTGATGACTCTCTTTAGACAGCCAGAGTACTCTTAATATGTGTATATAAAACTCCATATTAGACTAGCAAGGATTTCTTGAATGAAATGGAATTATACTGCCACCTATGGATTCCTTCTGTTTCACAGGAATACTACAAAAATGCCTTTACTTCGGGGGATGGTGGAAAAGGTACGTTCAGAAATCTCATTCAGTGGTTGCTAATAATTTGTTTTCTGTGAAGTAGGAAGAAATGATAGCTCTCATACAAGAGTCTATCCCAAGACAGCTGTGGTGGCTAGTGACTGCCATACCTAAGACTGCTGTTTTGTAAGTTGTAGAGAAGAAGCACTTCCTGTTAGATGTGGTGCTACCATGGTATGTGGTCACCAGAAGTTCTTACCTAAGGTTTCTACTTACTTGCAGAGGGCTAAGAGCTTTGGAGTCGGGGAGGTACTGTAAGACTGGAAGATAGGAATCCCACAAATTAATCTATGTTGTCAGTGCATGCATCCCATTTTCTTTATAGGTTTATGATTATTAATATTAATAGCAGTAGCCTGCATCACCAGCCAAACCATTTCACCGTGTTTCATAGATATTCTGGAGGTTAAAGAAAAGCTTGGAATTTTGTGAAAAAGACAGCGGCAATATCTGAGTCATGACTAGTGAAAAATTTAGGTCTGTAGCAGGGTTTTCCATGGAGAAATTTTCCTGGCTAGTTCTATTGTTTTTTTTCATGACTGTCAAGTAAGGACTGGTTGAGAATATTGCAGGCAAAAACAAATAACAATTATAATTTGTAAATAAGAAAAAGAAGACAGTGTATTACATTACTGGTATTCTTCATGCACCTGAATGAAAAGATGGATTCTGAAAGTTAAGTGCATGGTCTGCCATTTGACAAATTATTATTCAGCAATTCAAAAAAGAGCACAAGATTTGTTTGTGTGTTCTTATATGTTGGAATGCTGTAATTTGTCCTGTGATAACTGTGACTTTCTGGCTTAATCCAGTGTGGGCCTGAGCCCTTTTTTTTTAGCTAGGTTTGAAGCTAGGTGTTGGTAGCAGCTGCATCAACAAAGCCAGTGGTATCCATTACTTAATAGATCAGCATTTGTGGCTGATTGCTGGCACAATTTGGAGTTGTGTAATAAGATGTATGATTTCTTCTTGCCTCAAATCTGTGCTTTCACCTCTGATCTTATATTGAGAATTGAAAGCGTGCATCTCCATCTGTTTTGGAAATGTATGATTTGACAATTAGCATTCAATTAAATCCCTGCTTTCATTTTTTATTTATTTAGGCCTTCACTTTAGTGCAGAGGCTTAGTAATGGGAAAGCATAATAATGCATTATTTAAAAGCCAATGCAGTGGTTTTTAGTCTTTGATACATGTGAAAGCTGTACAGTGCATGAAAGGTAACTAATGGTTATACTGGCAGTTATCATTGTGCTGTGACTCCTCGGGATGATATCCTGCTTAAAGCACATTGAGCAAGCAACCACAAGAAATTGAACTAAGTATTATGGGAAGCTGCATGTAAATTGTGTAATTATTTTAAAAAGCATGTAATGTTTGCAAAATTTCTTTAAGCACACCATGACTTGGGCCATTTTTATGGCTCAAGTTATGTAGCTGCACCAGATGGCAGTAGGACCCCAGGACTCTCTCGAATTTGGGATGGACTTCTTGTGGTAGAGATGGATCTAAATCTTTGCAGGCAAGTCAGTGACAAATGGAATTTTAAGGTAAGCCTGATTATACGGAAACAGCCTGTTTCTAAGAACATTTTATGTATGAGATTAGAACAAACAAGCTTTCATAACAGTCATATAATGTTAAAACAGTTAAAAGGCAGCCTTTCTTCAACAATCCAAAGCTTAAATTGTGGAACTAATTTAACAGGATGTTCTGGAGGCCAAAGGCATAAATGGATTCAGAAAGGGAACAGATGAATTCAGGGAAACTAGGACAAAGGATTTTAAATGAAAAACGTAACCTTTGGTCCTTAAGTGCTCATTGCCAGAAATTCTGAGGACTGCTAAGGAATGTGTAGTTTTCTTATGCAATGTACCTAAGCATTTGCAACTGAGCTAAGATGGGCCTTTGATCTGACGTAGTATGGTAGCTCTTTATATTCTTATGGGTCTGCATTACTATTCAAGTAATTCAAACTATTCAAAGTTCAAGCATTACTATTATTATTATTTTTGAATTCTCAGCCAAAGCTAATTTGGCTCATCTGTCCTGAGGGTGTAATTTGGTGTAGTTTCTCCAACAGCAGTGCTGGTTTAATCAGTTGCCATCTTGGTACTGCAGTTTGATAACTCTTCAATTGTTCCAGTACTACTGGGTGTGAGTGGAGGGAGGCTATATTGTATACTGGTTTAGTGGAGTGTCCAGATTTTAAAAAATTAAAAAAAATAAAAAGGAAAAAAACACGCCCTCTAGTTTCTTCTTTTAGTCTGCAAGTTTACAATAGGTTCCACAAAAAATTGTTGGTACAACAAAAAGGGCAAAGCAAAAGAAAAGAAGAAAAGAGGGCAACTTCTAAAACAGATTTTGATGAAGAACATCTTGCTCACTTCCGCAGAGGCAAGTCTTTCATTCTTGTCCTCAGTACTGGTAGAGATCAGAATTCTTTCCTGCTTGCTCTTAGAATTGGCATGGTTCGAATCCTAACAAAAATAGTTCCCAGCTGGGAGCTATCACAGTATATGTAGGTTTTTCAGTGTTATTATTGGTATTTAAAATAAATAATTGTTTGTAAGCAGTGTTGAGTTTTTAATTAATACAGTCATTTCTTAGCTGGAGTATAATTTATTTGTTACTGCTGCTAATCTATATATAGGCATTAAAGACAAAAAATAATTTTGTCCTTTTCTGTACAGAGTTGCATTTGTTATTTTGCAGGTGTTTGTGGTAGGTACATGGTTGTTGACATAGCGTACTTAAATTCTGCTGAGAGATCCCAAGTCTTTTGAGTCAGGCATGCATTTATTTAGCTCTGCTTTACCACGGAAATCCGAGGCCCTTTTTGCAGAACAGAGATGTAGTGATTCAGGAGAAGCACAAGGAGCATTTCTTGTAACATCTTAGTACAGGCATCCAAACAAAGTAATTGTATCGGTTAGGGGGGAAAAAGCAGTAAAAGCAAAACACTGACCTTTAGCTGTTTTGAACAGAATTGGGTATGTTTCATTGTATTCAATCGTTGTACTTTCAGCAATTTACAGTTTTCTGTTGATGGTGTAGATTGCTATTGTTGGTCTTCTGGCACTTAAGGCACAGCTGTGACTTTTGTTTATATGAGAGAGGATGCCTGTTTCTTTTTCCTCTTATATCTGGCCAAGACAGAGGTAGTTCCTTGATGTGAGGGGAATGAGGAAGCCATCATTTATCCACTGCAGAAAACCCTCGGTAGCAAGTAGGAATCTATTATCTTGCTCCAGTATGTGCTATATGCATCCAACAGCACCTGAAATGGGCATTAGTAGAATACCTTTGCAAAATTTATCAGCAGCAAAATAGTTAAACAGATTGTCCTCATTAACATGCTTGCAAGAAAGAGGCAGTTCACCTTCCAGAATGTTGCAGACTGTGCACTTGGGAAGAGGATAGCAGAGCGTAAAGTGCTGTATTTCAGCGTCCTAGCTTACTGTTTCACCCAAAGCAATGAGAATTGTTTGTGCTATTAATGGATAAAGTGAGTGTAACCCAAATACCCTCAGTGACACATACACAAACTTACTGCTGGCAGCAGGGTTCATCGGTTGTCAAGGACATAATATGAAGACATACTTCCAGGTACACTCCTTTTCTATCATTGACATAATTGACTTACAAGAGAATTTTGTTGATGAGTAAGAAAGCATGCCCAGTTTTCACATTCAACCTTCAGCTATCCAGGAAATCAAAAATAGCCTTAAGTAATTAGTGAGCAGGCATGAAGGACAGCTGTGAAGCAGGAAGGTGTTCAGTTTAAACTTTGACTTCGTTAGAGTGGAAGTGTACTTTACTCTTTTTCAGATAGAAGTCTAGTTCTAGGCAACACAAAGCAAATTCTTTTATGGAAGTGTAATAGTTTGTGGTAAAGCACTGGAGGGCTTGCATACTGGGTGGATTATCATTTTACTGTTTGGGACAGTTAAATAATTAGCCTTCAAAAACTACAAAATGGTGGATATTGCTATTTTCTACTGAAGTACTTTCATTGCTAACAGAACTGAAGCTTTGATTTTCTTTTCCAGATGACCGGTAGATATGAAATGTATGCAAAAAAGCTTACTGAAGCAGTCCAGCCTTATTTTACACCCAATATAATCAGAGAGTGAAAGATCATCTCATTACAATCAAATGTTACATAATAAAAGAAAAGATACTACTGGATGCTAGATTTATTACGAATCACAAGTTATTTCCATGTTGTCAATTTAATTTCCTGTAACCAAATTTTAAATAGTGGAATTCAAAACAGTGTTAAGTAAAGTAATTTTAAAGTGGCTTTGTTTTTTTTTGTTTGTTTTTAGTTTACAATAATGATTCCAAATTTTTATTCCTTACTAGAATTATATTCATTGAGGAATACTTTGATATAAAATCACGACAAAATTTATTCAGTACCTTGTACAGGGATATATAGAGACAATGAATTCAGAGGAGATATATTTTTAAATAAGCTTTTTAATGTGTTGCATTGTTTGTTTACTTCTCCTTTCCAGTTTTTACGGTCTACCCAAATGCTTAATGTAGAGAGGAGACATGCATTTTAATTTTTTTTATTAACAACCATTTAATGTAGTTCTGTTCCAGCTAAGTAATGTCCCAGACATGTCCTAGTTGTTTGAAGATGAGTGTACTGTAAAGCAAGACCACTTTGGGTCTTTTTATTTCCCTTCACACAATGTATTATAACCACAGTAGGACTAGTGCTTTGGAAGGGCTCTTTCTGGCTCCAAAAGCACTGCTGTAGACAGATGCTTTTAACATTTCCAGAAGCTTAGTGCTGCGTTGTGAGGCAGAAATAGAAGCACTAGCTAAAGCACCAGCAAGGTTGTTGCAGTTGCATGCTTTCTCTTTGTGAACAAAGCCACACGGATGCTATTAGGAATTAAGTCAGAATGGGGGGTCACGATCACCCCTTCCTTGGAGCTGCACTCCAGTAGCATATTCAGTGGTTATGAAGTACACAAAACAGCTGTTGAATATAGATAACAGTGCATGGACTGGTCTATTGTATTATTGTATACTGAAAGTTTGTTTTGTATAGTTCAAGTGATGCAGCAGGTGTTTAAGTGTAGAAGGAATACAACTTACAGATTGGCGATTATGAATTTATAGCTGAAACAAATATTTGACATCCTAAAAAGAAAAATTAAATCTAGAATTACAATTTCAGCTGTGCCATTTCCAGTTAAGTATATAACATGTCATCTAAAGACTTTCCAACATTTTTCATAATAAATCGGTTAATAAATGCAGCTGCTACATTGTGCTACAGGGTTATCCATGACTTTAAACCTTTATTGAGAATGGTTTAATTACAAATAAAAATATATTTATGTATAAAATCCCTGCACGTAAAATACCCCTTCCTTTGCTGTGGACATCATAAAGGAAACAAAGTGATTACACATTTTCAGAATGCATACTTTGATGGACATCATGGAAAACAATGTTTCAGAAAATGCAGATGTTCTGAATACTTGGCCAGTGAGCTTCTTTTTAACCTGAATTTGCATCACGTAGTCTTCTTTTGACTTAGGTTCTGCTGCTTTCTTGTGTTTTCATCTCTCATAACTGTATTCCATTTGACCATAAGAGTTCCCATCGCAATGGGTGGAACTCCTGTTTTCTCTGTATTAACTTAAACAGCTTTGGTTCTTTATCTTTCAGTTCTGTTAACTATTTGAACCCTGGGTACCAAACATTTAATGTTACACACCATCTGTACATTTCAGACCACTTAGCATGCCCTTATATCCATGTTTTATGTACAAGCTCAAGATTCACATACGGAGGCAAATTTTCAAGTCTTTTTAAGAATTTTTAATTAGCTAACCAATCCTGCTCTAAAAAAATAAATCCTGTGGCAGTTCAATGCTACAGAATGAACTACCTAATGGAAAATGCCTAGGTTAAGAAACTAAGTGCTCTTATCAATCTGTACTTTACATACCTGTTAATTAGTAACATAGCTAATACGATCTCTCTAAATCAAACATCATTAATTTGGACTTGGACAGAACATTTCCCAGAGCAGTAGCCTTCTGGTGACTTATTTTGGAGGAGTCATAAAGCATTATCTACTGTAGATTTTGTACTCTGGTCATTTTCTGGGTTTCTACTAATGTATTTATCTATACCACTCACAAATTACATCCTGATTTTTATTTATTTTGCATATATAACTGCCAGAATGTATTCCAACTTCACCAGTGCTACGCAAAATCAGATGCATAAAGTTTCTTGTCACGTAATTCTGTTCAGAACTTTTCAAAGGCTACTGCATTTTACATCTGTTATTATTTTTCAGCCTCTGTGCACAGAAGCACTCTTGATTCTACTATGTTTGCTTAATGTTTTCCACGTCTTATAGAAAGTCAGCAACTGATAAAAGATGTCTTGTCTTAGAATTTTTTTTATCATGCTGAAAGAAGGTTCCTATTTATTATTTCTACCACTCAGTAACAATGTCCTTTAATTGTTCCACACAGTTCCAGAACTTGGACTGTTCTTTTCCTAAAACCATGCCAAAGGTGTGGGATCTCTGTCTTAAGTGCAAAACAAAGTTTTGTCAGCTTTATGTGAGTACTAACAATTTTTTCTACCCATTTTAATATAGGCAGGACTGGAGATCCAAGACTTGTAAGCAATTGTGATGGACAAATCTGAAGTAGGTGGCTATTTCCTACACTTTTACAGTGCTCCTCAGCAAAGTAAATAAACTCAGGTAACACATGAAAGGATTATGAATGGGCTGCTAACAATTTCACTTCAGAATGTCTGAACAAAACTTCAACTTAATGCAAATACACCTGAAGTATAAGAATAACTAGAGTTTCTTTTTTACTGTAGCAAAGAGAAGTCTGTGTTCCCCATTTTCTTAATTGATTTCAACTCTTAGAAGGTCACTAAATTAATACCAATAGCAAAGTTTGGCTCAAAGTATGATTCAGCATTTCAGTTGCAATCCAGTCTCTCCTGTCACTTAAAATTTGCAAACAAAATATATACTATTAGTGTGTGAATATTTTCTGTATTTGCTTAATAAGTTTATATTTAGATTGGGTGCATCAGAAACTGGCATGTATGGATGTCACAATGCTCAGAGGTTTTTTTTGCAAAGAGCCACAAAGACTCCCATGTCCAAAAAAGTGTTTAAACATTTGGGGTAATACAGAGTTCTGGGCAGTCATCTGAAAATATTTAGCCAAAAGAGATGCAGTTTGTAGTGCAAGGGATCAATCCCAATAACTGCAATTCAAAACTTAATCCAGTGACATAAATACTAAAACTGTAAGGTGAATTTTGTACACAGGAGATTTTCTAGAGTAAATGTTTTAATTCCTACAATACTGGTGAGCCAAAAGGCATTTTTATTATTTGAAAGTGGTTTAAGTTAGTATTTCTTCCTTTCACAATACCCTGCTGAACCTCAGATCCCTAAATTTAGGATGAAGATCAGCCCTTGCTGCTTTGAAAGAGAGAAACAAGTATTTTCTATTTTTTTCTGGTTTTGTTTACTTAAACCTACGTGTGTATTACCAAGTGTTAAAGTTCATACATTTGGTGCTTTTTTTCTCATGTGTTTAATTTGAAAATAAGCTTAAAGTGAAGAGGCTTAGGGCCTGTATTTTGAAACTGCTGTCAAATGTGCAGTGTTAGAAATGAGAAAAATGTGTGACGTACATTGCAAAATCAGATACTTCACTGGGAATAAAAAGGTAAAGACAGCATTGCAATATAGTCCCATCAATGTCTATAAAGCCTCCCTTGTTTAAGATCCCACTGCAGTTCAGGAGCAAGGTCTCTGCAGGGGGTGTCCTGAGACAAGCAGCCAACTGCAATGCAGGCTGCACCAGAAAGGACCAGAAGTATCGGGTGTGGATGTCAGCTGTCTGTGTAGATGAACAGAATATCCTCATCCGTGCCGTAACTTGTCCTGGCTTCCTCAAAGTTACTGATGCTGGTGCAGCATGTTCCTGTAAAGGAGGAATAAAATGTTAGTAGAAACTCAGAAGACACCTGTGAAAGGCTCCTATTCTGGGTCTAGCAGCATCTACAAAGAAAAGTACTGTATATAGAGTAGATCTATTGTTGCTTGTGTTACAGCTTTACTCGCTCAAGTAGATCTTCTCATCTCCAAGGCTCACTGAAGTAATGAGCTCACTGAAGTAATGCTGTAAATAGGTCTCGAAGTGGTCATCTTGCTATACTCTGCACGTAGGTACAGTGCAGCATCTCTCACTAGCCCATCTTGAAGCCAAACAAGTTGCTAGAATGTGTATCTCAATGACTCAAGTAAATCAGAGCACAGAATGCAGCAATAACTTCGTGCATGTAGCACAACCCTTTCTGCCAAATTGGTTAGTTATGCTTGAAATACATGCTAGTAGGGGAACTCCAGCTATGGCTGTGTTACGGATGTGTTAAGTAACGAGGTGGCTGAGAATCCACCCAAAAGGAGCAGGCTACTCACGGTCAGCATAGGCAGGGTTGTTGTAGTAAATACTCCCTGAGGCTTTGTTGTAGCCACACAACACAATGAAATGGCCCTGGTAGTCAGGATTCCTGCAGAAGCACTTCTGTCCAATGGGGAGGAAGCAGCAATATTTGACAGGACTTGAGCAAAGATCACACAACAGCAGGACTGCATTCACTAGGACGATGGCTACATGACCTTGGGACAGGTGTTTTTGGATGTCTTGAACAGTTACTGTGCTGTAGGAAAAAAAAAAATCATGTTTATTTGCAAGTTTAGGAAAGAGACTGGCATTCAGTGAAGCTAAACCCTCCAGGCTTTGCTACAAAGCCTGACAAAACCTGTGCTATTCACAGTCTTTTGATCTCACTGCTGCTCCTGAAGTGCAGAGCAACAGCACTGGATTCTGCAATAACATAGATGTAATCTCAGAATGTATCGGGTGCCTGGGAGAAGAGTATTAAAGAAGTTGGCAACTTACTCAGTAATTTAAGAGACTTTTGTTGTGGGAAAATCACAAGTGAAATGTTCTATCCTGCTCTTAGAAAAGCTTAACTCCGAAGCACCAAATCTTCATCGACTGAGTGGCTGAAGATCATGTAATCACTAACCAACTTAATGCATGCCCAAATTTGTCTCTTTCACACAGGAATATGCATCTCCCAGTTGCAAGTTTGGACTACCTGATTCTTTTGAGGCTGTACTTCTATAGTACCTCTTACAGAAAGCAAGTATTAACTAAACATAACCTATAATCTCATCTGTTAAAAGCTGTCCTTCACTGAGGCAGATGGTGTATTCCATATGCATTAGAACTCATCCCTTGGATGTGTTTCAGATGTAGGGCTGCGTGTCATACCTGACTGAACTTGTTTTTTTTAAATCTTTCCCAGTGTTGCTTCTCCTCTTTGGTGCCCCAAGCTCAGTACTGCACAGGTACACATGTATTCTGTCCCTGCCTTGATCAAGGACGCGATCTTAAGATTTCTAAACCAAGATGGACTGACCATCCCTTCTCTCTTGACACAGCTCCAGTTAAACAGGTGGTGCCTGCCATACAGACTCTGTGTATGTTAAAAAGGACGCTTAACAATTCTGTTAAATGAAAGTTGCATTGCAGCATTCAAATAATGTTGTGGCTGCCCAGTACCCTCTCTTTTCTCATTCCTAATCACTTACCCCACTTTGACAGAGATCTAAACCAGCTTCACTATAAAAGGGGGTGCACCTCAAGCTGAACATGGATTAGTTATTTCCCATGAATAACAAACATCATTGTCAGTTATAGGTTGTTAAACAATTCTACAGTTTTTCCTCTTTTCCTGGGTTTACAATTCTTTCATTGAGGTTCTTTATTTTATCCTCCCATCAGCAAAGGCTCACATGCCAGCTTTCTCTTTGTGCTTCTGTCTAGGAACAGAGACCTATAATCTTTGCATAGCTCTAGGAACAATGGGCTGTGTGTCCACATAGCATTCTCCTTAATTCAAATGACAATGATACTGAACAATGGCCAAGTAAAGCTCTGTAGGCATTCCCTACTTGGGTAGTCTTAATGGAAAATCAAATTCAAAATATAATAGCCAACTTCTGTCAACATTTGCTAATCACTCTGTCATGACTACTGTTCCTTGAATTTCATTATTAACTCTTTGCGTCCACTCTTTTGAGATATAAAGTAAAAAGACTAATTCACCAAAAAGGCTGTGGGTCTGATTTCAGCCTTTCACAAGTTTAGCTCTTTGACTCCAAAAAAAAGCATGAAGCCCCCAGTCTCCAAAGAGCAAAGAGAGAACAACAAGCTTACCACTTCTCCACCAGCACCTTGCAGGCTTTGGCTTGTGCAAAGAGCTGATTCACTCGGTTCTCTTCTGTGTCAAAGTGCTTCCTATAAAATGACTGGAGATAACAAAATTTATGAACTGGAATGATGATCACCTCAGGTAATCCACCATTTACAATGTCTGCTAGCAAGGGCCTGTGTCAGTTGGAGATCTGGCTATGGGATAAGAGCTCTCTCCCTTAGTTCACTGGTAATAAGAATTCTTGCTTTAAATTATCAGTTTAATTTCATTCCTGGTCAGTTACTGTTGCAATTTCCAAGCAGTGGCTATTCATCTGCCAACATGAAAGAAGGCTGTCTGGTTTCTACTGGGCAGGAGGCTGCATCAGAAAAGTCGTTGCTTCTATATGTGTCCATTGGTCCCCTTGGTAGCAACCTTGAAGTTCTCCACGGACATGAAGGCTGAACTGGCCTCTAGAGGTGGTTCCTCCAGGCCAGGGGTGAGGCATGGTGGCAGGGAAAGTGTGGAAGCACAACCACTGCCTGGGCTGTACCTGTTCTGAAGAGAGCTAGAGGGCTTCAGTCTCCGAGGCTGTTGAATAGTCTGGAACCTTTCGAGAACACTACACAAAATCTTTTTTTAAAAATTCATATAATGGGACTAAAGATATGAAATACATGGGATTTTATCTAGCCTTGCCTTTGGAACTGATTCATACCAGTTTGGGCAACAGACAAACCTTGTTTACAGGAGCTATAGTTAACCATCAGTAACACAGCAGAGCTTTTCTAGCATGATGCACAGCAGTCTCTTTTAAAACTGCCTGCTGTTTCCCAGTAGGTAAGAATACTAACCTGATTTTTGTAGCCCTTGTCCACTCCAAGCGTCTGGGTGCAAAATTTATGCTTAACACCGAAGTGCCGCATTAGGTAGGCCAGGTCAATAGTCCAGATACTCTTTGTTAACTGGAGCTCTTGGATGGCTTTCTGAAATTCATCATTGTCCAAGTGATTCAGGTACCTATGGGGTTAGTAAAGGTAGGGGAAGGGAAGCACAGATCTTAGGAGAAGCAAAATGTGTGCTGTAGCCCAAGCTTCCACATCACAGGAAGGAAAAACTGAAACAATGGGCTTGGCTAAGAAATAACCAAAAAACATCCCACAAATGAGCCACAAATTTAAGGGAAGGGAAATGGAATAGGGAATATTTAACTGGATTTATTGCTGACTTTTTATTAGAAAAGTACCAGTATCTCAACTACTTTATAACGCTAGAAGTATACAGGATGCTGTACAACAGGCAAGCTATACTGAGCAAGTACAGAACTCTGTCCTGAAGGGCTTACAATCTATACATACAATCTTAATAGAGCAAACACAGAGAGGAGTGTTAAAGACTAAAACTTGCTTCACACAATAGATGGATTTCAAAAGGAGGAACTGCAAAGGAAGTTGGCAAACTCGAAGGAAGCTCGTCTTAGGTACTGATGACAGAAAAGGCAATAAAGGGGAGATGGTCTTGAGAAAGTTTGCGATGTTGCAAAGGGATGGAGAGGGGCAGTAATGAAGAGTTCTGGAAGTCAAAACAAATGGAATTAAATGCAAAAAAAATAATACTGGAATTGAGGAAGCAGGGTAAATAAGGTCAGATCAACAGGGTGAGAAGATTAATCTTAGAGGCTGAGTTTTGGGCAGACTGGTGTGGCAAAGGGAATGAAGAGGCAGAGGTTACAGTAGTCAAGATGGGAAATTACCAGCACACGGACTAACGTCTTGGTAGAAGGGATGGAGAGAAATGAAAATCTTCTGCTTCATATCTACTAAGTGGACATCTAAATAGGTATTTCTCCTGCACCTAAGCTCATGTTCCTCTGTGGAAGGAAAGAGGAATTCAGCAGAACAGCTACTGGTTCGAAAAAGAAAGAAAAAAAAAAAAAGAGGGCAATACAGTGCATTGTTTTGAAGTTGAAACTACTCCTGGAACAAAACTGTTCATCCCCCAGATTTGGGGCTCAGCAGGACCGAGGCAGTATATACTCACAAACTGGGATAAACCTACCCATTGCTTGAAAATACAGAAAGGAATTACATGATCTGCTGTGGTAAATACCAAACCTGAATTATAACAACAGGAAAGAGGGATAACTTTTTATCAGCTTAAGCATGCCAACCTGCAAAGTTCTTAGACTCAGTGCTGAACGGATTATTTTCAATCAAAATAATTACTCAAAAGGTCATAAGTCTGTCTTAGTTTCTATTTTCCCTTGCTTCTCCTGGAGGGCTGTGCTAGGCCCTGGCAGTAGTATTTCTCCAAGGCCACCCAAGAATATGTGCTCTTGTATGACTCAGTCAAACTCTCAGCTGCTTCTGCATGCCCCTTCTCCCTGGATGTTCCTTCCTGATCCCCCTCTCCCACGGGATGGGATTTCCCACCCCTTCCAACAAAACCAGTGACTTACTGGAGCACCATCCTGGAGCAGGCCAGCCCACAGTCCCAGTGGTACAGCTGCTGGATGATGGGCACTTTCAGCTGGACACATTCAACTGCAGTGAAAACACCCCGTTGTGAGCAAAACGTAAAAGGCATCAACCCATACAGGAATGCTTTTCTGTACCTCAGCGTTCTGTAGTGGGAGAAGCTTGGGAATGGGTGGTCCTGGAATACACATAGTAATAACATCCCTTGTATTTCCTTTAGAGGTGGCACTGTGGTGGTTTCAGTTTCAGAAACACCTTTTTAAGACTTGAAGGGCTCTAAGTGTTTTTGGCTGTTATTGCTACTTCAAAGTTAAGCAAAGTTAATCATAAAAGGTTTCTCCAAATAACCTAACCTTTGATCTGGAAAAGACCCTTGAAAACCTCTGTTAATACAGGGTCAGGTCAACTACGTTCCTGGATGGGGATAAAATGCATTCAGTGTCGGCTGGTACTTCTAATGTAGCTTTATTTATAAAACGCTATGGATAATGCTAGTTGTAGTGGTATAGTTTTAACGTAGCTTTATTTATAAACGCTATGGATAATGCTAGGTGTAGTTTTATGCTGCTCCCTAACGCAGTTACAGCCTGCCGTAGGGACGAGCCAATCCCGATAGCCTGGACTTGATTTCTCCGCAGTTGTGCCACTGTTTAATCACGACTTCGAAAGCCGGCACACCCCCGGTACGGTCAGTGCTTTCCGAGCATCTACATTACGGTGCTTCTAACGCAGTCTCCTGAAGACAGAAATAACCCCCCTGGGACCAGGACCCGCGCCTATTTTGTCCTTTTTCTCGGCACGCCCCGTTGTTATTGCTACCCCGGGCCTGAGACGAGTCCAAAGACCGATTTCGTGCCGGGTGCCCGGGGAGGCGGCGGCAGCCTGCAGCTTCCCCCCCTCCAGCCGCCCCTCAGCGCCCCCCGGCCTCCCCGCGAGCCCCCCCCAGCCGCCTCCCGGGGCCGCGGGCGGGGCCGGCACTGACCTGGCGGCGGCGGCGGCTCCCCCCCGGCCCCCCGCGGGCTCCTCATGGCGGCGCCGGGTCCTGCCGCCCGCTCACTGCCCGCCGCGGGGGAGCGGCCCGGCCATGCCCCGCCGCCCGCCCGGCTCCTCCCGCCCGCCGCGCCTCGGGGAGGAGTGGGGGGGGGGGCACGGAACCGTCCTGCCGGGGCGCGGCGGACCCCGGGCGGCTTTGGCGGCGGGGCGGCGGGCAGGGCCGGAGCCGGCAGCTTTCCGCTTCCGGGCTGCGCTGCACGGCGGGAAGGTGGCGGAGCCATTACGGTGCGCGCGGGATGGGCCCGGCTGAGGCGGCGGCGGGCAGGGGAGCGGCGGGGCCGGGGCCTTGGGGCCGGGGTTTTGGGGCCTTGGGGCCGAGGGGGGTGGCTGGGGCTGGAGCCGTTCCCGGACCGTTCCTGGAGGCGGCCGGGGCAGCGGCCTGCAGAGCGGGTGTCCGCTATTCCCCGGTTTGGTTCCCTGCGCCAGAAGTGTGGGGATGGCGTGGGGTTGGCGCTGGCTTTCGGCCCTTCCTCCCACAGGCGTCTCTCTGGAGAAGGTTTATCGATACGTGCATATGGGGCAAGAGACAAAATCACCTCCCATAGGGAAAGCCTATTACACAAAGCATTATGAAGCAACTTGTACGTTATTTCCGTTATTTTTACTTTTTTTCCTCCCTTGTCGCAGGTGTAGAGCCACAGCACCGCAAGCATGTCGATTGGAGTGCCGATCAAAGTGCTGCACGAGGCAGAAGGCCACATCGTGACGTGCGAGACCAACACGGGAGAAGTGTACCGAGGGAAGCTTATTGAAGCTGAGGACAACATGAATTGTCAGGTATGTGCTGTAGAAGGATGGAAGGCAGGCAGGCAGGCTGACCTGGGCTTGGAAGCGATTGTCTGCAACAGATGGACAGCTTGATTTAAAGACCCTTGGTTTTAGTCTTCGGATAAGTAAAACTGTGCTACTGACGCCCTTACCGTAGTAATTTGGGATTACTGAGTATGCCGACAGGACACAGATTATTTTTCTGGTTTTAAGAGCATGATTGGGAATTCGTGTCAATTTTATCAGAGTTGTTAAAGTTTTGTTCTCTAAACAACTTTTCTGCAGAAGTTCTTTATTTAGTGCGTCATTGGAGCTGTTTTTAATGCACGTGCCTTAAGGCATCCCAGGAGGCTTAATTTTGATTGTCTGTATGCAAATCATGGTTGAAATCAAAATGCTTCTGTAATAGTTACGGCTAGCAGAGGTTTGTGAAAACTAGTTTAATACAAGAAAATAAGTTTTATTAGCTTTGTTTTCTACTCAAACTGTGGAGAAGGTAAAAATTCTGGTTCCGCTTGAATAGTGGCACGTTTAGGAGTATATTTAAATGGTGCTGGATGCCTTGTGTCGCCACTCCGGTTGAGAAGGCAGCATGTTTGGAAAGTCTTTGCCTTTGGTGCTTGAATCCTGGCTGTATATTCTGCAGGCAAGAATAGTGGGAGCCCAAAACTGTGCTAAAGGCTTCTGTGAACGCTGATCTTTATTTTCCAGATGTCCAACATAACAGTGACGTACAGAGATGGGCGAGTGGCACAGCTTGAGCAGGTGTACATCAGAGGCAGCAAGATACGGTTTCTAATTTTACCGGATATGTTGAAGAATGCTCCTATGCTGAAGAGCATGAAGAATAAAAACCAGGGTTCTGGAGCTGGGCGAGGAAAAGCAGCTATTCTCAAAGCTCAGGGTGGGTACAGTCTGTTAATGATTTCGTGTCTGTCCTCCCCATCCTCTCTCCGTTTTGCTGTAGAGGAGCTCGGTAACTTCGGTCTCTATCACCGAAGAAGCATAAGCTGTAAGAAGCTGAATGACTATTTCTTGTATAGTTTTTGTTTCATCTTACGGTGAGAGTTAAGACTCAAACTGTCCCATGCACAATATTGATGTTGCAATAGTTCAGGTATGTTAAGTAGTCTTTGTTAAATAGAGACTTGATATAAAATTTCAGCTTTGGTTTTCCAGTGAAGGCAGCTGCCAGCTGTTTGGACTACTTGAGGAAGGATTCAGGTGTTCTTGTTAAACTTTTCTGGGGAAAAATGATCAAATAGTAAGATGATACTTAAATTATTGGGAAACAGTAATTATTAGCATTTCATCCTCATTAGTACCTTTCTCATGTGTGCAGTCTAGTTACAACAAGACTTGCTAATAGTCATGAGCTCTAAAGTCCTTGGTTAACTCTAGCAAATGCAGTAAGGATGGGTGTGGGAGTAACAGCTGCTGAAACATAGCAAGTTCAGTTGCAAATTCTAGGGAGAGTATGGGGTCTTAAATCTCTTTGGCTACAAACTTTGTGAGTCAGATTAGAATGACACAAAGTGTGTTAATCTTTCATTGGTCTTCATACACATTGCATCTGTTATAAATAGCAAGACTGTAACTATTGGTTATGTTTCCTTACACAAGAAACTTTTGCTTACTGTGTCACATTCTGAACTTAACCTGAATAGGATGGTTTAGTTTCCATGCTTCTAAGCAAGAGTCTTTGAGAGTTATTTATTTTTGGTTTTGTCAGTTTTTGAGATAAATATGCAGTTATATCAAATTCATGTAATCCCTGGTGTTTTCTTTCTTCAGTGGCTGCAAGAGGAAGAGGTCGTGGTATGGGCCGTGGCAACATCTTCCAGAAACGAAGATAATTTTGGCCTTGTCCAATGTGCTTTTTTTATTAGGGGGTATTAACTGTACTACATGTGTGTTGCTATCGGTTTTGTTTAATAAATATTTCTGAGAAGAACTTGTCTGCTCTTATATGGCAGGACTCCTCTTGGTCACATTAGAGTTCTGGCTTGTTTCTGTAGGTGGCAAATACATTTTAGGTTGATTTCGACCTTAAAAGTGCATTGTTTGGGAAACAGCAGACTTGATATCTAGATTTGACTTCTTTGTACTTTTGTGTGATGCGTTGAGTTTTAAAGATCATCTTGCTTCCTTTTTCTTGTTTAATCCTGTTGTTGTTCACTCTAAAGAATTAGAAGCTATTCTTGATGAAGAATTTTTAAATGTTTTGAAGTTGTGTTAGCATCTGCATTTATGGAACATACAGCCAAATGGAGGCAGCTTCCTGAGAAGCAAAGCAGTGTTCTTTTGCTTCACATGGATCTACAATAGATACAGGTCTGTCTTCAGATTTGTACGTTGAGCTTATTTTCTTGTATTTTGTATTTTTTCTCTTGGTACACAGGAAAACTTTTCACTATAAACACCTAACTTTAATATTTGGTGGACAGGCTCTTCTAGCCTGAGTCTTGAGCCTGCTTGCCTGAGGTGAAAGATTTGATTCTAACCCTGATAATAGTCCACTTGTTTTTCCTCTTGCCTGGGAAGATAAGACCAAAAAAAAAAAAAAAAAAAAGAACTCGTTGTCAAGGATTAATTTGAAGTGTTCTGTGAATCTGAAAGGTGTATGGGGAAGGTCATAAGGATGGTTATCTGTTAAAAAGGCTCTTTAAAAAGGCTAATCTTTTGAACAAAACTTAGGCCTAACTTTCGCTTCTGTTTTTAAAAATCTATACTTGGTCACATTGATCACCAGCTCAATTGTAGGAAGCCAAATTTAGTTGTAGCTTTATTCTGCTAAAAGTATGGTGTGGCTGTTCTTACCGATATTAATGATTGAGATATTTAAATTGAACGCGCCTGTACCTAACTGCATACTTGCATACAATCAATTATCAGTCCATACATGTATAAGAAGCTATCTAGTCTTGCTCTTCTCTGATGTGTAAAGACTCTCCGTTTTGTGCAGACATGAAAGTTGAACTAATGTATTCAGTTGTTGAATTGTCTGTAAATAAAGCAGCATTTGATTGCAGATCACTGGAAAACCCCTGCTATTTTTTTTTTTCTGGTTAGTAATGATCCTAAATATTTACATGAGAAACATCTATGAAAAGTTTGTGATGTGTTTGGGATTAATTTATAAAAAACTTTGCCTTCTTATGCCTAGATTGAGGAACCTGACTGAAAGACAAGACAGTTTTCACAAAAACGCTTCCAAACACAGCACGTGAGCCATGCTCATATAGCAGTAATGCTTTCCCAAAGACAGTATTTCAAAGAATCACAGAAATTCCATCTTGAAGTGAGTACCTAAAGGAATTTTGTAGTGATATTGAACGCTTTTTTGTGGGAAATCTGTTGTTCCTTGTATCTGCAATCACTTGAAAGAGAACCCTGACTGACATTAGCTGATCAAGCCCTTCTCCTCAGAGTACATCTGTGTAAAATCCTGGCAAGCAAAACTGGTGGTCTACCTGCAGAGTGCAACCTTTCTAATAACTAGTAGAAACAGTTGTTTGTACTTTGTGGAGCTCTAATATTCAGCTTGTTTCCAGCTCTTACTGTGGGAGAGGACATTTGTTGCTTTCACAGAATTTCCTCCCCATGCCTACATAAGTTACTGAATTTCACAAGAGTGTTTTGAGAAAAAGCATCTTAAAATCAGCATGAAGCAGAAGCCCATTTTGAGTCTTTGTAGTAGATGCCCACTTGAGACTCTCCTTTTTTAACACACAAAGGAGAAAAGAATTCCATCCTGTTGCTATGCGCTGAGCTTCATAATAAAAATTGAACTGTCTGCTTGTAGTAGTCGTGCTAAAGCCTGGGATCTCTGGAGATGGTGGGTAAGACTAGGTGTGTTCTCTTGGCAGCCACTGGCTTTGCTTGTTGTTACTAGGTGGTGGTATGTGAGATGTCAGCTTCACTAGCAGATAGCATTATATCTATGTTATATTTAGATGTTTTCTATTTGTAGTCTGTTAAATGTTTTTTATGCATTTTAATACACCAGGTTTCTGTCGCTAACCTAATCTGAGTTTTTGTACACTGGAGTTACTCTACGGACAACAGGTAGGATAGAGATGGCACAATGCATTGTTTCCTGTATAACCTGAGGCAAGTGTCTGCTGCAAGATTTTACAGGATGCTGCTTCAGCAGCTATAACAGCTTTTTCCTCCCAAAACAAACACCTGATAAAAATCTGAGATTGATTAGTGTCACAATAAATTGCTATGAATATAACCTAGTATAGGGTGGGGTGTGGTGTTGAAGGATGTCAAGCTGTTCTGCTTTAAAATGGGTGTTGTCCTGGCAGTGGCTAATGTAGGGTGACTGCCAAGGGAGCTTACTGTTACCTTGTTTAGGAGCAGGAGATACTAGAAGTGTGCACACAGTTTGAACAAAGAGAAATCACTTTGCTGGAACCCTTTTGGATCTGGCTTCTAGTGGGTCTCCCTGCAATCTCTATGGGAAGCTAATAGTGAGGCTTAGTGCATTTTTTTTATTTTCTTATAGCGACTATCAAGTACTTCCCAGCCTTCAAAGCTTTATTTTATTTTTCTTAAAAGCCTTCAAAAAATATTAATAAATGGAAAAGGAAGCAAGCCACAGATGGGGAACTTGACTAAAAGTACTTTTTGGAAGAGATTCAACATTTTGGCAAGACTGAAAATCTGTCCCACTGGCTTTATCTCTCACTATTTCCCTCTGGCTCTTAAATAGCATGTAGCCCTTTTCTGAAGGATACAACTTCTTTTGCAGAGGGCAGGGAGAAATGGCACCATTTTTGACCACAGAGAACCACTGGAATGGCAAAGGTTTTGAAACACCCAGGGAACCCTAAAGAACATAACTGTTAAATGTAATTTACTTAAATTAGAGCTGCCTCACAGTAACATATTTTTTGTGGATTATTTCAACTAATGATGATTGCATTACGTTTTCTATTATTTTTAGAAGTTCCTGTTCTTCCTTCCCGCGCAGTGCCAAGCTTCTGTTCTCTCCATTGAGATCCCTTCTCTTCCCTGAAACAGTTGGTGTGCCATTCAGCAGCACTGAGGGTAGAGGGGCAACCAAGAATGTCAGAAACAGGAACCCTCTGTAGTAGGTTTGACTGATGTACTACAGGGTTTGTTCTATTTGCTTTAAGAAGTTTATACTCCACTTGATGTTTCTCACCCTTTATTTTTGTAGGTGTCCACTGAACACTGCAAAGAAACTTTTTTTTTCCAACTAGTGTTGCCTTAGCTTTTAAGATTTGCTTAAAACATATAACAGCTCTGATCCACCTCAGCTTTGACGAAGATACTGGATTTTGTATGAGCAAAAAGCTTTGCACTGTGAATTCAGTTGAGGCTGAGTCTAGGATGAAATGTTTACCCTCTTCAGAAAGAAAGATACTGGGAATTAGTGTTGAAAAGTTTGAAGTTTTGTAATTGTAGGAATGAAAGCCAAGACAAAGATCACTTAGCAATATCTTATTTGTTGCTTAAAATTTGACTAGACCAACTGATATGCCAGTTTGTTACAGGTTGTTCTGAAGATCCTGTGTGTATTATCCTTACTTGCAGTGTGATAAATTGAATTTCATTCTAACAAATTTTGTCTCCTCCACTAGATGGCTCTGTAGGTAAGTGAATGAAATACATCAAACCAGAACCCTTTGGAAGGGAAAAATGCAAGAAATGTGACTTCTGGTATAAAATCCATTAGGATAATGCTATTACAAACTCCAGCATGACAATACACAGCCTATTTTCCTTCCTCTTCAGCATTCCCAGTGTTGGTTTCATAGGCAACCAGGTTATTCCATCTTGGTGCTGTGTGTGCCCCACACGTGGCTAATTGGGCATGTGCAGTTACAGGCAGGCATTACAGATTCCTCTAGTTCAGCAATGTACACAATCTATTTCTCTGAGACAGAGGACCCTATGGACAGATAAGGCATCTATCCTTATTTGACACTTCTTTTTTTGTCTCAGATAGCGTTTCTTTTCACTCTGTCATTGCTTTGTGCATGTGCTTATAAACCTCTTCCCATTCAGTGGGTTCAGAGCTTACTGTAGTTCCCTGTTTTCAACAGAAACAGACTGATACTGACCTGAAGCTTTGACATGAATTTATGTGTTTGATATAATCAGCGTAGATATAATCAGTAGAATCACTTTGAACTAATGTGGGACAGAGAAGCTACGCTGCAGCCATGTGAAATGATGTATGGAGAAGTGCAGGTAAAAATTCACCTAGTCTTCCTGAGTGAAAAGAAATAGGTTGTGCTCTGGTACAAAACCACAGAGGAGACACTAATAATAGCAGAGAAGAGTTAAATGGCTGGAGAAGGTATCACTTGAAAAAATTGCTTTGTGCAGAACTGTGGGACTTTTCCTCACCAAGCAGGTGCTTTCATCCCTTACGTGCGCAGTTCTGCTCACCAGGGGGTCTAACTTCCATCCTAAAGCTATACTTTTCTTCAGTTCATTTTCCGAGGGTACTCTGTGAAATATCAGTCTGAGAGGTATTGTGTTATGAAGGAGACGCTGGGAATGGATGCGGTGTAGATGAGGTAAGTGGCGAGCTATGGTATCTCTTCTCAGAGACTAACTACAGGCCACATTGCAAAAGCCCCACTCTCTGGAGTATTAAAACTTGGTTTGTACCAACTCTAAAAATTGTGGGTGATTCAGCAGTCTCTTACTCTCTTCTGTCAGTGAAAGTCAGAAGTTAAGGGATATGGGCCCTCAATCTGCAATGTCTTCCAGAAAATCTCTTCTAGAAGGGCAGAATGGAGTGGAAGATGTGAATTTCTGTTGCTGATAGTCAGGGTCGCTGTATGGTCTCTGTCTCATAGCTACTTAAAGCTTCACAGTGAGGTTTCATTTAAACTAGAGAAGTCCTATCTCCTTTTGCCATTGTGATGTGAACAAGGATGGAAGGTTCACATCCCAGTGGAGTCATGATCTTGTGATGTAGCAAAAGGTGGACTTCTGAGGTCTACAAACAAGTGTCAGTGATCTGGTTGCTCATTTGCCAGCCATGAGTTAAAATGGAGGAAGAGCTCTCCCAGAGTTCTTTGATGTTTCTGTGCTCGCGAAGGCAAAAATTAAAATCTGGACTTGCACCTTTTTGCAGCTAAGCTGATTTCAGACAGTAGGGGTTGGTCCTTCTCCTTTCAGATTAGATAATGATAACTTCATGGGACTGCTGTGCTTTCAATGTTTCTGTGGGAGGTAATATAGATACACCACATTTAAAGCATGTTCTAGAATTGCCTTGAAACAAATGCTGGTATGGGCAGTGTGGTTTTTATTACTTTGCAAGCAAAAGGATATTTTTCCCCACTTCCTAATTTGCTCACGGACAGATTTTGCCTGAGGATAGAAGAGCTACCACATGATTACAGTGTACTAGTGCCTGAAGCTGCCAAAACCGCGCTTGCCTGCAAGTATCTAGCCAGATCAAGTTGCATTTTAACTGCTTTAGGTGTCCTGGTGTTTCCTGGTCCTGTAATAATAGTTCTTCATAGTGTCAAGAGTACTTTGGAGGTAATGAATAGGGAAGTTCAGTCCTCTTCTATTAATTCTAGCTGTTCCTCGAAGACTAGGGTATGGGATTATTTAATGCAGTGTAGAGACTGACGTTAGCGTATGATATAGCCAGCAGGTTTGGGATGTTTTTACTTCACCCAATTCAGACATTTAATGAGAAAAGTATTTCGGTTTTGTGTGTGAGCTGGTTGTTCCTAGTAGACAGGCTATTATTCCTGGCGCAGGGCCAGACATTGCATAAGCAAGCATTGTGTAGTCCTCTGCTGCTGAGCAGAGACTGTCGAATAGGAGTCTATGAAAAGTGGAGGTTTTCCAGCATCATTAATTCAGGGGAGAATGTTGAAGCCCTGGCAAAGAAAGAGATTGTTTTCAGAAGATGTGTAGTTATGCTGAGAGAAATGAAAAGAATGGCAGAAAAACACTATTATTGTTTGCAGCAAGCATTTAATTTGTTCTTCATTTTCTCTTGATTGGAGGCATAAACATTTGTTGTCTGATTGGGGGTTCACCCTATTTCCAGCTCCGTGGAGAGGTGCTAGTACATCCACTCCAGAGCAAACCACTGCTTGTTGTGAGGCAAAACTTCTCACAATTTTTTCCATAGTGCCTAAAGTGTTAACTGGGAGAAGAACAGAGCACTTAGAGGGAATATCAGCAGCACTGGGCTGGTGATGCAAGTGGAAGGTAATGGGAATGCCTGGATCTGCAGGGAGATGGTGTGCTAAGTGAAACTGGCCATTTGGCTTATTCATGGCTCCATGCTGTGAAGTGCCTGACTGCACAAGGGCTTTCATGTTTGGTTTTTGTTGTTGTTTGTTTGCTTGTTTGTTGTTATTGTTGTTTTGTTTTGTTTTGTTTTTAAAAAAAAGATTGTCACCTTGTGTTTCACAAGGGGAGATGGAGACCTAGCTACCAAGAGGTTCAGACCAGGATGTGAAGACAGATTTAGGCCCATAACTCCTGTTGAAAGACCCATGTGGTGGCATTTTAGGTTGCTTATTGATATCTTTACAGTCCTCTAAAATCTGAAACATACTGCAGGGGGAATAATTCTTTTTTTTTCTCCTGACACATCGTCCAGCTGAGACAGAAGTGAAGTGTGGAAGTTTTTACTCTTCTATAACAAAAAAGGTGTTGCTGTTTTTTTGCTTCATGACTGAACAAGCTTTCTTCATGTCTGTAGAACAGCTCCACAGTACTTTTTTTTTTTTTTTTCAAATCTCAGTCATCGAAGATCACCATATAAAACTGCACATCAGAGACACCTCCAGAGCCAGAGAGGAGGGCATCATTTTGGCTGCAGCCTTATTCACCTCTTGCTTTTGAGGAGAGTTTGGATGCAGCAGTGGGGAGTGCTGTGTCCTGGGAAAAGCAGGATTGAATGCGCAAAGAGGAACTGTTGTTTTCACCTTTTCTCTGGGTATTTGTTAGGATATGCTGTCTATGTGTTGTCTTTTTGCTACAACCTTCTTGTCTGAGCCAAATTTGACATGGAATAAGTGGATGAAGCTCTAGGGAACTCATTAGAGGTTTTTCATGTCAGCATTTGCCTCCAAATACATGAAGTTTAATGCTAACCTTAGGCTGAGATTCGTATCATGGGACGTGCTGAAGCCTCTGGCTAGAGGCTGCGTGTGGGGAGGGCTCTGGTAGCAGCCCTCGCTTCACCTCAGAGCCTTGTTTTCAGAGAGTGCTTCAACCACCGCTTCTTCAAATGTGATCCTACCCCTATCCTCATGCTGAAACTAATGCTGCGGGACACCCGTGCTAAGAGTTACACAGGGAGGATAGCACTAGCAAGCAGCCCTCGTTTCACTTTGGCACTCTGATCCCCCTTTACAGCTTGGCTGTCCCTGAAAACAGCCCCCCCTAACGAACACCACCCCATTCCTTCCTGCATTGTGGCATTTTGCCATTTCTTATTGCGATTTCCCCGAGGGGCTGAGGGGCTTGGCTGAGCCATGAGGGGAAGCTGCTGTGGAACCTTCTGGAACCGGCAGTGCGCGGGCAGGGCAGCCCGGCTTCTCCTCAAGGTGGCCCCTGCAGCCAGCACCTCGGCACACGCCCAGTGCAGGGCAAGATGGAAATAGGTCAAAAATATGTTACAGGGGTGACCCCTGGCGGCATCCTGCTGTTCCCTGAGGAAGAGCCGTGCCGGGGAGTGAATGCCCGGCTCGAGAGCCCAGGAAGGCAAAGCGCCTTGCCCGTCTTCTCTCCTGTGGGGCGGCTGAGGTGTGTGCCTAGGAGTGTGCTTATCTGGCCTGGCTTCATCTCTGCCTAGGGAATGGCAGGTAGGCTTACTTTCTTACTGTATTGAAGAGGGTCCTTCTGTGTGTTACCACAAGGGAGTCTGCGTTACGATCTTCTGAAGCAGCCCACGCTTGAGGAGTCAGTGAGCGCTGCCGATTTGGAGGCACCTCAGCCAGCTAATACTTCCACAAGCATTAGCAATGCAAAAGCTCACAGGAGATGTTGCCGCCTCTCCTGCTCCTGACCTTTCAGCTCAGGAGGTGACAAAAGGGCTAATCTCTCCTTTTGTCTCCCCCTGTTAGCGGTGAGAAGGCGGGGGCTGCCCCTGAGGGCCCTGGGCTGAGGGGTGGGCCTCCAGGGCTGAGACACAGGGGAGGGCATCTGAATATCGGAGACCCTGGGCCTCTCAGCGTCTGGTTCCACAGCCACGTTGTGCCTTTGGTGTCCTCCATTTCACTGTCTTTCGACTGCAGTCTTTGAAAAAAAAGCCACAAAAAACCTGTTGGTAAAATGAGCAGTTTTGTTTCGACAACTTTATTGTGTTGGGATACAGAGGGAGCGTTTCCTTAGACGGCAATGGTTTTGGTGTCTGTGGTGGAGCCCTGTGAGGGTGCTGAAGTATTGGTGTACCTATCCAGAGGCAGACATGCTTTCTCAAGCATAATGTCCACCTGAGCTTGAAATTCCCAGGGAGGGGAATTTTTTTTATTATTATTTTTTTTTTTCTGGTGGACTTGCAGGCCACTCTAGCTGTGTCTGCTAGTTCCAGTCAGTGTCCTTGAGCTGAGCACCAGCCAGCTGGTCCTGGGGTTACCTCTGTGATGTGAACCTCTTCAGTTCTTGGTCGGGATCTCCAGAATAAAAGAGGTTATTCTGTTGCAACGGAGTTCAGATAAAGATACACATCTTTAGATGAACTTTGCTTCACAAACCAAACAGCTTAAGGGGAGTATGGACAAAGCTCTGCTCAGAGGTCTGACAAGACCTGAGGGCAGCTGCTGGTCTGGGGAAATGCTATTTTCCAGTTTTCTGTGGCCATCTCTATGGCCATGTAGCTGTTGGATAGCTTTCCAAATGCTTCCTGTCATTGTATCCAACTTAAGGCATATTGCCTCAAAAATGGATGGGGAGGAATAATCCTCATGAAGAAGTGCAGAAACAGTCCGATCAGTAAGCGGTAAAGAATCTATTCCCCACCCCTGTGACATGCCTGCGTGTGAGTTGAATAAGCCTGATGCTGTAGCAAGATGTGTCAATGTTTTTGTGGTTCACTTGCTTTTGAGGCCAGTTTGGATGCAGCGGGGGGAGTGCCAGGCTTTGGGAAAAGGAGTAAATGCATGTGGAAGAAACGCTGACTATCCTCTTCACTCTTCTCCGGGGGAGGTTATTGTGTGGTTATCGTATTTTGTGGCTGGTTTCAAATCAGCATCACTGAACTGGAACGCTATCGTGTTGAAGGGGAACAAAAGAGACTCATAATCAAGAACTTGATGTCTCAAAGTAGATCAAGATACAGCCATGGCTTCCTGGAGCGCTGGCCTCAGCTAAGATTGTTCCGGTCTATTTTGTGTTGTGAACTACCTCTTGGCAGCTTTGAACCAGCTATTGCATCTATTTCAAGAGCACTTGTCTGATGCCAGTAAACTGCAAAACAGATTCTCTTGTCCGTTAATAACCATTTCCAACTGCTCCGAGCCTGGGTAGCTGGGCTTTCTGCCAGCTGCCCTTGAAGGCCCTGATACCTGCTGCACTGTCAAGATACTGTAGTGATAAGAGGTTGTTCTGAGACACAACATTTCCTCTTCCATGATACAAAGTGCATGCAGTCTGGTGGTGGACAGAATTACCTCTAAAGGCAAATGCTGAATGCTCTTTTGCTTGCTTTTGGAAGAGGAAACAATTTAAATTTTGGCAACATTGTCAGCAACTGTTCACTAAGGAGCCTGTCAGTCTTCCCCAAACAGTGCAAATTCATTTATTGTCCAAGCACTCTTCTGAACAATGAATTACAGGTTGAAAAAAGAGCTTTGGTGGTGAGGGCGGGAAGGGCCTTGACAGGTTCTGAAGTGTGTGAAATGCATCCTTACCTCAACAAAACAATTAGCAGTTATTTGGATGGAGCCACGGGAAGGCAGGAGGCTTGTGGTGGCCTCTCTGCTAAGCATCCTGCTACCTGGAGCATGCTGAGGTAATTATCCTGTGTTTTGTGGTCAGAGCTGGTGTAAAATAAAGGACAGAGGAGTGAGGAAGCTGTTGGCCAGCTAGGGAAGGAAGGAGCAAGTGCATTTCTGTTTGAGTCACTGAAAGGCTTTGACCTGTCCCTTTTTCCCTCTGCTGCCTGGCACCGATGGCCTACCGGTGATGCTGACAGTGCTCACCAGCATTTTTGGCCGGGACAGTGCAGGTGGGCATCTCCCTCGGCCCTGGGAGCTGGCAGGAGGGCGCTGCGCTAGGAAGGAAGCTGTCCGCACGATCAGTGGAAGTGGGAGTTTGCTGCCTCGTGCAGTGCTGCTGTGTGACTAGATCTGAAAAGGGACTGAACAAGACCAGGAGGAGGAGAGATTTCTAGGGGTATTTTTTAAAGCCTGGAAAAGATAAGATGGTGGGAGGTGTGGCATGGCTTTGCACCTGGTGACCTCTCCTTATGGAAGGCTTCTTTTGAAGGGTGCACTTACATGTTTCACTCTGAGATCTTTTGTGAGACTGATTATCTTGTGGGATGTTGGGGTGAGGAAAGGGCTGCAATACTGCTCTGCTCTGCTGCAGCCTCCTCCCTGCTGCATAACACACGTCTCCCCTCAGGCTGACCATTTGTATTTTACGTGCAGAGGGAGGGAGGCTGGGAAACTGCCAGGGATGGAACTTGGTCTGGTGTGTGAGTCTGGATAGCGAGGTGTGTGCTCCTTGGAGGAGCTGAGGTTATAGCCCTGCAACAGCAAGTACAGTGCTCAGGAGAGTATTCAGTATGACAGGGATCCATCTCCTGCTGTGCTACCTCGCAGGAGACAGAGGCTCTCTGCAAGGCATCCTCTGATTTAGCAGGAGAACAGAGCTGGTCCCTCTGAGTATCAGTGAGGAGACCCGCACCAGCAGCTCATCCTTTTAATCCCCTTTGAGAGCCCTGAGCTTCCACCTCCTGTACAAGGAAAGGCTCATTTGGGTTGCGTTATTCCCTCCGGTTTGTGAACTCAGCTTTTATGAAAACAGCTTCCTTTGGATTTGGTTGCCCGTCCTGCTCCCTGAGCATGCATCTCCTCTGTAGGGCTGTGCGGGGGCATTTCCCTGCTCCGGGGCTGCACGCACACTGCTGTGCTCCACCTGCCAGTGCAGCCAGGAGCTGTCAGGGATCGGCTGGATGTCCTGCAATAGTTTGTCCGCAGCTAAGCTGCAGCCCCTTAGAGTGGATCCAAGGCACTGGTGGCTTCCTAGGCCAGGACTTCATAATGTGCATTGGCACGTATTCATTCACAACCAGCTCTCCATGGGGAGCTTTCTATGGCAAAGCAGCCAAGTGCATATGGAGGAATAAACACAGGTCCCACAGCTGCTCAGCTGAACCAGTCTGTTTCAAGCCGTGCTTTCTCTCTTGCTCCTGGAGCTGCCAACTGGCAGCCAGGCATCACCAGTGACTAGCAGAGAATTCCCTTGCAAGGGGCTGAATGTCTCCTTCCAATCCTGCTGGTTAGTGCAGCACGCACCGGGCTGGAAATGGTCTGCACGGATCCTCCCTGGGGCTGAGCCAGGGACTCTGCAGGAAAGAGCTGAGTCAGTGGTGGCTGCGTGCTGTGGGTCTTGCCTCCTTTCTGGGGCGTACTGCCATGATGGAAGGGCTGCGAAGGTGCCTCCATACAGAGCCTTACAGGCAGCACTCAGACTGAATGCTCAGCACCTTGATACGTCTTTCTAGATATGCCACTGTGACTCACCAGGTGGCACTGAGCCTTCATTTAAATGCCTCGTGCCCGAGATTTCTTCTTGGCACAGACTGCTGCTCTGCTTAGACTGTAAGAGTTTAAGCAGATTCTACTGACATTCAAAATGCTTTTCATTTTTGCTGAAAGGTACTTTAGAAGGAAAAGGAGGAAAAGGAAAAAAAATAAATACCATCTCTTCCACAATAGGGGAGGAAACAGATACTGCATGGAGCGGGGAAATGTGAGCTGTGGGAAAAAGGCAGGTGGTGACCTCTGAAAGCAGCATAGCCTTTCCCCAGTGATTGGAATGGCCATTGAGAAACTCTATTTTGCCTTCTGCAAAGCAATCTCATGCTTCCCAAACACAGCTCGTGCCACAGAAATTACTCTACTTATCCAGATTCGCTGGAAGGGCTAAAAAGTGGTTTGGGGTGAGAACTGTACAGGGGAACACGCTCCCTTCCTGCCACCAGTTGTGGTGGGGCCTAGCTACATTAGCGCTCCCTGTTCCCCATCCTCCTGGCTAAGCACCATGTTCTGGCGAGGGGCCTTTTCTCTCCCACCTTGACTGGGATGGGGCAGCTAACACCTGGCCCCAGCTATATTTGCTTTACCTCTTGTATCTTCTGCTCTTTTGGGTTGGGAGGACAGAGCCTTTACAACGCTTCTGTCTGCATGTTAACAACACGAAGGTTATAAGGAAGGTTATGAGGTCCTGCTCCAGTGGCAAAGCATCCCGTGACCCAAGTGCGAAGAGGACCAGGTCCAGCATTCGCAGTGTCAGGTTATAATACTTACAGGTGTCTCTAAAGCCAGCCTTCTTCCTCAAGGGACATGGTCTACTTGAGGTTTTTGGCGGTTGATCAGAGATACTGATACCACCCGGTGCCCCCACTCTCGGTCCAAAGGGGAGAAATCACTTGATAAGTAAGTATCACCAATTTGCTTTTGCAACATCTTGAGAGATCAGCAAGGAGTATGAAAGAATCTATTTCATGTGGATTTGTGTGGCTTAGTATATGAGAGTTACTTATGTGTTGAGACTCCCAGAGAGAGTCAGCAGAGAAAGACAAGGTTACCGTTTGTAGTTTAGGAGGGCCAGGATTTGTACGTTGGTATTCTTTTTAATTCATCTGATTTCTTTAACTCTTAAGTCTTTCAAAATCATATCCGCTCTCTGAATTCCTGTGGGGACAGATAATCGAGACGACTTGACTTACCAGATAAAGTATTATCAGTTTTTTTTTGCAACATGGAAGGCCACAGCCTACCTCAAATGAGCACAGATGTTTCATCCTCCTATGAGGAATGAACCTCACTCACTGGTGTGAATGGCACCTGCTGGTCCTCTCCCACTGCTCAGGCGCTGCACGAGAACTCTTGGTCCTTATTTTGCAGCGGCTGGCTTGCTGGCTCAGTTTGTGAACAACCCAGATACTCAGACTTAGCAGTGCTTCATGCTTATATCCAAGAGAATTGTTTATTGTGTTTATATAGAGCATGAGCAATGTGGAAAACACTAGAAATTTTGCATCACTGGTTTGGTTTTGGACAGCATTGAAAATGGCAATGCAGCTGCTCACATCACGTCTCTGCATTAAGAGGTGTGCAATATGCCATGAGGAGCCAACGCTTTGCGCTTTAGTTTGGGAAGTGCCCACCTCTGGCACGTTTGCTGCTTGCTCCTCTAGTGTCACAGTTATGCGCTTAGCTGTCTGATTCTCCTTAATTTCACTTGGAAGTTGTAATTTTAATACAAAAACACAGTTCTTGAAACCAATCCTGTTAAACCACAAGACTATTTCCCCTCCCTTTTCTACCCTCGGCCTTCCCATCCCATCCCAACTCACCCCATCCCCCATGCTCCCACCAACACATACCTCCTTCCCCTCCCTCTCACCCCGGTCACACAGCAAATATCCTGATGCTGCAGTTCCAAGCCATGTGTCCGCCCCAGCCTATGCAATCCAATGGTCTCTGACCAAGTCCCTTTGTTCAGACGTTAATACAAAACACACAATAGGAAAAAAACAAAACAAAAGGAGCCAGACACAAGAGGGAGACACACTGCCGGGCTCCAGCTCTGGCCTCTGAGCCCTTCAGCTAAGCTCCACAACAGCTAGGCTCTTGGGGTACCTCCTTTCACACTCAAGACTGCAGGTCCCAAGCCTTTCAAGGTGCCTAGGAAAAGGAAGAAAGGAAGTAAACTGCAAGCCTGTTTCTGTTTTAGGTTTCCCCCCACATCACTTTCCCTCAACCCAATGGCTTCTGGAGGATATTCTTGACTCCGACAGGTCTTTTCCTGTTCTCCAGTGAGACCCTGCCTGGGGACCAGGTTCACTGTAAGTCACTGGTTCCTCTCTGTAACGTGGGCGATGGGTTTGGCAGTGAGGGGAGGGAGTGGAGCACGTTGTGGGGACCGACAGGCTTTTGTCTCACAGCAAGTTGGGGGGGAAATGCCAGGGAAGGCGAGAGAAAAGCGCCAAAGGAAGCCGGTAAAGCTGGCCCTCTGCTCGGTGTTTGTACTCAGCATTTCTCCTTGGGACGGCTTCAGTGTGCCAGCACCGGCCTGTTGTCCAGTCACCTCTCGCAGCCCTGCTGAGGGAAAGCACGTGACGGGGTGCTTCCTGCTTCTTCATCCTCCAGCTGGCTGCCCTCCTGCCCGCTGGAGATCTCTGAGTCGCAGTCGAGCGCCTCATAGATGGTAGGCAGCGTGGTCTGCTGGCTGAGGCGCTTGCGCAGGCCCACGAGCAAGGGCTGTGGCATGGAGGAGACATCCACGTTGTTGCCGAGGTCCACCCAGGCCAGGCAAGGGAACTTGTTCATGTCCTTCATGGTGTCAGTCAGCTCCTTCATGGTTGCCCGCGTCAGTCGGTTGCCGTTGAGGGAAAGGTGAGTGAGCTTGGGCAGCGCCCAGAGGAAGGGCAGCAGCAGGCGCACCATGTCATCGTTCAGCTCGGTGAAGCTCAGGTCCACAGAGGTGAGGTGGTCCCCGTTGTTCTGCAGGTAGTAGGCCATGCGGTGGACATCCCGCATGGTCAGGGGGATCCCTGACAGATCCATCGAGTCCTGGCTCACTTTCTTCTGCAGGCTGGTCTTCAGGCTGATGATGGAAAGGGACAGAGAGAGACCATTAAGGGTATATACTTGGAGCAGGGGAGGGCTCACGAGGAACTTGGGCTAGAACATTCAGCAAAAGGCTAACGGAGCTTGTCTGGGAAACGGGCACAAGGTCTGCACCATGCCTCTGGGCAGATTGTGTCCTGGGGCTTTCCTGTGTGTTCTCAGCACTTGTACATAAACTCTGCAAGAACTGGCTAACCCCGTGTTGCTAAGCTCTCTTCCACTAGCACATTTCAAAGGGTTTGTCTGTATGTGCACGTACAGACATTCAGTGCTGCGTGGACAGCAGAAATAACCGTGGCAAGCAAACTTTCCAAATGCACCGGTTTGCACTGTGTGGGGGCTGTTTCTGTGCCACCTCTCCAGGTGAACGCCAAGGTCTGTTGCAAACAGATTTTTCTGCAGAAGTAGAGCAGTGTTAAAAGGCTGAGAAAAGGATATTTTGTCAAGAAAACAACCTATAGACAAAGTGCACTCCAGGTGTGGATTTACCACATGTCCCTGTAAAAGCCTTCCCCAGTGTCCCTCAAGCAGTAAGCAGCACAAGTGGCTGTTAATTTAGGTCCCTGTGGTCAGCAGATCATCTGGGATCTGCTGCAGCTGTGAGGAGGTGGGGAGGGCACAGGGGTGCTAAAAGAAATCTAGAGAGAGTTGGGTTTAGCTGTGGTTCTTGCTATCTGCCTGGCAAATGGAAGGAGGAGGAAGAGGAAGAGGAGGAAGTAGGCTGCATAGCAAGTAAAGGTGTGCTATAGGGCTGTTGGATTTGCAAAATGAGTGGGACGTGGAGCTCTGTGATGGACTGCAGGTCTGTGAGAGTGCTGTGAGAAGTAGGAGCTGTGGGGCTATAGGAGGTCGGGGGGAGGATGTTGCAGGACTGAGTAAAAGTGTGTGCTGGTGTAATGTCTGAAAAACTAATTCTTCTATGTAAATAACACTAGCCTTGCTGTCCTTCCAGTTGTGTCTGTATCAGTCATAAGGGTATGGGAGCTCTACTAGGATCCCCACTGGTGTCTTTAGTCACATGCTTTGGGGATGTAAAAGTGCCTTGTTGGGGTCGGGAGGAGCAGGGTGGGCTAAGAATTAACCACCAGTTTGAAGGTGCCCACTCTTCCTATCTGGCTCTCTGTAGTGTCCTGCACGGCTGCGGCACAGCCAGGCCCTGAGAGCAGCAGGTACATGGGGACATGCAATTTCCTTGGAGAAGGTTCCAGCGCCACAGGAGCTACCATGGCAGGTGAGAATGACCCCGCGAGCTTTAGTGGTGCCAGGCCCTTCTGCAGTTGTGGGGAGGTTGCGATGCTGCCTCTAAAGCTTTGCTTTATGTGTGTAGTTAATGGCATCCCAGAAACTTCAACCCCTAATACTCCCTATGGGTGTCTGATAACACAGGTGAATAAATGTGCTTCAGTGTATGCATCAGCCCTTCATGGACGCATTCGATGCTGGTATGCCCGCAGCTGTGCTTCCTTGAAGGAGTGTGAGGTGGAATTGACCTTGCAGTCTGCCCTGTCCATGCTCTAGCCCCCCCATTCCTTCTATGGTATTGGCAGCACTTTGTTCTGGCTATTTCTATATGTGCTTGTGGGTCCTGAGGGAATTCATTGTGCAGGGCTGAGGCTGTACCTGCAAACATGCACTTAAGCTAATGAGCTCTCATGGTAGAAAGTGCTAACAGCATGGAATAACTTGCATTCAGACCTGAAGGTTCGAAAGAGTCTTACGTGTCACTTATCAAATTACATTTTACATGACCCAGACCGTTCCCTCAGTGAATCACGGGAGGGACAAGGAGGGCAGTGCTTGGCTGCACTGCCAAACAGCAGAGCCTGATGTAGCGGGGAGTTACAGTTGGTCCAAGAGCACACAAGTGAGCTCTCCAAAGGGCCTTTGCTTGGGAGCAGCACTTGGTATCTCTGAAACCAGAGTCCCTGAGACAAGGCTGCAAAGAGTTAATCACCTGCATTGCTCACAGCAGCAATGGAAGCTGTGAACTGTGTGTGCTGCAGTCCGGATGGCGCTGGGCTAGCCTCTCTTTTCTGGGTAATCCAAGGGATGCTTGACAACAGCCCAGGCTGCGCGGGGGCTGTATTTCTATGTCTCACCTGGAAAAACTCTTTGTGTCTCTCTCTCTTTTTTTTTTTTTTTTTTTTTTTGGTCTGGTTTGTCGCCGGTCCCTGGCAGTGGTATAGGACAAAATACCACTGGCTGGTATAAGAGATGAGACACAAGTCCTCTCTGGCCTCAGAATTGGTTTAGATTAAGGCTTTGTTGGTGTGTGTGTAGGGAGAATACAGGATAAACAAGGTTAGAAGCAAGCTTGTAATTACTTCAGCATCTGTTTTGTGCAAGCAGAACCTGGGCCTCCTGAAAATTCTCTTCCACGGTGCTATCAACCCGTGGCAGATCCTGGAGCGGGAGGCAGATGGGACACAAAGAGAAGGACCTCCTCACCCCAAGCCTTGTCTGTGCAAAGCCTCATCTGACCTTTCTGTTGTACAGCTACAAGGGGCGAGCTTTAGTGCTACCACAGCTTGGTATGGGGATGGAAAGCAGGCTGGTGGGGGGGGGATCGCTGCAGGTCTTGTCTGCAGTTGGCACCACTCCCTCTGGCAGGCCTTAGCATTCAGGTGCCATTTCTCCTGCTGTATCTGCAGTAACAGCTTTCCAAAGAGGGGGTGAGTTTGAATGGCTCTTGATCTCTTTTGGGTGACTTGGCTCTGAGTGCAGGGAGTGATAAGTGGGGTGAAACGTCAGAAGGACAAAAGTGATGTGCTTGTCTCGCTGCCCGTTAAGCCTCCCCTCCTGTTGACTGCTGTGCAGGGACGGCAGTAATAAGTCATGGATTGTGCTTGACCAGGGCAAGTACCTTCTGCTGCTCTCCCGAGCTGAAAGCCAGTACCCCAAGGAAGCCTCAGTCAAGCAGACAAATCATTGTCCTGTAATTGATTCTCCAGGCTGGACTGCTCCTGGCTGAACGTACTTAAACTGTCGGGTGCAGTGCCAGGGCCCTCTTTCCTTTGCTGGCTTTTTGTTGTTGCTTTTTCTCCTCTCCTCTCTGTTTTTGCTGTTTCCTTTTGCCCTCATTTCTGTACCTGCAGGGGTGACTCTGAACCTCCTGTCTCAGTTCCAGTGGTTTTCTCTTGCCTGTAAAAATGCCTCTAGTTGGAAAACACTGGTAGAAGCCTTGCCCTGGCTGACAACAGCCCCTAATGCTGCAGCAGCCCCTTGGCTCTCTGGCAGGTGAAGAAGCATCAGAACCGGCACGCTGGGATTCCTGGCAATTCTCCTTGACTGCTTGGTGTTCCTGTGCAGCTGCAAGAGGTGCACCTAAATACCATCTCTGGGGCAGGGCACAGAATAGCTGCCCACTCCTCTTGCTTCAGAGGAAAATATGTCCCTTGGCCAGAGCAGTGGCAGGGAGATGTCTGTAAATGCTTTACTCTGAATTATCTGACATCTGGTATTTTTGGAACGTTGAGTTCTATGACTGTCGGGGGCAGAGGGGAGGACGAGACCCCAAGCTCTCAGACATCCGTGCAGCAGCTGAGCAAATGCCAGGTTTATTTCCAGGGAAGTGGGTCATCTATTATCCCCTAATTTCTGCAAGTAAAATAGGCTTAAAGACTGCTTTAATTGAAGAAGCTTTCTTCTTTGTGTGAGACAAAACAGCTACTTAGTGACATGGCTCTTGATGCACATGGGACATGTAGGCGGAGGACTGCAAAGCACTGGAGGCTGGATTAACCTTGTGCTGCTGCAACTGGTGCTGCGTGTGAATTTCTAATTGCCAGGATTTGCAACTAGCAAGGATCTGGACCCTGGATGCAGTGAAGCAGATGGTGTTTGTATTCTTTGCAGCAAATTTAGAGAGGAAACTCTCTCCAATGCTGGAGGAACAGCTTCAAGTGAGAAATCCAGCTTTCCTGTGAAACTGAACAAGAAGCAAAGGCGATCAGCAGCCAGACCCTGCTGCCTGCCTGGAGCTGGATGCAGCCTCCAGTGGGGAGCAGTGCCTGCCCTCCTGCCATCTGAAGAGATCAGTGCCCTTCAGCTTCTTCCTCATCAGCTAAATTCTTTGGTGGCTGTAGCAGCTCTCACCAGTGCAACGACCAGGACCAGCAGCAGCCACAGTGGTGCTTGGCCTCCTCTTGACGTTGTGGGGTTTGAAGGAATTTGTTCAGCACGAGTGTTCAGGGTCCTGCAGGTGCAGCCTCTTTGTCCTGTCTCTGAGCTATGGAAAGAGTCTGGGAGGAGAGGTGGCTAATTAGCCATGAGTCAGGTGTTTCTTGGCTGTTCTGCCCTGCACAGAGCCTAACAGCAGGTGTATCTGGATGGCTGGTCTGCTTTAAGCAGCAGTTTAGGGGATGGACTCTGGGCTTTTTAATTGTCTACTTAGCATGATCTGTTTGCCTTTGCTTCCCTGTGGCACAGGGTGCTGCTTTGAAGGGCTGGCTTTAGCTGCCTCTGATGAGACAAAGGAACGAGAAGCCTCAAAAGTGCTGACCTAGGCTAACCCAGCCCAAGCTGTTCTGAGGCTGGGCCCAGCACGTCTGCAAAGACGGAAGCTGTGCACAAACAGGCCACTTCCATGAGGAGTCCCTCAAGTCACGTCTCCATCCTTGCACCCACGCTCTTTTGATCAGCTGGGAGGAGATCCCTCCCTGAGGAGAGAAGGGAACACAGAGGCAGCCTTCTTCCTGGCACCCTCCCTCTGCGACTGGGGTAGGACATGGATATCCATAGGTGATGATGCAGCTGAGTACCTCTCATCCTCCCAGTTCTGTCAAACATTTACCTGTGCAAGAGTCATGAAGGCATAAGGTCCCTGCTGCCACCCAGCCTGCATCCTTTCATTCCCTGCTCATCTCTCCACCTGTGTCCTGCTTCTCCTGCCTGTTGGTCTTGGATTTTTCCTTCCGATCTCTAACAGGCCAGTGTCAAGGTGCGGCTGCCCCCTTCCATCACTAACAGCCTTTCCAGATGAACCTGTCTCCCAGTGCTGCTGGGAACCTTGGTCACGGGTAGTGGTTGGGTCTCAGCACTGTAAGCTGAGGGAACAGCTGCTGTCTCTCCACGGCTTATTCACCAGTTTGTGTCTGTCGATGTCTCTGTGAGCAGCAGCTTCTCAAAAAACATTGTGTGAGGCAGTTCCTGTACTCACATCTGACTCTTACCATGTGACTTTAGTTAATTGAGTGGTATTCTCTAACTTGGCTTCCTGTCTGTAAAGCAGGAATGGTGGTGGCTATTTACTCTGTTGCATAAGGGTGAAATGGAAGCTCTACTTAGTATTCATCTCAGGCAATGTGAAGGCTGAGATCTAATCTGCCAGAGCTGTCATCCATGGCCCTGAGTGATGTTTTCAAGAGTGAAAAAAAAAAAAAAAAGACCCAAAGCCCTTTTGAGCTGCTTCCCTGTAGTCTTCTAGACACAAATGCTTTCACTGCATTTTTAAAGTGCATCCAATGCCGCAATGTCTGGGCAGTGCACATCAATAAATGAGCAACAGAGCAATGAGCCCAGAAGGAACACTTGGTTCCCCACCCAGCTTCAGATTAGCCAAGGTGTTTCAAAATGAAGCTTGCTCAGGCAGATGAACAAAAACCGTGCTGCAACTTGTGACAAGGAAAGCCCAGATGTATGCAGTGTGTGAGCTACTAACTCCATGCACGCAACTGCCTTTATTCTTCCAGAACAGGTTACTGTGTGGAATTTTTTTTTCTCTGCTCCGCGAACACCCTGCTTGCAAAGATCAGTCTGTTTGCTGCTTGCTTGTTTTACGGGCTCAGGTTTGATCCTTTGCACTAAAGAAAGGAGGGCACTGAGTAGCCAGCTCTGGGGGCAATGCAAGTGGAAGCTGCATAAAGTTCCCTGACCCAGCTTTGTCAAGGCAGCTCAGTTGTAACCCACAGCTTCTAGACTGCAGTATAGGCTGTGACCCAGCTCTCCAGTCAAAGACTACATTCACCTCATTCCCTTCTACCTTTCCTCTCTGAACTATAGTCCAGCGTGGCTTTGCCCTTGGGAAGTAATGAGCCCTCTGCGTCCAGCCCTGTTCTGGAGGAGAACATGCAGTCCTCCCACAACACTGAACTAAGGAAACCTTGAGATATCTGAAACCAACACTTAGTAATATCCAAAAGTTCTGCATCTGTCAAAATGTCACAGAAGTGGTCTTGATAGCCTAAAAACCCTATGTCCCCAGAGAGAAGTATTTCTCAACCCATTATTCTTTACACAATAAACATCGATTTAATTAGAAGCTGGAGTTAAACAACAGCCTTGGATGTGTTCATCTCATTAAGGGTGAAGAATCTATACCACTGTAAAACAGTTCTATAACTGAAGTCCCATTAGGATGTAAGAGATTGACAATTGTGCAGTAAGGTCATGCTGGTTCCTGCTGAGGAAATGTTATCCTTAGGCTTTTAATTTTAAATCCCCTACAAATACAAGCTCAACTTCTCTGTTTGCTTAGGCAGCCTACCCAAGTAGCTGCAAGGTGGGGTGCAGGCTGTTGGCTGGAAGCTGCAGACCTGCGATGGGATTTTGCAGGAAAGGAGAATGGAGCCCCTTGCTTTCAGCGTGGCAAACCCGGGCAGCTGAAATAGGTCCCTTTGGGTGAAAGCACAGCTGGAACATTGCAAAGCCTTGATTACATGAGGCACACAGTTGCTGTCAAGAACCCACTAGCTGGCATGCAGAGATGGACCCATCTCCCTGCATCATCTGTGACAAGTTGATTGGAGAAACCAGATATACCCTGGGCTGGATCTCCACTCCCCACTCAGCTCCTGTTGCCTTCTGTCTGCTGCAATAAACTTTTTCCTTCCACGTTTCTCTATGGGCTCTGCTTCTGGCCTGGGGCCTTCAGCTGGTAAAAGCACGTGGGCTGATGGCAACTTGCAGTGGGTTGATTTCTCTCCTAGACTCACGGCCGGGGCCCCATTACCATCGCTCTTTTGGTAGCTCATGGTGTTTTGCAAACTTAGTCTATCTGTGAATGTTTGGTACCTGTTGGGGCTCTATGGCACGAATAGTATAAGACTGAACCTGCTTGGTAGCAGCCTGATTGGTCCTTAACAGAGCTTACAATTCCAGCTCTGCTGGGATCGCTGTGTACCAAAACAGGAGTGCTTGAAGAAATTTATCTTATCCTTTCTACTGCATCAGTTCATGGGTGGCTCAGGTTTGTACTTCCTGAGGGTTTGGGGTTCCACTGAGAGTGGATGGGGATGTGACTGGTTTGTTCCTGACCTGCAGGTTTGTTGCTTGGCCATGGGGCGAACACCTGTGTGTGATCTGGCTGTAGGAGTGCGGGTCCTTTCCACCTCCCACGCCACATCTCCACAACAGCTCCAATGTAATTAATGCCTGGCAGATGCTCACAACTGTCTGTGGACTGGACTTGTTAATTATCTTCTGGACCCATATGGCATGCTGCCAGAAAGCAGAAATCACATTTCAGAAGAGAACAAGAGTACCAGCTCCATGAAAGCCAGAAGCCAAAGCTCAGGGGACCACAAAATTCAGTTTCTGAGGATGGTTTGCATGCACTGATTCCTCTCAACTGTCCCAGATCCCCAATAAATTTTAGAAATGCCTTCAGAAGTATTGCTGCTACACACATACTTTTTAAAGGACCTCGAGGGCAGGAAGGGTACAAGCCAAGGGCATGGGTTCAGACACATCACAGTAAAGTGCTCCCACTAGCAGATGGCAGGAAGTGGAGGATTCAGATCAGTTAAGAACAGCCTGGCTGGACAAAATTAGGCCCTGATACCTCCAAGTGAAGCGGCTATTTCTTGCTTTCCTGCTACTAGCAACATCCATTTTCTTGCAGCAGCCAAAGATGCCAACTCTGCAGGTACTTTTTGCCGCAAACTGCAAACCAGTTCCTCTCCAGTTTTCAAAGAGGAAGTGCTGCTGTTTAATATTTAATCAAAATTATTTTGTCTTATATAATACCTTGCAGCTGGGTCTGGCTGCCAGGCAGGGCCACCCATTTTAGATCTATATTCCCCTCCATCACACATTGCCTTGCTGCCTTCTCCCTGCTCGTACTCACAGATGCTCTGTACCCAGCTAATACTTGGGGTATCACCTGACCCCTCTGTGTGGGGTTTGGGCCCTTTCTCTGGCCCCAGACTTGCTCTCTGCATCACTACTGGGTGACTGCGCAGGCTTGATGCTCTTGCAGAAGGATGGCAGGCTGGGTGCAAACTGCTGCTCTGCAGTTTCTGGTACCCTGGGACTGACTGATGGCTCTGTGCCTTTGATCCCACCTGCAGGCTGCACTAACCAGCCTGCCCCAAGGGGTGCTGGAGAAGAGTGCATTAAAAGTCACAGAGCATGCAGATCTGGTGGCAAAGGCCGGGGGGGGGGGGCTACAGATATGAGGCAGATAGCCTGGAAATTGTAGTGGCAGCAAACCAATAGGATTTTATTCCTTAAGGCATGCTGGGGATCTACTTCTGAGTCAGAACAAAAGGTGCTATGGAAATATCACTTCCCGTGGGGAATTTTAAGTTGCTGGCACATCCATCAAAGACTCTGAGAGTCTCAAGAAAGGCCAAGACCAGGCACTGCCATTTTTATCTTTTTACCCAATCTTACATTCATTTCTGGGAGGCTAATGGGGCTCTTCTTGTAGTTGCTTTTCCCTTTCCTTCAGCACTGGAGATCTGTGTCATAGGACAATGCTTTGCTCGAAGAAAACAAGAGAAGGTGTGGGTTTAAAAGAAGTAGGGATTGCTCTTTACCTGGTTAGAAAAAACAGCAAGTATCGGGGGAGAACAAGTGTGGGCGTTTGAATGGGTTTGTAGTAACAGAAAGCAGCCGCCGTTGGGGAGCTGTCTGTGGCCAAGTGCTTTGAGTTGCGTTCCCTGTGCGTGAGGCCCTGCACCACCTCGGGTCTCCGTCCTGCTCCTGGAGGAGCCGTGGGAGGCAAGCAAGGACGGCCACCTCTCTGCCAGCCACCGCAAAGTGCTCCCCATAGAGCGGCGCATGCAGCTTGTGGCATTGCCTTTTATCGTGAGACCCTCCCAGCAGACGGGGAAGCTGTATGGGGATGAACAAGGACGAAGTGGGGTGTAAATTTGGGGCTGGCTGAGCTCGGCAGAGTGCAGGGTGGCCGGCAGGGCTGCGGCTTTGGCCATGCTCCTTGGGCCATGCACCCTGCAGGCCCTGCTGGGAGGGCTGGCTGCTGCGGTACCACGAACGCAGTGGGATTGAAAAGGAGCAAATAGCAAACCAAGCCAGGGAGAGGAGTGCTGGCACTGACGCTGCGCCATTTGGCTGAGATTTTCTAAGAGGCTGAGCAGAGGTTGCCATGCAGGTTCTCAACCCTGCCTTTCTCCAAGATGGGCAGCAGGGGCAGACTGGGATGATGCCCGGCTGCAGCACGGTTTCTCCTGGCAGACCCCGCTCCGTGCCTGCCCCTGCTGTCCCCAACCAGGCCACTTACCACACTTGGGACTTCCTCCGGGGCATGCCGTGTCGGTGCCATTTCGAGTGTGGGGTTAGGTGGTAAATCAGCTGCCTGCAGATCCTGTCTGAGGATTTCCAGGGGTCATATTCCTGAAAGCAAAGGGACAGTTTACTCTCTGCGTGTGATGCTGCATGACAGGAGGCAAGGCAGAGGATGGGAAAGGGACAGGGGTGATAATGAAGCAGGGGAATGAATAGGAGATGGAGAAGAGGATAAAAGAGGAAGGGTGACAAGGCCAGAGATGCCTCTGTGTGACACAGCAGCCCCTCCTGGGATACCAGGAGCAGGAAGAACCTCAGCCTAGCCAGCCTGTTCCTGCCCTGACCAGGGGACTGGGGCTGCAATCACACAGCCTACTGGGGAGCAGGTGGTGCTCAGAGGGGAGTCTGTGGCAGGGGGTCCTGCTTTAGGCCTGGCATCGCGCTGGGTGTCACGGTTAGAGCTTGCCTGGAGGGCAGGAGTGGCTGACAATGCGCAAGGGGCTCTGTGCAGGGGAATCCTAGGCCCTTTTCTTCAAAAGAGCTGTACTTCCACAAAAGCACAACGTGTGGACAGCAGGAGTGTTTCAGCTCCTCACTGTTGTATCCTCAGCAGCACCCGTGAGCAGACAAGCTGCTGACTCATTGCGTTACAGGACTGTGCTAAAGTTCTATCGATTACCTTGTCACCGTGCTTCCCAGACTTCAGCTGCATACTGTCTTTGGACTGCCCATCTGCTCCCCTGATGTGGAAGTCCAGCAGCCAGCACCCTTGTCCCATCCCCAAGGGGCTTCTCGCTAGGAGAGAGGTGCTCTGGGACACCCCTGCTCCTCCTGCAGCAGCACCTGGACTCTTGGTCCCTCCCATGCTCCAGATGGGAGACGGTGGGACAGGGAACCAGCGAGGTCCCCATCTTGCACCTCCCTTCCTTGCAGTCATTTCTTCTCCCAGATATTTGAGTTTGGGAGCTTCCCAACAGCAGTTCCCTCCAACCCCTGCAGTAACTCATCAGGCACCGAGGTGGCTGCTACTTTCCTGATTTTGTTTTTGCACACATTCCCTGTCTCCATGACTTTGAAAGCACCTCTTCCCCTGGTGAAGCAGAATGACAAATGGCAGCTGCTGAAGGCTGGGATTTCTGCCTCCTCTGTCATATTTTCCAAATGCTGACAGAGACCTGCATTCCCATTCCTCAGCCCTCCAGCCGTGGTGCAACGTGTGCGTTTAGGGATTTGATAGGTAAACACATAGTAAAGCTGTCAGGGAATACGCTAATTTATTCTTTATTGCAAGCTGTACTGTGGGCCAACAGCTGCACGGTGACTTCTCCAAGTAGTCACTGAATCAGCCGAACATCCCAGGGACGCGCTGCCAGCATGTGGCCGTTCTGCTGTGCCAAGTCAGGAGGGATCCCAGCCTCGGTGCTCAGCACAGCACTGCTCCCTCGGGAACCCCACAGGGACTGGTCCGTGCCTGGGATTAGATGCCCTGTTGTGGGCCATTTCTGTGCTGGCAAGGCTGGAATTGGCACCCTGGTGCCACCTACATCAGCAAACCTTTCCAAGTGGGTGCACGTGCACACCAGGCTTCAGTACAGAAGCTGGCACAATGCCCTGCAACTGTTTGTTGGCTCACAACTGAGAATTACCCTCCTGTTCCTTGCCGTGTCCTCTCTGATTTAATTTCCACTGACAGGCTGGGAGTTGCACTCAGCTGCTTGCCTGTAATGCAGTTACAGCCACCAGGTGCTCAGCCAGGGGCGGAGAGCGGACGTGCTCTGCTGATGGGTGCTGGTGCTGTGGGGTGCTGAGTCTTTCCAGCCCCCCCAAATTAAACTCCTGGTGGCTTCAAGAGGCACCTGAGGTGCTCAACAAATAGGGAAAATCTCATCTACACAATGGCATGTGCCACCCCCCGCCCCGAAGGGCACTGCACAGTGGGAGGTTGGAGGTGGTCTGGATAAAACAGTCTAGAACAGCTGGAGATGAGGCCAGTGAACTATGGTTAAGAGGTCCTATTGCTGCAACCTCTCCCCTCCGATTCCTTTTTAGGTGCTTATAATATTTGGACAAAAATTACCCTTGAAGAGAAAATTTTTCAGACTGTGTTGCAGCGTAGCGATGGGGCTTAGAAAGCCACTAGGCATTCCCTAGGGCACCAGTTTGCTCTGAGCTGCATGTACTTAATGGCTGTCTTTGCATAAGCTCATCCTGTTGCCCTCCTCTTAAAGCAAACCTGAAACTTGCCAAGCCTGATGAGCGAACGGATGGTGTTAGTGGCAGCGAAGGGTAACAAGTAGATGCTGGTGTTGCTGTGGGACTGTGATATCTGTGAGGTTTATCTGCACTCTTTCTGCTCTCTTCGTTCTCTGAAGCACTGTGGCAGCAGTGCAGGGATCCTGCACACATATTTGCTTTTTGAGCTCCGACTTGCACCCTTTACTCAGAGGTCTGGAGGGGCTATGGGGAGGATGTATTGCTCCCCAGTGAGGGTTAGGGTAGTCTTATATGACAAAGCCTGAGAAGTAAGGTTCTGCTCCTCCTCCTAGTCACCAGCTTGGGCAGAGGTGCGGGGATCTCTGCTCCCCTCTGCAGCCCCACAGACCCCCCATAAGCCAGCTGTTTTGAACCGCTGGGACATGCCATTGAATATGCCACCACCATCTGCCTCCCCCTCATCGCTTATTTTTATTTGGCATGTACCCTGCCAAGTTTTGTTAGCAAGAAAAGTAAATTCCTGATTTCTGGGCCTGTAACCTCCCTCTCCCCTAGCTGCATTCATGTTCTGAGGTATTTTTAACTGATTTCTAGAGAAATATGCACAAGAATATGTGCTATGACTCCAAGGGTGTATGCTGGCTGGCTCTGGAGGATTGCAGAACACCACCCAGAACGAGCCACCCCATCTGGGCTCACTCTGCATCAGTGCTATGTTGCAAGGTATCCACTGAGCTGAGGGGAGGGTTCACCTTTTTGGGACACTGAAGATCTCTAGCAAGGCTCATCAGCAAGTCGTGGGAGATGGGATCCACCAAGTTGAGGAAAGTCGCGTTTTTGTAGAGGACTTCATTGAGGAATGTTCCTTCCAGTCCCAGGTCCTACAAGGAAAACAGACAGATACACGGGCTTCCTTGAAGCCATAACCATGAGGTATTTGAAACCAGAAAATAAGTCCCATGAGGTGCCAGCTGGTTACTCAGCATAGGAAACTATCTAGCAAAGGTGAAGCAGCTGTGCCTGACCCATCATAGCGGAGATGTGGAGAGCTGCATGAGATTCAGTGTGAAGCTGAGTTAGACAGCCCACGGACCGACTGCCTTGTTTCCACCTACCACAGGAAGGTAAGAGCAGTATCATTTACAGGCTGGATGGAGCCCAGGGTGAATTCTCTCCAGAGAAACTCACAGTTTTGTCAGCTTCAGCGTGTGAATCTGTGGAAGGCGCCGTGCAGAAGGGCTGGCTCCAAACCTGCCACTCCAGTCTCAGCTTTTCTGGAAAAATCAAACCTTTTCTACAGGTATTCAGGTACTACCATCTACCCTAGTCCTGTCCACGAGTACGAGGTGAGCTGTGCTTTGAGATTTTCAGTAAGTACTAAGCACCAGCAGTATTTTTTTTTAGGGTGTAATGGTAAATTTATAGTTAGCTCTGCAGGTCAGTCATGGGGAGTCCTCTTTCCATCATCCACGATGTGAGCTAGGAGAACAATTTGCATGCATGGACCCTAGGGTACATGGCACCTCTGGGCATAGCAGAAGAAACCTCAGCATCTCTGGGAACAAGATGCCTCCCCAGGGGCCAGATGGGTGATACTGCAAAGAACTGTGCTGTTTTTTGCTAAGAGGAAAGCTAAAAACCTAATACGACACAAGAATTACAACTGGGAGATACCACATGGGAAAACAGGAGAGCATCCTGGAAAGAAAGACTGCAGAAACTCGCCTGAAAATACCCTGAGGGCAGAAAAATACCCCAGCAGCAGAAAAGTAGAACAAAAAAGCTCCCTAACTGGGATGGTGCTGAGTTTGATTCAGTTGACAAGGAGGTCTCAGCTGAGGGAGGAAACAAGTCCTCTGCCCATTCTGCATGCTGCTGCCAGGAGAAATGAATAAGCAAATGGGTGCCCCATATGTTCACACTGCTCCACTGAATGTGTGCTTCAGGCACCACCCAGGGAAAGACGCACTGAGAGCTCTTACAAAAAGAGAGAGAAAGCTGGGCGTGCACACGCACACAAATACGTAACCAGCAGGGACAGAGCCACAGTTGGCAGAGGTGCTGGATCTTAACCCCAAGCAGCAACCAATGCCAGTGCTGTATCTACTCTCTCCTGCTCTGGATATGCTCAGACCGAATCAAGCAGAGAGCACAACAGAGACAGATCCTGACTGCAGATCTGATGGAGAAAGGGAGAATAAATCAAATGCTATACAGCCCCACCGCTGTGGGTACACAGACGATACCCGCAAGCAACCAAGGAACCCAAGCAGTGGATCAATCCTGAAGGACAGACACAGCTGGATATGGGCCAGGAGTGTACCCAGGCATCATGCCAACGTCTCCCTTAACCGTAAGGCTTCGGGGAAACGGAGCCTCCTACACGAAGTGTAACATGCATAGACGAAGAAAGCTGCCAAGAGGATGGCATGGCTGAGCATGCAGCAGTAGATGTCAGAGCAGTAATTAAACTCCCCTAGTTGGAGTTACACCATTAAGCTGAATCTGCATTCTCATTATAAATCCTGCCTGCGAGGGTTTTATATAAAATGTAGGTGTGGTTATTCACTTTGCACTGATAGTCCATAAATTCTTAGCCCAGGGGCATTTTTTAGTTCATTTTTCTTGTATTCCTACCTTGCACCCTCCCTCTCTTTCTTCCTCCTCTCCTCCTTCGTTCTTTGGAAAATGGGCCACCTAAAGGGTGGCAGCAGAAAGCAGAATATTATCAATCTGGGCAGTTCAGTTGGCTTTGTGCCGTTATCTTCAAAATGACACTTGGCCAGTGTCTCAGCACAGGGAAATCGGATTGTACCAGACTTTTTGCTCGTCTAAGTCTAACGTCTCCACTAGCTCAGCTGAGCAATGCCCACTCACACCAGCAGGAAAGCTGGCCTGTCTTTTGCAGGTGGGTATTTCTGGGACTAAGACCACGTGCAGTGGAGCTGTTCGAGTGCTGCTGTACAAAAGAAATGTGTATGAGTGTACACCTGTAGCTTGCAGTTGTTCTCAGTGTGTAGTCTTCTAAAATGCAGAAATTTTGCATCCCTATTCAGTGGATCTGCTTAGAGCTGGCTTTCTTTATTTAATTACACCCTTCTGATGTCCTAGGAACAATCCACAGCCCCTTGGAGTCTGTAGACCCCAGGTTGAAAAGCACTGGCAGATCCACTTACAGCCTGCAGGGTAAATCTGCAGGGCTGGACGAGGTCAGTGTATGCTGGGAGCAGCAGCTGCCTTGCAGCAGGAGGCACTCAGCAGCAGCCCATGCCCCTCGGTCTGGCTGAGTGCATCTGCTCCATCAGGGAGGTTGCAATTCTGCTTCCAATGTTGCTCTACCTTCCCTGGGGGTTGCAAACACCCTGGCCTAAGGCACAGTGACAAGGCATGGTGTAAAGTGTGGTCCCCTGGAGTGAATGAGGTGTGTCTCTTTTTACAGGTAACAAAGAGACCCTCACCTGGGATGCCTTCATCAACGACTCCTGAGAACGTGTTACTGCCAAGGTAAGCCAGTCTGTGTAAGGAATGATATGCTGGGCACCAAGCTAAGGGCTGAATTTACTTGAAGAGTGATGCAATTTTGTAAAATGATGAAAAGGCTGATTGTGGTACACTTTAAAGCTGGCATGGGACACATGAGGAGGACTGGTTCTGAGTGCCTGACCCCAGCCTGGCTGACAGCTGTGTTTAGTTGTTGAAAGGTGCAATACACCGTAGCAGCTTAGCTCTCTGTCTCTGAAATCTTTGAGCACACCGAGAATAGGAGGTTCTGGGGGTGTTGGATGGGTTCCGCCTAACTTGGCAGAGGCAGGCTGCAGTGCGAGTACAGGATGCATGTCCCACTGTGGTGTGAGCAGATGAACAGGCAGTCACTGTTTTGGCATGGACAGGCAGAGGTAGGGACCAGCAATAACGAGGAGAATTGGAAGGGCATGCCCAGGACATGGCAATTCTCAATGCAGACTTGGGAAGCCAGGCGCCCAGCTGATCCTGAAAGGAACTGGCAGGCTGCATGGAAAGGAGGGCTTGGAAAGGACCCTCTGCTCCCAATGGCCTCGTGAGTCAGCATTCAAAGCCCGGCTGTTCCCAGATGGACCTTCTGGAGACCTCAAGGTCTGTGAGGGATTTCAGTGCTTCAGCCTCAAGGAGAGGCGCTGAGCACTATAAGAAATGACATTTTGTAATTCTGGCCTCTGGTAAACCCTACAAAAGTCTGTTCATGTTATGTTGCCACACTTATGAAGTCAATGGCTGACTCTAACAGTGCTTTTCCAAAACCATCTTTGAAATCTTATTCAGTCCTTGTCTGCCATACAAGCTTTTTGCTTAGGGTTTATCTATCTACATGCATGCAAGAAGGGTGTTTGTAGTGCTGGTAGTACTCCTCCCGTGAACTCTAGGGCAGTGGATATGAAAAGTAGTGATGTAATTTTAGGTCTTGTAAATTCTTAGTCATAAAAATGCAACTTGCTGGTAGCGCACTGATCTCCACTGTCAGGTGTGTTGCAAAACCTGGGGCTCCGGGAGCAGCCAGGGCTGTTAATGCAGCTCCCTGCGGCTGCTGCGCTCTCTGGTAGCGTGGCTGCACAAGCAGCCTTGCAAGCCAGTCCCTGCTCCAAGGGGCTTGCACGCAAAGGCTACATGCCACTGTGGCAAGACACTCATTGTGGTCCCAAGATACGTAGCGTGTCACTAGATAATGAAACAACGTGATAAGCTAAGAACCGATGCTGTTTTATGCCTGAGTTGGAGGGAGGATCTGTCCCCTCTGCTATTTATTACGGAGTTGCCCGCAATTTGGGGGAGCCGAGTTTGTCTGGAAGGCGACGGTACCGCTGAGCAGCGGAGGAGCTGGCTCTGCTCCAGCAGCGGGGCTCTGTGCTCAGCATCACTTTGGCACCAGGCTGTCTGCACGCTGCCTTCTCTGTCCGGGAATGGCGGCAGACAGAAGCAAGCTCCCGCTGATACACTGACCCCTTTCCCTCTCCTCTCAGCCCAGTCTGTCCCAGGCGGCCTCCCCAGCACCGTCTTGGCTGCTCCCGGAGCCAGCTCTTGGCCAGGCTGCCTGGGCGGGGGGCCTGGTGGCAGTGGCAGTGGGGTGCCCGGCGGCTTTTCCCTGGGGGGTCGTCGAGGCTGGGCGCGGCTGCGGCTCGGGGACCCCTTTTCCTGGGGTCTGCGCAGCCCCGCTCCCGACCCCTGTTCCCGAGAGGGGGCGACTCCCGACGGGCAGCACAAAGAGCCGCGCCCCGGGGGGCTGCGGACCCGCACGGCCGGGCTGGGGAGGGGGCTCCGGCTGCCGGCCCCCCCGGCTGCTCCTGCCCGAGCATCCCCGGAGGTGGCGGCTCGGCACGGCTCTGCCCGGCCAGCCCAGCCCAGCCCGCAGCGCTTACCTTCCTGAGCAGCCTGAGGATGTGCACGGCGTGCTCCCGCTTGTGCTCCCGGATGGTGGCTTGGATCTCCCGCAGCCACCCCACCCGCCGCACGTAGGGCGCCGGGGAGGCTTTCCGCAGCACCCCGGGCAGCCTCTGCGGGTGGAGGAGCAGGGACGAGAGGTGGAAGTCGCCCCGGCCGCCCTCCGCCTTGCCGCCGTTGGCTTCCTCGCCGGCGGCTCCCTCCTCCTCCAGGCTGCTCTGCCGGCTTAGCCGGGAGCCCATGGCCGTGCTGGTCCGCTCCGGGCCGCCACCGGGCTCCGGGCCGGGGGAGGTGCCCCGAGAGGCGGGGGAGGTCGGGCTGCCCCTCCCGGCCGGCTCCGCCCCCGCTCCCCGCCTGGCGGTTCCCGGCGCCCCCCGAGGACGGGCACCCGGGACGGGCGGGGGTTATTTGTCCGTGCCCCTGCGCTTGTCTTGCCACAGGCTGGGCAGCCCCCTCTGCCTCTTCTCCCGGAGGCGCCTCCTCCTCCGGGGCTTGTTCTGCCGGGGGTTCCTCGGTGGAGAAGACAAAGAGAGGAGTGGATGCTGCCGGGACCGCTCCTTGCATCCAGGCGCTTGGGGGGAGCTTTTATTCCCGGGCAAACTCAACGCTGCAAAAGGTTGTCGAGATTAACACGGTTCAAAACGTGCCATCTGGCTGGCAGTGCTTACGTGGGCTGTGTTTTCTGTAAGTCTGTTGTTGGACCCAGAGGAGGTGTTTTTACCAATCTAGAAAGTGGCAGGAATTTTGCCCACTGCTAGTCGTCTGCAACTGATAGTACAATTCTGGCACCGTTCCTCACCTGCAGTGGGCAGAAGTGTTTTCCTCATATGCATCCCTCCCTCCCTGAGCAGTGCACAGCAAGTTTAGTGCATGCTTTTCCTCAGACGAAATCGTTGTGATCCAACAGGATGGTAAAAAAAACCCGAAGCCTGAATTCCATCTCTAGCCACTGAGATTTTGCAGGCAACCGAGTCATGCTCCCAGTATAACCAGTAGCTCAGCCTGACCTTCCGCGTTCTGCAGCTGGAGTCACAAGCTCGCTACTGTTCAGGGCCATACCCACGCCGAGCCCAGGTGCCCGTGACAGATGGCAAGCCCTTCACAGCAAGCCAGGGTGTTGGTAGCTGTAACGTGAGGGCACACAGCTGTAGGAACAGCCTGGGCTCCCCGTGTGCATCCGTGACACAAGTATCACACAGTGCCTCTGCAAAAGAACCTGTTCTTGCGGCCACTGGGCCCTCACTTTGGGAACAGCCACAGCTCTTTGCTCAACAGAGCCTGAAAGGTTCATTTGCCTTCTCAGCATTCCACAGAGCCTTGAAGGAGGAAGGAGATGTGGGTGCTCAGCATCCCTGTAGCCTCTTTCAAATACTGTGCCAGGGGTGTGAGTCTGGTTTGAACAGACAGGGACAGAATGGGGCTGGGCTGAGAAGCAGCCTGGCCAATACATCAGCTGTGCCACAGTACTTATGTAGGGCTCTAACTATAATAGGCCAAATCCTGCGGGCCCTTCTTTTTTTACTCTGTTTGATCAGACAAAAGCCCTGACTCTCCCTCTCCCTGTTCATCCCCTCCCTGCTGTAGCTAAGCACCTGCAAGAGAGAAATCAGCATCAACAGATCCTGAGATATTGCTGAACCTGACTCAGGCTAATCCCAGCTGGAGGGAGTAGATGCTGAGTAAGGACTTCAGGATCTGGTTGGAGAGCTCCGGGAGGCTGGGTCATGAGAAAATCACTTTGCTGAATGGGGTGCAGCGTTATGGCTTCAGGAGTGTCACTGGGAGCCAGGGGGGAGACAAAAGCTGCCTGGCTGCCAGCAGTGGGTAGGGTATTAACGGAGGGATGTGCAGTGGCCTTTCCTCACTGCCCGGCAGCTGGACGAGCTGCCTCAGCCCCAGCTTCTGCCTGCTCCCGTGTGGGAGCGCTGCTGAAAGGAGAGCAGCACTAGCAGGGTTTGTAGCCCAGGGATCAGTTAATAGCAGAACGGCTTTGTATGGCTGAATTGTCTCACGCCTTATCTCAGAGAGTCAGGGGAAGGAAGCATAATCTGCAGTTTACGCTTGGGCGGGGATGAGGCTGTGCGGGTTGTTCTGAGGCGGCAGGAGAACCAGCACGAGCAGGCAGCTCAGAGGATATTATTGTTACCAGGATACCTTCTCCTCTGTGTGTGACTTGAAAATATCCTGCCACAGATCAAATCCTCTTAGCAAACAAACAACTGTGGGAGCCGTTCAGCTGTCTCCTGTCTATGTGCTTTAAGACTGGAAACACTACAATAGCGGGAATAATAGGAGCTAATGAGAAACACGCCAAGGCTGGGCTTGGCTCTACTGAGGGAGAACGGCTGGCTGGCTGCTCTTTGTAGGCTAAGAGACCACAAAATGTGAGCTTGAGGCTTGGAATTGCTCCACCCCATCCCAGCGGATATACCAGCACCTCTCAGAAAGGTATTAACTTGGTTCAAACCCCAATACAGGTATATATGATATTGTTAAGTGCAGCTAGCTGGGTGCGGCGTAGCTGGGTTAGTTTTCCCCAAAAGTCTCTCTTACATCTAGAATGGGGAAATAGAAAGCAAACAGAGATCCTCTCTCTATTCACTCAAATTCTGTGCTGCAAGCACATCTCCTTGTCATCATCCCAGTGTCCAGTAATGGGAACATTCCCAACTACTGGCCTTTAGGACAAGTAAGCAGAGCTCAGGTCAGTGCCAGAAAGAGAAGAGCGACTGCCCTGGATCAGACCACAGGTCTCTTTCCCCCAGGATCCTGTGTTAGCAGTGGCTAATAGAGCATGCCTAGGGAGAAGCAGAAGAACAGGAGGGATGCAGGCTGGTGTTCTCCTGAATATTCTCCTAACCAATAACTATACATAGCTCAGGAATTTCCTGAGGTAGGGATCTCTCTATTTAATCATCCTTTACTTTTTTTCTTCTAAAACTCTTTTCATCCTGAGCAAACTTTGGGCACACACAGCATCTCACAGCAGTGAGTTCCACTGCTCAGCAGTGTTGTGTGAAGAAATATTTACTTTGTCCTGAATCTGTCGCTTGCTGTTTTCATCTGATTCTTTGTAACTAAAATCATGGAAGAGACAGCAGGCAGTCACTCTCTATTCATTTCCTCAAAGCCATTCTCAAATGATAAACCTCCATCACGTCCACATTTATGTTCCCCGGGCTGAAGAGTTCTGCTCTGCTCACCCGTCCCTCGGGCAGAAGCCATTTCAGACCTTAGATCATCCTTAATCAGCTCCCTGCCCCTCCTCTAGTCCTGCTGTAGGCTCTAGTGAGCTGGCACAAGAGCCATGGGGATGCAGATGCACCCCAGAGCTACCGGCTAGCACAGTGAGGTTTGTGGTTTTGCTCTGTCTGTCTCCTAGCACTAACTTTGCTTTTTCAAATGCCTTTGAGCCTTGAGCTGATGCTTTCATTGAACACTCCTGGCTTGTTCTTGCCCTTGCCCTGTGAGCTTAGCCCCCTGTGACTCGGTGACAGTGACATTGGAAGACTGGGGAGGGGATAGTATTTGCTCACCCCTTCTGATTGCAGAAATAATTTGCACTGGCACCATGGCCCCAGGCTGCCAAGGCCTCTCGCTTTTTGTATCATCTCGTCCCTGTAGGGCCTGTGGCATACGCAGCGCTTGGCTGGGGGATTGGGCTCATGGGCTGTGTCTGGGAAGGTTGTGGCTTCCTCCCTGAACAACTGGTGGGGTGCCTTGAGTTTGTACTGTATAATGTGTCTTTGCCTCCTTCGGGTAGTGCTTGGAGCCATGGCACTCCCAGCAGAGACTGCAGAGCTGGATTGCTGCAGCCAGAGCTCACGCCACGGCCCTTTTCCTTGAAATAACTTTGGCTGGTGGTGTGACTGTAATTCCAATTGCCCCTGCCTGCGAGGACCCCGGCACGCACACGGCCACGTGTGCTGAGCACGCCCGCGTGCTGAGGCTGTTCTCATTTGTATGCTGGTCAAGCTGGAATTGAATGGCAATCCTAATTATGTTTGCCTTGTATATGATGAAGGCTACATTTTTGCCTGTTGTTGCTGGGCTGGAAATGTAATTGATTAATTTAGCATTTAAGAAAGGAAAGAGGATTAAGGCGGTGGTGAAGCTGAGCTGCCAGGCACTGCATTTACTGCCTCACAGTTTATGACTTCAGCTTTTGCTTGCCTGCACACCAGCTTGTCACAGCTCCCAAGTTGTTATTTCTCTTGGAGTGGCTTTGAGCTTGTTGGCAGATCCCTCAAACCCAAGCCTCCTGGAGAAGAGGGAGCTGTAGTCCTGGGTGAATACCTGCAAAGAGCTAGTCCATGCTCCAAGTTTAATTCTGTCATATCTGGGGGCAAGTGCACATGCTGTTCTGTCCCAGTCTGTCTGCAGGCAGGGGAAACATACATGGGGAGCTTCATCACCCAGCCACTTGTAAACCCTTGACTGAACAAAGCAGCACGGACCTGGAGAAGGTCTGCCTTCCTACAGCAGCACAGCTTTAGGGAAGAAACCCCCTTAATGGCAGTGCAGAGTGCATGGAGGTAGGGAGAGGAAGGATGAACACAGTGTCAGTCGGGCTACGGTCTTGGGCAGTCCCCACAGCATCAGTGCTGGCAGCAGTAACTGCATGCAGACACGCGCTGCTGAGACTCTCCACTTGATGGAGAGATGGTAACAGTATCCCATGTAATATTAATTAGGTCTTAAGCCTTTTGCTTCTTGCAGCTGGGGCTCTCTTTGTGGCCCATGAGGCCCCTTAAGTATTCTGGTGCTCCAGGTCCGAGGCATGCATCTGTGCAGTAACGGGCTTTAGAAATGACAGAGTTCTGCTAAGTAATCACGGACACTGGTCTGCTCATTATAAGCAAATTAATCAAGTTCTAACGGGGCACATGAAAGCAGATTTGTTGGCTTCAATATTGCCTGCATAGACAACCTTAACAACCCATGATCTTGTGGTCACAGTTAAATTGGACACCATTGCTGCAAGCACAGGGAAGGTCACCAGTCCTCTCCAGTGGTGCATGGCATTAACTTGACTTCTTTGCACAGAAGAATTCCAAACTTCCACTACTTTCATGATGAATTAATGAGATATCTGAGGTACGTGGAGGATTTCTACTTATCTCTGTTCTGGGAGCACACTGCACCCGTTTTATCTAGATGAGTTTTACCTTGATTCAATTAAGCTGGACTGCGAAGCTGTATGCTGTGAGGATTGGACGCACAGTCTGTTGCGCTGAACTGCTGCAGTGGCTGTAGCGCCTGGCAGAAAGGCAGAGCAAGCAGCTCTGAAAGCATCACTGGAGATACTCGTCACAGCCGTGGAAGCACTGGGGCCGGACAGGCTCAACACAAAGGCCTTGCCCTTCCCATCCCATCCTGTCCCACTCAGGAAGCGTATCACATACCCGCAGCGTGGGGTATCTCTTCCAGCCCCACATTGGCTTTCAGAGGGAGGTGGTGGGAAGCCCCTGACTCTTCTTGCATTCTGCCCAGGCACTTCAGCCACTGCAGCAGTTCAGCCGAACTGAACTCTGGCGCTGTGGGTACTTTGCAGGTGTTTTCTGTCCTTCCCAGCTCTCTGCTTTCCCCTAAAGAATCTGCAAGACCCACAGGAAGCCCTACAGAAAGGGAAGGGAGCATCACTGGGATCAGCAGGAGGCTTTTCAAGGCAACAGCATAAGGCCCTTGTGCTTTTGATCAGCCTGTAAAGTGGGGCGGTAAAATCAAAACACGCAGAGCAAATGCAGCTAACAAAGCCAATGCCGGGAGCTGGCACCTCCAGGGGAAGCCAGGGGTCCCAGGGGGCTGCCTTGTTGTTCAGCCACCTGTCTTTGGGGCACAGCAGCAGCTCCTCACCTGCTGATGATTTTGCAAGGCTTATGGAAGGTATAGGGGAATGCCCTTGGACTTCTCCAGACATTATTATACATTATACCATTGAAGGAGCAATGCTCTCCTGATCTAAGGAGAAACAGCAGATGAGAACCCTGCATAGACTTAAACTGTGCCATAGCCATGGAGCTCTCACATTTCCAGCAGCAGAAACATCTCATCTTGGAGCACATTCCTCTGGGACCCCTTTTTTTATGTCTCATAAAAATATTTCTAAAGAGCTTTTTAAAAACCTGGCTTAAAAGGGACCTCTGCAATTTCAGGCTGTGGGCTGGAGTTACAATTCCATAAAAGAGCTAAATCATCTTAAACCCCTACAGGAGAGGCTGAAGGCAGCGCCTGGTGCTGTTAATCTTCTTTTGGCATTTGAAACTGCTAAGTGCACAGATTATATTGGGTCTAAGCATCTTAGTGCAGTGCTAAACCGCTGAGAACAACCAGAGGTCTCCAGGGGAGCATGTGGACCTGGCGCTGGAGGCCACGGTTGTGGCCAGACAGCCAGACTGTGGAGGTCTGATCCACTCCAGCACTGCACATGAAAAGGCAGGCAGCTGGCCTGAGAGGCGGCTGTGTGAGGTGCTCAGAGCTCTCACCGTCTCACTGGCTCTGGCAGAGTGAAGCGAGTCCAGCCATGAGGATGGCACGTAAGACGTCCTCCTGCTCAGCAGAACGATACCTCTGATTCTCCTTTCAGATTCTCCAACAGCCTCTGTAATTTGGAGAAAGATCTGATCTGTAGAGTCCCCATTAGACTGACAGGGTTGGAAATTCAGGCTTGCCTGTGAGTGTTGTGTGTGTGAAACAAGCCCCAGGCTCTGGCTGAGCTCAGTGCCTTGTATCGGAGGCTGAAAATCAGAGACTCGGTGGGAGCAAGCACAGAATGGGCTGAGGGAGCATGAGAGAGCAGACACCCCACTCGTGTGCTTGCTTCTGTTGGGGCAAAACTCCCTCTGCCCTCACTGGGAGCAGGGGAAGGCACTGAGAAGGAAATTCCTCTCTGTGGGGTCTCTGGTACAAACCCGCAGTATCACCAAGCCCACCCAAGAGCAGGGCTGGGGACAACAATCCTGTGGGACAGGACCAGGGTGCTCAGCCATTGGGTGCGTATGATGAGAGGCAGTGCGTAACAGTGCCAGCAGCCACGTGTCCTCGCGGCACAGAGCGCTGGATCTCAGCTGGTGCCACACAGAAACCACCTGTGGGAAGGAACTGGAGGCTGAGCAGTGCTTGGCACCAAGGCAAGCACCTGTGAGCTTTCTCTCCTGTGTAAGGTTGTCTTTAAAAACTTGTTTGCAGATCATGGCAGGCCTGGAAAAGTGACCACCTGTTCCTATTTCTTCCCAGCTTAACTAGTTTTTCTCCCTCTATATCCTGATGTAAAAAGACATCTCAGATTAAAAAAATAATAATAATAATAACCTAAGTACTTAAAGAGTAGTAGGGGAGTACAAGAAGGCTGCTGCATTGCCTCTCCAGCACTGCTCCCTCCAGCAAACAGGCGTTTCCTAGGAACCTTACCTGGGTCGGTAATACCTGGCACCGCTGGGTTGCTTAGCACAGGGGTTCTTTCAGGCTTTGCCAGCTTCAGGTTTGGTTTGGAAAACAACCGCCTGTGCCACTTCTGTCTCGTGCACGAAGCTTGCTGCTCCCTCAGTGCCATCCTTGCAGAGGCTTTCCCTCCTGTGGTGCTACAGATGGAGCCTCTCCAGACAGGCTGTCAGAGTCTATCATCTTCACCAGATGCACTAACTGTGTTAACCTTTGAAGTGAAGTGAATTTCTGTTGTCAGAACAGCAGAGGCCAGCACACAACCTTCCACCTTCCCCTCCTTGTTTTCTCACCGTAAAAAATGCTTTGGCCTTTCCTGTGCTTATCGCAGCACTTTTGTGTGGCTTAGCCCATGTTTGCCTCAGTGCATCAGGCCACACAGTTCACTTGTAAGGAATTTCATCCACGCCTTAAAGGAATCGAGGTAGGTAAGGTTGGGAAGGCTCCTGGACAAAGGTCCTGCCTCGGTGATCACAGGCATCGGTGCCAAAAGGGATGGATACCAGAGGGAAAAGAGTGAGCTGCTTTGGAGGAGCTACCTTGTGAAATACGCTTGTAAGAGCAGTGACCCAGGGCCTCCCTCCTTTACATAGGGCAAAGGAGGGCACTGGGGTGCTGGCCTTGTGCCCAGAGGGACTGCTGATGGGGCTCCTGGCCCCTGACATCCCTCCCTGTGCTCCTTGGTGCTGTGTTGTGGTTGTCATCCTGTAGGGTGGTGCCCAAGGTGCAGTCTGACAGTGGAACAGGACAGTCGATCCCTGTGGACAGTTTCCCCTCTCTTTTTGATGCAATTCGAGCCAAATACGGGGCTGCTCCACGAACAAGATCTTTGTGTGCCCGAAGCAGGGAGCCTGTTGTGATGTGCAGGAGCACAGCCACAGGGCACAGCCCTTGCAGGACCCTCCAGCTTCGGCACAGGACGGCCGACCCTTTGGCTGGACGCGACGGGATGCTGAGGGGACGCAGCAGGGCAGTGCCGCACAGAGGGGATGCCCTGGGGGGTGCCACTGCCAGCACCCCCCGTGGCAGCTGCCTCCTCAGGACAACCAGCGGGCCCCCGCGTCTGGAAAGCCACGGATCTGACCGGAGGCTGGCTACCTTGAAATTCCCTCCCGTCTGTGCCATCTAGTGCCCAGCACAAGAACTGGGACTGCCCCAGCCTCTCCCCCGCAGGGGGACAGCCCTGCTCTCTGGAGGAGAGGCTCTCCTCTCCCCTGGGCCAGGCTCCAGGCCCTGGGGGGGCGCTGGGAGGCCCCCTGAGATGCCGGCACCGCCTGCTTGGAAAATCCCGCTTGGCTCCAGGTAGGATCGCAGCGCGCAGGTGTGTCTGTAGGGTGGATGGAGCGGGGAGCAGTGACTCTCTGTGGAGGCTGGAGGTGAGATGAGGCTGGGCGATAAGGGCTCCAGGTAGGGCGAGGAAGGCTTGAAGCTCTCGGGGATCCTGCCTTTGCTTTCCAGGCACTGCGTTCCCGTGCTCTGACGTGGCACATATGTTTTAATGGACGAAAATACAGACCTCTGTCAGAATTGGAATTCTCCTATTTGGATAGATTTCAGTGCTGTTCCAAGGGGAGCTACAGTTAGCTTTACTTAAGCGAATGCCCCAGATCACAGAACACTTGTTTTTAGATCCAAGTATAGGTTGTTGGGCATAATCTTTTTGTTATGCAATTTCTTAGGTAAGTTATTTTTCGAACGGCTTCTATAGCTGTTGCTTGGCTTGCCAGCTTTGATTCTTAACTCCGACTCTGTCCTCTTTATCCTTTTTAAAGAAATACTACTCCTTCTTGCAGACCCAGATTCATTTATAAGCTCTAAATAAGAGGGGGTGAATCAGGAGCTGACAAAATCTTGCTTTCTTCTTGCTGCATTTTTTCCACAAATCTGTATTAGGGATTTAGTGGTGGTGAAAAGAGCTGTTAGCTCAAATCCATCAATATTGGTTTATCACAGCCAGGCATTATTACACATTTCTCTGTGCTGAATGTTGTTTGCCCTTATTTGCACTGTTTCACAGACATTTTCAAGTTTTCCACAAGCTCCTCGAAAATTTCCTGATGCCCTTTGCTAGCACCGTATATTATCTTGTGCCATTTCATTACCGGGCCACAATTAAATACATTTGGATACCTCTAGCATCCATAGGGCACCCCACTCTAAGCTTTTTCCACGTGAAGATTTGATTATTCATTCTTCATGTGTAATTTGTGTTGGATGAAAAAAAAATATTTGGTCTCTGCTTCCCCGAACCTCTTACTAGCAACTTCAGGGAGTCAGGAACAAAACTGTTTGAGGAACAGATGAATGTATCCTCGCTCTCTGGATCACATCCAGGGGTCCGTTAGCCCTGCTCCTCTTTGCTTATGAACTGCATCTGCTGCTTTGCTCGCTGTGAAGCACTGCAAGTTTGCAGGATATACTGCAGAGGCATGTCGTGCTGTTTCTGAAATGTAAATTTTCCTCTTTTTTTTTTTCCTGCTTAAGCTTGATTGCTTAGGAAGTCTTAGTAGCCTTTTTAAATATGACAAGGTAGACTTGTGCCACAGCATCTGATAGCATAACTGGCTCTAGTGATAGCTCAGTGGTTTTGGAGCCGGCATGCTCAGAGCTCTCCTGGGGCTGCTATTGATCTTGGAATGTTATTGCTTTTGAAGGGGCTGGTCTTTGAAACCAGAGCTCCAGGAAATCATTTAAGAATGTGCTTGCATCCTGCTGAGCACTGAAACTCTGGGGATTTCAGTGGGAAGGAAACCCATCCTGAAACAGATGCAGTGTTTATCTACTTTCCCTAATCAGTGCTCCATCTTCCTGGAGGTGGAATTTCTCCTCCAAAGCATCACCTGGCAGTGGGAGGCCAGTGCTGGTGTCAAGCCCCCAGTTGCCTGAAGCTTAATTGGTCCCAGCTGTGCTCTGGAGAGCTCTATTTCTGAGGTGTCTGAGCTCAGGGCAGGTGTTTTGCTGTGAGCATTGCTGGCAGGGCTGCTCACACACCTGCGGTCGCTCTTCTCCCAGGACCAAGCAGTGCAGAGGCAGGGTTGGTTCTCCAGCGAGCTCCTGACTTCACAGGTTTGTAGACTGCTGAGCTGCTGTCTCTCAGCTCTTCGGGCCTTATAGTCTCCCTAGGGATTCCCATCTTCCCCTGTGCACCTCACCCCCTAGTCTGTCGGCATGCCACAGGCTTTAAAGTGTGTGCTTGTGTGAGGGGGGAGCCAGCAGGAACACTTCCCTGCAGTTTGTCCCCAGAGCCCCTTGACTAACAGGGAAGCCTCCAGTCCCTGTTCTACATCCAAGGGAACGGAGGCTCAGATGGGCGATGTGATTTATTGCAAACATTCAGTAGTAGAAACAAAACTAAGCCCTCTTTTCTTCCCCCAAACACCGTAACCCCATGGCTTGGCCTTTCCCTTCACTCCCCCAGCCCATGCAGCAGGCTCAGTGCAGGTGCTGGGCTGTAACCTGGGCAGACTTGGTGCAGGGGCACCCGCAGCCTGGTGCTGAGGAGGTGCCTGGCCTTGTGTGTGTGCATCATCTCTCTTCGGGGTGCAGCAGTGGCAGTGTCTGTATGTCACGGGAGGGGTCGTAGCCTGGGCAGGCTGAGCCCATGGTGTGGCTGAGCCTGGATCTGGCCAGCCCAGTCTGGTTAGAGCGGTGCAGGGAAGGGGACAGCTGGGCTCCCAGCTCCCCGGACGTGCCGTCCCAGCTTTAATTACAGCGATGCTGCTGCCTGGGTGTAATTAGCAGTTGGGAAACTCTGAGTGTAATTTTAATAATCTGAGAGTAATGCGTTTTGTCCTTTCTATAAGAGACACTCTGCAAACAAAAACCATAATTAAAAAGCACACACACAGGGAAAACGATGACTGTGCAGTGGGTGCGTTACTGATGCACAAGCAGCGCATCCAGCAAGTGGCCTGACCTGGCACAGGAGCTTCTTTTGCGGCAATCTTCATGATAGGGCTCCCAGGGGACCAATGTGTAAAAACAGCAGGATTTGACTCAGTTGCGGGTTTTACAAAAGGCTCTTCCCAGTCTCCGCGGCTCCCCTTTGATATGATTTTGTTCCTTGATAAGGATGAGTCTCCTGAGTGTCATCCTCCCCGTTGCTTTTCGCTCCTGTCCCCATTGTGTTTCCGTGCTCTCCCCAGCAAGCCCAAATTAGCTCGAGGCTGGTGGGATCTGTGTGCTGCAGGCCTGCAACGCAAGGGGGAAGCAGGAAGCCCTTTCAAGAGCAGCCAGCATTTCTGGTAGCCTCAGATCTGAACGGCAGGGCCAAGCCCTGGACCCTTGGACTCTGCCTCTCTTCTTTACTCCTTCCTGCTCTCTCTTAAAAAAAAAAAAAAAAGTCTCTTTCATCCAGTCTCTTGTCTCTGCACAGGCCTGCAGAGAGTTTATTTCTGGCCATGGGAGATCTCACAAGGGAGCAGCCGTGTGGGACTTTTACCCCGAGCTCCCCGTTATGCACCAGGGCTGACCTCCCTGCAGATTGTCCGTCTGCTCCAGCACTGCGAGGCCACAGCGCGGGTGAGGAGGGGGAAACTGAGGCACAACAGCATTCAGGAAATGTTTATGCCATCTTCCCAGGCATCAGAGGGCTGGAGCTGGGGATGTGCTCCCAGCATCTGGGGGATGAAGGAGGGTGGGGATATTGCTGCAGCCTGAGGGAAGCATGATGGTGATGGACTCTCCCTAGGGAGGCCGCTCACTCCCCTGAGTCTCCATTTGTGCTAAATGTCACTGGCTGCCGGGGTTCTCGTAGTTCAGGGTGTGTATGCTTGTGCTACCCTTTGTCCTGACCTGTGGGAGACACCCTCATCTTCAGGAGTGCAAAGCTAGGATGATGTCTGTGGTTTCTGACTCGTTGCCATTTCTCCCTGCCTGGGAGCAGAGGTCAGGGCCCCCAGGTTGATAAGGGGCAGCTTGCTCCCTCGTATCCCTTGGTGCTCTGCCATGCAGGTGCCACTAGCCTGCTCTGCTGGCTAATTGCAGCCCTGGCACACTGGGAAAACAAACAAAGCCTTCCGCAGAGGTCAGGTTGTGACGTGATAAAGGGACCTGTGCTTTCCACTGGCAATGGAAATGGCAGCAGATGGGAAACATTCAGCACCTGCCTCTGACACATAGAGGCTGCGGGGCGAACCCAAAGGAACCCAGCCACGTTGGATGGAGCGGGAGAACCGATGGGGCTGAGCTTACCTGCAGGCTCAGTGCTGCGTGCCCAGTCTCTGCAGCACACACCCTTCTCCCAAACCCAGGGCAAGAGGAACTGCCCTAGAGCTGCGCAGGGATGGCCTCTGCCTGCAGCCTGCCTGACTGCTACCCCATGTCTAAGGCAGGTTGCTTTGAGACAGAAACTTGTGATTTTGGTAGTTCAAAAGTGGTTTAACTCTGGTGCCCTTTACCATGCTAAAATAAACAAGCCTAAAGAAGATGAGGGGTACAGATTAACCAGACAGGCTCTTTTCTCCCATGTGGGGCTTTGGGAACTGTATTTGAAATGTAAGCCTAGTTCTCCCGGTAGCAGGTTGCCTCTCCCAGGACAGGAGATCTATCAGCGTTTGAACACCTATCCATTCCACAGCCCTATGTTATGTCCTGCCCAGAGGAGAGGATGCTGTGAGCATCCCACCTGCCAGGTTTCTGCACTCAGACAGATACAGAAGCCCTTCATGGCAGGCTCCCATCTCTGTGGTTTCATGCTGTGATTTCAGGTTCCTGCTTCTCTTTTAAGAGGAGATTCTTTGTGTCAGTCTTGTAGTTGCAAGAAAGCAATGGGAAAAGGAGTTTCTCATACTTTCCCCCCTTTTCTACATGAACTTTGTGACCACCATCCTGGGGAAGAAGGGTAACAGCCAGTGATTTCCATACATACCCTTGGACTGGTAGAAGCTGAACATAACCGAGTGCTTTGCTGAAGCACAGGCTGGGACAGGAGCCTGCCCCGTTATATGGTAGTGTCCATCCCATGTACGGGCTGTGGCATAGGGATGTTTTCACCAAGACTAGATCTGTCCTGTGTCCCTCTCAAGGTCAAAGCAGCCGGGTTGCAAATAGCCACACAAGTGAACTGTATTATCTAAACCTTAACTGGACCAACTGTGAGCCTCAAGGTATGACGAGGGGAGTGCTTGGAGCTTTCCTTTAGAAGGAAAAATCCATTTGTTTTCCAGAGACTGTCACTCTCAGAAGCAAATAGAGAGTGGGAGGTGCTGACCTGTTGGAGTAAAACAGATGTAAGTCCAGACTCTTACTTATAGCATGGGCTGTCTGGCATGATATGCATCCTTCCCGTGCAGTGCTGGATGGACCTCTACTGCTGCTGGGCACCCTCCTTGCCTGTCCGGAGTGTGAACCTGTGTTTCTGGAGTGAACCTGAGCTCCCCAGCCCTACCTAACTCATTTCTGGGCGCTCAGCTCAGAGATGGGCTGCACCGCCAGGAAAGTTGCCTTACACATTCAGTGCAGCTTAGCGCTGTATCTAAAGCCTTCTCAGGGACTCTGTGAAAATTCTTCCAGTGCAACACCTGAGGAGCTGTTAGTGGCTCTTTGCTCCTGCAGCACCCTCAGAGAAGGGCCAGGTCCCAGCACTGTGTCAGCTGAGTGGCCCCACAGTGGGGCTGGGGGCAGATGACTGGGGATAGAAGACCTGGGGCTGCCTGCACCACTTCTGGCTTCTGCTGCTTTGCCCTGTCCCTCTGTGAGATGTTTCAACCCCACCCCAGCTATGGGGCAGGAGCTACTGAGTAATGGGGTTGCAGACATGCCATACAAAGATAACCCAAGCTTGATTCTGGTATACCAGGATGTGCTGAGTTTTACGCTGAGGGGTTTCAGCTGTTGCTCTGAGAGCAGCAGAGCTGATCCTGCAGCAGAAGCTGCTGAGAAAAGGATGGGAAGTTGTGAGGCTTCCTGGGATACACGGCTGGGCACCAAGCTTGGGCAGGCTGCACACACACGTCACGGGGCTGAGCCTCGGGGCAGTGTGCTTTCATGTCCAAGGATAACGTGTGAGCCTCACGGCTCTGAGTCCCACTCTTTCTTACACAGAATGAAGAAGGGATTTGTGTGGTAGACATTGGCTCTTCCTGGGAAAAGTCCTTGTTCCTCTGGTTTTAGGGCCCGCTTGCTTTGGTTAGACTTTAACAGCAATTAATCACCCAACAACTTTCTATAGTAGCCTGCAAGTTTTCCATTAAGTAGCAAACACTTTGAACTTCTCCCTGGCTCCTGCACTGCAATCTAATCTGTTGTCGTTCTCCGCAGGGAGAAGGAGCTACCTCCACGTTTCATTTCCTGTTTACACTAGGGGAGAAAATAAAGCCATGAGAAACAGCGAAAACAACAACCCACGTAGCTCCAGGCACCGTGCTGTTAGATCACTGTCAGCTTCTGCACTTGTCACTTCCAACTGTGTCTGGATTTAATATATATATTGGAAGCCTGACAGAGAAAAGAAGTGATGTCTAGCAGCGTGCTTAAGGGAGTCTGGGGGGAAGATTCCTAGTTTCAGCTCAGACTGATCTGCTCTGAAGCCTGGGCAAGTTGCTCTGATCCTGTCTCTAAAGCGAGGGTCTGAATGCTTTTCTCACGTTAGCATGTAAGGTGCCCTGGCCCTGGCAGTAGCTTAAAAATGTTGTTAAGCGGTACAAATTTTTGTAATGACGATAATAAGAATTTGGCAGTCTGGACAGGTTGTGAAGTCTGGGGATCTTCCTGTAGGGGTGACAAGAACAGGAGCGTGTTCTTTGGTAAGCAGCTTTACATGGACTCCCCTGGCTCCTATTCCTCTGCCCGATCACTGCCTAGGACTGTTTGTCTCCACTGGCCCCTCTCCCTTTCCCATCTAGGATGACAGTCAGGGGTCTGGGGAAGCACCGTGCTGTGGAAGGCAGGGAGTGCACACCGTGGCTATCCTCATCTCTGCCTAGGTGTGGGGCTTGCTCCCCTCAAACTGAGGGAGCCCAGGTTGTACCAAACTCACTGAAAATCTGGGACCTTGCAGCTTCTTTCTCTTACCATGAGTATCAGTTGAGAAACAAGGGAAGAGGACAATATGTCTCTGTTCTTCCTCTTTGCGCTTAAAATTTCTTTAGAGCTTGCTTTGCCATCCACCTAGTGTGTTTAACCTGCCTCCAAGCTATCCCATGAAAGACAGGCACCTTGAGCAAGTGAAGAGTTTTCCCTGGAATATATGGGGTCTGTTGCACTTGTGGTTGTGCTGAAGCATGCCTGCTAGGGGTGCAACTTTCTTCTTTGGACAAGGATATCTGAATAATTCAGTGTTTGTTGTTTCTGGTTTGATCCCAGCAGCTCCAAAGCCAGGGGCCCTCCAAAGCAACAGGACAAGAGGGAGTGGTTTACTGAGATTGCAAATTACAGAAACACAGTCTTACGTATGTAAGGGAAAGTCTGTCCTAGATCTGCAAAAAAAATCATTTTGCAGCCTTCCTAGCAGTTAGAAGAGGATCTAACTCAGATATGTACCTGTTTTGGTTCCCACGACACTAACAAGTCACAAGTCTTTAAGGTCAATGAGATTCGGACCATGATTTGGCATATGGAAACATTCCTTGTACTGTTTTAAATAGTTCCCTTCCTTATGCTGGCACGGTGTTATGTGAACAGGTCAGGGGAGATCTCTGACTGAAAAATAACCTGGGAAGGGGAAAAAGTAAGGTCATTCTCCAGTCCAGTTCACCGTGCATTGCACAAGCGGCTCTGCTTGCAAGAGTCATTCCTGCATCTTCCTTCCCCACCCAAACCTAAGGACTCACCATGGAGGTTCCTGTTGGTGCGGGATTTCAATGGCATGAGCTGGGCATTTATTTGGCTGCTGTTGCACGAACCTGCAGATCCTGGTGTCGTACCTGGCAGGGGACAGTAACTCTGACTTCCCCTCTGACAGCCTGGAGAGCCTCCTGCCCTTTCCAGTTGTTTCAGCCAAGAAGACACTCACATCATCTGTTAGACGTGGCGTCCTGTTATACAGCTATGCCAGAGATACTCAACTAATAATTTATAAGCTCTCAGCTGGTCAAACACTGTCCTCGTGCATGACATGGCGTCTCACAGTCAAACAAGCCCTTCAGCGAAAGATCAACAAGACTAATGAAGGAAGTTGAAAATGAATTATTTTCCCTTTGGAGAGCAACAGTACATCCTTGAGAGAATTCCTCTCCATTCACATGCTACAAGACTTCCTCGGATGGAAAAGGGCAGGATGTACCTCTCAAGAGCTTCCCAGGTCAGTGGCCAGGACAGTGCCATTTAGGGGATGCATGTGCCTTTGTCTCCGCAGGGCTCCCTGCCCCTCTGGCCATGTGGTGGGACAGTGCTTCAGCATCAGTTCATTGTGGAGAGTGCAGGAGTGGGGCTTTCCCCAGCGAGGTGGCTATGGTGGCAATGGTGCCCTAACACAGATGGTGTCCTTGCTACCGGGTATCGTGCCATGGGAAAGGCCAGCAACTGGCAGCGTATTGTTTGAAGTATAAAGAAAAGAAATGACGCTGCCGGTACAGAATCACTCCTGGGACTACCCAACATCAAACTATTGTCCTCGTTCAAGTCTGATCCTTCCTTGCTCCCCACCCTGTATGCTGTTCCCTTTACTGTGAGAAAGCATGGTACGGAAAGTGTCTGACCACTGTCCTCAGCTTGCCATGTGAGCCAGCAATCCTTCAGGGATGGGGAGGGGGAAGGGTGGCAATGACTTTACAGCTCAAAGATACAACTTCATTACATCACCCTCCCTTTCTGACCACTCCCATATATAAAGTCTTGCTGCCACTCAGCTGTGTGACCGATCTTGCTTTTGAAATCCTTGTTTCTGGGAACCCTTGAGGAATAAGGGGCAAGAAACGTCTTTTGGTGCCGCTAGCAGAAGGTGAACTGCCTCCAGGGAGAAGAGAGCTTTCAAAGTAGTGAGTAAATAGCATGATTTTATTGTATCATCTCCATATTTTGGTTGGGTTGGTGCGTGAAATAGAGCAGTCTTTTCTTTCCCTTTATTACATGTCTTTCCAGCTCTTTAATCATTCTTTATTAACGTGTACGTGTTTCATTAGCCTTCAGGCTCAGGTTTGAGGAGCAATTGTTTCCCTTCTCCAGGAATTGCCAGGTCTTGATCTACCACGTTGAATTTGGGCTCTCTCAAGTCACCCCCATATTAATAAAGGTCAGGTCATGGGCATCAGGGTGTCTGTCCAGGCAATTTGAACAGCCACTGATCACCAGTTAGGAGAGCTGCTTAACTCTGGCTTGGCAGGGTCAGCGGTACATGAACTGATGTTTTCAAGAGGAATTGGTTTTCCTGACACAGGATGAGATTAGAGGAAGGAGCTAGGAGTCTAGTGATCTGGGATCTTAATCTGTTTTGCAAATATAATCCAATGTACAACACTGGGCAAGCTATTTAATCACTACAGGGCCCATCCAACTCATGAAGATGCCCTGTCTACAACTCAAACTAGTATGGTCTTCACTCCTAATTGAGATGAACAGGTCTGTGGAACAGTTGGTAATTAGGGTTATGAAACTGAGTCACCATTTTCTCGTGGTTTTGTATATAGTATTTGTGGCATGGCGTGGTGTGCTGAGACGGGAAGTGATGCTTTGGCTGTTTGACAGAGGAAAGACTCAAAGCTACCGGAGAGATCAGAACTATAAAAAAGGGTGGAAGGCAGATTTCCTGGGGTTCTGAAGGTGAGAAATTCTTACTTAAATTAGTGTCCTGCTGATGAGCAGTCCTCTTCACAGAAAGCTGTGTTGAAGAGACGGGCTGAAATTCATGCCTCTTTCCACACTATTCTGTGTTCCTAAGTGGTAACTTGGTCAATGCAGGCCCTGTTGGGGTAGGAGGTCAAGCACTGGTAAGTGTTTTTTACCGAGTAGCAAGGAGGAAGGCCAGGAGGCAGGTGCAGTGCTAGAAAAGCTGCAGGGACTGTGGAATGACAGTGGGGGTGTCTTCCTGAAGCAGAATGGCAGGGCAGTGCTGTGGGAGACCTCCAGCACAGGAGCAGGGAAGAGGACAGAGCTCCTGATGTGCAGAACTATCAATGGCAACTGCATTTGTGTGAGAAAGAACAGATTCTGCCTAGGAAAACAAATATTTAGACATGTGAAGGACCAGAACAGCACTCAGGAGACTGTGTGCTCATTACCAGAACAAGAGAATGGCCCTGTCCTGCACGTGCTCGGAAAGCAAAGACCTGGCTCTGGTCTTGGCTCTTTGATCTGTGACATCTGTAGTGGAAGAGGTACAACATCCCCAGCTGAAAAGCCTCTTGGTACCCAGATAGCTGAGATAGCCGTTTTGCCTGTGTGCTGAAGCCCTTCTAACGTGCCAAAGGGGGACTCTGCAGGAGCAGGGCTGTTCTCTCTGTTCCAGCACAAGGACCCAGTCCTGGGTTGCTACATGTCCCGGTTCTGCTGGGCACTCTGTGGGGATGAAAATTTGTTCAAACCAGCTCTGTGACAATCTACCTCATCTATCTGTAAAGTCTTGATTTAGCAAAAGCGAGTGAATTTAAGCAGGTATGAGGTGGTTTTTTTCAGTTTTGAATTGAGCTCTTCTCTGAGTTCTGCTGAATTCTGTGGAAATGTCTTCGGTGAATGTAGCCCTTAGTCTGTTATTTTGGAATCTGTAATTTTTCCTGTTCAGATGCCATACAGTCTGTAAGGCAACAGCACATAAAACAGACCCTCTGCAAAGGACCAAGAAAGTCTGAACTACATGTGTGATCTGAGAGCTTCACTGTGCTTGCAAAAAAAAGATTGTGAAAGAGAGGCCCAACTGCAGCAGTCAGGCTAAAGTGGAGAAATCTCTGGCCTTGAGAATGAGCATCTATTTCATTTTTTGCCCATTAGTGTTTGCCTTTCCTATTCATTTTTTATTTGACCTTTTATCTGCCTCCTTCATTCCTTCTCCCTCCATTTTTCCCTTCCACCAGTTTAGGTTTTCTTTCTTCCATGTTATTTCATCTTCTTCCCTCCTCTCTTCCTTTCCTAACCCCCTACCCTCTTTTGTTCCAGCATGGTGGGCTTGTGGTGAAGCTGTGTGGGACTGTTGCTGAGCTGATTGCCGGCTGCTGCAGGAAAAAGCAGCTGTTAGCTGCAAGGACACAGTCCCTTCGGTGGCCTGACAGAAAGGCTTTGCAAAGATGAAAGGGATTCATAAAGCTAATAAATGGTGCAGGCCTTGGAACATGCAGTTTGATGTAAAATCTGGGAGTAACAACTGAGTCTAGGTAGCAGATAATAAATGTATCAGAGAGGAAAGGTTATAAAAGAAGGATTTCCTTGAAGAGATGACGGTTGCACTTTGTGGAAGAGAAGAGCTGGAAGGCTTGCATCTATTGTCAGATAGGACTTAAAATGAGAAAAGGTTTAGTGAGCTGGTCCTTGTTACTGTTATTATGTTCAACTTGTTGGTCACGGACCAACATGACCAAACAGTAGGAAATAAGATTTAACATTATTATCAAAATCAAGAAAGTGCTCTTGCAAAATGAAATACCACACCAGTAAGCTGTTACCTCTTTCATGCTTACATCCACCATATCCGGCAGAACAAGACAACACAAGATGTAGAAATATCCTTTCAAGGAAAGTTCAGGAAATAGCTTTTTGCATTGACCCTTATAACTTAAGCCATACACTCTACACATCAATATGTCTGTCATAATGGTAACTTATACCATTGTCTAATTGTATGTTCATTTAGATTTATCTCCCTTCTACATCTGGAATATCATTAGGATGATAATGACCTTACATTAGATGATCTTTAAGGTCCCTTTCAATCCAAGCCTTTCTATGATACAAAAATCAGAACCCATCGGGATCATAACAACTTTATTAAATATGCTAGTGGCATGAATCCTTGATGTCAGAAGAGTACAGCCTCAATAGGCTTTATCAAAACTTCTACTCTAAACACATCCCAGTGTTTTTTGTCAAAGGCAAATTGCTGCTCCTTCTGCATGGCAATCAGCAGCTGCTCTGATGACCGAGAAGCCCCACCAGCTGTCACACCACAGCACATCCCGGTAACACCGCTACAGCCACCTGTGTGGGTAGAAGAATGCAGCCAGAACTGGGCCTTGTGACTGGCAAGAAGGATTTAATACCTTGCCATTTAATACCTTGCCATTTAGTAATTGTTTCCTTTGGCTTGCCTTTGCCCCAGGGACGAGGGTGCACCTACGGTTGATTATGGGAAACCAGACTTCACAAACTGAGAGCGTGTGGGTTTAGCGGGTTCCTGCTCTTTGAGCAGGTGTGTTATAGTGGAAGCAACTGGGTGCAGGGGAAGGAGGTGCTTTGGCTGAGGCCAAACCTCTGCTTCTTTAGCCTCAGGAAAGTGAACCTGAGCTCTGGAAGTGGACTGCTGTGTCCCTGCCTCTAGTCAGCTTGACCCTTTGCAGGCTGGGTAACTTTTCCAGTTCCTAAAGCGCCCTTTCTCTTCAGATTCTGTTCTAGGAATTTGTGTTCCAGGGCTTTTTCAGCACAGTGACCTCCTTTCTGCATTAGTGTTTCTTATACAGTATTTAGCTTTAATTTAATTAATTAATTAAGGTTGTAAATTATTTTATAATGAAAATTAAATATATAAATTATTATATTTATACATTTTAATTAATTAGTATTAATTAGGGCTGCCTGCTACCTGTGCAGCTGGTACTTAATTTCCACTTTTAAAGGTGGAAGAATAGAGTGAGGGGTCAGAAGGCAAACTGTTACTTAGCAGGAAGCAGCCTTGCGTGCTGTTAATATCTCTGTGTCACTGGGCACTCAAGGTACTCTCTGATGCTTACGTTTGGATAGTACTTGATTGCAATGTTGCTGTGATAGCGGAGAAAGACTTCCTCCTGAAAAAATAGCTAACCTGCAAAATGAGGATACCTCATAACAGCTCCTATTCCAATAACGCGTTAATTCAAATATCAGGAAATGGAGACCTTGAACTGTTTGTTCTGCAATAAAAAGGAGGAGTCTGAACAGGAGATGCAATTGCTTACTTCATTTGTGTTTTCAGCTGTTGCTGGTGTCACTTCATGACAGTCCTGTGGGAAAATCAGTAAGTGGTGAGGGAAGAAGCAAAAAGAGAAACTACCCAGGAGTGCCTTCATGCTGCCTGATGCTTTTTGGTATCTACAGGTTCCGTTACAAGGGCTGTGAAGGTATTGCTTCATACACTGACAGGCGCACTTCTTTAGAGGAAGAGATGGGGACTTCACTCTGCTGCTCATGTTTCAATGCAATAGTACCTGCTAATTTTTAGAGAATGTAAAAGATGACCATGTCATGAATATCAGAAGTAGGAAGAGGTGACAAGCTCTACAGAAGGTACTTTTGTCTTTTTTTTTTTTTTGTAGTGGGTTGAGGTTAACAGGGCAGCAGTGCACCTATATTAACCATGCTATTTCTGTTTGAGGTGTGTTTTTGCTGCTTGAAACCTGCAAGACTGAGTTACAGCAGGACAATCTATTCAGTTAGATTAGACTAGACAGGGATATACAGCTGTTCACAAAGCTTACATTCAATTGAAATGCTGTAGGTGTGCGTAGCAAGCTATTCACCTATCAGAACCAAAAGCACTAACTTCTTAACTTTCTCTGGCCCCATCCTCAACTCCACTTATATGTAAGTGAAAGAGTAACTTGCTGAGAAGCATCCAACTTGTTCGTGTTCTGAACTGGTAAGAACGTGCCACAGCTGAGACTGGATTGCCCTTGAAGAAGGACATAGGAATTTGGTTAATTTTGGTGGCTCATTGTTATAAAACTTGCCTTCTAGCAATAGGGGCAAAGAATACAAGTTGTAGACAAATGCGGTGACAGGGAGACACTTGTCTGACCTAGGCCAAGTTTAATTATTCCAAAGCTGCTGTACTGTTAAGCATAAAACCTTGTACCATCAGACCTGTGGAGTTAGTAAATTAGGAAAAGGGTTCAGTCCAGCAGATTGTATCTTAAATTCCCCTATAAAATATGCCTCACTTAATATTAAAGGTGTGAAAGACTAAAAGTACAATTCAGTTTGTTTGTGGTAGATAATTTTCCACACAGTCTGTTGTATTTTTTTTGTTGTTGTTGTTTGTTTTTTTAGAAGATAATTGTTTTGGAACAGCTCATGTCACAGTCTCTCCTGTAAAGCATCATGAGCCTCACATCAGCACAATAGACACAGTGAGGGCAATATGTGTTACTAGCTGAATATGGCCTGGACTCTGAATGTGTACTTCAGGCTGGCCTATAGAAACAGCAGATGCATCAAATCCTGAGCCTTCAGAATATTTCCTGTGTCAGTACCTGCTTTCCAGAAAGCTTCCATTTTTGCTTAAGATCTCTTAGACAATAGTTGAAGAGACCTGTCCTCTTGACGCAATGTCTTGAAAGGGTTTTTTGAAAGATCTCTTTGAAAGACAAGCACAGATTAACTCCTTCCCAAACACCTCAGGGCTGGAATGGTCATGTTTTGTAACTATAATTTTACCAAATGTAAATGCTAAACAGAACTCCATTTTGTTGCTATTACAGGAAAGGAGATGTAGTTTTAAGCAGAGGAGAAGTATGGCTTATGTTCCCAAAACTCTTGGAGCTAGAACAAACTTTGTTAATGATTCATTGTAGTAGAGACACCATCATTTTGACATAAGTAAAGATCCAGTATATCAAAGGTTGGAGTGGGGCAAAGGAAACAGTCAGGTTTGGAACTGAGACGTTAACCACTTGATTGATCATAGTAGATCAAAAGATAGCATCTAGCAGTGCTGACTGGCATTCAGGCAGACTTTGCTTCCTCCAGTATTTGCAGGACAGCCTGCTGGCTAAAAGTCAGGCTTAGGACATGGCTTGGATCCTTGCTGTGCCCAAGTTTCAGCCAAGCTGTGATTAGCCTGTGCTGCGTTCTGGATGGGCGTTCAACTCCTGTATTCAAAACTGGCTCTGAAGTTTCTAGCAAGCCATGCGCAGCAGCAGGGAGATAAGCTTTAGCAGTTGACTTGTTAGAATCCAAAGGCAAATCTTGCAGCTCATCACCCTGAATTTGGGTTTCACTTGGGATTTACACTACACTGCTCAATGGCAGGTGAGCTGCAACCTTTGAGCTGCAACTAGAAGCTCTACAGTGCAAACAGACACGTAGGATTATTGCTTAAAAGCTTCAGTGAGGTCTAGTGGTGGAGGGCAGGTTTCTTCATCCCTAGATACCTGCTCTGCCATCCCATTGCCAGAGGGTGCTGCTATGGGAACAGGGGTGGTAGAACAGGCATTGCATCTTCTCTTTGCAGCTGGAGCGCTAATCTGAACTAAAGCTGATGACAGTTTAAGGTAGTGTGTAGCTCTGATTGCTGAGGAACAGATACATGAGCTGATCAGGTGCCCCTACACTGCAGTGGGTCAATCCCACTTGACAAAGGATAGTCCCACCAAATGTAATCACAACGAAATCTGTCTGGGTTTAAGCTGCAAGCTACAGATGCACTTGAATTTGTGACTATGAACCACAACGGTGCCATTTGGTTGGGCAAGAGGGGCGTGAGGGTACATGACCACATAGAGATGGGAGCACTTTTGTACTTAAGGTGACTGCATACTTGTTCAGTTTCTTTAATCAGAACTTAAGAGCTAGCAATGAGGTGTGGGAATACTCACATTTGCACCATGTGGTAACTGAATCCAAGAATGAAGAATGATTCTGCTGGTGATACACAACATTTGTGAGTGCTAAAATATGCATACTGGTATGGTTTCTTGACTCTTCACCTAGTCAATGATTACTTAAGCATTCCTCTCGTACTGTGAATTCAACAGTAATGAGTTTCAATGAGTTAATCTCCATGAGCAGACCTGTACAAGTATCAAGTAGTATGATAAGCTTTGGAGAGCTTTTAAGGAAAGATAAGTGGTTACTGCTAGTGCTGCAAGAACATACTGACCCTAGAAAGGAGTTCACTGCTAGAGAAAGGATATTCAAAGGATATCAGTAAATAAAGATCTGTGTGAAAGGACAGGACGGACTTGCAAATACTCTCGAGAGGTAAGAGGGAATTAGAAATGACATGCATTAAGCCATTACCCTTGGCCTTGAAGTGCTGTGTGGGATTTCTTAGGGAACAGAACATGGAACAGTGTGATTTCATTTTTTTTAATATATCAGATGAAAATTTGTGAAAAGAGAATAGGACCTGACTACTCAGCCTGAACCAGTCCAGGTCTAATATACAGCTTCTAATTTAATGGGAAGAAGAGCATCTGAAAAGATCTTTTGCAACCGGTGAGAGAATAAAACTTTTAATAAAACATTTTAATTTTAAATTGGGGGTGAGTTTAACAGTGATGTTCTGAATGAGTTTATAAAACTTTATTTTAATAACATGCATTTTTGAGATTGAACTTGCCAGTCCTGGATTTCTGGGAGCTCTCCAATTAGAAAACACTGTGAAAACCATGTGAAATGGGTTATTTTGCATTTATTCCACCTTTCTGCCTTTTTCACTTCATAGTTCGTGCTGAAGTGTTTTAAAATTTAAAAAAAAAAAAAAGAAAAAGAAAATAAAAGTTGGACTTTAATGTTTTCCTGCAGAAATATCAGTTTTAAGATTTTTTTTTTTTGAAAAAGTTGCTTCAGGAGGAAATTTTCTCCTTCTCATTGAATTCTGAGTTTAGATTGGATAGAATATTACATGTCATTAGGCTTCAGAAAACCTGATTTCTGTGGAGGAGTTGCAAATCTTGATTACAATGGCTCTCTTTGTGAACTGCATACCTGAAAACTAGCTGGAACAGTCTGTTTTTTCAGGGAGCTTTTCACTCTGTTCTGTTCCAGGTGGATTGTCTCTGGCTTGACATCATACCTTTACGCAGGGACCTCTGGTCTGACGCCTTTCTCCCTAAAAATGTACCCACATGCGTATGAGTCCTCAATGCCACGTTTCCTGAAGAGAATGCTAAAGACGTACCCAGTGTCGGAGGGGAGGGAGGCAGCAAGCCCTACAGGATGCAGGGAGTGGGCCGGGGACTGACATGGAGCTGTTAGCTCTGCGGAAGGCTGTGTTGAGTGGGGCTGTTGCGTTTCTCTGGTGGGGAAGAAGCATAGGCTCAGCACTTGGGGACTGCTCTGTCCCCTTGCTTCAGGAGGGACTGGTGCCTAGGTCTGAATTTGGAAGTCTTTTTGAGCTTCTTCATGGCTTGGCTGAACTTTGTTTTAGTTCCCTTATTGCTTGTGGAGATGAAGACTGTGTAAGACTTCAACTTAAATATCTCATTATGGATAAGTACAAAAACTTAATAGTCTTAAGTTCCAGCCTAATGCCAAAGCAGAATTCCTGTCTCATTCTGTGGCCAAAAATGGACTGATTTAAAAATGTTTGTTTTGAATTCCAGCTACGCCAATATTTGAGTCATAGTTCTCTGCAGAAATCTGTGTAAGACTTGGATCAGGAATGATTTTCTTAGGAAGGAGAGGTAATTGTTGATGACTTGTTTGAAGTCTCTAGATGGCATCGTGTGGACAAAGTAGAAACAGTTATGGAAAAATGCCTGCCAGTCACCATGAAGATCGGTACCTGATAGGAGATCTCTGCTTGTCTGTCTGCCTGCATGGTTGTTTGGAGAACCAGAGTCCTCATCAGAGGCATCCTGGTGGCAGCTACGCTAAGTCTAAAGGCTTAAGGGAGAAAATTATTTAGCACGTGAACATGTAGATCAGAATGTCAGCTGGCTTAAATTTGTGTCTTATTTCAGTAACTGCTGGGCAAGGCTGCGTAGGGAGGTTTATGTGGGAAAGTCAGACCTCTGTGTTTGAGTACAGGACAGAAGGCACAGGGAAACAAACCCTTTTCTTTTGGGACAGTTCTCAAAAGAATAGTGCTTAGAAGTTTGTCTGTCCTCATAAAGCAGGAGTAAAAGAGCAGGAGTAAACATGATCGCTAACAAAGTCAACAAAGCTCTCTGCCATTTGGGCTCTGCAATGCTGTCAGTACAGCCTGTACCAGCTTGCGCACCACTACTTTGGGACTATTTGCAGTGAGATTCAAAGACCCCATTGCAATCACAGAGATCTAACCTGGTAGGCAGGAGGCAAATCTGATGTTACAAATGCATTTGTAATTTTTACACAGCCCTCATTGTGTAAGGTGTTTGTCCCCTGGCGTTTGGGTAATGATGCCATATATTAACCTTCCAGGATGTAAGTCCTGTGGATTGTGTAATGAAGGAGCAGCTGATGGGGAATGGGCAACCTAAGCTTCAGATTTGTGTTGGTTTGGTTCTAGTTTTCTTCAGTGCAAGCCCTCTTGGAGTAAATAACCCCAGCTAATTAGCTGCTTAGAGGCTGGGAGTCTGGATAATGCTGCAAATGAAAACAGATCTTGCTGGCTGGCCGTTGTCCTTACTGACAGCTGAGGGAATGTGTGGCTAGCACAGTTATACATGAGGATTTAAACTGTCATCTGGCTAATTGGGTGTGAACACGGACTCTTGGCACCAAGAATTCTCACAGATGAAGAAATAATTTGCTTTGTTTGCTGCACCACTTCTCAGCAAGCTGCCAGTGAGAAAGGAAAGCAAGGTGCTAGCTGGGGACCCAGCAGCAGCTTGGTGGTTGGTGAGAAATGCTTGTCCTGTCTGATTTCTGAAGCCTGGCCCTGGGGCAGGTTGCTGGGAGCAGCCCTAGGAAATACCTGCGAAAACAGGACTTTGGAGGAAGGTGGGATGTGCACACCTGATCCTGAAGCACGGTGTCAGCACAGGTAGCTGTCCTATGGTCTCTTACACACTTCACATGGCTCCACCTATGTGACCAGTTGTGGGCACCCTCCTTAGGTCGTCATTAATCAGTCATGGGACTTCTGTGTGAACAGCCTTGGGATCTCTGCTATCAGCCTGGGTCTGCTCTCTCAGGGCCTGTGCTGGGTTATGCTCCCGTGGGCCCTGGGGCCATCCTGTGGCTCCAGAAGTCACTGACGGTTGACTCTACACAGCAATAGAGCGCGAGAGCAGTATTTCAGCTCTGTTATTAATGCCTGTTTAAATACGGTAATGTTATTGATAGGGATTGGACTTTGGGTTTTAGCAGAGGAGCATAGCCCGTGTCCTGTGATTCATGGATGTTTAATGTATCCTTGCATAACGTGTGCTGCCTGAGGAAGGCAGGGGCAGATGTCTCAAAGCTGATGGCCAAGTGTTGGCTACTGGACTAGAGGTGGGAGGATGAGGAACTCGTAGGAGTGGGTGTGGAGGTATGCAGACGCTGCAAGATGGTTTTTAAGCAGAAGTCTGCTTGGTTAAAGTTTGTGGTTAAAGTTTTAGGAAATGTCAGAGGATGCTTTTTGTATTACTTCATTCAATAACAAGGCCTGACTGTACCTGGATTCCTTTGTCATCCTCTGGTATCCCATTCTTTTCTCTTCCCTGCTTTCTGGCCTGGCACCCCTCCTCTCTCTGTCTTTCAGTTCTCCTGGGGCTTTCCATGACCGTGGCAGGTTCCCCACCTCTACAGCATGCCCAGCCCTCTTGGCAGAGCTGCTCAGACCCTGTGACCCCTGCCTGATACTAATTAGCCTGTTGCACTGGGGCTCTTTTAATTCAAAAACTGTCATATTTAAACAAACCTGTGAAAACTGACTTATCTACAGTTCAGTGGGGTTACTCATACAAGTGTAACTCTCCTGCTTGCTGGTACTCCCCCTCTCCCGGTATAAATCAAGCCAGACTGCGAGGATTCGTTTTAAATTTTGTGTCTAGGACTGGGTCTTGGACCTTTATGACACTGAGAAGTAACCATATTGCTTTTAATGTCCTTATAGTCTCTCCCCTGGATGGCTGCTGCTGCCGAGCAGCGCAGTGTGACCAAAGTGCTAGCTGAGCTTCCAAAGAGCTGGATTTGGCAGAGATCTGCAGGTTAAAACCAGCCTCAGCGGACAATGGTCAGGGGAGCCAGCTCAGGTGGTGGCACACAGCTGCTGCTCCACTCCCAGCAATAAATTATAGCTGCGGCTCCACTTCAGAGCTGAGGCTCAAAAGGAGCATTGGTGCGAAAACCCAGCTGTTCCTGTGATGTGCCTGCATGGGGCAACTTTTTTAGAGGTGGGTCAGAGCAGGGATGTCTGCAGGCTCCTCATCTGTCGCCTGATTGCTGTATGGCAAACAAAACGCCTCTTTGGCGCTCTGCTGTGCCGCAGCTAGGAGGGTGGGATGGGCTGTGCAAGGGATGCTTCCCACTAGGGTCAGGCCTGAAATAGGTCAAGGAGCTTATGGGAATTGAGCTGGCAGTTAAGGTGGAGAGAATTATTCTCATCTGAGTTTGCTCTCTGTGCTGTTGCAGAAGGGAAGGCTGCAGATCTTTCTCATTACACCCGTGCCTTCTCTAGCAGGATCGATCTGACAGCTTGCACAGATGCACCTTTATGAAGAGCATCCACTTTTTCTGGCCCTGCTTCCATCCCAGCCTGGAGGGTGACCTGGGACCCAATGCAGTGCCCAGCAATTGGTGGCTCTTATTCAGGGCAGTCTTTGTGCTTGTTCCTGCCCCCAGCGGTGCGTGTTATCCTCACCCCGGGGGGCTGGCAGGCAGTCAGAGCTGCGCCTGAGGCTGAGGGCCCCTGTCCAGGTCTGTGTACTCACCCGGCAGCTGGGCATTCAGCGTTCAGCTCTGTGGAACTGGGAGGTGCTCGTGAGTGTCATCCAAATCCCGAGAGGAGGTGGAAGAGAGAGCAGAGGTACCGTCTGATGTTTCCCCTTCTCTCTTGCTCTCAGAATAATTTGCGTGACGAGGCAGAAAAATCTTTACAGGAGCCCAGCAGTGAGGCAGGCAGCCCCGGAGAAGAACCACACAGCCCAAGCCAGGAGCCTATGGGTTAACACGCAGCACCGGGCTTGGGTCACCCCAGGCTTGAGGAACAGCCCAGATGAAACAAAGTACCTTCTGCCTAGCTGGGGCGCAGATAAAAGATCCCATGGCATTTCTTGTGAAGCCTGGAGGAGACTGCCAGTGCTGAAGCCGAACTCTCTCTGCCAACAAAAAAAACTGTCTTTAAACTCCAAGGCTGTGTGTGAGCTATTGTTGGGGACATAATGGCTTCTCTGTTTCCCTGCACAGTCACTGGTCTGCAAACACACCACTAGTCTCTTTTAAAAGTAGTTGAGTGTAAATTAAGTTCTGAACCAGGAAAGGGGTTTCATCCATTTACTTTTCCCTGCCCTTGTTTGACGTTTGTTGACAGAACAGCACATACAGTAGATTTACACCCTGGTTTGAGTTGCCTTACTTGGGGGTGGACATCTTTTGTGCTGACTGGGACTCACAGACACAGGGCTTGGATAACAAATGGGTACATACCTCCTTTTTAAAATAACAGGAGTGGGGGTAAGGCTGTGCTGAGGGGCAGTGCTTGCTAATCTCCTCCCTCGGAGGAGTGTTTCAGTTTGGCTGGCCTGGCCTGTTTCCTCTAGTTAGGTCAGCATTGGCACACTCTCTGCTTCCTAATCCTGCACATGCTGCTGCTGCAAGGCACCAAATGCTGCTCTGACTGCTGGAGGTTGCGCTACCTGGGGCTGTTGAACATCCACAGAGGGTGGGGTTGGTGGATCCTATCTTCACTCGCAGTGCCATGGATTGGTTTGTCTCTGAGGAAAGCAGATGCTTCGGTAAGGTAAAGGGTATCTTGACTATTGCACAAGTATAGTAGTCATGGTGAAAAGCCAAACCTACGCTACGCAGAGGGAGGCTGGTTCCTGAAGCTGATACGATGAATTTAGGTCTTTTTGATGGAACAATTCTGTAATGGGAAAGAAAATGGGTCAAAGAGTAGCTGTTCAAGCTGTATTTCATGAACTGTCAGTTCTAGTGAGATATCATTGACTTTCCATTCCCTCAGTAGCTCTTGACTTAGCTTGGTGTGTGTCTGGAATACACTTGCTGCAGATCATCTCTGTGAGCTATTCTTACCCACCAATGAAGTGCAACCCTGCGCACCCCACGAGCAACTTTCTGCAGGAGGGGGAAGCATGGAGAAATAGGAACTGGCCGTCACCTTCTAGAAGTGGCAGGCTCATTGGAAAGGCACTCTGGCCAAGGACCCTGAGCAGAAGCGGGTGCTGTGCTCACGCTGGGGCGCACCAAATAGAGGCTTGTTAGTGACAAAGATGTGTATTGTACTGGTTAGTGGTAACCTCCTGGACAGGGAGGGACTCCTTCAAAGCCATGGCATTTAAAAGCAGGTAATATGAAGTTAAAGCTCTGAATTTTTCCACTGAAGATGATGCGAGTCATAACTAACACCAGTTATGTTCTGCTCATCTGACCTATGTAACTGCTGTTATTTTGGGGTGTGAAAGTTAAGACGTATATCTTATATACAGATATCACCCAGGTGATAGCTGCTGGCTTGGGGCCTTTTCACTGCAGGGACTATAGTACTTCAGAGCTGTTACCAAAGGGCTTCCAGGAGTCTATAGGATCCCCATGCTTCCCAACAGAGAAGCAACTTGAATATTTGCTGATAGCTAAAATCCTCAGAGAATAAAGTCACCGAGCAAATAGTTCTCCTGTTGCCACTGAAAGGCAATAACAGCAGGATGTTCACTTCCTCATCTTCTAGAAGATTCCCTCCCCTCTTGATAGTCAATTTCACTTAAAAGCAGGACTTCGCCCTAAAGGAACTGTCAAGGCCAGAATTGGGCTCACCTCTCTTGGTTGCTCCTTGTAAAACTGCCCTTCCATGTGCAGAGCTGTCAACTGCCAGGGAGAGAGGAGGAATGGTGGATATGAAAGAAGATAGGTGAAAAGACTCCTCTTGTGCCTGATCATCTGTTCCCTAGCACCCACATACCCCAGAAGCAGCAAGGTTGATGACCCTGTCTCTTCCCACAGAAAGATGAAGAAGTGCTATGTGGTGGCTTTAGTCCTGACTGCAGTCCTACTGGGGCTCATCTTGTTCCTGGGACTCTTCTTCGGACTGCGCTCTGACTCAGAGGACAAGCACACCTATAAAAGGGCGGCTGTGGCTACAGACGCTGGGCAGTGCTCAATAATTGGAAGGTACCCGCTAATTCTGCTATGACTCTTGTTATCGCTGACAGCTCTTGCACAAGACAAAACTGTTCTGTTCTGTTTTCCTGGTGTGCAGGTGCAACCCTGGCAGCTGCACAGCACAGATACTCTCATCTCCCTGTAGAACGAGGAGGCCGTAACAAAACCTGGGCTCTCACCATGCCCAAACAAAGTTACTGCAGTCACTCAAAGACAGTACAGTAGACAAAGATTCCCTAGGCACAGAAACTACAGGAATGAGAGATGCTTTTCAAGCTTTTCTTAAAATACATTTATCAAGCTGTTCTCCAGTTCCAGATGCAAGTGATGCAGATTTCAGTCTCCTTAGAGTTGTTATTTCTGAAGTAATGAGTTGTAGCTGGGATGTCAGCCTCCCCCATGTACTTTGACACACCTTGCTATCTTCAAGCTAGTTTGCATGTCTCTCTAATGAGGGGTGATCTAGTCTGTACCCAGACCATTAGGATCTCTTCCCTATGGAGACAGAAGCTCAAACTTCCTATTCCTGGGAACCTTTAGACCAGGTGTGGATGAAAGTTCCTTAGAGAGAGTCTGTAATATCTTCTCTGATGAGCTGACTGATGAGTAACATGTCACCATAAGATGCCTTCTCTTCTGCTGCACAGGGACATCCTTCAGCAAGGTGGATCTGCAGTGGATTCTGCAATTGCAGCTCTGCTCTGTGTGGGACTCATGAATGCTCACAGCATGGGCATTGGAGGGGGACTGTTCTTTACCATCTACAACAGCGCAGGTAAGGAACAAGGCCGTACATATCTAGAACAGGTCCACCCCTCTATCTAAAGCACAGAGGGGTGATTTATGCTACCTGAGTCAAGGTAAGAGGCTGACTCTCGTAGTCTCTAGAGGACCATGCTGTCCTCAAAATATCTGCCAAGAAACTGGTTCCCAGTGATCAGACTTACTCAGCACAGACCATGCCTGGGTGCTGAGTTCAGAGCTAATCACCTTCCTTCCTTTCTGTCTTTAAAGGAAAAGTGGAAATCATCAATGCAAGAGAGGTGGCTCCAAAAGGAGCCTCAGAGGCAATGTTTTGGAACGACACACAGCTCTCTCTGAAAGGTATGGCAAAGGCTATTTCACTGCTCTGGGGGTCCACACAGCTCCAACATTAGCTGCTACTGATCTCTCTGGATAAAGAACATTTTTTATGGTTATGTTCTTGTATATCTACAGAATTTCTCACCTGCATCTTGCCAAAAATGTCCTCTACGCAGTCTTTTAAAGGCCAACAGACAAGCCCAGCTCTACCTCCTACTCCATTAATCACTTTTTTTTCTTGCTTTGCTAAACTAATACATTCTTTGTCTGCTCCAGGAGGATTGTCCATCGCTGTTCCAGGAGAAATCCGTGGCTATGAACTGGCTCACAAACGTCATGGCAGGCTGGCGTGGAAAGACCTGTTTATGCCCAGTGTCAAGTTGGCAAGAGAAGGATTCCCTATGGGGAAAGGCCTTGCAGCAGCCATCAAATCAAGAGAGAAGTCAATTGAAAGCAACCCCTCACTGTGGTAGGTAGAGAAGTCTCACTGTGGCAGGTAGAGCAGTTGCAGAGCTGTGCAGAGAAATTTGGGGTTACTGCATCCTAGCTGAAGAATCTCTGTGTTTGTATAATATAGTGTCTGTGAGCCTGTGCCTGCCCTGCAGTGACTGTACTCACTACACCTGCTGATGTTCCAGCTCCCTGAAGGTGTTAAATCATGTGGCCAGTTTTGGGGATGTTCAGTCCTGGCTTTTAAAGGGAGATAAATTCTGCTCTTAAAGTCCATTTGTCTGAGCAGAGATGGAGCTGAAGTACATGCTGGGATGCATCTGTCAAATGGCAATGTTTGTCTGAATCTTCAGCCTTTCCTCAGGCTGTAAGTGCACTAAACTAATATTACCTGCATTTGGGGCAATTGCAGAGTATATCTTTCTCCTTGAACATCTCATCTGCTGTCAGGCAGTGAGTTGCTGGGTCATCTCTTCCTCTGCAGTCAGTCTTCCCAGAGCAATGCCTCTGACCATCTACTTCTGGCAATGACTGTGAACACGAAGGATTTCAAATACACTTCCATTTACAGTCCCATGGTGTCTGCGTCCAGCCCCACTGGAGATCATGTTTAATCTTTTCTTTTCCTGCCAGCTGCAGGTTTGTTTGCAATCCAAATGGGATGTACAGCCTGGGTTCCTGTACCTCCATCTGGCAGGTCCAGAGCATCACATCCTTGATCCCTGATGAGGGAGCTAGAAAGGGACCTGTCTACTTGAAAGTGCTCTGACTGTCAGGAATCAAAATGCATTCTCCTGGACTCACTGAAAGCTTTGAGCCTTTTAGCTTCATAGTCTGTGCTCTGAAACTGAACTGCTTGAGTTCAAGGACTATGGTCCCTCGTGGGCATCTAGAGGCAGTTAACCCCATGGGCAGGTAGGAAGGGTGGCCTGCCTTGGTGACAAAGATTGACACTCCCTCCAATAGGCTTCACTGAACAAATTTAGAGCAATGTGGAATCCCAGGTCAGAAAACCACTGTTCAGTTTTATGTCCCGATGCAAGGACACCTGGGGCATGGATCAGGCAGTTTCTCTTCTCTCCACGAAGGCACTAGCATGAGCAGTCGAATACTGTGTCAGCTGATACAGCTACACGTAGTTTTGAACTTGTCTCTCGGATCTGATCTTCTCAATCTTCTTTCTCCGTTAGCGAAGTGTTCTGCAGAGGAGGGAAAATTCTGCAAGAGGGTGATATCGTCAAGATGCCTAAACTAGCCAACACATATGAGACTATAGCCAACGAAGGAGCAGATGCCTTTTACACAGGAAGCCTGGCAAAACAGATCATCGCTGACATCCAGAGTGTAGGTGAGAAACAGGACATCTGTTCAAAATAGCGTGAGTGCCTGACTGCTGCAGCTCAGCATCCAGGGAGGAGCTGGTGACCTGCAGAAGCCTTGGAAGCAGGTCAGGCCTGCTGCCTGAAATGCCACCTGCGAGACCTGTGGCAAAAGGAGGCACAAGAGAAGCTGTTAGTACTTTAATGGATGTGTTTGAAACTCAATCAGAAATGGGTGGTAGATACTGTACATTTTTGCACCATGTAGTCTAGCAAGTCTATGCATTCCTGGGCATCGCATAGTAGATACACGCTGTTTACAGAGCCTAAATCCAGCAAGTCACCATCCCTGGCGGGTTGTTTAAGAAAAGGCTGGATGTGATACTTAGGGACATGCTTTAGTGGGTGATACTGGTGGTAGGGGGATGGTTGGACCAGATGATCTTGGAGGTCTTTTCCAACCTTAATTATTCTATGATTTTGTAAGTTTCTACCTGAAACAATACATACATGGTCCTGTAAACTCTCAAGTTGTTTAATCTCTCAAGGCCACTAGATGGTGGTAGTATCCTATTCTTGCTATCTAGCATTGGCTAGCTTCAGTGAAACTCATGTGTGTAAGTCATTTCCTGGTTTTATTTGTGATGATTAATTACTGTCTTCCCCTTTCTGATAAGAAAGGCAATGGAATGTACCTGTTATTCTGCTTGTGGGGTAGCACAAAGCATCTGCACCCAAAAGCTGCATCCTCCCCTGTAAAGAGGGTTGTTAAGGACATTTTGTTCCCTGACATTGCTGATGTCCTTTGTAGAAATGAATCACCAGATTTTTGGCTGCTGTAAATCAGTCCAACTTCAAGCTTAGACTATCTGAGCCTCGGCTGGATCTATCAAGGAATAAGTCTATCTCCTGTGCATCTATCTTTGCTCCCTTTACCTTGCAACTTTTTTGGTTTGTCCGTGTTCCCTCTTGACCTCACTGTGATGCCTGGTGATAAGAGTATGACCTCTTCTTCCCACCAGAGATCACAAACCCACATCTATAGTTCCCTTCTCTGTTCCAGGGGGGATTGTCTCAATGGATGACCTGCGGGACTACAATGCAACAGTGATTGAAGATCCCATACAGGTTACGCTTGGGGAGTTTACCCTCTACACGCCTAGTGCCCCCCTGAGCGGCCCAGTGCTAGCCCTCATTTTCAACATACTGAAAGGTGAGAGTGCCACTGAGCAGTGTCCTACTGGCAGCAGGAGCTGGGAGAGTTCCAAAGACAACTGCTATTTTGGTTTTGGGAGCTGGGTCTCAATAGCCCTCCAGCAGATAGGTCTGAGACCCCAGAAAGGATCAGAGGTGTGGAAACATTCCTTGTCTGCTCTAAACTCAGGGACATTGCCTTCCTACCTGAAATAGAAGTGCAAGAGGAAAAATATGCTTCTGAATGGGGCACTTCCCAAGTACCTGAGTGGGTGAAAATGAACTTGTACTTGCGGCTTCTTTAGAAAACATCCCCCCAAATACAAATCCTGCTGATGCCTCCCACAGTGCTCAAAACTACTAGAGCTCTTGTGTCCTCCATGCAGAGGTTAGAACAGTGCAGCGACTGCATCTCCGTAGAGACGCAGTTTCAAGATGATCCCATACAACAGTTCTATTAGCAGCCTGTTGACCATGTACTTTGTTTTGTGTTCACAATGGTTTGTCTTCTGTTGCCAGGATATAATTTCTCTGCTGACAGCATCAAAACTGTGGAGAAGAAAGGTCTGACTTACCACCGCATTGTGGAGGCCTTTCGCTTTGCCTACGCCAAGAGGACTTTACTGGGAGATCCAAAATTTGTCAACATTACAGAGGTACCTGGCAAAAGCCTTTTCTTTCTGCAACACCCAGGCTACTGGAACATGGCTTTTTGGTTTTGGGTGACTAAACATTGTCAGGGATGCTCTGCGCCACCTGCTATTGACAGGCACTGAAATATCTCTGAATCAAAATGGGAAGTCCTTATGCGACTCATGGCTGAGCTGTGAGGGATATAAATGGAGGAAACGTTCCTGCTATTAGGAAAAGCAAAATCCTCAATTGACCAGGAGCATTTGAGTATATTTAGGGCTAACCCTCCCAGTTTTCATAGTCTTTGGAGTCTGATTGACTAGATGATACTCCCAGCACCCTTGTGTCTCTCTAGCCACAGTCCTACCTATAGTAAATGGACCTATGGATAAGAAGGGGTGAGGCAGGAAACCTGCTTTTTCCAACTTCACACTTTGTGCTTTTACTTCTGTGATTCTCCAAAAGCAGCAGGATCTGAGCACAGCCCAGCTTGACGGACACAAATTTGCAACTTACCGAGCAATGATCAGAGCTTGCCTTGGTCTAGTCTTCTCAACCTGACCCCTCTTCTCTCATCTCTGAAGCAAGTGTAACAGTGCTTGCCTACACCTTACAGCAGTGTTGAGGACAGCTTTCCATAGATCTACAATAATGGATGCTGATTAACTTCCCACATAAAGGGGCACATTGTACAGCTTCTTCCATGACTCTTTGGTACAATGTCCATCTTTCAAGAAGGAGGAAAACCCCTGCTGGAAAAATATAGCCTCACTGCTGCGATTTGCCACTCTTCTGTGGTCTGAAGTGTTGGATATCAGCTTCATACATGTCTCTTAAACTTAATCTGCTGAGTAACTGCATTGGATTTCTCTGACAGGCAATCAGAAACATGACGTCCGAGTTCTTTGCTGATAGTCTCCGAAGAAAAATCACAGACAACACTTCCCATCCAGTTGACTACTACGAGCCAGTATATTACACTCCGGATACTGCCGGTACTTCCCACCTCTCCATTGTGGCTGATGATGGCAGTGCTGTGTCCGCCACCAGCACCATCAACCAATAGTATGAGCTCAGACATTACTTCTGTGTAGGCCTCTGCCATCTTCCTAGTGGTGGTTCTGTGGTTGGTATAAAACATCGCTGTCATCTCCGTAGCGGGGCTGTGATGGGTAGCACTGTTGATGGGCACTTCTGCTAAGCTTACAGGTCAGTTCTTAATGCTGAGACTTGTGTAGTTGGGTCAGAGGACAGGATATATGAAGTGGGGTCCTCTGTCATATTGTGTTCACCCACAAAGGAAATATCCACTGCATCTGGATTTTCTCATGAGCAGTGGTATCACTGCAGGCTCTGATTCCCAGGCATCTGGAAGGAATTTGAGCTAATGCAGCTGGTCTGAAAGCACAGTATTTGTCTAGAGTGCTGTCAAGAAGAGCTGTGTTCTGCGTACATGGCCTGAAGCTGGGGGAGGGCGGGAGGTTCTTTCTGTACATAGAAAATGTCACTCGACACATCTAAGCAAAATCCCAACCATTTCCAAAGGTGACAGTCTTTGAACTACACTGCCTCTGAATGGAGTGCAGTACTGCCCAGGTGGAAGGGGATTAATTGTATTTTGCTGCTGTGCTGTTCTTCCCCTCAAGGTCCTTGCAGGGGAGCTATACAGCAGGATGCTGGGCTGCCTTTCCTCTTTGTGTAGCTGTGTGCTCACGGTATAAACTGCTTCCTTCCCCCAAGGGGTGACAGAATGTCCTTTGCAACACAAGGGAGTGGAGAGTTACTCCCATCAAATTCCAGTTTTCACATTGCAGTAATTCACCTGAAGCTTGTCCTGGATTTCCTCTGATCTTCACGTGTCTGTTCTAACTTGTTTTGTCTAGCTTTGGCTCTGATGTACGATCCAACGTGAGTGGAATCATATATAATGATGAGATGGATGACTTCAGCTCACCTTACATAATCAATGGATTTGGGATACCTCCTTCTCCAGCAAATTTCATAGCACCAGGTAGCTGTAAACTACCTTCCTGACTCCGTCCTGTAGCTGTATCTTGCATACTAAGGCTGTGGTGTCTGCAAGGTAGGCTGCAGCATGTTTGAAATCAGCCACAGATCTGGGGGTTTCTGCAGAGAGTGGAGGTGAACACGAGGCACATGGCATCCCTGCCAAAAGTGCACTCCCAGCCTCCCCTGGTATACCCTGAAGAAGGAGAGGCCATCTGAAGAAAACCTCTTGGGCATGCTTCCTTCCAGCAACCAGAAATCCTTTTGCAGGGAGCTCAGAGCATATCAAGTGAAATGACTTGGGGATATGAAAGATTTCTTTGAACTTACTTAAGAGGGAGGCAGCAGCAGGAGCTGACTGCTAAGTGTTACACGGCACTGTCCAGCCTTCTCCCTGTGCTGTCTTGGGATCTGTAGGGCAGCTTCAGACAGACCCATTTCACGCACCTAACCAAGCACCCTGCATGCTCCATCACTGCTTCCTGCAGAGCCGTCTCATTGCCACAGAAGTGGGCTGGGGTTCTGTCACCCTCCTGTACCACCCTTTGGAGAGAGGCAGGGGAGTGATAGGACGGAAAGAGAGGTCCCACAGTTTAGGGGAGGCAGCTGCATGATGGACAACCCCAGCTGGGACAGAACCGTGGAGGCAGGCACCTTCATCCTCTGCACAAAATACTAGGGTTATGCTTTGCATTGTGGTAGCAACAAGATGTGTACGGGGGACACTGGGATCCCCGAGGGATGAACAAGACCACCTTAGTCAGGAAGGTGGATATGAAGGCTCTGGGTTTAGACGTGGAGTGGGAGCCGACAGTCTGTAAGCTACAGGTGGAAAGCTGAGCCTCTGTTGCATCTGTCCCTGACAGGTAAACAGCCGATGTCCTCCATGTGCCCCTCCATCTTGGTGGACAAATCAAAAAAGGTCAGGATGGTGGTTGGTGCTTCTGGAGGAACAAAAATAACCACAGCAACAGCACTGGTATGTGATGATGTGGGCAATCTGTGGGCAAAGGTGAGGCAAAACAAACTGGGGAGAGGCAGTGTTTGGGGTAAGGGGTTCATGCCTATGATTTGACCATAGCCGTGGCTCCCTGCTGCAGGCCTGGGGGCTGAAAGAAAGGTTCATGACTGACTTTCTGAGGGCCAGGCCTTCAACCCCAACTCCTGCTTGCCAGAGGAACAAAGGGTCTCTCATTAAATTACTTCAGTGACTCTGGGTTTTTCCTTTGGCAAATTGTTCTTAACACTTGTAGGGTATTTATGACTTTGGTTTAGCTTTGACTTCTGAATTGCCATGGACTCTTTGCCTAGTTTAGAGTCATTCTCATCCAACCCTCAAACTTCAGGTGAAAGTCATGTGGAGAAGCTAAACAAGAACTTAGGCCAGGCATGGTATCATCTGACAGACGGGCTCTTTGTGACCTGCTGTGGCAGCCAGTCAAAGGCCCAGATAGACCAAAAATGACTGCAGGGGAAAGCAGTCCCCAGTGCCAGCACACACAGCCATTCAGAGCACCAGACTGCAGCCTGTTTTCTGGCTAAGGCAGGGGAGAAGGCTCTGAAACAACTGCTACAAGCAGTTTTCAAAGCCCTTCATCCTGAGGCTGTTTTCACTTGCCAGCAGCTCCAACCTGCAATTTAAGCAAACGGGGCTGAGCCAGGTTTATGGAAACTGGTTGCATGGTAGCAAGAAGCTGTAACTGTACGTTTGCACTGAGCTGACTGCTTTGTGTCTAAACAAGCCAGCATGGGCTTACTCACAGCAGGATAAATCCAGCTTGAGGATCCGATCCTTCTCCTATGTTCATTTTAGCCACTCTTGGTCTCTTTGTGTGGAATTCATCCTAAGCATATACAAGCTGACTTGCTGCAATGTACCTGTGTTTTTCTTAGCCAAGAGAGGGAGTGCTGGAAGCAGCAGGAATTAGAAATTACATATTTTATGTGCTCTAGTGAACATCATTCAGAAGTCTCTGCCTTTGTTGCTGCAAGGGTGAGGTCTCTTTGAAGGCAACTAACTAACATTAAGGCTTTTTTGCGACTCTTAGACGATCATCAATTCCATCTGGTTTGGTTATGATGTGAAGAAAGCAGTGGAAGAGCCCAGAATTCATGATCAGCTGTTTCCCAATATCACGGAGCTTGAGCAGCAAATAGAGGAGGTTTGTCTGGCTTTAGGTGGGGTTGTATATGAGCATTTTGTGTGGTGCTGGTGTCATAGTGTTGGGAAGGCATGTGTGTGTAGAAAATCATGATGCATTGCCAAATTTCCTAGGTGAGCAGTATTAAAGCTGGCACAAGTCCAGTACTGGGTCACAGTGAGCTGTTCAAAGTGTACTTTTAGTCTCAGTCATATGGTTTTAAGGCCTAATGCATTCAAGCATGAGCTACATCTGAAACTGAGGCTATATTTCTTCTTCCAGTTGTTGTTTGGCTCAAAGTACTTGCAAAACAGCAAGGATACTATTTTGCTTCAGGGCCTGAAGCATCCAAGCAGTCTAAATCTGGTGTCCCTCAGGAAACGCGTGCTACCTCCTCACAAATCCTAAAGTGCCGCCACAGAGCTAGAAAGGGAGAATGCACAGAGGGACCCAAGAACAGATGTGAAAATATTCTCACAGAAAAGGTCTCTGTGCAGCACTGTCAGTCTGAGAGCTGATGGCAGGATTTGCCTTGCCTTTGGGGATCCAGGAATAGGACTCGATGATCCTTGTGGGTCCCTTCCAACTCGGATATTCTATGAAATGTTGTTACTTCCAGCTGTCAGTCATTATATAAGTATCTGAGAATGCTCTTTGACCTGCAATAGTACTGGTAGCACACACTCAACACCACGAATGCCACATATTCTCAATTCCACGTGAAAAGCAGTGCATCCCAGAAAGCAGAAGGAAGAAGAGGGACAGGATGTAGTTTTAGGAGACATACCTAATACAGGCACTGTATGCTTGGATAGTCATGGAGGATTCAGGTCAGAGACTACAGCACATGAGCAGTTTCTCCTGTTGTCCTCATGCACTTCTGCATTTCAGGGTATAGAAGAACAACTAAAGAAGAGAAAACACGATACCACACGAGTGACCAGCGGTGCAGTTGTGCAAGCCATTCTCAGAACAGATGATGGATGGGCTGCAGCCTCCGATTCCCGGAAAGGTGGCTTTCCTGCAGGCTACTGACCTGGTTGAGCTCCTTTTTTTCAGTGATCTAGTGACACTGAGGTGTGTCTGGGGGGAAGATCCTTTAGGTCTGCAACTCAGGGAGATCTCACAGGAAAGAGAACAAATTTGCCTGTGGTTCTATTGACAGAGCTTGGACTGATGTTCTCAACAGCCATGACCGAAGTGCCTCATGCCACAGCAGTGTGCTAAGACAAACATGTCTACCAGGACATGACCTCCTTGAAGAATCTGTTCTGCTTTGAAGAGTTTGATTCCTGCCTCCTCTCCATCCCATGAAGTCAGATTGTGTACCTAGTTTTTGAAGAAGGTCCAGCTCACCCAAGCTGCAGGAAGTGTTTTGTTTGCACAGTTTCAGCTACCACAGTTTCAGTGTCCCTGTCACAGCTAGAGAAGAGATTTGTTTCTTGTTGAGTAGACAAGTTCCAGGACCCTGGGAACTGGGTTTTCTAAGTTACAAACTAATCGATCTGTGCCGCAGTGGGTGAGCTCAGCTCTAGCCTGGGATAAGCCTTCACAAACTCATCACTCTTTCTTTTAACAAAAGATGTTTCTGCTTTTCGCTTCAGTTGATTAATGGAGATGGATGGGTAACTTGGGAAGTGGCTTCAAACTTTCTTATATTTCTGTTGAGATGGTCTAAAGGGAAGATACTACCTGTAAAACTCTGAGCACAACTAAAATAAATAAAAATGGAGCCACATATTTTTCTTGCCTGCACAATTGATATTGCCAAAAGAGATGGTGAGAGTCGGCACAAAAGAAGCTCTTCAGAGATTTTTCTCTTTTGTTCACTCCTTTGATGAAGCTATGCATTTAAAAGAGGAAAAAAAGTAACCAAAACAAACTAATTTTTCTCCAGTTTTCTTCCTACCACATCATACTGCAGACCTGGAATACCAGAGTCTGTGTAAATCAACCCTCTGAAAAAGGGCACACTGCAGTTACTCATTTGAAGGTAAGTTGTAATTAATCAATGACCTCTCAGAAATCCATATCTGATACAGAACAGCTAACAGTGTCTGCACCTGTGCATGAGTGGATTTTGTACTGGGGAGCCCAGAACTGGACAAAGAATCACAGAATTGAAGGGGTTGAAAGGGACCTCGAAAGATCATCGGGTCCAACCCCCCTGCCAAAGCAGGTTCCTTAGAGCAGGCTGCCCAGGTAGGCGTCCAGACGGGCCTTGAGTATCTCCAGAGAAGGAGACTCCATAACCTCCCTGGGCAGCCTGTTCCAGTGCTCCATCACCCTCACTGTGAAGAAGTTTTTTCGCATGTTGGTGCGGAACTTCCTGTGCTCTATCTTGTGGCCATTACCCCTTGTTCTATCCCCACAAACCACTGAAAAGAGGTTGGCCAAATCCCTCTGTCTCCAACACTTCAGGTATTTATACACATTGATGAGATCCCCTCTCAGTCTTCTTTTCTCCAGGCTGAACAGACCCAGGTCTCTCAGCCTTTCTTCATAGGGAAGATGCTCTAGGCCCCACATTACCTTTGTGGCCCTCTGCTGGACTCTTTCTGGGAGATCCCCAACTTTTTTGTACCGGGGAGCCCAGAACTGGACACAGTACTCACACCAGGGCAGAGTAGAGGGGGAGGATTACCTCCCTTGACCTGCTGGCCACGCTCCTTTTAATGCATGCCAGGATCCCATCGGCCCTCTTGGCCACGAGAGCACACTGCTGGCTCATGGTCAACCTGTTGTCCACCAGGACCCCCAGGTCCTTCTCCTCAGAGCTCCTCTCCAGCAGGTCGTCCCCCAGCCTGTACTGATACGTCCGGTTGTTCCTTCCCAGGTGCAGGATTCTACACTTGCTCTCATTAAACCTCATTTGGTTTATTCCTGCCCATCTCTCCAGCCAGTCCAGGTCTTGCTGAATGGCAGCACAGCCTTCTGGCGTGTCAGCCACTCTTCCCAGCTTTGTGTCATCAGCGTACTTGCTGAGGGCAGACACTATTCCCTCATCAAGGTCGTCGATGAAGGTGTTGAACAAGACCAGACCCAGCACCAACCCCTGGGGGGCCCCTTTGGTGTTCACCTACCAGCATGGACTATCATATCATATATCAGATGAGATAAACTTAGCCTGAGATCAAAAAATGAGTGTTCCCAGATGTTTGCACACTCTAGGGATGTTTATGAAATCTTGGAAACACAGGTGACAGTAAATGATCTCATCAATGTGCCTTGTTGAAACTTCCTGTCAATTTGTAAGAACTGTATTGAGGAAAAAAAACCAAGACTTTAGGCATCATGCACCCTCTCTTTCCCAATAGTTTCTGGAATTGAGGTGAGTCTAGTTTCAAGGTATAAAGTGATAGCTAGGTAGACCATGGTTAAATCAAAGGTTTATGACTCTGAGATACATATTTGCTTGTATCACTCCCACCAAACGAGTGGCTTTTACCAAAAGTACCCTGGGATGTGCACTGTGCTCCTTTTTCCTGAGCTGTTACTGATGAGGATGTGTTCAGTGGAACTAAGACAATGATTGTTAATAATGTGGTCATTGTGTTCCTGGAAGAATGAGTTTGGTTTGTGGCCAGACCTGTACACTTTGTTTCACTGAACTGTGACTTTTCCAATTCTTGTAGTTCTAGGATGGGTGGCAGTGGCAGGCTGCATTTTAAATCCACTTTGGCAGGGCATTTTAGGAAACTTAGATACAAGTTCACGTATGGAGCAGCATCAGCCATAGTTTGTTGAAAATTCTTGGCCCTTTGAACCCAGGACCAGCTGAGCTCTTTCTTAATCAAGTGATATCTGAGGAATAAGCAAATAAAATTATTGCATAGCAAAATAAGTTATTGAAACTTTACACTCACTACAGTCAGTCTGATGTACAACAGAGAAAGCATGTGCTCCGAAACTGGGCTGTTTTCTGGGAAGTGACTGTTGGACAAACATGCATTCTGAAACAAGTGTAACTGCTGCCGGGCTGCTTCTAACAGTTCACCGTACAGAAGTCATACTTTCCTTCCTGAATTTATGAGATCTAGTCAGAAAACTTCCCTGTTATAAATAACCTATTTTACACAACTTCCCTTCTGGAGACCTCAGCTACCACCACAGCTAAAAACACTTCTGCTTTAAACAACTCTTATAAATGCATTTGAATTCTTTACTGGATTTTTTTTATTTGTTTTAACGTATCACCACAAAGGACTGATTTATAAAACTAAACAGGACTGAGGCTTGCCCTTGCATCCTTTACTTTTTAAAGCAAACTACCCTGTGCTGTAGTATTTACATCTCATTGGACATACTTGTGCACAGGGCATGCACATCTGCCTCCTGCTTTGATTCCACATTCTACTGCTTACGCTGCATTGAGGCTCTCTCTGTGTGTCTGAGTGGGTCATACTGTAAACCAGATTGTGCATTGCAGGCTATTCAATGTGTCTAAATGTTTCAGGTACAAGAAAAGACTTCTTCCTGCTTGTCTCCCACCCCTCTGAATGTAACGGCCCCTTCTGCTTCTGAGCAGAGACCTAATGTCTAAATGTAAGCTGCCAGATATAATGCAGGGTGTGGAGAACAGGACAAGTCACTTCAACTGGTTCCAGTGGATTTGAAAAGTAGCTGTAGTGCTTCAAGGCAATCCAGAGCATACCTGAGGGAGTTCATCTCATTCACCTGTTCTGTGGCCCAATCATACCAGTTTCCACAGGCCCATCCAGCCTCTGGCAAGGGCTAAATGGAAGTGCCGAAACCAAACTGCAAGAGACAAGTGGCATATGCAGTCTTCTGCACGGTTCTTCAGTTTCTCCAGCAGCTTATTGATTCTCCTGGATGACCAGCTCTTACTGCTGGAAGCACCTGTGTGAAAGTACTCTCTCAAACAACTGCTTGTGTGCTAAGCTAGGCAACAGTTTTAGAAGAGAAATTTCCAGACAGGTTTAAAAACACTTTATTAAAAATATAATTTAAAAACTTCATTAGAAAATAGAGCATCTGTACAATGGTGCTTTAAAAGTCCATATAAGTTGACTAAGTAGAAAAATAATGCTCTCCTGTTGGCATCAGCTTGAATGGAGAGGGACCAAGCTGGCCGACTCTGGACTGTTGCTGGGAGACAAGTTTCAGCAGCACTGAGGAAGTGGCAGGACAAGAGCAGAGGTGCTGCGCGTGGTACAAATGCTCACCTTCACCACATGTTTTGCTAGTGAGGCTGCCAGGAGTGGAAGTCTCTGCTACAGTGAGAGATTCGCACACTCATTTCTTTCTGTCTTGCAAATGAAAGCGGTGATAGGCTTTAAAACTGCTTACTTGGCTCAGTTTCAATGCTAATAGCAAAGTAGTGAAATTGCAGTGAGTGCTGGTCTACAGATAATATTCCCATGTCTTTGTGGTGAGAAATAGCAGTGCTAGTAGTGCACTGGAAAGGTGATGATAGGCTGCATAAGCTGGATTACTGAGTTGTGTTTTACCCTTTGGTATGTCAGAACTGAAGGGAATTAGGAAGCTCAGTTACTTTATGGCTTGTTTTCTCTGGCAGTGAAAAATGATGGAGCACAGGCCAGGGCACTGCCCTGAAACCTACTGAGGAAAGAAGAACCACTCACCCTGTGGCTAGCCAGGCCGTTCTTGATTGCTTTTTGTAAGCTCTAAGTACAGTTGGTCTAGCTAGAAATAACTACAGATCATGCTAAAGCCAGCATCTGGTCTAGCTAGTCTGTGTGGTTCTGAAATGTGAGCGCTACATGTTGTCTGGTACCCATAAGCATTTCCCCTGTAACAGCTCTGCAGTTGGGGTGCTATTTCTGACAACAGAACAAATGCATCCAGGAACTGGTAGCTGAGGTAAAGGAGTCATTAATGAAAGTAGAAAAATTAGGCAAATTACGTAAATTGAATACAGTTAAAAAAAAAAATACCCCCTCCAAATGAACAAAAATTGTATACAGAAGAAGCTTATTTGTTTGTCTATTAGGAATACTACGGGCCACGTGGTAGGTGAGAACAAACATGCAGAAGGGGAAGGCTCTGCTAGTGCCCTTTGACATTGTCTCTGTCTCTTAAATAGCTGTAGTATTTCATCCTTGTAATCTTTAGGGAATAGTCGAGACTAGTTGTGGTAAACAAGGAGTTGGAGCACCTCCTTAGGCCGTGGGAGAAGAGTGTTTTGAGACTGATAGCACGGCACCATTTCTCAACAGTCCTGGTGTTTGCCTGGCCAGGCAAAGCTCATGGCTACAAAAGAAGTATTCAGATTATTTATCCTTTGCATTTTGAAGTTATAAAGCTTCCAAAAACAGCACATTTTTTTTCCACTGCTATCCTCACCTGCCTTCCCAAACAAGTTATTTTCTGCAGGCATTGAGGAGGAAGAACTGGCACAGACTGGGCCTCCCTTCACCACAGGAAGAGGTGCCTTCGGGGAGCTAACCTGAGGCCTGTCCCTTCCAGGAGCACCAAATTCACATTGCCCCGTGGGAGGCTTATTCTCAAGGTCACCAGTACACAGAGTTGAATGGAGCTTCAGCACAGTTACTCAGAGCTCATGGCATCCATCGCTTCCTCAAGGCAGAGTATGCATAGCAGAAGGTTTGTGTTATGGTGCACTGATTTCATCTGCCACCTTTGGGAAAAGTAGGGGCTCCTCTGGATGGGAAAACCAAAAGGGTAGTGTGGCATTTTGCTCTCTTCCCATTCCAAACCCACTCTCAAAGTCTGGATGCATACAATTTTATAATCTTGATCCTACAGACACTTCTTATAATCCTTATAACCAAAATAGTTACTTCATACTGCTGAGCTCCCAGTAGTAGGAAGCTTAGCATGGCAACAGCCTGAAAGAAACCAACTCTACTCTCCAGCAGGAATGGAAGATACAGCTGGATCATTTCGCAGTGTTCCCAGTGAGTTTTGGACCGAGTTTCCTTTTGCACCTTCTATTATCTTATTCTGAACAGCTGATCTGCTCAAGAGATATATTGTTCTGTATATTGTGTAAGTAATGGAGTGTGTAGCTCTAAACAAGGCTGGCTAACCTGTCCTTGTATTGCCTGAGAGTGACTTGCACTCTCCTGGAGCTAGGTGTAATCACAAGTTTGCCCACACTTTGGGAGGCATCCTGATGGGAACAGGCAATATTGGCATGTCCAAGCCAAAGCATGTTCTCAAAGTAGTTATCTCCTGTGGGTTTGACTAGAATACAAGAACTGTGGTGGGATTCCTTGCTAATAACCAGCCGACTTCCCCAGCTTCCTTTTATCAGAGTAAGCAGAGATGCATTTTCCTTCCTTTGAAATTCCCTGCACAACATTCAGTGCAAATTCATCTTTCCTTTCTTTGTGTCCTCTTCTCAGCAGGCCATTCCTAACATCCTGTGGGGAGTAGAGCAGAGAAAATGGAGTGAATGGGGCATAGGTCTGAGGTCTTTGTTCTGCCAGGTGTGGAAATGAAGGATGTGTTTACAGGGTCAGGTTGAGGGAGATTCAAGCAAGAAGGAGGTTAGCTAGAAGCAAAATACAGATTACTGAGGAGAGTTACAGAAGCTAGCTCCTTCCCATCAGATGAAGAAGACAAGAGGATCCAAACAAGGCCACTCACCTCACTGAAATGTTCCTCAAACGAGATGTTGCCATTGTTAATATGCATGATGGGAGATGAAATGGCATGTTCCAAGTCGTAGCCAAACCACAGCTTATTTATAATAGCCTGCAATGAAACAAATCCCACACTCACTGGAGATACTGAATAAAAACCTGGGTCACATGTTGTCCTCCTCCACACTGGTGTAAATCCAGACCAAATCCTGCCAGAAGGATTGTGCAAACTTAGACTATAAGAACTCCCTCTAGCCCCAGTATCCTTTCTTCATGGTGACCAACAGTAGAAAAAGCAGGTGGGACTGACCATGGCTGGAAGTCTGGGATAGCCGAAAGAGGTGGTGGCTGCTGTGGGTTCTCCCACCTCCTCCATTCCTGTTCCCTCCTGATGGAAGTACAATACAACAGCAGAGCTGAACCTACCCCTGCATTTGCCACAGAAATGCTAAAAGCAAGAAGGTGAGGATAGAATGAGTCTGCAGTAGGCTTTCTTCACTGTTGCCTTCTACTTAGCAGTACTAACAGCAGCAAAATAATTTATTTTGTTAAGTTTTGTGTGTGTTCTGCTTGCTTGGTGAAAGGTGTTACTATGCGGTACCTGTTCACTCACCATAGCGGTAGCGCTGATAATCCGGGCCCCACCTGCTCCTCCAATCACCAGCATGTCTCCTGTCTTGGAGATGAGAATAGAAGGCACCATTGCTGAGGGAGGCCTCTCTCCTAGAGCAGAAGCAGAAAGTCTTATTTCTCCCATGTGGCTGGTGAGAGCACCGGAGGGACACACAGGTTTATCTACCTCATTCTTCTTGCATTCCCCATGGAAAACCATGCTACTGCTCATTCCTCAAGAAGTCCACGTTTTCCAGAAATATAAATTCCTCGTGCTGAGACCCCATCTCACAAGAAACTGCCCCTTTATGGTACAGGCTAAACAGAAAACACCTCTTGGTGCACAACAGGGCACCCTGCATGTACTCAGGTCTTGCTGTAGTTCATTCGACGCAGATAAGGAACAATTAGCAGCAATCGTCCATGGCAGTACTGATGTCCTTTTTCTTTGCAAACCCAAGGGAGCTTGCATAAAGGACAGCTTATTTCACAAAGCACTGCCTCTGTACTGTGCTACAGAACTCAGTGTAAGCCTTTCCTGACTGTGCATGTAGCTGCAGTTTTTCATAGAAAGGCCTAAAAATTAGGATGTTTGTCTTAATAGTGGTTTCTGTTCTGTTTGTTCTGTCCCTTCCCTGTCCATCCATGAACAGCTTCTGCAATTTTTCTTTAAATCTCTGCTTTCCCTCATCAGAAGCCAAAACTCACATTTTCATGTAAGTGCATAAGTGAGTAGACACAGACACACTACAGGACTTTATCCTTTGTTAGTCTGAAACAAATTTGCTCTCATACAAGCTTAGGGGGGAAAATAAAAAAGTACCTACAGTTTGTAGATAGTCCCTGCCTAGTTTCATGCCCTGATTCTCCATCTCCTGGCCTTGTGTTTTATGTTGAAGTTCAGAATGCTCACCTGGCTTAATGTTTCTGTTCACTATGCAGAAATCAGCAAGCTCATTATTTAAAATGATCCCAGTTTGGTTAGAATACACAAAGGAGCCAAACCTGCAGGGAGGAAGGAAGTAGCCTTTCAGTGACCAGCGCTCACCCATTGTGGATGATACTAGCCAAACGTGCCACCATCTTGCATTTTCCCTCCTTTCCGCCAGCCTGCAGCCACCTTAATTAAGGTGGCCGAAAGGTATTTGTGCTGCTGTGCTGGAGCCAGAGATAAGCTCTCTGTAACCAGTAGATGTGGGGATTTGCCCAACCCACAGAGCTTGGCAAGTTACATGTTTGTCAATTGTGATGTTGCCTTGGGCTGATTCTGACAGACCTTCGCTGTCACATGAAAAAAGCATTCACAAGCAAGAAACTGCCTAAAGCAGTGAAGCCCAAGGGTTGGTGGGCTTTTTTTGTTTTGTTTTTCTGTTAAGCAGCCCTTGCAGAGACCCTGTGAGCCTAATACAAGACCTATGTTACTGAAGTAAACACCATCCCCCGGCTACTCACGGGTAGTTGATGGTGCTGGTGGCGGACACAGCACTGCCATCTGCGGCAAGCACAGAGATGTGGCTTGTGCCCATACTTTTGTATCTGTGGTTGTAGATGGACTCCCACAAGTTGTAATAGTTGAGTGGATGGTCACCACAAGCATCTATTTTGCTTCTGACATGCTCAGCGGTCTTGTCAGACAGCAGTGTCTCCACGGTCACCTGCAATCACAGCAAGGACGCTGAGTCAGCATCACAAAAGCACAAGCACGTCTGTCTTTGGACACACAGGAGCCTGGGCGATTCAGCTCCAAGGTCAAAGCTCTGAGGCCTGCACTGGCAGTGTTTAGCTCTAGTTTGAATTCTCAGGCCAGTCTTGTCACAGAAATTGAAATGAACTCGATACTAAGGCACCTCATCACTGATGTGACCATGTGCATGTTCTTTACCAGGCAAGTGAGCACCAGCCTCGCATGGAACAGAAACTGCAGCCAAAGCAAACAGCCTAACCCTACCTCTGCCTTGTTATCGTGGTTTTGGCTAGGATAGAGTTAACTTCCTTCATACAGGTTCATCTGATGATGTGTTTTGGATTTTTGATGAAAACAGTGTTGATAACACACCAACGTTTTAGTTGTTACATAGTGCTTAGACAGAGTCAAGGACTTTTCTGCTTCTCTTGCTGCCCTGCCAGCAGCAGGCTGGGAGGGGACACAGCCAGGGCAGCTGGCCAAAACTAGTCAAAGGAATATTCCATACCATGTGATGTCGTGCTCAGCAGTAAAAGCTGGGGAAAAGAGGAATGAAGTGGGGGGGGGGGGGGGGGGGAAGGGGGAGGAGGGACACTCAGTGTGATGGCGTTTGCCTTCCCAAGAAACCATTACATGTGATGAGCCCTGCTTTCCTGGAAGTGGCTGAACAGCTGTCTGCTAATGGGAAGTGGTGATTGAATTCCTTGTTTCGCTTTGCTTGCACACACAACTTTCACTTTACCTAGGAAACTGTTTTATCCCATGAGTCCTTGCGCTTTTACCTGTCTGATTCTCTCCCTCATCCCACTTGTGGAAAGTCAGTGCATGCCTCTGTGGTACTTAGCTGCCTGCAGGAGTTAAAGCACAACACTTGGCCAGCTGAGCAATGTTACTTGACTAACAGTTCTAAGGAATTTCTTTCCTTCTGTGGCTGCGAAGCACAAGGGTGTCAGAGCATCACTTGTTTCTTAGCATTGTGCTGGCAGGCACGATCGTCTGGACAATAGGTAGCTTTCTTGACGGCTTACCACATAGGTTAAAATGAGTTTGTGACAATGCAGATTTTGAAAACAAAAAACAAACAAAAAAAACAGTGTAGAAGACTGCTTCTCTGTCAAGCAGTGCAGAAGAGGCTGCCAGTGCTGTGCGTGTCTGTGGCTACTCCTTACTCCTGTGCACTTTACCAGCTCACCTGAGCATCGGAGAAGGCTGGGTCACTCATATGGGGTCTCAGCATATTGCTGAACTTCAAGGTCTCTGCAATGAGGTGGTAGGTTTCTTCCTTATCCTTGGGTGTTGACAGTGATGCTTCATTAAATTTATACGCTAAAGAGGAGGATGAATTCATTTGGTTAACAGATGCACAGTAATGTTTCTTCAGGAATTTTATAAAATGTTTAAATGAACCTTGTTTTCCCATCCTAGTTCTTACCAAGTGTCCCCTACACTTTAGCAGGATGTGGGCAGAAATAAACGAGTACTACTTTCCATTGTGACTTCAATTCTTCTTGAAGTCTTGAGAAATCGGGTATCCTTTGGCCTTTGTAGCAGCTATGGTGATGCTGACACACTGTAAGAATGAGCCAGCTCATCATCCTGCTGCATAGCATGATCATACTGCTACTTTGGGGCCCTCTCTGGCTCACCAACACTCTTTCTGCCTAATATTTTTTTACTGCTCCAAATCAATGCTCTTTGCAAACCTCTTGCAGCGCCTTTTCTCTCAAGACTTTACCTTCCAGTATCTTGAGGATAAACAGGAGCACAGCACCTCCCATGGGCGGTCGAGGAGAAAACACCATGGTGCTATTGTTCAGGGTAATGTTCAGAGCTGAGGACACTTCTGCTTTGTACGCCTTAAGGTCCTCCATTGAGAGAACGGACCCTTCAGTGGAAAACCAGAGGAACAGCTGGCGTTAGCATGTTAACAGACACTTCTAGTAGGTACTATGGGGATACTATCAGGGCCTTGGTAAGGTTTCTAAGAGCCATCCCTGTATATTCTGAGTTTCTTCCACCAAGCACAACAACGTCTTCACATGTGCTCAGCTACTGCCAAACCCCAGAACATCACAAAGCCTAAGGGAACTGGAGAAGCCAGTGCATGCATACTATGGGTAAGTGCGTGGCTCTCATACCTTCTTCTGGGCCTGAATTACAACAGCTAGGGGAAGGTGGCCCCTTCCCATGCCAGGTATCACTCCAAGTGACAAGTAAATGGCATGTGTTAGCTATCCCCGAGTACCTCCTCACTGTTAGACAATTGCTGGGGCCCGTCTGTTCGTATTAAATAGAGCTGTTACTTACCAGCCTTCTTGATGTCCTCCACCAGGGCCTGTCCTATCTGTCCCTCATAAAATGCTGTAGCTCCATTTTCTGCCACAGCTCTCAGTGTCTGCTGCAGTGCTGGCCACCTGAAGGTCTCTCCACGGGTCAAAAACCTTTGACCATCACATATCAATGGGCTGTTAAAGGAGAACATCCATCAGTTTACAGCATGTGCTCAGTCTCTTTCCAGTGCCAGACCCACTTTCCTACCCAAGGCTGATTCGGTTTATGTATTTTGTATACTTTCCAAGCTAGTGCTATGCTGTTGTCTATAAGGAGAAAAATGCTTCTCAACTGATTCCTACCCAGAACACCAGGCACATTTTACCCTAGACAAAGTTTCCTCCATGGGACTAACACTTTGACCCTGGCTTCTCCGAATGAGTTCCTGCTGCAGGGCCCTGCTGTCAGGGAAAAATTTCCATACAGATGGAGGCAGGACACATCCATCCAGCTCCTCCTCATGAGGAGATGTGCTTAGCAGAAAGGTTTGCTATGCCAAGCCACTCTAAATTGGAAAACAAAAAAAGTAAAAAAAAAAGTTGTTGACAGTAAAAGATTTCCAAAAGAACATTTCCTTTATTCTCTCCCTCTCCATAGCAAGTATTTACTGGGCAGCAGCTGCAGCAGCAGCCTGCGCTCTGTGTCAGAGGAAAGATCTGAGCTGGGGGAACAGTGGTCCTTACACTTGAGTTTAATTCAGGAGTCTTACCACAGGTTTCGTCCGGGTTTGGAGAACCATGGGTGATGGATCATTTTCTCCATAACTGGGGAAATAACAAGTGGCTCTGAAAGGAGCTTGATGGTTGGTTCAAACAGAGCTTTCCATGGCAAGCGGCCATATCGTTTATGGGCTTCTTCATACCCACGAATTTCTCCTGGTACAGCAATCCATTGGGAACCTGAAGAGCAGAACTGCAGCGTCACACCTAGTAAGTCACTGGCCTGTTGGTTTCACCTCTCTAAAAGCATGTCAGTGGAAGTGTGGATTTACAGAGGCAGAACTAAGTCTGCTATAAGTCCTTATCTCAACCTGTGAGTTTTTTCTTTCTTTCCAGCATACTTTCTTCTTCCCCTTTTCTTCTAAGGAGGGGGAGTGAGAGAGTGGTTGTGGTGGAGTTCAGCTGCCCAGCAAGGTAAAACCATCACAAACTTAGCTGGGAAATGAGTGTTTTGGGAAACCTGATCTTGAAATGTAGACTTCCTATGAAGAGTAATTACGTAGTGATTTCTCCTCGTGCTCTGCTCCCCACTCTCTTGGTGGCACCAGGGTGCCAGTTTTACTATTAAACAGGAATTTTATGGACTTCATTTTTTGTCTTTTTCAAAAATCAGTCCAGGAAGAACACGGGTAACTGAACAGGACTTCAGACAAACAGCAAGGTCCCCAGTTCCCCCACCCTGAGTTTTGTGCCCCCACCACACACTGAGGGCACACAGACCTGTTTCTTACCGATGGGTAAAGAACAGCCAGACAACAAAACACGAGCAAACCCTTGTGGGACTGTTTCACGGGCGTTGATCACCTCAACTGTTCCTAGAAAAAGAGAATGGAGAAATGCATAACAGACTCTTCCTGAAGGCAGGTGAACATCATGCGTTGGGTCAGCTCAGCAGACTGACCAGTGCCTGCCTAGAGACACCGAAGGTACAAGGACAAGGCCAGTGCCTGTGTTCAAGCAGCTGGGACATGCTACTTCACAGCTGACTTGCAGTTTCCTGCACTTCTTCTACAGGTGGGATGTGTCAGAGACAAAACATGAGCCTCGTGCTTCTTGGATGGCTATTTTCCAAGAGATGGCAAGGCAAGGTTATCATGTTTGTAACCTCTATGTATCAGGAAATTTGAAAGGAAAAAAGAAACACTCAATATATACTTGTATTTCGCATCTAACCTAATTGTTTCTCCTCCTTCTCTGCCTTCTAGCTCTCTTTTTCTGTCTCAGGCCACAGAGCCAGCTGTGTTGCAGGAATCCATGGTGCTACTGTACCAAGCACATGAGCCATGCGTGGCCATGCAAGGCTCTGTGCAGCAGCGTAATTCAGGTAGCAGAAGAGAAGGGTTGTTGATAGGAGGAGAAGTTACATGGCTCTGCCAAAAGAAAAAAAAAAAAAGATGCTTTGCCAAATTATGCTATTGCTTAAGATAAACCCAAGAATTTCTACTCGTGACTCTCTGATACTATTTGGAAGGGTTTTTAAAACTATGATATTGTTACTGTGCCCATTGTTGATTTGGCTATCAACATCTATAAGCTCTGGGGGCTTGTAGTAGCCAAGGCAGTTTAAAAACAACAACAACAAAACATTAAAAACATAAAAGCAGGAACACAATAACACTAGGGGTTAAGGCAAACATAGAAAGGCTTCCAGCAGGCCCTGCAAATTGCTAGATTTTGATTTCCAAAGGGAAGATGCATCTCACGGGGCAGGCAGCCTCAGTGCTGCTGTGGGGAGTCCAACCCGCGCCAGTGATGGCAGTGTGAGGTGCTACCCCCCAGCAGCTGGTGCTACCTGAGCTGCTGGTGCAGGACGAAGCTCTGAAATCCCAGCCAAGGGCTGAGCCGAGGCAGCGACAGCCCCAGGCTGCTGCCTGCTCTGCCAGCACACGCACCTCTCCCTGCTCCCATCTGCCTCCATGGCAGTGCTCCCCCCAAGTGGCAGCTCAGAGAGCACCGTTCACACCTTGCTGCACTGGTCAGATATATGACACTGAAATATAATTTCCTTGCGAGGTGAAGAAGGGACAAAGTCATTTCATTTGAAATCCAAAGCTCCTTCCCCACCACCACATGCTCTCGCTGTGAACAGCTGCACTCTTCAGTCCTGCTCTGCTTATGGAAAGCTCTCAGGATAGCTCCTGTAATCAGTGCTTTGGGTTAAACGCAAAAGCACATTTTGGGGGTTTTCAATAGAGCTTTTATATAAAAAAAAAAAAAAATCTCTCAGAGAACATGAAGGATGGTGCTAGGTGTCTGCAGAAGACGAGGCACCATGGAGCATCCAGGGCTGGCCCATACCTGTGCTGGCATTATAGATAGTAAATACGACCCCGCCACCCAGGCCCGAACTCTGAGGGTTCATCACCGACGTGCAGATCAAACCAGCGATGGCAGCATCCACAGCTGTGCCTCCACTTTTCAGGATGTCCCTGTGGTAGAAAGGGAGGAAAAAAAAGACAACTGACAAGAGCAGCCAGAGTTTGGAGAAAGCTGTCGGTATCTATGTGGGGCTGGAGAGCGTGGAAAAGAGCATTCCACTGTGGGAATGGGAAAGAAAACTTAGTGGGAAGGAACAGAGAGTCTCCAGGAGGAAAGAGTAGCTGGGGCCACAGCTGCACAAGGCTGGTCTTCCTATGGGCAAGGAGTCATGGGACAGAGGGAACTGCATCCACTCCCAAATGCTCTTGACAAAAAGGGAAAGGAAGGAGCTCCCAGACATGGGAGGACACACACTGCAGAGGGAAGAGCCTTCCACATGCTGGAAGCCAAACAACTCATTTCTGGCTCCACACCTACCGTCCCCACTAAAAAGGCATATGCTGGTCAACATATGGGGCTCAGAAGCAGGAGTGATGGATCTGTGTGAAGGAAATTCCTGAGACTCAACATCTCAGCATAAAATTGAAGCCTTACTTGATTGCTCCCACAATGTATCTTCCTGGGCTTATGTGGTATCAGCACAAAAATCCCCTCTCACTCCCCACAGATCCACAAATCAAAAACCAACCAACAAACAAAAAACAACAACAGCAACATCAAAAAAACACCAAACAAGCAGAAAAAAAAAAAAAGTTTCTGCCTAGGCACAGCCACACCAAAGACCACACATGGGATTAAGGCAGCCTCATGCAGTTGTTCCTGCTAGAGAAATGTGTCTCAACAAACTGTCCTTCAAGAGCAACCATAAAAAAAAATCTTTTCCTTGCAGTGGAAATGGAGTGGGGTGGGGTTTCCTCATGCAGCCTGCCAGTAGCCAGCCCTGCTATTTGCTAGGAAGGTTTCTGACTGCTCGGGTTGAAGTATTGCTTAGATAAGACAAAGCCAGAGGGGAAAGCGGACTAGTTCATTAACCGGAGAGTAACTGCTCCCAGAGGCTGTGACAAGAACAAAGGGCACACACAGGCACTGCTGTTTATTTTACAACCGTTGATATCTTTGGGACCTGCAGGCGCTGTGAACAGGATGCTGCCCACAGACAGACTGATTGTGCCTTTCCTTTGTTTAAGTGCCCTTGGAATGGCTGCCTGCAAGGAAATGGCATGTGGAGAAATAGGAAGAAATGAAACTGTAGGGAACCACGGGGCTTTCTGTTTGTGGTTCTGAACAGCTTTCAACCTCCTAGCAGCAAGCTGCTCCCTGGCTGTCGCCCTGAAAATGGTGACTGAGGCTCAGGGCTATGCCGCAGAAGGCCCTGGAAGCGTGTTAGAAAGCTGGGGAAAGAGTGGAGAGGAGAAGGACCACTACACTGGCCCAGGACAGTGCTCCCCAGAGCCCACAGGTTATGCCCATACGCCTGCTACACTGCTACTCCAAAAGGTGGCAACAATTAATATATTCATTTAATATTTGTGCACCTAGATGGCCTGTTTCCAGCCTCTAGATTATGCTAAAATCACGTGGTGTTCCCAAATGCTTGTTTAGTGTGGGCTAAATACCCTTTAACTACAGCAAATGTAGTGCCATATGTACAAAGCATTACAAACCTGAGTTTCTTAACATGAGCTTACCCATGCTCCTTCCCTCCAACATTTCCACTTAGAAATAGAGCCAGAGTGACACAAGCTAGGTAAACTCCAGCTTGCAGCTGTGCCTTTGGCTCTCACTGAGATCAGTGAGGACAGAAGAGGTGCCAGTCTCAGCAGAAAAGGTTTGTCTGGCTGCTAAAGAAAGTAGCAGGCTTCCAAGTAGCTAAGACCTGGACTGTAACTGCCATTGGTGAAAGGGACACAAAATCCCCCAGAGCATCAAGGAGCAAGTGAGAGACGACATTCACTGGCCAGTGGACTTCAGCAGCACTGCCAGCATGGCCACATCCTGCCTGGCACGGCCCAGGCAAATCAAGTGCTTATTTATTAGCTCTGAATTGCTCCATCCTGCCAGCTGACCCGATAGTTTTCAGATGGGTCGTGCCCCAGATGTGGCTTTGTGAGTGCCTCAGGACGACAGAAAGCCGGAGGTGGTCTTTTATTGTTCCTGGTCTGTGCCTCGCGCAGTGGGGCCCTGATTCTTGGCTGTGACTCCTTGGTGTTACCGCAATACAGAGCAGAAACAACACCAGCAGGCAACACAGGGACACCTTTTCACAGAAAAGCAAAGCATGTTTTGCTCTGTTCTTGGTCACTACCCCTCACTAAGCACACTCTGCAGTATAAACATGATGACAAGAAAAACAGAATTTCCAGATGATCTGAAAGTGCTTTATATTCCTATGTACTGCGGAGCAACTGTTTGTCACTGTCACCTCTGGCAGCAGATACCACATCTAACAATGTGCACTCAGGCCTATTTCTTGCCCAAGGGAGGAGGCTTTCCAGGTGCCTGCTGCATTTCAGCAAGCCCCATGGGACGGAGAGCTGTGGCTTCCCAGCCGCCAGCACAGAGTGCAGCACCTGAGAACATCTCAGTATGGGATGGGCTGTGGGATGCTGGGCTTGCTCCTTTGCCAGCAAGCCCTGTTCCCCATAGAAAACTGAGATTTCTTCCCCAAACTAGGCATTATATTGGCTCCCCACAGTCTAGCAGGAAGCGTGTCCAGCACCGTGTTACACAGACACATCCTGGAGAGCTCACACCCCACTGATGTTTCCCATCTGTTTCCCATGCATCTGGGGAGATGCATGTGCCTGACAAGTTTGTCACTCACATCTCAGCACTCCTGGGTCCCACAGTACAGAAGAGATAAGGAAAAAGAAGCCTAACAGATCAGAAGCCACTGATCCCAGCAAGGGTAAAGCCAAATCCTGGTCACAGTTATTAAAAAGACTTCTTTTGAGCTGTTTTGCTCTTCTACCTGTGAAGCCTGGTATGTGTCCCCATGATCAAAGCAGAGTCCAGGGCCCACAGCCACACTCTGCTACCTGCGGACTGGACCCCAGTCTCAGCAGCTTCCCATTCCCCCTCCAGCCTCTCTGGTGACTGAAAGACAAGGAAAAGTGCTCTCTGAGCTGGTTCTTGGCATATCACACTCAGCTTCCCATGTCTGCACTCAGCCAGAGCTCTGCCACTTACTTGGAAGTGATGCCTGGGAAATTTAGGGCCATTATGTCTTTCTCAGCCTGCCAGAGTGGTGGGGTACCCCCTGTCCCATTCAGTTGCTTCCTTTATTTGGATCACTGCTTCAACTAGTTTAATTATAATGCAAAACCCCGGAGAGACACATAACGCCTCAAGAAAAGAAGTCTGGTACCTTATCAGGTATCTCTAGAGACATCTTAGCACTACAGCTGACAAGATCTGATAACAATGCATTTTGTCCAATATCCTTCCTGCCACATAGTTTCAGCTTTCGGGTTTGGCCATTAACAGTGTTTTCCTAAAGATAGGAGCAGAAATGGTGTTTCCTTAAAGAAGAGGATGTTAACAACCAGGTCCAGCTCCAGCAGCACTGAAACAATGCTTCACCTGCCCAGGAAGGGTGAATACTGGTACTTTCCTCACACCCCCCTCACAAGAAAGATGAGCATTGCTGGGCTGTAGACGAAGTCTGCAGTTCTGCTCAGCTAGAAGGAGCCCTGAAGCCATATTAAATGCACTTTAAATGCTTAAGTTTTAAATTATATATATATTTTTCTCTCTACTAAAGAAAGCTGGGGGCTAGGATGAGACCATCCATTAATTACATCAGAGTTGCCTGCCTAAGATTTACGAAGAGCAAAAGCAACAGCTGTTTCTATGAAAAAGGGGTCAGCTGCCAATTTAAAGTGATTAAACACAAGAAGAAGGGAAAGCAAATCCTTTGGGATATAAAGATTTTTTAGAAATGCTGCTGGGCCATCACTGAACAGAATTTTTGCAGCAGATCCTCCTCCTTGAATAGTGTCCCAGGAAACAAAGATTTTCTGACTGTTAAGTTCTCACCCTCCCACCGCGCGGCCCCCCCAGGCGGGTCTCTGTTCCAGAGGAAGCCAGTTCCCAGGGCTCATGCTAGGCTGCGCTGGAGAAGTGGGACCAGAGGTGGCTGCTGGGCCAGGTCAGGTCAGCTCGCCTCTCTGCAGCAAATACCACTGCTGGGAATGAGCACTTTTCCTAAATTTCTCTGTGGCCTCATGCTGGCTCTTGCTTCTGCCATTTGGGAAACAAATGGATGCAGAGCAGTGGCTGGCAGAGTTCAAACAGCGTATTGATAGGGTATATAAAGCTTTTTGCATGGTTGATGGAAAAAGCGTCCTCCATTGCCAGGTAGGAACAAGAGGCTCAGAGCTGGAGGTGAAGGTGGGTTTGGGTATGGCTTGCTGCCAGGGCAATTGCCTCCTGCCTCCTCATGGCTTCTTGACATGGGGACAAATTACCGAGGCACACTCACCAGTTGCATAATATTGCTTTCAGTCCCCAGTCTCTAGCAGTAAAACCATCTGCAGCAAAAGGCCCGACCTCATTCAGCACTGGGAATCATGAGCCAATAGCAAGTCTAGAACAGGACCTGCCAACAAGGATGATGACGCTGGAGGCTTGCCAAGATTACTCACTTTCTGCACGGAGCCAAAAGGGTTGCATAAAAATTTCAGAAAGCCCAACCTTACATAGCCCTGGGATATACAAACACCATCTCCAGAGAGAGAAAACCCAAACCTGAAGATGACAACTGAGCACAAATTAAGAAAAAGCAGCAAACGGGAGCGGGTAACCTGTTCCACGCTCTCCTTCTTGTACTAATGAATTAGAGCTATAAGGTTCCCTCAAGCACCTTGAGGTGTCTTCCCCAACCCATCATCCCACTCATTAAAAGACACTATTGCTCTTAGAGCAAGAGGTTCAGTTCTCAATAAACTCAATTAAAAGCTCTGTAAAGAGAGCACAAAAATTCCGTCTTAAATGGCAGCCCCTTAAGCCAACGCAGATCATGTAATGGCCCAGAAATTTAATTACTGCTAATGACAACTCACTGCAAATTGGACAGCAGAATATGTGGGTTGGGTTTCATTTTTGTAAAGGAAATAAGATTTTGATTAAATAAAAAAAAATGGAAGTAGGTTAAACATTAGGTGCTGTTTTTAACTTGCGAAACTTCAGACACTGTACCAGTGTGATTGGTTTTGTGCTCGTCCTGCACTGGAAGTTCTCCAAGCATCCCCCACATGGATTTCTGGGGGGCAGGGGGGATTTGCAGGATGAAAGGGGTGGCTGGGGGCCAGCCCGGGGGGCTAGCAGAGAGAGGGTCTGCAGGCTCTGTGCAGGAAAGCAGGGACAAAGCAGCGCTGTTGAATCTCTCTCTACTTTTGCCTTTAGGGACTAGTTGAAATTATTCCTGCTCTCATCAGTGGGGCAGGCAGGCTGACAGGTTCAATTATGACATGTGGTTTTCATTTGACTAAAGCTTTACCATATCCAAGCCACGAAGCCTGATTTTTTTCCCATGGTGCTGTGGAGGCTGCTCTTTTCCTTTATGTATGTTTCTGCTAAAAGCATTCAGTAATTACCAAAAATGAGATTGAGGAAATGTGTTGTTTTGCTTATTTTACTTATTTTTAAACTCCTCTAGAAAGTTTGTTAGAAAGCTCTGGAGTATGCACGTACAAAGGCAGCAGTGGTCTGTTTCCAGTTCAAACAATTCACGCTAATTTGGCAAAGCTGGTTGCCTTGAGGAAAAAAAAAAAAAAGAAACTTCATAGTTTTTATTTTAGATATATGTGGGTGTATTATATGCATATAATGTGTATATATGTATATGGTCAACAATGAATTACCCAGCTTTGGTAGATTAATTCTCTTGTGATTTCTCAGCAACTATAGTAGAAATGAGCCTATTCCATCCTGGACCTGCAGAGGTTGAGCGCAGCTTCCCCCCCCCCCAAAAAAAAAAATGCTTATCATGATTTTGGGTCCCAGAAAAAAAAATAGGGAAATGATTATTACCCTTGGTAGTCAGTGCTCCCCAGACAAGACCAGCAAAGAGATATGCCATGTACTGCCTCAAACATAGAGGACATGGGAGAGGAGTGAGGTGGCTGAGCTGCAGAGACAGGACTGGCGTGGAAGAAAGCCTGTATGGTTGAAAAATTTGGGAGCAGGGGTGAGTGGGGTAGGTGTACAAGTTGGTAGGATGAGAGGAGCAAAAATAGTGACTGCACAGGCTCCAACACCAGCTCAGGGAGAGGGGTACATGTGGGAAGGAGCAGGCACAGAGCTGGGCGTGAGGCAATTGGGCAGAAGAGACCAGCAGCACAGGTAGCAAAGGGCCCAGCATGGACTCGGGAATGGCTGTACAGGTCCCTGTTGTTGTTGTGCCAGCAGGAATCTCAACAATCATGATTGTTCTCCTAACTCCCCAGCTCTTTACATCAGTCCAAGTCCAAAGAGATGGTGTAAAAACTTGCAAATGTTTGCATAGTTGCAGAAAGAGTGAAGACCTAAATACAGAATACAGTTCTTAGTAAGAAAAACCCCAAATTAACTATTTCTTCTTGCTTCCTCCCTCATGATTTTGAGAGTTTACATATTTCTGAACAGAAGACTCAACAGCGCTCTTTTAATCTCAGAAGCACTCAACTGACTGTCTGGGCAGTGTCTAGGAAGGCGCTGGGGCTGAGCACAGAGGGATGCGTGGCTTTGCCCCACTCTCGCTTTGTTGCGGAAGTGGGAAATGAAGTGGGAGCACCCAGGTGGCAATAGAAGGGCCCGGTGGCTAAGAAATACAGCCACTGAGAAACTGGATTTTATTGCTTCTGCTGCGACAAAATTCCTGTGTGAAGCTAAAATCTTGTTCAGCCAAGATTAAGAAGGAGGACACTCTGCTCCCCATCTGCTGCTCCCATGCAGAGCCACGGGGCAGGCCTGCAGAAGCCCTCACCCCACAGCCACAGGGGACGTCACTGACAGATGTATGCTGAGCACTGCGTGCTGCTCTGAAAGGCAGAAACCATGGTCAAAGCAACTCTCATGTAGCATCCACGCAGTGTTATTTCTGTGCTAGGCTTCCTTGCTTATACAGCTGAGATAACATCATTTTCTCCCCCACTGCTGTGAGAATTAATTTAGTGGTGACTATCGTGAGATAGCTGAGACATACAGATCTAACACCACAGAAAGGCCTGGGAGAAAATGAACAAGACCACACACTGTACAGAGCATGCAGTACGCTTCCCCCAAAGAAAAGACGTCCTTTCCTTGTAAGCTACCACTGTGGGCCAGTGGGGACAAAGAAAGAAATAGGACAGTGACAGAAGTGCAGATGTTATACGAAGCTTCTGATCCCAAGCTCTGCTGCAGATGAACATATACAAACCATTTTCTTTTTATTATGGTCCACTGAAGGAACAACAACAGACAGCTCAAGCTGGGAGAAGAGCACAGAAATTTGGTTTATTCCAAGTGTAAGGACACCACAGGAGTCCAAAGGAGTAGAGCTAACCAGCAAGCAGAAAATGTGTCTAGAGCCAAGGTGAAGGAGAAGAATGGTCTTGGCTGGAGAGATCCAGAGCAGTTGGCAGGACAGGCAGAGAGAGCTGATCTATTTGGAGCAGCGGGATGTGATGTTTAGGCTGGGGAGGAGAAAAATTGTGTGATGGGAAGTTGGGGCAAGGAGAGAATTTTGTGGGGATCATTGGCAAACTATCTGTAGAGAAGCTAAGGTGGTCTGTCAGACCAGAGGGACTCTACAGACCTTTCCAGCACATGTGCAGAAGGTGCAGCTACAGCGATGGTTGAGGCTACAGAAGCAGGTGGAGCTTCCTGCAGAGAGAAGGGAAGGAGACAGACGACAGCCCAGCAGCAGTAGCCAGGTAGCCAAAGCATCTCAGTTGTTGATCTGATCACAGATTTCTGTGGCTCTCACTTCAGTGCCCTCCAGCTGATTCTACACTGCTTCAAGTTAAAAACTGCAATAGCTGCAAACTATGCTGCAATTTCTCCAGCAGATTGAGTAGTCTGATAGTTTTCTTTATTTTTATTACTACTGATTTAAAAGATCCTTCTTCTTTCCTCTGAGGAACTAATTTGTGGTGTAGCATAAAAAAATCTCATTTCTTGACATACATACAGCCACAATACACAGCTACTCACAACTTCTGTGTCAGCATGTCACTGCACAAACCACACACGGAACACGGCAAGTGTGGTGCAAAGACACTGGCTCTTGACTCACTCCTCCAGCCTCAAGGCAGAACACACAGCTCCAGTATCCATGTAGCTTGTGAAAGTTTACGTTCCTTCCTTCTACTTTCATGTATGCAAGTGTTTAAGAATTGAAGCAACAGCACTAGTAAAGTAATAACATAAGAGTTAAAAGGTTTGAGAGAAAAGTTATTATACAAACTGAAGTGTTGCAACCTGGGCAGCTGGAGGATTTTCTTATACCTACATCCTTCCTTCCAAGCAACGTAAGTATGTCTTTTGTACTTATGCTGTCTCAGCTGATTTTCAATTAAACCTACTCTTTGTTTTCCAATACAGTGTATTTCCTGATAGCAGATATACCTGCTGCAGGCTTTGTTCCAGAAATGCACACCCTAAGGGCTGGGCTGCCCAATCCCCTTTACTCACTCAGTGTGCCTGCTTTCCTTGCCTCTGCTGAAGCCTGGCTGCAGCTCTCTGTGAGCTCCTCTCACTTCTTCCTTAGATGATTTCTAAGCCACTTATCCAACCAACTTACCACCATGAAGTAATCAGTTAATTTCCTGCTTCCCCTGTTAAAAACAACCTTGCATCTGTATACTATAAATATTTGTACCTTCCCAAAGGCCACTTACGTGACATTAGATATTTAAGATAAGCATCAGCTGCAGACGCAGGTCTCCATCTGCTCCTCGAGCTGCTCTACTGCCAACAGAAAGCACCCAGGGAGCAGCATTGCTCCTCAGCCCCACGGGTGGGGATGAGGCAGAAACCCAGCTCGTTCCCATAGTCAGCACGTGTGCCTGTCTGCCAGTCTGAGCTCACAACGTACGCAAGGGGTAAAGTGACAAACCGAGAGGTCCGTGTACATACCGGCCGATGTCAGAGCAGGTCTCGGTGTCAGCAGCCACGGCACCGTGCAGGTAGTGCTGAGGACCGCACTTGGGTTGAGTCAGGATGACCACAAGCACAACCACCAGTGCCAGCACCCCGAGGGTCAGCAGCACCAGGCAACAGATCCTTCCTGTAGACATGTCTGTTCCTATGCCGCCGCAGGCAGCCGGGATGCTTCCACTCCTTTTACAAAGGCGCCTGCTTTGCTCAGGGTGGAAGTAGAGCAGCTCTGGGTGGGAGGTCTCACTGAAGTGGGCTCTGCCCCCTGTGACTGAGAATTATATTTTTTAAGATTAAAAAACAATGAAAAGGAAATGGTGTACTTCTTCTGTCCTGCTCTGACATGTGAGAATCTTTTCACTCCCTTTTATAAACTAAACTTTTTCTGGCAAATCCCCTTGCCTTTTTTTTTTTTTTAAAGTCTCTGATGAAAACGTTTAACACATTCATTGCTGGTGCACTTCAGAGTGAAATCTCCACACTGCTTATTGGCTTCAGGCAGCCTTCCTGCCTTCACATTCTTGCCACATAGAGCAAACTACAAAGCAAAGGCAGCCTACATGGTGAATCACAGCATCAATCATACATTGCACACAGGGTATTCTCTTTCTGTCAGGTTACTCAAAGAAGTAAAAGCTAAGCACATATGAAATACAAAGCTCAAACCTTCATATTTACTCTTACTTTACCTTATAGTTTACTCTAGCCTTGCTTAATTACTTTCTTAAAATCAGTAAATCTTGCCAGTGTCCACACCATACATCCTCTGTAAAAGAGCATAACAAAGTTGCTTTAATAAAGCAGTAGGTTTCTGCAATTCTGCAAAACATTAGAGCCAAAAGCTCTGAGGTCCAGCATGTGTCAGTCAGCAACCAGAGCACCTGGGAAGAGAATGGCCGCTGAGGCAGGTAGACCTAGTTCCTAGCAGAGCCGTGATGAGCAGCATGGGCTGCTACATAGCCCAAGAGGCCCCAGCTGGTTCTTTAAGAGCCTCTTAGTTTCACAGCTCTTCTTGCACTAAAAAAGTTTGAGATATGGCTCCATACCTGCCTGCTTTCTTTATAAAGGTTGTTACCTGTGATCATTTTCCAGCTATATTAGTGGGAAGGGGAGATTAACTTGGGCAGATTTACACGTGTATTTCAGTACAGACTTTGAACTTGCACTCACTAAAATGCATCTCATAGCTAAACAATACAATTTCATGTATGATATCTCAAGAAATGGATTTGATGGACAACACTGGTTTTTTGTAGCTGTATCTTCCCGTAAGGTTATATGGGGGAAGAGAGAATAGTCCAAGAAAAATACATGGTTTTGTCCAAGATAAACCATGGTCCCTGCAGAATCGTTTCTTGGTCTCCGCATCTCTGTCTTGGCAAATACAGGCATGTGTAAAAAGCCTTCACAGATCTAATGTGACTCTTCATTTCACCCCATTGCAAAACATCACTGATCTCATAAAATTTCTCAGTCCCTGCATGGCTTTCATGTTTCATTTTTTCAGAAATTATTCTATGGGACTTAAAGAATCACCAGTTATGGTGGTTTTTCATATCAGGGCTGGAAACCCTAGCCACTCGGTACCAAGAGACTCAAGTGGATTTTGCCCATTTGCTTTCATCAAACGCTATGAAGAAGTTAACTCCAGATTAATTCTCCAGATTTCTTTCAAATTTGGTTTTCAGCTCAGCAAATCAAACAACTATATCTGGAAAATAACCCTTGCGCTGCCAAGGAGGAGACCTGGAAGTGGCAAGAAAGGGAACAGAGATTGTTATTCCCAGACCACTTCTGCAAATGCCAAGATGTCTTTGTGATCTATCCCAACAGATGCCTCCTGTCGGTGATCCTGTTAGTCCTTTACATACATGAATGAAGGCTGAGCCTCCTTCTCTCGTTCAGTGCATAACCTTTACATTCTTGTTGGTGCAATACTCAACTTCAGCCTTATTACGCTGCAATGTCTGCACCGACCCTCCCATGTGAGACACAGCTTAGCTGCTCGCATGTGGTGGCTCAGGACTGCGACCTCTATTTATTTATTTATTTGTTTGTTTGTTTGTTTGTTTCTTAATACTTTCACATTTATTATCCTTGCCTGGGAGCTCAGTTTGCCTTAGCACAAATCTCCACACACAGTATTGCACTGACTCTCTGGTCCCTCTCTGCCAGTGTGAAGGGCTTTCTATATTGCATGAAAAAGAGTTCAGGTATTTACAGACCCTTAGGGGCCAAGATACACTTGCAGAGATTTACAACAGCACTTCTGTGTCTAGTTGTCAGTGCAAACAAAGGTATGCATGCCAATAGAGTTCCATTTTCATGGGAAAATACTAAAGAATTCAAGATTGGAGCATATCAAATCCAGTGAAAACTCTGGAAGATACCATCAAAGGCATAAGAACAGTATGTAATAACACCTAGTAATATTAATTGATTAATATTACACTGTGACAGCCTATTATAATAAATGTATTATGAATAGATTGTGATAAATCTTATAGATTACACAATAAATAATAGTTAATATATTATTAATCTATATTACATTGTTAAGCATATTTTGGTATTATAAAGTTATAGCAACATATTAATATAATTTAATGATTAACATATAATATTGAATTATATTTATGAAATTCAATCATCTAGATCTCATATCTTACTGCATATTTTAATTAGAACTGCAGTCATTAACAGAGTCACCATTTACTAACTAAAAAACAGGCACAGTATTTTTATGTTGTCCTTTATACTGTTTGGGGTTCTGTTACATCTTTTTCCAACTCTTCAACTGAGACCAAACTTCAAAGTAATTCACCATCTGAAGTATGGGCATTGATAAGGTTAACGCGACAGTTACCTTACAGATGGTAATAAACCCCTAATGGGTGGAGAACCTCAGATTTGAAGGGCATAAGCACAGAGTGAAGGAGATGGGAAGAAGTTCCCCTTGGAGGTAGGTTATTGTGGCGGTATGGAGGTTCTCACTGTGCACATGGCAGCGAGTCCAATCGCATCATCCAACGACCGAAGGGACCGGGCCAGCCTCTGGAGGCAGCAGCAGCTGCCTCGTCTGCCTCGCTGGAGACAGCGTGATCCTCGCTGTTTGTTTTGGCAGCAGAGCGTTGCACTGAGCCAATGTAATTTCACCTGGAGTTCCAACATGCTCCTGACACACTGAGCTACCATCTGCAGAGCCTGCTCCTCCAACAGTGAAGCTGTTTTCAGATGACAACTGGAAAAGAAAGGCTGGTTGCTGGCTGCAAGCCAGCCCTCATAACCAGCCCAGGATCCTGGGCGTGAAGAGACAATCCCAAAGATCACCAGCATCTACATGTGCTGTACACATACTTTTTATTCAGTACAAGAAAGTTGGAGATGCAAACTAAGGAGACGCCTTCTGAGAACACTGAGATCACGTTGCTGAAGCAGGATTCACGTCAGTACAGGGCCACACTAAAGAGAACAAGGTTGCTGCCCAGTCTGCAGCAAAAGGGTAGGTCTGTGGCATGAATGGCATTTCAGGCACTGTGTTTTCTCCATGCCTCCTTTTCTTCAGTGTAGTTTTCCATTGACAACGGGAGGAAAAGAGCATGACTGGACAGAAAGCCAGGCATTTCTACTTCACGATGAAAAGCTGACTAAGATACCAGTTCTCAATTTATCACTCTTCATCTCCCCTTTTTTTTTTTTTTAAATAAACTAAAGAACCCTAAACACATACCAAACTCATAATGTGTTCTCATGCTAGCATCCTAACCATTCTCCTTTGCCTTTTGTCTTTGCACTATTCATATTACATTGCAACATACTCCAAAAGATGCCTCTTTCTGCTGGTGTTTGTTTGTGGAGCATTGTCTGCTATCACTGTGCTCTTACGGTAATAAATAACAGTTTCTCAACTCTAAATTAAGTTTAAATGGTTGGACAAGAGTCTAGGAAAGTTTCCAAGAGCGTGCAGCCAAAGCCAAACTGGATGCACTTCATACACTGTCTCCTCCTCCAATCATGCTTATTTATAACCCAAGAATATCAGTTGTCTCTCTATGATAATCAAATTATAGAAATACAGGCAACATGCTGGGAATTTATTGTTCAAATCTTCTAAGAAACTTATAGAAGGACGCGGACCACAGATGTTGGTGGTCACGATGGTATTTGTCTCAGTACAATTTTTCAGAAACTGGGAAATCCTAACCTTCGCACATTTAATTCCTTTAGACACAAATTTTCTTTATTGATGGCTATGGTTTTGCTCCCATGAAAATCAAGTTTGTACAGTTTTTTAGACATCTGGAAAAACAGAAACTCAGAAACAGCAAATTTTGGTACTGAAGAACTTCTCATTCATGTATTTGTGATGAAAACTAAGTCCATAATCTCCTTTACTTCAGGAAAACCAAACCCTGCTTCTTTTGTTATTGAATTTAGAAATGGAAACACTTTCTAAAATTACACATGGACTTATGTTCCACTGAGATTAACGTTTAAATATTTTCAAAATCAAGGCTTTCTGATTTGCTTGGTAATTTCAAAGCATCCCAGGGAAAAACTCTTCTGGTTCTAGCTGAGAAATGTGGTAGTACTTCATCTCAAATCTTGAAAACGTGCTTCTGACTGCAACGTTAATGGTTGAACAGATTCCTCCTGCAAGCCCTGAAAGGCTTTCAGGGTGATCACAAGCACTCCCATGTGGTAGGAGCACAGCATCAGCAACAGGGCTGTGATGGATGACTGGGGAGGCAAACCTACAGCTCAAAGAGGGCATGTATCAACAGCCCGACACTACTCTAGGACTATTTTCCAGCATATAAAGGGAAAGAGTTACAAAGCTTCAGCCATTATAACTTTCAGTTTCCCACTGTAGGGGATCTGCCTTTGTGGGCTGTTAGGATGAACTAAGAGAAAGCACCTGAATGGGACTGTCACAGGACACGCACCACTTCTCACATCCCTGAAGCCATCAAAAGGACCCACCAGAATCCCAAGAACTCCCATGTCTTTGCTGAATTTTCCTAGGTTAAAAGCAGAGCCGATGCTTCCTTCTTCCTTCCTTGTTGGTTGCAAAGTGAAGCCTGAAATAAACGTTGTGCTGAACCCAGACAAAAATATCCTCTATTCTACAGTTCAATCAACAGATGGAAAGTCAATTAATTGCACAGCTCTGCTTGGTGGGATACAAGGCACAGGCCCACTGCCCAAGGGGAACTTTTCTCCATTAACTTTATTCAGTGAGTACATCCAGGCACGGCTTGCTGTACAGCATCAGCGCTCAATTCTTCCTCTAACAGTGCAACCATGCTCAGGATTAGATTAGCAGTGAACCATTCTGGTTCAGTATTTAACTCCTTAGTGCCCTTTAGGAGCAAATCCAGCAGGAGCTGTTTCTTAAATGTTTCTTAAAGACTAAACTTCATTAGTACAATTACTGCACCAGCAGAAAATGTTGAAACTAGGAAACAAAAGGGAGCCTTGTATGCATCCAAAGACACCAAGAATAAACTCTGAACTCTATTTTGACTAAATTAGGCCAAAGTACTATAGTAGTGACCCCAAAGGATATCTGTGGATGGTTTCAACTGACTTGAAGGTACTAAATTCATTGAAAGTAGTAAATAAAATGCATTTTACAGTTAAATGCACAGGTACCTGTATATAACAACCTATACAGCTGTCATATATTTTATAAGATCTCAGTGAGACACCATCAGTGGAATTATTCCTGCAGAATTTTTCTGTTATTAAATACAGCAAAACACTCTTGAATTAAAAAGGAATTATTGTGCTATTATAATGAAGTCAATAAACAGAGAATATGGCTCAAAACCACATGTCTTTTGAGCAAATAATTGTTTTTAGGGATGTTTTAGATGTCGTACACTACATACATGCTGGTGAATTGCTAACAGTCCTGATCAATCCTGAAACAATACTGAGTACTGCCAGTGCTTGCAGCAAATGAAGATCTTCCAAGTCAAAAGATCTCCTGCAAGTCGGCTTCCCAGCCAGGCACTCGCTGGGATCCCAGCCTGCACAGTCCATGTCCAGTGCTGGGTTCCCCGTGCCAAAGGCTGGTGCTTCAGCTTACTGCACTGCTGTGCTGGAGTGATGCAGTCTCTTCTGCGATGAGGGGAGGCATAAACTCCTGTTCAAAAGAGTCCTACTTTTTGCAGCCAAAGCAAGGTCTGCCAGATTTGCCTGAGTTAGCAGAACTGGCTAGAAAATAACAATCATAGTTTGACCCATTTATATTTTGGAGTTCAAGCATTTAACTAAAAAATTCCCAACCCACTCAATTATCTGCCTCTGTGTAATTTTCTAATGAACAAGACACTTGCCAAGACAAGGGAGCCAAGAATCAAACTTACAATCCAAAGGACTTGTTTAAAAATCATGTTAGACAGCAAGCTGTTCAGCATCTTCTAAGCCAGGTTCCCAGCTGGGTATTAATTGGGGGTTTGCAGAGCTATCAGCAGAGCTTTTCGGCTCCATGCTGTCTGAGGAGCAGAGCGAGGCCATGCTTGCTCTCAGCGAGATAGGTATACAGGAGAGCACCATCTGCAAGTAGAGCTGCTACCTTACAGTTTTAAGGACGAAACAACAGTCTGTGCACATGTTACAAAGCAGACAAAACCACCTTTCCTTTCCTTCTCTTCCCATCTACTCTCCCATCTGCATTTGCCATCTTTCTGTTTTATAGCACCTCAGCACAATTACTTATCTTCTTTAAAAGGCCTTACTTGACACTGATGGGAAGCACTGCCTTGAATCAGGGCTGACCTGTGGCCTCATAGCCTGCCCCAGCCATTCAGCCAGGAGTCTTTTGCTCCCCTTTGGCCATTGTGTGGAGCAGGAAGTTCACACAGAGCCCAGCTCTTTCCTCTGGCTGTCTCTGACCTGCACTTCTCAGCACTGCTGAGCTAGGAGCAGAGGAGCTTATAAGGCAGAGAGGCACTTCCAAGTGCTCACAGCCACGCACAGTTCAAGGGTTGCGTTGATCAGGGTTTGTTCAGTGGCTTCTCTTCAGTCTGGAAGTCCCGGGGTCTGCTGAGAAGCAAGCGTGGCTCAAGGCAGCAGAGCCACTCAACACAGCAGGGGAGCTGAGGAAGCAGACGTGTGATTTTCCCAGGGATTTTTAAAGAGGGAAGAAAGCAACATGCCCACATCCTGAGCTCTTTAACGCCCCCCAAAGCCTAGAAGGATGTTCAGAAAAAGGCATACTTGTTGAAATACATTGGGGCAAATCAAAAGGGAGAATACAAGGACAAAAGTGCAATCTCAGCAGATTTGTGGCTAAAACTAAATCAAGGGAAGTGGCCAACAAGACAAGCAGCAGAGCATCATCCACAGGGACCTTGATGAACTTGAACAGAAACCTCATGACACTGGGTAAAGAACAGGGCAAAAGTCTGCACCTGGGCAGAATAACACCGTGCTTAGCACAGGCTCTGCTATGAAGGTCCTGGGCTGGAGGTGGGAGCCAGGCTGACCACGCACCACAGGGTGCTCCTGCTGCAAACCAGGCCAGCAGGTACCGGGTGCCTTCAGGAGTGGCACCAGTAGATTAAAGGAATTATCTTTCCCTTTTTCAGACACCTGAAATACTGCAATGTGCTGTGAGAGCTGAGCCCTGTGAGCTCACCAGGAGTTGAACTAAAGAAGCCTGCTAAAAGCCAAATTCCTGGTGAGAGGAGGTGTGGCGAGCACAGCGGGGAAATTCAAAGGGACCTCCTGCGGTGGTGAGTCCTTAGGCTGTCCTTAGTGGTTAGTTCTTGAGCTGTCCTCTTTAACCTCACACAGGAGCTTTGGAAACTCCTCTGGTTTCATTACGCCCAGCCAGGGGAGGCTGAAAGCTGGCTGTGAGCTGTGCTGGGCTGGCTGTGGCTGAGCAGCACGGGCCCAAAGGAGCCTCTGTGCTCTGCAGGGCTAAACCCTGCTCAGGCACAGCCTCCCCACGACAGTCAAGGGTGTCAAGCAGGAAACGGCGATGAGGATAACAGTGTATGAACTTTGGCAAAACCCACATATTTGCCTGCTTGTCCTTTCCCAAGCCCTCCAGCTGCCTCCCCAGCCCCTATCATGCTGGCTCTGAACTCCCCAACACAGCCTGTCCTGTGCCTAATGCCTCCACCTCCCCACACCCCGGGTCCCTGCTCCTCACTCCTGCAGTTGGCTGGTACTTGCTACAACTGTGCAGGAGATGCAGGGAGAACACTCCATGGGCTGCACATACTGAGCCCCGAGCAACTGCAGTGCTACGTCTGCCTTGGGCTGTTTGTGCAGCTGGTGCAACTTTTTTTTTTTTTCTGTTGAAATACTTTATTTTAGTTAAGGGTATATAGAAACAATAGGGACTTTTGTCTTAAGAGGCCATTTGAAAACAAGCTCGTGCTCTCAGAAAGATAAGCAAGGAGGGGAAATACTTTTTAAAAAATCCCCCAAAATGAAAACTGAAAAAAAAAAAAAGACACCAGGCTTTTCTGGGATTCCCAGGTAAACAGCAGAGCTGTACTGCTGGGCACAGCAAGCCTTTCCAAGTGTTTCATCACACTGAGTCAGGAATGAAGACCAGGACTAGCATCTGGATTTCATCTCCTCTCCTAAATGAGCAGGAATGCTCAGAGAACAAACAAAAACAGCCAAACAGATCCCTCTTTCCTCTGGAGATGGCGGGCCCCTTCTCCTATCCCTGCAGCTCCTTCTGAGAAATAAGAGCGTACCTACAGCACCCCCGCTGGAGTTTCACACCACATCCCACCATCTCACCAGAGCCCCGTGACATCCACCTCTAGCTAAGCACAGCAGAGCCTGGGGCTGCCTTTTGTTTGCATGCTTATGTGAGTATTTCTGGCTACAGCCGCTTTCTGCTTTGTGCACATCTACCTGGCATCCACTGGCACTGCAGACAGAGGAAAAGCTGAGCCGCCCCAGCAGCTCACTGCCACTGAGGGGGCTTTGCTCTCCCTTCCCACCCCAACCCGCTCCCAGCTGTGGTACCCCCCACTAAGCAAAAATTTGCCCGTGTTTGGTGATTTGATTGCTAACTCAGAAAATATGATTACCTTTTCTTTGTTGGCTACTGTTCTAGTGCAAGTAAAGCGAATGAGCTCACGCAGGAGCTCTGATAAATGTCTGAGCTGGTGCAGAAAGGGTAGGAAGGGACCGGCAGGATGTGTCTCTCGGGGAAGCCGCACACTGCTGGAGAGGCTCATCCAGGCTTGCCATGAGTCCCAGCTTAAACACAGCCCTAGCACTCAGCATGGCTGCTCCTCAGGAAGGTTAGGCCCCCAAAATACAAGTCAGATGTGCGAGTGCTGCAAGTCAATAAAGATCTAACGAGAACCAGCACACGAGCAGGCAAATGCAGCACAAGCGGGTTTCCCTACCAGGGAAGGTGGGAACAGAAGATTCTTAACTGCTCTCATGGTCCTGACGTACTTCACAAGCAGAGCAAAAGGAAAGCAGACAGAAAGAGAGACAGCAGCTCTACAAACAGTCCTTGTCATGTCCTGGTGCAAAGTAAGAGGATTTTTGCTGATGGTGCAACTACTTTACCACAGACTAAGCTCCTAGTTCTGCTTCAGTCCCAGGGATTGCTTCATAATGACTTCCCTTCCTTCTGAGTGGCCCTGGGACTTTGTGTGAAATAATCCTTTTCTTGTGCAAGAACACAAAAAAGTGTTTGCTTTCTTTACCAAAAACTGGAGGAGCAGCATCTAAGGCAGGAGAAATTCAGTCTTCTGGGTTTTGCTTTCTGTCCTTTTTTTTTTCTTTTCATCATCTTTCAATGATGTTTTAGTTTGGAAATTCCCCAGTGTTCAAATCCTTTCAAGAAATGGAGTTTTCAGTCTCTTGCACAATTCCCTTCGGACCTGTTGTATTATTTATCCTTAACCACTTTCCCACACAGTGATGCTGCAAATGGCTCCTTTCTTCAGAATTTTACACCCTTTCCTCTAGGGACACACTGATATCACAGTCCCAAAACTTACTCAGCTGGAATGTGAGGCAGAAATTGCAAAAATTCAACTGTCATTCGTTCATGAGAACGAGCAATGGGAATGGAAAACCACCCTGCTTTCCCACATTCACAAATGGAACAGTAAACTTTGCTGATGTCAAATGTGTAGCATAAGCATACCTGAGCTGAGCTGGATGAGTACTACAGATTGTTATTTCAGTAGAGCATAAACTATTGTTAGAATTTCATGCATATCCTTCCGTTCTCTTCTTCGTTGTGTATTTAAGACTTTTTTTTCCACAGCAGATAGTTATGTTTCTTGACATGATGGAGTAAGGCATTTTAAGCTATTCAAATTACAAAATGCACATAAACTATTGTCAGCAATGGACTCCTAGATGGTTACAATTTTCATAGGCAGGTAATTTTTTCCCCCTTTATTATATCCCAAAACTGAACTGGATGCTCAGACCTGAATGCTGTGCAGGATGCTACCTGCAGTACTACAGGAATGCCCGGACAATGTTGGAAGATGCCCAGAAACATCGGAGCTGGCAGATATGTTGAGCATTTTTCCAGAGACACTAACAGCAAAACAGGGCAAAACAGCTGTTAACCACTGATAGTATAACTGGAAAAACCAGAGGGATGGAGAACAGAAATGTTTACAACAATTAAGTAATAAAGTTCAGTGACTGCCACCTCCTGCAAATCCTGTGAGAGAGCTCTCTGAAAGCAGGACAGTGCAATGGCAAACATCCGAAAACACAGTCCTGACCAAGGCTCTTGCTGGGTGAAGAAATCACAGATACCGACAGTGCTATAGACCCTTTCCAAATCATGTGGCAGTAGCTGTACCAGCACAGAGAATTTCATCTCTTTGGCTTAATTTACTTCTGCTTTATTCACCACAAGCCTCATCTAGACTCCAAACCAAAATTGACAGTGCATGGCCTTCCATAGACGTAACTCAAGGAAAGATAGCGGCGCGATGAAAAATGTGAATTCAAGAAAAACTTAAGATACTCTTTTTAGCATGAAAAGTAGAACCACTGATCTCATTATCAAATGGCAGATGGAACCAGCAGTACTTCACAAAGAGAAACAAACCAATTTCCAGTGGCGCACATGGGTCAGCATAGAAAGGACATAAAGTAAATAATACACACAGAAACATCTGGTTTTTGTCCGCTACAAATTAAAGGACTTCCAGCAGCTTCTTGGCAGGGAGTCCTATTTAATTAAAATCAAATTAATTTGGCCATCTCCAGTGCTTCATGCTAGCAGAATGGCTCTGAAACAAGAAAGAAATGGACTTGGTCCTTCAGCCTCAGAGAGAATCCCCTTTGGAAACCAAGAAACCAAAACCCAACTCCAGGTGCCACAGCCACGAGGCTAACCGTACCTTGGATTTCTTTCTGACCTTCTCCTCCTCTGTCTGCATCAGCAGCTTTCACAATGAATGGAAGCAGAGAGTTTTGGATGCTGTACAGCAGTATTGACCAACCCTTCTGTCACTTCATGCTCCAGGGTGAGTTACAGAAGGCTGAGATCCACAGCTTGGGACTGCAGGTGCTCCCCTCATGTGGACAGCATTCATCTCCTCCTCCCTGCTGCTTTCCCAAGACACACATCCTTCCCAGCTGGCAGTCCCTGATGCAGCCTCTTCAGTGCAGCATAGCAATGCCAACACTAAAAAGCAGGCAGTCCCCAAACCATGTGGAATCTACAATTGGTCACAGATATCCTCTGAGCTGCCCTTATTAGTAAAACTGTATCTTTCCTCTTCCTTGGCTAGTAGGTCCAGGGGCCACTCTCTCCCTTGTAACTCCTCTTGGCACTGCAGAGCCCAGCCATACCTCTGCTGTAGGGACATTTCTCTCTCTTTTTTTTTTTTAAAGCAGCCCTGCCCATTATCTATACCTTCTGGAATGAGGAGGCGTAGTCCTCAAAGCCAGGTAGCCACCACCAAGGGGTAACCCAAGTCCAGAAGAAACCCTTCTTCTGAACTCAGCCCTTTGCTCCTGCCAAAAGGCCATCAGCGCTTTTCTTTCCTTCCTTTACCTGTCCCTACTCCTACAACCTCAGGTGATTAAGAGACAAGTGATGCTACATTCCTGGGCCTCGGTCTCTGTTTCCTTGTCAAGCACCAAAAAGGTGACACTTATCAGCCTCAGAGCCAAGTCTGACTTCCCCTCTTCTGCTTCCTCCTCAAGGTCTGGCACTTGCTGCGTGGTCCAGGGCAGAGCCACTGAACCCCAGAAGCCTGCCAAGCCCGGACTCTGCACGGACTGTGCGCATGTTGGGTTTCCTTGCCTGACACGGAATTTAGTCAGAATTGTTCCAGTTGAACAGGGTCGTACAGTGATTGGGCACAGGCTCCCCAGGGCAGTGATCATGGCACCGGGCCTGCCAGAGGTCAAGAAGCGTTTGGACACCGCTCTCAGACACATCGTCTGTTTTTGGGGTAGTCCTTTGCAGACCCAGCACTTGAACTCAATGATCCTTGTGGGTCCTTTCCAACTCAGGATACATGCCAACACACATATCTCACACATATTAGTGGTCAAGACTTCCGAACACAATGTTTTGGAGGCTTGATTATACAAGGACAATCAGTCATTTTGAAAATACAAACTTTGTTAACAAAAACGTCCAGGGAAGATTAGAGCAAGAAGAGTATAGCAACAAATGTGCAGTGATTTCCCCCCTAAATGCTCTCCCAGCCTCCAAAGGCAATTTGGAACCTTCCTGAGTCACAATCTTTGTACCCAGTAGCCCTTGAAAATTTAGTTTCATGAATTTCTCTAATCCCATCCAGCTTCTGATTTACTGGATGCTAAGGGTTTTCAGGGCAAAACACTGAATACATGCAAACTTTCTGTTTATTTGAAAACGAAGGAAACTGCCTGTTTTTTTCACACGTTCTTTAAATGCTGTTAAAATTCTGAAAGCCGTAACAACACAGTAAAGCACATTAAGTATTACGCAACAATTAAGTATCCATAGTAATTAACTATTGGTTTAGTATCTCCAAAACTGTATTTCAAATGGCAAGTCTCTAAGGCAATCCTGAGACACCTCTAGGTCATATTAACAGAGAAGCTTCTGGATCTGAAGGCAAGGAAAGAGTGGGAGTGACCCACTGAACAGACCCAACAACTACCACTCCATCAGCACCAAGCCCCGCCTGAACATGAAGCGAGAGCCAGTTCATGCTGGGCTCTGTGACCACATCTGTACCAGTACATTAACTGGGCCCTTGGAAGTCAGCCAGCACGCAGCAGCCGTGTCCAGGCGAGTAAACTGGTCAGCCCTAAAACTGGGTGGCTACAGCAATCTGCCTTTTGGGAATAGTTCTTTGAGTTCTCTAACTGCCAACTCACATCCAGGAGCTGTTTGGGACAACTGCTGGTTGGACCAGGACAAGCTCCCTTTAACAACCTCCTTTCACCAGCATCCTCAGCCCTTAAGCCCCAGGGAAGAGTCCATGCAAGGACCTGCAATAAAGGCTTTGGGAATGTACTCTAAAAGAGCAACCAGAGAGAAAGAAACCCTGAGACTGAAAGAGCTGCCTGTCCCATCATGGACCCTTTAGCCAACAGAACCAGCTTTTAGGGGCTCTTTTGAAAAACAAGTTGAAACACAAGTCATAGCCCAGCGGGAGTCCTGGAATATGAACTAAAAAAGGATTTACAATAGAAAAGAAGAAGGGAGACTAAGTAACTGCTTACTGTTATCCACAAATACAGGCTTTATCTGTTCAACCATGACCCTGCACCTACAGCCAATGTTTGGCTCATGCCTCATGGATGCCTTAGCCATTGAAAGGGATCTTCCGATAAATACATATACGCTGTTACAGAAGAGTTCAGCATAAACACAGAGCCATCACAAATCACAGCTTACAAACAATAAACTTCATTTCCCACGACCCACTAGGAACCCAAACCCAAATGCCTATCCCAGTTATATTTGTGCTGACACTTAGATTAAAGGTGTTAACTGCTGAACTGACAATCACAACCGAAGCAGTGAAAACACGGTCATCTCACTGAAAGCACATGACAGGATGGACATCATTTCCAAGAGGACATGACAGAGTAATAGTTAGGTCAGACTCTAGTTAAGAGCTACTATCCATAATAGCCAGCTTCCACGTGAAATTAAAGACTAACCATGCTTCTGATGTACTTTAAGTCCAAGTAGATTCATTGGTGCTTCTCCAGTCACTCAGCAAAGTGAGAATTAACAGTAAACTTGCTGCAGTTTAGCTCTCAGAGGACAGGTGACTACAATTTTTAAACTACAATCAAAGTAGCATCTTCAATAACAAGGCCAAAAGTTGGAGCCAGACCTCACTCTCTTCCTTACTTCATACTGATGCCTATTCGTTTGCAACAGCAAATACCATCCCCCAGATACTGTTCTTGTAAGAGATCAGAGGCGTTTTTTTCTTTTTTTTTTTTCTTGAGATTGTAATTTGGCTTTTCTAATCAGCCTTAAAGTGTCAGTAACATTAAAATGATGTAAAGGAAATGGAAGTATTTAAATGATGACTTGTGAACTTGTGATTTTCTTCAGGGTTGACTTAACTCTGCTCCAGCCAAAGTATAGTCAAAGCAAATGGATTCTTGCCAAGGGGCTGCTTTTTCAAGACATTGCCAGGAACGCCCTAACAAGGGGAAACGCACGCAACTACAGCTTTACATATGTTTAAGAACTAGCACTCCAGCAGCACTGCCCTGTCTATCAATACACCACAGTATTCATGCAATCTGATGTCAGAGTGATCTCTTCTGTGTTTCTTAGTATTTAGTCGCTTCCTTTTACTAGAAGTAACAGGAATGTTAAATTTAAGTATTCTATGAACAGCAGAGAACAACGTAAAATAGCTAGCAAGACGCAAGGAAACACAGACCTACAGCTTGCTGGTGGTGGTGAAGCAATGTGAATGCCTAGAGGTTAAGCTAGCAAGGAGAGGAAGTAAAGAAACAAGAGCTGGAATGGCTCGGCATGCTACAGATATGAGGCATGAATAGTAAAGGCTGAAAAGCAGAACACATTTCTGGGAAACAGACGAGTTTAAAAAAAAGGGATACAGACTTGAAAACGATGTTGAATACTGAAACTGTAAACTCTGCCCTCTCCCTGGACCTCTGTGCAATTCTACATGCAATTTGATAGCAGGGTCCTTTATAAGGACACAGTGAACTTAATCTCTGTTTAGATAGGAGAGCAGCTCTGTCCCAAAAAAAATGAATGAGTGTTACGGTTGTGTTGTGTTAACCCTGGTTGTGCTAGGGTAAAACAGCCATGGCATGTTCTTTTGCTCTCTACCACTGACAGCTCTAACCTTTTTAGTTTGTTTGGATCCCCCCAGCCAGTGTACCGAGGGCTGCTGTGCAGGCACAGTTCATCTCTGGTTCTGGTTACACTTCCCACAAGCTGTGGTGTCAGGCTTGGTGCTGGCGTGGGCACCACTCACACTTAGCACAGGAGAAAGATACGGCTCAGGAGGAGCCAGAGGGCTGAGAAGGACCCCACTGCCTAGGAGCCACTCCTGCCTATCCCTCACCTACCCCGAGGCTGGCACTTACCCACAGGGCACCCCAGTGCCCCACACAAAAGGCTGCTCAGGGACAGCCCTAGCAGAAGCCCTCACTTTACTTTGGGTCCCCTTTGAGCCACACTCTTACTATATAGCTTGAACGTCTCATTCCCAGAGCCCTAATCTTGACTCTAAACCTAGACTGGGATCTCTGCCAGGAAATCAGCCACATCTCCAGATCACATAGCGCTGAGGAAACTCCACCAACTGCTTTCCGACTATTTTGGCAGCCCCTTTTCAGCCCCCCCTATCTTATTTTACATCTTAGATTTCTCTTCCTTAGATCCCTAATCCTAACTGTGTGCCAGCACCAAGTCTTACGCAGTGGGATACACCACAGAACTTGGCAAAGCTTGGATACGTATGGACCCAATGTTCCCCAGTGGCAGAGCTACTGCTGTTCTCCAGTAATGCTCTGCTTTGCCCTATCAGATGGGCCGTTTAATGACAAACATCTGTACCTGATCCATTAGTGCCTTAAAGCATTTAGAAACTAACATTCAATTTAGTTAATAGACTGGGAGATGAGGACACCTACAGGAAGAGAGCTAAGGGATCTTCCCCAGACTATTGCTTAAGCATTGCTTCAAAAGCACTGTTGACATTACTTCATGCAGCGCTGTGCTGCAGCAACCAGCTGACAGGCCTGGAGAGGACGTTTGATGTTGCTCTAGGTCCAGCTCTCTAGGTCCATGCTCTTCTGCATTGATGATGTTGAGTTTTTAGCTCCTGCAGCTGACCAACACTCAGAAACCTGTAGGTTGTTCTGGTTATGCCTTTTTTTGTTCAAAGAATTGCACAAAGTATGTTATCCTGGACACAGCATCGAACAGGAGCTAATGATTTCCTCAATCTCAGCACTGAAGTTCCAGACAACTCTAGTCCACCAGCCTATGTAACTGGACTGAATCAGGCTATGAGACTTCCTTACTTGTCTGTCTCCACTCATCTCCTAAATCAGTCTGGTTCACTAACCTCTCTCTCGTGCACAACAGCACTAAGCAAAGTCTCTCCTAACCAAGCACAGTAAATGTCCTCTGCTCTTCCAATATACTGGAAGCTACAGCAGAGTGTCTGGTACTCAGGCAGTAAATGCAGCAACCCCACAGCAGAATCCCCATTAGCCTCGATGTACAAAGAATGGGATTTCACATAAACCTTGCTATCTTTCTTAGCGAAGCAGAGTCTGGGATAGAAGTGGCTTATACACAGAAAGATACGAGTCACTTATGGCTATAAACCCAAGTCAGTGGCAGATTTAAGAATAAAACCAAAGAGGAAATCTTCTTCCTCATTTCACCTGTAAGACAACACTTCCATGTTGACAATATCCCTGAAAGACCTCAGATATCATCCTGCACCTGGTATGATCCCATTGGCCTCCCTACATTTAATACAGGTTGACACTAAAGGCAGAACTTCAGGGTTTATTTCAAACCCAGCTTCATCACAGTATCACAGTATCACAGATTTCTAGGTTGGAAGAGACCTCAAGATCATCGAGTCCAACCTCCGACCTAACACTAAGTACTCCACTAAACCATATCGCTAAGCTCTACATCTAAACGTCTTTTAAAGACCTCCAGGGATGGTGACTCCACCACCTCCCTGGGCAGCCCATTCCAATGCTTAATAACCCTTTCGGTAAAGAAGTACTTCCTAACATCCAACCTAAAACTCCCCTGTCGCAACTTTCGCCCATTCCCCCTCGTCCTGTCACCAGGCACGTAGGAGAACAGACCAACCCCCACCTCTTTACAGCCTCCTTTAAGGTAACTGTAGAGAGCGATAAGGTCGCCCCTGAGCCTCCTCTTCTCCAGGCTGAACAAGCCCAGCTCCCTCAGCTCGCTCCTTCATGGTACAAAGCAAACTTGAGCCTGCGAAACCTGGCAATTGCATGAGATGAATTATTAGTTGGTACTTCATGTGCATGAGATGAACTGTTAGTTGGTAATTCAGCTAGAATTACTAGCTCCAGTTGGTTCTGTGTCACTGCTTTCCCACATGGCAAGCATGAAGAGGGCACCTCTGGCAGACAGTTTACTTCAGGTTGGCTCTGACACTGCAGAGAGCAAAGACAACAGAAGAACAGGTCATATCTTGCTGGGTCCCATTTTTTTTCTCCTGGGTCCCATTTCACATTTCTGGAAATACATCAGGAAATTTGATTCAGGATAAGAACAACCTGTTCCAAGACAGCTTCTCTCATCTCAACATTTCAAACCTCTTGAATGCTTGGCTCTGCATCCAAAGCAGAATTTCTTAATTTCTCTTGTACTTCAAAGAAACAGACCCATATTTCATTTTCAGGAAACAAGGAAGATTCAGCTGAACAGAAATTAAAGATCATATCAATCCAAACTCTTAAAAATGTATTTGACTGAATACAAACGTCCAGGACATTTATATAAACATCTTATTCCAAATCTGTGGTCTCCCACACAGATAGTTAGGTCAAATAAAGAAAAGAGAGTGGAGAATAAACCTGTGCAAATCTGTGAAAGGTAAATCAACACACAAAGAGGTTCTAAAATGCAGTGCTGAATTTTCCATAGCAGCAACTAAGGAGAAAGAGAATTAAATCAATGAGATTCATCTGACAAACTCAAAGGGATTCGGAGACCAAGCTCAAAGACAACATTCAAATTTATGTGAAGTAAATATCTGTGACATATGTTCATTTCCAGGTCAAATACACATATACACCCAGTATTCCACTTCAAGTCTGGTAATAACTGAATGTATATTCTTCTAGAAGAAAGATGTCTTGAGAAGCAGAGAATCTGCTCACAGTCCTTTCCTTCCCTCTGTGCATCCCTTCAGCTGACCAGCAGTAATGCCAACTTCCATGCTTTTATTGCAAGATGTGCAATATATAATGTTTCCTTTAGGGATTCACCACATAATTTAAAAAAAAAAAAAAATCCAGAATCAACACGTTCTTAAAAAGACCCCATAAACTTTCACCTGAATGGAGGCACTTGGATCTGGTAATATCAAATCAGAGTTAAATAAAGTGTTTTATGTTCGTGATATTGGAGAGCCTATCCCCAAATCACAGGGGTATATATCAATGCAAGCAAACAAATTCCAGGAGTCATTTGAAGGCTTTCCTTTCTGAAACTGCTCAAAAACTGATGCTTTTACTTAAGGAGGCTTCTGTCAGAGAATATTTAGCTTCCTTGTTTTTTATCTTAAAAGGCCCACAGGCAAACATTTTTGAAAACAATTACCTCCCAGTATTGGGGTCAAACAGAGTTCTTCCACTGGTTTCTGTAGACCCAGAGCCCTGTCCAGAATTCACAGAAGCTTCTTACATGAGTCTTAAGAAACAGTTCCTCTCTACCTCAAGGGATCTTCTTTATTTGCTCTTTTTTATGTTATTTTCTGAGGTCCTGTAACTGATCCTCCTTCACGAGCCCTGTGCAGTTTCCCACTCATACTTCATCTTGCTTGTCAGGCTGAAACACCCAATATCCAAGGCTTTCAACTGTCATCTCGTGGTCACTCACCCCAGCATTTTATGTTGATTTCTCTCATCTTGACAGCCAGGAGCTAAAAACTGCATGTTCTAAAAGCAAATGCTTCAAATGGGTAAACGACTTTGGAATCGGAAAGGATAAAGATGAAAGGCAGTTGGCGGACAGCCATTAGTGGGAGAGAGACATTCTGCTTCCCAAAGAGTGCTTTCAAAGGGAAAGAGGAGATTATTAAAGGTATCGTTAAATAGATTCATTACTCCTTAAGAACGGCACTGTTTGGTTTTAACTGGAAGGATAAAAATAAAGGATAAAAATACCATTATCAGTCACAAAACCAATGAGTTACAGCTTACTCCATCCATATTATGCCTCTGGACCATATCCCTTCCTAATGCAATTATTTACTCTGTACTGTATTTTATTTTATGAAGCAGTGGAGAGCTGCATCTACTTGTTAAGTGTTTTTTGGTGTATTGGTGTTATAAAAGTACCTGAGTGCTAACCTAATCCAAGGACATTTTGACATGGCGATGGCTATACAGGGTCCTTGGGAAAACTGCCTTTCAGACACACAGAAGGAGCAATCACGCTTGTAGGCAACCTGCATAGCCCAGCAAGGAATGTCACTGTTGACGGACAGATTCTTCTCTGCCACAGTCACGTATCATACAGTTATGGAAGACAGGGGGAAATGTGTGGGAACACAGAGACTTTTGTTCTAAGTGAAAACAATCATTACCTGCCACACGTGAGATTCTCTCTGGAAGGCACAGACCCTACAGCTGGAAGTGCACAGAATTCAGAGGGCAGTTTGGGGCTGTGGAACAAAGTCTCCAGTCAGGGGAGTATTTCACAGGGAAGCCACCTGTGCTGTAGTGCTATCTGGTGACGTTTGCAGCCGGTTGTATGATGGAGGTGCAGCCAAAGCCAGTTCCCCTTCTTCATGGTGCCACGTCTGAGCCCCGAGTGTATAGCATATATATACTGGTGAACTGAGAAGTAGGAATCCCCATTTGGCAAAGCATAAGTAGCAAGCAGAGCTCTAACTGCATGCCTGAAGTCTTAGTCCATGATGAGTAATTCATGCTTATCTTACTGCATGAAGGCTTTGCTTTAGAGATATAGGGAAATATCTAGAAACAAAGTGAAGCTGTAGCTATCAACTTGAAATGTCGTTTCCTTCAAAATCAACAGGAAAGGCTTCTCAGAAATGGAACAAACTGTTTTTTCCCCCAGCCTAACCTCAATAAATTACAAATCACAATATGGATCACATGTCAACTGGAATGGAAAATGGTATTTAAAGCACCGTTTTACTTCTCATAGCCCAGACCCCAGTCCTTAATCCCAATATTAATAAAAGAAAATTCAGAATGTAGTTTCAGTAGTAATTCTCCTTGAATTCAAGCTTCCTCAAATTCTGGATCCAAGAGTTGCTTTAGCTCACTACATAATGCATTATGTACTCCACCACCAAACTCATATTTCATCCCAAGTTTTTAAAAGTTGAGAATAATTATGTCTCAAGCTTCTGCATTCATATAATTATGCAGGAAAAACAGTTTCAATTAAAAGGAACTTTCTAGCACTTCACATTGAGAAAAACTTCAAAATGTGAGTCTTAAAGTTGCAAAACTCAGAGTACACATAAAAAGGCATAAAATACACTCTTTATTAAATCAGACTATTCTTAAGGGACCCTCAAGACTGTGGGAAGCAAGATGGAGTTGGGGCTATTGACAGGATGTTGCCATGCAGTATCTTAAGCAATCTCTGTTTGCAGAAACTAGGCAAAAATGTAACAAGCTTGCAGAAATCATTAGGAAAAAATTAATGCATATACCCCAATAGAAAGAGTCTTTTTTTCTCTCTCCCTTGTATATAATGCAAGTTACTTCAAAGATCGTTTTGCCCTGCAGAACTGTTCTGTCCTTCTTTCCAGCAGCCCCTGGAGATTACACATTTCCGCAGGTACCCAGACAGATGCTCTGCTGTCCCCTGCTTCTGGGCCTTCTCAAACCAAAGAGTTTTACAAGTCTTACTTTATATTAAAAGACAAAGAAAATGCTCTCTGATCTAATAAAACAGCTGCAGCATAAGCGATATGCTAGAGCACTATTTCTCTGAAGCCTTCCATTTCTGCATGAGAGTGTCCAGTGACCAGTAGTGCACAAGTGCAAAACAGCCTCACGTGTCTTAAGGACGGCTCTTCATAACTTGAAGAGGAATCCCACACAGAAGGCCCTATCCTTTGAGAATCTATAGTCTTCTGTAAGATCCTGCTACAAGACATGTATTTGTTTAGTCAGAGAGAGAAATTTAACATTTAAAATTGTTGTTGTGGTTGAATAAATTAAAGGTCCAGTGCAATGGACGGCTCAAAGACTCTACACTAAAAGCAGGCAGCCGTGGATACGTGGCCCTGCAATGGTTACATACATCCTGAGAGCTTGCTGACATTTCCTTCAGAAGAAAAGCACTTAGATACAATGTGTGGGTTATTTTTTTTTCTCAGCCTACAAAGGAAGTCTCATCTTTATCCATGTCAAAATTTGACTTACAGCCTTAGCAGGTCTATGCATGTAAGGGACAATGTAATGCTGTTGTCTGCATGAGCTGAACACCTTTCGAAAGAGAAGCTGCTTCCGCTGAACCAGAAACATTTTCACTGTTCTGAAAATTCCCCTTTTCTCCTCTGGTCACCTATAGGACTCCAGGCTTTTTTCCAGCTCAATTCTCATTAACAGGCAGCCTGGTTTTGCTCCCATTGCAGCTGAACAGACTATGTTTTCTAACCATTTCATCCATCCCTGCCATACCAACACCCAAACAATTCACCAGCCAAAAGAGTCCATTTGACAGTTATTTTCTGTTATGACACTCTAACCTGTCCTTACAGGAACAGATGAAATCACATTAATCCTGCGCAAACAACAAGGTCTAGTTTATCAGAAACCTATGCTGTTGCTTTAAATTAGATTATTTCTACTTCATCTGTTTCTCTCAGATTCATTGATTAACATAATCACGTTAAACTTAAAGTACCTTGGTCCCAGCTTGGACTCGTGGTTGCTGTATCCAAGTCAGACTTCAAGAGAAGCAAGGGTGCCCAAAAGTTCATCTGTTTCTCACACTGATATCCAGTGACTTTATAAAAAAAACGCATCTTTCGCTACAAACTCTGCTTCATTCTAAAGTGCACTATTGAGTCATTCATTTTTATCGCCATTGTACAAACTGAATTACCTCTGTTGAGTTTGATTCAAACTGGAATGCTGTTGCGATTACACCAAGGTGACAAAATGGCTTACCTTGGAAGCTACCTAGGTGAAGCATTAGTATGGCTGAAGCTAGACACTTCAGCTTCCTTGCCTAACAGAAAACTTTAGCACGGTGACTGATAAAAAAAACACTGAGCAAGCACCAATGAATGGATTTAATGCTTTCAGAAAACAGCTCAACCTCTGGCTATCTCAGGAAAAACATACCAATAATATAAAAAAGTCCTCCTTGTTGCTGTGGCTTAAAGACAGCTATAATTTGGGAGAAAGGGAATAAGGAAAAGTAGATAAATGGCATATCAGCAGGTGGCATAACTTTTCTGGATGTCAGTCTCTCCTTCTACAGAATGTGAAAAAATACGTACACAGTCCTCAGATGAACATTTGAAAATGCTCTAAGAGTGAACAGGCCTATACTCTTGATTTAAGTAGGCTCAAGAACAGACCTGTAAATATTAATAGGCCATTGTTCCATGGTCCTCCTCAGCAGTTCCCATAGTTATCAAAATCATCAGATAAATTTCTCTCTTGCAGCTATTTTATTAACTTAATTGCAAGGGTGTTACTGAGCTATTCCTACAAAGTACCTCCAGTGTTCTATTTCCACTTATTCACGCAATCAGTTATTTCTGGTTATTTTCCTTCTCTAATTCTATCACCCACTGAAAAGACATCAGGCCTACTGTTTCCTTAACTTCTGGCAATCATAGCCATCACTTTTATTGCTAAATACATTGCAGCAGCTTTGCCATTAAGCCGCAATAGCTTTTTCCAGAGCTAAAATAGCTCTTTATCCCCACCTGGAGGAGGGACCTTTCAAAGAAAAGCGTTCATTCACCATTATCAACAGTTTTCATCTGCAAATACTCTTTTAAAGCGCAGCCAGTATCCCATCCAGGCCACGCATTTCAAATGTGCATACACATCACAGTAAACACAGCTGAAACAGCTCTTTTTAACCACACTTCTGCACTGGTCAAAGTCTTCTGTCATTCATGTTACCAACTCACTACATGCAAAATATTGGACTTCTTTAAAAAATAAAAATAGAACTTACATAATATAAAGAAGGAAAGGAATAAGCAAGTAAATTCCCTGGCAGAATTCCATGTGGAGCTGTCAGAAAAGCTGCTGTCTTTTCTGTAGTGAAGGAACCAGTTTGCTCTACTACCACTGGAGCTCCTGCCTTCGCTTCTTTTACCTTCATTTAAGATCAAAAAGCAGTTTCCAGACCCAGTTTGGGAAAAGCAGGTGGGACTGGAAGCACGTGCCAACACCAAGCAATAACATACCATTTTTAATTTTGATCCTGTAAGCATTTATGTAAACATTGAATCATTTCTCACTTGTGAATAACCCTATTGAACTTGGTGAATAAAGGCTGGGTCAGAGCTGATGTTATAAAAGGAATTCCTCTATTCTTCTCCCTAACACAATTTTTACACTTTTTTTTTTCAATTTTAATGAAAATGATGGAACGTAAGGGCATGTCATCTTGTTTGACCTCCTACGCAACCTAAAACCAAACATTTCACTCAACTATTCCTGCATCTCGCAAAAAATACAGTCAAAACAATCATGCAAATCTGCATTTTACCCACACTGATCTTTTTTTGACAAAACTTGTCAATCTTATCACAAACAAATCAAACTTATCTGAGCAGAATTATTTTCTGTAATCGTGCTTACTGATGTTAATTATATAGCTGACTTTGGTATTTCAGACAATTCATTATTAGTTTTTTAGACATTTGGCTGGAATTTCCTCTCTAAATACTGGCTAAACATGAGTATTCCTCTGGTTTTCTGGAATTTCCCTGAAATTCCCATTTCTTTCGGAAAACGAGCAGTAGAGTGTTTCTCTATCCATCCAGTTTTCTGGCACATAAATTACTTGTGCTTTGCAATTAAAGATACCATCTTGCTTCCTTTTAAACATGAATTATAAACAGGTACCAAACACTCTTCTGAACTTATAGCAATTTTAGCTTCACCTTGTCTACCTAATAGTGGGATATTACCAGCAGAAAGATTTCTTTTTTCTCTCAGTATACTCTGAAAAATGATTTTCCATATGTCTCACCATCTATCCTTTCCTGGTGACTCCAGCTTCCCTCAGCAACTCTCTTAACTTGAAAGGTGCAATTACTGCTTCCCACAGCTCAACTGATGGGTGCTGCTCTCATTTCTGTTGGAGTTTCACATCATAGCTACCTCCTTTTCTGGTGTAGCTTTCAGGCCACTCAATACAGTCCTTTTTATTTAAGAACTCCAAGTTTTCTGTCACAGTGTTCTCATATTCTTCCTCTAATACACTCTGTTTTTAAATTGCCCCCAGTTTGGAAGAAAGATGTCCTTTTGAACACTGGGGAGACACACACAGCTGATCAGCGAGGTCTCTCTGCTCTGTCCAGGCCGCACGCACCTTGCTCACAAGACTCCCTACAAACACCAGCATCTGAGCAAACGCTGGACTCAGCTTGGAGTCCAACAAGCCCCAAACTCCAAGTAATTAACGTCTGACTGCAGTTAGCCTGGGGCCACGGTTATATCTTAGCACCTCTTTCCCCTCAGGCCAACGCAAGGAATACTATGACTCCCCCTCTCCCTCAGCGCGGCCGCCATTTTAGGTATGGAAGCCTCCGGCCCATCGCCATGGCAACCTGCAGTCCCCCGCCCCGGTAGGGGAGGTGTGACAAAGATGGCGTCACCGCCCTGCGCCGCCCGGGAGCGGTGACGCTGAGGAGAGGCGGCAGGGAGCGGGAGGGAGGCACGGCACCGCACCGCACCGCACCATATCATGGCTGGCCCGCACCTGCAGCAGCCCAGCTTCCTGCTGGTGGGTGGGGGCCGGGGTTGCGGTTGAGGGGCCAGCCCCGTGTGGTCGGCACCGCTGATGAAACGTTTATCGGCGGTGTTACCTCAGGGATACCGGGTGGCACGGGCTCGGGAAGCGTTGTCCCTTGCGGCACCGTGCCCTGATTCCCCGTGTGATTTCCGACAGGCCACGCTGAAGGCGGACTGTGTGAACAAGCCCTTCGCGCAGAGGTGCCACGACCTGGAGACGGTGATCGAGGAGTTCCCTGCCAAGGTGAGCGGCCGCCGCCTGCCCGCAGCCCCGCCGGCGGTGTGCCACCGGCCTTGCTCCTGCTCCTCTTCCCGACAGCTTTGAGGCCCTCTGGCGAAACAGTGGGAATCCGGTATTTCCGAGAATTAAAAACAAAAACCAACTTTTCCAGTCACTAAAAGGTTGTTTCAGCCGACTACACTTTTATAGCTTTCAGCCTTCTTTGTGGGGGGAACTAATGTTTATGACATAACAAACAATTGCATGTGATACTGATCAATATTGTGGCATCCTGAGTTAGATCAGAAGTCAAGACAGAATTTCTGTAATTGCTGTAACATAATAAATTACTTTGAATGGAAGCTCTGCCCAGATAGTGATAATCTAGAAAGAGTAATAACTGATCCTGTTAACTAATGTCCTGTTAACAGCTGGCAGACTATCTGTGTGCACTCTGGAGCCTACAAGAGAGATTGTTCAAGTAAGGAAGCATACACATTAACTATTGGTGTCTGTTTCCCTAAAGGAACTACACAGCATCTTCCCATGGTTGGTGGAGAGCATTTTTGGTAGCCTGGATGGCATTATCGTAGGCTGGAATCTTCGCTGTTTGCAAGGAAGAACAAATCCTACTGAATATTCTGTGGCTTTGGATTTCCTGGACCCCAGGTAAACTCATGCATTTCAGTACAGAAAAAGGTCTGGTGAATGAATAACCAGCACTTAACTTTTCTCCGGTACTGCAAACATAATTACAATAGTGAGACAGAAGAGGGTACTTACTGTGGATTTTCTTTCCAATGCTTGTTTGCAGTGGTCCAATGATGAAGCTGGTATACAAACTCCAAGCAGAAGAGTACAGATATGATTTCCCAGTCTCATATCTTCCAGTGAGTAACTGAAAAAATTGTAAGAAGAGAATGCAGTTGGTTTTGCAGCTCTTGGATGGAACATTGCACACACTTTATACACAGTGTTTAATATAGGCCACGTTTATAGCCTTAGTACTCCAGTATTAGAGCATACCTGTCTCCTTAAATGGTTGCCTGGGGAGGAGAATTCCCGACCATAAACTGTAGGAGATTATGGCTGTCTGCAGCTAGATATTTGTGCTGTTCAGACAGGAAAGGTGCATTGTGATTCTAATCCTGTCCCCAGAGAAAGTGGTGTACCAGAGTTGTGGAATTGAAAATAGTTTTCCAAGCTCATCAGGGAACAGTGAGTTCTCTGGCAGCACTTTAGCCCATGTGTTTGAAGGCCAACTACTGTTCTGGATATGAAATATAACACTTAACAACTATACAAAAATGTTTATCTACAGAGTTGTTTCACTGTATTTCTTCTATTTTAACCACTTATCTGTTATCTAGAAATTGATCTAGATATTTCTACAGCCTTTAAGAAAAGGAAACATCAGTTAAGTATTCAGCAATTGCCAGTCCACAGTTTAGTTACCCTAACAAAGCTGTCACGCAGACACCAGTCTCCCGCTGCTCCCGCTACAACTGGAAGAGAGTCTTTGTGAAGACTTTTTTTCTTGCATTGAAATACTCATTTTCTGTGAAAAATTTGGTAGTTATCTAAAGAGCATGGATTTGCACAAGGAAATACTGCAATGCAGTAAAATCCCACTGAGCTGAATATTGACGTGCTCCTGGAATGCAGCAGAACTTCACAATCTGAAACATATACTGTGAGTATGCTGAGTAGCCTGGCTGATACTTCATTACTCTGTCTTTCAGGGTCCTGTGAAGGCTTCAATACAAGAGCAAGTCCTACCAGAATGCTCTCTATACTACAATAAAGTCCAGTTTCCTTCATCTGGTGGCTTAGGTTTGAATTTGGCTCTTAGTATCCTTTCAGCAGTTGAATGTTTAATTCCTTTTAATTGTCTAAAATTGGGATATTACAAAGTAATTGTTATGTGTTTATTATATATCTATGGTAAATTGCTGTCGTGCTGAAAAGTTTGGACAAGTCAGACATGTTTAGAAGCCAATGAAAAATAAATTTGTCCTCTTCATATAAACCTTTAGGGAAATTCTGGCCTAATTCAAGTCAAAAACAAAAGTCCAGTGACTTTACTAGGGCCTGTATTTCACAATTTTCATTTTTGTAACTACTCTTACTTTATGTAATAGCATAGAAAAAGCCAAAAGGCACATTAAATTTGCAGCTTGCATGCTTGTTAGAAGCCATCTAGCTGCAGTGCACTGGTTTCAGTTAGTCAAGTGTGCTACGAAGACTAATGCAAACTCATCTTGCCGCACAGAGAAAACTGAACTTACTAGTATGTTGAAGTCAGTTGGAAAACAAGAAGTCAAAGCTGAATTTGCTGTTAAGTCCCTAACAAATTAATTTACCCCGACAAAATAAACTTAACATCCAGTCAGCATCTCCAGCTATCTAACAGCTGTACCTGTTTTTTATCTAATCCTTGACTCTATTCTTCCAGATCCATTTGAATATTACATGTTTTATTTTGCAATTAGTTTAATTACACAGAAGGTAAGTACCTGTCACAATTTTTCCCTTAAAATAGCCTAAGCCTGTCTTCGCAATGCTTTAAGAGCCTTCTGAGATGCTGTCCAGCTAAATTAAATTCTAAAAGTACAGATAGAACTATTGTTGTTACTGCTTTGGTTCAGTTCTCTAAGGAGATGATGTAAGATTGGGTGATAGACAAAATACTTAAATGCACCAGCAAGCAGTTGTCCAACATACAAACAGGGAGCATGCAGTGGCTTCCTAATGGGTTTCCTGCCCCTTCCTCCACTAACACCATTTATACAGTCAAAATCACAGCAGTGTGCTGTGGTGTTTGGTTATTTGGTTCCTTTTCCTGTTGTTAGCTGAGCCACTTGCAATGCACTCTTCTCATACTTCATTACATTCACAGCAACAGTTCCTATACAACTAGTTGCTTTAACTTTGCTCCAAAGTGTCTTTGTTGGGCTTCTGCTTATTTAAGCTAAATGGATAAGGCTGTGTAGCAGATGCTTACTTTAAGTCACTGCTAGGAACAGCACATAGCTCCAAGCATAACCTGTGTGTCTGTTTCAGAACTCACCCATCGCCCATCATATCAGCCCTTCCAACAGTGCTTACTTCATCTTGGTGGACACATACCTGAAGTGTTTCCTACCCACAGAAGGAAGTGTCCTTCCTCCACCTTCTTCAAATCCTGGTGGAGCCATCCCTTCCCCGACTCCCAGGTAATGACTACAGTGCCAGAGGCAGAATTGGGGAGTACTCCTTATAAAATATGGCTTATTGGAACTAAATTTCTAACAGGAAGAGAACACCTCTACTCTATCATCACTGTACTTATTACAGAAATAAAAATATATATAAATTATATATTTGTTCCTGGGAGACCTCCTTGCAGCTTTTCAATACTTAAAGGGGGCTTATAAAAAAAAGATCGAGAGCAAATTTTTGCTCAGGCGGATAATGATAGGACAAGGGGGAATGGTTTTAAACTGAAAGAGGGGAGATTTAGATTAGAGGTTAGGAAGAAATTCTTCACTCAGAGGGCAGTGAGGCACAGGATCAGGTTACCCAGAGAGGTTATGGATATCCCATCCCTGGAGGTGTTCAAGACCAAGGTTGGGTGAGACCCTGGGCAGCCTGATCTCATGGGTGGCATCCCTGTCTATGGCAAGGGGATAGGAACTAGATGGTCTTTAAGGTCCCTTCCAGCCCAAGCCGTTCTATGATTCTGTGATATATTCACTCTATTTTAACATAGAGGTTTCATTTGAAAGTCTGAAATGTATCTGTCATTGGAACAGAGAAGGTATGTACAAGCAACAAAAAATCAGCTGATCGATTCCAGTTGTATCTATAACTTCCCAATACAAAAGGCCAGGACATATTAATTATAAAATCATATAATGAGATCTACGTTTGGGGTATTATCGATGTTGGCAATTTTATACCAACAAAAAAAGTATAGAGTAGTAATATCTTTTATAATTGCATTTTGAATACATCTCATGAATACGAAAGGAAAAGGGAAAAAACATACAATTGGAGAAAGTAAAAAAAAAAAAAAAAGTGTTACTGAACATGACATAAGGTCTGGGTCAAGCTGGTTCAATGCAGTATAAATAATGATGTGCTTGTTTTTTAAATTAAAATGACTAATAATTACATTTTGAAATTCTGCAAGATGCTGTATTATCAACTTCGCAGTTTTACTTCTTAACAATTCTTTCCCAGTTTACAAACCAGTGATCAAAAGCAATGATACATCTCCCTGTACTGAGACTTAATGACTTCAGTACTTCTATTAATTTGTCATTAAAGGTCTCCAGCAGTGCCTTTCAATTCCTATGGCATGCACCACACCAGCTTGCTGAAACGGCACATTGCCCATCAGCCTTCTGTCAACGCTGACCCTGCTTCCCAGGAGATCTGGAGATCAGAAACACTGCTTCAAGTAAGTTGGATTTAGGGCAGGAGGAAAAAAAACATTTATTGTTGCTGAGGGATGTCTTCTTTTTAAAACAGATAGAGTTATTCTGTTTTGCTTTAGCTTGTATGTAGAACTGAGCAGTGCAGCTGTTTTCTGTTAGTGAAACAAAGTAGTACTGTTAAACTGTTAAGTTGTAATATAGAAAGGCACTTCATATCTTTTTGTTAGACTGAATACCTAACAACCAGTCTCTACTGTTTAGAAAATTATCTGGAAAAAATTATGCAAACATTTTTAAAAAAGAATCTTTCTTCAATTCTATGCTCTAAGCAAAGGGCAAAAGCAGAAAAGTTGCTTCTGTTCACCATCAGGGGTGGAAACGAGAATCTGGACTTAACAATTGTTCTCAAACAAGTTCCTACTGTTTTGTTGAACTGAATTACTGATGTGTTAGCACCTCTAAAGTGTGCCAACTCAGTCATTTGCATTGATATGATGATAACCTGAAACATCTCTGAATAGGTGCCTATCTATTTACAAATACAGCTTAGTTTTCAAATTACATGCTGTGGTTTTCTTTATGTCGTTTGTAACTGATGTGACCTGGATTATTTCTTTTTTCCCTTAGCTCAGAAAATATTTCTTTTGCAGATATTTGTTGAAATGTGGCTTCATCATTATTCACTGGAAATGTATCAGAAAATGCAGTCCCCTCACGTCAAGGTAACAGCTTGTACTTCATTCATGAATATCACCTGGTGGTTGACTTCTTATCTTGGGGTAAAAATCTCCTGTTCTATGGAGAGGTGTTGGTTTTTTTGGTATATTGTTCAAAGGAAAGAAAGAACTTGTCAAAGCATCTGTGTCAGTGTGTCAAAACTGCTAGTCTCCAGTTACGGAAAATGTTGTGAGTAAGTGTGTCATCCAGACTTGCCTTCATTGCAGAACTTGTGTTGTTGGTTTTTCGTTTTTTGTTTTTCTTTAAAGATGAGTTTGTGGGATGGTCACAACAATCAAAGCACTAAATGAGTGGAAATATCCCACTATAATACCATATTAAATCCCACTGGGGCATCAAAGCTACTAAATTAATTCAAAATTGATGTCCAGCAGTAATAGCACTTCAATGTTCCTGAAATACACGAATTATTTCTAAAATCTGTAACCATTTTATAGCATAAAGCTAAATACAAAAGGGAAATAAAACTGAGTGACAGTTTAGTAATAAGTGAATAAACGTTTTTTATTTTGTATTCCAAAACAGGCTTTTCACCATAAAATGGTGTCAGAAGCAGCTCTGTAGCTACAGAGTTCAGAACATCTTGCAAGTTCTTGCTCTTACAGTGCACCGTTTTAAGCAGTTTGTCATGGCCTGTCCAGTAAAGCTATTGCATGTGAAAACTAAGTGCTGGGGAGGCTAACATTAGGCACTATAAATGCAACGGGAATTTGAAGGAGAAAATTTTGATCCTCAGAATTTCCTCTTGAGGTGTAGTGGAACTTCTATAGAAGGGGAAAAATGTAACAGCTACACAGGATTTACTCCTGTGTGAAACATGCAGGTTGATCAACTGAGAAATTCTAATCTTCCACTTCACCAGGCAATAAAATAACAAACGCATATTTTGCTGGAGAAGAGCTGAAGTGCAATGGGTTGTCTTTTATTTTTAAAGTTAAGGTCAAACTGCAAACTCTTATTAATGTTGCAAAGTCTCCACTTGAGACCCCCAGCAGCATGGCTATGCACCGGTGATGGGAAGGCTTTGCTTGAAGTACCTTTTGTCTGTCTGTCTGTCTAGTCTCTGTGCATCAAGCGCTGTGCTTAAGCCAGAAATGATGATTGCTTTAAACTTCTCTCCTCTGTTCACCCTCTGTATTTCAGATGTTCTCTTTATTAGGAAGCAACAATTCAGACAGCAACTCTGATGGTGGAGTAGGGATTTGGAGGAGCTTAAAGTTTTCTAAAAATCATCACTTTGTGCTCCTCTGCAAGGTGTGTTAAACCACAAGTGGAGGCCACAACTACATGATATTTTACTTTCATCCCTTATGGGAAGCAATTGTGGACATTAATTTAAAAAAAATAAGCAAAAAAAAAAAGAGCAGGGTCTTCACTCTTTAGGGCTTTAAACACCTGAATAAGGGACTGTAATTCCCCATGACATCCAAAAATGGACAAAGGACCCCTCTTGCAGGACTGAGGAAAGTTTCCAGTTGGAATGTTCATAAGTCAGTGCTACTTAAAAGCTTTGTACATTGGTTTCAGGATAATAGCTTGTTTCATAGTTCCTCAAATGAGGAAGGAAAACACACAGAAATACAAGTTTTGTTTTAACATAAGGGTTAAAGGGTTCGAGTGGAAATCCAAGAACACCCTAAACCTTGTTCTTAAAATGATTAATAATTATGCAGACTCACTTGATGCCACTTAGCCTTCTGTGTGGTTGGGAGGGGCAATTAGTGACTACTGATCCCTGGATCTGGGACCTGTTTCACTATTAGTGACTTGAAATGGTTACACACCTGTATTGGAGGGTGGTGTGGGGTTCCACAGAACTTGTTCTTTCTTTGTCCAGCAGCCAGACTTGTTTGCATTGATGGGCCAAGTCAAATCCCAGATATCCAACTTCTTCCCGTGAAGTGCCTCAAGGAATGATAGGTTCTTCTTAAACTTGTCACCTCATCACAGACGTCTCTTCATAAGTAGAAGGGAGTGAATGAATAGTAAAGAATCCCTTTTGAGAAGATACACTTTCTTTTCTACTTTCCTGCTTTGAATTCTTTCTGTGTCTGGTGGGAACATAGGCTGTCACTATTTGTTATGCTGAGTTTCACTGCTTTCTCCATTAATTCAACTGTTTCCCTCTTCTTTTACATTCTCCATTCACTTTCTCCTCAGATGTTCCAGAGCCCAAGCGTGCAGCATCTCTTTTCCTATTCCATTCTGCTGTAATCACACTGAACTCTTAAAAAGAGATTGACACTTTATGTAATGCTTCCTGACCTTCCAATGCCAAGCGCCACAGACCCCAGCACTGCATGTAGTACACCTATTAGACAACAGGTTCCTGCTGTTGATTATGCAGTGAATGATGTGTTTGAACTGTCAAGGAGCTTACAGTAACAATTCTACCACTCCTAGAAAAGGATAAAACCAAAAGATACCAAACTGGCACTAGAAGAAATTGAACAGGGGCTGATCAATGATAGCAGAGATGTGATCTGGAGAGTTAGTTTAGTTGCCTAACAGTAGTCATTGGGATCTGTGTAGTGTACATTTTGTTTTATGTTTTTTTCATAATTTCATACATGTGTGTCACTGTCGCTACAGTATCCTGTTCACCATCACATTGACCAAAACATACTCTTTACCGTACCAAGAAAAGGGGTCTGGCAGATGCTTGCAGGGATTTCAGCGTTAAAAGCTAGATGCCTTTGCATCAGCGTACAACGCACTGTATGTTGGGTTTGCCATTTATCTTTTTAGACACCTCATGTTTCCCTAACAGTAAAAGCAATTTCTCCTAAGGAAATTCACAAGACCTGCAGACCTCACAGATAGCCTAGAAGTAGAAGCAGAGGACTGATGATTTCTCTGAAATGGAAGCTTACTGGACAGGCTCACAGTGATTATAAAAAGCCAATCTTTTCCTCTTCTTGATCTTTGGGAAGAAGCAAACATTAATTTCAGTTTCTTCCCAGTATACAAACACTGCTTCTCCACTGACGACAAAGCTTTCAAACTCAGTTTGGATCAGTTGTTCCTCCAGACCTGATGTACGTCTGTCTGTAGTTTTTTTTGGCAAAAGCTCCATATCCCCTACCACTATTTGCTCTGAGGCTCTTTGTGCAAAAAAAACAACCCACAGCTGCAAGTTCTGTGACCCCTGCTCCCACTTGTATTTGCAAGTTGATAAAGGGTATGAAACATTGTGAAATCACGCTAATGAACAACAAAAAGAAGAGAATACTGTGGCTGCAGTTGTTACTGTGATATGTTGTCCGTGACTGTATTTGTGATGTTCATTTTTTCCCCCCACCCTTCTTCCTTGGGCTCATTCTCACTTTTTTTTTCTCTTGCTCTCTTCTCTCCTTTTTTCCCTCCCCCCTTCCTTTTTTGTTTCTGTTGTCTCAGCTGGAGGTTCTCCACTACCGACTCAGTATCTCCAGTAAACACCACGGTAGTCCTGCCCAATCCAGCTACCAGGCCCTCCACGCATACCAAGTATTATCATCTTTTCATTTTGTTTCCTTTTTAAAAATCTTGTTCCATCTTATAATCTGCAAAGTGTATTGGTGCTAGCAGAAAAAGCTGCTATACAGGTAAAATGAGGTTTTACAACTTGATTGAGTACACCACATTGAGATTTACTAAATTTTTAGTGAAAGCAGGTAGCGAGGGGTACTACCAAAGGTCATGGAGAAAACAGTTAAAGTCTAGCATATTATTAGGACTAATTGGAAACTCAGTTTTTAGAGATGCATTCTTGTAATGCATTGTAGAAGGAGGTTATCAGCTATGCTAATATCTTTTGATGCCTGAACTGCCCTCATTGCTGACATGTTTCTGCCCTTCACAAGCCAATCATTTAAGCAAATTTTGTGTGGAAGAGAAGTTCAGAATTTGCATGGCTGTTAGCTAAAATGAAGGTAGGTAACGTCTAGTTTCTTTGGCCAGTGAAATACCGTTGGATAGTGCCAAATTTGTAGTAGCGTTTGCAAAATGATAAACATGGTACACTTGCAGATTGTTCAGGAAATGTGCATGTAAAAACATTCCTGTTGGAACGGATTGTTGATTCCTCTTTCCTTACTCCAGCTCTTTATTCATTGGGTTTTCATTTTGGGAAAGGGGAGGGCTAATCATATACAGTATAAAGCTCTTACTATACTATAAAGCTCTTTAGCACTATAATGAGTTTTCCTGCTGTTAAATCCTTTATTTTTGTATTAAGTACTATGAAATCTCAAGGTACTACTTAAAAAGGAAAACAGGAACTAATACTTGGCTTTAAGTCTTTTTTTTTTTTAACTATTATATTTATCTAACTAACATGTTAAGAAAAACATATATACATCCTGTAAGCTAAGGTTTGACAACAAAAACAGTTGTGAGGAACAATACTTTTAAAACAGTAACATTCATCATGTTGCTGATTCTGGCTAGGAGGAAGTAAGAACTTGTATGTGGAGAAACTACTAGTGTGATCTGAAACCATGCACTGAAATGGTGGTTTTGCAAGTTCCAAAGGCACCTTCAAGGGGAGTCTAGAATTTTTAGAAAGTGACACCCGTTCAAGGCCTATAGCAGGGTACTAAAATCTAATTACTTTTAGAGATCTTTATCTAAGCTCAGTAGGACTAGAAAGTATGCTTACTTACCAGGAGCTGGTACGTACAAGACCTGCATTAGAACTGGTAACATGTTATCTGCTCCCTTAGAGAAGACTCAGACCTACTATATTAAGAGGTCTGTCATCATGCCTTGAATCTTTTCCTGGAGTGAGCTTTACAGTGTAGTAAAACCTTCAGAATAAAGTCTGACCTGATGAGGAATGTAGAAAGACATCTGCTTTGCCTCAGGCATTGCAGACAAAAAGGACATGGACCCATATACAATATAGTTTATATATACGTGTGTATATAGAACCATAGCAGTGAAGTTACTGCTGAATTCAAGAAGCAGAGGCTTTTAGTATAAAACACCTGCCAGTCCCCTACAGTCATATTCAAAATCTTACCTCAGCATAGCTTCATTGTGGCATCCTGGAAATACCTTGCAGCAACTGTCTAATACACTCTTCCAGCATCATCCATTATACTTGCAGCTGTAACTTTAGTTTCATCTACACTCCTCTTGACTTTGTATAAATGAGAGCTGTGAGATTTAGAATACAAATGGTATCTTACAAACCACCTTCAGTAGCGGATTGAGGTTAGTTCACTACTCCTAAAGCAGATTACAGTAGCAAAGGAGTTAGTGCTTTGTCCTAGGCAGTGCAGCAGACGAGCTCTAGTGTTGAGCACCCACCCAGAAGAACTAGTTCCTTTTTTTTTTTAAACCTCATTCATCTTGCTGCTACTCAGTCATGTTAGCAACATCACTGTGGCTCACCATCACTCTTTGTGCTATTTCCGCCTGGGCTACTTCTACCTATAACAGCGCTAGAAGTAGCAGAATCATGCAGGACTTGAAGCAGTTCATATTCTTACTGTAACTCTTCTATGATTATCCTTTCTTATAAGACAGATGAGTAATAGCATAGGAAGGAGAGCTCTTAGGAAAGTCAGCCAGGAGCATAACAAAGGATTTGTTGTGCTGTTTGCAGCAGTGAACTTATAACCATAATGAACAGCTGAATCCTTTTTTCAGACGGGCTAAGTTGAAATCTATGCATTCTGTTCTGTTATGCTTACCCACAGAGAATGCTGGCTTGAAATTCAATGCCCAAATATACTGTAGATACTTCTTACAATCACATCAGAAATACTTAGTTGTTTCTTAGTGAACCACTGATCGCAGAAGATTGATGCAGTTTGTCCTAGGGAGCAAGTCTGTCTAAAGTAACCTGGCACCAGACTACATCGAAGAGCCTGCAAGAGAGAGTATATCTTGTATTTGAATTTTTGATCTGAAAATTTAATTTTCCTGAATTATCTCCTGGAGAATTAGCATATAATACTATCTTCCTGTCTTTTGCTTCGAATCTAGGAATCATTTAAACCCACTGAAGAGCATGTGCTAGTGGTAAGACTTCTCGTAAAGCATTTGCATGCTTTCAGCAACAGCTTGAAACCAGAGCCTCTCTCCCCTTCAGCCCACTCCCACACAGCCAGCCCACTGGAGGAGTTTAAAAGGTAAGTACATGAGCAGCCTGTCTGTGGAACATACAGATCTTCTCCCTGACAAACTGCTTTCAGTGAGATGTTGAAGTACAGAAGTACATTATTCAGAGTATGTGACAACTAACAAACAGTGTTTCTCACATTCATTAGATGGGAGGTCAGCTTCAAAATACAGGTGTCTTGCTGTTAAACTATTTTGGTACAAGTAAAAAAAAAAAAATGCTACCAGAGGATTCTGGTTAAGGTTAATGGGAGAATTTTACAGATGCAGTTGAACTGAAATTCAATGGCCAGAAATAGCTTCAGTTAAGAAAGAACAAGTTTGGGTCAGTCCTTTCTTTATTTGCATTTGTGGAAGGAGACTGGGTAGTTGTTTTTAAGACTTGCTGCTGATTTGACAATATTTGAATCTTTTTGCAGGGTTGTGATTCCTCGGTTTGTCCAGCAGAAACTTTATATCTTTCTGCAACATTGCTTTGGCCACTGGCCCCTGGATGCCTCTTTCAGAGCAGTATGTATCTGTGTATCTTCCTGAGCATATAATCAACAAAACTAGTGCTTATTTTTTGCTGCTTAGCAGCTTTCTGTTGGTCTTCAAATCTTTCCTTTCTAAAGCAGTGAAAATAGTTTATAACACATGCGCATTTTATGTTAGGGAAAGCGTACCAGTTAGACATAAGATGATAAATACATTTTGGTGAGAGTTACTACATGGCATTGGCTTATTTTTCTGACACCGAAAACATTTTTTGATTGAAAAGAAGCAGGTGTTACTCGTAAAGCAGATACATTCTTAGAGGTTCTAACCTAATTAGAGGTCTTATCTAATACAATATGTCATAAACAGAAGTAATACAGTATTAATGTAGCAAGATACTGTAAATACTACTTCCTGCAAGCAGGAAAAAAAAATAACAGACTGGGACTTACAGTAGCTAACCAAAAAATACCTTTCCATCTTCCTTTTCAAGAACTATCACTACTCACGTTTTTCTGTGATTTTTGCTTAGGTTCTTGAGATGTGGTTAAGTTACTTGCAGCCTTGGAGGTATGCTCCTGAAAAGCCACCTCAAACCACAGAGCTCTTACCTCGCAGTGTGTCTGAGAAATGGTAAGTAGGAAAGCAGCTGTGGGTAATCTGAAACAAGCCTCAAGCTTATGCAGATCATGAGTATAACAGCAGGATTTCAGGAAGCAGCCACCAACCTGAATTAGCTTCCTGTACAGGAAAAGAGATGATGTCTCACAATACAAGCTTTTGTTTTGGGAGTATTCTTTTGTCTCAGTGCAAATAGGCGATCTTTCCAGAGATAGTATAAAAACATCCCCTTAATCGCTTCCCAGAAGACAAAATCATGACTGTTTACATAACTGTACTCACAAATCCTGTACTCACTTTTTTAGGGCTGCCTTCATTCAGGAAAACCTACTTATGTACACTAAGCTGTTTGTAGGATTTCTGAACAGAGCTCTTCGAACAGACTTGGTCAGTCCAAAAAATGCGCTCATGGTGTTCCGAGTAGCCAAGGTCTTTGCTCAGCCCAACCTAGCTGAAATGATTCTGAAAGGTAAATGGATATTTTGATATCTCACGCTGTCCTGTCTCATGCTGTTCTCAATAGCTACACCTTATCTCAGAAGAATTGAATAGATTTACTGTCCCATTTTACATGCCATTTAGCTATTCAAATATTTGCATGTCTTCACTTTTTTAGTTTAATATGTCTACAGTTCACTTGTGGTCACCATCACTTAAATTTCATTCAACAATTTTTCTTTGAAGAATGAAGAACACGGTATTGAGTGTTGACAGTAAAGTTGGCATTTCTTACAATGGCTTTACTTGGTTATTTAGCTCAGGATTAGAATTTCTTATACTTCTAAATGTGTCTATATTTAACGAAAGAACAGTCAGCTAGTCATGGATGCACTTCAGGATAACTAGCAAGTTCGGGAGAGTCAAGGTTTGACAAGTATCAAAGTCTTAAGTGTCATGATTCCCCAATGCCCTTGTCAGAAACCAATTACAGGCTTAAAATGCTATGTGGTCTGCATTTAAATGCACTTTGATTTAAAATACAAAATATTTTCCCCTCTGTGTGGAGAGGATTAAAATGGAAAAATGACCTATCTACCTAAAAGCAAGTTGCCAAACAGCCTTAAGATGCTTGGCAGCTATAATTTCCCTAGGCAAAAGCTAGAATAGTACATAACCATCTTCATTACTCTTTTCAAACTCTAGGAGAACAATTATTCCTGGAGCCAGAACTTGTTATGCCTCATCGTCAACACCGACTTTTTATGACCCCCACACTCTCTGGAAGCTTCTTCTCATCATGGCCTCCAACTATTACAGATGCCTCATTTAAAGTGAAGAGTCATGTTTACAGCCTGGAAGGACAGGACTTCCAGTATAAACAGATGTTTGGCACAGAAGTCAGGAATCTGGTAAGCAAATTCCTTGAAGTCTTTCTATTTTGACAGGTGTTTTCTCCTAATGCTGATCATCCATATGATAAGGTAGGAATAGAAAACTCCATTCTGCAGTACCATATAGTTAAAAGATTGCTGATGGTGACTTCTGGAATCTGAGAGGTCTTGATCCAGCACAGCTGTAAAAATCTATTTGCTCTTTGCCAAATAAGAAGTTAATTTAAGTGCTTACTACCTTAGAGTAATATATTGCTAGTACTTTATTTCAGATATGTTTACTGTGAACTTCTGATTCAGTGTATTGATCAGTATCCATCAGCCATTCAGATGAAACTAGCATTGGAAAAAAAGAAGCTAAAAAAATAAGCAGAGTTCTTGTTTCTTAAATACTTAAACAGCAATGGGAAGTGCAACAAACGGTCCAAGCACAATTCCATGTGAGCTTAAAGAGCAAGTTTGCTGGATTTGCGCTCTCTGCCAAGTGCGAAGGCAGCTTTATCCCCCTACTGATGCTTAGTTGTCCGTTATGCCTCATTAAATTACTTTTTGTTTGTTTTAGGTGTTAAAACTGGCTCAGTTAATTTGTCAGGCACAGCAGACAGCAAAATCCATATCAGACCATTCTGCAGAGACAAGTGCTAGCCACTCCTTCTTTCCATGGTTTAAATTTACACCATCTGAGATGAATGGTTCCTACACAGGCAATGACCTTGATGAAATTGGGCAAGACAGCATCAAAAAAACAGATGAATATTTAGAGAAAGCACTGGAATACTTATGCCAAATCTTTAAGGTATGTAACATCTTTCTAATAACTTCCAATGTGGCAGCATGAATAAGAATTACGATTCCTCAAATGTACTTCTATTTCTCTCTTGCACTTTGTGAGGTCACAAAGCCATCCAGTGATCCAACTAGAAAACTTTGTTTTAAACATTGCTTAGGCTTTACTTCACCCAAATACTTCAAAACCCATTTCAATATAAATGGAACTAGATGCTCTGAACTTCTAAATATTAAGCACACTTTATTAGACTCTACAGTAGTTTATACCAAAGGTGAGTCTTAAATTATGCCTACTTTCATGTTTATAGACAGGCGATGCATGGCTCAAACTCGAAGAAGTCCACTAGCTTCTAAACGTAAAGAACTACAAAAATACAACATACAGTTGTAGCTATAGATGAATGGATGAACTAGATGTTGCCTCTTTCTTCAGTTAAACTTAGAATAGATTGTTTGCCACGCTCACTCATACAGAACTGACTGAGGAGAAGACAGCTGTTTTACAGTTCTCCACGAGTAAGGAGATATCAAAAACACCTCTCTGGGATTTGATAAACACAAATGTGGAGATTTTTTCCTCTTTATTTCTAATGGAGGTGATGTTAAGGCTTTCTTGTGCTGGCTGTTAAAAGTTTCCACTGTTAAGGAGTTTGTGAAGGTACATGAAACAGAAGTAGATCAAACATATGCTTTAGAAGTGTGTTATTCTTGAGTAGCTGAATGAAGCCCAACTGACCCAGATGATGATGAAGTGTGGGACAGCTCAAGATGAAAATGGAAAAAAGCAGCTTCCAGACTGCATTGAAAGTGAGGATGGCCTCATTCTTACACCCCTTGGCAGGTACCAGGTAAGAGAAGAAAGTTTCCGTATTGCTACTCTAGATTGTTTTTGAGAAAATGTGTTACCTTCTACAGCAAGAGAAATGCATTTTTTCTGGGGCTAAGAGAGGTGCTAGTATAAAGGCATTTCAAGGGGGAGCTACAAGATACAGGGTTTATTTTCCTGTTCCTAGATGATAAACGGCTTACGTAGATTTGAGGTACAGTATCAAGGAGATACTGAGCTTCAGCCCATCCGGAGCTATGAAAATGCCACTCTTGTCCGCCTCTTATTCCGTTTATCCTCAGCGCTTAACGAAAGGGTAAGTACAGTACTGACTTTTCATATTTTTCATTGCAAATTCCTGTTCTTTATTGCACCTGCATGTATGACATTTGGTTTATTCTCGCACTCCATTATTGTGGGTGTATGATGGCATATCCTAACAACAGATAGGTGTATAAATATTTCCTAGTAGCATTAGGCCCGCTTCTCTACCTCTAATTCTGCTTTTTCCTACACAGAGTATTTTAAATGTATTCTTTATGCTTGATGAGCAAGGGGAATATTGTTCTGAATATTTCTAAAAAAGAAAAAGCAATCTTTTTCTTCCTATCAGTGTGATATAGGATGGAATTCCACACTTATAAAGAACTGCTTTAGTGTATTTGAAATACTTTTTTTTAAATCGCTTATAGTACTCCTATCCCCATCCTATACAAGAAAATTGTAAAAATAAGTTAGACTTACTTTATAATGTTAGTTGCAGTAGAATACTAATGTTTAAACTTTTTTTACCTCAGTTTGCTGATCAGATGGATGTGCTTTGCTCCAGGGAAGATTTTGTTGGCAGATTTTGTCGCTATCATCTTACCAACCCCCACATCATACAGAAAATTAGGTATAGTCCTGTGCTGAAGGACAGAACAAACCAGAACTGGGGACCAAGAATCAGTCTGAGATTTCTGGCTAGCTACAGGACTCTCATTTCCTTGCTAATGATGTACTTCATCGCATCCTGGTTTTACATTGGGCCAGTGGGTTGCACATTCATTATCCTGTTGGGCTATTTTCTTTATGCCATAATAATGACTTTCTTTTATGAAGGATGGAAACCACATGAACACTAATTTCCTTCTCTCAGCTTATACTTGTTCTAAGGATAACCATCTTGGGATATTCAAAGAGTAAAATGTTTGAATTATCAGATCTTCTTAAAAGTATTTTTTAATACTAAGGTCAGTTGAGTTTTTAAACAATTGTGGTTGTGTGGAATAATTAATGTAAATTTTATTTTTATAAAAGCTTTCCTATGCTATTGAGTGAAGGTGACTTCTTTTTTTTAGGGTGGGAAGAATGAGCCATCACACTGAGAACAAAGGTCCAGTTTCTTTTTCAATATGAATGCTAGATATTTTAAAGTCATTGTTATCTCATACGTCATCTATTAATGCAATCCCTGTTGTAGAGACATGGCCTAAACTCTGTTGGTCTGAAGGATAGCATTTATTTGGCTGCACTGCACAGAACTCCATGTATTTAGTAAGTTGCCCAGATGTGACTCACCTTATTCCATGCTATCTTACAGCATCTACAGGATTCCGGCCTTCAGCTTAACCTGATTCAGCTCCCTCAAAAGTACCATTCATTAAGGTTGTTCCTTAACCTAGGTTAGGGAGACATCATAACCACTACTTTGTTTCTTTACCAAAGTAACAAGAAGTATATATCTGCAAACATTTTTATTCAGTAATCCAGAAGTTACATGCTTGCCCAAACTGTCACTCAGGAACACTCCTAGAAAAGGGTGAGAATTTGAAAAAACAGAAGAGAAGGCACACCTACGTAATACAATCAGTTGTTTATCACCAAGTTCACTCTAGTTTGAGAAATCCTATCAAAGTTATAAATAGCTCAACTCCTTTCAGTCCCCCACTCTTCCTTTAAGCAATCCTGCTTTTAAAGAATGAGCCAGGTGACTTCAGAGGGTTAAAGAGAATTAAGGGAAAGTAATTTAAGAATAATTGAAAAAAGAAAATTAATGCCCTGTCACTACCTAACAGGAATCCATACAAAGAAACTATACTCATATAAAAATTGCCCTTGCTTATTTATTACCAGTCCTACTTCCTCAAAGATTCATGTTATCATTCAAGTGGAAGGGACCTAAAAAGATTGAGTCCAACTGTCTGACCACTTTAGGGCTAGCCAAAAGTTAAAGCATACTAATGAGAGCATTATCCAAATGCCTCTTGAATACTGACAGGCACAGGGCATCAACCACCTCATTAGGAAGCCTGTGCCAGTGTTTGACTACCCTCCTCACAGTAAGAAATTTGTCATTCCCATGTGTCCTGTCATTGGTTACCAGGTAGAAGAGACTGGCTCTGCTTGAGCAATGAGGTTGACTCTCAGACTCCTTTTCTTCAGACTAGACAACCCAAGTGTCCTCAGCCTCTCCTCACAGGGCATACTTTCCAGTCGTTTTTACCAGCTTCACTGCCCTCCTCTGGATGCTTTTTATATTGTGGGATTGAGAACTGCATATAATATATAAGGTAAGACCACACCAGCACTAAATATAGTGGGAGAATCAACTTTTTTGACAGCTGGTTCTGCTGCGTTTAACACACCCAAAAATGAGGTTTGCCCTCATGGCTGCCAGGGCATGCTGCTGCCTCAATATTGAGCCTGCTGTCAACACAGAAGACTCAAAGGACAGGAACTGCACTGCTTCCTATAGCCCTTCTCAAATAGAGGTGCTGTCTATATGAAACATTCTCAGAGAACTCGCAGGTGAGAAACAGAGAGGATGCGTGGTAATATCAGCCTCTTTTGGAGATATATCTTACCAACATGGAATTATATAAAATTCTTTTCACTTAGACTACCGCTATATAAATAAGTTATACTAGCACGTCAATTTTAGCTACAATTTCTCTCTAGTACATTTCATGCCTTTTATGATCAAATTTTGCCTGTAAAAAGGGTCCACAAACAGTAACACCATTTCCTTCGTATAAAATGAACTAGGTTAGAGCAGTTGTTGCACACATACAAGAGGTGTGCTTTAGTTAACAAATTTGAAAGAACAGGAACAGCCGACACCACGTTATCCTTGGTTCCAGGAAGAAAAAAATTGCATTAATTCAAAACAACAAAACTTTATGGGGTAAAAAGTTCTCACTGAAGCTGAAAGTCTAATCAGCCAGGTAGGACGCTACCACACGATCAAATGAGCTCAGCAGTAGGACAAGAACTCTAACTTACTACTTTTCTAATTGAAAAGGAAATGGTTTCAGGCAATCACAATAACATTTATTTAGCAATCAAATCGATAGCCACCCAGTGCCTGTTATAAAAAAGGCAATTTTGCCACCAATGAAAGAAACTAGCGAACAACTTTGTTGAGAAACAGAGAACTCGTGCTATTCAAAGAAGCCATCTTCAAAACGTTCTTGAATTCAACACTCTTATTCTTCATCTTGTTTCCTTACGACTGCTTTGACCTTTTACACTGTACTTTTACAACAAATGTTTCAGCTGCTATTACCACTTCATTTCAAGTAAAGTCTGATTATGACTTCATTTTGTATGCCATTTGTTCAAAAAATGAAAGGATCAGGCTTCTGTATTTTTGATTTCACAACATACTTGTCTATTTCTGAAAGGTATGAATCCCTGAATTGTTCATAACATGCATTTTCTGAATTGAATTTTGAAATCACTGTGCCCCTGACAGCTGATAAAGCACCCAAACATTAATGATAATTTATTCCCGATTTGGTGCACCTTTCCAAGGATTTGGGAATAACATTGCATTTATTTATTAAGATCTATGCCAGCTTATGACAGTTCGCCCATCAACAGAAAAGAAACCCATCTATGTTGATAACAAGCTATTAACCTGATGTGCTGCAGGAACATGACCAACTTCCAGTTTTCAATATTTATTTCCCAAGTGAAATGTTGCAGTACGGTAGGATGCCCACCCCACATCGACCTCTCAGTATAACAACTTATGTCTTGTTTGAAGGAAAACCACAATGACAGTTCTGAAAACTGCACTAAGGGAAGTATTGTAAACCTGAGGGACATTTATAGTATGTTTTGCATCCATTTCCAGGTATGTCTTAACCAAATTAAGAAACAAATGCTATAAATGTCTGTTTTAGACCATAGCAATAGCTTAAAAAAAGTCTCCATCGTCATTTCTTGGGTTATGACAATTATGTATTACAATAACCAGACAAAGCTCTTGTGACATGAACATCTCTCCACAAGAACTGGATTGATGCCACTGGTTCTTTTGCTGCAAAAAGGCAGTCACGTAACAGTACCTGTTAAAAAGCTATATCTTTTGTTTGTAGACACCATTACTAATCTCTTGACCAGGTCTTCCAATTCACTATGAGGACAGTAGAGATAGTGCTGCATGGAATGAAGAGCCATTTATGATTTCTTCTCCTGACCTTCAAAGTGTATGAGTTTTCACTTACCATAGAACAAAGTAACCATCATCCAATGGATGCAACAGAACTGGTATCTGAGGATCAACATGGGAAGAGCCATATAATGTTAGCATCCAACACAGGAATAATAATAAATTTATTACAATAGAAACAAACAGGTAATGCATTAGTTCATGTACAAAATACTGATAGCATTCTGCTGCCTCAGTCAGTGCTTACTAAGTACCCACATTTAAAAAACATCCCAGAAGTGATGACATCACACAGATTTACAAAGGTCATTGCAATTTCATGACACTACTATAAGAGAGTCCAGCTACTCTTTAAGGTTTGCTGCACAGTACAGGGAGGTGGAGCAGGATGTAATGGGAAAATCTGAAATTTGAAATTTTTCTGCACTAGGAAGTTAAGAGTGAACAAATTACAAGAACGGGGAAAAAAACCAATCACACTATGCATGAATTTATAGTTACTCATGGCAAGTGTTTTCATTAGAAGTGCCCAACCATATAGCAGCTGGTGACCAGCTTGAGTGCCCATCATTGCTCAAGGCACAAAATATTAGTTGTCAGTTCAGCTCCTGTTTCTTCCTTCACTCTCAAAAAAAAAATACCATGTATTATGGAAGCATTTCCACTAAACTGCATCAACTCCCCCAGGTAAGCCAGATGCCTTAGAGATTGATTCTATTCCATCAGTAAAAGACAACATGTAGCTACAAGCCTGCTGGACTGATTTCTGGTACTAGAGCTTTAAACTGTTGTTTCCCCACCACCACCACCTTTACACACATATACTTACAGGGGAAGTCAGTGTGCACACTAATATCTCCTCTTTCTGATCACCTCATTTTTGGAGCAAGAGAAACGTGGTCCATGCTAACCAAAAACCATTTATACAAAGTAGCATTTAAAATAAGCTATAAAATATTTTTTCTTCTATTTTGTCTCCCCTCTCCCCCAATATAATTACCCAGATTTATCTCACATATTTGAGGGATGTCCTTAAAAGGCTATAATTTATCCCATCCCTGGGCAAAGCTAATAGGCAAAAGATTCCTTCCAAAACTAGGAAGTTTGCAAGCACGTTCTAGCTGCAGCTTATTTATTTCTGGGGTGGCATCAGGTCACAAAACATACAACGTGAAAGGAATACTGGCACTCTGCAAACTGAAGCAAATTAGAGCATTCTCTCCCTGCTTTCTCTTTTATCAATCAGACTCCCTGATGGAAGTCCACAAATAATTTCTTCTCTAAGAAGACAATAAGAACTCCTCCTAATACAGTCTCAAGAACCATATATACACATTTTGTATATTTGAAAATGCTGGCAAAAGTCCACAGAGGCAGAAGATAAAAAGCATGAAAGCTAAATCTAACACCAGGTTCTCTACTGAACCCGACACCTAGAAACAAAACAACATAAGGCTTCTTTCTTCTGAAGTAACCTCCCCAAAATGCCTGTGGTTTTCCAATGGCACGTGGAAAAGGCCAGCTTTCAAGACCTTATTTCTTGAATCATGATTTAGAAAGTGAGATGTTATGCAGCAGAGAGGCAGGCTTGGCGAATACTTTGTGCCCAGGTGTTTAAGAGTGCCGTGACTGAATGCTTGTCTGGAAGTTGCAATAGTTTTGAAGTCATGTACCGATACACTGACTGCAAGAAGGGATTGGCTGCTGGAAAAGAAGATAATGGATAGAGTTATAAATATACACACACACACACACAGTCCTCACATTTCCCCAACACTACTACATACACATGCCCCCAAAATGTCATGCTAGCATCCTCATACCATACTGTCTAGGGTTTTTTATCCACAGAGGGCTCTGATCAGGATAGTCTGCTGGAACGCTGAGCTGTAGTGGCGGGACGTTTGGAAGATTCTTGTCATCTAGAATGTAAGCACACTTCCCATCAGAATAAAGCATGTTTTTCTGTATGTACATTTTTTTCATACATCATTCAACATGGTTTCTAGCCTCTGAGCCCCAAGAAGGAACCAAGGAGTACTTTTCCATTTCTGTTGTACAGCAATCTCATCGTTCACTTTAACAACACAATTTCTTGGAAGGAAAGCCTGGCAAAACACCGCTCCATCTCTTAAGCATTTCTGCACGCTGCCAGTCATTTCATTAGCAGACCTTCACTAAATTAGACACCTCATTTTTGAGAATTAGGTGCCTTCTGTACTAACATTAAGATGAGAACAGTTCAGATTTCTCAAACAATGGGAGGAAAAAAACTGTTTTGCTTTTGGATTCCAATGGGGAAAACAAGTTCATAGACAGTAACACTTTCTTCTTACTCAGCTGAGATAGAAACAACAAAGTTGTGATCTGAGTTCCTTTTTCAAACATACATCATTGTCAGTCATCATTAGTACAAATTGAGATAGACCCTTCCAAAGATTAACTCACCATTTCTCCATCCGACTTGTTGGAGATAGAACAATTCTCACATATCAGCATAAATCAAGTCAAGAATCAAGACTGTTGCTAGCAATAAGTAATTTTCTAGACACTACATGAGTTTACTGATTTCAACCCTCATTACGAGGAAAGGATTGTTTAGCATAAATGAAATTTCCAGGCATTCCCTGAAGCAGAATTGTATAGAATGTCATGATTAAGCTGTTCTATAACACTGATAAGTACAGACTTCACACAGAAGTCACAGGTTGGCAAAATTCAAGACTAAGCAAAAAAAAACTTCTTCAGATTTCTAGAATCAAGATCAACAGTTCTTTCTGAATTCAGCCCTTTGTGTCTTCTCACTTACCTATCTTGCATATAAGATGAACGGTGCCATTATTACTGCAATGGGAGGGGTCCAGGTTCACCAGGAATTTAGGATTTAACCTTGCAACTTCCCCTTGTAAGACATTCGGTATGGTCTGTCTTTCATCCTCTTCATATTTCCGCTTTCGAGGGGAGACAACTGGGGCCCTATGTAAAACACGGTACACAAAAGACCTAGGTGAAAACGTTATACCAACACCACATTTGTCAGATATTTTACAGGTGTAAAAAGGAAAAAGGTACAACTCACACCTTGCCATAAACCCATCCATTCTTTCAACAGTTTGAACAAATATTTTTTTTCCTTAAAAAACAAACATTTAATAAAAACATCTGGTTAGTGATACATACGTGATCGGCGGGCCATGAATTGCAGTCATAGCCGGCATAAACGTACGGTAAAGGGAATGGTTGAAGACTGGTGAACGGATGTTGGCCAAGACCGCATCCAAAAGTGGCTGACACAAGTACTGCTGTTTGGTGGGGGGCACTGGGGGAGGAGGTGGAGTAGGCTAAAACACAAAAGGACCACATTTTCTCTTAATAGTCACCAAAGATAAAAACATCTCTACAACTTTACAGCAGTAAACTTCCAATGCATAAAACACAAACAATTCTCAAAACTGCATGCGGTAACATTAAAAAGTCTGCATTTTCCACTTTCAGAAGTCTGTCCTGAAATCAGCTGCAAAAATTCATAGAAAGAATTATTCAAGTGTTTGCACAGAACACAAGAATTTGAAAGCTCACCTACAAGGTGATTTATGTGAAGCTTGCCCATTTTTGCCCCCATTTTCTTATTCTGTTCAACTCTACTTGAAGTTGTAATGGCATAAGCAACATAAAAATTAATCACTTATCTTTTGCTAAAGCAAAGCATTACGTACCACAGCCATATCATTCTTCAGCTTTTCCAGAGCAATTTCGCACTTCTGCAGTGTCTTCAGAGGGCATCTGCAGAAGAGGAGAAAGTCCATCATCACAAAACAGTCAATTCAACTTACGTGTTTCTGGGGGCCTGAGCCCCCCAAACAACTTTAATGCCAACATGGCTGGATACTGAACAATACATTCCTGGAAGAGTTAGGGAACTGATGTCCAGACAAAATGAAAAAAGTTACCGTTTTGAAGGGTCAGTCAGGATATCTAAGAGACTCTTCATTTTACTCAGGTCCTTCTTCCTATCTGAAATAATATCAGAGACTCAAACATTGACTACAAGAACAGCTTTCACACTTGCAGACAGAAATACAGGATGCTGCTAGAAGTGAAAACATTAGCCATCACTGAAGAAAGCAGTGAGGATCAATGATCTTTCATCTCACCATAAGTATACCCATTGCATAAGCTCTAACAGAATGTGTCCCAAAAACATCAGAAGTGAAGGAAAACTGGTGGGAATTTAAGGATGAGGATTTTACCCACTCTTCACAGTAAAATCTTTACAGTCCTGGGGAAGAAAGAGTAACTGTCACTGTCATTTTCAATCCCTGGAATAGAAACCATCACAAAAAGGCAATGCACTGCTCTTCCATCAGAAGAGAGAGTTGACAGAGAAACACATGACTAAATACAAGGAACCTCACCTTCATTTTTATCTATTTTATTGATCATCCTACGGAGTGGCTCAATGTATTTTGATAACTGTTTGAGTTTCTCCAGATACTGTTGCTCCTCTGACTGGCTAGAACTGGCTGGACTCATGACAGAGTTTGGATTTCCTGCCAAGAAGTAAAGACTGCATGTCACATGGATGATAAAAGATAGTGCAGAACAGCATTCTCACATTTCAGACTCTAGATTTGAGATGCAGAAACTCAAAGCATAGCTCAGGTCAAATACATAAATCCACAACTGGATGCGCGTCAAAGTTTAAGTGCTTGTCCAGCCCTCTCATCTTTTTGGAGAAATTATGTCAGACAGCAGATGTTACAGACAGAACAGCAACTCCCATTTATTACTTTTTTTTTTTTCCTGAAAAGGTCCACATTTTCATATACCTATTTCCTAGGTCCTCATTTTGCCTCACTCTGGTGCATTAAACACTACATCAACACCGAATTTGCTGCAGCATTCCTTAAGCCCATGCTTTCTCATCTGCAGAGCATACAACACTGGTATGAGAAGGAGACAGTATGTTACTTCAGTTCACAGTATCAGGAAGTGTTTATTACAACCAGGGCAGAGAAGTGCACAAGTGTCACAGTACACCTAGGAAGGTGTTTTAGAGGAAAGCAGTCATTAAGTGGTTATGTCCTTTACAACTTCACACCATTGCTAAGGGCTCCTTTTTGCATGGAACCAAGGCATCACTACGATTCTAAAAACTTGCTCAATTAAAGAAAGTACCATACTTTCTTTCTAAACAATGGGGAAGTTGGAAAAACCCACTATATAGGTTCAGTGATGAGAAAATGGGTTTCAATTGATTTCGATATTCATGTTGTGTAACATCATACATACAACATGCTCACTACTTGCGATGCTGTAGCTGTTTATCAAAGCTCTTTAAAGCTTTGGTCATGCCAAATAGTAACTGTAATAGTTCCTAAAAACCTGTTATCAAAATATACCCCAATTCATGGTCTGCATTATAGACCTCAGGTCATTTACCTGGAGTGTTTAAAGGACCTGGGGATGGGACGCTAAAGTTCTGAGGTGTTCGTGCAGCTGCTGGGCTCTGGGATGGTTGTGGAGATGGACTGGGAAGAAAGCTGCTGGGTGATGGAGCTGGACCAGAGCTGAAAAATAAGAATAAATTTTAAAAATGAAAAAAAAAATAAAATAAAATCTGCAAGAGTCTAACAAGGAAGCATGATCAGCCTGCAAACAGATATGCTTTTAGTAAGCACTGCTATGACACGTTGAATGCTTCTGAAAACTTCACCTCTTCACCTTTATGGCTTTGACAAAGGTCTTCAAAAGTTACAGTCTAGCTCACCTCACATTTGAGTTTGGCTGAGACGTCGGTTGGCCTGGTTGAGGAGATGGCTGTGGCTGTGGTGGTGGAGGCATTGATTGGGGTGTCTGAGCTTGTTGGACAGGAGATGGGGATGACATCATGGTAATATTGTTCTGGCTCACCTGAAACAAGGAAAAAGAATAAGATCAACAACAACAAAAGGGAGTTGATGAAGGGAACCTAAATTAAAGGTTTTATCTATGGAGAGAAGCATATCTTCAGCCCTACAAAAAATGAAAGTGTTAGTTTCCTGTTCTCCACAATGAAACAGTCTCACCTGTATCTCTCGAGGATATTATGGCACTACTTCATATCGACTTCACTAGAAATAAACATTAAAACTGCATGCAATGGGATAACTGTTTCTCGTTTCCCAAACCAACATGTTGCAGTTAAAGCGTCAGAAGTGCCATCTGAAAAACTTGTGCTTTATTAGAAATAGGGTAAAGAAGAGCAGGGAAAAAAGACAGTTCTAACTTGAGAATTAACAGCCATTAAAAAAAACTTTTTGTTTTGGTATTTTCATTACAGCCTTCAAAGGTCTGTCAAACTTGTCTGTAGCTTCTCAAGTGGTTTTCTTCAAGAGGAAAGAAGAACAATTAAGTAAACCAAACCACCACCATGTTGTTTAAATATACAGCTTGCAAATCTGGGTGGAATGTCTGGATGGAAAAGTGTGAAGCAGCTTTCTGACCTTTGGAGAATGATAAGGTATGCCTAAAGAACAAAAAGACAAATAAGGAATTTTCAGAACAGCACCAAACTCCAGGCAACAATTAAGTTTATTCTGCACACTATAAAGTGCAAGAGCCAGATGACGCTCAGATTACACCAACCACTCACATATGTTCATTTCATGGTCGTTTTTACCCTTCATCAACTAAAAAGAAACAAAAAACATCCTATACCAGCCAGAAACATGGTATAGTGATGCAGATATTACGTAAGCATAAAGCACATAAAGAATTCTTATGTTTTTATGTATGTAGCCTTAGGTCATCAGTTACATTAGCCTATAAGGCCACGTATTGTGACTCAGTAACTGACGCATCCATTCTGTAAGTCCTCAATTGGCACCTTTATGAATCAACAACTCTTTCTATCAGTATAAACTGTTTTTAAGCAGAGGTCCCCTACCAGCCCTAAACACTTCATGGGCACTGTAAGTTTGTTGCTGTCCTCCAGTCATTACCTATTCACCTAAATCATCCAACTGTTTCCAGAGGACACTGAATGTGACATGATATGCTTTGCATGGAATATCACACTACAGCTATGTAAGAAAAACATAAATAAACAACGGGCCCAAGCAATCCTCAGCTAGGTGCAAATGTAAAACTACTAAACTTGAAGATATAAACTTGAAGATACTAGTTAACTACAGCACAGTTCAAAATCAAATACAGCCTGCAATATATGTTTTGTTCTGTTTTTTTTTTTTCCAAAAAACTTCATTAGCTCCGTTACCTTCCCAACCTCCTCTACAAAAATAACATCCAGAACAAGATTCATTAACAACCTGTGTTTCCTCAGCAGTTGGAAAAATATTTCTGAGACTGAAAAGCACGATCTGCTTCCTACAGAAACCAACTACCTCAGCACCATGAAGAAGCTAGGATGAACACTCCAAAGAGTACTCCCTGCATTTTTTTTTTTTTTTTTTACAATTCTATTTAATGTTCTTCTAAATAGCAAGTGATTTAGAACTTACCCACAGAGATGCTGTACCCATTTTCATCACGTCAAACTAAGATCACTTTTGAGTGGTTTAGCACTTCTTGAAAACCATGCACCTTTAAAGTGTCTCAAGGTGGTTACATAAAATCACTTCTGAAAACTTAAATCCTTGTGTTTTAGGAAGGAAGGAAGGAACAAAAAAGATTGCATTAAGGTTTTTGCCCCGACTGAAGCCTCTGTATCTACTTCAACACCAAGGTCCCTTCACATTAGTTTACAAATGTTGCAGAAAAGCAAAGAAAAGAACATACAGCACCCGATGCATACATAAGCATAAAATACATTAGAGCTGTCATCTTTTTAACAGCATTACCTCTTCTCATTAAGTACATGCAGAGGCAAACAACTTTCCTTCTTGCAACAGGTTTGCTCTCTGCTGCTTTCATTTCAGAACTCTAAAGGCTAACATCTAATATCACATAAAACTGTGATACTTTCAAAAACTTGTACTCAGAAGTAAGTATGCAGTTCCAAACTTACTGCCTGATTTTTCTTCGAAAGCAGTTAATTTGCTACACAATCATTTCAGATGTCTTTGTATGGTTTAGATCTAAAGATACCTTCAGCTTTAGACTTCCACATTGTTTCCGGGATACGCATTGAGAATATAACAATTTAATGAAATTTCAACTTCTAGGGAATGCTCTTTACAACCGACTCCCACTAACAAGGAGGGAGAATGAGAGTGAGGGAAGTTTAGCCTCAATAAATTCATTTAGGTCCTCATTTAACTCCAAAGTTAAACCATGGTTACTGGACCATTTGTATACCCTCCATCTTCAACATATAGAAGGTAATGCAACTTGGTATTTTTTCAATGAAGGATGGGGTTTTATGCATCTAAACGCACATTCATGGACAGCTACCACAGCCCACTGAACATGAAGCAACCCTGCAGTGACCTGATCACAACACCAAAACCTATCCTTGAAGTTCTGCCCAAAACTTATTTAGGCTTGCGTGACAAAGTTTTGCGCTCAATAATATTCACTAAATCAAAGCTATTCTTAGTGTTTAGAGTAACATGCTGGAAGATAAACTTAGCTATAAGGCCTACCTCCACTTAACTGAGTATCAGGCAAGGAACAGCACTCAGTAGACAGCGCTAGGAAGTTTTTCAGAGACTCTCAGTAGGAAGCCAGTACAATATGCAGAAACCAAAAGCAAGGAAAAGGAGACTGCAACAAGGAAGTAATGGGTAATACTGAGGAAGAGCAGAAACACTTTTAATCTAAAGTAAAAATCTAGAAAGCATTTTAAACTACTGTACTTACAGTTTCAATGTTAAGCCGGTAAGCACAGCCTTGCCTACTCTGTAGCAAACTGGGTTTAAAGTTCACCATTATGTTGCTTTGCTTAACAAAGCAAAACCTCTGCAGAGCTCCAAAAGAATTCAGATACTGGTTTCTATATTCCCAGTCAGGACAACATCCCTTGCTTTATTTTAATATTTAAATCAGCTTGACTTTTTCCCTAGATTTTCAGTTTGCTGAAGATTTCTGCACCAACCATAAATTGGAAGTCCATACTAATGCAGACTTCAATAGATTTGTAGGTAGAACTTGGAGGTTTTGACACTAGAAATACAACAGAGAGATTGGGATTAATACATCAGTCATCTAATTGCTAAAACAAAAGCTATTAGATTAACCTTTCAAAATTCCTATCAGTAGGTTTCTTGGACCAATACAAATATTGTGTAGGAAACTTTCCTTAGCTGTTCAAAAAGTACTGAACTTTTTTTTTTTTCCTTAGTGTTCAAGGACTAATAACGAATGTAGTTCATGTATGGTAACTATTCAGGCAAAAGCAAACTTCAGCTAAGAAAAAAAAAAATAATTTTCTGCCAATTTAAAAGACCAGGAGATTATGGAATACAATGACATATCGGTAAGTACATTCTTTTCTTGAAAAAAAAAATCTAATAGCAAAAGAAATCAAGAACCAACTGAACAAAAAGAAACCACTGCAGAATTAACTGAGCCACATGTTAAAAGAACAGACAAGAAGTGTGTCATACGGGATAAAAACAAATAGCCCAACAATATGGATATAACATCTGGTTCTTCTGGTGAAAGAGATTCTTCAGTGTAATACCAAGAGTCTCATCTAAAGTGAAAGGACATTCAGAACCACCTATCATGAAGTCTAAAGACTTTTTAATACTGTAGTCAGAGATGACAGAGTCTTAGATGAATAATAACCAGATGTAAGCTACAACCATTTGTCTCCTATTGTGAACAGCTTCAAGAGCTCTGATGACAAGGTAATTAAACATATCCAACAGATAATATTATTTAAGCATTTACAAAACTAAAGAGGCACAAATAACATTTCTAAATTCTGATTCACTTGGAACCTGACAAAATGTTTTGGCACGGAGCACTAGAGATTCACACAGATCCAGAGCTATCAATTGCATGGCACGTCAGACAGTCTTTAGAACAATGCTTCCCACTAACATAAAACGATGACTTACTCGCTTATCCTACCACATGTTTAGGAGCCATTTTCATAAATAAGTTTTTCTTCTTCTGCCTTCTTTAGTTGGTTTTCTACAACATTTTCTCAGTCCTTGGCATGCTCCTTATTCACTGATTCTCCTGGTGTCAGAAATCAAAGCTCCTCAACAACCACAGACATGACAGCACTAAAAGGTCAGCCTACAGCACTGAACGCTTTAACTAGAGCCCTTCTGTTATGCCTCAAATATAAGCCAATCTAATACTTAAATATCCATCAGAAGGCCTCACTGTCAGTCCAAATAAGACTATGAATACTTCATACTGGAGGTGATTGTCTCAGTGTACATAAACTGCAACAGCAAACAAAGCTCAAAGTAAATTCTCCTTTGATTCAACAGCTATGTCTGGGTTTTATTTCAGTTAACATAGTTACCTGGATAGAAATGAGTGACCATCTGAAACCAGAAATGATGGACGTGCTTGCTTAGGTCTGCAGAATCTTTCTGATCACATTATCTACATTAGCAAACACCTGACAAGAAAAGGCTGTGCCTACTAAACTTGATGCAACAGAAATAAGCAAAAATGCAAAAGTAAAGAAACCTATGAGCAAAAGGCAGCAGTGTTAAGTAGTAAAACTGGTAAGAACTCAGTTCTATTTCAGTCCAGTTCTCCCCACTCCTGCTCTCCTCTTGCTGTCCCTCAAATGAAAGATTTTGGTTGTTGAACATGGCTGTGAGGTCTTCAGAAGATCAGGACCTACACCATGCAGATGCAGTACACTGACCTCAAGCAACTTCCAGCAACACCTGGCTAGGTGCTGACAGCCTTCCTACACAGGTTCTTCTTTAATACAGGTACCAGTGGAGCCCTTTTGGTAGTTCCTCCTTCACAACTGCGAAGGAAGAGAATAGTTCCATTTTTCTTGGTCCCTGATTACATGCCAAGATGCTACTCAAACTGAAACAAGCCAAGTTTACTATTAACGAAAGAAGCACCTGTAAAGAGCACGAGTACATGGTAAGTAAGGTCCAAGACAGAACCCAATCACTACACTGCAGTACTGACTTGCAACACTTCTGGAGACTCTCCAAAATGCACATTCATTGTGGAATTTCAACAAAGACTAAACAGAAACCTGGAAGCTCTAATCTGTGACTTGAATCAGTTATAAACATTTAAACGTTCTAAATGCTAAAATAAAGATCTACGCCACTTTAGCAATGCTTTATTTGATAACCCATGCTATCAGAAAACGTATTGTTTAAACCAAAAAAGAATCCAGGAAAAACCTGAAGAGCCCAACACCCTAACACCAGCAAGTTAGTTGTTCCATGAAAAAGTGAACTTCCCCTTGCTTGAAAGCAAGTGCTACACAATCACGTATCGAATGCTTTGTGCAATACCTGACACAATGTGCTTTGACTCAGTAAATACCTGTGGCATTTGCTGTCCGCCCAAAGGAATGGAGCTTGGCGGTGTAGCAGACACTGCGGTGGTAGGCGGGAACCGTGGTCTTATTTGCATCCCACCTCGGGCCATAGGTGCGGTGATCATCTTTGAGGACAGAGGGACAACAGACAAAAGTAATCGCAAAACAAGAAATGCAGTGCACTGGCAGGATGAGAAGCACATGCAACCTCCAGGAATTAGGGGGAGGGGGAGCATGAAGGGAAGGTTAGTGAGCTTTTCTCTAAAGGTTAACCTAACATGCTAGCTTATAAATCAAACTCCTTTTTACACCTTTTCTATCCATTTTTAGAAAACATCTAATGAATTCTAGATATCTCAGTAGTGCTGATAGGTAGATTTGTAGGTCGAGGGCTGACAAAGCTATCATTTGCAGGAAGGGTTTTTCCTAATTTTGACTGACATGTTGAATTTCTAGAATTCTTAGAGTTAAGTTCTCCAAGACAGCTGTCAAGACTCCTCCATCTAAGAAGCTTCTTCGTCTCTATAATGCCATAGGTTTCTGATGCACCTTCCCACACCGTTGGACTCACAGGATTTCGGAGTATTTGCGTGTGCCACCTTCCATTCTAAAAGACTCTGGCAGACAGTTCAGCAGCAACTGCTACCAGCAATGCTCCAGTGAGCTGTCCAACAGCGAGCAAAATTTCAGATTAACCTATGACACTATAACACCAGGACAACAAAAAGGACTTATTTTTGAAAAAGCTATTTCCTTCCTTTTGCACCCCACAGAATAAGTCAATTATTTCCTTGTAATTTCTGTAACTTTGACAAACACCCACTCCTCTATTGCTAAGCTACACTAAGACTTTTTGTTATGAGCCCATAACATGCTTTGAGCTCATTCTTGCATTATTTGATTCTTCAGCTGTATAGACTGAGCACACCCTAAAAGCACAATCATTTAGAACAAATACTGCAGGTTAGCATTAGAATGGATTTTTATTCTAAAATAGTATTAGGATGTTGCTCTGCAGTGTCCAGAAGTGCCTTTCAGACCCATCAGCCTGAATGAGCCACACAGTTTTAATCACATACATCTATAATATCTATGAATTTTAAGTAATGGTAGGCTTTAATGTTCCACCACAGGTGCTGTCAATTAGAGTAATAAAAATTTATGGGAAATACAGCATATTTTTGAGGTAGCACTCAGCTAACTTTGATAATTCACTTATCAGCAAAAGAGCTTCTGTTTGATATTTTAAAGATCTACAGTAAAGTTCTCTGGACCGCTTTATTATTTTTTTTTCCCCAGCGTATACATCGCCAAGGAACCTACACAGGCTCTAACTAACCTAAGAGTTAAAAGAAGTCTCCTTTCAGTAAATGATTTGGGGCATTCTTGCTTAGTGTTCTGTGCAAATGGACTGAAGCAGCCAGCAACATGTCTCTAGAGAGTCAGAGAATGCATGTGCTCACAATTGTTAAAAATAAATTAAATACAACATAGCAAGACTGAAAACAGAAAGCAATAACTGATAAAGAAAATAAGTGTCAAATTCAGCACAACTGTTAGTTCACAACATCAGAGCAATGCAGTCACTTTCCATCCAGGCAAAGAGGGATGGTCAGAGACAGGATTTCAAAAGGAAAACAAATGAGAGCGCTTCAGACATCACACACACATGCACATGTACACACACAGCATGCAACAGCCACCACAAGCAAACACAACAACCCAGCACTGGCACAAAGCACAGGTGGATGCTACGAAGTGCAGTGAAGAGCTACTTTAACAACATGAGAGCTGGTGAAGCAACACAACCCTAACAAAAAAAAAGGAAATCGCCGGCAAAAAAATAAAAATAAAAATAAATCCTTCCAGGCACAATCACCCCATCTCAGACCCTCGTGAATGCACATGGATCTCTGGAGCGTGTGAAATCCCAGGGATGTTACGGTGACTCACAAGTCCCATCTTGGTCCCATTTTTCATGCCACACCACCAAAGTGTGCAGATTTAGATCACTTCCTCCAAGGTCATGAAAATTTGAAGTATATTAACTGTCTGGCAAACCTGGACACCAGCGGGACAAATTCCGATTCAAAGGCTTTCAGCTGTTGTATCATAGCCGGATGAACGTGTGCACATGCACATAATTCTGAGTTTTATTCACATATTTTTGAAATGTGTGCTTTGGAAAGGAAGTGTATACATAAAACGACACCAATTCCACTCTCTTGATGAAAGTAATTTATTTTTCCCTTCTTCCAGCCTATTTACATTTATGAAACCAGTCACCCTTCAACAAAGCAGCAGGGAAGGCGGATTTTAAAGACTGCATCTGTTTTATGCAAAGCAATGCATCTACAAAGGAGTTCATCAGATAGTCTAAAAATGGAAGACAGCTAGAAGTGTTCAGGTACTTTTGAGAAACATTTAAACTGAAGGCAAATGCTTCTCCACAACTGAAATTGAGAAATCGATTTACAGAATTGAGAAATTTACTCAAAAAAAAAGCAATCAGAAGAATGGAGTATCTCTCCACTGTAAGATAAAAACCTCATTATCCGATTAAAAAATGAAGTGCAATGTAAATATTAGAATCCTGAACCTGTAATTTTCTTGCATCTAAAATCCAAGGATTCAGAATTCCTTCAATATGCAGCTTCTGGTAGGAATATACACATACCACGACACTACCACTCCACTAAAGGCAGGCCAGCTCTGCTTTTCAAAGAGCAACAGCCAATTTGCATTCTGAGCACCTGAACGAATTGCAGAACAGTAATTTAAACATTATTAATACTTAACTCCAGTTGATTACAGAGTTTCTCCTGGTGCTCCAAGCACTTCTGTAGCACTCTGTGGTCACTAGGACACTATTTTGCTTATTTATCAGTTTCACCTGTGAGTTACATAGTTGTAAGGACTAGACATCCAAGCAGGATAACATTCACCTGTGTCTTTATGCCTTCAGAGAACTTCAAAACTTACATGTATCCATCTTTGAATTTAGGATTGCTTTTACTTTTATGTAGGAATGCTGAACAGAAAGTTTATGAAAAAGGAAAAACACAGGCACATCAACCCAAATTCCCAGACTGAAAGCCCCTAGAGACCAAGCTTAAGTTTAACAAGCAAGTATTAGGACAGGGTTTGTTTATAACAAAAGCTTCCCAAAACCAAATAAGGAAATCAAGACAGATTTATTAAAATAAAGTCTAGTGCTAGTGGAAAATGGACTAAATGCAAAGAGAAATCTACTCTCAAACTTCTTATAAATCAAAGAAAATGTAACCATGTTCTCAACGCCAAAGCTGCATTGTAATATTGTACACAACCATGAACTTAAAGCTAAACATTATATACAGAAAATTGTTATACAAGTATAAGAAACCAGTTTAATCATTGGACTTCACAGCATCAAGTGAATTTTAGTAGATTTACACTGTAACAGCACAAATGTAAATGTAAGTCTGTGCAGTTTTCTAAACTCCATGTACAATAGATAATGAGCAATCCCTGCTCATTATAAATAAAGTTGCAATGCAAAAAACAGCTGTCAACCATCTTATTACCCAAAACTTTTCAAATGCACTGTGCTGTTAAGCCAGTGGCGTATAAATTCCCTAAATGGGACAAGAATTAAGGTGACTATGTAAACAAAATCCATCTGTTTAGAGGTTGGAAAGAGCACCATTAAGTTAGTAAAAAGAAAAAAGAAGTCAAAGTCTCCTTTTAGGCAGCCTAAGTCCCTGTAGCTCTCACCTGGAAATTATTTAAGAAACAAAGAAAAGCTTTAATTTGCATTTCAAATGTAGAAGAATTCTACATTACTGCCAGCGATGCACCAACTGTACTTACCACTCCTCAGCTTTTACATCCTGTGTTACATTGTCTCAAGCAAAAGGACCAGAAACAGAACTTAGCCACCACCAAGTATGTAGGCCACATGAGAGTTAAGATGGTACAAGACACTACTCCTGATAGCGGTCTGGGAAATGAATGTTGAAGAACCAATTGTTATCCCTTTGTCCATGTAAAAACTTCTAATGGTCTTAGTGAATCTAAAGCATTTCTTGTGTGATGAAGGGGAAATGGTGTAATACCTGAAATGGCAGAGATCTTTCTGTATTGCCAGACATTAATCCTGGTCAACCTCTTTTTATCTATCTGCCTCAGTCTCTCCATATACAAAGTGGTGATAATTGTACTTACCCATGTCTGTAAAATGTCTCAGCATGAAAGACTACAGAGGCAAACCATGAAAAACTATTTCATATTCTTGTGGAAAATGGGATGAGAGGTTCAGCTCAAGACATCCCCAGTTTTTCTCCCCCGTGTCTCCTTCACACCAGACACACATCAAGGAACAATCACTAGGGCTACAAGTGTATTGCAAGTTAAGAACAGTGTATTAGACAATAAGCTTTCAACCAGCCTTTTTTTTTTTTCCCAAACGTAACTCTGCACTTGTGACACGTGCCATTTTTTCTTGACAATTCACATCCAGAACAAGAGCATTCTAAATCTACAGCTCATTTCACTCAGAAAATGAATGAAAGATGAAAGGAACGAAAGGGGAGTGCTGAGAGATTTCACTATCTATATTGTTTTTTATGCTTGGTACATGGAGATGGAAGGTAGATCACATGTGAGTTAAGATAGCAGGCAAAGGTTCACAGCATGGAAATCAGTTGACAACAAAGCAGTCACCTAGGAAAGTGTAACAAAAAGAGAGGCGATACACTCCAGGAACCAACAGTCAAACTTGCAGTGTGACCACAGAAGGCCCTCTTACTGTTGTGCGTTTGTGTATCACTTCAGGCAACAATCTTACCTACTCAGGACAGATAGCATGCACAAAGAGGTTGTCCATGAAATCCTGCCTCTGAGTCCAGGCAAAGGGGAAGCAGAATAAAAGCCCATATCCCCTCTGTATAGGGATGACTGATCAGACCTCAACAGAAAGCCACCAGAGACCCATTTCCATGCTCGTCTTTAGCATGCACTTGCTACAGGCCTGTACCTAAGGACACTGCCTCCAGGGCTCTTACCTGCCCTGAAGCTCCCATCTGAGCAGCTTGAGCCTGAGCTGCTTGTACTGCTGCTGCTGCCTGCTGCTGCTGCTGCTGGACCAGCTGAGCTCTTACCTTGAGTATAAAAAGAACAAAGTAAACACGTGTACCTGATCAGCGTGTAACACTTCTCTTTCAATTGCTTTGACTATACTCATAAAAAGGGGCGTTTTGGAGACAAGACTATAAGATCAGCTTCACATATCCACCTCTAGAAGCGTTTCATGAACTTTCCTTAGAAAAGCAAGTTCCCATGCTTCTTAACATTTGGAACAGCCTTCTCAGACTGTGCACCCAAGATGTGATGACTTCCTGCAACTTCTCTGTACTGTAAGGTCCTCTTACAATACTAAATATTTCAGCTTTAAGGTAAACACAGTTAACTACATGTGATGTTTTCTCTCAAGCATAACATTTTAAATTTTAAACATATACTAATGATGAGCATTTCAAATGTCTATACATTCATTAGGACAAGTCAGAGGGATGTACATGACATCTAACTACTAGCTTAATTGGCAGGAGCACATAGTGGATACTCCATCTATTCTGTGGAGGGTCAAGAATTTCTCAGTAGTGGCTGACACTCCACTACTCCCCCAGCAATGCTCAGAGAAAAGCAGGCTTCAGAATGACATCCGAGCTTTTTGCTCAACAGCACACAGCACTCATGACTAATGCGGCAGTTTGAAAAGCTGCAACATTAACAGGATGACTCAGCTTCTAAAATGAAGCAGTAACACGTTCACAGTAAAACCATCATCTTATCCACATTCTCTTCAAGTCAGGAAGTACTAGTATCTTAAATTTTGTCCAAAACCTCTAAACATGGCAGCAGAAGCAAAGCCAGTGTGCTAAAGAGCCAACACTGGCTCCAACCACATGCACTAGGTACCTCAAAGCAACAAGCAAACGTTCAAGAACAACAAATCAAGGCAGTGATTTTTTTAGATTCATAAATGGTTTTCACACATTTATAGAATCCCGGTTCTTCGCTGATACTAAACCGTTCTCATCTGACAGGTCCAGATATAAACCTTTAAAACCACCATACTCAAACAACCTAACTATAGATCTCTTAATAAACTATGCATTTTTCTTACTTTGTTATTAGCAAAAGTCAAGGAAACTTTTTATTTCTTTAGAGGATCATAATGAACCAACAATGAAATGGTCACCAGCCCTTACCTGCATTGCTTTTAATTGCTGTGGTGTGAGAGTAACAGGCATAACCTGACCAGGAATTTGTCCCGAGATTGCCTGTGCCTGAGATACCATGGGCTGGGGCTGAGGCTGGGATTGTGGTGGAAGCTGAGACTGTTGTGCCTGAGCAACCTGTTGCTGCTGTTGCTGCTGCTGCTGCTGTTGTTGCTGCTGCTGCTGCATCTGTTGAATCTGCTGTTGCATTACTTGTTGAGGTGGCTGCTGCGGTAGCTGCTGCTGTGGGATTTGTTGCTGTTGTTGCTGCTGCTGCTGTTGTGCCTGCATAGCCTGTGCTGCCTGCAGCTGCTGCATTTGGGCAATTCGCTGTAGTTGCTGTTGCTGCTGTTGCTGTTGCATCTGAAAAGCAGGAAAAGCCAGGATGCTAAAGCTTCCAGCAATGCAATGGCAGCCTTATTTTTATAGCGTAGATCAAAAGCAAACTGAATCCTGATATAACAGGCTGAATTTTCAAGCCTGTATAGAAAGCCCAGACCTCTTATCAATTCACTCTCCAGATATCTCAACTCCACATAGTGCGCGTCCTGTGGTTTCACTATTCCAAGCTTTTCTCACTATACTAAAATAGTTTTCAAAGGCAAAGATGAAGTCCATCACTTTTTCTTTTACAAAGGGGCTCAGAATCACTTCTTAAATGTAATCAGCCTGCATCAGCACTGCCATTTACCAGAAATGCACAAGAGCATGACAGCTGAAGTTTCCTCTTCTGCTCTTATGCCTAAGGATGATGCATGTAAGTGCTCAGTACACATTTTTTAAACGTACCAATCTGTAATTCACACAATGACAAAATAACCACTGTTTCTAGAATAATACAGTGCTTTTAGTTCTTTACCACACCCCCGTTCTTGTCAGGATGAAACAATGTCCTGATGTTTATAAAGAGAAAAAGGTTTTTGGTTCGCTATTGCTATGGCAGAAGAAAGCAACCAAAAACCTGCACTGTTAAACCTTCCTTCTGGGTTGTAATGTAATGTTGCCAGTCTAAACTGAAGTTCTATCCCAAAGTGGAAGTGTATTAATAATGGGAAGAGCTGATACTCAGTACTTCCATGCAAGCCAAATCTCACTTGACAAGTAACTGATCACAGATCACCTCAATTGCCATTGTAATTCTTGTTTGTCATCACCTGCTGTTGGTTTTGCTGCTGCTGCATCTGCAGTTTCAGCATGTGCTGCTGCTGCTGCTGGACGGCTTGCAACTGCTGCTGTTGCTGCTGTTGCTGTTGGGCTGCTGCAGCTGCTGCTGCCTGCTGCTGCTGGACCTGAAATTGTTGTTGCATGGCTGACTGCTGGGCCTGGAACTGCTGCTGCTGTAAAGCCACCTGTTGCTGCTGGAATTGCTGCTGCTGCTGCTGTTGCTGCTGAGCTATCTGCTGAAGCTGAAGTTGGGCTAAAAAGAAGGGAAGCTACGCTTAAAACGTGAAAGCCAAACAGTACAAGAGACAGTTACACAGTATTACTCCACAATAATTGAAGATAATCACTAAAGTATAAAATACCCATCACTAACAGCATATACTTTTGCATCCTCAAAGGGAGCAGGTACATTAACAGCAGAATTGATGACACTGCCTACTATCTCTACAGCCCCCTGCCTGTATTTAGTCAGCAACCAAACTAAAAATGTAAAAATGTGCAGAAATTGTATGGCTCCGTGGCCACCTGGAAGACCACAACAGGATCACACCTTAGTCTCCACAGAATTCTCTAAGAAATAGAAGCTATTGAAGAAAACATTGCTAGTTGGTCGAGGGAAGTGATTGTCCCACTCTACTCTGCGCTGGTGCGGCCTCACCTCGAGTACTGTGTGCAGTTCTGGGCACCACAGTACAAAAAGGACATTAAACTGATGGAGAGTGTCCAGAGGAGGGGGACGAAGATGGTGAAGGGCCTAGAGGGGAAGACATATGAGGAGCGACTGAGGTCACTTGGCCTGTTCAGCCTGGAGAAGAGGAGGCTGAAGGGGTACCTCATCGCAGTCTACAACTTCCTCGCGAGGGGGAGTGGAGAGGCAGATGACCTATTCTCCGTTATCACCAGTGACAGGACCCGCGGGAACGGTATTAAGCTGAGGCAGGGGAAGTTTAGGCTAGACATCAGGAAGAGGTTCTTCACCGAAAGGGTGGTTGCACACTGGAACAGGCTCCCCAGTGAAGTAGTCACTGCACCAAGCCTGTCTGAATTTAAGAAGAGATTGGACTGTGCACTTAGTCACATGGTCTAAACTTTTGGGCAGACCTGTGCGGTGCCAGGAGTTGGACTTGATGATCCTTATGGGTCCCTTCCAACTCGGGATATTCTATGGTTCTATGAAAACATATGCAGAGAGGCCACCAGCAGGAAGCATAACAGCCATAGAAAGTATACATGGGTTTCACAGAACAAAGTTCTGAAGTTGACATCTTGGAGGATGGGAGAAGCATTTGCTCGTAGAAGAGAGGCTGTTCCTCTCTATGCTAAGGAAGACATTTATCCCAGTAAGTAGCAGTGTCTGAAATCAACTTTTCCAACAGTTCCCTCAGCTGATTTAGCCAGCAGTATGAAATTCTTTCAGTACCCTCTCCTTGTGGAAAAGAGCTATTTACTGAAAGACTGATCCAACTGCTTCAGTGATTGAAACAAACCAAACACTTACTCTGCTGAGTAGCTGTAGAGACACCAGGCATACCGTGAGGGGCCATTCCCGAGGTCCCAGGAGGCTGCTGCTGCCCTGGGAGACTCATCTGTTGTCCCATTGGGCCAAGGCCACCCATCCCAGCCATCGGTGCTCCTTGAGCTCGGGAAGCCATGCCCATTCCAGGTGCCCCTGCTGGGGGACCCCCAGTCAGATTCTGGAGGGCATTCATGGGATCTACAAAGGAAACAGTAAACATTATGTAGCCAGCCATCCAATTGCCTCCCCAAAATCTTCTGCTTTCCAGAATCCACTCTCTGATCTGCTGGCTTCAGACCACAACTAGATTCAAACCCTTAGAACCTAACGCTCACTGCTCTACCTGCAAGACCACAAGAAGCTTCTGGCAGGTCTCTGCCTCTCTGTAAACAGAGTGAAGATTATTTAAAGTGCTTCAGATTTGTAAAGTTGCAAATAGATTCTCAATATATCAGACAAAAGGAACTCATTAGCCACCTCTGAATTTATATGCAAGTCAAAACAGGCTGCCAACAAAACTCCATGCAGCTATACCACTTGTAACCTCGAAAAAAGCACACGAAGAACAGAGTTCCCACTGTGGATTCTATTGGCCTCTTCCTCCTGAGGAGGAGCAGTGCTCAAACCAGAGGAAGTCCTTTGCAATGCAGTTTCCCACCATAACATCATGTTTTTATACAGAGGATAAATTCAGTGCTTTTAAAGAGAATTTTCACAATCTCAATCCCGGGCATATAGAAAAGTGAAGTCAAAGAAGGAATGGCAATTCAGAAGGACAAAACTGAACATACGGTACAGAATGCAACACCTCCTCTTCCTTAAGAATACTTACACTGTTTTTAACTGTCTAGGTGGGATGTTAATCAATCCCAATGATGTACTCATTTTCATCATCATCACTAGGAACATCGTACTAATTTCCTAGTGTAACTGCTTTAAGAATTAGCACAGAGGCAGAAGACATGATCAGATCTAACTAATTAAATGGCAGAGTGGTGCGCACATCCCACAGACAAAATGATTGCCTCTAATGCAACACAGTGAGGAACCCAGAGTTGATGACAGGGAGAAACCTGGATGCCCAGCAGGAGGTTATTTTCAATCGCTCTTGTTCTTCCAAGAATCTCAGTGTTGTGGGCTAACGGGAGTACAAACAGGCAAACAAACAAGTCTCCTGGGCTGCATCCAAAGCACCATCTAGGCCTGTCACCCCTCATCACTGAACAACTCACAAGACTACTGTGCTGCCTTTCCTTTCCTCCACCAATAAGTAATATTGCAGCTAGGAAATCCACAGCCTTCTTAGTACACCACAGCCCTGGTTTTTGAGCTGTTCTAGTCAGAAAGGAAGGAAATAAATAAATAATAAAAAGACCTCTTACCACTGACTGAGGCTTGAGATTTCTTATTGTCTGCAAAAGAACACCACATTAATTACCTTTGTTAATCTCATCACACGGATTTGACATTTCAAATACACTCTCCAAGAAATACAGCCACACAGTAATTTTAAAAAAAATAAAAATCACTGTCTACTGTAGTTAGATCTCCAAACAATTTATCCAGACCCATAATCCCAGACAGCTGTATCATAGCTGTTACAACCGGAGTGGAAAAAGGTATTTTTATCTTTGTAATCAGATAAAACACTTTAAATAACCCAATTTTGTACTCAGAACACTACAAAAACAGTGAAAATAAGGCACAAATACAGGAAAAAATTGGAAGGTGCAGAATTAGTAACATTAAATAATTTCTCACTCAAAGACTCTTCAATTGTAGATGGATGTTGTAAAAGAAACAATATTTAGAAGTTAAGCATGTATATTACTGGGCAAAGTTTTGGAGCAACTTGTGAGGAGTCACATGCAGAACCACACATAGAAGCCAGAAGATTTACTTTTATTCCCCCCCAATGAGCAGTCACTGGGATAAAAATTACTTACGGATATCTCGAAAATGGATAATAAGTCTGGCCACAAGAGAAAGATACTCCTCCTAAAGGTAAAAAACAGTGTTTCAGCACAGGAAATAAAAACAGAGCAACCATGACTTTCTGGTCCTTCAGTATTCTTCCTCTATGTACCAGATTTTACTTTGGTCCTTGTAAGTGAACTAAAAGCTCACAGGCCTTGTAGTCTGTTCATGAACTAAGTGGGAATGCTTTTTACCAGAAGGTCAGTGTGGTTGATGGTCCAAGAAGCCAAAAGCCCACAAAATTCACTGGAAAGAACCTCTGTGACAGTCATACTAACAGTAACATAGTGTGTACACCTGATTATATATCAATATATCCATTTTCCATTTCTCATCCATTCTAGTTCTTTCCTTAAGGATCAGAATTTCTTATTGGGTACATTGACTCACTTCAGCCCTTTAACTAGGTCATATTCATACTACAAGAACTTTTTTATGCTAAGTTATTATTATTAAACATATTAACTTAATTGTTTTTAAGACTTACACCTGGTAGAAGTGCCAGAAGTGAAAGGACAAACAGTCTTTGCAGCAATTAATTAATGTGCATCATAACGCACGAGAGAATCTGCCACAGTGCTGAGATAGTCTCCCTGCTCCTATAAGTACCCACTCACCAGTGAGAATGCCCTCAGCAGGCATAAATAAGCTTTATAAAACTTTCACCAAGTTCCATCTCAAACGTGTCTTGTCTGTAGACAGCAATAGCATCCAATTTCTTATAACACAAGCCCAGGAAAGAAGCTTATACATTTGAGTAGTGTCTAGAATTGTACACAATAACCAGATTTTCACAGAGACCACAGAAATTTCCTGTGTCTTACTCCTAACACAGCCTTTTTATTGATATCTCAGTCTCTCCTGATCACTAAACTGGTTAGATGGACTACATCTACACTGTAGATAAAGCGAACTCTATGCAATTCACTACATACAAGTCTTAGATAAGACTTAATGAAGCACATCCCACATATGCATTAAATGCTGCAGTATCAGCAAAGCTCTCTCGGCCTGAAGTCCAGTCTGCTGCACGTATTGGACACAGAACACTTCATTTCCCCTCAGGGTAAAAGGAGCACACACAAATCCAAAATCTTGCATAACTAGGTACTCTAAGCAGAGACTGACAGCTAACCACACACATTGGGTGTGCTATTTCTGTGGATGGTTTACAAGTTTCTGACATCCCAATAACTTCAGGAAACAAACAGATACTTTACCCTTGTTTTGGCCTTCATAAACACGTGGCTCTCCATCTCTTTGCTGGACTTATTATGGGCAACACCAGCCTTCCTCATAGCTTCATCACTGAAAAAGAAAAAAAACAATGCTGCGCATTAACTGAGGACATCAGAAAATACTTTCTGTAGTTAGAAATGTTTGTGTAACAGCTTTTTACCCCTCTCTTATTGATAAATCCATTTATAGATTAAAAAACAAAAAACACATTACTTAGAATTGCTGCTCTTTAAAGTTTCTTCAAATAACTGAGGAAAAAAGTCAATTTTTGTTGCCTTTTAGAAATTAGTTCTTTGCAGATATTCAAGAATAATGGCTAAGCAAGCCATTACTTTGCTGCTTGAAGTGTTAGTCTGACAAAATACTAGGACCTGTTGATTTGAGGAACGCTAAACGACTGGATTAATGTAATCCATGTTCAATGAACTACAGGCTCAAGCCTGCATAGTGCCAAGCATATCCAAAAGAATCCTCTAAACATAAGGTGGAATAATAAAAATAGCTTGGTAAAACAAACGCCTTTAGGCAATGAGCAGTAGATAAGAAGAAGGCCCTGCTGATGGACAGTTGATAACAAAAACCTTTTTTTACCCCCTTATTGTTCTTTTCTATTTACTAACGAGAACTACAGGGCCATCACACCTCTAGTAAACTGGAACTAGATCTAACCTCTGGATGAGAAATTGAAAGCATGAGATGAAAAGGAAATAAACCCCACATGCAAAAACACTCTGCTAAAGAAATTGGTAGGGAAGAAGGGGCTTTCACAGACTCAGAACGGTTTGGGTTGGAAGGGACCTTAAAGACCATCTAGTATCAAACCCCTGCCATGGGCAGGACACCTCCCACCGCACCCGAAGTCCCAAAGCCCCGTCCAGCCTGGCCTTGGGCACTTCAGGGATGGGGCAGCCACAGCTTCTCTGGGCAGCCTGTGGCAGTGCTTCACTGCCCTCAGAGTAAAGAATTTCTTCCTTATATCTAACCTAAACCTCCCCTTTTTTAGTTTAAAGCTGTTACTCCTGTCCTATCAGCACACCCCCTGACACGGAGTCCCTCCCCAGCTTTTCTGCAGTCCCCCTTAGGTACTGTAAAGACGCAGTGGGGTCTGCTTTTGGTGCAGCCCAGGGTACGAGTGGCTTTCTGGGCTGCAAGTGCCTATTGCTGGCTCATGTTGAGCTTCTCATCAACTAACGCCCCCAGGTCCTTCTCCTCAGGGCAGCTCTCATTCCGTTCTCCACTCAGCCTGGATTTGTGCTTGGGATTGCCCCAGCCCAGGTGCAGGACCTTGCACTTGGCCTTGTTGAACTCCATGAGGCTCAGGCCCAGCTCTCCAGCCTGCCCTGGTCCCTCTGGATGGCATCCCTTCCCTCCAGCGTGTATCCTCAGCACATCGAAAACCAAGCAATTCCACTGTCACATAAGCACTGAGACAAAAACATCTTAAATCAAGGACTCAGACAGGAGAGCAGCCCTATTCAAATCTGCTGCGCATTCTCTTCTTGGAAACGTTTCACTTCACTGCAAAACCTGTTCTGTTTTACAACAGCCTAGCAGCTGCTGCCTGCATTCCACAAGCAAGTTACCAGGAAATACTTTCACCTTTTAATTACCATCTCAGCAACCCATTTCTCAGTACCTGCTGTTGAATGAAAAACTACCCTACCGTAAATGCATCTTAGGGTTGGGATCCCTGGAAGCTTCATGCAGCCTGACGGGGGAACTGCTGCTTTCTGCCCCCTTGAGTTCTGACCACCTCCCTTACGAGCACGAGTGGTGCTTGTGTGAGCAGTGAGCTAGTCCAGCATCCTGAAATAACTCAGTATCCCCCTCAAGACAGGCAAGAAGTGCAGATGCAGCAGACTTAGGCGAAGGAGCTGAAGCTGTCCCAGCTCGCACCCTTACCTTGCAAAGCTGTAGCCTAGTAGCATATAGCTCACCTGGCGTAACTTGCAAAGAAACAGGGAGCGCAGCACAGCCACCTGCATGTCTCCCTCGTGGTAACCTGCTCATGTGGCCTAACAGACACTAAAAATGCTGATTACACAGGAAGGTTATTTAAAATGAAGCAGAATCTGAACATAACAAATAAATATTCTTTCATATGCAAGCAAGCCTTAAAGCGAGCTCCTCATGAAAGAGCTGTGCTGCAGAGGAAGAAATGCATCCAGTTCTTCACCTCCCTCTTTCCAATACTTTCTCTTTCAGAAAAGCTGCCTCTAAACCCACGCTACTCTCTGAATCTTCCTTACCGCCTTAGTCCCACAGTACAATGATAATGCCTCTCATTTCAAGGCCACCAAGAACTGAGCAGGCAGAAAGACAAGCTGATGCAGATGCAAACAAAGGACATAACATGCAGCTAATACTAGAGTGGCTGATACAGAGACTGTGATCAATGTCGTAACAGGAACTTTGAAAAAAAGCCACAGCAAATTATTTATTCTATGTCGCTACCATTTTCTTTTGATGCTGCCTAGCACTCCATGCCGTATCTCTTAGTATTCCACAAGTTCAGCTGTGTGTAGTTTCTTCTTCCTCATCTGTTTCTTTGTCCCCATATTTATCTTCAACCGGCACAAAAATACTTAAGGTAAAAGGCTGGGAAAGTCACTAGAAAGAAGACAGCTTTACACTGAGTCAAGTGTACCAAACAACGCATCGCATCCTTCCAGAAATGAAAGTCAACAGAACTTTGAAAACCAGATGTACCAGCCAATTCAGCCTTCATCTGCCTCACAAGCACTTACTAAACACGTAAGATGTGTACTAAAGCTCTGCCTCTTTCTATTCGTGCACAACACTCAAAACTGATGCCATGAAGCATCCAGCACCACTACCAGCTTCAGGAATCCCCCCTCCCTTTCCAAGAAGTTTGTTTCCAGCCCTACAACTGCAACCTCTCACTCAGGCCAACTGGTCTAGCAAAAAAATCTTGCAAAACACGTTCTCCTTCACCACTCTACCAGCTCTCCTCTCCTTCACACCACGACTGCACCAGGACTTCCAATGAAACAAAAGGGCAATGAGTTCTAGGACCAGCCCCACATTACCACCACCAGATGCTGGCTCATAAAAAAGACCGGCCACTCAAAACAAATCTTTCTTGCTTAAAACAACAACAGGAAGAGAAATAAAAGCATGCTGGTAAGCCGTTAACCACAGCCATCCACATCACAAGCTTCAAAAACCTCCAGATAAACACCACCAAATGCATTAAACGTTAATTACTTGATCTTGGGCACACAACAGTGCCCCACACAACGTTCCTGTTAGTTCCAGGTTGGACATAGCACGATTAATGACAACCCTCGCTGCAAGAAAGCCCACGCGACAACAGTGGCCAGCAGAAAACCCAAACCAGGAGACCCCAGATATCTCGGAACAGCCTCAGCCCCACACAACACCGCCTTCAGCCACAGAGAAAGCAAAGGACAATCCAGCCCCTGTAAGGCCTTCTCTTAGCATTATCTTTCTTTCCAGCTCTGCAGTGAGGAAAATCTCCGTCCTGCCACACAGAACCACCCCCTCAGAGCTTCAAAGGCATAGAAAACCCTCCCGCAGGAGTGATTCCTTCAGAAGCCTCCCCGCCAGGTTACGCCAGTGCAACTGTTTGTGTGGCTGTGCAATCAGCAGTGCTGAAGAACTACCCAGCTTAAGAATAAACACTTTTCCTGAGTTATTTTTAACTTCAACAAATTTCTCCTTCAGGTTCATTGCATGGCAACCCAAACACTTGCACTACAGAGGCAGAAGCTTCTTGGTTCACAGCTGTGTCAAAATGGGCATTTATAAAACAAACTCCTCCCTTTCTGTAGTACTAGGACAGGAGGAACATCCGTCTTTTTGGCCTTTCCCCCCCCCCCCCCAGAATCTCATCAGACAGCCCAGACTGGAATATAAAACTAAGGCTGCTTTATGAACTGATTTTGTTTGCATTGCTGCTCTCTATGAAATATGTCACAATCTCCCCCCACACACACACACACACTCGAGGAACTCGAGCTGATCCACTCGCCTCCTGCCTGCTCGTTCTGACGCCCACCTCTGCCTCCTTTCCTGTGCTCTCCACCTCCCCATCCTTACTTATGCTCACGCATGCTCTTCTCATCTAGCTGAATCGTTAGCTAAAACCTGCTTGATCTGAATTGTGAATATATACATCGAAACCAGGCAGAAAGCTGAACACCACTTTTATGGACCATCACGCAGCTGAAGTTACCCCCCTGTTCTACACGATTCCCTTTTACCCCAGGCTAGAAGCAGCTCGGCGCAGGAACTGTGCGCAACTAGGCACTGAGGTTACCACCACGCAACCCACCTCAGGCTTGTCCTTCAGGCAACACCACCGTTTAAAAGCATATTAAGGAAAGGCATTTAGAGAGAGACTCCCAAGGCACCAGTACGTGCCTGTTCGCTGTAAGGGCCGGAATAAAAGGGTGCCTTGAAAGTGCAAATTTTCATACTCCTGCATCATTGCTCTCTTGGAACAACGTGGGAGGAACCAAAGCTGCTCCCTGGCCTCAGTCATCTGAGCTCTGGCAGTCCTGGGTCTCGCAACCACGTGAGTCCTGCTGGGGCCTGCAGTTAGGCAAGGACCCAGTGCTGAGCGGAGCTTCCGAGGCCCTCAAGTGCAGCAGTCTCTGAAGTGGTGATCCAACTATACACAGACACGTTCACTAAGATACCTACTGCACACGGTATCCATGAAATGTTTATCCAGATAATATCACTATGTAAAAAAAAAAATCTTGAAATTCAGGGACCTATCTATTATAAACTCTACTTCTGGCTAGCCTTCCTTTATTCCAAGCGCCAACATGAAACCAAGTCATCTGCTAATATCTAGTACACACTAATACACTTAAAAAAAAAAATAATCCACTGCAGTCATTGCACACTCATCCCAGTACCAAGTATGCTTGCTCTTTGAATAAGACAGTGAATGGAAACATCTGTAAGATACCACAAAGCAGGATGGAGTGCAAGTAAGAAACATCGCCCACAGAAAACAATCCTGGGGAAGGAGGGAGGAAAGACTGTCAATACGTTGATAACAAAAAGCGCACAGATAAAAAATACAGCTGTGCACATATGCAAGACTAAACAGAAGAAATTTTAATTCTTTCTTGCAAGAATTAGAAGTGTGAGATAGTTGACATCTCTTTATATGCCATCAACCTTTAAAAAAAATTACTACTGACCTGTTCAGTATTTATCTCTTACTTATACGCTTCCCCCGAAACATTTGTCATTGTTGTTTGCTGCTCACAGAAAGACAGCGACTGCTTGCAGAGCAAATGCACAAACAACAAAAGGTTACTGCACTGAGCTCTGTTTCAGCTGACTCAGATTTATTTCCTTGGAGTTACACAGCATCAGAGGGTAGTTTTGGGGGCTTTGCTTTGATGAAGAAATAGAAAAGGAGAGGAAAATGCAACAGATTAATCCGACAAGAGATGCCGCAGAGAGTTTAGACAGCAAAACATCAGCTCTGACACCAAAGCAGCTTGCACAGCTTTGACAAACACTCACGATCCTATTTCTTTCGTGAATACCCTAACATTTTAATTCTGAAACATCACCACGAGGGAAGCCCACAGCTAGGCACTAAAACCACATGCAATCAGCACATTCTTCATGTATTGCAAAGACACGGGTTGTTTTAAATGCTGATTCTCATAAGCAACAAAGCATGATCAAGCCTTTCAAGCACCCAGAAATAAAGATTTTAACATTGCTTCAGAACCACGGAGCAGTGCTTCCAGCCCTACAGTAAGCACCCTCTGTAGGGTGAAAGAGCCTCCCTGTCACAGAGAAAGCACGGAGAGCTGCAAAGTGACTCGAGTAAAGCGATCGTTTCACAGAGGATGACCGAGAAAGCAACAGGCTGAACTTTATTGCTTTTAAACAACCTTTACGCTATCACGTAGATACCGACTACGATAGTTGTTCTAGACCTACAAAAGCACGGTGACTAACGAATTCAGTCACTGACACTTCCATTTCGCTACAGAAGCCAGACGTAAGGTTATAACGGGGGGTTCACAGAACCGAACGCGGCAGCCCTGCGGGCGCTGCAGGATAAAAAGCTCAGGAGCAGCGGCTGTGGGGCAGGCCGGGGAGCCGGCACCGGGGGCGGAGGGAACCGGGGGGGGCCGGGCCGGGGAAGCCGCGGCCGCAGGACGGGGGAGCTCCGGGAGCGGCGGCCCCGCGGCCTACCGGCGGCCGGCCCGCACTCACATCTGGCTGACGAGCTTCTGGCGGAAGTTGGTGCTGCGCCAGTCGGTCTCGGGCCCGGTCACGTCCATCCCCGCCGCCGCCGCCACCGCTCCCCCTCAGCCGCCGCCGCTCCGCCACACGCCAGGCCCGGAAGCAGCTCTCCCCCCGCTTCCGGCGCGCTAAGGGCTGTAGGGAAATGAAGTCCCGGCGCGAGTCTCGCGAGAACGGCCGCCGCACGGCCCGGCGCGGGGCACGCCGGGAGTCGTAGTCCCGCCGCACGCCCCCTCTCCGCGGGAACGGCCCCGGCAGCCCCGGCTGCGGCTCCCCCCGCCCGGCCCGGCCCCAGCCGCCGCCGCCGCCCCTCCCTCGGCGGGCGGGCGGGGCCGCGCCGGGTTCCGGCGCACGGAGGCGGAAGCCGCTGGCGGAGGCCGCCGCTGTCCCCCGGTAGGTGGCTGGGGGCGGACGGGGAACACGGGGGCGGCGGCACCGGGGGGGGGGCCCGGCCCGGGGCGGGGGCTGAGGGGGGTGCGGACGGCCCCGGGCCTCGGCACGGCCCCGCCAGCTGCGGGGCGCCCCCGGGGAGGCCGCGGTCGGAGCCGAGCTGCCGGTGCCCGGGGGAGGCCCCACCGAGGTCAGCGGGGGCGGCCCCACCGAGGCCCCCTCCCCCGGGGGTTGGGGCGAGCCCGGGGCCGGCGGGGGCCGAGCTGCCGGCAGGGGACGGGAGGGCAGCGCAGAGGTGCGCCTGAGCCCTCCTTCAGCCCCCCCCCAGCGCACGGCTGACCGAGAGCCAAACCCCTTCTCTTGGTGGTGTGAGACTCCAGGGAGCTTCCCCTCTCGGTAAAAGCGCCTGCTCTGTTTTCCCGATATGACAACGTTTGAGTTACACGGGGAGGAAAACCCCAGGTCCCCGCAGGAACAACTAACGCGGTGAATAGTGCAAATTAATTCCTCCTTGCATTAATTTCCTGTGGAAAGCCGAGCATGGAACATGGTGCAAGAGCCCTCTGCTCGCACTCCCCCCAGTCCCTTAGTTGTTGCAGTTGGCACAGAATTACTTTGTTCCCCCCCCCCCCCCCCCTTCTCCATGTATTTTTGACAATTAAAAATTCATGATGTGGTTGAAGTAGCTCAGCAAAGCAGCCCTGCCAACTAGCCAGGTCTCAAGATTCACAGGACATGGAGCATTGGGTAATTTATAGGCTGGCGGTTCTGGCATCGTTATTACTTGCCTGATCCTATGGAAGCTTTATTTAAAAAAAAAAAGCATCATTCTTCAAATCATGGAAAAGTTGGGGGGGGGGGGTTGGAGCTTTTTCTGAGAGTTCTTGGGAAAATTAAAACAATTTGGTCAAAAGAGCATATCCCTTACAGACCTGCCAGATCTCTCTGGACATAGAACTAAACATTGAGGACTGCACTTCCTGCCCAGTCTGGAGAAAGCTGGAGCCTTAATGGGAGGCCACTTCTTTTAAGGTTGGACAGGTACGTGATGCGTGAGCATAGCTGGTTAACTCCTTCCTTCAAACGCAAGCAGCAGCTCCATCCAAACCAGAACATTACTATTGAAAGATAAAGATGAGTGTATCCAGCAAATCTTGTTCTGAGATTAGTAACAAGAAAAAAATGGCAAGAGATCACCAAACTCTTAGAGATGACAAAGCCATAGGAGAAAACATTTTAATGTTCCTTACAATTTCTCCTTGGTAGCATTTGGGCCATAGGTCACCTCTGCAAAATACATCACTTATCAGTTCCATGAATTTGGGTAAGTTGCAAGAAAGAAAGAAGTTTGCAATTCATGGATAAAGCAAAATATTCAAGTTAGAAAGCTCATGCTCTTTAGGTTACGCTGGGGGGGCACCTCTTTTCACATATTTATATATAAATATACATTTTATGGAAGTTTTGCTATATCCATTTTAAATGAGATGTTTTGTTTTCAGTGTGTCTTAGAAACACCTTGTAATAAGCTTGAAAAAACAAACAGATGTTTGCTTCTGAAAGGAATGAATACCAAAATTCACGAGACGACGTGGTTTGCAGAAGCCGTTTCCCAAGCCACGCCTTTAGGTTTCCTCCCACACCTCAAGTGTACTACCAAGGCTAGAAACTGAAAATGACTCAAAGTCAGCTCAGAGGAATGTGCTTGCACATTTCCACTGGTGCTTAAAAGAGAGATGGTGTGTACAGACCTAGCAAAAGCATACCTGTGATCGCTGCGTGTTCAGAACTGATGCTGAGGTGTTTTATGGTACCAGATGTCTTTGCTTCTTTCTTTCTGTGGGGACCTCAGTCAAAAGCAAATGTTCGGGTGATTTCCCCAACTTGTAGAAGGTTCCTTAAGTGGAAAGGTATTTCAGGAAGAATTCTTTTTGCACAGTTTTGCATGCAGAGGGATAGTTCTAAAAGAAGTATTGCTAAGCAAAGCTGCTGTTTTTCTTTCAGCCCTCCCCTCTTCCAGTTGTTTTGAAAAAGCATGAAATTGGCTTGTCTTTTCTACACAATGGTACACTCAATTGTCTTTGTAGTGAACAAACTTACAAGTGCCCATTACAAATTATTATCTAGTTGATGAATTATTCCAGTATTTGCACTCCAGTTAAATCGAACAATAGTTTTGCTTTTCAATTTACATTGTTTGTGGTATTACATTTGTCATCTGAACTATTTTGGCAGGCACCCAGCTGCCTCCCCTCTCTGCATACTCCCTGACTAGTTGATTTATTTGTCTATGTGCCCTCTGCCCTGTTAAAGTTCTGGTACCTCGCCAGGTTCTGCCTATTTACAGTTGCAATCCCTGATAGTCAGCATAACTAGTATTTTGCTCTAGTCTTGTATCTTGCTTTCTTGTCAGACCGTCAGCTGAAGCCTGGCTTAGATCCTAATTCTTCCTACTCCCTTGGGAGAGATGAAGGTGTGGGAAGCCTTAGGGAATGGATTTTACATTTCCTTTAACGAACTCAGGCTTCAATGGGTATGATCCATTGGAATCACAATCAACGTGCCATACCGGTTGCTCTGCATTAGAAAAAACTCTGAGGCTGGCTTGCAAGAATGAGTACAGAGCTGCAAATGGGGGGAGGTGGGAGGAACTCAGCAAGAATGGACTGAGAGGAACCATGGATTTCAACAGCAAAAGCAAAGTCATGCACCTGTGTCAGACTAACTTTACTTATCAGTATAGGCTGGAGACAAATCTAGCTAGAAGTCAGCTTTGCAAGAAAAGAAGCTGGAGATCCTGAAGGGCAGCAAGCTGAATGATTCAGCAGTGCCTCTTTCCTGCGAAGGGAGCCAGCGTCACATTGGCCTGTTAGCGAGAGCACAGCAGTAGGTTGTGGAAAATGATTATTTTCCCCTTTGCTCAGTGCTTGTGAGCTGACATCTGGAATACAATACCCAGCTTTGAGCTCCATAGCAAACAAAAAGCCTGTGAGTTCAGCGGAGGACCACCTTACAGGGCAGGAGCAGGTCCAAGGAGATACAAGCACATGCAAGGCAAGACTCAAAATCATCAAATGGTTTGGGTTTGTTCAATACAGAGAATAGCAGGCTAAGGAGAGAGTCAGTTGCTGTTTTTCAAGGTAATGGGTTGTTACAGAAAAAGACAGAGCCAGACTCCTATTTGTAGTGAACAGGTGAGGATGAGAGGCGAGTGTCCAATTGCAGGAATAGAAATTTGCACGGAATAAAGAAAAAACAAGTCTGATGGTCAAGCACTCGGTTTTCCAAATACCACCGAGGATGGCTATTCCACAGTTGACTAGACAAGGCTCTCAGCATCCTGACCTGATTTTGAAGTTTTCCCTGCTTCAAGCAGGAGATGGGACTAGAGACCTCCAGCCTGAATTATTCCACAATTCTAAGAAAGCATCAGACCCCCCACCAGGCTTGAACCAACTGTCCGTATGGCAGTAAACTAAACAGGATTAGGATATCCAACACCAGCAAGTTCTGTTTTATTTTGGGCACAGCTGATGCACAGGAAAATATCACAATCTGCATAAGACACCTCCTCGTATAGAGATGTAACTTGACAGCCAGAAGCTCTTCAAGACAAAAATGTCTGAGTTTCCATAGAAACTCGCTTGGATACTCCCCCCATACCCAGCCATTTCTCTGCAGTAGAGCCTCAGGGCTGTCAGCACAACTGTACAAAACCAACAACAACAAAACCACCACCCACAGCACACGCTAGTAAGCATCACCGTCTGACTTGGATGCTAGTCAGAGAAGGAGCGAATACATACCCAGGGATCTGTCATACCCTGCAATACCAATAACAGACGCAGCACCATAAAGCAACCTACCCGCTGCTTAAAGCGCACGATCAGTGCACAGCATATCTCACCAAGGGCTGAAGGCTGAACATACCTGTAATGGAATTGGGATGTGCCCAGGACACGCCCAGACCCGGTGCTAGAAGGTGCTCCCAGGTACAGTACATCTTAGGGAAGCAGGACTTTGCTCTCAGGTTCAGGAAGGGTACCTTGTAAGCCCTATGAATTACCACTCCCCAGGATGTTCTTTACTGGAGCAGCACACACACACCTTGGCGTTACAATTGCTCTGCATTCAAAACTCCAGGTGGGACAGACACTGCCTTCTCCAATACCACTTACAGTTTACTGGGCCTTTAACTTTTCCTTTCCCCATTCTAGTTGGGCTCCTCCATTCCTGTACCCTGTGCTCTTGAACAGATGAAGATTTTCAGCAAGCACAAGAGCAAGCCAGCACACCAGTCTCTCACCATTTTGCCAGTGGAATAATCAAACCACAACCTATTCCCTCAGCTCTTCCTGTCGCAGTGCCAGCCTCCTCCATCACAGGCCACAAACCTTTAGTGTGAAGGCAAATGTGTCATCGATCAGAGACAGAATTTTGTCAAAACATCAAGCCACAGCTCTCATTGATAAACAGTTACTTCAGCTGAGTAATCAGAAACCTCACTGGACTCATACTTTTTTCATGCAAGTATTCTGCAGAAGCAGGCTCTGGTAATGGAAGTTGAACACAAGGCAATCACACAGAGCTATCAGCAAGCCACCAGGATACTTAGCTTCCCCTGCATCCACAGCATATTACTAGAGACCACAAGTGACACAGGGAGCTTTGAATATAGTCTAGGAAATACCAGGAAACACTAATTTCCTTCAGATGCTTCTTCTGTATCTACCATTGGAAGGCATGGCTGCTTTCTCCTGGTTTCTAAATGGAATCCAAGCACAAAACAGAAAGTTTCAATCTATTGAGTAAGAGCAGTCATGTCTTGCTAGGTACCTTTGGGGTTTTGAGATTTCTGTTTTGAGGATTTTTTGGGGCCATGGAGGTTTTTTGTTTTGTTCTTTCATCTCTTTGATGTGACCAAACAGCAGGTCTTCCTACATTAGCATTGCCTACAGAAGCACACATGCTATTACTGACCCCATACATTTCCTTCCTCTTTACATACTAGATATTCAATTGTAATACCCCACTATTAGTCAGCACACTAACCCATGTCCTCTAAAAGAGGAGCGTAAACCAGCATAACTGCAGTCTCAAACACTTTGTGCAGCCAAATAAGAAAAATCTCTAGGCTCATTTTCTCTGCAGTTTCAAAGTGCTCGGAACAGGGACTTGCCTTCCCTTTTTTCTGGGGACACATCCCACAACACATGAGATGATACTTTTTAAAAAAAAAAAAATCTTTGCTACTGTTAAAGAAGAACAGCATAGTTCCTCATCCCTTCCACCTTTGGGTCAGTCCTGCAGCACTCAGCCCCCAAATCCCACTGTTAGCAGCTGCCCAGCACTGATAAACTTGCACAAGAGGAAAGGAAAGAGAAAATATTAGATTTCTAGGAACCTGGCTCAGTCATAGACCAAGTTTCTCAATAACAGAAGTAAAACAGAGAGGCCACAAGAACATTGTACAAGCAAGAAGCTGATGGTAGAGAGGCTCACACCAGAGGGAACTCAGCTGTATGGTTCCAGGGGCTGTGCACTTGCAATAGAAGAAAGGTACTGCCTACACCTCCTTCACTTCTGGGGGCAGATATGCTAGCCTATGAAAAGGGGGTCTCCAGTCTTACAAGGCAGCAAAGCTCCTGAGTGGTGAAGAAGGAAGAATAGTAAATAGAAGGATTTCTGTGGCATGCAGGAAACCAAACAACCTGTTCTGTCCCTTCATTCACAGCTGTACTGATTGTATTACATTTGGGGGGGGGGGGGGGGGGGGGGGGGGGGGGGGGGGAATAAAGACTGAACAAAATACAGTTTTGAGGAGATGGGGTTAAATTGTTTACAGTTAAAATCATACAGAAGTTATTCAGTAGAGTTCCTGGCTATTTTTAAGATTGACAGACACTTGTAAGGCATAACAATTCCTAGATACATGAGCAGTGATTCCCCACACCTAGCTGGCACACCACACACAACACAGCACGCTTCCACTGTTTGGGCTATCGGATTTTGAGGCAGTAACAAAGACACAAAGCACACAGGAGAAAGACTGCAGTTAGACCACACAGCCTGCAAAAAAAGACACTGTGCTAACACCAATTCCCCTCCTCAGCAAATTCATAGTCAGCACAGCATTCGGAGAGGTACACAAAACTATCAACTCACCAACACCACGCTTAATCCAGAAAAACAGAATGCCAAAACACCCACACTTTTCTTTCAAAGGAGCCTACAACACACTCCCACTAACCTTGCTTCAACAACTGCCCTTCATAACTGTACCCACCCAAGCCCAGCTGCCTCTCGTACAGCTATTATGAAGCTGAGGGCACACAGTAATCAGCTAAATTAATCTTGCTGGCCACCCCCCACTCACTGTTTAATGGCTTTCCTTGGCTTTTGGATCAAAGAATAGGACTTAACCACCTATGTCAGTCAGACACCATAGATAAATACTGTAAATGTCCATCTTTAATTTTATAAGTGGGCAACAATTCATGAAAATCAGAGCAGGGAGAATTTTTCTAGAGTAGTCTCTTACCTTTGGTTAAAACTATGATAATAGACATAATTATTCCTGAGCTTTGAAGCCTGGTTTAGGAGAGCAGGTACCTACAAATAACAGGATATAGTTTTTCTGAGTAGCCGCAATGTAATTAAAAAAGTCACGTATACACGTACATAAAGAGCTTCTGAGTGCTGCCAAGTTTTAGGCCACACGCTATACCTCATCAGTAGTAATCCACCCTTTTTCCACAGCAGCCTCAGTAATCAACCAACACATCTGAAATTACTTAGCAGCAAATAACTGTGGATGGCAGAGTACTCACAGGTAGCTCCAGAGAGGTGAACGTCCATACCATGGTGACACTGTGCTGCAAATGTGCACGGCAGCTCTTGTGTTGGTGGACAGCACTGCATGGGCGAACACCCTGAGGACAGTCCAGCTCAGCAGTGAGAGCCAAGGTATAATCCAGGGGCAGAATTTGAGAACAAGAAGTAGGGACTGCCAAAATTCAGAAGACAAGAGCCTAGCAAATATGTAGGCTCAGCTGTTGACTAGCCAAAAATCAGTTGTGGAGGATGGTTCAATTGTACTCCCAGCAGCTAAATTTGACTACACTGGGCTTGCCACAAATCTGCTAGAAGGGCTGGCTTGTTTAGGTATTGCTAGTAGCTGCGGGATAACTCAAGTCCATATCTAGAACTGGAACTCAGATAAACTTCACTTCCTTCACTTGCCTTTCTTACAGTATTATCTCCATTGTCTCAATCCATCACTTTTGGTATTCCCCAGGAGCAAATCTAGTGATACAGTAATGTTTTGTCTGCTTTAAAAGCAATCATCTTATTTCTAGGAAAAGTGTCTACCTGTAATGAAAAAGAATCCATTACTCATCTCTTCAGCTGATGATGGATAGTTTCCCTGTATAATCGACCTGAATGTGCTTCCTAGAAGGTAGTCTTATCAGAGCTCCTTTTCTGAGCTCGCTGTCCTCGTTTTACTAGCAAAAATAGACAATTGTTAACATATATTTATTTTTTTTTAATTTTTTTTCCATTCCACACACCATGCAATGCCACCTAGCTTCCTTTTGTTTTGGACAGTGTAGGGTAACTTCCTTCAGGCAGTACAATAAATGTTTTTGTATTTCTTTGTGCTATCCATACAGCTCCTTCCTCGCTGACCATACACAGAATACTTTGCAGCACTTTGAGAGATTTCTAATGCTGCATTCACTGTCCATGGCTGGCACAATTAAACAATGGGTTCATTTCTTCATTGTTTGGATTTGTTGGGTTTGTTCGGCTTTTGCTTCTCTGACTGCTGATAAGCCCTTGTGACTATCCCCCGTGCCACTAAGCTATTTCCCAGAGCTACTGAGCCGAGGCTATTATAACTGTGCCTTAAGTGGCCATATCAGCTAAGGTATTTCCTTTTCCTCATGTGTTTTCATATGTGTGTGCGTGAGTGCTCTGACAACTGGATAGAATCTATCAGATCTAACTGCTACAACATCTCACATTCTTCAAAGACAATGGAAAGGGTAAATTAACAGGATGCTTTCCTGAAAGGGCAAATTACAGGATTTCTAAGAGAGAAATCATGAGATTTTGAGAGCTTAACCATAGACATGAAACAATGACTTCCAGCTAGCTTTTTACAGGCATTTCCCCATATGCTGTAGGGACCTTCCTGCTGTGTCAATGGCAGCAGTAGAAAGAGTTACAGGAGAGCCCTCTACAATGCCTATGCTAAAGGAAATACCTTCTCTCTGCAGGGATCCACAGTGAAGTAAAAAGCAGTTGTGGATGCTAGCTTGACGTTGTCACAATAAAGAAACTCACTTCAAAGCCTATAGTTTCATATAGTACTTTAGAGAATGGAAGTATGCTCAGCTAAGGAAAATAGCAAAAAACAGGAGAGATGAGCACTTTAAGATTCTGCGTTAAAATATCAAGAGAAGGACTGAAGTTGCAGTTTGCATTGCAGCAAAGTTACGCGAGGACATTAGGCAATGTGGAATTTGGCAAAAATTGTGACAGATTTGTTCTTTGTTATAAATGGTGTACAAATGCAAAGGAAACAAGGGGTTCTGGCTATGGGCTGGGAAGTGAAACTCTTGCTAAGAAAAAAAAAATCCCCAGATGCTACATACTCCTGGACTGGAAAACCAAGACTAAGTAAACTTGTTTGCAATGCCATGTCTTGTCAGTTCGGTATGCTGATGTATACGTTTCTATTTCCAAAATCATTATTCAGAATAATTTCTCCAGGGTAGAGCTGTGTTTGATAGCTCTCCACTGACTGAAGAGTTATTTGATTTATTTACTGTGACAGGCAGGGGTCAGAGGACCATTTGTAAGCAAAAGGCACAAACCTTTGCTGATTCTGTTGTCTCACAGATTTCATTCTGCTACAGCTGGTGGCTGAGCTTTTCTGCCTGGGATGGCGGAGGATCAGGAACTGACTCAGCCACACAAAGCTCAACTTGAGTCCTCCCTTCAGCAGCGCACCAGCAACACATACCGCAGTGCAGAGCACTCTCAGGCCTTGCTCAGTGGCTTGGTATCTCTTCGAGACAGCAGCATCCTCTTCGATGTAGTTCTGGTGGTAGAAGAGAAACCTATTGAGGCTCATCGGATACTGCTAGCTGCATCCTGTGACTATTTCAGGTACATTTCCAATATAGCAGTAATAAGCATGTGTCTGAGTGCAACACAAAACTGCAATATCCAAATCTTCTGTGGTAGCACACTTAGCATACTGCTTCCAGATGTAAAATCAGACCCATAAGGTGGAGCTGAATGGGTTTCAAAATACCAAGGTTAACTTTATTCATCTCTCTATTATGTCTCTGTAGAAATAAAACTTTTGTTAGTGCACAATGAGCTTACCTCCACTAAAATCACAGCCTATAATACTTATAGGTATATAAAGAGGAGAGGCTATCTTAATATGTGTCCTCTGCATAAATGCTGGCTTTTAACATATCTGTAGCATTGGAAGACTTTGCCCAATGTGGTGATTGGTTCCTCATACACAAGAAGTCCCTCAGACTAGGTCATTCCTGTGTTACATGCCTATAGTGTGCCTTGCCATCCATTAAACAAGGCAATCCCCGAGTCAATTTGACTAGCAGTTTCTTAAACTAACTTTATTTTCATAGAGTAAACATATAAATCCCAAAGCAATCCTGACAAATTTGTAACTGCAAGAACTGCTCTAGATTAGAAAAAACTCCTATGGACTCAAGTTCCTCTGTTTTTCTCTTCTCCCATCCCTAGAGTGTCTGCCTTTACCCCCTGATTACCCCTGTGTTCTGGGTCTGTATTTAAATCCCTCAGCTGTGAACCGTACCTTTCAGATGGCCCCCACTGTTTTCCCACAGAATGAGGGGCATTACTCTCTTAGGTCCTAAAGGCCTGTACTTTTTATACCACTGACTTAGAGAAGAGGTAATTCCATAGAAGTGTCTGACTAGGATTTATCTTTCTGAATATTTTGTTATGTTCTCAGGACAGCATGAGATAAGCAAACTGAATATAGCTTCAATGCAAATCTACCATAGCACACCTCATTGTCTCTTTTTACAGAGGAATGTTTGCAGGAGGACTGAGAGAGATGGAACAAGAAGAAGTCCATATTCATGGCATCTCCTACAATGCAATGTGTAAAATCTTGAACTTCATTTATACTTCTGAGCTGGAACTCAGCGTGAACACTGTACAGGAAACCTTAGCTGCAGCCTGTCAGCTTCAGGTGAGGTACTGGGAGATGTGACGAAAAAGAAGCAAGGAACAAAAGCAAGAATGAAAGAAACAGAAAGCATGCGTATCTGGTTGGGTGGAGGGCTAGGAGGTAAACGAAAGGATGGTTCCAATAAGAAGAATCTCTTTGGGATGCTGTATCCACTGGAAATAACTATGGAAGGGTTGGAACAATGAATGAGTGCTTGCACATCTTATTTGTGCTAGTGGTTTTATCGCTTACAAACCATTTTATCCAAAGGACTATTTTATAGAGTGTTCACTTACACTGATCAGCATGTGAAAGCTTCCCTAGAATAGTATACCTCTGACCTATGGTAAAGGACAGAGCTTGCAGCTCAGAAACTGTTGTGCTGCTCAAGCCTGCCAAGATCTTCCCCAGATTGAGTCCACAGGCGCATAACCTTCCCTGACCTCATCACTACAGGAAATCCTGCCACCATGGTTTCTGCACGAAGTGCAGAGTTTTTGTGAATTCAAGGCATTTTTTTTTCTCTAATTTCCCCTGCAACTAACTGCTGCACAGGCTTTGGTACGAATCTTAAACTTTCTGGGTGCTTTGGTTGATTTCTGCACACTTAGCACCGGTTTGTTAGCAGAGAGGCTCTTGGACAGTAGTTACTTCTGTTTGCTAGTAGTCCTTCTGACAGATACAACTTCAGATTGTTCTCAGAAGACAATATGAAACACTAATTTTCCTCTCAAATGACTTCCTGTGCTCTTGAGTGATGCAGATATATTTGTTATAGTTAGTCTTTGATACGCCATGTCTGTAGTGCTCTGAGAGAACAACTTCCAGAGGCAGCTGTAAGTCTGGCTGTCACCATGCCCTTCGTGCTTTCTGTTTACATGACTGCCTCCTGAGCAGGTGTCGATGCCTCCTGCATCTAGGTGTCGTGCTAACATACCAGGCAGCCTGGCTGTCCAGTGTTCCATGTGCCCCAGAAGACACATTGCTGCTGCTGCACCTGAAACAAAACTCAAAGGCTTGAAGTAGTGTGGCTAGATCTGTGTTGTATTTACCTACGTACCCCTGTTGAATTGTTCTTTTTCTCTGGAGAACAGTGAATTGGGCAGAAGTAAACATGGTGGTCAGACTGTGAGAAGAGCAGCCTTCTTGTCCACAGCTTTCTTGCTCCTTCATGCTTTTGTCATGTCTCTTGAGCGTAAGGCAAATGGTGCCTGAAATGAAAGATTTTCTCTCTTTCTCTTGCAGATTCCAGAAGTCATTAAGTTCTGTTGTGATTTTCTAATGTCGTGGGTAGATGAAGAGAACATCCTTGATGTATACAGACTAGCTGACCACTATGACTTGAGACATTTGAGCGATCAGCTTGACTCCTACATTTTGAAGAACTTTGCAGCTTTCTCAAGGACACAAGTGTACCGACAGCTACCCTTGCAGAAGGTCTACTCCCTTCTCAGTAGCAACCGTTTGGAGGTTAACTATGAATTTGAAGTTTATGATGGCGCACTTTTTTACCATTATTCCCCAGAGCAACTGGAGACAGATCAGGTCTCCCTGATGGAGCCCCTTAAGCTGCTTGAGACAGTTCGTTTTCCTCTGATGGAACCCCAGATCCTGCAAAGGCTTCATGACAAATTAAGTCCATGTCCTTTAAAAGATACAGTCGCAGATGCACTAATGTACCACAAGAATGAATGTCTTCAGCCAATGCTTCAGAGCTCCCAGACACAGCTGAGATCAGAGTTCCAGTGTGTAGTGGGATTTGGAGGGATGCATTCTACTCCATCCATTGTTCTCAGTGATCAAGCCAAGTATTTGAACCCCTTGTTGGGAGAGTGGAGGCATTTTACAGCTGCACTAGCTCCCAGAATGTCCAACCAGGGGATTGCTGTTCTCAATAATTTTGTGTATTTAATTGGCGGAGACAACAATGTAAGTGGTTTTCGAGCAGAGTCAAGGTGTTGGAGGTAAGATAAGGATAATCCTGCTATTATTCTAATTTCCACCCTGTTGCCCATCTCTGAGGCAGTAAGCCATTAGTGCAGTCCATATGCTTGCTGGCAAAAAGATAAGAGCTGAACAGGAGTCTGTCATTGAAAGAAATCCCAGGAAATAAAGAAATGAGCATCATAGCGAAGATTCCAGCAGTGCTTACAGAACAAAGCCAAGCTTGATTGGGTAGAAACAGCTACTCATTCTAGAGTGTTTTATCTGTAACCTCTTCCTTGTCGGAAGGGGGAAGTATTAAAGGTGTGGGAAGCAGTAAACTAGGATTCTCCAGAATCCTAGATTGTCTAGATGCTCTTGAACTAGGATTTCCCAGAAGTCCTCTGTATGGAGTTCTCATCCCAATACAAAGGGAGTTAGTTATCAAAAAGGATTTTTAAATAAAATGCTATTTTTGGTTGATTATTGAGAAAATTTGTGCACAGAAGCAGCATTTCAGGGTCCTCTTAAGTTCTGTGCCAGGAAAAAGAGCAGGAGAAAGGAACAGTTTAGATCTTAATGTCCATTACGTTCCAAAAACAGATATAAGCCTTTTTGTCTTTATAACAATCATTTTTACTAGGTTTAGCTGAATTGCCCTTGTTTCGTGGCACACATAGTTTCACTTCAAAACCAGTTGTCGTTGTAGCTAAAATTTTCAGACCAGATATACTTTTATCTGAAAAATAATCATGAGGCTCACTTGAAGCAGCACATATTTGGAGAAAAGAATCAAAGAAGCCACCAAATGCGTATGCCCCTCTTGATCTCTTGAAGATCCAGATTCAGTCTTCGTGATATTTTTAGAAAGTTTTACCTTGTAGAATGGCTTTGTGCAAGCAGAGATTTTGATATACACCTGACAGCTCTGTGGTGTAAGATAATAGAAACCCTAGGCTTCTATAGCATGATTGTATCAGCTAAAATACATCTTCTAAAAATAGACTAAAGGAACTTTGCTAATAATATAATGCTGACAATGCCAGATTTCACTCCACTTACAGCTGAGCTCAATTTCAACCAAAGACAGTACAGTAATCCACGTGTGGTGCTGTCTTGTATCCCAGAGATGATTCTTTGGCTGTATGAATAACTTTCTTTGATCCCATTCTTTTAAAAGGTATGACCCACGACACAACAAATGGTTCCAGATCCAGTCCCTACAGCAAGAGCATGCTGACCTCAGCGTTTGTGTTGTGGACAACTATATATATGCTGTCGCAGGCCGAGATTACCATGAAGACCTGAGGGAAGTGGAGAGGTATGACCCTAAAAGCAACACTTGGGAATATGTGACACCTCTGAAGAAGGAGGTAAGGAGTGCATTAGCCACAGACACTAAAGTTCCCCAATTCTTGATTTCATCTTTTTAGATGCTTTTCTCCTGTCTAGCTTTCAATTTGCTGATATTCAGATGGGAAGCAGTAGCCTCTGTATACAGAATAAACAAATACCAAGAAAGGAGAATAACAATATAGAACTTCCGTTTTGAGGTTTAATGTTTATTTTTCCTGCTTTCTTTCTGTTTTTCCCTGCACCTCTTCTATATTAATCCTTAAAATAATTTAAAATTGAACACAACCACTGGGAACAGGAAGTTTCCATTCCTCCTGGGGCAGGTAACCTATGAGTTACAGTAGTACAAGCTTCTCATTTACAGCCCTGACAACGTGCTTTGTTCCTGATCAGAAGAAATCATGCCTTAGTAGGAAGGTACCTCAGTGTTTATAGACTACTTCATTTTTGGACACAGAACTGAGATTGTGCAACAAGTTCTGGTGACAATAGCTTATGTCATGCACAATCACATCTCAATCAGCTAAAGTGAAACTATTACTCATCTGAAATATGTGAGTGAACAGCTATCTTTTGTTACCAGTACCATTTATCCTCCTAAAACAGCAATTGACAGTTGTGACCCCAGGAGCCAGGAAATGATGTAGTAACATGGGAATGGGGGTTATGAATGGAAAAGTTTGTTCTAAGGTCTAATATAGCTAGTAAAGGCAAGAATTTTCATTTTCAGATTGCAAAAGAGAAAGATAAACACAAATAACTGACAATCTTGGTTAGGGCAGAAAGCTAAGATCCTAAGTAATCTTTCAAGAAACTATACTGATTTCTGCTAAACCTTTTAAAAGCTTTGGGGCAAATGACCAACACAATATTTGTGATTTCATAATGCTTCTCAGTTGAGAATCTCAGGACACCATAAAAACATAAATATTGCCACTTTACAAAGGGGATGCAGAGGCAGAAGACAAACAGCTTGCACAAGGTGACAACCAATAAATATGTCAATGCTGGGAATATAAAGATCCAATTGAGTACTACTAAGTAGGATATATTGCATTGCAGAAAACATTGATTGTATAAGAATAATCTCCAGTGGAAAGGCTTCCAAGTAGACAAGGGAGAAAAGTAATTGTATGAATGATCTTCTAATTAAGGAACAATAAAGAATGACAACCCACTGCAGTTCTGGAAGTCTTGGAAATTCTAGTGTAATTAATTAAGAAATACACACTTTCGGCATAATCACCTTGAAAGGGATTGTCTGAAAAAAAAAAAAAAAAAAAAAAAAACCAGAAAATCCTTCCAGATGTTAATATCTGCATAAGTCATGAAGAATGTCACCCCCTTAATGTCTATTCCATACTTTGAAGCTGGAAGAAATACATAAATGCAGACCTCAACTTATTGATTTCCTGCGTGGTGACACAGGTATATGCACATGCTGGAGCAGCACTCGATGGGAAGATGTATATTACCTGTGGGAGGAGAGGAGAGGACTATTTGAAGGAGCTGCAATGTTATGATCCAAAGACTGACCGCTGGGACGTTTTAGCAGATGGTCCAGAGAGACGTGCTTGGCATGGCATGGCTGCACTGCTAGGAAAACTCTATGTCATTGGAGGAAGCAACAATGACTCTGGCTACAGAAGGGACGTTCACCAGGTGAGAGCGTGTCACACCTATGTCTTTCTTGGAAGAGGCAATTTTTTACGGATGTTTGCACTCTGATGTAATGTCTTCCTCCTACTAAGTACACAAGTAAAATTGTCTGCCCAGCAATAGCACCAACTCTCCTCCACTTAACCGCAGAACTTGCAATGATTTATTCACTGCTGCCAGTCTTGAATGCATTGTCCAACACACACAGCATTAAAGCTCTAGCACTTAGGATTCCCATTAATTTTAAAATATCTTTGATGGATATCATTCATTGGCATGCACGCACCCCATAATTAGCACATCAACTGAATTTCCTTTACCTTGTCTTCCCATGCACATTTTTTTCCAAGGAAAGGGCAATGAATGGATTGGATGGCAATTGTATAATGCAATTAAATATACAGTACCTGATGGGCAGTGACAGCTGGAGAGAATTTTCTTGTGTCTTATTCCAATATCTAGAACTGCTAGAGACATGAAAAGAAAAAAAAATGTAAATGCTCTTACAATGCCAATGAAGATAGAATTAAATCAAGTGAAAAGTGTATCTGAGTGTTAAAAAGGTGCTTACAAATAAATGGAGTTAGCCAAGGAGGTACCCAATGAAGTCTAAAACTTTCCAACATATGGTGCAGAGACAGTTTAGCAGACTTGTCATATTTGTATGTTCCAGCACATTTTTTCCTAATGCAAACAGATGCAGTATGTCTGAGCTTGTATTAGCATGCATCCCCATCTCTCACTTTTGTATACATTTTTTCAATGACATACAGCTGTTCCCACAGCAGCAGGGTCAGACGTTGTGATTCAGAGCTATATGGCAGCCACGCACAGTGTTTTCCACTGAGCATTGTACTTCTACTGCATGGTGATATGCTCCCTCCATTATCAACACTGTCGAAAGGCTGATGGTATCACATGGCTACGTAAATAGTTTGCCTTACGGCCAGGCTCTATCACTAAGATACAAGTTCAATTTTGACTAATCTTTTTTTTCGTTTTTTCTTTTTACAGGTTGCCTGCTATAGGCCAAGCACTGATCAGTGGACAAATGTATGTCCACTTCCTGCGGGGCACGGAGAGCCAGGTATTGCTGTCTTAGACAACAGGATCTACGTCCTGGGAGGCAGATCCCACAACAGAGGAATCCGCATGGACTATGTCCACATTTACGATGCAGAGAGAGACTGTTGGGAGGATGGACCGCAGTTGGAGGATGATATTTCTGGGATGGCTGCCTGTGTCCTCACTTTGCCCAGGGCTATTTTAATGGAAACAGAGAAGTGGTTCTCAGAATGGCATGCAGACCGCATGAAGTATCACCTTGACCTTCCATCAGAAGTCATGAGCGTATCAGACTGGGAGGAATTTGACAATTCAAGTGAAGATTAGAAAATTTTAGTATTTATTTTTTTGCCAGTGGATGAGGAAATTAAGGCTTGGAGAAAACATTTAAAGATTTTATATGTCTTTCTTATATATATATATATAAATCCATATTTAAAAGTTTGAAAAATAAGTGTTCTGCACAAAATGCCATTCACAGTCAATATCTGCTCTTCTGCAAGTGTTTTGCACAAAATGCCACTTACAGTCAGTGTCTGCCCACCTGCTGGAAAGCAGCATTTTTAAAGTAAACACAGAACTGCCATTTTCCCCCAGTTAAAGTATAGAAGTTTTTTTCCTTTGAAGGAGAATTCTCTCAACCCTCAGCATGGACAGAAAAAATGGCACAGAAGGCTCAGCTTGACTAGCTTTCCTTCCAGCTTTTAGCTTGAAATAGCTTTTTGATTTTTTTTTCTTTTTTGGTAATAAAACCTAGCCAGCTTAACTCAGGAAGGTAAGACCGAGTGTCTCCTTCCTGTGCCAGGTGTCAGACAGCCTGATTGGGTTTTCAGCAAGATTGAACATACAGAAGCAGGAACAGTAGCAAGAAAGTCTGAACCTCCATTTCATCTGGGCATGCAGCCATCCACATAACTGGGTTAGAGTCTGTGAACTGACACCCACTCCTGAACTTCTATACTGCAGGTTCTGTCAACACAGTGGAAAGAAGACTTCTAGAAAAAGCTCTCTGTACAGAATATGGCAATCTCATCATTCAACTGTCAGACACATTTGTTCACAAGCGTAAATTAATAAATCCTTGTCAGAACTTTTTTCTTTTAAACTACTGTCACAGTTTTATTAACCATGATGTGGAATCTAAAAGTTGGTGAGTTTAATTAGATCCCGTATTATTACATTAATATCAGTGAAGTTACACCAGCTTGGGAGCTATGCCAATTTTTTTCATTCTTTTACTATATACTTTAGAAAAGGATAAAGAGAGTAGAAATCAGTTTTCCTCAGCATAAGAAAATAAGTAATAAGGAGATAAGTAGAGGTATTGAAGATGTCACTCATCCGAGGCCCTGTGAGAGCTGAACTAATGACAGGAAAATAACACAGAATCACTACAGCTCAGAAAGATAAGGCATAGAAAAGCCTTCCTTCAGGAGACCTTAAAATAATTGGCTTCTGACTACCACCTTGCCTGACATTAGTTTAGAAGCTATTTGAAGTCCAAACCAGTGTGATACGGTATGGGATCCTTCTTCTCGGACGGGCAGGGAGTAGTCACTGCCACCAGAAAATTATGACAAACTGCCAAAAGCTTTTAAGTTTTATAGCAATGGAGTTGCAGGAGAGGGGCAAAACAAAACTGATGACCAGAACGATACGATACTAGTCAATTATCATCACATCATAACAAAGAGACACATTGGCCTGCTACTTTAGAGAAATCGAAAAAGTCCTGGATATTATCATCACATAGGGATTTTTGTTTATGGAAACAAAGATGATTTCAAAACGGATTTAGTTGACTCTACATTAGTAGATGGGGCTTCTAGAGAATATTGAGGATTTGCAGTCTTTTCTTGGGGTGGGGGTTGGACTTTTTTTCTCCAGCACTGTCAGTTTTTACCTCAATCTCTGAACCTTTGCCAATTGGCAAATAAATCAAAAGACCTGGTAAATGCAGGAAAACCTCACAAGCTTCCTCAGAAAATCCTTTTTGATAACAAACACTGAACTACACATGCAGTCTGGAAATACAGACTTTGTTACACTGCAATATTGGAGTTTGAGGACTCATATTTTGCCTACAGAGTTATTTTCAATGCATAGGAATTAAATGTAGCTCTCAGATATACGGACAGACCACTCTGGCCATCACAAGAACCACTCCTTCCAGACTGCAAGTGTTGCAGTAGCAATCTCTTTTCCCACAAACTCAACAAGCAATTCAAGACTTGTAGTAACTCAGGCCATGTTCCAGATCCAGCTGTTGTAGCTAAACCCAGGCACACAGCTCAAGTCTAACCAGGCTCCCTGCAGTGCGTTTTATATTTTAATTGGCACATCTCGACAGACCAGTGATAACCAATGTTTTTCAAGTCAAAATGTTTTTTAGCCTATTTCATGATATGAAAAAATGTAATCATTCTGTCTGGCTTATTTTCCTTTTCCTGTGTATACCACTAGAGGGTATTACTATTGCAAATAACCAAGCTGGTAGGCTAATTCTTAGGTTACATAGAAGAATGTAAGATATTTGTGACAAATTATTAAGCTATAGAAATGTCTTGCTTTTATTTTTTCTGGATTCTTCCCTGTATTACTCCTCTGGTGTTTGAATACAGATTTTCAGATAATCAGGCAATCAGTTTGTCCACTTATCAGTATATGCAATTTTTGATTGCATTATTTATTCAACGTTGCAGTTGGATGCTGTGCAAACCGAATCAATCTAAAGCTCAGAATGTCGTTATGAGGAAATAACTTTTCCTTAAAGCTGATTATATACCTTACAGAGGAGTGTTGCGTTATTTATTTAAAGTTACCGGTGTGATACATCTACATTACACGAATTAACCCTAAGGGCAGGTATTGTGTATTTGGATTTGTTAAAAACAAAACTTCATTTGCTTTCACCCCAAAAATTTAATCTGAGCATAATGTGACTGTTGAAAGTTACCAGATGCACTATCTTACTTGCATGTATTTTGTTTAGGTAAAAAACAAGGACGTTTAATTTAGGTCAGACCATCCTAGTCATCTAGCAGTTGCATGCTTTAGTCCAGCACGTACTTTTTCAAACCAACACATAGGCTAACAATAATAAAATTGCTGTGCTTTAAAATTGGCAGTTTTATCTAACTCAGCAGATATAAAGAGCTTTGTTCTGCTTGTTTACTGCAGTTACCTTTATAAAGAAATTGCAGGAGAAATTACAGATTGATATGCTGAGCTATGATTATTACTGATCTGTTTTCCTATCGAAAATATTACTTCAAGAACTTAACCTTCATTAGCCCACATAAACTCTGTGTTATCTCAAGAAAAACATGCACTCATAGGGAATTTAGGCTAACTCTGTTTTTTTGGTTTTTTACTGCTCTCCTAGATATGTTGGTCTTGTACCTTACGGTAAGAAGCATTCGTTTTCCTCAGTGACAGTATAGCACAAGACATTGTAGACAGATGAACAGTGAACTAAGAAAACTAAATTATTTCTGGTCTCTAAGAGCGTAGCCAAATAACTCTTCTAGAACAGAGTGATCAAAATACCAAAGTTTAAACTGCTGGTACACTAGGAAGTCCAGAAGAATAACAGCAAGGTTTCTTGATGATCTATTTTCCTATTTCCTGCCAGCACAGAGGTAAAGCTGTAGAGGCATATTTGCTAGATTTGTAATTAGTGAAATGATATCCTGAAGTTTTTCAGGCTTCCATATTTGTACAAGTGATTGTAATTGCTTCAGTTTTTGTTTCATAAGTGCTTTCACTACTTCATTTCTTCTCCAGCTGTCTACCTCCAAATCCAACATATCCTCTCCCACTTCCTCTTCGTTTAAATTAGTATTGTTAATTTTGCCTTGGAAGCATACCCAGTACTTGATTAGAAAGAAATAATGATTATCATTCTATACCCTTGATGCAAGGTTACTCCTCCTGACCTGGAGACCAGCCACAGGCACAATTTATTTGGCATTCAGCACTACTGATGGGGGCAGAAGTTTCTGGCAAACGGAGGAAGAAGCAGCTGGGCATGGGGTAAGAGGGGCAGGAGCTACTCAAGGGAATATTCTGCCAACAGAGTTTTTATTTCATTAGCAGCTGATGCACTTTAAGAGATCCTTACCTCCTCAGCTGTACTGCAGCAAATATTTGGCTTTGCTCTGAGGGTAGAAGCTGCCAACGCCTAAGACAAAGAACGTAAACTTATTTATACATAATAAAAAAGTAGATTGGCGCCATTAAACTGTCCTAAAAATTTCAACATTTCTCCACTCTTCCTAAGCAAAATGTAGTTGTAGGGATGTGACATGTCTGAGATGATTGTAGTCTAGGAAGCTGATGCCTTGTCTTATCTGATAACATTAATGATCTTGAACAAATCACCTTTTTCTCTTTGTGTAAGTAGAAGATGGGATATTTTACCTAAAAGATCTGGCCTAGTTCAACTAGTTACTGAAACTGAAGGGAGAATTACTTGAAGGATACACACAACCTGCACAAACACAAGTCAGAACAGAAAATTGTGGCAGTTCCTTTCAAACTGAAAACCTCTCCATGCCTTAGCATCTTCTCTGGATGGGAAGGTGGATACGCTGCCTCTCCAGCTGAGGGTCCAGTCCCATGCAGTACTGCGCTGAGACTGTTTTTTGATCAAATACTATTTTTTCCTGACACGTTTCAACTCTTTTGAGATGTTAGTATTATCCACATGAAATGGAAGCAAGATGACTACATATTTGACTTACTACATGTGATTTTTATTATACTATAACAAAAATTATAATTCAGTAAAATGCAGCAATAGGATTTTTTATTTCCTCTTTATGTACTACATATTACTGATTTTGCTGCTCGTTTGTGGCTTTTGTAATTATTTTTAAACATTATTTGGCTTGTTATTTCAAGTGCAAGTACTATCTTTTAATCTCTGTAGTTTGGCCATAGCCACAAAGAAAATGAATCAAACCTGTTCTAATGACAGAAAAAAAACAACATAGCCTTCATAATCTAGTGCAGCCTGTCTACCAGTGTTTAAAACTGACTGTCATTGGCAGACAGAAGTACTTAAACCAGCAGGAATGGATCAAAGGTACAGCTGCTAAGTAAGCTTCCCTAGAAGAGCAAATATTTTTGCATAGATGTGAATTTTCGGATGGTACTATTCATCTCTGGGTCTATTGTTTTGCTAATATTGCTCTTACATGATTAAACAGCTGTTGTTTTCCACCCAGGAGATGGCTATACTTAGCAGCTGGTGAAGCGATACCTGCACATGTATTCAGGGTCTACTTTACGATCCTTTTGTGTTAGTGACATTGCGAGATTTTCCTGAATGATTTTTTCTAAAACGTAAGAATCTGAACTAGGTGAGTCTTCCATTTTAGATTATCTGAACTCTGCTAAACGTCTGCAGAGGCACAGCCCATACGTTCCAATCCAAACACCTGAGTTGGCACTGGCTGCCAACATAGGAAGAAAAACAAAGTGAAAAAATAACCATGCTGTGACTGATCTTTTGGAAAACAACAGCGTGGGAGAAGGATGGCAATGCTGGAGTTAAGTCTGCACAACAGCCTCGTTAGGCAGGTCAAGGTAGTCATCTTAAATCTGTTTCTTCATTTGAAATGTTTACTTTCAAACGCCGCTTCATTTCACATTGACAGCCTCAAAAGCAACATGAAAAAATTAAAAGCACAAACCAAGCCATGAGACTGAGCTAAAATCACAGCATTTGCCAAGGTTTCAAGCATGCCTAGGGACTTAGCGCAGTTTATTTTGTCGTGCCCTTACCTACTGCAGCTGGCTATGCTGCTTACCACCGCCAGCTCTCCTGAATTTGCGTCAGAGCGCGCAGGCCCCTCTGCCAAGGCTGGCGCTGCTCCTTTGAGGTCACGGCGCACCAAGCAGCCTCCCTCCCAGCCTCGAGCAGCTCGTGGGCGCTGCAGGCCAAGCTCTTGCCCAGCCGCTGCCCGCGGGGCCTGCTGAGTCCTTTCCGGGGCTTCCTTCCTCCTCAGCGGCTGCGGCACCATCTTCCCCTGCCCGCGCCCCAAAGGGCTTCAACCCCGTCCGTCTGGGAACGGCGCTGGAAAGGGGTGAAACTCTCTCTCATCGTGTAGGAAGTTGTATAGATATCTAGATCAGAGGAGATTATCACGCCGGTCCATTTTGTCCCTTCATAGTCATTGATAAGGCAACACATTCTCAGGGAAGGCAAGCCCTACCAATGAGCTGCCTGCAGCCAGCACCCCACGTAGCTGGGAGGGAAGGGAAGCTCCAGAGCAGCCCAAGGCATGGCGGGGGGCAAAGCCAGGCCAGAACCCAGGAGGGAGGCCCCAGGAGGACAAGGAGAAAGCAGAGGAGCGCCGTTGTCCCCTCAGACACCTTCACCTGAGGAGACCAGGCGGCCTTTTGGGGCCGACCTGCGGCACAGGGCGCCTACAGCGGGCGGGGGGAGGCGGGCGGTGCCCCCTCCCTCACATCATGCCCCCCTTCACGCAGATATTACCCCACCACCACACACACTTGCAGTGGGGACCCCAGTTACTGCGCCAGGGGCTTGTTGGACCGCCTTCAGCCCGATAGGGGACCGAGACGCGCAGCCCTCCACAACCTCCGGGGCCGCCTCCCTCAGCGGCACCACCCCTCCCCCGCCGCGCTCCCCTCAGGCGGGCGCGAGGCGCCTGCGCGGGGCGGTGTCTCCGGCGGGCTCCCAGCGCCCGGCGCCGCCGCCATTTTGGTGCTCGGCTCCGTGAGGGGAGGGAACGGAACGGCACCGAGCGCCGGGACGCGGAGCCCACCCCCCAAGCCCCGCTCTCGGCCGGCCGAGCCCTCCCTCCTTCCTTTCCCTTCCCCCGGCCGGTACCGCAGCCAGCCGGCCGCCCTCGCCGCTTTATCCCTTGCCGGCCGCCGCTGCTCTTCGCTACCCGCCCGCCCGGGCCCGCCGCAGGCCTGAGGGAGAGGCGGGAAGGATGCCCCGCACGCCCCGCCGCTGAGGGAGACTCGGGGGCTCTGACCGCCGCCTCCGGCCGGCCCCAGCCCAGCCGCTCCTCGGGGCTTCCTCCTGCCGCATCCCTCCGCTCCTTTCCCCCCCGGGCTTCCTCGCTGCTGGGCCGGGCGCTCGCCTCTTCCTCCTAGCCCCCAGCCCCGCTCCGCCTGCCGGGCCTCCCCGCCCGGCCCTTCCCTTCCCCGGCTCTCCTCCTCCTCCTGGGCCTTCGGGCTCGTCACCTTCCTCCGTCTCTCCCTCACCCTTCCCCGCCCGGAGCCATGTCCTCCGCCGCCCGTTTCGATTCGTCGGACCGCTCCAGCTGGTACGTGGGCCCGGTGTCCCGGGCGGAGGCGCAGACGCGGTTGCAGGGGCAGCGGCACGGCATGTTCCTGGTGCGGGACTCGTCCACCTGCCCCGGGGACTACGTGCTCTCGGTGTCCGAGAACTCCCGGGTTTCCCACTACATCATTAACTCCTTGCCCAACCGCCGCTTTAAGATCGGCGACCAGGAGTTCGACCACCTGCCCGCCCTGCTGGAGTTCTACAAGATCCACTACCTGGACACCACCACCCTCATCGAGCCTGCGCCCAGGTGAGTGCCACCCTCCCGTCGCCACTCCCACCGCCAGCTCTGCTCGTGGTGCTGTGAGGCGGGGGGCTCAGCCCCAGCACCCTAACGCTGGAGGTAGAGCCGTGCTGCACGTAGCAAGGAAGCCTTTCCCTGTGGCCCTCCTTTGGAACCCTTCCTAACAGCGGTCCTCAGCGCTCAGGATCAGGATGACCATTATGGGTTGCTCTTTTGGTCATCATTGTCCAGATGGTTTGTGGGGCCTGGCCTTGCACTTCATGTAGATGGATGCAAAGGTAGTGTGTACATCCCTATCACTGTAATTGCTTTGCGAGAGGGCGTGGTCTTGCTTTGTATCAACCTTCTGGTATTGTCCTGTTTCCACGAAGGTTGAGAAGCTGGTTCAAAAATCTTCCCCTTGGTGATTGAAGTACCAGCCTCTGAGCTTAAGTTGCTCTCTGGCCCTGCATCCACAATGACACGCCTTTGTGATTAGGCTGCTTCACCCTGTTAACTGAGTTTTAAGGCATTCTAGGACAGCGTTTCCCAAGCTTCTAGAGTGACATGCCCCCCAAAAAATGTAAAAACGTGTCTCGGTTTGGTTATGGCACTCTTTGTATCTGCATATACTACACTGAGAATTGCTCTTCTAGGAGGATGGGAAAATGTGACTTGACTATGAGATCATTCTTTGTCCTGAGCCCAACAGGGGACATACCTGCAGCTTGCATCACTAAACAGCTTATTGATAAGTCTAGAACATATTTGTTTTATCTTTGGGGCTTCCTGAATAGAATGAAATGAAAATAAAAGCTAGAAAAATAACATGGTAAAAAAAAAAAAAAGTTCACTTCTAAATTCTGCAGTTTAATTTTTTTTTTTTCAGATTGACAAGTTATTTGGTGGAAAAATAACTTTGAGTTTTATAACCACGCTTTAATCTTGGCATAGTCCAGTTCTTAATCACTGTCAGTAACTTGTCAAAGGTTGACAGTAAGTTGTCAAACTGAATTTTGACCACACATGTGATCAGAAGTCTTCCTGTAAAGGTGGTGGGAGGAATGTGACAAAGCACCAGCTTCAAGAACTCATAAAGCTGCTGAGACATCTTCAGGGTAGTGGTTGTGCTGTAGCTAAAGAAGTGGATAGGTGAAAAATTCACTCACCTTTCACAGGTGCAGGAACACTTAAACGGAGCTGCCCAGGGTTTTGTGCATGTTTAAACTTAAGGATGGTTTGGATGAAAAATGTCAAATCTGCAGCAATTTTTATGCTCACCTCTGTTCTCGGTAACCTGCATACTGCTGTGCCTTTCTGAAAGTAAAAGCTTGTTCTCAGTCGTGTATGGCAATGGCTTTCTGGGCTTTATCAAGACACAAACTTAGCTGATTCCACTTGCTGTCTTGGTGTTTGTGTAGAATCTTGCGTGAAACATTTCGTGAATGTTTTCATGACATCACGAACACGCCACCTCATTTTCAAGGTTTTGATTCAGTACAGCCATTGGTTGTTCTCTCAGCATACAGAGACAGATGGGACCCCAAGCATACTGTGTACTGACACACTTTTTTTTTTTTAAATGTATAAAGCTGCAAATGGGGTTGAATAGGTGTTTTTCCTTCTAGCATGATTTTTGTTCTAAACTTTTTGAAAAATCAATGACATGGTTGGTGGTTTGAATTTCTGTTTAAAGGGAACTTCCTAATGCAAGAGGGAGAATGAGGGGCAGTATTCCCAGATTATTATTTTTAAATTAATGGACTAGATTTAGAATAGGGGTAGACAGGCATTTGTGTCAGCTAGCTGTCATTTTTCTTTAAAAGTGGGCATTTTCAGAGGAGCATCACAGGTACTTGTGAAGGCTGTTGATTCTTTTAATTTCATTAAGCATATATAGTAGGAAGCGATGTTTTTTTGTGGTAGAATTAAGTAGTTTCTTGTATATTGCTGTACACCACCACTTTTAGCTCTAGGGGATGATATTTTAAACTTGTAAGACAGTTGAAACCTGTTTTAAGGTATTTGTTTTTGTATCAATAGCAAGTATCTGCTATGGCCCAATACTGTAAGATTTCTGACAGCTGTTTTGAAAGAAGGTGTATAAAGGTTATGGTGAAAATAGTCTGCAGTAAAAGAGTCTCATTTGATGAACATTCTTATGTTATCACAGAATAAAATGTACTGGACAGATGATGGGCAAAATAATAAGCAATGTGAATAAATTAAAGGTAGTAATGTGGTTAATAAGGCAAAGGAATATTTCTAGATGGCAAGCTTTTTTGCTTCTTACTCTGTTCTTAGCAGTGGGTGATAGTATTTCATGTTTTCTTCTGTGAAGATATCACTGCAGGTTATTAGATTTAAATACCCAGTAAAGATGAGTACTTTGAAGCAGTAATAAGCTTTGTTATAATCTAACAACACTTCGAGAGCTGAAGTTGTAACAATAAGATTAGGGAGATTTGTTCTTCTTTTTGGAAAGTAATATGGAATAGAGTATTATCTCCTAAAAACACAGGATCTGCCTCTCTTTTCTCAAACAAAGCAGTTTTCAGTATTAACAAGACTGACTGTCTCCAAAATCCTACCTATAACCTATAAACAGCAGCTTTCTGGTACAAAGATGCTCTACTGCCTATAGAATCAGAAAGACTTGAGAGTTTATCATATCCTCCTCTTACTTTTTTTCTCTTTTTCCACTATGCTCCCTCAAGTCTGGCACTTAGAGTTACTGAATTCTTGAGGGAAGTGGATGCTGAGGTTAAAAATGTGAATGTGATGAACTGAAGAGGATTAGTTAGCTCTCTGAGTACCCTTCCCCTCCTCACCCCAAGACACCCAAATCTTTTTCATTTACTTTTAAGTATCGTGGCCTCATGTCACTTAAGCTATAGAAATCATTTTATTCTATCCTAACATCTTCAAAACAATCCAAAAAAAAAGTAAACCAATAGATAAGACTTTGCATTATTTCTCCCAATTTTTGCATCCTCAATAGATTTTTATTGGATTTCTGGGGAAAATAACATGGGTATTTAGGTAATTGCTTCAGAGCATGAGTTAAACTTGTTAAACGCTTCCCAGTGTTACCAAGCTAATACTTTTGCTATAAAGGTGAACGTAGGTAGTTCTCCTTCATTTGGTGGTCCTAGCATAAAAGTGGTGGTTGGCTTTGGAAATACAGAACAATAGCTATGGAATAGCTGTTGATAATACCAACTTTTTTAAACTTAGGTATCCAAGTCCACCAACAGGATCTGGATCTGCCCCTATGTCCACTGCAGAAGAAAATTTGGAATATGTACGGACTCTGTATGACTTTCCTGGCAATGATGCTGAGGATCTTCCATTTAAAAAGGGTGAAATACTGGCAATTGTAGAGAAGCCAGAAGAACAGTGGTGGAGTGCCAGAAACAAGGATGGTCGGATTGGGATGATTCCTGTTCCTTATGTAGAAAAGCTAGTCAGATCTCATGGGAAGCATGGGAACAGGAATTCCAACAGCTACGGTATTCCAGAACCTGCCCATGCTTACGCTCAGCCTCAGACCACAAGTCCCCTTCCCTCGGTATCCAGTACACCGGGAGCAGTGATCAATCCTCTGCCGTCAACACAGAATGGACCAGTCTATGCCAAAGCTATCCAAAAGAGAGTACCCTGTGCTTATGACAAGACTGCACTGGCATTAGAGGTAAGTTTATTTTCCTTTTAAGTCCTACAGTTGTTCAATGGTTTTGTAGAATAAGAAAATAAAAATTGTTAGTGGCAAAGTTGGCACGTATGACTTCATGTGGAGTCTGCTCAGCTGCCTCGAGGGACTGAGAAGTTCTGTTAGGTTCTGAAGGAAGATTACAAGAATTGCTTCATCTATACCACTTCCTTTGAGAAAAGTGACTGAGTTATGTCAGAACCTATACTTAATTTACTGTTTTCTTGCCCCTGCAACAGTGCAAATACGCTCAAGACTAGTAGAATGTATACATCCTGCTATGGGAGTAAGTGCTAGGGGGGATGACTGCTTCTCCACCTAATCTTGGGGAAGGAAAGGGGTGTTTAATTGTTGCAGTATTCCAGGTTGAGAACTGGCAGTAGCATCCTTCAGAGAAAGGTAAAGATTGCTTATGAACAGATTTTTATTTTTTTTTGATCCTCAACTGTAGCATGAAGTACACTAGTGTTGAGAGCTCATGTCTGGGCACATCAGAAATACAAACAAGTGGAAGAGTCTTCCGAAGGACTCTAGATCTTTTTTTGAAAATTGGAATTTGAGAAATGGTCTTAAGACCTAAGAGGGGAGGGGAAGGTTGTGTTTATTTATAAGATGAAAGACTGTAGTGTAGCCTCTAACCTTGTGTTGAGCTTTTAATAAGTTCCTGTGCTTGCCAAAACACTTTTTATTTTCATTTTATTAGGGATGTCTTAAAGGTTTTAGAACTTTATTCTTTAAATGGCAAAGAATTCATGTTACAATTATAATTAAATTAGCATAAATGATGGAATGAAAGAAGTTTTTAAATCTATATCTAGAATACAGACACTCTTACTTGTATGCTTTGACTATACTGAAAGCTAGCTAACTCATGCTTCAGAAATGTCTCACCTGGAAGCATTGCTATTGGTTGTTATTCTGAGTGATGAAATTTGAATGTGGTAAAATACTTCAAGGAGCAAATGAAAGGAAACAAGCAAAGGAAGCAACAGCATTTTAGCAAGTAAAATAGTGGTTTTAAAAATACTTTTGAACTTTGCCTGTTGCTCTTGCTCAGTTAGTTTGCAAGTTGAAGCTGTTAGCTATAGCTGATACTTAGACTAAGGTTTTATGAATAATTGGAAGTCGCTAATAAAAGTTACCTTAAGGCTTTTTCCTCTTGTAAAATTTCTACAGGTGATTACTCTCAGAGTGTTAGAAATTAAATATGTATCACTGGATTTTCCTTAAGTTTTAGGAAAGCTAGTTGCTTGTTATTCATGAACAGGGTGTGAAAATTATCATAGGAAGAAATGTAAATTCACTGCCAGCTGTACCGTACAGTAGATTCCTGCCAAAACTATTCATGCTTCTGAAAACAGCGCAAGGCAAGCAATTGATGTTGTTGTTATCAGGGTGTCGTGGAATTACTTCAGGGAGCTTGCTTTGCTGCAGGGTAGCAGAACGGCTTGGAAGGATGGCTCTCAAATAGATTTTTCTGATTTGCTGTTTAGTGACCTAGTTAATTCTATCATTTTAGCTGCCAGAATATAGTGGTAGGATTAATTTTCTGACCAACATATAGGTCAGAGTTCTTTGGAACCTTCAAGTTGCTGAAATTTTGTTTGAAATATTCTTCTGTTCCACTGAGCTCCAATTGCTTATGGCTTCATGTCTTTGTGTCTCCCACCCCTGGTATATTTTGTCTTCCTATGCAGTCTATTTTTTCACAGGTTCACCTTAGTCACACTGTGGCTTCTCAAGAGGCTTCAGAAGTAGAATTCTGGGAATTGATCTACATTTTCATTAAAATTGGTGGTTACAGCTTCTCCTTCCATGCACAGGGAACATTAACAACCTCATTATAGCAACATTTTTGTCATGTGTACTATCCTTAAAGAAAATTCCAGCTTCTTTTCATTATCTTCCTTCAGCTTGCCTAACACCTGCTGGGCTCTGATGTATTAATCCCAACCTTGTCAGGGCTTTGCTTGTCACTAAATAATCTGAACCACTCGAGGTCATAGTTCAACATTCTTGAAAATAATAGGGTTCGTTTAGACTAGAAGCTTCTGTTTGGTAAGAGCGCAGAAGGCAGCTAATGGTAGGGAAAGGATGGGTTATGAGGGCGTTTGGGGGAAGAAAGCTAATGGTGTTCTTTCAGAGTAATAGTATTGTACAGTGTTCTGCCTTAGTACAGGTGTATTCTCAATCAGGGTTCAGCTTGTACTGATAATTGTTCCTATAATTGTACAGCTACTGATTGTGTGTAATCTCATTTAAACTGATAAAAGTATGAAAGCAAAATACCTGCTTGCTGGCTGGAGCTTTATGTGATCAGCACGCAGACACTACTTACAAGAACCAGAACGCCATCAGGAGTAAATACAGCTATTGAGTGGTAACCTGCTCAGCTCCTTTTAAGTGCAGGGATGTCATTTTGCAGGGTTCAGCTTGAAAATGGGACAAGCTGTCTGCTTTCAGGTCCAGTTTGTCTGTTGCACACTATTGTTTACCTAAGCTGTCAGAGATGATAAATATTCATAGACTGTTACTAAGAAGAAACCTGGTTTTAAGGAAAGTAATTACATTTTTCATGTGAGAAATGTTTTTTTTTTAAAAAACTTGTAAAATGAATATTCTAGTGAAAATCCTTGTCAAGATCTAGTTGGTTGGATAATGATGGAGTGCTTAACTTTGAAGTAGTATTTAAAGTGTGACAGTTTAAGGGCAAGAAAGTTTGAGAGTGTCTGCAATACATTTCCTGTAAGGATACTAGGTAGGTAGCGTGGCATTTGGTACAACTTGGACTTTACTGGGCTAAAATTGCTCAGCATTCATATTTATGTTCCTGGAGTGACTAACATCCAAATGGGGATTTGGTCCTGTTGCATTATATGCTCTATTTTTATTCTTTAAAATAAGACATTAGCAATCTGCTTTACAAGCTAAAATACCAATTTTAGGTATTGCTGTTATCCCCGAACGTACAGTTACTGTGCATATAGTTTTGTGCATTCCACTGCCGCAGTGAACAATTAGTAAAGCCTACAATAAGTTTATTGTATGTCAAAGATTCACATATTACTGTGGTCAGTTCAGTTAATTACATTGGCGGTTCAGATTTAATGCTTTTTAGCGAGATGATTGACGTCTGCAGTTTCTCACTGCAGCTTTACTAATTTTGATTACTACTGTGTGTAGTGTTTTCAAGAATACTGCGCGCGCACACAAAAAAAAAGCATCAGCCCAGATCTGTTCCTCTAGTTGTATGCTTTCAGCCAAGAGGCAGTTTCCTTCCTTTCTGGTGTTCTAGAGGAAGAAATACGAAGGACAGGGATGCAGTGTCCTGCGTTTATGGGAACTAGAACTCTACGTTACGGGACTGTGTACTGCTCCTCTTCACCCCTGATTTTCCGTGGGAAAATGAGGAGGACAGCCCTGTGTTCAAAGGTTACACAAACCAGCACTGCACGGCGACGTGTTCTGTAAGAGCAGGGACTGTTGGCACTGTTGCTGAGGTACAGAACAGCAAAGTCTACCTTAGAGTTTCTCAGCATTAATAACATGGAGTTCTACAGCCAGCCTGCTAATGACAGCATGCTAATGAAGCCTCATCTGAAACCCGCCTATGCAGTGCCCAGCAGCCTAAGACCTGCTGCATTTTACCTTAAAAAGGAGTTTATCTGTTGGTATTTGGGCTTTTTGCTTGGATCCAATAAGCTGATTAATTGCTAATATCTACACAACAGAGTTCTTCATGCCTAGCCTGGTCAGTAGGTAAACTAATGGTAGGTAATTCCCTTAAAAACTGGTGAGCTGTTTGAAGGTTGGCTCAGGTTGTGAACTACAAATTCCCTTATAAAATGGAGTGGAATGACTTAAGGATGTTTTAAATACGCCATGTGTTTAAATAATGGTTCTTAAATATATTGCAAGCATTGTAGTATTGCAGACCATTTTGAAGGCAGTGGTAGTTCTAGAGTTCACATCCAAATCTGAAATGACAGTGTTAGGGAATCTTAAGGTTTTCTATATACAGAGCTTCATTATATTTTTATAGCTTTTTTTTGTAAGTGATTTTTTTTCCCCAGACCTGTGCCAACATTATAGTGTTAAGTAGCTTATTTGTGTGTGACATATCAAACACATAGATGTATCCATTTGCTATCAGAGAGTTAATGTTTCACTGAAATGTTTTGGTGAAATAAATACCTGTTCCCCACAGTTATATAACTGACATAATGTGTCTCTTGAGCTTGTTGCAATTAGGTTACAGTTAACTTTCTTCTCTTTAAAGTAGAGTTGAGACAAGTAGGGCAAGATGTGCTAGTAGTAGAACTTTCTTAATTAGGAAATTAGGTTGCTATTTTCACTAGGCAACAAGCATTGTGCTTTTCTTAAGTCAAGGAAATTCACTATTGCTGTTTTAAACATTAAAATGCATCTGACAAAATAAATATTTGGCTTTAACTACACAAGTATAGGTTCTAGGTTTTAAGTGTTGATCACAGAGCTTTAGCTCGGTGAACCATTGAATTGAAAGTGATGTTGGTGGCAGGATTTGTGTATCTGCTGATACACAGAAACTTTTCAGTACGCTACCTTTCAAAACGCAACTGCCAATTACATTGGAGGCTGTGTGCATTCTTAGCCTTTGGGGCATCCTTTTCCAGTCCGAATTCTTTATCATTCCCATCAGTTCAACAGTCAGTGCCTTGCAATTTAACCCGTGTTCACCCTCAGAACCGTTTGCAGAGTTTATTTTCAGATGAAACTGAAAGTGATGGGGATAATCTAGACAAGTTCCTGTGCTAAAATGAGATTTAGTGTGGCTCAAGAGTGACTGTTTACGGGAGTTCTGAGCTCTCTGGATTCTGGACTGTCATGCAAGCATGCTTAGCAGATGGGGACAGGCTATCATGATTTAATGAAAACTGCACCTTGTTGTGGTGCTCTAACCCCAGCTCTGGCAATTGTCCTAGCTCTACTTGAGGTACACACTGCGGCACTCTTCCTAGGTGAGGCTAGGTTAATTGTATCTGGGGTTTCAACACTTCTACACTGCCCTTCTACCTGCTCTCACATCTCAAGAATGGTCAAAGGTCTTTCCTCGGGTCAGAATGACTTTTAAGGCATCAGCTGTTATTGTTCTGGCACACAGCATCAAGATCAGGGCAATAAACGCATGCTATCAGCCATTTGGTTTCTAGAATCTTCTAATACCTAGAGCACCAGCTCCTTGAAAGTATCGCTTCATTCTCCTTGGAGTGCAACTGAATTCTGCCTCTTTTGGTTAGTTTTATACATTTTGGGGGACAGTGGGTTATCAGGTAACTTCTTTGATGTAATATCTCTAAAACATGCTGAATTAATGGATTGTGTGACTCAAATGGCATGCAGGAACCTTGTGCAGTGTATGAATCAGCTTCAGGTAGAAGACAGGTACAGAAGAGTCTGGAGTGAATGAAGTAACCTTTCTGACTGGCATGTTCCACAACTTGCATTTCCCTGGGGCTTTGAATTCGTGCTGTAACAGGGATGTAATGAAAGGATGCTATCTAAAATACGCTTTGATTTTATCATTTGGGTGGAACGAAATGGCTGCATTTCAGAAGTATTACTCACTTCAGTAGGTGCTACTTCCATCTAGTGATGCTGGCATGCTTTGCAGGTGAGTTACTTGTCTGAGAGATGCTGAGACTAAGGAAGCGTTATCCTAATTTATAGATAAGGGCCCATGAGCTGTCCAGAATCATACAGGAAGCTTGTGGCAGAAATGAGAATAGAATCAGGTCTCCTGACTCTGTCCTGTGCCTAATCATAAGACAATCCTTCTGACTAGCCCAAAATATTCTCTGAAAACAATAGCATGTTAAATAATTTTAGTGGGAGATCACACCCCAGCTGACAGGCTTTAAAGAGAATTTACCAAATACTGCTTTCAGTTAATACTTGGGAAGGATATCCAGAGAGACTACTTGACCAGATTCTAAAGATGCTCTCAAAAAGGGTCTTTATGAAATCCAAGCATGATTCTATCATGACATCAAGATTCCTTCCCCAAAAATCTTGTTTCAGGATGCTATTTCATTTAATTTTCTCAAGGCAACTGCATTTTGTGTAAGTAATATAGCACAAGGGGATATTTGGCAGCTTTCCTTTAAAAAAAAGAGATCTGTTTATTGCAAATCACTCTACTATTCAAGTCCTTGGTATACAAGAATGTTTTCTGAGAAGCTTTTCTCACCTACCACTCTTTAACAGCAGCTACTGATTTGTAGCAGCTTTACCTGCCCAGCAGTCTAAAAAACACTTTGCGTTGTTAGTCTACGGCGTTTCTTTTGCAAGGTGATACTTATATTGTCATTTTATGTTATTTTTTTGCCCAGCTGAAGTAAGACTTCCAACCTATTCAAGCTGTAGAAATCAGAATCAAACTGAAGGATGTTTTTCTAGAGCTTCTGAATTAATTTTGGATTGATCTCTACAGCATATGTCCAGAATTAAGTTGTCAGACAAAAAAAAGTCCATGTGTTTGATTCTGTGTACTACTGATTACCCCTCCTCATCCCAGGAATAAGACTGAAGTGTTTCCAAATGGATTGTTTGTGTGGTGTGGGGCAAATGCAGTTTCCTATTGGGTTTTAACTGTTGCGGTGTCAGATGTGCCTTCATGATTTTGAGTCTAAAACCTGGAACTCGACTCTGTCTTCGAGGGTTATTTTAAATCTAGCAGTGCAACAGTGACTATTTATAGATGTTATCAGCCTTTTCCTAAAGAGACTTTTGTTAGGTTCCTGTTTGAATCATCTCGTTACTATTTAAAGCTTTCTCTAGACTTTCCATATAATGGGAAGTCAGACAAATTGTGCTTTTTATCAAAAAAACACAAAGCATGCTGCAGTAGTCCACCAAGAGAGGAACGCCAGTCAAATTAATGCTATCTGTGTGTGCTAAATGAACTGGGCAGTGTATAACTACTCAGTAGGATATGCCGGCTTCATGTTTGAATTTATGAGCAGCATGCATAAAGTTGACAGTTTAAGAGAGTCTCAGTTATATCCCAAAACTGCATGGGGATCAGAGGACTTCCTCCTCTCTTGAAAGCACAGGATTAAAGTTGTCTCAAGCGTGAGTCTTGAACTTCCAGATGGGAAACGGGAGGGGGAAAGCTCTAAGTAGCGAGAAACGTGGGGTGAGGGAGGATTTGGGGCGGGAACAGAATCCACATTTTGAGTAAATGTCCAATTTCATTCTAATACACATCAAGCATAAATATCTGGAAAGAGTTTCAACGTTTGAGAAATTTTATTTTAAGAGATGTAACACTGAGTGAAAGAGTTTATGGTTGTATCTTAAGCTGCACTCAAGGTTTCTGAATGCTTCAGAGTGGTCATCAAAAATATCTACTGAAGTAATGGTAACTGGTTTAAACAGTTACCAAGGCTTTGGATCATCTGGTGATGTGTTTTCTGCAAGATATTTCGTAAACTCAGCTTTTTTCCTTTTTGGAAAACATAGACATCTTATCTGAAACTTTTTAATCTAAGGTCCTTTGCCGAGGCCCTTGAACTATCTGCATCAGTTGTAAATGTTAATGCTATTTAGATAGCGTGGACAAGTTGTTATATATACACTATGTCAAGAATAAAATCCATTTTTTCCTTCAAGATCAAAGCTAGTTTCCTTTTGGATTTTGCAGAAGTAGTTTGGTAATCTGAAACCCAGCTGCAAATTGCTTGGACCTCATTTGGGGAGGAAGCTTATGAACTGCTGGCCGTTAGTCATAGGCAGGTTCTACCTTTTGTGAAGTTAGTTATTAGCTGCTAATGTCACTTTTCTAATATTTACTATAGTTACCACATAGATGCAATTAAGTAAACAGGAAGGGAGGTGTAGTTCAAGAGCTGCTGCAACAGGCCATGGGTTCAGCCACTCTGAAGTGTTTGAGGGAGAAATGACTGTTTAGTCAGTCTCGAAGGCTGTTTGTCATGTTGGATATTTTGCTTTGTAAATTATCCTAATTCAGGTTAAATACAGGCACTGAGCAGTGATAAAGTAAAATTTATAATTTGGGCTGATGTTTTTTTTTTTGTGTGTGTTATAGCTTTTCTGTTCTTTCACTACCAAATAGAAGAAAAAGTTATGATAGGAAAGGCCTGACGCGTTGTTGTTCCTGTTCTAAATTCTTTGATGGGAAGTGGAGGTGAAAGCAACAGATAAAGCTACTGTCTGTATATCTAATGCTTATTAAAAAACATTTGAGAAGTGTATCATTGTTTTAGAAAACTACACAAGTTTCTTAGGCTGTGGTAGTCAGTAGTAGAACTTCATGTAGTGGTTTCTCTGCCACAGGAATCATTCTTTGAAAAGCTAAGTTTTCTTTGAAATAAGCATGCTAATGCTAAACCCAGTGAGGGCTGTGCTATTTTGAATGGATGTTGTATCTCATTATTTATGGTAGCTTTAGTGATGTCAGTTTACGTCTAAGCTAAATATATGGCTGCATGAAGTAAGCTTTCCTACAGGAAAAGGCGTGGTTCAGTAATTTATTGCAATACGTAAGTATATCATTAGTTCAAATTTTTAAAGCAAATGCAGACATCACGTTTAGCAATGGTGTCTGTTTTAGTTGAGTAAAAGTAACTTTTCTTTCCCTTTGAAGCTTATGTCAATTTTCTTTTTAAATGATGGGGTTGTATTTATTGTTCTTCATTTGATTTGTATATGAGGTAAGATTCTCATGTGTGATAACTTTTTTTTTTTTAATTCTGCAGGTTGGAGATATTGTGAAGGTTACAAGGATGAATATAAACGGTCAGTGGGAAGGAGAAGTCAACGGTCGAAAAGGGCTTTTCCCATTCACGCATGTCAAAATATTCGACCCTCAAAACCCAGATGAGAATGAATGATTCCCTCTACCCGACTTACACTGCTGCTTCATTTTCCTGGCTATCATTAGCATTGTTTGAGGTGGAATGACTAAATGGCACATTGCTAGCATTGCCCGTTTTCCAGCTTGCTGCAGTTTGACAGTTCTTTTAATATACATTTGGAATACATACAACCGAAGTCACTGCCTGACCTTCATGCCGTAGTTGCATCAACCAGAATTTGGTTTCACTTTTAAAACTGTATTGGGCCGTAAGCTGGAGAAGACTGAACCGTAAGGTGTACGGCAGACAAGTATGGGAAGAAAACCTTTCTTAAGACTTCCACGGACTTGTTCTGGCCTGCTTAGTAGGAAGAGCCCTAACCTTAGATCAAACATGCAACTCATGTGTTACTGTCCAACAAAAAGCAACAACAAAAATGCAATTTTAGGACTGAAGAAGACTTAGTTTTAAGTGAACCTGTCCTAAGGTAGTACATTTATGATGATGGTCTCTTTAAAGGACAATAATTGAAGCTATGTATTCTAAGCAGTTGTATTAGAAACTGCTCGTTTCTGTTAACTCTTGAGCTTGTTGTTGACCTTCTTGAAACAGTGTGTGTTAAATACAGATAACCATTGATTGAGCTGCATTGAAGCTGAGGCATTTATTTATAAGGAAATTTAGGAGGGGTTAATACTCGTAACTCATTTTTGACATACTTAACGCATTTCTGTTGATTTTGCAAGCACTAACTGTAGTAAGTGAGCTTTAAAGGGAAACACTTTGGCCTGGTCTACGTACAGCTCTTCTGTGTTGAAAGTCTGGTTTACTGCCACAGCAGTGCTTGTCACCAAGCTGTTACTTGGTAGACAGAGAAGTCAGATCACCACAGCATGGAGAAGTACAAAAAGACCAGGACAGAAGAACCTGGTAAATACTGATGGAATCCTCTTATTTAAGCGTAAACCTTTTATACCCATTTCTCTGCAGGTTCCCTTATCACTCCAGAGTTCCCTAGCTAAGCCAGCCCCAGCTCGCTAAGACTCCTTGAACACAGTACCTTTTTTTCCAGGGTGTCTCCGCGTTACTGTGCTTCTTTTCCCAAACTGCTTTCTTCTTTCTTTTGGGCCTGTTTTTTTTTTCTCCCCTCACTCCCTTGTATCACAGACCCTCTGCATGCTACAATTTTTACCCCCTCCACATGAGTTGGCTCTGGCTTATATATGCCCCAGATCCCTCCCACTCCCAGCATCCTCTAGAAAATGGTTAATCGGAGTCAGCTGCCTGGGGTTCCCTGTCAGATAAGTGAATGCTCAGGCTGGAGGAGGCCACAAAGGTGTCTTTTATCAGTATAGCTTTTTTCCCCTTTTCTGTACATAAGCTGTACTATTGTACCTAAAGTAGGGATCTACGTGGCTGTAGCTATGTGAGTATAATTAATGCCATGCAGGGTAAGTCCTTAGCCCGTTTACAGGATATGAAAGCTTAGGTACAGTGCTATCTTCTACCTTCTTCTTTAAATGTGTTTTCTAGGTGAACTGGAATGCTCTTTTAAAAATAATGCCGAATTAACAGAATAACGTGTCTGCAAAGACTGTAACTATGAAACCTCCCTTTTCAGACAGCCTGCATAAAGAAAAATGCCTGCTGCAGAAAGCCAGGAATATCTGACAGGAAAACAGCAGTGCTACAATACATTCATTTTTCAACTTGTGAAGGCTGTCAGTTGTAGCAAAATGAGAAACTTCAGACACCTGCAGAACTGTACCACTTCTTACAAGTGTTAAATTATATGGAAGTTGTCATCTTAAGTTCCAGCATGTTTTCTTGTTGATTTGTGTCACTTTTTCCTAGGAAAAGAATGTTGTTCTCCCTCCTGTGAAAGTGCCGTGATACCCTTAAATGGAGGGCACTGAAGAAATGCGAAAATGGCATTTACAAGAGATGTAAAATGCTGTGGTTGTTTTTAAGAAACTCGGTTCATCTGTTAGTTATTTTCTGTAGTATTAATCAAGTGGCTGACAGTCTAGAAGTTCTTGTAGAGCATTTTACTACCAAATTAACTGTGAAGTAGCGTAGCATTGACTGAAGTGTTCGGTGCTGAAAGAATTTCTTGACAATAGGCGCTGACAGGTTGTCTTGCAAAGAAAAGCTATGCAGCTCTCTTAACTAAAGGAGGTTGTGATTCTTCTGTGCCCCAACTCCACCTGAAGTTTACTACATAGATTGTACTACTGAAAGTCATCGTGTGAATACAGAAACTGCACTAGACTCAGTCTGCTGCAGAGAAAGCTTATTTCAGACCTGACCTAGTTGCAGGTAGCTCTTCAGAAAACTGGTTGTAGAATTCTTCCTTTGCATGTTAAAGTCCGTAAATAAATACTGTGAGATTTGAGATCTTGAACACAGCTTGTAACCTGGATTTTGTCACTAAGTGTCTTGACTCATCTCCTCATTGAATAAGGTATACACTTTGAACACAAGCATTGTTTTAGGTTAAATTATGTTCTGATACTGCAGAAAAGCAAACTATTTTCCTTCAAAACTATGCAAAATTTGTGTGCAGTGGCATCTGATGCAAAGACAAGAGTTCGTACATTTCTGTGAACCTGGTTTTGGGCCCCAGACGAACAGTATTTCTCGCAGTAGCAGCGGTATGGATCGGTGATGTTCAATGCGGTTTAAATGTAGCATACTGACCAGCCTAAGCTGATTGTAAACTCGCTTCAAAATGTCTTTGCCATTTTACTATAAGATGAATATTTTCATATAAAGACTGCATTTGATCAGTTTGTGTTTTTCTTTGAAGGACTCTTTTGATTCTCAATCGCTTGTTGCTTGCTTACATGTGTGCTGTCTGTTGCTTTATGAAGCCTCCTCAATTCGAGTGCTAACCTATCCGTGTAGATGTTCCCTGGGGGCGTCAGGTATTCGTACTATGGAGCATGAGAGTCTGCAAGTGACGGCTTCGATCTATGCACCATTAAAATCGTTCATGCTTTTGAACTAGCAGCTGGTTTAATCACCAGGTGCCACACTAGTTAACTATCATGAAAGGCTTACTGTTTGACTTCCTCCTGTTGTGTATGTGTGTATATAGACATTGGAGCCTCTGACCAGTCTGAAAGTTTAAATGAAAACTGTTTTAATCAGTGTCCATCACTGGATAAGCGCTAATTTAATTCATGATTGTTTACAAATTGAGAAGAATAAACAAAAGGGAATATCCTGTCTGGGTTGGGGCTCTGAAGAGCCTGAGCATTATTTTTGTAAAGGGAAATACAGCATTCTTTGTGCCATTTCATGTGCCTGTAAAGTAATTTTTTAATATTATATTAACATCCTGGGAACAAGTGGGCTGCCTTTTGTTTTCTAGTCAAGTTTTCAAGCATATTTCTCAATACCTGCATTTGAAAGTGAGACCTGCCTAATAGACTGCCTTTTGGGACCAGTGAAAGCATTCTTGTATAGTTGTCATTTTCTGTTCTGTTAAATGAAAATGTTTTTTGAGACAAGGATACAATTATTGCAGTGGGAAAGGTGGCCTTGTATTCGAGACAGTCTTCACTGTGTAAACTTTAAAACACAATATGTAACTTAAAGACCATGAACTTCAGGCAATAATATTAAAGTGTAAGCTTTTAAAGTTTATTTTGGGGATCATAGCTTGTTTTATTTTTTGTGCTATAAAATTAACAGTATTAAATGAATTATATTCTTAGAATATATGGAGTGTCTTTTCTTAAGATTAGTGCCTTTTAATTTCTTACTCCACTTATTTCATAGAACTGGTCCCAACATCAAGCCACTGTTTTTTTTCCAGTGCCCTGTTTGTACAGTCTAAATAAAACTTGCCTCAACTTACAGTATCACTTGTTGTCTTTAGTCTTAAACCCTTGGTGATATTGGCAGAGTATTTTAAGTTCTTACTGTGTCAGTATTATGGCCTGTTCCATGGGTAAATCTGTGCCAGCTGAAATTTTCCCGAGTCAAAGCAACAGGTAAGCAGGAGAAAATACTGATGCTGAGTGAATGATGCCGTCATGCTCCATCCTTGTACGTGTTCTCCAACTGTTCTGCTGTGCTCTGGAAGCTCAACTGACAAAGATGCAGCTCCGGTAACGCCGATTATCGCTGTTTCCTTCCCCCTCGCACCTGACACCAGCGCTCTTCCTGTCACTACATTTAACTTTTCTTTCGTAGAGGCTTTTAAAAGTTTGTGTAGAAACTATGACCTCCTTTCACTGTGATAATTATCTTGACTGTGCCTGTAAGAATGATTTAGGCATTTGCTTCGAATTTAGCTTATTTTTTTAGTATTTAAGGCCTGACAGGGTGCAGGTAGGGACAAGTGAAGCAGGTGCCATGCTAGCCCCTGTTGAAGCTGTCGGCATAAGGTGTTACAGATACCTGCTTTTGTAAATCAAGATCAATTGCCTTTTTACAGTCAATCCAGATCAAGAATAGAGGGGACGATAACTTCTTTTTAATATTTGAGATCATTCAGGCAAATAATTCACAATGTGTTGAAACTTGAAGTGAGCTTACACAGGATTAAAAAAGCAGAACTTCAAACACAAATGCTGTAAGGGAGAAGTCTTAAAAGCTTGCGTTGTTTCCCTGGCCTCTTTGTGGGTATGTTCTCACTGCAATGAAGCCTAGTGGGTGTGTTCTCTGCAGTACAGATTTCTATAATATTTTAATAAATGTTATAGCCAACTTTGTATAGCGTAGTAGTAAATATTCATATTTGGCAAGTTACATTTTTTCAGGAAAAAAAAAAACTATCTCAAATACTCGAGCACAAGGAAAGTGGATACAGGCAGCCTGAGAACTGCTTCAACTTATTTTGTATACCTTTCTAGCAAAAACTGGAAGTGCTTAGCTGCTTACTGCAGCTGCTTCTCAGGACATCATAAATAGCTCTTGCCTCACTATTTATGTAGCAAAACCAAGGCCCCTGCTTTACCAGCAACCTGCTTCCTACAGCCTGAATTACGACCACGTGTGCAGAAGCAGCACCGTTCCTGGCTACGGTAAGAGGTGTGCAATGCACATGGAGGCAGTTGCTGCCCACCCTCTGAGGAAGGGGGGGGGGCTGCCCGCACCAACCAGCCCAGACAGGGCCTGCCCTGGTTTTTGTTCCAGTAAAATAGGGCTTCTCTGACACTAACCTGAAGTGTCCACACCCCCTGTTATCAGGCAGTGGGAGATGAAGTGCTTTCAGAGCCAGAAGACTTGGGAAGTTTAATAACACCTATGATCTAAACAGAAGAACTTAGTATTTGTCTCAAAATGCATCAGGTGTTGGTATAAAGCTGCACTACACAGGGGTATGAGGCCACAGGACTCTGCATGTCCTTGTTTCGTCGTGCGCTTAGAAATAACCTCCTCCTACCACTTGAGCTGGGAGGGGGGTGCTTTACCTTGGTAATGTTAATTATGAGAAGGGACGCATTACGCATTACGCAGTCTGAGCAAGCTGCAGCAACAAGGGTGCAAGGGACTGTCATTTGTCTACATTTTAAAAGGCAGCTTGCTTCCTCGCAGCCCTTGCCCCAAGTGCCAGCAGCACCAGCTTGCCCCCGCCTCCACCTGCCTTCCCTTCCTGCCACCAGGCTGACCCTGTGTGGGGTCCACAGCTCTCACTGCCTGCGCTCAGGGCTCGGGGTTTGTACCAGGAGCACCCATCTCTGCAGCTGCCCCCAGCTTCAGGAACAGCCAGGGTTACTCAGCGGAACATCAAAGGTAACAAGAAACAAGCAACAACTCAAACTGGGTTTAGTTGTGGCTTACCTGCACGCAGACCTTCACTTATTTAAATCTGAGCTAGTTGGGCTAGGTCAGGCCAAACAGCAGGCAGCATAAGCCTAGGTGCAAGCGAGGTAGAAGGAGCTGGTTTGTCACCTTCATTTAAATTAAAGGTTTTCTTTCTAAACCAGTGCAATAGAAAACACCCCTTTAGTTTCAACCAGCTGTATGCCTGCTTCAACTTACAGCAGTAGCAAGTATGCCTAAATATACTAAAATAAAATGCTGTCACAACAAATGAACAAGTTTCCTTGTAACTTTTTTTACATGGTTTACAATAACCGGTGTGACTTGTGCACGCAGGAAAGCTCTTCAGGTCTCTGCCAACAGTGATGGCTCACCTTAGAGCAGCTGTAGTGTTTTCTGCCCCCGTGTCCTCTGCCCTTTTGTAGAGAGCGTATCAGCTGCTCTTGTAGCAGCTGTTGGACCACAAGCCACAGCTCAGTGTATTAAGGTAAAGCAGTTCCAATTTCAGGTTACCTTAATACCGCGAGCTGCAAACGGTGACAGTCACTATGCAAACAGCTGAGCCCTCCTGCAGCAGGACTGCGAGCCCACAAGGGTCAGGCAGGCAGCAGGGAAAGAAACCATCACAGCTGTCCCAGAGTGAGCCTCCTGCTCTGAAATTTGAGCCCTACGAGCTTGCCTGCAAGCAGAAGTTGCATCCATTATTGTAACTTGTTAACGGGACCATTGCGTGCCCGGCCTGAATCTGGTCAGCACCGCGATGCTCCAGCTGGACCACCCTCCGCGGCAGCAGCTGGGGACCCCGGCGCTGTGACTCAGGCCCAGTTCTGCTTTGTGGGGTCCCCAGACGGGCACCACCTGCAGGAGCCAGCAGCTGAGCTCCTGCCGCTGCTCAGCGGCGTGGTGACTGCTCACCGGGAACCCAGCGGCCCCTCGCACTGGACGCAGCCTCACCTGCGGAAGGTGCCACCCGCACTGTTCCTGAGGCAGGCCGGGGTGAGCGAGAGGCGACAGGGACTTAACGCGGCGCTCTCCTCAGATAACCTTCCCAGCACCTGCTCGCTTCATTCCGGGCATTTTGTAACCAGAACCCTCCCAGCACAAGTTATTAGTCTAGCCTGCCGCTGGCACACCAGACAATCGGGAGCAGGGCTAAATCCAGGCTATCCACAGGGACCCAGCTCCTGCTTTGTTCATCCTGCCTGGTCCAACAAGGGCAGCTCAAAGTCAGCGCTGAAAAATCCGTCACTTGTAATCTTGTATTTGCTCTAGAACTTAAGCACTAAAGCACATGAGGAAGCGTGGATCTCAGTGACTGTCAACAGCCCTCTCGTGTTCTCTGTTTCCCAGTCTGGCTCTCTAAGAAATCCCCTTCAGGCCCTGGGGCAGGAAGGGCTCTCGCTCAGATGAGGGGGGATGTGGGGGCTGCTATGCCTGCCCCTGGCTGCCTCTGCCACCTGCTCTGGCACCAGAGATGGGGGCTGACTCGGGGAGCAGTGAGTCGGACGCAGGGGCACTACTTGGAAAAGACAGAAGGGACTGACATAAGTGAACATCAGGGGCCGGTTGGAAACTCTTGGCACTCCTCTTATTCCTTCTGCCCACTGCCCTGCAGCAGCCAAGCCGGACCATGAGACCCCCGGCGTGCTCCTGACAAGAAGTGACAATCCCAGCTGGGTCCTAGAGTGCACTGTCACCATCCCTAACTTGTCATTAAAAACATACAAACCAAACTTGCCCGTTGCTCATTACGGTGAAGCACCCCTGATCATTTACAAGCCTTTGTGTGCCTAGACTCCAGCCCCAGAGCGTGTTGGTTTTTTTTTTACAATACTTTATGTTACTGTACTGATTTGATCTGAATTAGGAGTAAGTTCAGGGCAGGGGACTCTCACTGGGACTTTTATTTGCTGAATCTATTTCTGAAATCTTGGATTGTCTTTTTTTTGCCCTGATCTTGTGACCAGTGTTATCATTAATCGACTGACCTTGCAGAGGAACAGCTTTTCTCTTCCCAGGTAAGGCAGCTGACGAACAGTGGGAACCGGCTCCTAGTTGGCAGCACCGACAGGTACGCACACGAGGCTGGCTTCCTGCCGGGCCTCCAGCCTAACGCAGGCATGGCACAAAGGCGGTGTCATCCATCTCACTAGGCCTTCTTAAGGGAAGAAAGAGCCATATCCTTCAAAGAACGAATACCTCCCTCCACCCTGACTAGCTGCAATAGCTGTGAGTACTCAGCACTTTGGAGAACCAGCTCCAAAATTAACAAAGAGAATTTCCCTGCATGAAATAACACCTTGGACACGTGACACCTTGGGCTGAGGGGTTGGCCACTGAAAGGCTCAAATCAGCTCAGGTTTGGGATTCCGCTGAACAGGGTAACACAGGGCTGAGCAACACACGCAGTGTTATTGGCACTGTCAGAAACTTCTGGTTGAAATCATCCCAAACCACAGGATGTCCCCAGTAGCAGCATAAGGGTTACTTCCAGTACTCAGTAGCAGCCCCTGCCTGTACGGGGCTGAGTAACCCACCTGCATCAGAACAGGCACTTGGCATCATTTGATCGAGGCAGAGGTAGCTGATGGGATGGAAATAGCTCTCCGACTGGTGGGACAGCATGCTGGGCTTCGAGCAAGGGTTTGTGCTGTACAGCAGTGGTAGCCCACAGACCTCCACCATGGCGTTTGCGTTATTGACGCTGGCCTAAATTTAAATAGATAAAAATAAAGAGACGTTAGCCTAGGAACAGAAAGCTTGCACAGTCCTTGACAGGGCAGCGAGGATGTAGGACTTCCATTCGTCAGATGTGCGGGACTCATGCCTCCCTTGCTGCAGTGGCCTGGTTTCAGCCACACGTTGCAGTCCTGCAGCCCTAAGGCAGCGTGGCACTGAAACAGCTTTGGAAAATGGAGGGGAGTGGAGGAAGGAGACGATGTACCTGGAGGAGGACAGGCTGATTAAATGCCCCTCCCTGCTGCCTGCTGCCAAATGCTCTGTGGGCTCTGTAGTCATCACTCAAAATAGAGCCATAGTCTGTGTCTCCTCCAAGAGTCAGTCCCTGCTGGAAACATGTCAGGGCATTGCTGGGGCAGCGATTTACAGCACAGGGAGCCATTTTGGGAGCTGCTGACACCGCACCCCACTGTACCTGGCTGCTTTCCCTTTCCCCCACCATTAAAGCCGCCTGTTGATGCTTGCTAGCCTGGGAACCTGACACAGGGCTCAACCCAGCAAGGAATGTAGGCAGGGTTTGGGCAAAAAAGAAGAAAGGTCCTGCATTGACCTTAGGTGTAGGTCAGAAAGGCACCACACGTGGCTGTCATCTGAAGCCAGGGCCACCTCACCCCGAGGGGGGCCTTCTGGCAGAGGCCAAGCAGCTCTGAGGCAGCCCCTGCGGTCTCCTGGACTCTCCAGGAGTGGCCATGCTCTCCCCTAAGCCCTGCCAGGGCTCTCTGGCTGTCCCAGCACAGACTTTACGCTGCAGCTGAGAACCTCCCCAGGGGGCAGATGGCAGCAGCAGTGCTGGGCCACCTTTTAGCAGCTGTTTCAGCAGGCAGGGTACTTGCCCAGAGAGCAGGAGGCAGGGATGCAGCTCCTTCCTCAGCCAGCAGATTGCCAAGCCCATGTCTCCAGTGTGCGAGGGAACGGCCACAGCACAGCTTCCATGGCGCTGTTCCTCCTCGCCCTCTCTGGATGCTGGCTGCTCTGGGGTGAGGAGTCCCAAGGTGTGAGAGGTGCGGGTGCCTGAAGCGTAGATGTTTGGGGCCCCTCCAGGCCATTCAGCCATCAGCAGATCTCCAGCTCGACACAGCCTTGCTCACTCCTCCTAGACAGAGAGGAAACCAAAGTTGAGAGCGCGGAGCGGGCTGGGACGGCGCAGAGATGCTGGGGCAGAGCCAGTCCCAGGGCTGAGCTCCTTCATCCCGGGCACCAGGTCCCACCTGCCCGCCAGAGCCACGGCATCACCCCTGCGGATGGGTGCTGTGCGCCGGGCAGACAGTGAGGGCCCCAGGGCGCTCCAGGATCGCAGCCCAGCAGCGAGGTGAGAGAGTTTCAGAAGGAGAGTTTCAGAGACATTTCTAACAGACAGATGACACCGGTGATAAATCGAACGAGACAGTTTGCAAAGCCACACGGTTCCTCCATCCCTCTCACTAATGCCAGCACAAATCCCTGCCCACGCAGGGCTGCCCGGAACACCCCAGCAGAGCCGGGGAGCTGCTCCCAGGCCGGTGCTGGGTTCAGCTCTGACAGCCTGCCGAAGCCACGCTGCCCTGGGAGCTCGCCTGTGCTTTCCGATGCACAGACACCTCCTTCCCTGCGGAGAACAGCACGTCCTCCTCCTCCTCCTCCACTCGCCTTGCTGCCAGGGTCCCTCCCGCACGCGAGCCGCCTCAGCCCCGACTTGCCCTCGGCTCCATCGCTGGCAGCGCCTGAGCAAGACCGCTCACGTCCGACGCCCGCCGCAGACACGTCGCGACAGCGCGGGAGCTTCGCCCGCCGCGTGCCCTAATTACAAAGCACCACGGCGGCCGGCTGCTTGGCTTCCCCCGTGTTCTCTCTCGCCCCGAAACACCCAGGCCCCAAAAGCTTCGGCAGCAAACCCTGCGCGTGCTGCCCGGGTCCTGGCCCCGCCGCCCCCTCGCAGTCACTGGGTGGCACTGTGCCCCTGCCTGGGGCGGCCACCGCCTGCACCCGGGGCCTGGGGCTCCTGGGGAACCCACGGCCGAGGCTGTGGGGTGACACCTTCCCGGCCAAAGCGCGCCCACGCAGGGCAGCCAAGGGCTCGGACACGGTTGTGGCAGCAGGGGACGGAGGCCCTGCGATGGCTGGCAGCCCGCAGGGAGGTGACGGAGCCATCCCAAGCGCCTAAAGCACGCTGGCCGCCGGCGAGGCTGGCTTTCCCCACCGCGCCTCCATTTTCATTACCGTGGTAAAACGAGATCAACTGCGTCTTCACAATATCCCCCCTCCATAAAACTAATAGGCCAGGCAATTGGTAGGGCTCTGTGAAGTACTTTATGGTCTGGACACTAGGAGTGAGCTCCGCAGCTCAGAGGCTGTCCCAGTCCCAGGAATTTCCCCCCAGCCTCCCCCTTCAGGCTGGGAGCACCGGGACGAGCCTTCCTGGAGCACGGCATGGTGCCTGCCGTGACCTGGCGCCCCACAAGGGTCCACCAAGAGCACCCAAGGGGAGCTCCTTTCCCCCTCGGGGATCAGGATTTCTGCTTTGCAGGACAGCCCAGCACGGCCTCGCCCCAGCTCGGGGGGCTGCGAGGCCATCGGGTGAGCCAGGGCCAGGGCAGCCGCAGCCCCGCTCTGCCAGCACCGGCCAGGGCAGCGGGCACAGGGTTTGCTGGAGCAACCCTCTGCTTCACCTGTGATTGAAAGGTGGAGGCTGGGCTCGCCTTTGTAAGCAGAAAGCAGCCATTCTTGGCCTTACAACAGTAAAACCGCTCCGCTCTATAAAGGTCAACTCCCTCCATGTTGACAGCCCCATGCTTGGGAAGCTGGAGGGAGGCAACGCACTGGTGTTGGAGGAGCCCTGTCACAGAGGGCACGGTACGGAAATTAAGGGATGGGTTTTGCTTCACGCATTGCCAGGACTCACAGATCCCAACGCTGTACTCCAAATCCACATCAGCCTGAAACCTAAAGCAGGAGCCCAGCCCTGCCTCTGGCAGCAGCTCCAGATCCACCCTGGGCAAGGCGGTGACCGAACGGAGAGGTGGCTGCCTACCGCGCTTCTTCCTGACGTGTAAAAGCAGCCCGAAAAGTTTCCTTTCTTTGCTCAATCTCCATTAGACCTTCCAGGGAAAATTAGCACAAGTGCGCCAGCAATGGCACCAAGGGGATGGACCCTGAACAACTCAGAAGGGGATTTAATTAGTTTGCTGAAATCTTTTTAGCTACCTGCTACAGCTCCAAGCCCTGGCAAACAGTTAGGAAAAAGGATCTCTGTGCTCAAAATCAATTGATTTTTTTTGTTGTTTGATAGCTCTTATCTGTATAAAAAGCAAACTAAAGATCCTCCAAGGAGTATTCTGTTGGGAAATAAAGTGGAAGAGACTATGCTCCTCTACCATGAGGGCAGAAGACAAATGGGAGATGGGAAAGCAAAAGGTTTCCAGGTCTCCATAAGAGTCAGAAGGGAGGCAAAGAGCCTGTTTCTCCCCTCTGTGGTTTAACTGTAATCTGTCTTCTCCTGACTGCCCCCACTGACCCCGTGGGACAGTCGCATTTTGCTGTGCTGTGCTAGTATTTGCAAAAATGACCCAAGATCCCCTGATAACAAGTGCCACAGGCGCACAAAGTGTTACTGCTCGCTCCTTCCGAGGGACGAGCAGCTCACCAGCACTGTGGCTGCTAGCAGAGGCTCTCCACTGCCTGGTTTTCAGGTTCATCCCAGCCCCAGATCAGAGCTCTGTGCTGTCCTGGGAGGGACAGGAGGGAGCGAGCACAGCCCCAGCTCCATAACCAACCCCCTGCTGAGTCCCCTCCTTTAATCCAAGGATATGATTTCTTTGCTAGACACATGGTGAGCTGCCCTCCCTACCTTCTCCACTGCCTGCTGACATTTGTATCTCAAACTAATTGTCACTATATCATCTGATCCTGCCCAGCTGTCTAAAAAAGCAACATCCTGCGTACCTCTGGGACCTCTTTGTCAGAGACTGTGAACTCATCTCCATCCAGCACCAAGATGGATTGAACAAACTGAAGCGGTATTTTATTGCTGAAGCATAAAACATGGGAATAAACAAGCACCAGAGTGCTACTGATCATTAAAACCAGATGGGAGCCCATTTACTGCCTCCAACAGTGAGGTGCCACCGCTGTGCTGCCGAAGCCCCATTGAAATAGGAAACCCACGGCACCATCTGGGAGGTGCAGGGCGGCCACAGCTACTCACAGCCCCTGGAATTCAGGCCTGGATTGAGAGCTGTGCTCTCCTCCCTCCACCGCCCTGGGGACGGTAATACAGCTTTCGGTACCGGCTCCAGAAGTATGGTCACTCCTGTCAGGTTGTGTCTAAATTAAAATGCCCCGGTGGGGACAAGCAGCCTGTGCAGGGCCAGTTCCAGTGTCCAGGAACTGGGAGAATTACAGGCCAAGTTGCCCACACAGGGTGGGAAGTCAGTTGGATTTCAACAGGATTTTTCTCAACACACGTCAGAGAACCATGCTGGTCAGCCCTGTGCATGTCAGCTCCCGCATGGTGGATTACCCGAAGCAGCCCGGGCCTTACCTTATTTCCTTACTGACCGGTGCTGGCTGGCACGAGAAGCTAAACACCACGACAGGACAATGCTGGGGCTGTTTCTTCTCCTTTCTAATCACTGCAGACGAATGCACGATCAGCTTCTGCCCTGAGCATAGCAAGGGCATTCCCAAAGTTTGGGGCACTGGAAATCGGCCTTCAAAAAGCTCCTGAGCTCAGCACCCCCACCTAGACTGGGGTTTGCACCTTTGTCTTCGAGCCCCATCCTCCTGTGGCAGGGAGCCCCGCGCACGGTGTGGGGCCGAGGACGGGTCCCCGGGATGCACCCCGTAGCTGGGGATGCAAATGGAGCAGGAGGCTGCTGGAAAAGCAGAGGGACAGACAGATGCTTTTACACTTCAAAGGAAACGCGGCCCTGTGAGGCTTTCAGGAATACTCACAGATCGATAGACTCCTTTTAAACACCGAGCACATTTGCTCAAGTGTGAGGCAATTAGTCCCTGAGGATGGAGGCAGGGCAGGACCATTAACAGACATACGGGCAGGATGAAGCAAAGGATGAGAGACTCGGGGCACGGCTCCACGCGAGACTGGCAGCCCTTGGGCCAGAGGCTCCCCTCCGTTTCATTCCCGAAACAGCAGCCAAGCTGGCCACGCGTGGCAGGAGACAGCCGCTTTTCCGCGGGGCAGTGCATCTACCCACCAGCCTCAGGAGGGCAAAGAAGGGCGTCCGCAGGGCTAGAAGACAGTCTGGGCACTGGGGCTCCAGGCTCATTTCTTTTAGCAACATTTACCCTACCTCTGCTTTGTTGTTTTTTTTTTTCAACCATAAAGCAAGTTTGTAAGCATCCCCAGCACTTCAGATGCAACCTCACGCTGCAACAGTGTGAAGCTTCCTTCAGCACAAAGCATGCAGTATCAGGAGTCTCCTGGGGAGAGGGAGATGGGTTAAAAAATGGGCTGTACTGGTCTAGTGTTCTCACCCACAATTTTCAAAACATCCTCGTGCCTTATGCTGGGTGGTGTCTGAGCTGCTCTGGACAAGCTCGCTGTCCACAGAGCCCCTTCGAGGTGGTAAATTAGAGCTAAAACCAGACTGTGGGAGAGCAGAGGCTGGCTGCCCAGTGAGAACAGAGCCAGCACAGGGATGAACCCCACAGCCTAACAGAAATCAGGCCTGGTCATCCCCTTCTGCTCTGTATCAGCACTTCCACGCAGCTCCCCCCTTAGCACAGCCGGTGAGGACGTAACAGAGCTCCCCGTGCCGGTGCTTTGCAAGGCCCACAGGTCAGAGCCGGAGGAGCAGCAGTGCCAGCGGGCATGAGGTTTCTCCTGCAAAGAGCTGCTGTGGTTTACCTGCACAGTCTCATTTTTCAACAAGAAGGAAAGATACCGAAACTGAGCCATGTTTCACACCTAGCTGAGTGGCTGAGGGGGTGCCTGCCCTGTATTGCTAGTTACGCTCTCTGACTCTCCTTTACAGAGGCACAAAATTTTCCCTCTTCGGTAAAAAACAGAGAGGAAGAAGAAAATCTCGGCATGCCCCCAAAGAACTGTAGGGGGTAGAAATTAAATCCACCCATTGTGCTCACCAAGCAGGGCACTGTCTGGGCAGGAATGCTGTAGTCGTACACCTGCACATTCAAATAAAAATAATGGAGTATTACAGAAGTGTCAGAGGCAATTCAGCACCCTACAGCAAAGTACTTCGTGCCATAAAACAAACTCACATGACTTGGAAAAACAAAAAAGGAACAACACTAAATCAAGCACAGCAGCAAACACAGAGCTGTTTGTCATAGCTGCAGGGCCTCTCGTTACCGCTGCATTAAAGGATTCCTTCACACTTGTTTAAAATTTTGTCTAAAGCTGCTGCTCAGGCCCTGATCTCAACAATGCTTCAGCATTTGCTCAGGGCAGCGCAAGCTGCATGCCGCAGGGAACGCCGGCTGCAGAGGAGAAACGCTTCCCCAATTTGCTTTACTTTGTCCTGGGTGCCTGCGAGCATTGGTGTTAGCTCTGCCTGGGCTTCCTTGCTCAGATTCACCGGCTGTAACCTCTAGAAACCACATTTACACCTCATTACATCTCTACAAAGCACAGCAGCAAAACCAGCTTACCTGGAGTGGCTGGGAGCCTGGCCAGGAGCACGCTTGCACCTCACACAGCTGGGGGAACCGAGAGCTGAGCCCTGGAGAAACAGGCACCCACCTGCACTGCCACAACAAAACTGTACCTCTGAGCACCACAGGAGCCCACACAGCCTGCAGGTGGGCTTTGGGGCACGCACCACCCAGGGCAGAGGGGAAAAGTGCAGCAAATCACCCTCTCCCCACGCTTCAAGGAAAATCCCCTGTCCTCCTTTCTGCCTCCACAATCCTACATCTCTCTCTGCCTTCTCTTGGGTTTTTCAATTCAGTGCTGCCCCCTCACGCCCCAGGGCGAGGGCGGGATGCAGGTAAGTGAAGACACCTGTGCCCTGCACACCTGGGGGCTGACGAGCAGGCATAGAGGGGCTGGCAGCACTGCTGAAGCTCCTGCCAGACCCAGGCAGGCAGGAGGTGCGGGGCTCAGCACCAGCACAGCCCCGCGCAGCGGGTGACAGCAGGTGCCGGCTGCTGTTTGTTGGTGTCAGCCAAATGCAGTGTGCCCCCTGCTAAGAGGCTCTATATGGGACCCCGACGTGGGGCTCATGATTTAAGTGGCTTTCAAGCCCTGCAATAAAAAACCATTTGACTTGAAGAATGTTGTTATTCCTGGGAGGGGGTTGCTGCTGCTGCTCGCTTGGCTCCTGGTGACCCAGGATACGCGCTAAGGCAGGAAGGGCACAGCAGGATGCTCCCCCCATGACAGCCACCTCCACCGCCCTCAGCAGGGTGCTTCTGTAGGGCCAGAGGGTGGCTGGGCGCATAGAGGCCACATCCTGGGCTAGGCGAGAAGGGACCGCACCTCTGGGAGGAACCGCAGTGCCTTGTGAGGGCCTGGGGAGAGATGAGCACCATGTGGGGTCACAGCAGCAGCACCATGGGTGCTTCCACCAGGCCCTGCCACTCTCTGTGGTAGAAGAGCAGCAGCGCTGGCAAGAAGACTTTTTTCTGCCATTCCCGCTTGCACTGAAGCAGCCTCAGACCAGGCTTGTGGCTGCAAAACCAGTAGGAGAAACCAAAATAAATCAGGATCTTTATTTCCCAGAGGAAATGTACCTAGATCCCACTTTGAGTCCGTTTGTCCTCATCCTTACGTAACTCCGCTGCAGGAGAGGAGCAGAAAGCATAGAGAAAACAAACAACTTGCTGCAAAAAATTAGCACAAGACTGAGTCATATCGAGCACTGCAAGCAGATAACCTGGGGCTCGCTGAATAAGCTGCAGAGAACAATGAGCGCTGAGATCAACAGCATGTGCCATGTAGGAACTGGCCCCAGGTAACATGACTACAGCGGAGCCACTGGCGTGCTGGAAAGAGATGCACAAAAACCACATTTCAGAGTTTATTTTATTGCTCTTAATGGCCTGCCTTCCGCATGTCTCATTTCCTTTTATTGAAGCTGTCAGAGAGGCATTACATTATCTCACATGTGTGCAAAAACAGGATTTCAGTCAAGCTCATACAGATTTTAAATGCCACAGCTGAAGAAAACAAGACAGTGGAAACTGCAAAGGGAGGAGGCGGCAGCAGAGTCCAGAGCGCGCACACCTACGGGCAACATTTTCCAAGGCTTCACAGAACAGCAAAGCTGCAGTCTCTAACCAGAGACGGGCAGGAGGAAAGTAAAGGTACCTCGCTAACGAGCAGGATGATTCACTGAAGGGCAAGGAGTCCTGTTGCAGCAGAAGGCTGATGAGTAATTAATGGCTCCTCCTATGCACACGGCTGGGTCTTCCACCCGGGCGCGGCAGCCGCCTGCCAAACCAGCTCTACCAACAGGCCCTGTGGGGCAGCAGCGCTCCCAGAGCTATTCCGAAGGTTCAGAAATAACACACTACACTTGTGTTTGCACAGGAGTTTCCCTGTGTTGCCCGGTTCTCTTCAGCTCATCGTACCCACCACAGCACGGTTTCCATCCTCATTAGCACCCTGTGGCAGAGGGAAATACAGCCCGATTTCTATGATAAAGGACCAGACCTAAGGAACTAGCCGGGGTGTTCTCTTCATGTCCTCTTGTAGTGATCGCCCCGGGGAACCCCACCGACCTGTCCGCAGGGTCCCCGCATGCTGTGCTCAAGGCACCAAACTCCTCGGCCAGGCTTCTCACCTGATCTCCAAGACACAGAAACCAGCGGTGGCAAAGCGAACTACTAACACTCAGAGACACGACTTTTCCTCATCCAAAGAGGACAGGCTTTTACAGCTGCCCTGCCTTCACGCAGCTGGCATGTGGGCAGCAGGAAAGTACAGTGTTCTGGGGTTAAAAACAAGCTCCTCCACATTTCTTCCCCAAGTGATTTCTTTGCAGTGAATCACTCGCATTCGCACGCGTGTGGTGCACAGCAGGTATAAATCAATACTGGCGAGGGTGCTGTCAGAGAAGCGAGCCGACATCATTACACACACTGTGGTGAAGCCTGACCTTTATTTGTGTGCTACACATCTCACGCCCATCCTGTGAGGCTGAGGGGAAGTATTTGGCTGCTCTGTACATATAATTGTGGTGCAAAGCCGGTTAGCAATATACTATTTAAATAAGGAAGTAGTCATTGGAGCTGAGTTTCACAAATACGTAGGGCTACTTTTCAAAGTCATTTTAACAATAATAAACACAGTTTAACACCTCTACACTATGCACATGCACAGCGCTGGCCTGGTGCCTGGGCAGAGCAGCACACAGCCCTTCCCAGTGAATACACACACTGGGCCTGATGCACCGCTGGTCACAAACCTGCCCTGGTCTGCTCAGAGACAACATCTTGCTACGCACACACACAGAGAATGCCATCTGGCAAACAGACTAAAGGACACACCTCACTGCCTACTGACGGCTACAGACCACAAAGCAGTTTATTTCAAGTGTTACAAGAAAATATTCCCTAAATAACAACAAGGAATGCATCTATCCTCTCTGAGAAGCAGAGAGCCTGTCTCAAACAAGACCCCACTCACTGCCAGGGCTGCTTCGGCAAGCAGAGACTTCTCCCTTCAAACACGAGGACAAAAATCCTCTGTGCAAGGCAGCGCGCAGGCTGCTCACGGACAGAACAGCTCCTCCAGGAGTTGGGACCAGAGGTAAGGAAGGTGAAAGCGCTGACGACTGACTAGATATGGAAGCAGATCCCTACAGGCACCTTAGCAGCAGCAAGAGGACTGCACCGACCAGCCTGGGAGGCACCGAGCTCACCAGCAGGGCAGAGAGCAGCGCAGCACGCAGCTCCGTGCCCATGGCACATTCACCGTGCTAAAGGATGTGGGCGATGAACAGCGCCAGGCTGGTCAGGAGCGTCTTCTGACAAAGCCTTCTTGTAGCACAGCAGAGTAACAACAGCTATAAATTATATTCCCCAGGGGTGGCAGGGGGTGGAGGAAGGAAGAAGTTCACAGCGAAAGACTTCCTTTCCCTCGAAAGGAAGAGGTCAGAGTGACACAGCCAGCACCACTGCTGAGGGCCCTATTCCTGCCAAGCACAGGCCTTCGGAGACCCCCAGAGCAGTCCCAGATTCTATGAACAACCTCCCTCCACCACCAGCAGAAGGAAAAGTATTTCACTAACCTCGAATCTAGGGGTGACAGAAGAGGGGTGGGCATGAGGGACACGCAGACACAACACAGAGCCTTGCTGCCGGTTCTCTTGCAGAGGACAAACTCTTCCCTGCCTGCATGACCTGCAAACACGTTTCACTGCATATTTTACCGTTATACGCTCCTGGAAAAAAAGGCAAGACTCTAGCTTTAGTTTGACTATACTAAGTGAGGAAACTGCTCAAGGGGTCACTGGGATTGCATTTTTTGCGTGTCTTCGCAAATATCTTCTACAGCTTCTTGGCCACCTGGAAGGCTTACTGAAACTCCTCAGCCCCTATCTCCTTGCACTGACTTTCCTGGGAAGACGGGATTTTGGAAACTGCCACATGCAAGATGCAAACGCAGACTGGGACAGGGTTTGGCAGCTCTTTACTGCTCTTACAGTTTGTGTGCTACTCCTGTTGGAAACAAACAATGCAGAACACACTGATTCATCCAGACGTGCACTGACATAGCTGGGGTAGCTAGCAGTTTTGCTGCTGCTTGTGAAATACCACGAGGGCTGTTGTGCAAGGAGACAAGGAATTGAAGGTGTCCCATGCTCCCGTGTGCGGCAATGCCTCTTTGCTTAGTGTAGACAAGGCTTCAAGGTTAACACCCCAGAGCAAATTTGTCCTCATTTACAATTTTCTTTTTGTCTTTTCATGGGGAAGGTTCTTCCCTGCTCACCAGCAGGCATAGGGGAACAGCGGGTACTGGCTCCACTCTGCCATGGTCCCATGGGCATGTCCTGAAGCCCCCTGTGTGTTGTAATCTGTGGAGAAGGCCGAGTAGCTCATTGCCCTGTACTGGCTGTGGGAGGGCACCATCCACTGGCCGAGGCCTTGCTCAGTGCTGTACGGACTGTACATGGGCGCTCGGGCTCCAGGTTTCCCCACTGAGTCCAGAGCCATGTTCACCACTCCTGTATAGTCCTGGGGAGGGGGCAGAGGTGGGGGGAGCGGAGGCAGGTTGGTGAAGCCCTCTGGGAGCTGTTTGGAGTCGTGCTCAGGCACTGCGGCGAGATCCAAAGGGTGGCACCTTGCTCGGAAGTCATTCAAGGCGGCGACGTCGCGGGCGGGAAGCTGCTGGCTGTCCCCAGCTTCATGGAACCTGAGCCCCAAGGGCAGAGAGAAGAGCAAGTCAAACCTACCACAGCAGAAAACCACTGAAAACCCACAGAGATTCCCCAGGGAAAGGCAGGGCAAGCCCTTAGCATGCCCTCTGCTCCTCGCTGTTTCAAACATCCGCTGTCCATTCAAAACAAGCATGTCTACAAGGATCATTTGGCTCTGTACAGGCTTCTTACTCCCTCCATGTGCTTTGTTTCCAGAAGCCTTGACCCAGAGTGGGAACGTGCAATGTGTCAGCTATTTCACAATGATTTCCCACGTGAAGATACTTGCATGAAAGCAAAGTGAGCCGTCTTGTTCTCCAATGCACTTACACACACTGCGTATCAGAAGGGGGCAGAGGAGCGTCAGTGCAGTCACTCTCCACCTTCACGTGTTGGCTGACTGCACATGAACTCTCCCACGCAGGTACAGCCTCACCTACCGCTTTGTCTTATTGTTAACGTGGATTTTAGCCCAAGCTCTGCTGTCACCCACACAGAAAAACTAAGTGCCAGAGGAGGTAAACTCAGCATGCCCTGGCTCTGGCTAAGTTCTAGCTTGGGCTCACCATAACGCGTGTCTGAATTTGCAATGGTAAGGAGGAGGGAAACATCTCTGGAATCCTGCCACTCCTCCAACACACTTCTGCCAAAGGACAGGCAAGTTCTGTCGTACGCAAAGTTAGCTGGGAAAACATTTCAGGACAGGGAAATAAAGAGTGCTACTGAGACATGAGCATGCCCAGAAGCAGTGGGTTAGATGTAATACAGAAAAGCTTTGTTACAGAGATGTCTCCATGCTTATCAAGTACCTATCACCCAAGCATGGCATGCAAAAGAAAGATATCCTTCCTCACTCACACTGGCTGTTTTTCTTAGGAAATACCCTGTAGAAGAGGAGGCCTCCCATCAGTTTAAGGGTGCCTTTGGACATGAGCACTGAGAGATGGGACTTACCGGTATGTCTGGTAGGATGGTGTAGGCACTTGCTGCTCTCTGGCTGGCCCCTCCCTCTGGTCGGCCGGCACCGGTGATGCTGCAGTAAAGGCATGGCTGCCGTTCTGCTCTGAGATCCAGAAGGGGTAGCCGCTGCTAACTGCGATGGGGTTACTCTCTTCCTTCACATCCACGTTCTCGTCTTTCTCAAAATCTGACTCACAGCGGGGAAAGAAAGAATGGGGAAAAATGAGAAAGGAGAAGAGAGAGCCAGAGCTCACAACGGTTTATTAGCAGTGGAATTAATTGCAGGATGGTGGAAGGAAACACACTATTACCTCTTCTGCAGTCATACTGCCTTAAGGAACTAGCCCTTTGCTGCTTTTTTCTGTCCTTACACTGTGGTGTTCAGTCCTTCCCTGTCCCCTCTCCCTAGCTGTGCCACTGCAAGCAGCACTGTGAACTGGAACATAGAATGATCACGCTTAAAAATAACCTAACAAAAAGAGTAAAGATTATTTCTAAATGGTATCAGTTCCCCCATCTGCATCACAACCCAGCTGTACAAGCAGCAGTGCTGGCACAAGTGCACAGACAAGAACCAAGGCAGATAGGCAGAAGAAAGCCATGGGCGACACTGCAAGCTGGCATCACTGTTGATACGAAAATGTTCTGAAAGCACAGCCTTTGATCACATGCGGTCACAAAGCATGGCTGGGAGGCTGGTGCATGGAGAGCTGATGAGCAGTCACTAATGCCAAGTGACATGTGAGCAGGCTCCTGTGGACCATACACAGAGTCAGAAGACTTCCTAACCCCTTCCTCATCCTGACACAGACAAACTGAATGTGTGTGCAGGGATATCAGTCAGAAATTAAGAGAGGGAAAGGCCTCACAAAGGATCATCAGTCATCATTTGTTGGCTCATTCCACTAAAGGACATCTCTCTGAGATGCTTTCCTGGCTGTCATCATGGGTGCAAAGTGGGTGCCCTTCAAGGATTACGATTTAAAAGCATAAGCAAGCATCAGAAATCTTAAGCAGCTGAACCCAAACTTCTGTGCTGGGGCTTCCCTCCAGGGCTGCCAGCCATGGGCAGGGGCAAGCAGTGCGCGCTCTGCATGCTGGAAGCATCATGTCAGAAAACGCAGTGTTGGAAGAGCGGGCTGCACCACTTCCTTCTTGCCTGCATAAAGCAAAGCCTTCTTTAAACAGGGATGCACTGGTCCTGTCTCACACTTCTCCCTACTTATTCAAGCTGCCCCCTTGGTCATTCCTTATTCCTGGTGACCTCCCTGAATTAGGGAATTAACAGCACTTTCCAGTTTTGCAAAGCTGTACGCAACACCCTTTAGGGGCCCTGCCCAGCCCACTCTCCCCAGACAACAGACACAGCAGAGCTATGTCACTGCCTGGTTTCCTTCCTGTGGCCTAGGCAGTGTTTGGGACTGACTCTGGGTTTGTTGTTATCAAGATTACCACGTTCCTCAGCACCGGACTCCTTTTCCTCAGGCAGCTTCCTCTTCTGGCCCTTGGCTGGACTGGGCTTCTGAGATTTGGTTCGTCCTTCCCTGGGAAAGAAACAGTGCACGCGAGTAGTTTGTAGTTAGTTTTCTACCTAGATAAATACACAAGGGGTGCTGGACAAAGGCCTAAGAAGACAAAAAGATGGGATGAACCTCTCTGATGTTCTGCATGTTACATTTCTTCTCACAAAGCAACCTGACAGATCCATGGGGAATGTTTGCCACAGTTGAATTACAGAGTTATGCTGCCTGCCACAAGCACGAGCTTCCAGGGAGAGCTCTTGCCCCACAGGATACTGGGGATAAATCAGTAAAGGGGTTGCTGCTCCCTTCATGCTTGTACAAAAGGCAAAATCAGAGTGGAAACCTCATCAGTTTTTTTTGCAATGAGTTTGTAAGCGTACTCCAGTGTTGGATACACATAATATACATGCGAATAGTAGGGTGGGTGTTTTGCTTAAAAGCAGCCTTTCTTCTAAATGGAAAATGAATCTAAGCTTAGTCAGAAATTATCCTATTATGAGGAGAAAGAACATCTCTGACAGTTTTGAAGGTTAAGTAACAAGAGTCAGATTGGGCCTTTTTCTCCAGGAAATAAGGTGGGGTATTTTAGGCATAAAATAAAGCAAAATCTCAGATATTTTCATACCATTTTCTGCTTGGAAAAAAACAAACAAACATTTTTTCCTTCTTTATTACCAGTTTATGGGGTACATTTAAGATTACTTATTTATTTAAATTCTCATCCACTGGCTGCGCTCAGACCAGAGAGAAGACCTCACTTGTATTGGTATTCAACTACCCTCTTGCAGACAAAACTTCCTGCTGGAAGAGACACTTTTCCACAAAGGAGGAAAGGAGATGTGAGAGCCTTCAAATGTCAGAAGCAAGCTGATCTCACAGAGACAGAACAATCTACTGTGGACTCCCTTTACCGTTATCACTGCAATTCACATGTCAGATTTCAGTCTAGATCCAAACTACAAGGCAAGGTAGGTATCAAATCTGTCACATTTCACAAATTTCTGTAGGAAATCCTATATTTCCTCCCATTCCCCAAGTCTCTTGGGTGGCTTCTATGCAGCATCATTCCCAGATATGGATAAATGCAATGTCCAGAGCAAAATGCTCTGCAGAACTCTCTAGTATACTTTGCTCTGTGGACTAGGGTAGAATTCACAAGTAAACTCTGGTTATACATAAATCAAGATGGAAAAACCAGCTTACCTTCGAGTGTTCTTCCCATGCTCCCGGAAACCTTTAGCAAATGGATTGTTGTCAATCTTCAGCTTTGTGATCTTAAAATAAAGGACCAAGATTCGGTATTGTGGTAAGTGGTTGGGCCCATTATTATTTCAAGACCTTCACCTCAGTATTTATCACAACTGGTTTTGGGGGAAGAAGGGCAGGGGTGGGTGTTTGGGGGATGCCCTTGCCACAGCATCTGAGCTCTCCCAGCAGTTCCATCTATTAATTAGGAAGTGAGACATAGAGAAAAGTGACTTTCACAGGATCAGTGGGAATTTGAGTGGTATTCATCTGACCAGACAAATATGCAGGGCCAGTACCTATATCTGGACTTTTGTCTATACTTTTTACTGCATTTGGGATTATGTTAATCACTGACAGGGCACTTAACACAATTGATGTGCACGATTCATCTAATCCCCAAGTAGATGTTTTCTACAAGAACAATAACATGCCGATTTCTTTCCCCTGTCCATCACAGGCACCCAGGGTAACTAGCTCTGAAGGACACATCTTCCTCTACATGATTTCTAAGGACAGAATATTTAGCAATGTGTCAAAGGACTTGCACACTGTACCTGCTCATTCTGGTAGGCAGTAACAGAAGTGAAGACAGTCTCAGGGAAGCTGAAGACTTGGAAGATGCTCCAGCGGACACTGAAGAGGTCATCTGCCTGCACAATGTGGAAGCGAGGCTTGTAACGGTGCATGGAGTGGAGGATGATCTGGCACAGAGACAAAAGGAGAAGGTTTCCATGTGCAGCCTGGGACTGTCCACCTAGACAGCACAGACTAAAACCTTCCTTAGCAGGTAGTTAAGAGAGCATAAGGGCCAGGCTGAGGAAGGAAGAGAGGGCCCTTGGATATCTTTTAATTTCCACGATACAATTTCTCACACACCTCATTTCACTTAACAACTATTTGCAATGAATTCCAAGAGAGCATGGCGCAAAGGCCAGCTGCAACCTACGTGCCCATGTTGATCCAAAGTGTTGTTGGTGAGCTTCAGTTTCTGGAAGGAGACAGGTTCTTTCATCCAGTGGCTGCCAGGAGCTGGGGAATCTGGGTGGACATAGGTGCGACAAGGGAGCTGGGGCTCTGCTTTTCCAGCAACTTCCCACTGATCTTTATTCCACTGTGAAGAGAAAGATGGAAATCTAGAGCTTAAAAAACCTACTTTTGTTATAAGGAGCCCCGGCAACTTTGCTTCACTGTATGATTTAGTGGATTCCTCTGAGGCACGCAGTCCTGACAAGTAGCAGATTTTCTCTCATGAGCCATGATCGTGTTACCAAAACAGCTCCAAGTTTAGGCCTCATTTTTCCTCCCCTTCTCCCAGTGGTTGTCAGAGAAGTCTGACATTAATCATGATCAAAATAGTACTGCTTACAATGAAGATTAGTTACATTTCCAGCTGCTCCCCAAGCAAAAGTGACAAATAACTGCAGAGAGGCATAAAATCCACCAATTACTTCTGAACTTTGTCCAAGACTATTTATTTATCAGCCTGTACAGTGAAGCATAAATATTAATCTGTTTCAAACAAAGATGGAAGAAAAGCATAACTTCTATCATTTAAAGTACTTACCTTGTACCTGAAGTTGTCCACTGGCACAAAATCTACCAGCATGAGGTACTTGGCATATGGGATTAAGCCAGAGACTTTAATTTTGCATTGTGGAAACATGCGTCTGAAGGAGAAATTAAATATACAGTATAAGGATTTCTGTATAAAGTGGATAGTTTCATGATCTACTCAAGCAGCAGGTCACGTTTACTCACTGCTGTGCAAAGTTCTGGTAGCAGTATTTCTACAGGCCAGCTACTGAACATTTTTACTATCTTATTGATGTATTGATTGTCTAATCCTGTGGGTTTAGGTGGAATAGGCACTAAGAGGGTAGCAGTCTCTGATGGCCTGACATGGTTATTGCTTTTGTTCTTCTGACTCCTGTAATGCAACAGTGGAAAACTTAAAGAAAGCATTTGGAATTTGCATGTAGTTCCTAGCTTTATGCAGCTAGCGCAGACCTGGAGCACAGATTAAAGGATTTTCTAGCGTGGGTTGTGCTCATCTGAGAAAAGATATAGCTTTCTGTTCCAGTATTCTCTACCACACCACTTTTATCTTCTGACTTTGCAAAAAGCTTCAACACCTACCTCCCTACCCAAAGGGATTGCTTTAGCTCACAGCAGCTGACATAATGCATTACAATTTCATATTCCTTCACTGCAAGCTCCCCAACACATGACTCAAATTTGAATTTTAGAGTAGCCTGCCTGCACAGATCATTACCATTCTATGCCACGTTCTCATCTGCACTTGCAGACTCAAACACAGGTATTTACTGCTCATCTGCTCCTGCCCGCAATGGAGGCGAAGGAAGTTCAGAGCACTTTCCAGAGCAACCTCCCAGCAACAGGAAGAACATCAGTGTTAAGTACTGAGATAAGAGCAGAGAAGATTTCACAACACATCAGTCCCACAGTGACCTTTTGCACTTCGCAGCTTGGACCTCTAGGACATCCTGAAAACACAAGCCTTCTGCCAGAGGCAGGGAGATGCGCATAACTGGCTAACAGTTTAAGAGCCACCATGCAAAAAAAAAGAGTGCTCAGAGTTTTGCAAACAGATTGGAAGGGTGTGGTGCAGGCAGCTGTCCTGCTCCCCTCACCTGCCAGATTTGGTGATGATCATCTCAGTTCCTATCTGATGAAACTTCATCCAGAGCCCCATATCCTCCAGGGTGACCACAATGGAGCTCTGCGGGTAGGGCTCCAGGCTGGGGGAAGGAAGTGCGTCACATGGCGCTTTCACGTCTAGGAGGGAGAGAAAACAGTAACTTCAGACAGGCAGGAGGGGAGCCGGCACAAAGCAGCCTCTCCTGCTCCGAGGCAGGACTCTTGAGAAGCAGCACCCAAGTCAGCCTCCCAGTACCTGTACTCACAGCTACCAAATTTCACATGCTGTTGTAAGAGATGGGCTCTACATCTGGCCATTCACTCCTCCTGCCTAGCCCAAAATCTTCTCAGCCCCAAATCAGTGCATGGTGAACAGCCCTGGTTTAGCTCAGGTAGCTGAATGTTGTGATTTTATCCAGGAAAGGCCCAGGTGCTGCCAAGAGCTAGGTAGTCTGCGCCACAATAAACCTCTTAAAGAAAATCCATTATCTTCCTTCCAAGGTTTTTTTTGTTGTTGTTGTTGTTACTTAGTAGACTCAGAAGGCATAAAGGCTTATTCAACAGGTTTGATTTTAGCTGATAAGTCCTTTTGTAAAGATCTGTGTGTTGAACAAATTGAACTTGATATCCTTTATTCCACAACTCTGACTGCTAGGTAGCCACAATCCACTTTTATTCCTGTTCTGGACAAAACACTTTACCAAGAGAATAAAAAAGGATTGGAAATATTTTAACTGTAGCAGTGGGAGAAAACAACAGATATTCGGTTGTAGAGGTGAAAAATGACTCCAGAGGACTACAAAGGGATAGACAGGAGACTGAGACATAAGTGGAGACAAGAAAGGGAGGAGACAGAGCTGGACCAGGGAATATTCCCAAAAAAAGGATGGCTGGTCTGAACTGGACATGGAGATGGAGACCACTGAGATGCCTGTGACGGTGCTCTCTTCAGTAGCATACCCTGGCATGTCAGGAGAGCTGTTGGCAACAAGGCTGCACTTTCTTTTACAGGCAGAGGACTAATCACGCTCCTGGGGAAGGGAAAACCACCCCGGAGAAACTTCAGTGCTGCCGTACCTACCTCCTCTGCAATGCTGTTTGGATGAAAAACCTTCCATAGGAGCTCTTAACAAAAAGCTAACGTAACACACACAAGATCACTGCTGCCATACTGAAAAGCTTGGGCAGAAGAAGATTTAGTTTGTGTGGCCTGGTGTAGCTGCTGGTGGACTGATTTCAAAGCCAGCAAGGCTTTGCTAACACTGCTCTGTGTATGAAGAACGTATCGGTAAGTCTGCTCGACTCGGAGGGTGCTCACAGCCGCAGCACTGTCCTCAGTTTAACGAGGGCAGGCCACCCTTTCTGGGTGTTGTGTTACCAGCCGTGGCTATTTGTTTAGAAGGGAGATTTTTCTGCTTCTTAACCTCGATTAGATTTTATTCAAAGCATATCAGAAATAAGGGATTTTATCACCTTGTTACAGTTTTCCTGGGTAATATCTTTAAAAGAATAAACATGAAAATTAGGCAACTACCTCCAGAAAAAACAGCTTCTTTCACAAAGTGACATTTCCACAAAAACAAACCGATGCAAGCCTAAGGGCTTCTTCCCACTATATTAGGAATTAAGAAACGTTTAAACATAATTCTGCCAGTTTGTAAAGGTCTTTAGACATTAAAAAGAAAAAAAAAAACCTTTGCCCTTTTTTCTGCTTTGATCCAACATTAATGAACTGGCTAAGAAGTGACACCTAGTTTGCTCACTAAGATTAGCCTGTTAACATCTTCCTACTAAAGCTTCCCTCATATCCTCTTGCAGAGACATGAAAGCTGCCATGAGACTATGCATTCGGTAGCTCAGTGCAGCACATGTATCAAAAGGAGTTACAATAAAATTGGGCTGATTTCCCACAGGAGTCATCCAGTCACAAATACATGCAAACAGATTTTGATTAGCTCGACAGATGCTCACTCCTTCCCCCTAATGAATTTTACAATTAACATTTTTGTAAGCAAATTCCAATGCCATTAAATGAGACTACAACAAGGGAGATCTCAGGAGTCCTTACTTAGAGACTTCCAACAATGAAATCAAAAAGAATGAAAGTAAAAGGAGTTCAGTACTGAATTAAAAATCAAAGGCAGATGTTATAATCTGTTTTTACCAAAATGATTCCACAACGCACCTGTATGAGTGACAGGGAGAAAGAGCTGCGCATACAATAAACATTGCAGCAAAGACTTTAAAATGTCGTTGATGTCCTTCTTGTCACAGCTTTTGTGTGCCCAATCAGAGGCTGAGAAACAGGATATTTACATTTTCGATGTGGATCTGGACCACAGCAATGATTGAGCCTTCTAATAGACCCTCACTGCTGACAACAAAGTCATGTACAATCAGCTTCACGGGGATTCTGCAGTGGTGGATCCATTTGTAGGATCTATTTCAGATGTGTTTTGCAGAGCCAAAGGCTGGCTTGCAAATTCACTCCTAGTTTGTGCCCATCCAACTAGTGTCAAGACTCATGCTCACGTCTTCCCCACAAAGATGCCTGTGTGTTGGAACTACACCACAAGGAGCTTTGTGGCAGGGCGTCCAAGCACTGCACTGGATTTGTTAGGTCTGTACTTCTGATGTTTCCTCCACTGCGTAACTTAGGTTTTAAGGATTACTTGAAAGAGACTTAAACATCTTCCAAGAATTTTAGTTCCAAGCTACTTTAAAACTATTCATTACTATTACCGTATTATTACCACACACAGTGCATTTTGAAACACATGCCAATATGAAGGTGTAGAGCTGCTATGATAAAGGCCAGCACTGAAAATTAAGAGATCTTCGTTCTATTCCATGCTTGATTTTAAAGCCCTTATACAAACAAGACCAGTTTGTGCTTTGGTTTGTGTCTAGATTAGGCTGTACATATCTTTTTCCTATCTTGGAGATGGAAAGGAGAGAAAGGGAAATGAGAGTAAATTCTGTAATGCTTGGAGGGAAAGGAACAAAGATCTTTGAACAGAAGATGCTGGAGATTAATCCACTCACTGAAAGCAGTCCCTTAATTAATTGTCAATTACTGAGACAATTATATGATTTCAGAAAATCTGTTGCAGACTTCCCATAAATATAGGCTAGGGTTTGCAATAGTGGGAAACTCCAACAAGGTAAAAGGTGCGTTTCTTATCTTTATCAAAAGTGGTTATTATTACATTTGTTTCTGTTTTATTCTCAGCAAAGTCTCATGCTAACAGCTATCTAACGTTCACAGGGAAGAAACAAACATCAGTATAAAAAGCTATCTGATAAATTAATTTTGCCAATAACCCATTAAACCCATGTTTTCTGACCTTATATATGCCAGTAGGAACACCTGGAAGAAACCTCACTTCTTGGAGCCACAAAGCTTTTTTGGCACTAATGAAAGGACCGTGTTTCTACAAGTGCAATGGCTTCACCTCTCAAATGCATGCAGTCATATTTCTGCTGTGTAGGGTCATACACCATAAACAATGCAATAAGAAAATAAGATGACTTCTGAAAGAGTTGAAATCCTTAACATAATAAAATACTGAAATGTGTGATTTTCATTTTCGCGCTTTTGCATAAGCCAAAGTTCTCTTGATGTGGCAGAAATCAGTATGAATCAGATCAGCACCCTATGGATGGCTTTATAAAAACCCCAAAACAATGGTGAAGTTGGAAGGCACCGTACATGTATTTTGCTTATGAAACAACCCATTACAGTGGTAGAGAAAAGAAGGTGAGAATACCCAGCCACCTCTAACGGGTAGGTGAACTGCATACCTAAACTAGGTAAAGAGTCGTTTCCTTCCAATGCAGAGGAAAACATGGGACTACAGCTGGGTTTCAGTTATACTGACACATACAGTGCCCCTGGACTGCTCCTTAGTTTCCCAATGCATTTTCTGCCATTGTGTCCAACTGATCATGCCCCACACAGAGGTTAATAAAGAGGTTAATAGCTTGCTGTAAGAAGGACTGATGAAGAAAACCATAAATAAAACCCTATGGAAATGAAAAAAAAAAACACCGCTGTGTTTGGGCATAAAACGCTGGTAGAAGTTGGGGGGTGTGTCTGCTTGGAGTTTATATTTTCAAAGGGCAGAAAAAAGACAGGAGCAGACAAAACAGACAGTTTGCATCTGAACTATCAGCAATATATGAAATATTCCCAAACCTTCTATGGCCTTCAAACCCAAAGGAACTCATCATGCTACTTTTCAGACAACATGCAAACAACACCTTCAGTGAATAATCACATTGCACAAGGTGATCCAGATAAGGGAGTTTGGGGCAAAACCAGGAGTGAAGCTCTGCTACCTTTGCAAAAGATCTTCCACAGCTCACAGAGAACGCTCAAAACTGCAATTGCTCATCTGTTCCTACAACAAAATTTAGAAATTATCTCTAGCCACACACATACTATAAACACTGGTATCCCTTCAGGATTGCTTGTTCTCTTTCTAAAATTATTGTGCATTCTTGGCATACCTCTAGGATCTTTCTGCGCAATAGGGAATAGGAGGGAGTCCTTTACCTACCTGATAAAACTTGCATTTTTCCATGTACTGTGGAGTCTATGAAGTTGCTCAGCCACCAGAGTCCTTAAAAAGGGAGCCCAAATAGTCCAGTTCAAAAGCAGGTCTGATTTCCTGCAGCACGCAAAAGCTCTTCCATCTGAGATCCAGTGTCAAGAGTGACTGAGATGAAGATGGGACTCCAAGCACAGCTAGCCAAGGTGAGTTCCTGTTTTATGGAGGCTAATGAGCAGGGAGGAGCTTCTCGCCAGGGCTGTCCCCTTGCAATCCTTTGATGTCCAAAGGGACAAAGAGAGGAAGGATCTGCAGCAATGGCTGGGGCTAAGGGAAGAAAATCAAAGAGAATTAACATGGCTTTGACATACAGGAAACCCTACAGGGGAAATGCACCTTGATTTACTGCTAACGCACTTTTAAACAAATAGAGACAAAACCAAAAACATTAGTTAAAGACTTACCTACAAAATAAAACCTTAAATATTTTAAGGCTATTCCAATGATTTGATATAATTTTCCTGGTCATTCCAAGGATTTGATATAATTTTCATCTCCAAGCACAGAATCACTTTACTGTTGATTTCTGGTATCAGAATCAGGACTGTATTGAGCTGTTTATTCCCCAAGTGAGTGATTAACAGTCCGTGGAAAACTTGAGTTTTGAGAGTTTTATCCCAGCTCAAATCTGGGATACTGCGATAACGTATACGTTTACCAAAAGACATCTTCTCCACTCACAGAAATGCAGTTGATGGTACGGTGTTACCTACCTAACCAACCTCTCCATTCATAGACTTTAACTGCACAGTTCATTTTCCTGTTGTATTGTGGTTTTTTTTGGCATGGTCCTCACCGCTGCATCAGACGTTCTCAGGTTCATAGCTGAGGCTGCTCCGCACATTATACCTTTACAGCTGAGCTTCGTGACTGAAAGCTGCAGTTGCTTTAATGACACAGCTATGATAGCACATCGTTTTCCTGGCAGCAAACTCCTTCAGCTGGCACCTTCCAGCACTAGTGCAAGTGATCTAAAAGTCTCAGGCGTGGAACAGGCACTGGTTTTATTTAGGCCTGCTCTTACTGAAGGAAAGGCTGTGCACAAGCTGAAGGACTTCAGTGTTTTCCCTTAATTAGTTTATTCTGCAAGTGTGACCATTAGCTTTTGTACTTACAAGTGCTTACAAGTGCTAAGAGACAGCAATCAAGCCTCATGCTTCAGGTCACAAACCAGTGGCTACACCTCAGTGAAGAAGGGAGTTCTACGCATTCATTGTACAGAAACGGCTATACTAACATTTACAGGTCAGAGATGGTGTTCAAAAAGAGGAGGTCAAAAGCAGGACAGCAGTCTAGATGGGCCAGAGGTGGATCCTGCACAACAAAATTAGGAGTTCTTCATTTCAAAGAGCATTGCTGGAGGGCTGCAGCTGATTCATGGTCTAGTTTTGCTCCCAATAAAACAAACTTTTTATTTTGTCAATGACATTATCGGGACATGGATTTTTAGTCTGACAGGCAAAACATTCTGAATTTATTTACAGTCAGTTCCTATAGAAGAACATGCCTTTAGTTCTGCTTTTACTGCCTTTTGGAGCAGGCAATGCAACAACATGCAAAGAGGACAAAGGAATTTAATCAGAGGAGGGACCGGCTCTTTTTCACTATTACTTTGAATTTTAGGCATTCTGGTACTGCAGGGGATGGGGGCAAGAAAGGCCAGTGTTTACTGTGGCAAGGAAGAACATCTAAAAGAAAGGGGTTAGACAGTTTGATAAGTCCTGAGGAGGATTTTATAGCAGGAGATGATCCACTGGCTCCTGACAACTTTGAAGGACCACGTCCAGCCTTCCTGACAACCCTTTAAAACTACTGGATAACACAGCAGACCACCTTCAGCTAACTTGGGGGCATCCAGAACTAGGGGCTCAGTACCACTGAGGAAGAGGCTATCATGTAGTGGGGTAACATCAACTTGCAGTTCAGCTAGAGATTATTTATTACACGTGTGGAAAAATATATTGGAAGGAAAAAGATCAGCTGTAAACAGTATCAAGGTCAAATCTCCTCTGCTTGTACTTGCAGAGCCACTACCAGATACAAATGGACCAGGATGCAGAAATGGTTTTCTGCTCTGCTACAAAAGGGAAGCCAGCATCAAATCTGCTCCATGTCCTGCTTTTGTAATGCTAGTACTTTAACTGCAAAAAGCAAAAAAGACGACCATAATCAGAATCTGAAAAAGGAAAATGGAACAAAAATTGGGTCATATTCAAGCTAGCAGTGAGATGGATCAACATCCCACACAGAATCTGCACAACAGCAGCAGCAGCACTGGGAATTTCAGACTCTTCACCTGACAATAGCGTGGGATGTGTATCATGACTTACTGCTTCTTCCACGAAAGGGGATCAGATGGTCTCCTGCTGCCACTTCATTTGCACACTGTGAATCAGCATGTCTAGAGAACACACATTTGCTACAAGTACTCAGATCCTTTTGGCTTTTCCCAGCTGATTGATGGGGAAGGTGGAGTCATTAATTACCCATGACTAGTTAACAACTAGCTTTCTCCCAGCCATTCCAGTTGCACTGGAGAGGTTTTAAAAGTGAAAAAAAATAAAGTGATTTTGTTACTATTCCTGGCAAGCGTGGCTAACAGGAGCAATCCTCATGAAATTCATCACTAGAAAAGGGGGATGTAGCAGATTACCCTCCTGTCTGTCTGCCCACAGAGCCCCCTGGGCAGTTCACTGGGAAATCAGAGGTGAACGTGCTGGTGTCTAACAATTCACTGGCATATCGGAGGATAGGGGGAGGAAAGGGACGGGAGAGAGAGTGGATCTGATATGTGTAAGTCAGTGACATACACAGCTCTGCTCCAAGCTCATTTACAAGCAGCAGGTAAAAATCCTGCTTTGCCTAGCTCTAACAGTAGGCTCTCCTGCTACGCTGAAGGGGATGAGCTAGGGCAGCACAGGAGGGAGGGGTCGTATGATGACAAAAGCAGAAGTCAAGAGCTTTTTGCTTTGCATCTCTTTGAGGAGGTGATTAGAAAGAAACATTCCCCTCTGTGTTTTGTAGTAAGGCAAATGTTTTCTGGCACTTCTCCCGCACGTGAAGCTTTAACCCTTCACACTCAACAGGCCCCGCAGGGAACTGGCCAGCACACACACCCTCCCCCACTCCTACCTTCTGAACTGAGAGCTCTTTGAGACGGGGTGATCACTTTGCCATCTCTGGCTGATGATGAGGGCTCTCAGACCACAGAAGAGCAGATAACGTGTGTCAGCTGGAGGCTTTGGCTATCAGGATCTGAGTCTGCAAGTGGCTGCACAGGATGCACCACCTCCACATCCAAGCAACATTTCCAGACACCATTCTGCCCTAAGAACAAGCTCAAGCGCAAGGCATGGAAGTTACTCTCAGGGAGAAGACTGCTGAAATGCAACAGAAACCAGATTAGTAATAACGATCTTTTGAATGAGCTAGCCTTGGATCATTTGCTGATCTGTATGAGCACCCTGGTATGGCAGACAGCAATGCAGCCACTTCAGGCTTCCCTCTGTGCACATTGTTGTGAGAAACCATTATCACAACAGCTTTAATAAAGGTGGGCTTAAGTGAAACAGTGGTGTCTGCCTGAGTTTGTAAAGCCAGATAAAGTAACACAAAGACGTGTAAACTGCATTTAAGAAATACTCCCCTCTAAAACATGAAGATTGCCTTTCTGCCATTTAAATGCAACTCACTTAGGAGATTCCTACTAGGTGCATGTAGGCCACGGTCTCAGAGCATCTTGGCAACTCTTTACGAAGGGTACTCTGCCATCTGCATACGATGAGTACTGAAAATATGGGAAGATAGTGTGTCATTAACAGGACTCAAAATCAAAAAAATAGTCAGCTACATATTTTCATACTTAATTAAAAACATGAAGCAGCCTCAGACTCTCCAGTCAACTTTAAAGCCCACCAATCTCTCCCTTAACTACAGGCTCAGCCTGCTGCAGAGCAAACGGGGCCTGACCACGCACACCCAGGGCAGAGCAGTGGGGAAAAGAAATGTTCTTCCAGAGTAAAAAAAAAAAAAAAACAAACTATTACTCCTACAGCTGTGTTAGCCTTGAAGCATGCTTCTCCCTGTCCTTGTTAGTGACCAATATCCCATACAGAAAAGAAGGAAATAAGAGTGCAACTTCAGCCACTGAGCTGACCAAGTGAACTGAGCAGGGTCCGTCAGGACAGAGGTCTGGCTCTGGCAGCATGGGCAGTCTGAAGTCAGGCAGGTTTATAAGCCAGTCTCTGTATGGGGAGGCTACAGGAACAGTAAAAGCCTGCAAAGTGTTTTAAGATCCTCTGGTAAAGTATTAATTAAAATTTCCTGTTGTGGTAGGCATAAGGAACAGTGTCTTCCTGGTTCCTTACAGCAGTTCCCATAGCACAGTATTTTCTTCTTATGGTGGGAAATGGTACTTCTTTTTTTTTTTCTTTAAACAGCTGGGTTGCATGGCTTTTTCCTGGTAAAAGCTGTCTGCTGTCTTCAAGGCACGTTACACATGCATTTGCATTCAGCCATTCCTACACTGGAACCCATGCAAAGGCCCCAGCGAAGGCAGCCCTTTGTAGGGCTGAAAGCCCCGTGCTGAGTCCCAAATTGTGTTACCCTCAAAATTTTCCTGGCACTCTCAGCAAGCAAAATCACATTTGGTAAAACAAAACAGTTGGTTGGAGAGGGCCTGTTGGTAACAGCTCGATGCTAAATTCCCAACAGGGTCTCTGGACTGAGGCGCAGTGTGCTGCGGAGGTTGGCCACATGCCTGCGCCCGCCCTGAGGAAGGCTGCATTTAGCAGGGACGGGGACCTTTTGGGGAAGGGAACATGTGAAAGTTGCCCATGCAAATGAAAAGCAGTACATTAGAAGTTTAACAGAGGCTTTTCCTCTCGCAGGTTTGTGGATTGAGGTATCTGACCACAAAGCTGTGGCTCCTGAACTAAAAAGCACACGGTCTTCTGTCTCCCCTTTATCACATCCGCCCTCCCCAGCTCTCCTGGAATATGCACCCACTTCTCCCAGCAGTTAGTTAGCATTGAGACAAGAAGGGAAATACTTAACAGCCACTTAACACTGAAGGCTGATTTTGGCCTCAAAGGCTACAGTCCAGAGTCAAATGCAAAATATTTCTGTCTAGAGCTCTTTCAAGTTTTCACAGAGTCCTGATGTTAGGTGCACTGTTTTCCTGTCAACCCATTGTGTCTCCCAGACGCGGCTCAGCACTCTGTCCCGCTCTAATCCACAAAAGATACCTTTTTTGAAGGACTTTACAGCTCAGAGGCAGCAAGAACAGCTTTGCCACACAGCAGAGGAAAGTGTCAAAAGCACAACGCGGCATAGTGCTGTCTGTCCTCTCCTGCACTGGGGAAGGCTCTCTGCCCCTGCACACCTGGGTCCCTGCAAGGAAGCATAAAGGAGCAGCCTTAGAAAACAGGCAGCAAACAGCTCTGGGTTAACACCCATGCAGAAATATTTTTGTACAGATACACATGCACACACAGGGAAATGCAAAGAGAAGCATTAGGCAAAGCTTAAAAATTGCTGGCGGTTCAATTTAACCATGAACTGAGATCAGGAAAAAATCCTGAGCAGAATGGATTGTGCTGAATGGAAGGCCAGCTGACAATGCTTCAGCAGTCTGCTAAAAAGCTGATCTTTACAGGAAAAAGCGGCAGGCCAAACCCAGAAGCTTGTATCTGAACTTTTTGGACTTCTGAGATTGCAGATACACTGTAATACTGCTTTGGTTTCTGCAAAGGATTCTTTCTGTTGGCGTGCAAGTGTTCATCAAGGCAAGAAATTAACAGATAAAAAGCCAGACTTGAATGATGCAAGTCAGTATGCAAGCCATTTTGGTTTGCCAACACAGACTTATTCTATCAGATTCCTAAGAAAGTTTTCATACACTTTTTATCATAGCAAGGTTCTAATCAAAACATGAAGTCAGTAAACATTATAATTCCCTATCAAAGGGACTGTCTTCAAAGAGCTTATGAAAATGGAGATTTAAAGGTTTTAGAATTTAAAAATAAAGACTTGTGAGCTCTACAGAGCTGAGTAGAGAACTTTGAGAAAGATAATGAACAGCACCTGAAAGCACTAGAGAACAGAACAATTAAACTGTATGTAGAAGATTTTGATTCACAGCATTTTACAACAAACCACGTTTCACTTTACTAAGGTATTTTATGAATGCATTTTTTATTTTTTTCCCATTTATGTTATTATTTATCTATTCTTAAAAAATAACAACCATTTATATGGCCACAGGTTACACACTACTCTGCCCACACCTCACAGGAAGAAGGGGACTGAGCCCACAGGATGTCTAACCAACCTGTAGAGCCTGAGCTGAGCTATTTATAGGATCTCCCGTAAAAACAAAGTGAATGCCAAGACAGATTCACACAGTACATCCCGCAAAACTGTTTTTGAAAGCTGATATAGAGCATTATGATGGAACACACATAACCTGTAGGAAAGTCTGAAGCCAGTAACAAAAAGCTGGAAATATCTACTCATTTTAAGCAGAAAGTCCTTGGATAAAATCCGAACCATACTTTTTCTCACTTAACTTGTTCATCCCCTGGTAGCAAAATGATACTGGTGTCCACAATAGCAAGATTCAGGTAAGAATCCTTCTACATTACCAATAACAGAAAAAAGCACCTGTCAGATTTCACGGATTCCTCTAGTCTGCAAGGGGATGAGGCTGTCATAAATGTACATTAAGTTACATGATCAAACACAGCTTCTGCTTAGCCATTTTTCTGCAGTCCCTAACTCGTCTAGAATTTTCCTCCATTCTTCTAGTATTAACAAATTCCTCATACTCAGTCTTCGTTGCTGCCAAGGGCCAGGGTACAAACTCCAGGCAGGATCACCGACCCCCAGTTCCCTCCCCCTCCCCAGCAGATTGTGAAACATTTATGACCTGGCTCTTATGGCTCTAGAGGTGCCGAACGGCCCTCCCCCTCCCCCCCCCCCCCCCTCCCCAAGTCTCAGCTCCTGATGGACAGCTACAGACCAACTTTTAGCCGGTTTGGTCCGTAGTTGTGGATTTTATTGCCCAGTTTGTCTCTTCAACTCACATTTGCAAGCTCCAGAGTAGATTTTTCCCTGGGTAACACTCTGCAGCTCAAAGAACTCTTCTTGTTTTTATTACATCCTTAGTGATTAAAGGGATATTTAAACCTCACAATGCTCCCTGCTGTGAATATAAAAGCCTGGCATCATTTTGGATAGATGTGTTTAAAAAAAATAAATTAAAAATTAGCCCTCCTATAGCGGACAAATGCTTTTAAGTTGTTAAGAACATCAGGCACTTGAATGATTTAAATACATTGTTTGCAGTTCCTTGAGAGACCAAGGGACAACCCATGGCTTTGAGCTATCTGAACAATTAGACAGACGAGTTCCACTTGGAGTGAGGACAATGGAGGTGTGTAATGGCTATATTATACTGAAAATACTCAATTTCATCTACTTATGAATAAATGACTTAGAATTATTTTCCTCTCTAACCTGGCAATCACTAAAGCACACATAACAGGTTCCATTCCTAAAATCACAATCCCTGCTTTTGTGATGGAAAAACTGTTTTTAAATGACTGGCATTTTACAAGCTAATCTGTGCCTATCAACCAAACGTAGATACAAACAACAGTATAATGTAAACTCAATAGAAATATCAAAGTTCTGCTAAAAAGAGTGCTGGGGAATATGCAGGAGGAAATGAAGTCATATTTGAGAGCAAGCATTCCTTCTGAGCACAGATTAGATGGTTATCAATAATGGCCTTACTGGTTTTGCCACCTCCTAATACTGTAGTTGCTAGTTTAAGCTTCTCCAGGGAGCTACTGCTGGAGTTAGATTTGGTGAGAGTTAAACATGCCTGCAATGCAGGTTTGCACTCACCGCTAAGGAGCTCAGGGAATTCCTCCTCACTGCTAGCTTGCTTTACTGGTCGGTGCTGCTCAGTTTCTTCCTCCTAATACAAAGTTAAAAAAAAAAAAAAAAAAAGGAAGAAAGAGAGAGAGAGATTATCACAAGGTACAAGGAATATTCACACTTGTGCATGCACAAGTGTGCACCTTGTGGCCTATCTTGAGCTTTTACTGACACTTTTCTCATGACCAAGGTATTTAAAAAGGAGCTTTCCTGTTTGGATTCTCTGCTGTCTATGATGTTAACTCACATTGCAGCCATTCCCTCAGACACAGCATCTTCAAGAAACCTGTAGGACTTAACTCATCTGTGTAACTGCTACGCTCCTGTCAAGTTGGGCTGCAACCTGGTTAAAAAAAGTTATTATGGGGGAAAAAAGGCAGTAAGACCACACAAGTCTAACTTCTTCAGGAAGTCAGACCATTGAGGGGGCAGAGAAATACTCTTCAAAAGATTAATCTGGTCACTATTTTATGAGATTAAGTCCACACTGTTCTGCCTAGCTACGATGAATAATTGATATATTCATAAAGATGGTTCTAACCTCAGTCTTCAGCAGTTTGAATGGCAGTTCCAACAAGCCTGCCTAATAAAATTAGGCCTGACTCATTTATATACAACTCCTCAGATATGTTTCACATATACCTGTTAAAGGCTAATTAAGACAGGACTATTCAGTATCTAATTTTTCTGCCATTCCATGATGCTCCCATCACATGAATTCTGGGCGGTGAAAAGCTAATCCTAAGAAATCTCAGAAGAAAGTGTTGAGAATACTCCTGCACTTCTGGGGAATATCCTGTTGTCTCACCACTCCTGGTGACCTACCGGTATTTCATTGGTTTACTAATTAGGCAGTTTTAGCAATAAAAGGAATCCAAACACAAAAAAGGAACCGTCATTCTTATCATGCTGTAACTCAAATCTGCCCTCCAGATTACTTGCTGACTATGGTCTTAAAACACTCTCGACTGCCTCTGTCTCCCATCCCTAACAGTGCTCCTACCGCCACTGATGGAACTGTTGCTGGGAAAGTAAAATGGTGGGTGGTTTCCAGTGAAGTGAGAAGCAGAAGGAGCCCAGATGTTTGATATAACTGGAACTTGTAGTTAAAAAACTACTTACTGATACCTTCTTGCAGCTGCATCTGTTTTCCTGGAAGCCTTTTTACATCTGCATTGTTGTTGATCTTCATTTGGGTAACCTGTGACAGCAAAAATAAAAAAACACGAGGACAAAAAGAAAGAAAAAACGGTTAGATCTGTAGAGTCAGAGAAATAAATGATGAAAAGGAAAGGTGAAAAATGTAAATAAAAGAAACAATATAGGGGAAGAGAGAGCATAAGGGAAAGGACCATATTTAATCATGCTAATGTTCTCTGATCTTTCAGAAATGCATGGTATTAAGCAGCGCATAGAAACTGCTGTTGATAACGTAAAGAGATCAACTGCTGAAATCAAGGAACATTACTGCCCAAACACTGGTAGATAAGGTAACCTCTTTACCAAATCCATCATTTTAAACAAATGCACCGGCTTATGAGATAATAAAAAATTATATTTACCCTTACGAACCTTACTGGCTTTCTTATTTTTGTAACTGTGCTTTACCATGGAATAAAACAGAGCATCTTTTAAGAGACGTAATTACAGCATGCAGCATTTATTTTAGTCTTACTTTCAGAAGGAATCTCCACATTTCATAAAAAGGGATGGATGACAGCACATGCTAGAAACAGCTGTAAAGTCACCATGTGTTATACAATTTTCCCAGCACTATTTCATCAGTATGCCAGCAGATACTGTGGGGTGACACAACGTCTGGTTCCTATATGCTGTGCAGAGAGCGAGGATAAAAATTACTGCCAAGCCTGGTGATAATTGGATGGGATTCTGCCTGCCCTATTCTTTACCTACCTCACCTAATTCCAGTCTATACCACTGTGAAAGGAGGTACACATTAACAGCACCTCATATTCTCCTGAGCTTTGTCAGAAATGCAGAGTTTTAATCCCCTGATGATTTCAACACATTATTCTAACTCAAGCTACTGGGCTCCCTGGAAGGCAATTTAGTGGTGTGTGATAAGCAGAAGGCCAGACTGGATGCTCTGGTGCTTCTCCCCTTGCAGCCATTGCTGTTAAAGCCAGCTACTGAGTTCTGAGGTTTCAAAGGCTTCCACTGGGCAAAGCCATGGCAAAATTCCACTGTAGGATTTTAGTTTTTTTATTTAATTATTATATCTGAAATGGGAAAAATTATCAATTTTATTAATGAACAAAAGCAAACTCGGAGTCCAAACTTCTGTCCACCTCTCTCCTCCTACATACACACGCTCTGCATTGAGAGATGTTCCTTTGTCTCATGCAATGTTAAAGACAGATGGATTGAAAAGGAGATGAAAACAGTCACCTTGGAACTGTGCTCGGCTGTCATGGCCACAGAGATCATTTCAGGGAATACAAAGGCAGTTATTGCACTTCAGAGTAGGGTGCAGGCATGCATGCTGGCCAGCACCACATGAACCTGAGCTGATATTTCTGTACCAAATGCAAAATTATCCGAAGCCAAAGACAACATAAGCAATCAGGATAATGGACAATGTCATCAAACCTGCTTGCATTCCTGCAGTCCACTGGGGTTTTGTAGAAGCTGCTAGTATCCTACTTCATTTTTAAATAACAGCTCATGGGCCAGAGGGAGCCTACAAAATTTATAGAGCAGTTGTGCTCTAAGGGACAGGGTAGAGGGTTATGGTTAGCAGCTTGGAAGGACTGGTTTAGAAACCTGGAGGCAAAAATTTGATATCAAAACCCATCTATGGTCACATCTTACTTCCACTGTGGCTTTCTGACCTCTTTGCCTTGTATATCTTCTCCAGGATGGAAATACACCTTCTCCTCCCTTCAAATCGTGTTGTCAAGGAGTTGTTCAAGGGAGGAATTGCTGACTTGAATTTCTCTCTCTCTCCTGACTTTCCCCTAAGAGTTGTTTAATATCACTTAAACTTTTCTTTTGAACACCATGGTGTTCAGCCACCTCTACCTATAAAAACTTGTTAATATTAAGGAGGCTACCATATAGAGATAATTTATATAGTTTTCTGCAGTAAATGCAATGCTTTTGTTTCCTTGTTGGATGCATAACCACGTGTGTGAAAAGAGCATAGAGCTGAGCAGGGAAGTGGCAGGGCTTCTTTCTGATAGTCTGCTGTAAAGTACATTGGTAAAACCCCATTTGATTCTTATCGCCTCACTATCAAAGCTACAGCTGAACTGGAGGGAGAATGGATGGACTGAACGTGGCGGAAGCTTTGAACCATTAAGCACAGCTTCATTGACTGATAGCTCTGTGGTACAACATTCATCGGCATCAAGGAGACCCAATAAGGGTCCAGGCCTGAAGCTAGCAGCTGCCAGGAGGGAAATGATGTCTGTATGGAGGGAGAGAGCAGAACTGAGTGCTGTCACTGAAGGGTTGACACTAGATTACCTAGTGCTCTAGTAGAAGCAAAAGAAGTGCAGCTGCCAACAGAACATGCCAGACAGCTGACACAACACACAAAGCCTTCCTCTTCACCTACTCCCTTCATCTTCATCTTGGGACCACAGCTCTGCCTCTCCTTTGACATTTGTTCACACTGTACATTGATATATTTCAAATCTGCCCAAGTTATTTAAGAGGGCCTGTGAGATGAAACATTCATCATCCAGAAGGGAATCAGTGCAAACTCAGTGAAATGCAAAAAGCAGGGATCTTCCACACTCAAGTTTGAACCTCAACAACAACCCTCAAATGGGCTGTCTTTGTCTCAGGCCTGTCTTTTGTTCAGAAACTTAACAACAGGGACATTGTGTCAATTAACAGGAAATAAACTATAGCAATAATGCTGAATTCTCCCTTATCTGCTACATGTTTAGGCCTCACAGTATATATAAAACTACATTACTGCTATCTAAGGTGACAAAAATCATGAGTGTATTGGGCGACTCAGATGACTAACCACCTTCTCCTACCTGGCATTGACACCAGTGTTCTTTGCCATTGGCCAAAGCTGCAGCTATCGCAAGGCTGGAGCCTGCTTTGGCACTGGTGCTGTGAGCCATCTGCAGACAGGTCTCCTGAAGACCCCTAGAGAGGAAGGGAAGAAGGGCTCCATAACTCCTGTTCTCCAGAAGAGCTGTCTTTTCACTTGTTCAGGAGATCCTGTGTTTGAAAAAAAAAAAAAAAAAAAAAACCACGCAAGATGCCGAGGAGATATCCTCTTGCTGGGCTCAGGGGTCCTGCCATCAGCTTTTGTACCTACCTGAGAATTTACAAAAATAAAAACCTGTATTTCCACACATCACGTTTCATAAACCATCAGCCATTTTCTCCCAAGAGAGGTGTGACTGCAATCTGAATGTTGCTGAGCCTGGTAGAGCAGTCCATTTCCCAGCTTGTAGACCTACGCTAGAGTGATTGGAAAGGTGACAATATTGAGCCTCTGGGTTTCATTCCCTAAAAGTGCCTTTTGGTGACAGTGGAGATACACTAAAGCCATCAGCCATTGTGTCAGGGCTGACAAAAGATTGATCCATGGATGAAAGCAGTTTCACTGTAATTACAAAGCATGAAGTTTACTAGCCGCTTTCCTCTCTGCTTTTAGAGAGCTTCAAACAGCCCTCAAGGGAGAAAAGAGTTTTCAGTTTACACAAATCACGTCCACTTAATATATTTAACTCATGCACAGTATTCATGACTCATTAAGTCATTTTCCACGTCTTGACAAATTCCTGCTATGGGCAGCTCTTCCCTGCTTCCATCACAATTTTCTTTCTATCCCTTGTTACCCAAGAGCAGTCTAGAAGCAGAATATCAACTGTGCCAAAAAGTCTTGTCCTTTGAGTAGCACAACCCAGGGCTGTTCTTATGACAAACAGCTGAGACTGACAATACCTCCCTGTCTTCTGCTTCAGTCCTCATGTTCACGGAAGTGCCAGCTTCAGTTTTGGCAACTGCAGTCCTTTTTTCCAGGACTGATTGTACTCTGGCAGAGGGAGGGATTGTGTCACATCAGTGCTGGAAAGGGATGTGTTTCTCTTTGCCTGGTAAACAGGGGTGATTTGAGATGGACTTCCCATGTTCCAATACCTGGGTTATGGGCTCTGACTAGCAGACATGCAGCACACCTGGTGACTCATTGATTGAAGGTGACTGCAGAGAAGTAAAACTTACATAATAAAGGGTTTTAGCACTTTCTGACTGAATTTTTTTCTTACCTGAAGACAAATGAGAATAGACTTGCAGAAATACAAGTTTTTATTATTTGTAAGGAGCTGTTTACAAAAGCACTTTCTGTGCAACATCAACATTTAGTTATTTCTTTCTTGCATTAGGTGAGATGGTTACAGTGAGCCTACAGCAGGATTATCACAGTTAAAAATTTATCTGACTAGCTTGGTCTCACAATTTGTTTGCCATCCTCAAAGTTAAAACTGAAACTTACATCTTGCCAACATTTTACCCAGCAACATACCAAAGGTATTTAAGCCTCAATCCATTTTTGTTCACAGAGATGAAAGCTGTGCTAATCGATGAAGCTACTAGCAATTATTCTCTAGCAAACTCTCCAGCAAACTCTCCCCATGCTGAAGAACCCTAGGTTTCCTGAAGGCAGATCTGCTCCAGCTTTTTTCAGGTCTATTTCAGAAATGGAATTAGTCCCTTAAGAGAGCTGTCAGTTAAATATTTTTGCCAATAAGAGGTCAGCTTAAATAAACCTCAAAATACTTGTGTTTTCACAGATAAATCCATTCCATGTCTAGCCAATGTAAATTCTTCAGCAAATAAACTTAAGTTAGCAAAAATTAAGTAAAATAAGCAAAATCAACTCTTTTTGCAGATTTTTTTTTTTTTTAACATCATCCTCCACCACACAAGATATTAAACCTACGTTGACATTTAGGCGTTAAGAAATATTCCCAAAACAGGATCACAACACTAATGTCTTCTGATTTGGAAATGCATTACCTTGATGTCTGTACAGCCGCAGGAGGCCATTCAACAATAGCAATGCACTAATTCCATTGAGATGATTCTCAAATTCAGTCATAGGGACTAGAGAATTCTATTTTATTTTTTAACATGTCTTTCATCTAAAAGAGAATAAGGCAGGATATAATGGATGGTTAGTAACACAGTTAAATAGTTACAGAAGACACAGGAATTTCAACTGGGGAGCAGAGAACACAGAAAAATCCAAGTAAGTCCTGATTTAGAAAAAGACTTGTGATTGCTGCACTGAAGTATCCCAAAATCTCAGCAATGAGAGCTAAGGGCTCTCCAAAAAAAAAAGAGCACTTTCTACTTAGAGGAGTGGATACTTGTTATTCTTCTCTAGAATTCTACTCACGGAATTCTGTGTTCTCTACTATGACAAAGCTCAGGTGGGTTTTTTGTATTCCTTTTGTTTAAGTCAACTGTGGGAACAGCTCCTAGGCAAATTTATATTCACTCAAAATAAAAATAAAAAAAACCCACCACCACCACCACATAGTTTTAACTATATTTTATTAGAAAATAAAATTATAAACTACTTAAGACATGTAAAAATGTCCTAGTCTCACATTCAGTGGCTTTTTTTTTTTTCTGTTGTTTTGACAAATAGTTTCCATTTTATGGAATTGGAAAATGGATGATAAAAGGGTTTGTTGAAAAATTCGCCAGCTGTTGGAAAAACTCTGATACCTGATTCAATTTTTTTGACCCTCAAGATTTAGCCAATGAATCAATGGTGTTGTTAATGAATTAGGTGTGGAAAGTGAGTATCGACAGAGCCCAGCTACAGAACACACCAAGAATGAGCCAGCTTCTAGTCTGTCATATTCAGTAAATATCATCAGTTCTGCTGGCTGCTGCTTGGAAAGCCACCAGGATTTCCTTGCAGGAACAGTATCAACCCCTGAGAATGGGGGAGACAGCTGTCAAAGAAAATGATATTCCCAATAAACACTGCCTCAGGGATCACACAAAGACAGGTATTGCTAAATGGAGCTTTATTTTATGATTTCTCTTTCTGGAACTTATGCAGACGATGCCACTTTATCTCCAAAAGCTATAGCCATGAAAATTTCAGGGAAAATTAATTGAGGCATTTTAAGTTTCTTAATACTTCTCGCAATTAATGCAGAACAATTTTAAAATTATAGTTTGTTCCTGTTCACTCCGTTTGTTATCAAAACCTCAGATTATATCAACATTTTTATTTATACACCTTACCACACCCAGACCTATTCTTTGTAATCACTCACTTGCCCACAAATTTTATACTTGAATTTCTTATTAGCAAATAAATTTCCATTTTTGTTTGGCCTTTTGCATTTTTCAGTGGTTAACTGTAAACTTTTGAGCTTGCAAATACTAAGGAAGCTAAGTATTTATTCTAAAGCATCTGTTTTCAATGGACATTTTAGTTGTAGAAATACTTCTGTTGAGCTTTAGAGCTTACAACGTAAACCTATGACCAAATAGAAGCTGACGATGCTATTGTCATTGAAAGCAACAGTAATAATATACTCAAGTATTTTGTTGAATCAGACACATATTGTTGGAGAAATATCGTCTTCCTCCTCTCTTCCTTTTCCCCAGCAGGCTCTTTGAACTCAGAAACAACTCTTCCATGTTTTCCTATTCTTTACACCTACTTTTCTATTTGTCTTCACGGTTCCAGATAACATGACAGTTACCTCTCTGCGCTTTGTCTCCACATTATTACTGAAACATGCATGCACTCAAACTGGGCATTTTAGTAATATTGTAAGTATTATTGAGTTCCATTGAAATTGCAGGTTCTTTTTATTACAAGTGTAAATGCAGGGTGTTATAGGAGTGCATATTAGCACATAATATTTACTCTCCCATTTCAGTTCAATTATCATTGTCTGAAAGTGAACTCATTAATTTAGACAGTAACATTTCCAGAGCAGTCATCTGAATTATGTGCAGTTGTTAAAGGACCTTGTGTCTGCCTCTTAACAGCTGCCAATACACATGTCCATGGAGCTCAGCCTCAGGAACCGCTCTGTGTCCTGCAGAGGGAGAGCTCCAGTGCTCAGACGAAGCTAAGCACCTGTTGTCCCAGCTGAAAAGGGACATATTTGTAGCCATAGGGGAGGCAGTGAAAGACATCGAAGGATTAAAACGACTACGAGATTGTAGTCTTTCAAGCAACTCCGCGCTGCTTGTTTTTTTTGCTTGCATTGAGAAAACCCACTATATTAATTTCCAAAGAAACGTACAGGCCTGGTAAAACTTGACATTTTAAGAGAATCTTTGCTCAGTTTATTTATAAGATTGATTTCAGAGACAATGAATCCACCATCCTGGTGGATCCAAGAGTATACTAGTAAAGGCACTTGGCTTATTTGGCTTCTACAGAAAGCAAGTCTGTTTCTTCTCCCAGTTAAAATGAGAACAGTCCAACAGCACTACCTAAATGCCCATGGCTAGTTCTAATTGCATTGGTGAAATTTTAAATTAAATGGCTTCTTTTTGCTAGCAAAGCAAAGGCAATTGCACCCACATTATCAAAGAGAAACTCTTGAACTTATTTTTGCAGTGATAATTTAACATGTGCGCTCCCGAGCTGTTATTATGCTCACAAAAGCCAAAGTGAAAAATCATCTTGTAGCACAGCTACTTGCTGTGAGACAAATGTGTCAGACGCTTTGTTATGGTCCCAGGAAAGCCCATTTACTTATTAAGTATAGGAAGTGTTTCCAGCAGTGCTGTCTATTGGGAAAGTCATAGCAGCACTGTTATTTGTTTGAACTTGTGTTGACTACTTGAGGGCATAGCATTGCAAATTGATGTTGCGAGCTCAATAACTTCCACTGTGAATTTCTAAACCTTAATATTTTTTCTAACTCACTCTAACTTAATGGAAATCTAATGTACAGTCTAGACAATCCTAAGAGACGAATTTCCATATTTAAACTACTGCTTTTTGACATTCATATAGTTTGAACATGTTGGTTCAAATAACAAGTTAACTGTTCTTTGAGAATTCATCTAGTGCCATATCTAAAGGGAAAAAGAAAATGATCACTGCAATCTTATTGAAGGAGTTACATTTGATATATATGCACACATTTAAAATAGAAAATATGACTGTTCATACATTTGGGTGTGCAACTTAAGGAAATTATATCTCCAGTGTGACTTACATTAGAAGTGCTCTTTGATTCTCTGGCAAAGTATGAAGCTTTTCTGCTCGTGTATCACCCTTTCTAATTATTACTTGAACAGTATGTGTTCAGTGCTGTATTAGATAATGCTCCATGCAATATCTATTTGCAAATAAAATTAATTTGCCAATTGTTTCTTGTGAACAGCCCTCCATATGTGGCAAACACCTTTAAGAAGTAAAAAGAAAAAAAGGTGAATGCATAGACAGGTTCCTAAGCTAACTGGAGCTATACATTAGAAGAATAATTAAGCATTCACACATGAAGCACTATGTCTAAAACACTGATACTTGGCCTTTCAACTGTAGCCAGGATAATATCATTAACTAAAATAAAATTAATCCCAATCTGATTCTCGTATGTTTTTACCATATATGAACTTTGTTTATATTCTACTTATACTGGAATTCACTGTTGCTTGAGAGGTCTTTGAAAAGGAAAGGAGAGAAATAATAGACTGAGAAAAACTGAAAGGGGGATATATCACTGTCTGATCTCATAGCAAAAACTACTTTTTAACACATATGTTGACTTAGTTTAGACAGGCAGTTTCCTTTAATATGACAACGTACTTAGACATTGTGAAGTGTTCCTCCCACTGGGATTATATAATTGAATGCTTTTGTACTAAGCTATATACACAATCATTTAATTGCATAGATAAATCCTAAATGCAGGCAGAAGTGCGATTTTACTTTTTCCCTTGGTAGAAGAGACTTTGGTTTTCTTATTTTGCAATCAGTTCACAGCCTCAGTTACATCTCACTACCCCATTTCATGTGCATTTCTGCAAGATAACTACAGTACTTGATCTTAGTTCCTGGCTACTTTAGATAACAGATTATACCGGATTTTTTTTCAGGCTTGAAAGCTACATATTTCTTTCTTCATTCTCACACACACTTTTCATCCCTAATTAAAATTTGTCTTAATGAAACTAACTCAAAACAGTTTACAGACCCATGAGTTACACATTTATCACTTACCCCGGACTCAGGTTACACTGACACAAACCCCACGCCACTGCAATGAACCAGCTGGAATTAATCAGGATTTACACTGATGAAGCTGAAAACACTATTTGAGCCCTTTGACACAAGACTGACAAAAGATATTATTTCCCTCCCCCATTATAATATGCTGCATATCAAGATAATGAAAAACACCCAGTAGGCTTTTTACAGGGGGGAGGGGGAAGGAAAAAAATAGCTGTAAGAAAAGGAAGCATAGAGTATGTCTGGTTTCATGCTAGAGCTGTCAGATTAATAACGGAGTAAGCGCATATCTTTGTGTGTTTGTTGCTGCTGTGTTATTGTTTTGTGGGTTGTTTGTTTTGCTATGTGGGAGTTAGTAAACTGACTATGAGAATTCTCTCCTCATTCCCTTTGCTTTGATTCAGACTATAAATGACTATAGAAGTATGAAAAGGACATACGGTACAGTAAGACTGCAGAAGCCCCTTAGAAGTGAGATTAAAAGCAGCAGTGTAGTTCAGTCTTTCAGAAATTTAAAGATAGAGCCTGGTCATCCATTTTATTTATTTTTTTTTCCTGTCCTAGGGCACCCTCTAGCGCTAATACAGCAGCTAGTGTAACTTCCAAACAGCATGGGACGAATGAACTCTGGGCATTGCTATATAGAGGTACTCTCACAACCTTGAGACAGCCCTCCAGCCAGGCCTGCCATTTGCCTTGTTCCTAGTTCTACATAACATTTTATTATGGATAAATCCATCCATAGGATAGAAAACATTTTGGAGCTAACATACAGCAAAGCTCCTTGAGGAGCTCCTGCTTACTGTGCTGAGGCTGCATCTGAACCTCTGCAGGCACTGAACTCCTTTAAGACATGGCAAACAGCTCAAGTGCTTGACATACAAAAGGCTTGTGGGCAGTACAGAAGAAAAATCAAGCAGGCAACAGTGTTCCATATATATATATAGGTTCATATATATATATATACACACACACACGTATACATTCTCTAAGACTGACTCTTTTTATGGGTCAGCTGTGGCCAAATGTAATCCAGAGCAGCAAGATTCCCACATTGCAGTAACAAAGCTGCACAGATGTTGGTGACAACATGCTGCTCTAAGACTGGAACAGGGGTTCTGGAACTGGCTAACAAACATTTGCTGATAAGGTGACCCCATACATGCATTAAATAATCAGCAGCAGGTACAAAAATGTCTATCCAAGGAGAGATGTGTCTTTAAATCTCTGGTGAGATTTGCCTGGAGTCTCTAAGTATTAACATTAAAGAGCCATTCAAATGAAGATGAACAGTCATCCACCAGAAGCCAGCAAACCCCAGGTGCTGGCCTGTTACCCTTCTCAGTGTTACTTGTTGTACTGCACCCTGCAACAGCAGCTGAGAGTCACACAGGGCAGATCTAGGGCAGATCTCACAAACTTGGGCTTGTACAGCTTGTGGTACATTACCCCAAGGTTACTCCCAAAATACTAACAGACCGATGGTTGGACTTGATGATCTTAAGGGTCTTTCACAACCTAAATGATTCTATGATTTTTAGACAGACTTTGAAGCTTAGCATTAGTGGCTTCCTAGTCATCAGCTAGAAGAGAGGGAAAGGAGGGAAAGGTGTAAATTAGCACTCAACATCTACACTAACATTCTTACCATCATCTTCAGAGGCAAAAGCAAAGCTCCTTCATTCCAGCTTTATATAACTAAGAAATCATAGTAATTATGCCTGTTGCTTTTTCTTCTGAGAACTCAAACTTTTTTACTCTGCCACCTTTTTCCTTAAAGTATACGACATGTACCTGAACGAGCTATGTGCTGTGTGTACAACTGCATGCAAGCTACATACACCACAGTTTTTTCCACCTTCCCCAGGAACGTTATCGCCACTACCCAAACTAGAACAGTGAATTTAACAGTGTGATCCTACCCTGGATGATAAGACTTAGTCTATTCTCACCTGGCCCCTCTGCTGCCAGTCAGTCCATTTTGTCTCCTAATCAGCTTCAGCTGCCATTCCTTCCTCATCTTTTCCTGGTCCCTTTCTCCCTGACCATATGGTGTTTATTTGGGCTGCAAAAGACATTAATTTCATTATTTATGAGGAAGTCTCATTCTGATAGAGAGTGAGGGGAGAGAGTGAGAAGAGAACAAGAAGGGAGAGAGAGAAGAGAGAAAGAACAAGTACTGAACCCTAGTATTTGATAAAATTAAGGAAGATACTTGTTGTCTTCCTTGAATTGGTAATGTTTCATTCCATAACCAAAATATTAGCTTTTGAAGAACAGTATTTCTGAGGCAGTGGGGAGAAGTCACTAACAACAGCTGTTGTTACAATAAAATTAACTCTTCACAACACACTAGCCCCTAACTCAGACACAGGAATTCTCGATAGTGTCAATCCTATGGATTATACAATCTTTATGCCAGACAATGAAAATTCATTAAACACAGACAAATCCAGTACTACGTACCTGAATGATGGTGATCAGTGAAAGATACCTTACAATGTGTAAAACCAATACCCAATAAGATCTATACACGTTATTCCCAACATCTGAGTCAAAGTAATTTCTTTTTCCATTTGCCTGGATGTCTCAATTGTTGGGGTTTTCAGTAGCCAAAAATATTTGATTTTTAATAAAATCCAGTTTTCTAGCTCTAAGTATTCTGGATAAAAATGACATTTGAGTTGGACAATGTACTTCAGTTGGCAAATTGTTTTCTATTTTTAAAGCTCTTCCTATGTTAGAGCAGTAAGGATGGTACAAAATACCGTCTTTCAATACATTTTTGTCTGCACATGATAAAGATAGCTTCTTAATCCACAAGCTGACTAAACACAGACCTTACCTTTAAGTTTACTTTAGGTACCAGACATTCCTATCCCTATAGCCTCACAGGGAAAAACAACAACAACAACGTATATACAGGAGCATTATACTTCAGCAGCAGCCATTTATTCTACTGGCACAACATTACAGAGGTATCTGGGAACAGAGATTGCAAAACCAATGGTTATCCAGTATATCCTGAAGACAGATGCCGTGTTTACATTTGATATGCAACTCTGAAAGGAGGGAGTTGGTAAGTTTGACCTTGCCTATACTTGGATGTCAAGCTAGTACAACTGGAATTAGACTGAAATCAAAGAAATTATTCAAAGTAAACTCATCGCTAAGTGCAGTTTTACCATAAGGCTTATTTTTTTCTCCTTGAAAAATCCCACAAAACTACACTGTTAGGCTTCGGAAGATGCCGTATTAAGTGAATGCTTCTGTTTGTACAGGATTTGAAGTTCTTGCTCCAAAATACCTTTAGGCAGGATGCTTCAGACAAACATACTCTTGGCATCTTCTCTCCAGAATATGGTTCCTTGAACTGAAGGACTATATAACCTGTACAGAATGGCTCCATTAGCCTAAGTCAGCAGCAATGCCTGTTATGGAAGATGGCCCACAGTCAAACTGCGCACCATTTAGCCATTAGCAGAACAGGATTTGAAGGAGGTGGCCTACATTAATCTCAGCAACTTCTTGAAATTGACAAAAAGCCCTTGAGCTACCCAACAACATAACAGGGATGTAAGATTACAGATTTAAAAAAAAAAAGAAACAAGGGAAAAAGAGATAAGAGTTTTGAATACAGGACTAAAAAAAATTATGCAGTTCTGTAGTTTGAAGATTAAAACAAGCTTAGTGTAAATCAGCAATGTTCAGCTCTCTTTGCTGACAGAAACAGTTGTGCTTACTGTTCTTACTTTCCTTCACCAGCAAAAAAGGTCTAGAAATCAAAGAAAGTTCAAGATCAGGTATTTTAACAAGCTCTGGAAGTTGGAAAGAAAGCCCAATTACAAAGAATTCTTAAGAAGAATAAAGAAAAACATTTTCAATGGCCAAATTCAATTAAGATAATCAAATGCTCAGTCATCATACCTCAAACTCAAGCTAGAAGTCATTCAACCTATGAACTTAAACGTGGTCATAAAGTTAGCCATACATTGAAAACATACATCAGCCAAAAAGCTTATGAAATCTATTCAATTTGAGTGAAAAGACCACTATTTAGAACTAGCTACTCTGAGCTGTCTTCCATTTCTCATAAAAAAAAATATTTTTTTACCGTGCTATTTTTTGCAAAAACAAAGCTTTCTAAAGCTACCTTAGCCAGTCAATGACTAGAAAGTATACTATACATTGTATTTACAAGAACTTACACCAAGTTAAAGAGCAAATGAACACTGAAAATGTATTATTACTATTGAAAATATCCATATCCACATACTTTTACTAATCAGTTACCCTGATCTTTTTCACATCATTTGCATCCAGCTCACCTATCACTTGTAGAAAGTGAACTAGTTACATGAACAATTGCTAATATGTCCAAGATGGACATCCTCACTTCCTTACAAATTACATTTTGTTCAAAACAAACAACCCAGAGTATGGGAATAAACTTGCAATACTAAGTTCGATGCTGCTTCTTTTTATTCAGGGTCCATTCATTATTCTTATACTGAATGAATGACCACTGTACCAGCAGATTAACTGTTACTTTGTTCAGCCAAATATTCTTTCCATGTGGTCATGTTTACTACATGTTGTCTCCTCCTTTATGTTGTTCATCAGTATTTAAAGACACTCAGGTGAAAAAACTCAGATCATATCTCAGTGGGGGAAGTGAAACCACTGTGTACAATCTTGGTAATGCTGACTGACCTCGCTCTGGGTCACGCAAGACCAAATCCATCCTGAGAGATCTGACATTCTTCAGAAAAAGAAGAGGCTTCCTCCCACCCCCTTCCTTCACTACCTCCTTATCCAAGAAATAAAAGGAAGGGAGGAGTACTACTTCTTCCAGGACCATGGCACCTTGTCCTCTCAGAAGAACAGAGGCAACAATAGGTACATTTCAGCTTTATTAGAAAAAAAAACAACAACAAAAGTTTATACAAAGCTCTGCATTTTACAGAAAATCACCTCCCCCAAACACAAAGAAATCCAACATGGCAAGCTGTATGCATTTTTTCATATACATACATATATATGTACATACACATATATATGTGTGTGAACGCACGCGTATATATATAGTGTGACTTTTTTTTGCATGGTTTGCATTCATTATTTTACAAAGTTAACATTCAGTAGAAAAAAAAGGTCTTTGTTACCATTATTTTCTCATATAAATAACTGTGAGCAGTCCCTCTGCATATAGATAAAAAACACCTTTTCGTGTCATTCTGTAAAAAACAGACATTACTGAAATGGCATTGAAATCTCAAGTGGTTTTTTTTTTCAATACCACCATAAAAATATCATCTAGCCCCCAATTCAAAATGCTTGTCCAAGGCATTAGAAGAGAAAGGACTGTAAGACAATTCTGGAAAGATCAGTTCGTTAAGCCAACATTCAGGTAGGTAATTTTTGCTGGACCTCATACATTGGTGTGAAATGAGCACAAACAGGAGGCCAACCTCTCCGTCTGCCTAGAAAAGCTGTTTCTTTGCCTATTGTCACTGAGTCAAATTCCAACAAAGCATGCAGCTGTGCCAAGTAGCTGACACTCTCCGCTCACCCTTCTCACCACGCAACAAAGCCGTAAACTTTCTTGATGCAATTAAAACCTCCACCAGCTCAGCAAACTTTTCCTAACCCATTCACCTTAATAGGAGCTGGACTAACATGGCATGACTAGACAGAGATTAGGTTGCTGAATTATTGGGAGAAAAACTTAACCAATGGCAAAAATACAAAGAATTAAAAAGAAGAAAACACTATAGGAAAGAGCTATCAGCGTGAATCCCAAGGCTCTGGTTTGAAGAAGCAGAAACAGTAGAGAGATGCAAGTTGCAGCTCAAAACATCCTTTTGTTTACTGAAGTTAAAGGTGACGTCGTGGTCCAAATGAATTAACTGCCTGGTAAACAATCATGTTTTCCATCAAGCACCATGATGGAGAGAATGGCAAAGATTTTGAAGGCAATACAAGTGGTAGTGGTGATAACAAAGGTAATGAAAGTGAAGAACACAATGATGCAGATTAAATGGTGAGTAATGCCAACGAAGATGTTTGGACTGCCAGAGATGCTGGCAACAAGAAGAATGGTTATATGGTTGGTGTTGATGATGGCCAGAATTCATTCATATGTCCATGTAGTCATCATCTTCATCAGTATCACTTTCCAGTGAGGACTCCTGGCTTGAGGTCTCTAAGATTTCCAAAGCTGGCTGACAAAGGCTCTCCTTCTTTACATTCGCTGCAGACTGAGCAGACAAAATAGCAGACTGATCCCAAAAAGAGAGAGAGAGAATATATTGCTAAATAGTCAGGATAAACCCATGATCACAGGGATAAAAGCCAACTGGTTGCTATTTCTTCACCTTCAAAAGCCCTCTTACTTTTATAAAAGATATGGCATCCTAATGTGAAACAACATAACATTAACCAGTAGGCTTCCCCACAGTTAATATTCTAGTAGCTTCCACTAATGTAAGAATTGCAATTGCTGCACTAACTCTCTCACCCATTTCTGTAATTCCTTCTAATTCCCTCAAAAAAAAGGACAACGACTAGAATAGCTGTGATGTCACCCATGGCCAATATTTCACCAGTTCTTAAAAACTGACTCCTGCCGACAGCAGCTCGTATCTTAGAACAGAATAGAATAGTTCATTTGGAAGGGACCTACAAGGATCATCAAGTCCAACTGCCTGACCACTTCTGGGCCGATGAAAATTTAACGCATATTAAGGGCATTATTCAAATGCCTCTTGAACACTGACAGGCATGTGTCTTCCACTATTTATGCTACCTCTGGTTATGAACTGGAGACAGGAACTGTTGTTCCTTATGCATAAGTATTTGATTGAGGGGACAATTAAGATGAAAACAATCTAAATAATTACTTTTTCCCTTTTATTACCTTTAATTTTTGCTTGGTCTCTTCTGAAATGCTGCCCTTTGGAGAAAGGAGGGTGGGAGTGGGTGGAGTGACAGTGATCTCAGGTGGAAATTTGGTGACAGATGAAGGTATGAAAAGCTTTGGCATGTTGGGCAGAACACGAGTTTTTACTCGGGTGCCATCTGTCTTGTTCTGCTGACTTCCCAAAGTCTGTGAACTGGAGCTGAGTTCAGGCTTGGAACTGGAGGCTAAACAGAAAATAATAAGAAAAAACATGTTAGGAAGTTATCAAGGTTTTCACATGTCAAAGAAGAGGGAACAGATAATTGTTAGACATATGGCTGGCTCAAAAGGCCTTTCTTCAAGCTTTAATTAGGGTTCAGAAACAGAAGAAGAAAGTGCCTCAAGATTCTAAAATGGCAACTAGGAATAATTAAAAAAATATTTCTAGACAGTAGAAACTCAGCCTGTCTGCACCAATCATGACAGTGGCAGCATTGCACTGGCCCACTGACATCTAGTTAGAAGGCTACCACAAACATCTTCCTACTTGTTTCAGAAAAAGTCACCTAATGTTTGCATTCTCTAACTGCACCTCCCTTCCACAATGCAGCAAAAAGATACTTAATCTTACTTATGAGTCTTTTTTAAACTTCCTCCACTATAGTGTTGTCCCTTTAGTAACTGAAGCATCAGCTCCTACTTCCTGTCAATTCATACTGTCGAGATCTACCATCCACTTGCTGCATTTTCAAACAGGAATTTTGTAATTTCCACTAAATTGTCCTCACAAGTTAAGAAAAATACATAGTAATACCTGTCATCACTTCCTCGTTACTCCCTTCAAATCCTTCCAATAAAAAAAAAATTCTTTCGATGTAATGTCCAAAAAAGCAACAAGATCCTTGGTATGCTCATGCTATTGTCTGCCACACGGGCTAGCACCATCACATCATTTCCACATACCCCCCAAGTATACTTTTAGCCTGTACAATGCAAACTTGCTCATACATGGCTCATCTCGTGAAGTAAAGAGGGATCTGGCCCTTCCTTACGCTCTATCAATACAAAACAATATATATGCAACAACAGTCAGTAGAAGACAATGCTTTCACATTCAAAACTGAGAACAGATTTCTTGATACCTTACTAATAATGATGCTTCACGTGGAATCAAATTTAAAAAAAAAAAGTTACACAAGCAAAAACACCAGAGTGTCTCAGATGCATAATAATGACAGATGTCTTTATATACGCTTTTGTTCATATTTAGTCTTAGTCAAATCCATCTCTTGCAGGTTTCTGGAACCGACAGGGCTACTTTAACACAGCAAAACAAAATGCCAGCTCCCTGATGCTATCCTGAAAAACAAACAACAGCAGACTGACTACTAAGGGATGTAAAATTGAATTGTATGTTCTCAGCAGTATACAAGAATGTAAGAACTGCCACAACAGATGAAGCTTTCCATCATGGTCAGTGACCCATCTCGGTTTGCACGCAATCAGTTCAGAGTTGAGTAACAGAAATGTTGCAGTAATCAGACATGGGATAATGTGACTCATAAATAAGGGAAAAAAAGATACCTTCAACATGAATATCTACATTATGCCTGCCTGAAAAAACAAGTTTTACATTTTTCCAGTTAAAACACCTTCTCCTGGGAAGAGGGCAGAGGAGGGATAGACAGCATTAACTGTTGTAATGCTGGGTTTTATGTTAACTTCACTCAGTCTGGATATTGTAAAAAATCGTTTCCTTCTGCTAAATATTCCAGTAGTGTAATCCAAAGTGTAGTCATATTGCCCTGTGTAAGATTACAATTAAAAGAAAAATTCTACTTCCAAAGAAACACAGACTATATAGCATGATAGCCTAGTACTAGAATGTTTTTTTATTTGGCTTTGCTGCCATAGTATTTTGTATGTGAGTCATGCACCAAAAAGAATAACCATTAAGGGACTACAAGGCACTTCTCCAGGAAGCTGTGACATTGCCAAGAATGCCTCTAACTCTGGAATACTCTACTGGAAGGCAAGCAGCAGAGAAGCCAGGGAATACGTATTGCAACTATCCAGTAAATCAATCTCTACAGATTGATACTCAGATAACCACTTACTTCCACTGAAGCACAAAAAGCTCCTACCTTGGGTACAAACATGTCCCGAATTTGTGCTTGTCACTGATTCCACTTGCCAGCAAACAGGCTCTGGTGATGGTGCAACAGTAGCCATTTTCATCTGCTGACAAAGCCGTGACTCCTGTTGCTGAAATCCAAGCCCCTCCAAAGGCACTTCAAGCTCTTCTTCCTCTTTATTAATGAAACATAATTCACAGATTAACAGACATCCTGCTCTCTTTCCTAAGCCTCAGTTCTTCTGCTGTCTACTCAACTGGTAGAAGCTTTTTTAAAAAAAATATTTTAATATTTCTATTTCTAAATCATAACATGACTGTGTAAAATGAAACACTGGCAAGCTAAGATGGCAACCACAACTTTTTCATACTTGGTGCCATCAATTCAAACTCGTAAAAAAATTGCTCTTTAAAAAAAGTGAAGAAAAATATCTGGTGTGTGGCATTTTGTCATCTCCGCATATCTACAAGAAACAAATACATGCAATTGACCATTACCCTTTGGAGATGTGAGGGGTGAATCACCTGTCATATATGCAAAGCAAAATCCATCACCCTTAATGATGAGCCAGCTGTGATGAGTCCCTCTCTGATCTGCAACCACAGGTACAAGCTACATTGAACTGCAACTTACTGGTAAGATTAATTACTATGAACATCCAGCAACAAGGAATTTTTTTTTTTAAATGTAATCAATATGAAGCTATGCTAAATGCCCAGTTTTCAGTGATATGCCTACTGAACCTTTATAAATGCATCAGTCTAGTATCCCCAACTCCTGCTATTCCAGAATTTGGAATGTTTGAAACTCAGAATCCTATCGTGTGTGAGCACAATCTCTTAATTACAAATCAGCAGTATCTGATTTTAAATTAATGCAGTGTTAAACCAGTTTTCTTGCACACTGGACTGCATATTGTACTTAACAGGAGTAATTTTCACTGAACTACTGAGAACTATTAATGACAACCCTTTCTGGGAAGGACAGACTGAAACAGCAGCTAGCATTTCAATGCTACAGGCACACAAACAAGGACTTATTTTCTGATGAAGTTGAAGATATCTTTCAAAAACAAAGGGCTGTTGAGGCAAATTTGAATTATCTTCTACTTACAAAGGGTAAGGTGTGCACATGCAGCTACTGCAGACAAGCAGATACAATGTATATTTACAGCTTAACTTACTCTAAAATTCTTTCTATGTCCATGCTCTAAATCAATTTAGGATTTTGACAGCATAGTGTCTTAAGAAGGAACACATTTTTCAACTTTTCCTCATTGGAAAAATACTCTCTCCATCCCCCGCCTCACTGTATGTTGAAAACACTTCTCCATCTTCATCGTTGTTGATAAGAACTTGAAATTTACCATGGTAATATTTTCCTGTCCAACAGCTCCCCTTGCAGAAAATGCCTGAGACAATGCCTCAACTTAACAGCTTGGTAAAATCCACATCGATGCAGTTTGAAAGACGCAACTTTTTAAATGAATTAGATTCCTAGGGTCCTTGAATAATTTTGTATAGAAAAAGCTTACCAAAGCAGGCTACAAGTTCCTTCATCCGCTAATTTTCATTGGTAAAATAAAATAACCCATTATCTAAACCGGTAGCTGATAGCCAACACAAGCCTCAGGATAAATGAGTCTGCTTGCAGAGAATTCTCCAAGTTACCAAAAAGGAAAGGTCGCACACTACAGCACAAATCACAGGCAGCTTCTGTTCTGTGATGTTCCACTCACTATCAAGCACAAAATGGGAAGGTCTAACGCAGAAGAATAGCTCTCTTCCTCAGCGCTTTCTTGCATGTTTTTGTACAGATACTTCAAAAACTAGCATTGGAAGTAGGAAAAAAAATAGTTGCATCTGACCAAATCAGCTTAAAAACAACACAGAAGGAAGTGGTTATACAACAGGAATCTGAACTAGGAAAATCACAATTCATTGTTTCCCTGTTTGAGAAACAGAAGATAGCTGAAAGATCGTTTTGTGTATTTGCCTGCTCTTTACATCAGATACGTGTATGATTTAACCGCATGCTGACAAGTACAAGGGACCATACGAAGAAGGATCAGCCCTAACGTGGCCTGAAGCCAATATACACACATCCCATTACACTGCAAGCATCTGACAATAAGCTGTAGTCTAAACCCAGAAGACTCCCATGCTGAAATGTCTATAAGGATATCAAAGATAGAAAGAAATATTACATCAACATTTGAAGAAAAGCAAGATGAAAATTACGATTTCCAATTACCCTGCAAGGCAACAACTCCCTTTAGCTTACTCCAACGCGCCAGACCCTGAGTCTTAAACATCCAGGGTAAGTACTAACAGAACCTTATTTATCCACTTATTAACCAAGGATACAAAACACTAATTAATTTAGCAGATACAATACTACATAAACTGGAAATCCTATAGCTTTAACTATGCTGCTAGCTGAGAACAGTTTTGTATGTACTTAGCTGCTAAATTACATTGGGGACTTAATAGTTCACCATTCAGAACAAAAGCTCAGATTTGCATTATTGCTTAATGACTAAACCCTACCTCTTTTGTTGGTTATAATCTTTGTTTAATTATACGATATATCATTGCTTAAGCTGATTTGCTGTGCTTTGCTTTAACTAAATTATGCCCCACTGACAAAGCTCTTTTGAGCAGCATATTTCTAGCCAGATGCTACAAGACAGATGTAAGTCTGCACTCTTTCATGAGGAATCAGCTTACTCCCATGCATTTCCATCTTCCACATCATGTTTGTTTTTCCTACTTTTGAAGATGCAGATTTGTAGCGTAGTAAAATTAGATTTAATTTTAATAAAATTGTGTGTCAGCCCTTTTTCAAAGAAGTGACTGTTAACGCAAGGGCAGGAGCTTGGCACAGTAAGTGTGTATTTCTATTACTACACTTCTGGAAACAACACTTGTTAATATTCAATCAGGCTGCTTCTTTCACTATGTGACATCAAGAGCCCCCGTCCATTAATCAATCCTTTGCCGTCAGGTGTTAAACACACAGTGACTGAATTTTATTCCCTGATTGGGTCACACACTTTATTCTTTTATGACTAAGCAATATTTTTTTTGGTGATAGTCACCCGAGTGATATTATTTCTAAGTTAAAAATTAAGTTAATGAGCAAAATATTTTTATTTCTTGATAAAGAACTGGTTATTTCAGGTGTATATATCATAATTTGTATTATCAATACTTTAATACAGCGCACAGATATATCTGTTTTCATTACAGACAGAAAGGGCAAAAGACAGAAGGATAATCATGAAGAAATACACAGTTGAATTGCTATTATTTGTCTAAAACACATTTCTGAAGAGAGTATCTCAATATTAGTCTTGTGGACGATGCTGTTATAGCCCTGAACATAATGTCCTAGTTTTTCTAATAAAAACTTTCCCCAGGGAGGTAAAGACTCCACTAACTCATGAGCCACAATATTCTGCACAAGTGCAAGAGCACAAGAATACAACTAACAGCACATCCTGAAGGTGTTCAGGAAGCGCAGATTTAATCTGAGTTAACAAATCGTTTGGTAATATGCAGTACTTGTACGGTTCTTGCAGGCTTTCAAACATTAGCTGTACAAACCCAGTTTAAAATAAAATCAGTCTGTGAAGACGTAATATGCAACAGTCGCTTGTCTCCAGGCTGAAGGTGGGACAGCTACTGTACTCTGGAGATCTATTTAGCACTCTCACCTCATAACATAGCACAAAAAAATAAGCATATAGAAAAAGCACAGATTTGCAATGCATCTTATTAATATTGGTATCGAAAAGTTCCTCTCCGATTGAGCTGAATTCTAAGTATCCTTTTCAGCCTTCCCTTTCCCAACAACTGGCTAAATATATATAAAATAGCAGACACAGAGAAAGAGGGACATCATACCTTTCAACATCTCCCTGCTTTAGTGAGGAAGAAACAAGCTGAAAACAATTCAATGCAACAACCTACTCCAGCTTTCCTCTCCAACCTCTTTCCACTTGTTGCCAGGGAAACCAGTGTTTGCAGATGCCTATAGCGGGCGCCGGGGTTCATGACTTCATCACAGCTAATATTCTCCCTCACCATCTCCCTTTATACAAGGAAAACACTATATACACATATCCATACACCAGAAACAGATTATACAACTCCTGCACCCATTTTTACACCAGTAAGACTGTTATTTGCTATTCTGATGCGGCTATGTCAAAAATATTCCCTTGGCAATTTGCAGATGTGGAGAAAGTTTCAAAGCAGTAGCAGTGTAACAGTGAGCAGCTGCTCTGGTCCCTGTGCAGTGCACCGTGTGCTTATCACCGAGTTTCTTTGTGCTGTCAGGTGGAAGGAGACATCAACATTAGTGTTCTAAGACTTTTTAGCTGGAATTTCAAAAGAATCCTTTAGTCATGCACTAAACCTATTACGTTACGTGGCGAGTGAAAGACAAGCCCAGAAAATGTGACTGGCACCTGGAAAAAATGTTTTCCACTTGCTGAGGGAAGTGGTTTGAAGTATTAAAGCACAGATATGCTAAAGGCTACAAACAACTTACAGTGCAAGCACAAAACATCATTTCATTAGAGGAAAAAATGAAGAAACTGAGCTTTGAACTCCAGGACAGATGCTAACGTGATTTCAAAAGTGTATGCTTAGAGAAATGAACAGATAACAGGTTCAAGTGCTTCACTGAAGCAGTTGCACCACTTGCCTTCATCCCTCTGCAAAGCACCTTCCCCAGCAGTTCTGTGTCAGACAAAGAGCCTGAAAATACATTACTGTGATTTGGCAAATCTGCACCACGGAGCCTTCCAAACACTTCAAAAGAGTAAGGGCTACATCCTGTGTGCCTGAGGACACTAGGAAATACCTATGTTATTTGTTCCAGCAACAACTGGTTTACTTTGTATTTTAATGGCCACACAGAGTACATACAAGTTTTCACAGCATTGTTACTTATTTACCATACAAGGTAGATACTATTCTTTTTTTCCCCATGTTGATGGAAATGGGTCTGATCCATTGCTCCCTGACACAATGGAGTAAATATCTTGCTGCATTTCCAAAGAATAGTGGCTAATGTGTAAACAATTAATTTTCTGTATTCCATCTGCCTCACCCTCTGGCGTGCTGGGAATTAATACAGCTTTTTTTCCCATACAGCAGCTGCAAAGGCCATGGAAAGCTTGAATTTGAAGGAGCTCAGAGTTTCCTCATACACTGTGCTACAAGTCAACGGAAAGACTGGGCTGGAACACAGGTTGGTTCAGCTGAACACAGGCTGGTTAAGGATGCTGACCCACAGAAATAACAGCAGCATCCAGCCCCAAACTGTATGCTCTGTTTACCATGAGGTACTTACACCACAGCAGGCAGCGAGACCAGGTGTATTTAGTTCATCAAGGGATGCAGGAGGTGTCCTTGGTACCCTTTCCTTACACATTTTCTTTCTCTACATTCATTCCTAGTATTCTAGCATGGAATTTATTTCTAAAAATAAAACAACAAAAAACCACTACCAAAGTCATAGCTGTAGGAATACAGATTTGCCTTGAAATGCCAAATTCAGGAAATTACACTCAAAGCTGACACACAAAGCCATGTGTTAAAAATTAAGCGTCAGTAACTTTGGAGGCGAAAAGCTGCAGAACACAAGTTCTGTGGCCCCCTGAAATGAAGAAATTCAAGCAGTCTGCTGAACAGAAGTTCGCACTGTAGTAACGTGGCATACTGCTATATTTATCGCTAGAGTCCCGAACAGAGTCTGCTGTACAATTACGTGAGACATACCCCAAACTCTTTCCTAATGCTGAGGTCAGCTGTCACAGAACAACATTCATGCTAGGAAAGCTTAAAACAGGTGGCTGCTCGGAAAGCACTTCCTGGAAACAGTCCCTGGCCCACCCTAATCCCCAAACTTCTGGGTCCCTGAGGGAACCAGTCTGCGGCCCAGCCAGCGGAGCTCCTGGGTCCCACACCACCTCCTGCCCCTGTCAGGTTTTCTATAGATGCAGCCAGCTCACAGGTACCTTGGTAAAGAAAAACCCTGAAGCACAATACTAACTTTCTCTCTTTTTAAACAAACAAAAAAAAAAACCAACCAGCCAAATGAAAACAAAAATAAAAAACCAAACACGAACTGAAAACCCATGCCTTCAATAAGAAATTTATGGGCCTAGATCAAAAAAGCCCAACAAACTTTCAAATGGCATTATAAAAATTCATCTAATTAGTAGTTGTTTTTTAGTATTCAATTTAGCAAGAGCACACCATTTGAAGAACATCACCTAGTAATAACTGTAGATAGCAAATCTCTCATTTGCAGTCTACTCCCTGTGAATTTTATATACTAGTTACCTAATGAAAGCCGTAAGACCCTTCCTTACCCATCAGTATTTCATCCTTCTTTGACCTGACAGCCAATTAAGCCCAAAACAAATTAGCAAAAGCAGCTAAGGGTATCATTGTATTCTTTAGAGAGATTTTTCCAAGATCTTTGGAAACAATGCAATACCTGTGCAGTAGGCTTACAACAAGATCTCTCTTCAGTCTGCATTTGCGCAGCAGTATATAAAATATTCTGCTGGCAGCAAGCTAAGGCCAGTGAAAGAAACATACTGAAACAATATAGCATCATTATCATGCTCTTCTACAGATCTCTACGGTCTCCGGAAGATGTGTTGTTAATGCAAGATATCCATAGGGCAATGCTTCCCTGGGATTTTCAGGGGTATCTAGAGAGCCTCTTTGGCCCCACAGCCTGCCCAGCCCGTGCTATGCCCCTGGCTTTTACCACCACCACCTCACAGGGCACAGTTTGGAAGCTGCTGTTCCTGTCCTATTTATTCTTACTGATCGAGCTTGAGCACATATAAACAACAGCTTGAATTTCAAGGGATTTTCCGCACAGTGTTGGATTGAATAAATAAAACAAAAAAAAAAAGTAAAGATTAGAAATAGATATTAAGTGTACTGAAAAACTTTTCTGGAATGAGTTTGTTGCAATAGAAACTAAATCAGTGTACTTCCAAAGGGAAGAGGAAAAGACACAGCTGACTGGTACTGCCTGAGCATCAGGCAAAAGGGAATTAAGAAGTCATTCACAAACAGGAAACCCCCTGCTGGCAGTCAGCAGTGAAGTTGTTTTCAGAGTGCACCCATTGTGAAAAATAAAAAGCTTCATGAAAAGGAAGGATCAGACAGGTGGAAGTGAGAATACCAATGCCAACACAGGAGGCAGATGCAGAAAGAGATTAGAGAGAACAAACGGGGAGTTAGTCGAAGGCTGCCTGGTTGATTTCTATCAGCAACTTCGCAGTCACTAACAAGTGGAAAGGAGCTTCCACCCCAAGGTGCTACAAAAAGCGTGGGGTTACAGGTATTTAAACAGAGCTTTTAAAGCCTTGGAGGAATTCAGCCTTGGGAACTGAGGAAGAAAGCTGTCAAAAACCAGGATAAGTCATATCGTGCATATAGGAAAGAAACCTCACAGGGGGTAACTGCTGGAGGAACAACCCGATACAAACACTCACATGAGGCCACAGGTCCATGGCCAGGCTAAGCTTCTGCGTTTCAGATTTTTTGAGCCATCTGTTGAGATCAACTCTGAACACTACAGCACGATTTTGAATTCAGCAGAGAAACCAAGAGACGAGACTGATCATTGTTAGGAGGGCTGAACTGCTACTTCGGGTCCTTTAAAAAGGAAACTGAACGTTCGAACTGAATTCCACAGTTAAAATAAGGTTAAATAAAGTTAAAACAATTTAGCCTCATTACTCACTCTAACTGTGCTACTGTTTACCTTTCCATGCAACCTTCTTCACTGGTATTTATTTCTTCTGCTTCTTGAAGTCTGAAAGTTCTACAGGTTGAAGTACACTTACACCTCTACCTGCCCTGTTGTGCCTAGATAACAAACGTCTGAAATCATAGCAGGATTATTTATTTATGGTTTATGGGCTGCAATTTCCCTGCACACTAGAGAAAGACCTGATTGACTTCCTCATCTCTGAATTTCTAAGTTTGGACAGCTGTATCATGACTTTCTTGTTTTTGTATTGAAATGCATAGGGCTTGAATGGATGTAAATTTCATGGAGAGGGGGGAAAATATTTATTCTTCCACATTTAAGTTATATTCCAATTAACTGAATAGCTGGTTTTAAGCAAAACACATAATATTAAATAATTCCAACTGTACAAGCCTTGGTATGAAAAAGTCAGATGTCAGATGTGAATGTTTTCCTGTCCATTCCTTATAAGAATCATTATTTGGATAAGGACACTGAAGTTAAAGATAACGTCAAGATTTTTCAGCAATTTAGAACAGTATAAAAACAGAGCACAGTGGGACACATTGCAGAGAGTTTATCTTAATTGTCCTGTTTTAGCTTCCCTACAGAAAATTATAGGCTGAGCCAAAAAGGCTAATAGTTCCATATACATTCATGCCTACACGTAGGAAGCTCTCATGTTGAAACTACCACTACCATTACTTTGCTGCTGGATTTCATCATGTTGTATTCTATACTAGTTAGTCATATTAGACAAAATCTCTTGAAAACATTCACACAAGAAATGAGTGGCAACTTTGCTTTTAAAGCCATTCTTTTTTCTGAGTGAAGCCACAGAAAACAATAGCAGCTAATCCTCTGTGACCCTGAACACTCTCATACGAACAAATAGATACAGGAGGAGGTTACAAAACATGACAAGAGATGAGAAAGATGAAAACAGATTACTCTGAAAATAGGAAGACTGATTTTATTATTTATTTATTTTTTAAACAGAAACAGAGCTAATGAGAGGCAGATAAAAAAAGTGGTAAACCAGATTATAAATAATACTTTTTGAAGGAGGTGGGTGCTAAGATAGGAGAATCAAAAAGAATAGAAAAGGAAAGGAAAGGACACAGCAGTAATTGGTGTCTCTCTCAGCTAGAAAAAGTGACCTGTCAGGTACGTCTGAGAGCCAGAAAGCCAGATACAACACACACACTCAGCACTGAAACGAGAGCTTTGCAGAGCAAGCCTCTTGATCTTCAGACACACGGATCCAGGGTTATAATTTTGGCAGCTAGCCCTTCCATCTCCCTCAACCAAGATGAGGTATAGAAAGCATAAAAGACCAATGAACAATATGAAACTTCACCACCCTAACAAAGCCTAGGAAGTCAAAAGATTAAAATAAATGTTCTAATCACTGCAAGGCAGCCCAGGAAATTGTTGAGAGGAAAGCATGTCAGAAATGCTCGTGAGTTTGTTTGAAAACTGAAAGAATCCGGGACCTCTTGTCTGCATTGTCATTCCTGCCAGTCTCCTTAGTAAATGCACAGCAACTGCATAAACTAGAGGATTTTTTCCCATGTTGTCTAGGCACAAACCTGAATTACTCCCTGTTGAATAAGCCTGCCAACATATCTTGTGACACTGTGCAACTCCATTCTTTAGCTTCATAAGGACAATAACAAATGTGGTTTACGCATTGACTCAGCCATTCCCTTCCTTATCATTCCCCTTCCCCTCCTTCCCTTCCCAAGACAATCGTTCCCTACTTCTGTGAAAAAGGAAAATGGTATGATTATAACGCAACTCCTAACACTGGATATTAAATCTCAATTTTGTCCTGTACTCAGAGACTAGCAAATTGGGAAAACTGATTTCTCCCCAGAGTTGCCAATGAATTCAGAAGACTGTGTGTGTTTAGATGCCAATGCTGATTACATAAGGCAGTATATGGACAGAACTCACAGTATGAGTTTACTTTAACAAAACATCTAGATGACACATAATATTCATTAATGAGTAGGCTATCATTAAGTCTCACAAATCTAGGCACTATTTCCACTGTATCCTCATCTGTCACTTTCCCCCAAAGCTGTATGTTTGTGGTTCATTCATAACTTTATCTGGGTTCCTATTAATTCGGCTATGGCATTTTATGAGTAGCTCTAAAGTTCAAGTTTGTGAGCAGATGGAGCGAGCGCAAGCAGCAGCAGAAGCTTCTTCAGACAGTGTTCCTGCTAAGGCTGCAAGAAAGTACACGCCATAACAGGTGCTCTACCACTGTAACATGCACAGCGTCCCACAAATAAGCACAGCCATGTCTTTGGGCACCCAAGTCTGAAACTGGGTCTAATCCTACTTCGTTCCCAAAGTGGATCAGTGATTTTTTACTACTGCTAACAGCACCAGCTTGCCAGGACAGCAGGAAAGCAAAAGACAGCACTCTCATTTAACTCTTTCCTCATCTAGGCAATCTGTATAGGATCAAGTATGTAACACAGTCCTAAATAAATTACACACTCTTGCTACAGAATAAGTAACATTTGTTTTGCCTCTTCAACCCTTTTCTGTACTCCAACTTTGCACATAACCATACTAGGACTATAAATATATTTCCAACATTCCAGTCCTGCCAGATGCTTCTTTTCTCAAATGTGAAACATAATGGTGATGATACACTAACTTTATGAGCCATGCAGAAGCTTGGAATTTTCACAGTATTACGTATCTCCACACACATATACATGGCTGTGATATCTATGCATTTAATTATGTTAATCAGGCACTTACAAGTCAGATGTAGGCTATCCATCGGTTTATTGCAATTTCTATCACTTCCAACTTTTTAAAAGCATTTGAGGTATTTTAAAGAACTGTATCTTTACTTTCTTGAAGAAAAAACAAATGCCACTTCAGACTTAAATGATCTATTTAAAACATTATGTTATTTTTAGGTTGCTATTCCATGATTTCACATGCAAGTTACATGCAGTGCGTATTAGAAGCTCTTTACTTATCCTAGCAATTAAAATACGTATAATTTTATACACGTCCCAAAACAAAACCTCTGTTTGTGTAACCTTTCGAGTACGGTCTAGTGATCAGAAAGTGGGACAGAATCAGAACTCAGGCACTGACTCACCATGTGGCCTTGGCAAACTGATTAGAGAGGGCCATGATGTTCTGTCTCCCTGAGACTTACCACGTGCAAGATCACTCATGCTGGGAGCAGTCTCTGCATTCTGACTCCGGAGATGCTCAGTGTCCCTGTGTGACTCCTGGGAGGGAGGCACTGAAGAAGATGCTGAGGAGGAAGAGGATGAAGAGGAAGAGGCTGGTTTTGATTTGGAATGAAGATCATTCAGTCTCAGGAGATTTTCAGGAGTCACAGTGTCTGGATTCACTGGGGCAGGATGCAGCGTGGCTGGTGTTACTGGGAAGAAGCTCTCTCTGTTGTCCTTCGTATGCTTTGGGGTTGTGGGCGTTTCTGCTGTGGACTGCATAAAACACAAAAGGGAAGGCAGAGACAGTGAAAAATACATGCCAGTAATTCTGCATCTGCTACCTGCTTCAGTTACAACTGCAGGCAGTACAACTTCTTGTAGACAGAAAACACTAATACGAATAGCAAATCAAACATTATTATAAAGAAATCTTTCTCCTTTACAAATTATTTTCGTGTTCCTTACAATCTACTTATCAAACTAGCACTTGAACACTTATTTATATTCACATTTACAATGCTTTATTTAACAAGTCCCTCACAACATAACATACTTTCCTGAACTCAATCATTAAGCATGAGTTACAAACTCTTATGAACAGAAATGAATTTCATTCAAAAGTATGTTGACAATAAATGACAATAAATGATTTTTAGTGGATGATGTGAGAAGAAATGGAGAAAACAGAAACACGTCTTTGCTTGCAAAATAAATCATCAGCCTAGCCCCAAATCATAAATCCCCAATAACTGCAGAACTGAATAACATTGGTGTCCAATTTGGAACAACACTCTGGGAATTCATTGCCTTTGCAGAAGTCAAAAATGGCACCAAGAACAACACTTTTCTCCAAAGCCAGAGCTAAGAATTTAATGCAGTGCTGTTACTTATGTAGATAGAAGAGTGACAAAAATTCACCAAAGAAGGGGATAAAAGCACCCATAAAATGAGCATCTTTGCTATAATTTTTATCAGTAATTAAATAAAATATTCTTGCCTGTGAGGCCACAGGATGTTTTTATTTCATGTTCTTTACAGTCTTCATTTAATGGAGACTTACTGTACCATAAAAGATACGGTTGAGTGGAATCTCAGTTGTTTAATTGCCTGTCTCATTCCTCTACCTCTCATACCTCTGCCAGGAATGAAGAAAAAGTCATTTTAACCATGGTGATTGAGTATGAGTGTTTGGAATAGAAATAAAGAATTCTGCTGTCAGATGTAAAATCAAATTGGTCCCTAATGTCCTAAATGACCAAAGATTTATTACGATGCCTTAAGACTCGGCAGAATTTCACTGAGAGAATAAAGTAAGCTTCAGCTGGAGAAATTACATCTTTAAAATTCAAAGGTGGAAAGCATACAAACACATTTCTGAAAATAAGTGGTGGAATGTATTTTAAAGTTCCTGAACTTGTTTAATCAATTGCTAAAGCATATGATTAAAATCTGCAAGATTTTATGTGAACACAAGAAATAAAACATAGCAGCTGTATTCAAAACAATTGCCCTGTTGGATCAAATGAGGTCTACTCTACCTCTGAAAACAGCAAGTTTCTGATGTGCAAAGCACCAGTTCCAAAACTAAAGGTCTCAAGATGCACAAATAGGATCATATAAACCTCAGGAAAATTAAGCTGCAGAAGAAAGCCTCATGCCAGAAGTGAGATCACTAGAGGAAATGTTCTCAGCTGTGATTTAGAGGGAAAACCCTTCACACCCATGCACTTCATTAACTCACATAACACATTATGTAGAACCTGAAATTTCTGTGCTTATATTGTATCTATTTTTTTCTGCAGAAATATATGAGGATACTACTAGTTAGTAACTCATTTGTTAAAAATACATCTGCATCTCGAACAGCATTTCTATAAAAACGCACAGCTATTACCAGCGACAGAAAGAGGACATCTGGAAAGTAACTCAGCAAGATTGGGATGGCACTCTGAAGAAAAATGATTACTGAGAGAAGGAACACAGCATCACGGAGTAATTCCTGCTGGAAGGGATCTCTGGTCCAACTCTCTGCTCAAAGCAAAGCTGACTTCAAAGTTAGATCAGGTTACTCAGGGCCAGTGTCCAACCCAGTTCCACGTACCTCCAAGGATGGAGGTTCCATAACCTCTCTGGGCCCTGTTCCAGTACTCTGCCACCTTCACACTGAACGCTTTTTTTCCTATCACTTCAGCCAACTTTCTCTTGCTCCAACTTCTAACTGGTGCTTCTCATCCAGCTCTTTCTTCTCTACTGAAGACAGCAATTCAATACTCCCCAACACTCCAGTAGTCTTCTCCTCTCCAAGATGAAGCAACCCATCTCTCTCTCACCTCATTGCTATAAGGGCACATCGGTGACCCGAGATCAACTTCTTGTCCACCAGGACCCTGAGACTGTTTTGGAAAAGCCGCTCCCCGCCAGATACTTTGCACCAGGACCATTCTGCCCCAGGTGCAGGACTTTGCATTTCTCTTTGCTGAGCCTTCAGGTAGTTCTTGTCGATGTTATCCTTCAGCCTACTGAAGGTCCTCTGAACAGTAATTTCCATTCTCCATCTTCTTGACCATGCCCTCCAAGTTGGTGGTATTCATGAACTCCCTAAGGTTTCACTCCATCCCATCACTTGGGGCCTTAGAGAGGATGCTGTCCCAAAACAAGCCCCTGAGGAACGCCACCAGGAACTGGCTGCCAGGTGGAAGCCCAGTGGTTGGCTACCACACAGGAACACAGCAAACGATGAAGAGAACGAGGCCTTCTTGCAAGTTGTGGATGACCAGGCACACAAGGAAGAAAGCTTGAGACTGAAATAACCCTTATTGGTGTACATCGATGGAACAAATTCATATTTAATTTCTCTCAAAATAAGGATGTGCTATCAGGGGAAATTTTTTTTTCTAATTGGTTCCTCCAGGTGAAGCTGCAGTTTGAGCAAGTTTTTTTTTTCCCCCCCCCCATATAAAATTAACCTGCCTTACCCAAATTTTAATTGCACAAAAGAGTAAAGTCAAAACTAATATGTTTCTGTCTCAGTAAAACCACGACTAAGATTCCTAATGCACAGTCAAAAACTACAGCCTCATACTAAAGCCTGGCAACCAAAGATTTTTATATTTATGGCTTTAAAGGGAACGTTCCAGATGTGACCTGGTAAAGAGCTGTCGAAGGATTCTGGAATTATGTTCTTTTCAACCCAGTGAAACAGACAGACCTTGACAGGAGGAAAAAAAACAACAACAACTCTCAATGACTTTCTTTTCTCAAAAACGGTGTGTGGGGGTGGGAGAAAAGGAGGAAAAAGCTATCTTTAAATAAAAGATGAAGCATAAAAAAAAAAACACAAACAAAGCTACTGTGTATTCTGTCATTCACATGGCCCTAAAAAAAGGGATTTAAGCCTGGCTTGTAGGTTTTACTGGACCCAGAATCTGGAGAAAATCTAAAAGCTGTGAGCAGAAAGCTAGGAGGACTTCTTCTATAAGACATTTGTTTTTTAATTTAAGGGCAAGAATTCCAGCACCTCTGATCAGTAAGTGTTGCTACTCCCAAACTCCAGGTTAGTGCAGTATCACTAACTACGCTGTTCATCAAGAGTTATGGGGCCATGTTATCATCATCTTGCAGGTGACTGCCTCCAGAAGAACACCTTGTAACACTACATTTGAAAAATAAACCCAGAAAAACTCATTACAGGAAGTCTTGCATTTGCCAAAACCACTTGACGTTCATCTATTTCTACTGCTCTATCAGCAGTAAGGCACAATAAAGATTATCCTCCACGAATGTGAAGTAGGAAACAGAGCAGCAGTGATAATCCTTTAACAGTGTTTTATGTTTCCTCATTGAGACTGTTCGCACAGAGTGGAGATTCTTCTTAATGTCTGCTTTGCTGTGGCACTTTTAAAATTACAAAAATTCTCCTTCCCTCACCCCTCCAACCCATCTCACCCTGCTGAGCTTCTCTATTATCACTGCTGCTTTTGATCTACAGTAGCTTTATCATAAAGTGGCTTTAGTTACTGAGGGGAATCTTCGCTTTTCCAGGCATGATGCTCACAGAACAAGTGCATATAACTGAAATAAGATGAAAACTTATTTATCTGCCTTCCTTATATCTTTTGTTGGAATTACAGGTTCATCCGGTCAAGATTGGATTTTCTTCTGGATTTTTACTGAAGAGCATGTAGTTCTACTTTTGTCTTGACTACTATACTATCAAAGTGGATGGAAGAAACATTTAAGACATTAATATCCAAACAATGTGTCACAGACTGAGAAAAATAGTTCATTACTTCCATAAATATCTACTATCTTATCTCCTGTTCTTTAAAACATCTAGTAAAAATGTTCTTTGTTATGAAGTTTGTATAAAGCCAAAATTCAAATGAGTAATTAGCGTGCATGTTTGTACGGATTATGACTATTTCTAACTTAAACACATGAAGGGGTCCAAATCATCTCCTTATTTGCTCAAACCTTGACTATTTCAACATGCTTCTCTGAGAGATGATTCAGCTTCAGGGAGGCCATGGGCAAACCCGTCTCATGTTGAAAAATGATGTAAACAAAGTAAATAAAATGCAAGAAAACAGGCGCAGGAGCAGCCTTCCACTAGGAAAAGCAGTAGTGAAAAATAAAGAACTTTTTCAGAGATGTTACTGGAAAAAATAGCTCCCTATTATTTCCCAGTGAAGCAGTTCAGTAATGAAACAACAGCACAAAAAAAAAAAAAATTGGGCATTAAGATTAAGTTATGAGAAAATTGTACTTTATAGACTATCTGCAAAGTCATGAGCTGACAACCTGAGCAAGGTTATATTTCTGCCTTGCTGTTTTCAACACATGTTCTGAAAAACAAATAAATCCTACAGGAACCTTACTATATTGCCTCTGGAACAGTTCACTGCTTTGTGGCTGTGGGAAAAAATAACATTAAAATGTTCCATAAAATGGGAAAGAGAGAGACTTCCCAACAGCAGTTTCCTAATGAAAAATGCTGGCACTGCAACTGTTACATAACGTTTGGTGGTGGTGGTTTTTAAACTAGTCTCATGTGTGAGTGTGGCATCCTGGCGGGACTGAAGTCAGAATCCCCCAAAGAATAGGTACGCCTTTTCAGAAGGACACCTGCCTGGAAGCCGTCACATGAACTGGCTGACTGATATGCCAGCCGTGTTCTACAAGCATTACCACTCCAGCTTCTCTTCAACACTGTTTTAATTATACCATGTCTTTTCATATTTTTTTCCTCCTAATCTCGCTATGGCAATATTTTGAAACAAATCTCCTTTGGAAGTTTTCTCCAAAGTGCATTAGAACAGCAATATCCATTATCCATAACCCAGATTCTGAGGAACCTTCTATTTCCTAAGATTACTGTTTTATATACGGAGCATAATGAACTTTATATATGTTGAACTGAACTGCATTCCAGCCTAACAAAATCTCCAATTTACACAAATGCATCTGGGACTTAATGTCCTGTTTTACCCAGGCAGCAATATTCTGGCAATACTTTCATACACAAAAAGCAACATTATTATGGACCGAGAAAGATAAGGTAGTAGGATGAAAAACATGAATAGACAAACTAAAAGATAAAAAGTGACTTTTCTTTCCTTCGTGTTCACTTAATGATTGCTTTCTGCAGCAGACAGAAGGAGGAGAGCTGTTAATTATATCAAGAATACACCTCCAGGATAGAGTGAGAGGGGGATGCCATGGCAACTGGCAAATGCAACAGTGAACAAAATGGTCACCCTTTGGTAGGAGTGAGACCATGAAAAAGCTCGTCCTCTCATCCCCTCGATCCTCACCTCCGCCTTCCTCCTCCTTTGTCATCTTTGCTGCATTAATAAAGCATGCAGACAACTCAGGAAAAACAACTTTCTCTGTAAGCAGTCTCTGACGTCTTGATGTGCAGGAAGAAAAGATGAAAATTAGCAGCATGTGGGTGGAACAAAAGGGGGGAAACACATGAGGTAGAACTAGAGATTATTATTTCCTAATTATTTAATATTTGACTTATCTCCACCCATCCCCAGCAAAGTACCTTTACAGAAGGCTTTTAGCTCTGTTTCTTGAAGAGAACAGCTTGCTATGTTTTTTTTTTTTTTTTAAGTGAGAATTCGAGAAGAAAATGCTCTAGACGTTCAAGGCAGTTCAAACAAGTCACTCGCAAGTTTTCTCTCTGAAGAAAAAAGCCTAAAAGACTGTAGCTGCAACGCTGGCTGCATTCCACAGCAGAAGGGGAAAAATCCACTGAAGTGCCCTCTACCTTCATGCACAGAAGATGATCTTTATTCTGTTCCAAACAAAACGTCACATTCACTGTAAGGTCTAATGCAGAGACTGGAACTTCACTAGGCTGGTGCTCAGGAGTCAATCCAAGCACTTTGCTGCTGAGGTTGTGTGCGGTTCCAGCTACAGGCTCCATACACCAAGCTCATTCCCTGCATTTCCCTAAAATCCTTCACTGAGAGGGAGCAGTTGAAAACTAGCCATTGCCAGCACCGGGGAGAGTCACACAGGCGAAAGAAGAAACGAAGACCTCTGATATCTGTTTTGGAACTAGAGAAGGGTGGAAGCAGCAGCACTAAATCGCTGCCTTTCCTCCACAAATACTGCTTTTTCTATTACAGAGGTGGCAAAATTTTGTAAATGCAAAGATCACGCTGGCAGCCTGCCAGGAGCCTGAAGACATGGCTGATTTGCATAACCCGATTGTGCCTTTGTGTTTATAATAAACTTACTTGTTTTTATTCTAGTGGCAGCTTCTTCATGAAGTGTCATGTTTAATTAGATCCGATATTAAAAATTGCTTAAGAGTTTTGACTGCAGGTTTAGAAAGGGGAGGCAAGGAGAGCGCTCAGAGGTTGGCACCAAGAAGAGGGAGAAGGTGGTCACAGATGTGATACTTAGGAAGAGGAGAGCAGAGCTACAGGCAAAAAGCAAGATTTTATCTGTAAGAACAGTGCAGGGAGAGCTCAAGGTTTTGCAGCTGGAGCAGGAAAGGGGGGGGCTGAAAATTTCTTTTCTCTCTCGCTCTTCAGGGATTGAGTTGGTCCCAGAACAAGGATTTTTTGGCTAAGGCAGCAGTGAGTCTTAAATAACTCAGCAATGTTGAAACAGTCCCTTCTCATGACATTTAGATGATATACTATATAGTGAGGAGCCAATAGAAACGCTCAGCTGCTACAACGCTATCTTTTCCTAGGACTTTCTACATTCAGTTCCATATTCTCAAGGGTCACAGCACAGGACTAGAGACTTAGTGGCATTTTGGAACTTTGCCTTTGAACACTACTGTATTTTTAGATGTTAAAGCCATGTGCAATGTTGATGTCTGCAATGTTTTAAAGCTGTTCCACACAAATTCAGTTCTCAGGACTGATGATGCACAGTATACCCTAACGCATGACCACAGAAGTTTCACTTGTTTCACTCTTCTCTTCAGACTACCTGTCATGACAGTTTCAACGCCGAGGAGAGCTGTAATTTTAGTATTAAAGCACTCAATATTAAGCTTGCAGTAATAGAAATACTTTGTCAAATTGCAAGACAAGAAAAAAAAGTGTTCTTAGACTGAAGTATCTCCACTTGCACTAATGGAATATGTCGTGTATTATGAATCTTCATCCTAGCTTGTGCTGCAATAACTTTCCCATGCAGACTTGTCTTTAATGGCATCGGACATCATCATTATACATAAAACGAAGAATTTAATATGACCGACTTCAGGCAGTCAGTGAAAAAGCTTATTAGAAATTCCCTAATTACCCGGAAGCTTCAAAACTGTTTTCTGCTGGCCCTCCTCAGTCCTCAGGACAACACATTTAAGCATAATGCTACATCAAGGTCAACCTAGTCTGCCTCAATCTTTCATTCTCCCTCACCAAGGCCTCCTAGGTATTCAGTTTCCAGGGACCATTAATTTCATATGAAAATCATAGTTGGCAAGACTAAAAATATATCTCGTAACTCAGAGCAATAGCTGACTGCTTTCAGGATCTCCACATATCTTTTTAATAACTTTCTCAGACTGAGAAAATAATAATAAAAAAAAAAGAACAAGCATCCTTCAAAATGCTGTTTGACCATGAACTGGTCAAATAATTTCTCAGGTAACTTCAGTAAGTTAAATACTAACGACACAGTGACCGCTACTGGGCAGCGGTTTCAATCCATTTGATACTCATCTGTCAAAGATCTTGCTCTCAATAAGAACTTCAAAGAAAATGCACGAAGAGAAGAAAGACTTTCAGTCACACCTGCTCTCCAGCCCAGCGTGCTGCACAGCCTCACAGACACCTGTGCCAGCACAGAGGAACACGTATATATACACACCATGGCACAGGAAGCAGCAGCCACTGAGGAATCAGGCTTACTTCTAGCAGCAGTTCTCGTTTAGAAGTGCTGATTTAACTATGCTGTGTTCTTACAATGTGATTCACTGCCATGTCTCCTGGAGGTATTATTTTAAACAACAACAAATCCAGAAACCCCCAACATCACCACAACCCATAAGTTCAGCCAAAACTACTTCTTTTCTTCCCTCAGATAAAAACAGCCCAGCAGGCGAGACTAGAAAAAATAAATTTCAGCAAGTGGACAAAACCCATTTCCCCTCTAACAAAATGAAATTCTGGCCACCCCCTGTCAACCAAAGAAACTTTTGAAACTGCAAAATGAAATTGGCTCAGTAACTGTTCACAGTCTATACAATATGCAAAGTAAAACAAAAACGTGGAATGGAGCATTTCATGTTTTCTCTATTCTTCCTCTCATTTGACTCCTACTCAAGGATGCAGTTGCACATCACTACGGCATCCCTGCTGCTGCTCCTCTTTCACATCAAGATCTGCACGGTGCACAGCTTCAGAAGAACAGCTAGGCACTGTACAAACACAGCCTATGCTACCACGGTCCAAACGTTCCCAGTTGCATGACTGCTCCCTCCATGACTTTCCTAGCATAAAAAATTAAACATCTTTGGGATTACAATTCACTCCTGACGGGTCGCTATTTGGGGTTGTACAGCCTCTGCTGGAAGTTGCCACAGTCTGAACTAAATTTAAGCAGTCTCTAGAACTTTACTTTCTTATTTTAAAAAATAGTGCAATAGGCTAGAGTACTAGGTCAACACTACAAAATGGGATTGTTTGAGAATACATTTGGTTAAATCCTCAGCATACATTCGTTTAGTCACACAAAGCCTCAGTGACTTCAAGAAGAGCAGTTAAATACACAACAAGCAGCAAAACTGAATTCTCTGAAGGGCTGAAATGGAGTCTTCTGTCCCTGACGTGAGAAGGGTACGCCATGCATGATCTCATGACAGAATACCTAAATTCTCTGTTGAAATGTCAATTTTCAATAGAGAATACTTCCATTCTAACATGTCTCCAGGAGCATATGAACTTAGCGTGGCAAAGCTTTGTACTACCTTCCTTTCCTGCCTTCTTCAAAGCTGGGAGCCAACCTTTATAGGCCACTTCCCCATGTATTAGGTTGACTTTGTAGAAGAAGATGCTTGAGTCCCATTGGCCTAAAACGCGTTAACATTACCTCAGTCACGAAGACCACAGAGGATTTCTGAAATGAATTGAAAGTGTCACAGTATTGTCAAGCTATTAAAAGGATTAGATCTCATCACAGGATTATAATAACCCACTTCATCAAATTCCATTTACTGATTGCCGTATTGTTTCCTGCTTGTGCCTGAAGAGGCATATAAAAAGATTTCAACAGAGTTGTTAAATATTTAGGTTAAAAACTTTTACTGGTCTGGAAGAGAGCTAAAATGCCGTAATTCAAATATCTCCTAATTTAGTAGGAAGTGAAAACTTTCATAAAGAAACCATATACTGTCTGGAACTGTAAAATACAACAACTAGCAGAGGAAGACATATATCAAGATGGGTTTTGTGCTCGCTTTTTGTTTTTTTGGCCGGCAATTCCATGGGATAAGAGACTGAAGAACCACAGGCCCTGTAAACCTATTCAAACCATCCAATAACAAAGCACTTCTCTGGCCTGCGGCAGCTTTATGCATGACATCATTTATTTACAGAAGGCGAATACTTGCCAATTTTAAATAAAACAGGATCCAGTCTGTTGAAAACAGACAGATGTCTACAAGAGCGGCTATTCCTGTGTCTCCACACTAATTCAGTGTGTTATACTAGCAACAGTAGGACAGCCTCACACCGCTAACAAGATCTGCTAGAAATAGACGAAAATGAGACTGCAGAACGTGATAATCTCATTAGTTGGGACTGCTTCCTAAAAGCGACTGCTTACAGGCTTCAAAGTGCATCACATTAAGAAGTATGTTTTATTTCTAGTGATTTAACAGGAAATTTCATTGCCTCCAGCGCAGCTAAATACTAGCTCACCTACTGCATCTATTTCCAGATTAATTTGTGCGCAGGTTTTTCACCATTCTAACATTTTGCTACATGCCTGAGGAACTGTGGACTTTGCTGGAAGAGCTGGCACAGCAATCACATACCCAGAACCTTCACAAAGGCCCAGCAAAGAACTTGGCTGATACACACAGCTTTGCACAGTTTTTGAAAAGGTGAATACATCCAAAAAGCAAATAGTAACATTACTTTTTAAACAAGCTTATTGGCAAATTCCTTTTTAAAATCATAAATCACAGTGCAATGTCTCCTATTTTTCCCTAAGATAAATTATTAAGACTAAAAAACATCTTAACATTCTGAGCCAATATTTATTTGTTAGCAAACCACTGTTAAATACCAGAAGACAAGCAAAGAAAGATTTTCACTACAATACCTCTTCTGACATTTCTGTTCATTTCTACAGTTCAGTGGAAAAATGTTACTGGTTTCCTGAGGGGCAAAAACTGGAGAAAAATGTTACCTCCATGAAAATCTTTTCTTCATCCTCTTATGTTATTCTGCTAGGAGATGCACTATCTGAATGCACATTTTAATTAGATGCACTCTAAGGTAATTTTTACTTCAGTATTAAAAACTGGAAACCTTTATGGATACTCAAGACCTAGACTTCCTACAGAGTACAGAGAAAAACACAGGTTGGCACATCTCCTAACAAATAAAATTGACACCATTTCAGGAAGAAATTTAGTACGTGGGTAATCTTGTACAGAACAAATGCTGTATAATAGAGTCTGCTCTGAGAGCCTGAACCTCCTCTACCCTCCTCGATAAGGCAATAATAACCAGTAAAACAATATTCATCAGAATCAGATGAGGAGAACAAGTACCTACAGATTCAAGAGAATGGTGCATGAAAATACAACGTTCAAGCTCCAGTAGAAGGCAATTATTAAATGGAAACTAACAACAACAACAACAGATTCTGAAGGGTTTCAGATATTTCACAGAAGACATAGAAATATCTGATTTTCCCAGAGTTGCAGAATAGACAAGTCTAAACCTTGCTGCAGGAGCTGACCTACAGCCTCAATTTCCTGCAGCTCTAATAGGTAGAAAAACCTAAAAGGAAGGCCTTTAACTCTATATAGCATAGGAGGTTCACCTTGCAAGTTTTGCCTCCTATTAACTAGCCATGAACCAATTCACTATTAACCAATTCACTATTAACTAATGCCATTGTGCTTTAGCTGGTGTATATGACAAATGCATCTCCAGAACACACCAAAGGAAGGACCAAATAGCATACATTATCTGAGGCTAGGCTGAATAGATTTAAAGAACAGAGGCGGTGTCTGGTGATGGATATCAGATTTACTTCATAAAGTAGAAGAATTATCTGAAAGTTTAAGAAAAGTATTTGTTTTGAAAGACAGGTGAATTAGGTATTGAAATCCATTTCACATTAAGACAATATTTAAATTGCTAGCGTGAGATGTGCCTCCTCGAAAGGTTATGTTTTTGCAAAGCAGAGACAGCTGTATGTTACAGAAGAAAGGCCTCAGTCAAATTTCAAAAATTGAGAGAAATTCTCAAAGACACTTGTTGTGCTTCAATTGTTATGAAAATTAGCACATAGGCAAGTGATGGGGAAGCAGGCAGTTCTCCCCCCTCTGCAACCATAATACTTTTTTTGGTAGCTGACAATCTGCAATGCATTATATTGCTATCTCTAGAGCAGTTAGAGCCATGTACTTCTCATACACTTCTACTGCATAAAACACACAATGTGAAGAGGAAGTTATGGGAGATGATGGCAAAATGAAATATTAGGCAAAACGAGCCACTAAGCACACTATTGATCCATTTCAGTTTTCTTCTTGGCTTAATTTCCCTTTAAAGACTGATAATAATCATCCCTTTAAAGCTCTATAGTTGTTTGCTAGAGAAACCCAGACACTACAAGCTAATACAAATTGAGTAATGTAAAAGAGTTAAAATGGGAGCTATTGATGCACGCTGAAAGATATTTGGTACCTCTGCAGCAGGGTGCAATGTCAGCAAGGGAAGAGCTGATGAGGTTGTTAGCCCTTACGGCATCAGAGAGAAGTAATTACCATCCATGAAATGCTGAGGAATGATGTGGACATTCAGAAGATTGTAGTGTGCCATAAGTATTTCAATTTGAAGATTATTTCATGCTTTCAAAAAAAAGCTTCTGGACATATATATTCACCTTCAAGCGAGACAAACAGTAGTAATGACCCTAACAAAAGGGATGAGCTTCCTCCAGTAATGTGGCCCCACGTATCCTTAGACAACAGTACAAGAAAAGTAGGTATTTCTAATTTCTGCAAGCACTCAGCCACAGACTTGACTTTACAGACAATATAATAAAAGCATGTTACAAGTAACAAGGACTTCACAGAGTTTACCTGTTTCTGTGCTGATGCTCCCATATGCACCTGGCAAAACTTGACTGCCTGTTCAAGTGCTGCTTCTTCATCCACCTGAATAGAGAATCACAATTAATGAAGTCATAATTACTTAGATCATTTACAAATCCAATTACGTTCAGATGAAATGGGGATGTGGAACATGGTAAGTGGGAGAAGCAGCACTCCTACGGCAGAAAAGTGATCTTTAAATGTATAATCCTGAGTAACTAAAGATATACAACTCTTTTTAAACTCAAACTAACATTTTGTACGAACAAACTCTATGGAACTGGTATTAGGGCTCTTAACTGATTTCAGCAATTCAGAACTGGGTTCTTGAGTTCCAAAACACAGAGGGGCTTACTGCCCCCTTCCCAGCAGCGCTCTTGTCAAGAGAGTGGTTCTGTGGGAGACACTTATCTCTTCAACTTTTGAACAGATACAGGGCCAACCTTATACTGCTTGGTTTGGTGATTACTGTTACTCTCTAATAATCTCTAAGGTCACCAACAGAAATTACGATGAACAGCAGAATGCTTTACCTGTTTAATCAGCATGTATGTTTCAGACATGATCTTCTCAATTTTACCCAGGTCATAGGCCATAACTTTCTGACCTTGCTGCCATACCCGGTAAGCATCAAGTAGAAGTGTTTTCCCAGAATCTACATCCTCAAGTAATTTCCTCTTCCTGCTGGATCTCTGGACAGGTTCTTCCGTAGGTACTGCTTGAACCATTCCTTTAGTTGCCTGCTGCTGCTTTGAGCTGATGCTTAGCTCTTCCAAAGAAAGTTCGGCAGTCCGGCTCTCTTGAGCTCTCTCTTTTGAGTTCCTGCCAGACTGAAGACGGTCTGGCTCACCACGTTTACATGAAGAATCAATTTTTTCAGGGTCATTAGAATATCCATCGAAATCCATAGGCTCAACCGAACCAGGCCTAGGGAGCTCTTTAATTTCCTTGTCATTCTTGTCATCATGTTCCAATATGTCCATAGCATTAGGAATTTGTCCCTGGGTCACTTCTTTTACTCCATTTTCAGTACTATGTACTACTCCATCCGATAAAGCTTGCTTTTTGGGAAGGACATCTTTGCCCTCTTCAGCACTAGTTTTATTAGAAACGTCTGTTGTCATCCTTCCTGAAGCAAGGTTGGAAGACTTGGAACTCTGATCTTCTGAAACCTTAATAAAAGAAGTCATTCTTCTCTGTTATTATTGAAATCAAAAAGCATTTCAGCACAGCTATACTACCATGAATACTGACATGAAGAACCTTCACATTACTGCCTCTGCTGAAGAAAATATATTACTCCATATTAATTCTTGTTTGTTCCTGAGAATTAATTAATCCAAGCCACAAGTCTTATAATTAAAGTATTTTAATCAGTTAAACACCACAGAGGAATCAACAGCACAGGCTGAACCAAATCTGCAATGATTTTTTTTTTTTAAACTGAAGTCTACACTATGGAATCCCATTAAATGAAATGCAAGGTTTTAGTAGCACAAATTTTATTTTTAATGTATTAAAATCAAAACTGCATCTGTTCCTTTGGCAGCTGCAGATCAACCTCAAATATCAGAATCCTTCCTTTGGTTGTTCTTGCATAACTTTCTTATTGTTACTAGATGAAGTATGCTAAACTCTACTATAGTATTTCAGTTTTGTACCTTTACTTTTGTAATGGACCAAAGATAGAAAACCTCGGTACCTCATCCCTTTGTTCAAATATTGCTAACGATACAATTATTCCACCCTGATTTATGAACTAACTGTATTTCATATAAACTTCCCCTTTTCTTACAGACATTTTCGTTAAGTTCCTTAAGACGCTGCTAACTTGGAAAACCCGTAGGAACAAGTTCTTCCTTGAATGTATTTACAAAAAAAAACCTTACAAGTTCCAGTTATCTTACTCTGTAAACTGATTAGTCTCTAAATGACATTTAGAAATTGGCAGGCATGCAAAATCCAGTTGTCTAGTTTTGTTTTGTAAGAGGAATTGTAGATCATTTTAAATGAAAGTTGCAATAGACTCCACCTGAAAACGCAGTAGTTCTTATATCCCATGTAATTACTATTATTCAAAATTTAAGGTAGAGTCAAATCAAACTTACTGCAATCCGTTCTCAACCATTATATTTATTCCTGAAGTTCAAAATCAAAAAAGAACAATGCTGGAAGAAAGTTTTCTGTGTAACTGCATATAAACAAAAGGTATTAAAAGTGATAGTAATGTAGCCCTTCAGCCTCAGTAGATATAAGGAACAAGTAAACTGAATCTAGGAAAACCTAATTATTAAATCAATGAGCATCACACACGCTGCTGCCTTACTTGCGTCAGATCGTTGAGCGTGTCCTCCAACACTTTCACTGTAAGCACAAAGGCTTGCTGGGCCAGAACCTGTCGATCTGCATCACGCAAGTACTTCCTGCATCACAGTAGAAGAGCATAAATGAAGCTAACTGCCAAAAGGTTATGTGACTTTAAAAGCAAGTACCAGGATTTAAACCAAAAACTATTTTAAATATGCTAGTAGAAAGCAAAGAAAACATATTATACATGAAAATTGTATACAGAAATGTGTACATATAAACTCATGAAACATAACATTTTAACCATGTTTCCCTTCACCTCTCCTCTCCCCATAATAACCAAAGACATGCATGAAGCAAAAGGTGGATAGCACTATCTACAAGTGTAGGTGAGGGAAGGGGAGAAATACAAAAACTGCAGAGTGAAAGAGACAACCAGGATTACAGTTTTCTTTTATCAAGCCATTTGTGCTCCTCAAATACTAACTTTCTATTCAAAACTTTCATAAAAAGAGAGTTAGTCACACAACGCTACCTCGAACCGTCAGGTGATTTTCATGTTCTAGATAAACTGGGCATGTGATATTAAGGATATTAGCAAATCCCTCTTCTCGTTGGTCATATTGGTTACTTTCAAATCTAGGTTTTTAGAGCTAAAACACTGATGTGCTAATACCTTTTTTCTATTTAGTACTGTAAAAACCTGACATTCTATCTGTAGAACTTACTCACTCTACGGCTTCATTTAATTTACTAGAACATGGCAACTTCACAGCATTATGATGCTTTAGACCACTTTCAAGGAAAATATTTCCAGCAATCAACGCTACCCAATTGAGTGTGATAGAAAAATGGTTTTCTATTTCAGAATGGGATAGTTTTAATGAGAGGGCTAAAATCAAGTAAATAATTTTGAAGGATACTATTTAGTCAGCAAGATGACATTTTTAATACACATTTTCCCTCTACAGTATTACATTAAGTTAGAAATCTTTCTTTCTCTTTCAGACAAAAGATAGAAAAACTTGACTCATCATTAGTTCTGATTTTTGTTGTTGTTTAGGTAGGGTTGCTAAAGGCGCATACCAGGCACACCCAGAACATTTGTAAGTTCCTGTAATGATTGCAGTTCACCATGGCTGGCATTGGCTGACCCAAAACATCAAATTACTTGTTTGTTAAATTCAGTCTAGACTTATAAATAACATAATATTTTTAGTACAACTGTGGGCTTGCTTAGAGCAGAATTTAAGCCTTCTATGGTCCAGTTCTTCTGATATGTTAAAAGTCAAATATTTTTGGCTTCGAGTTTGCTGAACATGTGGTGACATATTCCCAGATATACTATGATCTATGCAAATTCACATGCACTCGCACGAGAAAAATACATCAAGAAACCTTCAATGCCTCCAACTTATTGCCATCAATCATTCAGGTCAATTTCTCAAGCATTTGCCAGAGACTAATTTCAACATTTTCCGCTCAGCAAACAACTAGAATTTTACCTCGATTGCTTCAATATTTTCTGTAGATGTTTATTTTTGTCTTCCTATTGATATAAATCTGTATATCATTCACGTTAAATGGCTTTTTTTTTTTTCTTAATTAGGGTTAATACAATTAAAATTAGATCACCCCTGAATAGGATAAGCTTTTTAAATAGCATCAGCTGCTCGCAGCCACACAACCATCGTTCAGTCAGTCAGGGATTACAGGAAGGCAGGATGCCTGGGCCGTGACCTCTCACTGGACAAGGCTCTTATGCAAGAGGCCATCAGAGGGGTGCAGAAGTCGCGATGCTCTGTTCCACCAGAGAATCCCTTCACAGGACAGAAAGCCTCTGGAAGTCTGGTTAAGGCAGATGCATTTCTCTTGAAACTCAGAGCAGACATGCAGAGAAACTCCAGGCTCTATTCTGGAATCATAACCCTGAAAAAATTTAACTATTGTTCCACTATATTCCCATGGAAGTCTGTCTATAGACTGTTTCCTAAAGTAAGAATGTCTTTAAATAAAATAGGATATCCTGAGTTGGAAGGGACCCACAAGGACCATCAACTCCAAAATACTTACACAAAGAACAAAATATAGGCAAAACAGAGTTAACAGATTAAAAGAAATATCTCATACTTTCCCTGATCAGGGGTCCTCTGTAGCATAGATGAGACTTTCAGCAAGGTGTTGTAATCCTTCAGCTGTGACAGCACGTTTAGCAGTAAGACTATAGAGCGGTTCATATGAGACGCAAAACTGCCCGGGCGGTCGATTTCATCCACGGGGATGCGCCAGATTCCCTGCAAAGAGAGGAAAAGAGGAAAACCCTAAAGAAGGATCCAAATGAAAAGGACAGAAAGCTTAAAATATGCACCTGGTTCCTCTGCGTACGGATTTTCAGAGGGTCAGGGGAATAAAGGACAAACTCTGCAGTCTTTCAAATATGGAGATGTGGACTTAGTCAACTAATCAGTCAACTGATTAATTCCTGTCACTAGCAAAAGAGGGAGTCTTGTAGAAGCCTCAACACACCTTTCAAATATGACTCTGAACTATTCCCAGAAAAAAAGCAAGCAAAGCCTAAATTATATTGTGTTTTTTTGTTAAGTGTCTGTGAACATACAACCTAAGCTAAAATTCAGCTACCGTTAAAAAAAAAACAAGTAACTTAAAGCAAATTTTCCATGCAGCTCTTGCCCAGCCAAAAATCTGTAACTAAATGTGTTAGGAGCTTGGTTACTGCCTTGATACCATCAGTGTTCACCTTGGCATTAACCAGCCTGATAGGAAGAATCAGACTCCTTGGCTGTATCCATTTTCCAGTGGGAGATTCAAATACTTGTGCATACATCCCGAGCCTCCTAATTACATTTCTGGGACAAGGGAATCTTTGGGGAGCAAGGCTGGAGATGGATAGAAAACACAATTTAATTACGGTCAGTCAGCTCAGGTTTTGCAATGTCTAATAGGTTTAAGGATTTTTTTTTTCCAGGCGTTTAATAAGAATGCTGCCAACAGCTAGTCAACCATATTTGAAGAATACAATTTAAGTAATATTATATTTGCATTTTGGCATGTACTTCGTATTTTGTATTATGGCCATGCACAAAAAAACTGCTGTTATATCAGTGCTCACTTTGCTCAGTTCTGAAATTTTTCCTGTAGCAGCTCTATAAGATGAAAATCCTCTGGTCATATATACCACTTTGCGATGCTGCAGGAAAGAATTGCTTCCTTGATAAGAGTATTGGACTGAAAATGAGTTCTGCTTTCCAAGCCTGGTCAGAGAGCAGGATATACAAATATTTACTCCTTTATCCTTGTTTAAAGGTCTTGCTTTGGTATTTTTAGCTTTACTTTGTGTGAGCAGAACTCTTCAGAACTTAATACAATGTGGAAACAAAGAAAACGAATACTGCAATCACAAGTGACATTTGACCACAAAAGAAGCAGGTACATAAATGGCCTGCCTGCAAACCCCCCTCTGTCTTCAGAGAATCTGTAGTTCTGCTCCATAGCCTGTATAGGAATGTGGGGAGGTGGGACACCACAAAAAAAAAAAAGTACAAATATCAGGAAAAACAGGAAACAATAGGAAACAATTACTTCAACTCAATATAACACAGACTGTTCTGCCAACTTTTTTTTACTCTTGCTTTTCCTCCTGCTCTCGACTCTTACTCCCTAGTGATCAGAGACACTCATTTTTCCTCTTTGTTCCCTGGAGCTCTCTTTACAATTTAGTTGCATCTTTCTTTTTCCATGAAGTTCCTAAAACCTTGAAGTGGTTGACCCCTGAGGCACAACTGTCACTTCCCATCCCCAACTGCTAACACCCACAAGTACCTTCCATGGCTTGGTGGCAAAGATTTTATCTGCTCAAGCAGCTTATTGGCTCTCACCTAGGTACAGACCTCGGAGGAAACAGCTCTGTAAAACAGCACAAACTTTAGAGAGCCTTTTTCTCCCCCAAAACTACACGATGATTTTACTTCTAGGCTACAGATGAACACTCACATTCTAGAGCAGATTTTTTTTTGCTTGTCTGCACATATGTAAACTGGGTTTCCGCCAAATCCTAAAACAACTGAATGCTTCATAATGGCACCATATGCAACAACTTACTTAGCCAATTTGACTATACAAAACAATTTATGGTCGACTTAGATGCATACTGAAAGAATGGAAAACAGCCAGCATGTAGGTTCCTGGTCTTTTTCAGCATTATCTCATCCTTTATTTGAATTAGGCAGATCATTTGGAGTGAGTTTCAGGATATCGTTTCTGGAATCAGTTGAAAATAATTCTGCAGATCCCACTTACATGTTCCATGTATACATTTTAGTAACTCACCACATACCAAAGATTATCGATTTAGAAGTCTCCGTGCACCACTTTTCTTTGTTTAAATTGAAAATATGAAGGAGAAAATGAAGAGAAACTGCTCTGAAATAACAGATTTAGTCCAACAAAAAACTTTCAGAAAGGACTAACCCCATGTGAAAAAGGTGAACCTGCTCATACTTCAAGCCTTCAGGCTCTTCATGCAAACTTAGCACAATCCACATTATTTAATTTGCGCTAACAATATTAGCTATGATTATAGCAATCACAAAAAAAACCCTTTAACTCAAAGATGTATTTTGTGTGTGTTCATGAGGCGATTTTGATAGACCTGGATACACATTGTTACATGAGAAATTCTCAAACAGTAGGAGGTATCCCACCTCTGCTACCACAGAAACTGTAACAATGCAAGAACACCATTTGCAATGATAGAATATGCAAATTGCAGCCAGAAAGTCCAGCAAGTGACCAAGTTCATCTGCTACAGAGAAAGCAAGTTGCCTATTTTGGAGACCACTGCTCTTCCATCCTTCTACAACACCAGGCGCACTGGAAAAGTTTTAAATAAGCTCACATTTTAAACTTACTTTAACATTGTCGTACAACAGACAGTCTGATTTTAAAAGGAGACTCACTAACTTGTCACGTATTGACTTGCAGTTTTACAAATGCAAAACAGCAATACATAAGATTTCTGTCCTATGTTACATACCTGCCCATTTCATGTGCAGCCTCAAGCCAAAAGCAGAAAGAAACGTGCCATTAGGAGCTGGAACAACATTCATTCCACCCACTGTGATTTTATTAAGCAATATGCAAAACAATTATGGCGAAGTGAGTTTTTCAGAATCTACTTCATAAGCGATATTGAATTCTTTTCAAGAATTCAATTTGAGCCAGAGGCTAAAGAAACATTCTCATCCAAACCTTTGCCAAAGAGAGGTTTAGCTAATCCCACCAGGCATATATTCTTCCTTACCAAGTATCAAAAGCCTTCACGAAGAATATTTTTGAATTAAGATGAAATTCTGCAACTTTTTATTTTGTAATGGCTTAGGCCATTTAAAAACATTCAGCTTTTAAGACAGAACTTCAGAAATGGATGCAAATGCAAAGCTTGAAATGAAATAACTGGGGAGGAGACTGGAAAAAGTTGTTCAGCTTGACTGAAGTTTTCATATCATCGTTTGAAAATTCAGATTTGCTAGCAAAGTATCTCCCTTGAAAGTACAAATGCACAGGAGTGCAGATCCTTGTGACAAACATTTGCAGTTCCTTAGGGAGCTTTTATTACTGATTGTTACCACTCAGGCCTCTTGACAAAACGTCTTCAACCCTAGCCACCAAATGGATTTTACATCCAACGCAGCGCAGCTCCTGTTTGCTGGCCGCCATTCCTGCAGCTGAAAGGTTCTCCTCCCTTCTGCAACAGCCAGCAAGGCTGTTTACATGAAACTAGAGGAAGGAGCGAGAGAGACGCTTCCAACAACTCCAAATGCCTCTCAAGATCCAAAACGTCAAACTGCTTTCCATGCCTCCCTGGCTAAGCAAACATTCTGTAAGAGCTGGGGGGCGGGGAAGCAAGCCTGATGCGCGCTGCGAAAAAAAATACATCTGGGAGCAAGAGAAAATTCTGCAGATGACTTCATGTTGAACTTTACATTAAATACGAAGCTGAATAATGAATGACCCTGTACAGGATATTCCTCGTGACACTTGTTTCAATTTTTACAGCTTGAAACTTACTGCACAACTTCCACTTGCAGAATTCCAGACCTGGGGAGGAGGGTAACAAGAGGACCATGCTGCACAGAGCCTTGTGAGCATGAACTACGGCAATAGTGGATACTTTCTAGTTCAGTCACTGAAAATAGAAAGGAAGGAAGTTCTTATTATTCCTCTACACTGCTAACTTCAGAACTTTAAGGGAGGGGATTCCCTAGGGTTTAGGAATGCCTCTCCGAAGAGGAAAAGCTGACAGCTCTTATGAAAACCCAAACTTCTCTGGTGAGAGCTGCCGCTGATACTGCAGAGTTTTCGAGTAAGCCATTTTCTAAGCAGAGATAAACTTTCTCAAGATTGCACGATTTCTCTCAATGAAATGGAGCAATGCTAGTCATAACTCAGATGATCCAATTCCCATGTAACAGGCAAACACATGAAACAACTACTGCTGCAAATAAAGACCTCCCATTACTTAGGACTCAACTCCCAATTTATTAAAAGGCTCCCAGAAGTGCAAGTTGCACTGGTTACACCAAACAATTCCACTGCTGCCTTCTTTAAGTGACCAAAGCAAATTCAAATGCTTCTTTGACCCAGTATTTGTCAGTCTGAGTAACGTCCTCATGTACCAGTTAATAACGCAACAACCTACACAATATTTTAAAATCAGAAGTTGAATTAAGCACAGTTGTATAATCCCTTGAAAGCTCACTTTCCTAAACATAAATATTTTTAAAAATCTGTTTTAACAGAGGGTTAAACACAACATACTGGAGCGCCACAAGCCTTCCATCTAGGTCAATATAAGATCTTGCCCTGGGGACCTGAAAGGGGAAGGAACATGGCTCAAGATGAACGGTTTTAACACACAGGAGTCTAAACCTGGCTCTTTCCAGCCAAGAAAGCAGAGCACAGACCCTCAATTAAGAAAATCCCCACTCCCCTCTGTAAGCACTGCTGTATTTAGTGCTCAGCTTGGTACAAGTGTGTTTGCTTGACAGCCCATGACTTCCTGCTAGTGCTGAGTGCTACCATTGAAAGCTCCTCCCCGCCCCCCTGTTTAGCAAGTTACTAAACCACCTTTTCTCATCCAACCTTAGCATGCTCCATCTCTCTTATTATTTTCTTTGTCACCTGATCTGGGCTTTTCTTCTTTTCCACAGACAATTCTATTATTTGTCTTCTTCAATTCTCCTCTTCATTACTATTCAGTATGTAGTGGAACAATTCCACTTCTGTGAGCAGGAATGCAGGTGGATACAAAAAACTAAGAAATTAAAGCAGTTGTATTCACAATATTAAAATTATTATTAGCTGCAGGGACTTGTATTATCAAGGAAAAAGAGAAGCCTTCTGTGAGTAACTTACAGAGCCAATGTCAGAAAACCTCACAAACCTTCACAGCATTTAAGGAGCATTCTTCTTGTCTGCTGTTAGTCCTGTCCACACTGCACAGTAACAAGCTAACAAAAATAATATAATGATAAATAAATGACATTTCATCAGCCTGAAATGTTAAAGAGAAATAAAGCAAAATTGCAGCAACTTCCTTTTAAGAAGCAGAACAAGATTACAATTCCTAGGCTACATGGTGTATATGTGCGTGTATATATATATATATATATATATTTACTTATAAAACCACACACACAAAGAAGTGAATAAACAAGATGTATGCTTTCTGGCAGAACTGTGGAACTCTGCAGCATGATTTTAGCAAGACAGCAGCATGAAAAATGGTGACATGAAAATGCTCCGCACGCTCCAATTATCATATGCTGATAAAGAAATGCAATGAACAATTTTTGCCCCTCATTTCTCTCTACAAACTATAACATTTTCAGAGCCTCAAATTTAAGGCTTTTCAATTTCTAGAACAATCATTCTACAATTGACATGACATCGAATTGGTTTTAACCCTATGAAAAGAACACCTGAGTTGTACCTACTTTGAGAGACTATTATGGGTGAGCATGAGTCAGGGACGCACACAGATGAAGTAGGGAAAGGGAGTCATTTCCTCGCTGAATAAGCAGTCATCTAAAACCAGAAGTGCCTTGTTAAGATAAGTTACAAGTTCAGGTAGAATCAGTGAAACAGAAACCAAGGTCTACAGATAGCCTCTGCAAAACATCGGGTTTGGCCGTTTGCCAGGCAGCATCTAGAGGTTTTCGTTCGCTTGTTCAAGAGGCTCGAGGAGTTTTTTACTCACATTTCCCATGTACCACCTGACTGCACAATGATGGCAACAGACAGACAGACAGACACAGAGACACAAAAAGAAATAAAGCATCCATTCCACTCCCTGGCTACAACAGAAGGAAATACAGAGAAGAAAGTGAGAAGGAGCAACAGGCCACTGTCTTCACAACCCCTGCTTTGAAGGTGCAAGCCCGTTCAAGAAGCGACACAGCTGTGATGCCTCAGGAGCTCTGCAAAGCGTGCCTCAGGCAGACATCACCCACCTGAAAATCCAGGGAACACAGGAGGAGTGCGCATCGTGCATCACCATCTAGATAATGAAGCCTGCTCCCCCCGCTACTTCCCCACGTTAATGTCGACAGTGCCAGTGGAGCATGTTTCCCCAGAGTACTTCAAGAGACAATCCTTCGATTCTTTGGTTTAGCACTTCTCTACTTCGCAAATCTGGGGTTGCTAAAGCAAAGGTGGATTTCAAGATACAGCTGCAGAACAATTTTTTTTTCTGGTACCTACATCAAAAAAGGTTCCCTTTTGTATAGCAGGGCAACTCCTCAAGCTGAAACATCAGTTATCGATAAAAGACTTTTGGACAAATGAGCTATGTACATTTATCATCTTTTCTTCAGCTTTGCTCCAGAAGTTGCTTCCTTTTTACCAGGTATATTTTAGGAAAGAGAGAAAGAAGGGCTGGTTAGGAAAGGACTGAAATCAGCAGCAGTAAGGATCATCCACTGGGTCCTGCAGCCAATCCAGGGTTTTCAAAGGAGAGAAAGAGGTTTGTTAAAGGGATGCAGACAAGCAGAAGTCATCCGAAGATGTAGTCAGCCATTTCCATCCAAAAGAAGACACCAATGAAGGAGTCTGGTCACCTGCTTTGGAATTTCTGATTCTGCCTCTGTTAATTCAGTATCTTTTTTGGGGTACATTTTGGTTTATTTCCTGTCCCTGTTTGAAGGAGTCTGGAATTTTTTTTTCTTTGGGAGGACATAGAGCATTGAAACCCAAAATAAATGTTTCTAGGTCTTCTAATAAGCAAGTAGCTTGGTGCAGAAACCTAATGAGAAGATATGAAACCCTTGATAAGAAAGCTCCTTACCAGGATTTTGCATTTCTTTAGGCATTCTCAGGGGCCAGACGCAGGAGGATTTCTTTACCACCAAAATAAACAGTTAGTAGAGCGCATCTCAAGAGTGACAGGGGTTCTGGTTCTGCCTAACAGACAATCTGTCATTTTAAGAGGATTTTTCTGCTTAGATCTTTCCTGCATATCTGCTACAAGACTGCCTGGCATCAGATGCAAATGGTACTCTAATGAAACAAAGCTTGGTACAGTCTGTCCATCTCCCGGGAAGGGGGCAGGCTCCTGCATTAGTCCCCTGCAGACATTATCAAACTCTCATTTTTCAACAGCACATGGGATTAATTTAATCTAACTTCAGATGTTTATGATATTGTCAAATGTACATGGCTATATCGCCTTGAAGCCTTTTACAGAGAGAAAAAGGCATTTGGGGGTGTGTGGCTCACCTGAGCTGTTATAGGCTCTAGCTTGGGATGAGATGAGCTACGCTCTAGGAATGAGACAGTGTCTTCAAACAGTGTCTTCACTGTTTGTAAAGGATGTAAAGGATGTCTGGAGGAACAAGTCATAAAAGACAAATATTAGGGAAGACAAACCCCAACTGGCAAGTCTACAGGAGGTTCTGGTCTCTCTCAGTAGCATGGTGAGGTCAAGTCCCCATTCATTCTTTTTCCTAAAGGAGCTGCTGCAGAACCAGAAGAAAACTGGGGCTGACATAAGGCTGGGAGAAGCTGGCAGTTCCCCAGTTCCGAAAAGGGAGATGGGAAGTTTCAGGACTGTGAGGTTATCACCTAAACCTGTACACTTCTGTCACTAGAGTGACCGTCCCCATCTCCCCAGAGGTTACAAAGTAAATAGCTATTAGTGGACATGCACTTCAACTGGCATTAGATTCTAACTGGGGAAAGGAGAGTTACCTCAAACTAATTTTAAGAGCCCTTATCTGTACCTCAAAAATGGCTTCAGACCACAGAATGACCAACTTTGCTACCTCTGGTAACACCCTGAGTCTGTGAATCTGGTGCATTATATTGCATTGTTCTGACAACATTCGGCCTTAAATGAATGCAAGAGTATCACAGTGTAACAAAGTCTAGGAATGAAGAGAGATTAGAAATACCCAGCAATATAATCCAGGGACAGAAGAGTACAAGTCTGGAGCTAAGTCTCAAATGCCTCTCTCCAAAAGGTAGCCTCTCCACTCCCCTGAGAATAACAACAGGATAATGCTTAAATGCAAAAGAAAGTTAAACATTGGACAGATTCAAAAGGATGTGGAGAATGATGCAATCTGTGGAATCAACCAAGAGCAAGGCAGCTGTTACAGGCAAAAGACAACAGATTTTTCATAAGAACATCAGCTGATTTTCAGGATGAGTGGATGTGTACAGCAAAGGAAAAATGCTAAATCTCACCCACTAGCCTGACAGGTAGGTACCTAATGGTGTCTTTCTCTCAGCAGCCTGGATTGATACACTTTCATCGTCTAGTGAGCTACACATGATACTACAAGCTAAAGAGGACACAAACTTCATAACATTGAGTGGTTCGCTAATCACTGAGACTCAGCACACTGTTAATGTAGAATTATGAGTTCCTCAGAGATTCTTAATGCTGAAGCACTGCAGTGAGGGTCTCCTTGTACAGGATGATGCCTTTAGTATTTTCACGAGGCTTGAAGGATTTCACAGGATTTGAAGAAACACATATTCACCTACTCACTTACTTAAACATCCAAGTTCTAGACATGACTGTTACTGGTTACCCAGTACATAAAACATAAGCGACAATTCTTTTAATAGTCTAGTGAGTCTTTAATACAAGACTCAATGGATACTGAGAGTTTTAAACTATGTTGTCAGAGTGCTAAAAAGTTCACCTACCAGGACATTCACATTTTTATGCCAACAAAAATTGCTCTTCCTTCCCACATCCCTTCCTTGCGAGCAAACAAAATGCCAACTCCCGCCCCACAGCTGACATCCAGAATCTCTGCACTGACAGCACAATGTCTCTCAGCTTTTAGACTCTCTTCTGTGTAATGACACACGCTGAAATATCAAGATGAGAAGCTACAAAATTCAAGTGTATGAAAAATACTTCAGCATATTCATACAATGCTTAGAAAAAGTAGCAACATCCATCTGTACGTTTTACAAATATATTGACAAGTGAGACTCAAAAACCTCAAGTAATACCAAAAACTAGAGCGTATCAGGTTAGCTCAGTACCACAGAGGAAAACACAAGCACTTCAGAAAACAGTACTGGTCAGGCACCTGACCTGCTCCTCCTTGTCAGCACCAAACCATGGGAATACATGGCGTTATGGGATCCTGCTGAAAGAGATCTTTGAGTCTGAAAGAACATAAATTGAAAGGTCCAGAGGAGACTTGCTACTAGTTTCCATCACAGTTTTTGAAAAGAGAAAACCCTCTAAAGCAGTACTATGTGGCAGCCCACAGAATACAGATCAAGTGATAATTACTTATCTACTACAGAATAGCCTTCAGCTTAATTTCACTTTCACTAACACTAAATTACCTAGAAACGTTCTCCTTATTGGTACCTTTTGACTAAGACGCATTGTTTCAGACACAAGTATCTCTTATCTCAGACCACAGCCAAGTCATCTAACTTTGGGGGGACATTTCTCCTCCGTAACCTGTTGGGCACAGCTTTTCACAACTGACCTGGTGAGTATGAAAAAGGTGGTTACTCCACCTCTCAAGAACATTTGGAGGTGATGCAACACAAACCCAGGCAGATCTGGTGTATGGTACATACTGCAACCTGGTCAAGCAAGAGCCATGCCGTCATTAAGAGGTGGCATAACAAAATATAGTAATGACTGCCCGTGGTTTGGTACTGGTGATATTATATCAGATTTTTGTTACAGAGTAGTTATGACCAGACTTGTGTAGTAGCTTACGAGCTACAGCCTTCAAAATACGCATAGGTGGGAGTTTTGTAGCTTATTTAGGAACAAGTTGAGATTACAGAAAATGTTAATAAGTTTCACTGAACAGGCTGTGAAATCATTTACAAGAGATAGAGAACTGCATATTGGAATGTAATGAACTGTTAATATTTTTTTAATACTGTGAATATAAATAAGTGCTATCAACCAGAAGAAAATACCAAATGCCAAACATATCTGTAATTGTATTAATAAAATTATACTCAACTGTTTACTATTAGCTTTTAAACTCTAAAAGGCTTGCTGGAAAACAACAAGAATGGCATGTTCCATCACCAGGTGGCATTTTGGTATATCCACACAATCTGGAAGCACAGAGAAATACTCACACCTTTCATCTATGTTAAAAAAAAAAAGAGCTGAACAAAAATTTAAACACTTCAAATGTTCTGACAGAGGTAAAATCACATTAGTAACTAGTGAAAAAGCCTTTAAATCTCAAATAAAAATCCCCTAAGATCTGACTAGATTTCCCTACTCCTTTTCTTTAAATGCCAGTTTTATAAAGATATGTGTTTGCAAATACTTGGCTTGGTTCATATTTGAATGTCACAGTTCTGCCTAAGGTTTCATACTGGCACTGGAGTGACAGAAGTGCACATCCTGGATTTCAGACTGTGAGCTGAAGTTGAGGACAGGAAGCAGCTTATTTAGACCAGGTAACAGAAAACAAACACCCTGTGTGAGTGATTAGGAACTGGAAAGAGACATAGGCAGTGGTAAAAGGGTGTCAGCTCTTGGGGAATGTATACTCCTCTCAAACAATGTAAGCTCTACGAGTTTGCACATTTCATCTTCACCAATTAAGAGCTTCAAATGAAGTTATTAGGAGCTGACAGATAACTCACATTTCACCATCTCTTCTCCCCCCACTACACCAGCGTCCCTAGAACACTTCCCTTCTCTGTCCAGCAAGTGGAGGCTCTGAACAAGTCCTGACTGCTATAAAAGGCAAAAAATTCTCTTACTGTTATGCACCCCAGAGCTAACCTCAGAATATCTTTTCTCTTCTGTATGAGCAATTCATACAACAAAAGAGAATTTCATTAACTCTGTTATCAGGGTTTTACCTTTTTTTTTTTTTTTAAGGTTAACATCTAATGTTGTTGTGCTTTCAAAGACTCCCAGGGCTCCCTTGGCTTTTTTTTTTTTTTTAAAGAAAAGTAAACAAGTTCCTTATCCAATTGTAAGAGCTGGTGGAAATGTCTAATTCAAGTAAACATTTAGGCAGCCATCTGCCTAGCACCCCAACTAAAGTTGACTGATCCCTGATAACACCAGAGGAACATGACATCGTAGAGAAGTGGTAATTCAATTACCCTATTTACAATAATGCAAATCACAGTATACAAGAGGGATCTTCAATATTCAACCAGCAGCATTATTACAACAGCTTAGTCCAGCACAAGGCATAGCAGTGACTCAGTTAGCTAGGCAGAAGAGAGGGTAGAGCCCGCTAGGGTTTGATTTCAGGGATATCGTGAGATACGAATTATTTGTTTGAGAACAACCTGATTAATTACTCAGGAGGAGGAGAGAGGACTCAATATTTATTTAGAGTATTTCAGGCTCTGATACAGATGCTAAAAACACACAAAAGTCATGTTACTGAAACCAACTATGTTTCTGGGGATTTAAGATGTCAACCTGAATATGCTCCAATACAAAAGACATATCCTACAGCTTCCAGGGAAATAAAAACCTCCACAGCATATGCTTTAATTCCTAGATCTGCTTCATGCAAATTACCCATGGCACACACAAAAATCTGCCATTGCACAAATAAACACATGCTGCAGTAAATTAAAAAAAAACAGAAACATGAAGCTGCCACAGCCAATGCCGCAAACAGCGTGTGGCACTGGCTTATGCACACCAGAATTTACTGCAATTAAGACATACGTTCTCAAATTATAAACATGTGACTAGACAAAGCTGACTGGTTTTAACAAACTGCTAATTAAATTGGAATCCTCTTATCCCCTCCGTTCAGCTGAATGAAGCAGCGAGTGCTACAGCATAGTAGCTCATGCAAAATAGATACTGAACAACAGGCTCTCGTTAGGTCACCGGTAAAAAGGGGAATCTCCAGCGTGAGCCTGGCTGGCAGAGGCTGCCCAGCAGAGTGCACAGCACGGATCACAGCTGGCTCGCTCTGTGCCAGACATGATTCCTACAGACCTACCACCTCTTTAGTCTTCCAGACGCGAAAGCGTCCCTTTCCGAGCTGAGGGCTGCACCGAAAGCGAGGATGTGAAATAATTCACCCCAGTAAGGGGGGTAGAAGAGAGACCGCGAAACCCCAAGAAGGCAGGCAGACCACACCGGGAATCCCCCAGCCCTTCACGCCCCGGCCAAACTTCTCTCGGCTCCCCGTTTCCCATTTCTCCGGCGTTTTTCCCCCCGGCCCCTCCAGCAGCGGGGCAGCCCCGGGGCGGCGAGGGATTCCCCTCCTCTCGCTGCCGGCCACGGCTCGCCGCCCTCGGGGGAGCGAAGGCGAGCGACGCCCCGCGGCTTGGAGAAAGCAGCGAGCCTTCGGGCGGCGGGGAGAAAGCGAACTTACTGCGGCTGCCGGGCCGAGGCGGGGGAGAGGGCCGCGGTCCCACCGCCTGCCCGCCGGCCCCCGGGGCATCACCGGGGCCGGCCCCGCCGCGGTCCCCGGCTGCCCGGGGAGGAGGAGGAGGAGAAGAAGGAGGAGGAGGAGGCCGCCCCCGCACTCACCATTCCCGAGGCTGCGGGCTGGCTCCGCCGAACTTCCCCGGCCCGGCCCCCCCCGGCCGCGCCGCCCCCGCGCCCCCACCTGACTGCGCGGCCCCCGCCCCGCGCTTCCTCTCGCACCGGAGCGAGGCCAGCCTCTGGAAACCGCCGACCTCAGATTTCCTGCTGCCGCCTCTTTTTTTTTTTCTTTTCTTTTTTTTTTCCTCCCCTTTCTCTGCAGCCCGCCTTGCGGCCGGGGGGGGGGGCACGAACAGCTGCTGCCGGCGCTTGGAGGGCGAAGCCACCGCCCCTCTCCCACCTGCACGGCCCTGCTGGGGCCGCCTCGGCTCCCCTTCAGCCCCTGGTGGGCCCCTTTTTACCCCCCCTCCATAGCCCCTTTCCCCTCGCTCCGCCCGCAGGAGTCAGGCCCAGCCGCAGGCCGCGGCCCCTCGCACGGCCCCGGCGGCCCCTTCCCTCCCCAGCCCTTTCCCCCCCGTTTCAGCTCCCTCTGCTCTCGCAGGCCGCCCCCCAGGGCACGCCGAGGGCTGCCCGTGTCGCCTTCCCCACAGGTGCTGCCCCCCCGGCCCCGCTTTTCCCTCAGGCTCCCCCTCAGGCTCCCGCCGCCAGCCCGGCCCCGCGCCCCCTCCTCAGCCCCGGCCGCTTCCCTCAGCCGCGGCTCCTCAGCTCCAGCCTGGGCTGCGCGGCCCGGCCAGGCTCTGCTCCCCCCTGCCTTCATCGCAAAAGCCGAAACGGGGCATCTTTATCCTCCCCTCGCTTCTGGGACACCTGCTTTGACTTCCTCATCACCTTGCTAAACTCGGTCCTGTTTACCAACAGGCCAGGTCTAATAACCTGCTCCACGACTGCAAAAGTCTGGGCATGCTATGCAGCAGGCAATTGCTAAGATCATCCCTTTCTTATCATTTCAGCCACTTTTTAGTCAATTTCTTGTGTTTTTTCTTTTCTCATGGCATCAATTCTAAGCTCACACTGAAAACCCCATATACCTTGCCCCTTCTCATTTATATAATACACATTTATGCTTAACAGAATCCTTAAGGAAGCTAAAGAGTCATTTACTTATCTAATTCATCTCTCATAAATTCCATTAATGAACTACACCCTCTCTCTCCACTTAAACGGTAAGAGCCAGCGTTTTTGTTTTGATGCTAAAATTCCACTGTGGACAATACCACACTTTACGAATAACCCGTGTCTTCACTACCTCTTACATCTTGCCACCACGGGCAATAACCCATTCCATACTTACTAACAATGCAGTTTTGGCACTACCACTTCAAAAATCCATTAACCTTTCATCTTTTGACTGCATAATGTTTTAAATACAGAATTTACAGAATTGAAATGAATACTTACTTTCTATGTATTAATGCAAAGAGGCTTTTTTTTGACCTGCATTTTTTAATCTGCTCAGTTAGTCAGTGTTAGCAGCAGAGCTCCTATCTCCTCTATTGCACTGGAGTTTTTTTCCTATGTATTTATGTAGATTAAGTAGTTGTTGTACCTGGAATTAAATGCATCTTGAAGTGTTTAAAGTTAATAGCCCAAGGACTGGGTGTTCACTAGGTTGGAAATTATGTCATATAACAACCCTGAACAGCTAAATGCCTTTAAGCCATAAGCACGGCAGTGTAAGAATTTTGTTTTCTAATTAACACTGTAGCTGTTCAAATGAACAGTCATGGTACCATAAAAAGCAGTAAGAACACAAACATCTTTAAGTGATGATAAAAGGTAAACATGAATACTTAGCTCTTAGATTTCAAACTGCTTTACAAACTAGCAAAACTTTTTAAAAATCATTAAGTGGAATATTCATTATATGTCTGATTTATTGTTGCTTTTGTATAGAAAAATTATTTGGTAAAGGTCTATCCCCAACTTCAATTAAAGAAACAAGTTTGCCTCTCAGAAGTTTAGAAAGATACATTTTTCACCACAGATTATCTTAAATTCTGTCCAATTCCCAAAGTTTCCTATCTGCTTCCCCTTCAGTCAGCATTTTTATCAATCACCATGAAATCTAGGTTTGCCTTGTGCACTCCCACATCACACATCCAGCTGTCTGAACCATCACAAGCAGAATGAATTTTGCACTATTTGCACACGTAGGTGTCTGTAACTTACGGAGCTATTAAGAAAGAGCATTCAAATTCAGTTACCTAACATTAAAAATTAGAGGCTCAGTAAAGCATAAGTGGCAGTATTGGTCCCTTGTACAAATGGGAACCAGCAACATACAGTGGGACTTCCACCCTCTAGATCTCGGAGATACGTTACAGAGATGCTATAAATCCAGTAGTCATGTGGCAAAAAGTGGATGAAATTATTTACTTGGCATTCACCAAAAGGGAGCTAATGTTGGGCGCTCAGGCCAGCAATAACCTGGAGTCATTCAGGTCTACCCGTGAGCACACCTCTTAGCTCCATCTCTTGCTTATGCAGCTCTACTCCCACCGCAGCCTGCTCCGGGCTCGCTGGTGAAATGGCTGCCGCAGAAGATGGCTGGCACCATTACGCCCACATTCCTGGTTCAGACTTCGAACTATGTAATATCAAAGGCCTTTTCATTAATTATTTTTACACAGCACAGTATTTGGGACATGCTATTCAAGACTTCTGGCTGATTAGGGGTGAAAGATGATATGGTATTTTCTTAATTTATGACTTTTCTTAATTAATGACTTGGGAGACACTGCAAATGAGGGCTGCATGAACAGCTAACAGCTCCTGCTTTTTATGCTTAATTTGGGTGATGGAGGAACAAAACAGCATGGCTTTATGCATTTTGGCAAGAAAGATGGATAGGGAAAAAGAATGACAGAGCAATTACAGGGAACTTGAAACATGCCCAGAGTCAACAAGATGACTTAACATTTGTCCTTTTAAAAATAAATGCTCATAATGAATATTTTCAGTTCAGCAAACAGTCTACAAGAAAGAACAATCATTCTAGGTGCAATTGTTAATCCTCAGCGACCATGTCTTAAACTTATTTTAGTTATTTACGAGGAGAAAGGAAAAGAGCAGAGAACTATTCCAGACCATTACAAGTGACCAAGTTATATTTAATTCCTTCTTTAAGAGCCTCATTTCATCAAATATTTTGTTTGTTTTAAAATCTTCTCTATCTTTAAATCAGTAACAATCAAAGCAAGTTTGAGAAACATCTCAGCCTGAATCACCTACTGGGATATGAACGCTAGCATGTGCTTTCCAGTGCCACAATACTACAAGCTAGAGCAAAGTGATTTTCAACTTTTAAGCATTTTTAACTCTTGTACACTGGTATTTCTTGATGAAGTGTTCTGGAGTGAATAATAAATGTCCAGAAATATTGCAGACCTCTCTGCACTGTAGAAACAAAGATGCTAGCTTTCCATGCAAATACAGCATACAGGTTTTTTAAGGTGTGTGTATATTTGAAATTCTGTTCCACTTTTAAGTGCTTTTCTTCAGAGGATATGCATTGCATATCCTTGCATGAACTCTATTTCCACTTAGGAAGACTACATTTTATCTTTTGTTTTAAAGGAAGTAGGATATTGTTTTGACTCAGAGATGGCATTTTTTTTTTCTTGCAGAGAGAAAGGTAATCTCCAGCTTTCAGGGCAACAAGTCCTGCAGGAACTATAAAACATTCTTCCTTCAGCAGCAGTATTTGCTTCCTTTAAACAGATTTTTTTAACCTTCTTGCAAACAGTCGGGTAACAATAGCTACCAGATCAGAATATTTGCCTAAAAACCAGTCTAATCCAAAGCAGTGACTGTTAAGGTATTATGTAATTATTTTCAAGGCCAATTTCTCTTTAACAACAGTGCTGGAACTACTATAGAGAGACCACTACTGCAGAGCAACAGAACTGGCTGCTGTCACTGAAAACAATACACCTGCACTGAAATTAAACCTTCACAGTGATCAGCAGGTAGCAGAAAGGCAGAGGTGAAGGAAGGGAAGAAAAATGCATTTCACTTTTCCTTGAAAATACACCAACTTTGTTATCCAAAGATTATCTCCTGTTTGTACACAGGTTTATATTTCTTCGTTAAGAACTCATTTTACTTCCCTTTGAATCTCAAAGAGAAACTTAGACCAGCAAGTGCCAAACCTGGGCCTTCAGAGGACTTGTATCTTTCCAAAAGCTGTGCCTTTTTGATATTCAATGAGTAAGGGTGATTTGATTTTTTTTTTGACAATTATTACTGCTACTTGAAAATGAGAGCTTTGTAAAAGAATATTTTAACCAATTCTATATCATTTTATACCTCATCTGACAAACTTAAAAAGCCCCTAGAATCTCCTCTAACAAATAGGAACTTCTATTGATGAAGCTTTAATTTGGGGAATTTCACATGGACCACATGTTGTTTTGCCTAGAGACAAAAAACAGTAAAAAAACACTCAGCTACCTGATTATTTGTCCACACGCTACATTTAAACTGCTGTTAAAAGGGCAAATATAAGAAAGAAAAAATGCAAATGGAAAAATAAGAGAGGAATATGTCAAAAGGTAGCAACAGGAGTAAGAGAAACTGAAAGGAGTTTTATAACAGAAATCTGCGGTGTGTCATCTTGCTGTCTTCACCTTGCTATCCACATGCTTCAAAGACTTCAGATTCAGACTCATCTCCTGGTGGGCCTTTCATTTTGTTAGCTCCAGGCTGCCATTGGAGACAGTTCTCAGATGGAAGTGTGCAGGAAGAAAGACACTTTGCTTTGCTTTACCTTATTGATCTGAGAACATACAGAGGCAGGAAATTTTATTCTGGCTCAATTATTCACAAAAAGCAAGCAGAGACTTGTCAGATTTTGAAGGAAGAAGAGTGACATATTGAAAAGACAGTGACAAAATAACCCAGAAAATAGGCCTACATGTGAATGGTTTACCTACCCACATTGTCACAGTAATGCTGTGCCCAGAATATACTAATTTCTAGCAAAGATTTTAGGCAAGCAATACTCACTGATTCCTAATTTACAAAGAAGAATCCCTCCTTCCTTTTTAAAATGATTCTCCCCTTTCCTCCCAAAGTTTCTTGGCAGTGTCACATCAACTGTGACTGCCTAAATCCTAGGCTGAGAACTCTCTGGACATGATGCATATAAGGCAGTTAAGTCCTTTCTGTCTGGTCTTCTCCTTTCTTCCCTAATTCAAACCTGTTTGCTTCCCAAGTGCCTGGGTGCCAGGTGGCGCAAGCTGAAATCATGGCTTTTATGATAACGTTGATAATTCTGAATTTCAGCATGGGAATGGACTTTCCAAAATTACTCAGCCAGATACCGATGATCTCAAAAGCAGTCAAGACTCTTTTGGAAATTTCTTGACATGAAATTCTGTATCCCAGCCCTACCAATGCTGAAAATCCAAACACATTTTCTAATCAAGAGCCATTAGACTCCTCCACGTCAAACACATTCACTGTGCAGCCCCTCATCAGTGGAGAAGTATAGCAAATGAGTCTTGAAGCTATTTCCACTCCTTTCTCTGTGATCGGAAATAGCTGTAACTGGACTTCAGAAGTATTATTTCATTCTCCTTAGCTTTGATACTTCTATAAGACATTTGAATAAACTAACAGTACACTTAAAGTACATTATAATCTCAATATGTTACTATCTTCCCACTAAAATCTTAGTTTTGAAATTCAGTCAGTCACAGGAGTAGGATTAAGTCCTTTAGACAGCTAACTGTTGCTCAAGATAACACTCTTTCCTATTAAGATTAGCTTTACTGCCTAGTATCTTTCAAGAATAGTTTTTCTTTCTTCCTTTAGAAAGTCTATTTGTTCTTCCACATTATAGCTGTTCTTTCCCCTAAAATACAGGTAAACATGCATACACATGCAGAGTAAAATTCAAGAAGTCTTTTTACAGTTGTTCCTGTTTAATCCCTGCAAGACAAGAATTCACTGCCTGCAGAAACCCTGTCTGATGTTGATGATAAAGCATTTTTCTGGTTTGGGGTTTTTTCCCCCAGTGGAGAAAGATATATTTCCTTTCTGGGATACAAATAGGGATCCACTGTGCTCAAGGACTGCAGAGCAGTTATGAAAAGGTGAAACACTTCTTGATTCTTTCTATACGATTATTTTAGGTTAATATTGTTAAAAGGTTAAGATGTAAGGAAATCTTCATACAACGATGACCACAAGAACTATGAGGGCAAAGTCTAGAGAGTAACTCTTGTATGTGGCACTAACTGATGAATATTCATTTACTTCAAATGAAGAAAAAAAGCAAAGCTGCAAGAACATCTCATTACAGAAGATATGACAGAGATGCAGTATGTTTACTTCAAGATTTGTGCGAAGAAAGAATGAACATGGAATGAATGTGCCAATCAAACATTTAATGCTTCTAAAATTAATTTGACATCGATTTTGGATAGTGAAGCTAATCACTGAAAGCTTCAGAGTTTAAGTGCAAGTGCTTCCTGGGGGAACCCCAAACTGAAATTAGAAGGTAATCGATCACAGGAAGTGTTGAACAGTAATATACATCTCAAGTTAGATGTGCATACACACACAAAAGAATCAAAAAGAAAACCCTCTTTCGAAAACCCTGGTTTTAAACACTGTTCCTTGGTTTATCTTTAGAAATATGATGGCTGTTACTGCAGCCATGACTTAGGAGCAGGCTACCTTAAAGCTATGCTTGGGAATCAATCCACCTGGTTTAAAAGGAACATGTCCTTACCTGAGTTACACGTAATATAGTATTAGAACTGCAACTGTTTCTAAATCTCTCATTTTTTTTTTTGAGCCAGAATTGCTTAGTTTTTCACTCCTATCAACTCTGATACAAAAAAAGAAAGTTACTATTGTTAATTTCAATTTTCATCAGTTTCTAAAACTTTTACACCTTAATGTTATCTTTACACTCCTATTATGAGTACTTTCTCTTACATGACAAAGAAAGTGCTTTTGAAATCACTGCACTGCACTCATATGGAAAGCCCCATCTTTGTTATACCAGAAGAATAGCCTTAAAGTGTCACAGAGTTTGGGAGAGCTACACACTGCTCCATAGATGAGCTAAACAGACACTAAAGGTGACAGCACACTGGCCTACCTTCAAATTTGACCAAATATTTTCCAATGGAAATAATTAGTTACTAAAGAATCAGTATCACTAGAATAAGTGGAGCTCAGTGACCCTGAAATATCGTATTAGATAGTTATACGGTGAATGCAAAAACAAACAAGAAAAACCACCACATCCTCTTAAACCCTTTGAGCAGTCTGTCAGGAGGAACAAACTAGGTATGCGTAAAGAGAAATCACTTTAGCTGTTATAACAAGCTCATAATTTAATCTCAAACATCTGAATACTTAAGAAAATGCCATTAATTTAATGACTCACACTAGTTCCAGTCTACTAAGCAGTACATCATGGTGTAAGTGCTGGTATACTTTGAATATACACACAGGGAGTGGCTACGAAGTGATAAAGATTTAAATTGAAAATGACCTGGTACGAGTTTTCAATTTCTGATTTTTATTCTCTGTCAAACCAAACAGACAGCAAATTCTGTAATTCGTTCTGAATAGCTTTTAGGAAGTGCTTCAACTGAAAGGTTCATGTTTTTTTTTGAGTTTGCTTCCTTTAAGCTAAAAAAAAGAATGAACACCAAAACCAAAAACTTCATAAAAGCCAAATTTGTGAAACTGTTTCTTGACAGGAGGCGAGTAATCAAATGTGTGGAGGTGAAGTCAACTGAAATGAACAAAGGTCATAAAGCTCCTGGAAATAAGTTATTTTTCACTCAAGCTCTTACAGGAGCTTCCCTTGTTGGATCACAGCCATACCTTTGGGTGCTCAGAGGAGCAAACTAAAACACTCGCCACCATGGACATCGTTACTTTCAGTCACCCATCCAATCATTTTCTTTTAACGCCTTTAGGAGAGTGAGACACAACTCATTTAAGTGCTCAACCCTTGCAGTTTTACATATTAGCTATCGTGCAAACACCAAAAAGTGTTCATGTTATGCCAGGAAATCCCACCTCCTCCACAGGAGCCAAAGAGTCTGGAATAATAATACACTACACAATATTCAACATTTTTACTCCTCTAACTTCAGGAATTTTGCCAAAGACAGAGTACTGTTACTCAGATAACTCCTGCTTCAAACTCTTCATCTCAGCTCTGCACAGTGGTACTGCAGTCAGCTCGCGAACAGCTCATCATGCACCAGCTACCACAGAATGACAAAACATATCCTTACCTATCATAATCTGCCATCTTACTTCTTCACCTCCATCTTAACCTTTTTCATTTGGCCAGTTTTATCCTGCTGTATCCATTAAATTTAAAATATTTATCTATAAATACTTTCCACTTGCAGAGATGTACACACAGACTTGTATCACTGCTGTCATCCCACACTCTCCTGTTTTCATTTTTACACTGAGGCAATGTGTAGCCATGAAAACCACTCAGATCCTTCTGCCGAGAGCTTTAATTCCAGGAATATTTCTCATGACATATGCTGCTTTAATAAAAAAAATTACTTTCACTATTAATGTGTAATGAAAGTTGTAATAAATCACCGTAAGTTTTAGAACGGTAGTGAGCTGTACATCTCGTTGTGGCTGGTTTTGCATTCACTTACTGCCATTTGGCTCCTTTCACCTTCAGAGTAAGGTTGGTCTTTTTATACAGGCAAGATATAGGAATGAAAAAACCTCACTGCAATATCTGGAATATGGAACAGGCAAGTGCTGTACTGAGCAAGATCAGATACAGAGCTGACATCTACCGCAACAGCAGCCCCAGGAACATCTTCAAAATGAAAGATACAGAAGTAGTAGAGAAAATTGCATTGATTAATGCCACAGAATTCTCTTAACGTACAACTTGCAGAAAGAGCTCATCAAAAACATACAGTGGAAAAACACACTTCATCTTGGATATGTCATACAGAGCTTCACCTAAGAAAGCAGTGTTTTAGAAAATCACTCTGTTTGAGAAGGTTTTGATTCTGGCAATACATTTAATGTATCTATCTGTTTTAGAACAAAAGGGAAGGGTTTTTAAAAAACTGAGGTGTGACTTCAGACACATACACACTACTTTCAGCACTGTTGTGTGAACTTTACGCTTTGATAGTAACAGGACTTACAAGAAAGCTTTCAATAACAGGCTATGAAACACCAATGCCTGCTAACTAAAATTAAAATTCTGTGTCTTAGGTTTGCTTCTAAAATTCCAAATTTACTGTTTTCTGGTTTTGTTTGCTTTGTTTTGTTTATGCAGCGGTCTACACTGGAATAACAGTTCTTGCCATTTATTTCTATGATAAAAGTAGGATAAATAACTGATAGTAAGAAGCCACAAGAACTAGTCTAATAAGCAGGTAGTAGACATATAAAACCATGTATTTTAAAGACCTTTCATGGTTCATCGCCTTAAAACTCTTTTTTACATGTCCTACTGTATTTAAAAATCATAAATAGATTTTTTAATACATACATGTATATATTTCCTTTAAGGGAAAGAATCTAGCACTACTTTAAAAAGAACCATGTTAAGCGTCTAAAGGTCACTCTCCCATCCATATCTGATACAAAGCTGACAGATGGCAAAATCAAATTATGGATTTATTCATTGCACATATGTAAAAGGACACTCATCACACATTATTCAAGCAAACCAGCACCCACCCTTCAAATGCTGTTTAGACAGGGTAAAATGGTTGCTGTTAAACTTTTAAGACTCAGCTTTAAAACTAATTGCTTTATGTCCTTTAACACACTACAACCTCCACGACAACTGCTCTGCTATAAAGCCGTATCTTCACTTTTTCAGGGTTGTTTGTTCCCCAGCTCACCTTCATCTAAAAATTCATCTATTCAATAAAAGAAGAAACTTTTCCTAGGGAAACAAAATAGGAAAAAAAAAAAAAAAAACAAAACAAGAAACCCACCCTGTTTAATATCCACTGGCACAAACGACAGTTTAAAACCCCGTGCCTGTATCTCCAGGGATTAGATTTATTGGCATCTTTACTAGCGAGGTCTTGGAAGCCTGCAAAGCTAGCCAGAAAGAACAGTGTGTATATATTGAGACAGAAAACCTTGTGAACGACGGACATTTTTCACTGATGAGTTCTGTTTTTCCAAGAGGATGGAGTGAAGAACTGTAAATAACATGTTGGGCAGAGGTTGAAAAAGTTATCTAGCTTTTTATAGGCAACTTTAAGACTTCATTGCTTACTGGCTTTCTGGTCTTAATCCAATCACTACGAAAGTTTCACTTGCACAGTTAACTCCTTGCTTACCTCTGTTTGCAGAGTTGGTATTAAGATTGCACGAGAGAGAGCATGCAGAAGAGCAAGCAGCAGAGAACAAGAGAAAATACTCCTTTGCACCCACTAAAAGCATTCTTCTGATTAAAACGTTAGAAAATCTGGGCAGGAGGCGTATGAGTAGAATTACATTAACTTTCCAACTGAAAAAAAAAAACATGGGGGAAAGAAGGAAAATGGCTAGGTACTGGCAGAAGAGCAACTGGCAGAAAAGAAATTGTGAAATCTTAACTCTTGTTATGGGGGCAACTAGTATCAGTTTTCCACTCTCCCCTTCCCCAGTAGAACCCATCTGTCAAGTTGGCCAAAAAAAAAAAAAGAAAATTAATATGCTTATTTGACTAAAACGGGGATTTTCTAAAAGGTACCTTTTATACATAGAAAAGGTCTGCCTGCTTCAGATATAGACAATAGTAACAGTAAGTTTAACAAAGAGTCAGAGAAAACTTATTTTCTTCCACACAGCCACTTTATAAAGTTGACTTTCAGTCCTAGTTTCAGAGAAGGGTAGGCTGTCACCTCATTATGCATTTTAACTAACTAAATTATATGAATTCTAAGCTTTCATTAAAAAAAGTTTATAGACTTGATGCAAAAATAACCTCACAAATATGAATTATATTTAACTGATGCAAACGTGCCTTCCTGTACCTGCACACTGATTTGTTAGCACAAGTTCCTCTACCTTGTGATTCAGTGGACATTCAAACAACTGGTGCTCAGAACTGAGCGTCCACATCTGTGCCACAGTACTGCTCCTCATAGGGTGCATTGAAGGAAAACTGAGGAAACTAACAAAGACCAAAAAGGAAGAAAATCAAGGAACAAAGGATGGGAAAACACCGATTTGGTTTCACTCTTCAATCTTTCACACTTCAGCTTCTACCATAATGACAAAACAACTGCCATTTATATAGCTGATTTCATTTTAGTCATAGGATTATGGAATCGTTTGCTTCAGAAGGGACTCCTGGAGGGTTTATTTATTTACTCCGTGGAAGCTTTCTATACAAATATCTCTTCACCCACACCAGAAATGGTTTTCTCACGCAGCTGAAGAACAATAGAGCTTTGTAATGACATTAGGCAGGAATGCAGGCAAAGCAATGAAGTACTTGTTAAAATTTCAGAGGAAGCAAGCTGGGCAGGCAGCATGGTGGCTCATCCGCATCCCCAGTGCGGTACAGCAAGGCCACCGGTTGTCTCGCCTTAGGGAAGGGTGCTGGCTGAGCCCAGCAGCCCTGGCTCACACGAGCACCTTCGCAGCAAAGCTTCCCTGCAGCACTGTGTCTGCTAACAGCACTCCAGGGCACTGCTGACAGTCCTCGTTTCTAACTTGTCAACCATTTCATCAAGTAGCTGGCTCTCCTAGCAGAGGAAGAAAATGTGTGTCTTTTACTGAACTTAACATCTGAATACTTCATAATCAGCAGAAAGCTGGCATTAAGAAATTGCATTTACTGAATGGCACTTGTACAGAGTAGAAAATCTCTCCCTTAGGGTGTGTTAGGGCCTGCAGAGTGAAAACAGATATTTCACAGATAGAATATGGCCATCTCCTGAAAAGATTAAAAACAATTCTGTCTTTTAAAGTACGTAGGGACTTAGCCATCCTCTAAGCAGATATCTCTATCTGCCCACCCCGTTAAGAAGAATAAATATACTGAACTATTAATATCTGTTGTTGTTACGCTATCATTATTTTGTTTTATCCAGCTGTATAGAAGGTCAGTGTTAATGGTGGAGGTCATCTTTTCTAGACACTTTTTCTGTATAGCACCTATTAAATGCTACTAACTCTAATTAGAGTGCTAGCTAGCTGCTGGAATCAAAAGTTTTTTAAAATTAAACCTAAGAATATCTTGACTCCTTTACGATTTCTGTTTCCTTGTGGTTGCATAAAAATGACATCCAAAACACTAAAAATGGCATCCAAAGCACTCAGAAGCAAGACAAGCAAAATCAAGTTAACTAAGACCTTGTGATTTCTGAGATGTCACTTGTGACTTTTAAAAAAAATGAACTAGCATCCTCTCATACTCACATAAAGTGTTAGAAGTGCTAAAAAGACCGACTTTTTTTTCAAAAAATTGCAAGCAATCACGAATAAGCTCAAATATAACGATGAATTCTCCTAGAGTCCCCATACATAACTGGACACAAAATCCCACCAGGCTGAGGCACAATCTCAACTCACATGGATACACGGTACATCTCTTAAAGTTCTTTCCCTTTCCTCCCAATCTAATTCAAATGGTACTAGTTCTCTTAAGGAGACTCATTTTCCACATAGCAGATGTCTAGGAGCTGGAAGCACACTTGCCAACTGAAAAGACACACACAACTGATGAGCAGGAGAAGAGTAACCCAGATCTATCATCAGCCAAGGACAGGAAGGAAAGCAGAGCAGCTATAGTTCTAGGGCAGTGATTTTAGTCAGCTGTTGCCTCTAGTTTCAGGCTTTTCCAGTGCACACTAAGAAACAAGCAACCTGAAGCTTCAGTCAAGCTGCCACAATCAGCCTTGGAGAGCTGCCCTTGGCCCTTTGGTGTTCTTCAGGTCAACACCAGAAGCAAACTCAGGCTGGATAGAACAATGCCTGGGAGACCTAACAGATTTCATTTCGTAATGGAGACCACCCTAACAGATTTCATTCTTCCCTTGGTTGATATACACCCAGTTATCTCTATCACATCACACGGCCAACAGACATTAAATTCTGTAGCAAATGTTGCACTTTAATTCAAGTCATGGGAATATAAATTAATGCTGAGGTCATACTTCAGGAGCTAGGTGGAAAAACAAATGAAGGTCTGTATCATATCAAAAGAAAAGCCCATATACTGAGGGCCATAGTTCTGACAGTGACCAGTAATATATGACTGAGGGAAGACACAAAAACAACTGAGGCCTACAATGAAATTTCCTTGATATAACTTCCCAGTTTCTAAGAAAGCTGAGGCACGTTGCCTTCCCCCCCCCCCCAATAATCCTGATCAACTTTTCCTCCATGATTTTATATTAGAGACCTCACAATAGCCTTCATTTCCTAAGTCTCAAAATCACCCATATGGCTCGAGTTGTACAGAATCCCAAAGCAGAGTCAGTCCTTGCAGGTTGCTCAACTTTGCAGAATCAATTTTCTTCTGGAAAGACAGAGATGTAACTCTCAGAATCTGAAACACAGCCTGGGAAAGAACCTGCTATAAGGAATTAAAGTACCCACTGGTTATTGCCCTGCCCCTAGAAACTTGCAGTACCAAACTTTAAGACTTCATTCTTCAGCTGCTTAGCATCCAGATCTTGCAGCTCTGTACAGCACACGTCTACTGCAGTGCCTGCTCACACCTAGTATGACAATGGCAATTAAAGTGAAACCACTGCTCTCTCTCAGCTTCTGACTCCCAGTGGATGCTACCTGGCTTTGACCCTGCTCACTCAGACCACAGAACAAAGAGCTTTGGGGATACAGCAGCGAATAAAAATACTGCATTTCTTTTGAAATTAAAAATAGAGCAATTAGCCTTAACAATTTGCAGCTTGCAAGACTTAACACACATGAATGTTGCATTATAGTAAAATTGTGCACATGCACGGTTTACATATATCTTCTTACGTGGGGACCAGTTACCAAAGATGGACATCAAGACCTTTATTACAGGAAAACGTGCCAGGAAAATACAAATACTGTACATTAAACCATATGGAGAAGTTACTGATATACCGAGCTCAACCATCAAAATGCTTCTTCCACAATCAGCACACACCCACAGACTGATGAATACCCATCATCTGTGCACAAAGCTTAACTTTGTTTTATTAATAGTGGTATGAAATCTGAATAAATAAAGAAGTACCCTACTATATAAAGCAATGTTATGTTTGTTTTTTTCCCCGGTGAATTAATTTCTAATTTAGTTACTATAGAAACCATTCTGGAGCCCTCTAAATTAAAAAAAAGAAGAGTCCCTCTATATATTTACACACATACACATACATAAAAGAGGAAAGCTGGAGCAAACCTTTATACACAGGTTCCAGAGAAAAGTACAACTGGCCAAAGAAAAAATACTTGGACATTCACATATAGAAACACTGCTAATACTCCTGCCAGTCTAACTGCAATAATCACTGCACCGACCCTAGAACATCAGGGCTGTTCTCTTCTGTTTGGGAAGCAACGAAGTACAATAGTGCAGTGAGCATGCTTTACCTAAAACATAGAAAGGCAAGTTCTCTGCATCCTGATATTCTCCTAATATGCCAAACGAGGAAATCAGGGCTAAGCAAACGTGCCTTTTTTGCTCATTCTGAAGACAGCAAAAAATAAATTCAAAGAGATTTCAGACACAGCTGAGTGACAGTTAACAAATTAGCCAACAGACCGTGACACACAGATTCAGACCTGCAATCCCACAGTAAAATTTAACAGGAGGCAACTTTACCCAGGTTTCTTTCTTTTCATACAGTGCTCTCATAAACATTTCATAAATAATTCTACTAGGAGTATGCATGATTTATAAAATGTCTGGGAGGAGCCGGCTGGCACAGTCCCTACTTGTCTTTGAGCTGCTCAGCTTTCTCCCTTGCACACTGTTGTTTGTACTTGTAAAACTGAGTCAGCTATAATTTCAACAACCCTGAATCTTCTGTACAAAAGATTAAAAACTCTATCGCTACTTGCTCCAAAGGAAAAAGGTATTTCAGTAGTAAAATATATACAGAAAGCCACTCAGACATTAATTCTTTTATACCATAGGCTAAAGAGTTCTCAAAAATAAAACCAAATATGTTACATGGAAGCAAACAAACACCCTAAGCAAAGTGTTTTTGTTGAAAATACCCCAGAGGGCATTAATAAGCTTAGGAAATCTTAAGGTTGGCCATTTAATTTCTAAGATTACATGTAGTTGCTTACTTGCATAGAGCTCCATAGAGCTCTGCTTTATCACCTGACTCTCTGTGAAGACACTAGCTGGGACAGTGGGCTGCAACACCATCTGTACGCAACGGATGACACACGAGTCTGTATTCTGAGCGCTGACCCAGATGGTGCAGCCCATGTGCTTACCCGCTGCCTGGCTAGGAGCTCTGCATGAGAACAAGCTAGTTAGCTGAGGTTTAACCCAGACAAAAATCAATGCAGTGGCAGAGTGGTTTTTTCCAAGCTGTTCACAGATTTTAGGTTTGTCCAATTCTGGAACGTTAGAGGCACTAACAGGTTTTTTTTTTTTTCATGGGTACTTGTAGCCATTTCTCTCTTGGATCTGGATTTTCTCACCATGCTGTGTTTGTGTCATCTGTACTGGATCACTGCCACACGTTCTACACAGAGTGCTACTTGAAGAGAGTTTTGAAAATATAGCTGGTAGAAAATTACATCATCAAATATTTAATCATGCTTAGCTTATAATGTATATTGTACCTGTTAGCAGCGAGACTAACCTACATGCCCGCAGGAATGTCAGGATGTTAGCACTGATTCACAAAGGCCTCCACAAGTAGTTTTGGCCATCTGAGGCACTCCATAGTTACACTGTCATCACAGCTGAGACGCACTGGAACGTTCGAGACCCAAACTGAAATGTCTCCAGCCTGGAGGCACTGTTCTGCCTGGACGACTGCAGACTAACATTGTCCTCCTCTGTTGGCAAACCTAAATCCAAGCTGAGGTCACCATTTTCACACATGTGCTCACTGTTCTGATAGTATTGCTGGGGTATTACAAGCATATACTTTTCATTGAAGATTAGCTTTTATTTCAAAGTGTTTAATTTCTTATTAAATAAAATTAATAACATGAAATTATGTAAATTAAGTTTTTGTTGATTTACAAAACAGAACTATTACACAGCTATCTAGTATCCATACAAGCACTTTCCATCCTTCAGCGTACAAAAGGATCAATACGCGGAGTAAGGAATGATTGTTGTATAAAATAACACTGGAGAACATGCACCTAGGGATACAATCGAATCTATCTTTCAGTTAAATTATCTGGCATTAGCATTCAAAAACGAGACATGATTTAGGTCAACCAGCGATCTCTCTTAATGTGGTAATTCACATTTTCAAGTAGAAACATTCCCTTATCCATGCTGCTCAGTTGCCCACTGCTCATCTCCATACATGAAAACACAGGATACTCTTGTCACTTAGCCCTGCGATGATGAACAAGTCGGCTTTGATCATGCAAAGCGCACACTTGACTTTGAGCATGCTGAATAATTTCATTAACATCTATGAGAATACTTGGTTAGCTGGACCACAGCCAACGTATTCACCAGCTTGAAGAGTTAATCACACTGCAGGATTCTTAAGGGAGAAAGCAGACAAATATTGAAGGGAAATAACCAGAACAAAGCCATGTAATCATCAACCAGGTCACAAGTTTTTGGTCTACACCCTGTCAGGCTGGTGGTATTTGTTAATCAAAACTTTCCAGAAAGATAGAACAACATCGCTCTTTTTGCAAACAGATCCACGACACAATTTTGAACCAGTCAGTATTCCTTAGCTGTTCAGCCCAGCTGAGGGATTATAATCAGAGGAAAGCACTTATCGTATACTTACCGAGAAGTATGCACAGAGGTGCTAATTAACACAACATACAACAAAGATGAAGACAGACGTTAACAGATATAAAGTTAAAAAAATCAGAAGAATTATGACATTAAAACAGAGCTAGGACATAGTACTGGATGGGGAAGCAGAGACGTAAAATTATGTCACTGTAGTCACAGGCAACCATATCACATATACATCATCCAGAAATAAACAAAACTTCTCTAGGTCCTTCTCACGTCATAATCCACAAAACTGCTACAGAATCCTTTCATGAAAGAGAAGGCACAAAAAACTAGAACATATCACAGAGAAGCCAGATATACTGAAGACAACAGCAATGCACTTAAGTCTCAATTACAGCAGGGAATTTAGTAACTGCTCATCTAAGGATCAAAAGTATTGTGTCCCGTGTTACTGAGAGGGGCACAGACAATCCTGTGGACTAAAAGATATCACAAGGTCTACAAGACAGTGTTGCTACTACTGCGTGACTTGGAAATACTCTTTCTGCTGAACCATACTACAAAAGCTGAATACAAGGAAGCTCCTTCCAAATCCTGAGATTTCTTAGAGCAACTAGTTTGTTAAGAGAACTACTAGTCCAGCTGAGAAAGACTGAACAGGAACATAATTTAGATGAACAGAATTACAATTTTTATAGAGGTCTCAACCACCAATTATATGGTAAATGATGTGTAACTGGGAAGCATTGATGCCTCCCCATGTTGTCAAGCTCATTAGAGGGTTTATTTCTGATGTTTTTCCCTCCAAGAGGAGAAAACCCAAGCAAGTATCTCCATAATACTATTCTAGTTTTCCTTTTGCTAATTGTATGGCTTATTTAATGTGCCTTTGCTGAATTTTACAGCCTTTTGCAAGCCTTTCAAATGAGAAACAGGTGTTAAAACAATAGCTGAGAAAGTAAGGATGTGTTTATCAACGGTATAAACTTACATTGAAGAAATTCGTCTTGTTCCTCTCACAGAAGAGGCCCTGTGCAGGCATGTGCTTCAGCTGCTGCCAGGGGACACTGCTGCCCAGCAGCACGTCGCGGGCCCACTGCAGGTTCTGTGGAAGAAACGGGACAGACAACGTCCTTATGGGTAGAAGTACAAAAAGTGCTTACTTGCTTTTATTGAATACCCTGTATTGTGATTTCTCATTTCCCAGATAGCTGCTGTTCCAGCAGTATTTGTAGAGACATGGGCTTTGGGGATGACGTCCCTTGGGAGAGAGAAGCCAGTTTGCTTCTCAGAGCAAGCACTGAGGACTGATCAGCCCCAGCAGAGGATTAGTCAGTTCCCTACAGCTGCTGAATCCAGCTTCATACCAAGTTTTGTTTTCCTTTTTTTGTTGTTGTTGTGTTTTTTTAAACTGTCTTCATTTATTGAGATCCACTTGCTATCTCCTGTCACCTACAGAAATCTGCACTATAAGCATATTTAAAACACCTACAATTTTGTTAAAAGATGAATTAAAGCACAATATTAAATAATTTATACATAAAATACAGTTTCTCACCAAACTGTGGAGCTCAGTGTCCTGCGTATCCCGCAGCCTTCCTCCAGGCCCCTTTGTGCCCACCCCACCACCCCTGCTATTCTTCTCTGGCCCTCAGACCCTCCAGTTTGCCCAACTTCATTGCCCCACCACACTCTCAAAGTCACCTCCCTCAGCCCTTCCCCAGGGCTAGCCACCACCGAAGAGTACACGCCAGCTCTACAGCCAAACAGAAGAGGTAACCAGTAAGCCCAAACTTGCAGCCTTCTTTTACTGAAGTGGTTAATTCAGGCCTTTTATCCCTCTACTCAGCCATTGCCCTCCATGTAATTTTAACCTCTCTGAAAAATTCCATGCCTGTCATCAAGTTTAGTTAATAGTGCTCAAGGAGTTCACGAAGAAAGCATTGGTAGGAGAATAAACGATAGACAACAATCAAAAATTCATAAAAGCACTACCCCTCTACAAGTTCAATGCATGAACATCTCTTGTGTAGTGTGGAGAACTAGGGGACAGCTGTTGGCTCCAGGCAAAACATGGTATTTAGAATTACTAACAGATGAGACGATTATTTATCGTAAGGTTTTACTGACAGAGGTTTATTTTACTTCATTTTATTTCTTTCAGTATCACAAAGTAGCATTAGGCTGTTTTTTTGGTGGTGATTTTTTTTCCTGCAGACTTACAACTTAACAGGGCAAACAAACGAAAGAGGAAGCCACTTGGTTCTACAGAGGCAAGTTACAATGCTGAATTCTGATTTGTTTTCGGTGGGCTGGAGATATGTTTCTGTGAATCATAAATTTGATTTAATCATGTCCATCCAACAAGTATATTCCACTTGTAATATCGCCTCAATACTTTCTTGTTGTTGTTAACAAAAATCTTAGCTTGTTTTCCAGATGATTTTCTTTGTAAGATTCTGGAGAAACAGTAAAAGCCGTGCCTAATCATAAGCACTTCGTCCTAATGACAGTAGTCATGCAGAAACCTCCAACGTCTTACAGAACTGGAGCATCCCTTTTAGCAAAACGCTAAAGGGATTGTTATGGATTCATGTGCAAGAGAGCTGAACATTGGAAATATTAACCAGATATTTACAGATGTCAAAAATACTTCATTCAGAGAATGGATATAGAGTACTTATACAGGACCTTCATAATTACAATGTACAACAGTCAAGGGTTTGTGTAGCTTTCCCTCTGGTAAGGGACAAATACACATTCACTCACAAATATCCACAAGGTACTTCCTGGCTAGTCAGGGTGACCACTGAATTTAATAATTATCAAAGTGTCAAATTTAAGATTGAAGAAAGCGAAGTATATAAACTTAACCTTTTTTTTTTTTTTAACCATACTGCTTTTGTACTCTGTCTTTCTGTAATTCTATTAACCTATGCCTGTAAAATACTCCGAGATACATACAGAAGAAAATACAACACAAAAAAGAACCTACAAAAGCCTGGTCTTCCATGAAAGCCAACCTGTTTTGAGTAAAATCAAAATCCAGCAAAAATAATAAGCCTAGCACAACTCTCACAAGCCAGGCATATAAATGCTTTATTTTATGTCAATCATAGTCATCATAAACATAAGGATATTCAAACTGTGAAAACAAAGGAAAACATTGCCTAATATATAGCCATGTGAATCTTACCGTTAAAACCATTGCATAAAAATATAAAGGAAAACAAAACCCAAATCCCAGTCTGAACAAATTTTAGCTATAGATGTATTCCTGAATCTTAGTTTTATACTGAAAATGGAAAGAAATCATTAAGTGCAGTGTCATGCCCTGGTGATCTGCTCTGCACATTATACTGACCATTCACAGGCATGTATATGGGACATATAATTCACAGGCTTTTATTGAATATGATGACAGTAACCTAGCAAGGAGCAAAAAAGATCATTCAGACAAATGGTGCAATTATACGGTAACTTCACACAATCAAAACTAATGGGAATAAAAGATGTAGTTACAGACTTTCCACTACCCTTCTTAAATCAGCACGATCAGTGATTCCCAGCAAATATGCCTGAACAGGTCTTAACTCATTAGATTTCACAGAGTCTGCTCTGCTTTGTTTTTGGCTGATGAAGTTATTAGGAGTGGGTGAAGGGATTCAGGACATAGGAAAAGAGATTTATTCCTCCTGGCACGCTGCTTGCCAGTCTGAAATACTGGATTTAGCTTTCTGACTCAGGGCAATTACAAAGCACTCTTTCCGGTTCAGCTGTTGCCTCCCACATCTTCGTCACCTCAAGATTCAAAGCCAAGATGACTGACAGGGTACAAGAACTTGCAGAAAAGTTTACTGCATTGTTCAAGTGGGAAAGAAAAATCTTTTACAGTCAACCAACTGGAAATCTGAGTCACTTCAGAGATAGATACCCTTTAGCTCAAGGGTGTCAAAAGCCACTAATACCTAATTTGGAAACTCCATCAAGTGCTGCTGAGAGGTGTACAGAACATCCTACTACACTTTAATCCTTCCCTCTGTTTAAGAAAAAAAACAAACAAACCACCACCACACACAAACACACACCATAGTGTTACTGCATCAAATAGAAGAAAAATAAAAAGACTATTGACCTTGCAAGATAGCATTTTAAACAAACTATTACCAAACTGTTGCTACTTGAAAGGCTTAGATATATTAAAAACTTACAGATTATGCCTGTCTGTATGTTAAACCTACATATAATCTTGTAATTTTTACATGCATGTATTCTGCCTGTTTTGACTATCATATTGGTAACATATAACAATATCTGACATTAATTTCTTCAATTGACATCTAAATCAAAAAGACACTCAAACAAGTCTAATTATTAGCACATCCACTGTTACCTTCCCAAAAAGGACATAAAACACAACTCATCGGTACTTTCAGGCAGACCACGTTGTCTCTGTTGTGAAATGGATCATGGTTATTGGATCTCAGCATGGACTCAGTATTACTAGCCTTAGAGTACATAAATTACTATGTCTCTACCCAGCTGATGGATGAGTAATATTATAAAATCTGTGGGATAGAACAATATGACAGTGAATTCATAGTCTTCCTGAACAAAAATTCATAACCTCATCCTGAAAATGTAGTGGAGGACATTTCACTAGAAATAATCTAAGCCAGCTGTAAATGCATACTATGACACTGGAGCCGTGCTAATATTTCTTAAAAAGTATCTTTCACAAAACAAGTTGACTTTCACACTTACTCAGTGAATATACAGAGGACCAGGTACTGAACTGCAACAGTTTGTCAAGTATCCCAGCTTTAAATTACTAATGGTATTTTATATATGGTGTTCATCATGATGGTAGCAAACATTTGTTAAAAAAAACATTACAAGGTCTGTTAATATGGGACATAATAAAAGATAAAAAATCTAAATTATACAAACAATATCTATGAGCAGACCGAGGATTTTTTATTGCAGTATAAAAAAGCACCTAAGTATATTTATTTCCTGACAATCTACTGGTTGCAGAATACCACTTCTACATACTGAACCCTGACACCATAAGGCAACTACTCACTATCCACAAAGTGTTTTAGTTATAGCGATGAACGATCTCTTGCCAAGTTCTGTCTTCCTGCCCTTCCAAACTGTGCCAACAGCCATGTTGGAGGTAAAATCCTAACATCACAAAGGATGAAAACTTCACTTCAAGAGAGAGACAATGCAAATGGGAAACTAAACTATTGCCCAAACTGGAAATGAAGTAACTTTTGAAAATTCACCCTTACTTTCCTGTCTATTTGTTCCAATAAAAAACAGCTATGTAAAAATTTGCTGTGATAACATAATAAAATATATAGCCTCCAAAGAGTAAACAGGATTTTGCAGAGGAAAAAAAAATAGACTACATAGCCAAACAATGTTGAAAGATTTTGAAAAGGATGTTAAAAAAACCACTCAACTATTTTTACTAATCTTGCAACAGCAAAGCCGGTAATACTGTAAAATGGGAGAAAACAGATTGCATATGGAAAATTTGTTTTTCTGTGCACTATGGAGACCTGCCAATCTGCTCCTTTCCTGGCCAAACATGAATTTTGGCCATCAATCTAAATTTTCATACATATTTCTGGCACTGGCACACAAATGCTGTATTTTCCAAGATGGTTATATACTTAAAATTAATCTCAGGTTTCTAAAATCTACCAGTAACCTAGTCTGCCCCCACAACAACTCAAGTTGATCTAATTTACCTATTTTTTTTTTTTAAATCGGGCTCGTCACCAGGATGTCTAAGCATACTTCTTACTCCAATTGCTGCTGCAAATGTGTAGATGCATTTTGTGTTTTACATTTGCTCAGGAGTAAAACTTCCACTAGAAATGCAGTAGTGTACCATTAAAACACAGATATTTGACATTGTTCTACAGAAGAATTCACACGAGGTGTCTAAGAAAAAATTACAATCTCATGAAAGTATGTAGATTAAATATACTAGTAGGAAGATTTTTTCTTCCCGTGTTGAGTAGTTGTTTGTTAAAAAAATAATAAATACGGATAGTAAAACCCAACAATACTAGCTGAAACCAATCTGATAGCTACTAGGCTCAAACAGGCAAGATTCAATTTTTCTGAGTTCCAAGACAAGATAAATTTAGACAACAATGTGCATTTCATACAGAAAAACATCAAAAATCACTGAGCTGTTATTTTATATATAGAGAGATACAAAGAGCAAAAGAGGAGGCATCATCACTGGGAAAAAAAAAAGATATTTTGGCAAGTAGCTCCTCAGGCAAGGACATGCTACTAGAACCAATGAATTGAAAACAGGCAGCCTTTCTCTGTTGAATGTTGATATAAAATCATTTGTCAGCAACAGTAATGACAGATTGCATGAATCTGCAGCTCCTCTTAATGATTAGCTCCATAAAAAAATTAACAACTGTCACATACAAACAGCATAAGAATGTTTTCAAAACATATTATCTTTAAAAAACGGTCATATTTTTCTGGATAATCACTCTACAGCCAAATGAAATATTCATCACCTTTCAATAGACTGCTAATACATGCTACTGCTCAATTTGCAGCAGTACAGTAAATGGGTGTTCTGCTATGAAGCAAGTGGTATTAGTTGTTGCCATTACCTTCCTGCCCCTATTGGAGGACACACTGGAAATTCAATTCACAAAAGCTTCAGTGGTGGGAAAGATAATTTGGGAAGTGATGCACTGCAGCATATGCACAAGATTTCCAAATACAAAATTTGTGAGTTCAAACCTTCATTATGACAATTCGTGAAACAGCTCTCATAATTTCTGCTTACTTTTCATGCATATTTTATTAGCATACTTCAGAGAGACAAAGGGTTATAATAACAGAAGTATGTAATAACAGAAACATGCAGAAGTAAGATAATAAAATTTTAAATCAAAATAATGGTGACTTGTAGCTCAAGGCTTTCTAAATTAATTTTATTATGAAGAACATGCAAGGATAATATTGGAAGGAAGTTATTTTACCCTCACTTCAACCTGAAACTGGTAATACTACAGTGACCAAGACATTGTTATGCCTGTTTAATCCAAAATCATCAGCTAATGATCAGTAGGATCTCCAGCTGAATTTCATTCAATGATTTCTAAACTGCAAATAATTTTGTTGTACTAAACGGGATGTAAATATGAAGTAAAGGAGCTGGAGAAAAAAAATGTACATATGCTGTTTTGAACATGGACCCAAACTGCTAGTGATCTCCATGCTCTGACACTGGGAAAACTTTCATTCTACAAAGACCTAAGATACCCAGAAAGTTTATCTTTGTCATGTGATGTGTTTACACCAATACTGATGAATTCCTGCTTCCAAGTAACTTTTCAGTCCAGTTACTCAGTAAAAGCAGCAAGTGTCTTCAATTTTAAAAGAACACCTTCATTTATGTGACATATATAAAAGGTAATTTTCTGGTGAACAACAAAAAGTAACTTAGTTCATCAATGAAAAAGGCATTTTGTACTCATATGGCCTCACGCACATGAATAAGACAATCTAGGAATCAAAGACTTCCAGAAGTATAGTTCCAGTCCAAACTGAACTAAACTTACCTGCTACATTTTAACACTGACTTCTGAATCAGTACAAACAGCAACACAGACTATTTACAGTATTTACAAATTTTACAACAAACACAGCTAGTCAGCTATTCTATCAGTGGTCTGCTCACCTTGTGTGTTTTGCTGTATGTGTACAGATAAGCCAATCTGTAGAGGCTCTTGTAGTGCTGAGGAAAGCGGCTGAGGCACAAACAGAAGGAGGCGATGCACTGCTCTGTCAGGAACTTCCGCTGCTCCTCAAGGTCTGCTGGAAGACCCTGAGGAAATTCAGATGAATCTCCACAAGGTTCAGCTTTCTTCTTGCAGTCCCACTGTGAGGGTAGGAGGACTGCAGCTTTGGTGGGATTGCCAGAAGCAGGCTGAGGATCCAACAGAATTTTCTGGCCAGTAGGCTCAGCAGGATGGTAAGATTCTGAGCTTTCCAGCAGCTCTTCTGACTTTCCTGCCACTGGAATATTAAAAGAAGAAAAAATGACAATGAAAATAATAAAATGGCAAATGACATATGCAAAATGACAAAAATGAACTACAACATATGACAATCCTTTTCTTCATTACAGCATAGACAGAATTAGCAAGTGAAAAAAGATGATGTCTATTCTTGATGTTTAATAAGTCATCTTCAGCTTGTTAACAGAGCTACACACTGATCTCTCAATAGTCTTTAGTTGGGCCTTTTACCTGCGCAGTAGTAAGAATTCAGCATACCTTACACAGTGCAGTGTATACCGTGTTGGAAGGTAACTGGGCAGGGAGGGGTGGTGGCAAAGGAAGGCAATAAGACTAAATTCAATGAAATTCTATTGCAAAGAAAGGAACAGAAAATTAAAGCCACCCTGCCAAGTGAAACATATTATTCTTAACAATCTATCTAGAAGAACACAATTCCAAAATACAAAAAGAACGATCAGCAGCAGCTAACCTGGCCTTTTGGATAACGCAGGACCTACAGTTCTATCCAAATATTTTTGCAGTCAACTTGGTAACTCATAGTTCAATTGGTCCATCTTTTCATGAAGGATATCAAATCTTACTTCAGAAAAAATCTGTGACAGCAGGAACTTGCACATTTCCTGTTAGCTAGTCAGTATTGCTGAAAACACACATGCTACATGCAGTTCAAGTTTTTTCAGCTTTGATTTTTAGTCATGGAATTTTACTGTCTTACCTTTCCTAAGATAAAGAGCCTCTTGTATTAGATTTCATCTCCAGTCTAGAGATATACTAAAGTATACTATGTACTCAAGTATGAAGCTGCTCCTTAACTTTTTCTACAATAGAGCTAAACTTCAAGTCAAGTCTGTTTTCCAGAACAGAAATTTTTCAAAATTTATTTGGATAACGTATGTATCCATTGTGATTTTCACATAAAGATAGCTTTATGGTACAATTTTTCGAGCATTTCTTAGCAGTGTTTTTTTTTCAAATACCTTTTACGTGGCAAGTCTATGGATCTTTCACTTATAAAGAGCTTGCTTTGGTTTTGTATTTTGTTTAATTAGGCTGAGGATGATTCAAATGACTGGAAAAATCTTAGCTCATACAGCAGAGGGAATGAAAGCATGTGAAACTGTTTTCCATCTAGTACAAGTAAAACACACATTATGAATAAAAACCATAGAAGTATCATTTAAGTTTAGAAAGCCTTAATAAACCTTGACATTGAATACGACTTGGGAGTAAGTCAGGAAGCTACTTTACAGTTACAACATTTGTTCTAATAAATGTCAGTAATGCAAGAATTGATTCATGCAAGAATTGATTCAATACAGTTTTCCTGAAAGACAACCGATGACAATAACACAACTAACTTGCTGCAAGCCTGAAGAGTCATGGTTTTAGTCCAACACCCAAAAGGTTACTGGATTTAGTGATTACGTAAGTGTTATTTTACAAAATCAGGAACTGACATCTACTTTATATTGATGCAAGCATCACCGCAGACTTCCCTAGCTCAAGCAAGACTGAAGTAAAATATTACAAGAAAGCAAGATATCAAAGTTTGTGAACATAAAGATGGCTTGAGGACACTTGTTCCTAGTGAGATCGGTGAAGCGAATTAGGGATATCCACATCCCATGCTTTGTGGTTCTGTGAAACTGGAAGAGAGTACAGCACGGTCTGAACCGGCAGACTTCACACACAAAGGGCCTACAACCCGGAAAGGTGGGCAAAATTAATATATCCGTTTTGTTTCTCTTTCCCTAGTGAAGTCCAGCCTCTCTACTGCCATATCCAACTGTGCAAAACAACAGAGAAGGAAATTCCAGCTTCTGGATAAAGTCTAAAAAAAATTCTGAAACAGTTTTTCCAGTGGAATACAAAAGACTTAGTTCTATTTTATATGGAAAAGTGTGGTAGAAAGCAATTCTACTCTCCACCAAAATAAAGTGTCCCATGGATTAAAACATCTAATTCCACTACTTGTGCTCTTTTAAGTACTGAATATCAAGCTGTTACTGGGCCAGAACAAAAAGGGCATCTACATCTGGGGAAAAGAGAAAATACTGTGATCGAGGTTATCTTAAAATAACTCACAACTACCTAGTCTTTCTTCAATGTTTCATATCTCTAAGTAATAACCTAAAAGAAGGCAAGCCAGTCACAGGGCCACCACAGATAGCAGTTTATCATGATTCTCTGATTTATGAAGTTTAACAGGCATTACGAACTGGGACGATGGCCACATGAGCAAAGCACGATTCTAATTTTAAACTACGCACGTATATACAGCAATAATGCCTAGTTAACATTCTCAGCCACAGTGCAGCATATTTCAGTGCTTCTGCATGCCAGAAGAAACATTTTAATGAGAATGTACCAGCTGACATTATCTATTAAAATGAGCATACTCTTTTCCTCTGTAGATCCCAGGGTCTCTTTGCTGGGCATCAGTGCATCAGCACAGGCAGTAGAAATCCTCTTCTCTGTGTAAGTCTTCCTCAGGCTGTCTTGAGAACTGGCAGGCTCATTAAACATATCCTGTGTGGAACTGGAATCAGACAGCACTGCTGCAGTGCTATCCTGACTCCTCTCTGCAAAACAGATAAAGAAGGAATTCAGTATTTCATACCCATCAAGCTGCTACTTGCATGTTAGTAATAGTAACATGAAACTGCAGCCACTCTGCAAACCTCTTTCAAATGCAACACCGAATCCTTAACAACCATCAATTCTGTTGTCTAAAAGGTATTTATTTTCTTTTAACTTGTCTACTTCAACTTATCATTTTCATCTCACCTCTTTGTGCAAAGAAATGAAAACCCTAGCGTTCTTTCACTAGGTATTATTAAACACTAATGTAATAGAGAGCTCCCTGCCCCACCAGATTTCTTCCTAGAATATAACCCTGGAATTTGGTTCAAAAGAAATTATGCTTAATTGTGACAAGCAGTTAGTTTGAACAAAAGATTTAAATTGCTGTATGGTCCCACAAAATCTTACAGTTTTACTGTGCTATGTACCTTGAGAAGCACCCAGTAGGATTTAGTCTGACACAACCAAAACCCAGTTGATAAAAGAAAACTATGAACAACAATAACGATAAAAATCACTTGTGAAGGACAAAAATTCAGTACACCATTAGAGTGGGCAAAGACTTACAGGAATGATCAGTGGTGCCATCTATCCTGCAGGTGTTAGATGCTGTTCACCAAACGCTCTGAAAGGTGATTTGATATGGCACATAAACAACCCATCAAAGAGCTAGGTCTCAGACAGGAAAACGCTTAGACTTCAAGGCAGCAGACAAACTTCTTAGACTTCAAGAACAGAAGCGACTTTGCCTTGACAGATTACACCTGAGCGGAGTAGTGTATGGTGACTACTGACTACATTAGGGTCAGAATTAAGTTGTTAATCTGCTTATAGCTGTTACAGCACAAGACAAGTTATAAAACATCTCAACTCTGGGGGATAAAATTCACACCTCAGAATGAGCAGGCAAGAGAAAACCTTCCACCCATGTCTGAAACCAGCCTGACACAATCCAAGTTCTTGTACATCAGGGGTTATCAGAGACAACCCTGCGTGACTGAAAAAAGGCAACTTATCTCTGGCAGAAAGACAGAAAGATGCATACATGTTTCTACTGAGATGGGAAACTGGCATTTTTCTGTAATATTGTGTCCCACGCAAAATTCTGATACAGGCGATTCTCTTTAAATCTATAGCCCAAAAGATTAATTTCCTGCCTAAGATAAAGGGATAGCTTAACCAAGAGGCAAGTTATATACATTATCTAGGTAGTTCCACTGCATTCTTATTCATTAAGTTTCTTGATATAATCAAGAAAGAAAAAAAAAAGGCCCTTGAGATGAGCTGATTATTTAATTAAATTTCTTCTGTTCCATCCAACTTGCACGTGTTCAGGAGAGAGCTGAGGGCCTCTTACCAATTTACTTTATCAACATAATTCCCTCTGCAGACCTTTAGCTTGTAGATCAGGTTCTGCTTATTAGGATTCCAACAAATTTAAACCATATTTGATGCAATCCTCAGTATTTTCACTAAAACACAAAGAAATCCTTCCCTTTCAATTAAGGGATATTAATAAAACTGTATCTTGAAAAAGAATGGGGGAAGTGTATTCGCTTCTTAATTGGAAGCTTTATGGTTGGTTGATGATGACAAGTTTTATACAGAAAAGATATAATTAGGAAGAATAGGAGAAGAATGATTCTGAGGAGAGGTCAGTCAAGCCTTCAATGACTCATTTATAAAGCTTTAATAACATTCTGTGGCACTATTGAACTCCCAGCTGGTATCAGACAAACATTTACAGTAGATAATGTTGATTTCTTTTTTTTTTTTTTTTTTTTAAAAAAAAAGGAAGTTTCTGCATCTATGGCAAAGAGGCTTAATTACTCATTAGGGAAGGAAAAAATAATTGCAATTTCCAAATACTGCCATAAGCATGTAGGTCAGTTCTAATGTGTGGATTGTGACAAATGAAGCATCCGAATGTAAACCAAGAACTGCTAGACCAATACTCAAGAGTGATATCAGTTCGCTAGGAGATTATGCTAACTTTTCAGCATGCAAAGATGGACTATGATTTTGATTTAGCACGGTATATTTCTAATGTATGCACGACAGGGAAATTTTTCTCTGTGTGAAGAGAATTGGGGGAGAATTTTCAAATACATAAAATTAGCCAAAATCAAAATAATTGTTCTTCCTATTCACTGAGTACAGAGAAAAAGGCAATAGGTAACATGAAAGTTATATTTTTCCCTAATCTCAAACTTAACTGCTACATACAGTTAAAAAATAGCATAGGAACCTACAGAATTGCTAGAGGTTTTCAAGGACAGGTGGACAAAGAGCCAGGTTACCCCAGATGCACCTTCTTATAATAGGAAAAAAAAAGCTCTGACAATAACCTAAATGCTACAGTTTATAATGCAGAACTCACAGCAATTGCACCAAGTAGCAACTGCCTTAAAAAAAAAAAAAGAAAAAACATTATTTTTCATACATCAGTGCTTCTAAGATAACTCAAAAATCTTATATATGCTGCATGCCTGTCTAGCATATATAGTTTTAAAACCATTGTGTTATAAACCTTTTCCTTCATCTTGTAAAAGCTGACTGTAGTTGAGAGATATTCACTAGTGTTATTCAACCTACAAGCCAAAAGCCATTGCAGTCATAGATTCATTTAGGTTGAAAAAGACCCTTGAGATCATCAAGTCCAACCATCAGTCTTTGATACATGACAAGTAATTGCTAATTCCCAACTGCTGCTGCTATCTGTCCATTTGAAAGATGCACATTCAAGAAGAGCATTATTACTTTTTAATAATTATTGCTATAATTAAAGACAACTTAATGAAACACTGAGTTGCATTAAAATATGTCCTGATACCAGATTCTCTCTTTGGTATTAATATATTTCTTTTTATTACTTTGTTTGAAATCTTTCTAAAACTTACGTGTGATCCAACAATCTGACCAACTGAATTACCTAATTCATGTAACCTTAAGTATTGTATGCTTATTTCTAAAGACTAAGAATATATTGTTCTCAGGAGCTCAACTTGTGACATTTCAGTGATTTCTATCTCAGACTACGGCACCTGATGTGTCAACAGGTAAAAGAGAGCAGTATTGGACAGAAGATGTGAAAAGGTCAAAAGGAAGAGAAGGGACCTTCTGGTAACTTCCCAAGAGATTACTGTATGTTTAAATTAGGAAGATGTTACTGGGAAAAAAGAGTTTGTATTTTCACCTGCACTGTCAAGAACTTCATTGTATCACAGTGAAATCCTTTTAGTCACTTGGCTAACCAAGTAGTTATAACCACTGAAACACAGCCAAGGTATTTGAATGAAAAAATATTTTTCTCTCATTTGACTTAGTTCTATTCTTAAGAGCATTTTAAGGCTAATCTTATCCTGCATGAAACAGGGTTACCAGGTTGACTTCAAAGTCCCTATTCCATGCCATTCCTCCATACCAGAAAAAACATTCATCACTTTGCACCATTAACATTCAGGCACAGCATCTGCATGCCTACCAAACAACAATAGAAAGTTGTGTTAAACTTTGGGGAATCCCAAGGGGTTGCAGCCTATTGGTGGTGGTGGTTTTTTGTTGTTTTTGTCAATTGTTTGGTTTTAAATTAAAAATAAAATAGGAAAAAGGCTCAGTACTTTGCTAGCCATTACCCTGTGCCAGCATTCTCCCACATGTATCATTAGCCCAATGGATTACACACCACACACCTTGTTACCTGTGTCCACTCACATGACGGAGAGAATGAGAAGAGGCAGCAATGTGTTAAAGTGCGTGACCTGAACTGGTAGACATAGAGTCCTAATGACACAGCTCTTCTAAGTATGCTAACCAGATAAAATCTGCTCATGGTACAAACTTACATAATTTATTCTCGGGAGCTGAAGCTTTATTGTGCAAATATAAATAAGGTATTCCACCTTTGCTGATTAATTACTATGCAGCTCTGTACTTGTGTTGCCTGTCCTCCATCCCTTGAAACTTCTCTGAAATTAAAAGCAGCAGGGAGAGGACCTCTGAAGCACCTGTATGTGGGGGAAGGTAACAGGCTTAGAAAGCCAAGAGGGTATAACTCACTTTTTCTGAATAACATTGTCTGAAATATCTGAAGGATTAAGTATGCCCACTCATTATAAAAAGGTATGCAAAATGTCAGCTGCAAGTCAAAAATCAGAAACAAGTGGCAGAGAATTTTTTTAAAAAGCTACATATATATATATAACCTAACTCAGTTTACAGTAAAGAAAAATACTGCAGCAGAATTCATAGCGTATAGATAATTGACTATATATTACAAACATATCTATTTTCTCATGAAAAAAAAAAAAAGGTGGGTTCTTCAAAGGCCGTGGCTCTACATACTTTCCTTATCCTGCCTGCCTATGGATATCCTGACACCATATCTCCCATGCTCCTTTCACTTGTATGCATGAACATTTTTCCTTATCAGTCTGCGGTCAGAAATGTGATGTATCATACCATTTTCATTCTTGACACAGTTTCCACGCGTATGGAAGACAACATTGAGCTCTGTAGCAAAGGCATTTGCACATGACTGAAAACAAAACACTTGCATGACAGCAGGTAAATTTCTTGAGGACAGCAAGTCCTCTGAATTTTTAAAGGGAGTTCTCTTATAAAATGAGTCAAAGATGAGAGTATGTTCTTTTCATCCATCTACACTGATCACTGAATGTGTTGCAGTAACTTGCATTCTATATTGCTGTTTCCTCTTCAAGTGCAGAGCAAAACATCACTGTCCCATTCCTTCGGTCAAATTCTCTTTACACAGTCTCACACAATGTCAGTGCCCTACTTGTACTCATCAGAGAGAGGTCACATTGGAGAAAAGTAAAAATGGAGCATACTGCAATAAACTGGATCTGATTCATTATTCATGTAGTCCAGTATGCAGCGACCATGAACATCCAGTACCATGTGCCAGAATAGGGTATGTGCTGCAGACCTGAAGATCTCATTTCGAGTTGTAGGAGAAACTGAATTAAGGGTTAGATTTTAATTTTCCAAAATGTAACGTTATGTACGTTCTTTTTTGCACAGAAATAACCACTCCATCTTTGAAGCTCATTTTACTTTGACATGAGTGACAACCTGGTGCAAAATGTTTCTCAGATCACCTTTGTCTCATCAGGATGTTGAGAAGCCCCGTTTACAAAAAACTGCATCTTCAGAACATTCGCAGAATTAAAGGACCAACGAACTATGAAGGGAGACTTCTCCCACAGCATGAAGCAAGTAGCCTTTCCCATTGAGTTTATCATGCAGGATTTGCCAATTATTAAAAGCAAGCCGTGACAGGTAAAAGCAGGAAGAGAATGCCTGGGGAACAGAGATTTGTATAAAGGTTAGAGGCAGCACGGGCAATATTGGTTGCAAAAGCAATCAGGCAAAGACGAACACAAAAAAGGATGATTACATCTAACTACACAAAACATACTACGTGGCATGGATGAAGACTTAAACAATAAGACATTTTAACACTGCAGTAGCAATGGGTACTGAATATATCATCTGCATAGCACCACAATTATTTGTAACTTAATATCAACACCACAACATCATATTACAGCAAGACAGACCACACAATCTCTAGTGCACATTTTGGAACCTGAGTTTTTTTTTTTTATTGTTTTCCTAACTAACTTATGTTTAACACAAAATCTAGCTAAACTGTTTCAAGTCTGTACTGTGACAGGTCTTTAATGACTGCACACATCCAGCCCACATAAATGAGGACAATGAGCATGTCTTTTTTGGTATATAACACTGGCCTTTTAGCTCTGTAAACACACTGATCCTAGGCCCTTGCTGAGTTCCTGATTCTTCTTGCTTCCTAGTTTGCTCTTGGATAATTAAAAGAAGTCTAAATCTCAGGCTTCTACTATCCAATTTAAGTTTTCATTCTGGAGAGTTATAAAACAGCAACAGGCAGGGGTGACAACAGAAAAGACAGGATTAACAGATGGAAGGAAAAGAGGCTCCTGAATGGAGCAAGAAAAAAAAGACAAGAAAGGAGAAAGGAAGCTGCCTGCTTTACACACATGACAGCAGCTAGTCAGCCAGCAAATAAAAGCTGCAACTGAACAATACTTGTCTCTTTGAAGATCTGTGCTAGCAGCTGCCATGAGAAAAAAAGTTCAGTTACTTCACAAGCTGTACTTACTGGTTCCTTTCTCCCATTTCCATTAAATCTACTTTTAAGCCATTATCACCAACATTCATCGGATGTAAAGCACTTCAATGCACTCAACTGTAACAGCGATTTCTGCATATCCTGATCATCTTTTTCCACCATCACAATGTGCTGGAGAGCTTCAGAAGTATACTGACACATTTAAATATCACGCATCTAAAACAAGCCTGCCCTCACAACTTCACCTATCTACAGATAAATGCTTGGAGATCTGAGTCCCAACATTTTAAAGAAAGGATGTCTGGCTGTACAGTAATTCTGCCATGCTTGTACTGAGAATTTGCTGCACTAGAAGGCATGTTGTTGGATCTATCATTTAAGAAAAAAACAAACCCACAAACAACAAAATTCATAGAAAAATAGGGCTTGGAAGGAACCTCAAGAATTCAGCTAGTCCATTCCTTTTTCCCTCAGGATAAATTGAGCCATCATTCCTGGCAGATGGCTCTATCACCACTTTTTCAAGGTGTCCAGTGTTGAAGTGCTGCAATGTTACATGATCCCCAGGAACATATAGTGTTTCAATTTTATTTGCTAAATAGTATTTCCAAATATTAATTTAACTCTTTTTTTTAGTGTCCAGATTCATTTTTTCTTAAAACAGTTTAAGTCTAATACTTTCTGTTCTGTTTCCCATGGACAGGGAGAAAAACTGGTGTGGTATAATTTTGTTGGTAGTGTGTTTTTTTTTTTTCCCTTCCCCTCTTTGCACAGCCTTGAACACTATTTAGTTAACACTACTAATTAGTCTTCTCATCCCAAGACTAACCGTCCCAATTCTTTCTCTTTCCTCACGGCTCATGTGTAGCACCCAAAAATGGTAAAGGGAGGTCTCACAGGATCTCTGTCATCGCTGAACCAAGAAGTATGTTTGCTCGTAATATATGAAGAGAACTTTGTAGGTAAGAATCCCCGTAACGCTCCCACTGTTTGTCAAATATGATCAACAATACCGATAGAGGAATAAAAGTAAATAAGATTATTGTGAAGCCTCAGAAAGAACAAATATCTGGGCTGAGTTTAGGCCAAATTATCCAATGTGTGAACAATAATAAAGACAGTTTCATTTGCTGTCAGAACAGGTAAAAAAAATCTATAAGTAGTCAAATGATGGATATTTTCTTGCTATTTTTAGGAACAGTACAATGGAAATGCTGGCACCAGTTTTCTTCAGTGATGTGATTATGTGTAAGCTGTCAAGAGCATTTTACTTCAGAAGTATGTATTTTAATATAAGTAAAATGCAAATGCATGCAGAGGAGCACAGCACATGTCGTAATATAAGAGTAGAAGACTTCCAAGCACTGCTCAGCCTGTTAGCTCTCCTTCCATCTGCAACAGCCCCAAGGCAAATATTTCAGTTTCCTGGGGCTCTTCAACATGCTGTATCCAGAGTTTAGTTTTGCCAGCAACTTACAAAACATTATGAATGATGCCATACTTCCCAATTCCACTTGTCATAAATGTACACCGCCTTCCTAAAGATCACCCTAACTCTGCTTCTTTCAGAAGATAACATTTTGAATTTCTGTGACAGCAGCAAAGCTAAGTCCTAGCTAGATTAAGCTGGCAGACCCTAGAAGTGCTGCTTCAGCCCTGACAGGTGCAGCCATTCCTTAGTTTGCACCTCCAGGCTTTGCTAAGCAGCCAGCTTTGCCCCCATTGGGCAATTAGCCTGCCAAAGTTCATAATATCTTACTCTGAGTGAATGTTCTAATGACATGTACTGGAAGATTCATTTAACTTGTCTGTCTTCTGGGAACATTTCAACAGCCTGTAGAAACTAGGCAGATGTAGTCTTAGGCAGAACTGCTGCTCACAGGGAATACTGTTAGGAAATATTTGCACCCTTCTGTTTTTACTGTTTCAAAAAGACATCAAATGCTAGTTGACCAGTATACTAACACATTACATATGAGATCAAAACAGTCAAATGAATTACTTCACATTTAAATGTAAGCTTGGATAAAATTATCAATTTCTATGTTCAATTTAGTGGAAGAAATGAAGGAACTTTTGTCAGTTTCACCAAGAATTATTCTGTGGGAAAAGAAAGAAATTCACCTTGCAGAGTTTCCAGGCAGGTGAACATTTGTTTCAAAATTGTGTCAATGATATTTACAAATTACTCTTCTTCAGAAATTGACAACAGGAAGCAGCCCACTCTCCACAAACAAATTCATATCAAGCAGAGCACTTCTACGGGGCCCTGCCACATTCTACCAACACTAAGCTATACATTGAGGTTATTTTATACCTTTTTGAGAGCTACGGATAAACAAATGGCCAGAAGAGTAGAATAAGAATAAAATTTCTAGTCCAATAATAGTGTCAAGTTACTTGAACAGTAATTCCATTTCTATTACATTCTACACATTTCAAAATCTTCAGTTATGCCGTGATACCACCCTACCTTCTGCTGTTATAAGCCAATTATTTATATCACTCTAGAGCCTATAAAGATGAGCTCATAGTCAGTCATTGTAAATGATAAAGAAAAATCAAAAGATGAAGTCTACTGGACTGTCATGCAAATCACTTCGTGCTGATACACAATATATTCAAAATAGTTGCCACCTGCCTCCTTCTAAAATGAATAACACTTTTGTTTTGCCTTTTTAACAATTTGTTTTGTTTCAGCCACAGTTCAAACTTTCACCTGGTCAGTTCACACAGGCACTGAAACAGTGTCCGGTGTTCTGAAGTCTGAATCCACATCTTTCCTAATAAGCTCAGACATTTAGCTTTGAAGAAAATAAAAATGCTCTCCGGAAGTCCAATTAGGTGCATATTTTTTCCCCATTATCCCCATATCCCCATTTTTTTCCCCCAATATCCCCATTTTTTAATTAAGTGACAGGTGCCAATGGTGGCAGGTGACAACTCTGAATTTTGTATTTAAAGCACCAACTGTACATTGATTCTATTTAAAGCACTGAAATTTAAAAAGCATCAATATTGCCCGTGTTACCACAGACCCATCACCCTCCTTGAAATGAGCAGTTTGATCATTCCTGGTCAAACCCCCCATGATTAGAGCACCTCCCTGTGCTGCCAGTATTGAGAACAGGGACTGTACCGTCCGGCGTTGCCTGCTGACGGGGTTTTTTACATTTGACGTAATCGTGGTCAACTGGAGTGGCTGTGTAAGGTGGGGATGTCAGACCTGGACCGGAGGAGGAGGGGAGGGAAGTCCCAGGGCCTGGCACTGTTCCAGCTGAAGAGTGAGAGTCTTCATCAATCATGCAAGCTTTTTCTCTGGGAGGGGAGAAGAAAAAGTCATGTTAATATGCTAGTAACATATACAAAGAATGAAAAGAAATTACATGTTCTTATGATTTCCAATACAGTAATCAAATCTTACTAACAAATTCTAAATGATGGACTTTGAGCACATGCCCACCACCACTCTTCTGGAGTAAAACATTCTTCATCTTACAGTTATTAAGAAGACAAATTATGAGGACTAAAGTCTCTTAACCTTCCAAATAAAAGCATTTACTTTTGCATTTTTGATAGTTGATAAAAACAACAACTTTATTAATAAAGTAAAATAGCTGTTCCAAAATAGATCGTAAGAACAAAATTGTTCCATTTTTCCCTTCCCATTCATGTTGTGCCAATTATTGAGCTTTAACTGTACGTAGTAGCTGAAAATTGCAAACACTAGAATTAATTTTAGTCACTTTGTTTGGTTTATATTTCATTCAAACCCATTTTAACAGGTTATTATTCAGTAGTTTGGAAGTTTGCTTTCAGATGGTATTCCTGGAAATCAGCACTCACTTTTCTGCAGCTTTTGGGGTGTTCTTCTCCTCACCCCTGGCAAATGGTCCCTCAGAAGCTTCTTTCATGAAACCAACCAGTATCTCTGCATCTACTCCAGAGTCTGGTTTCCCCACAAGTTTCAAAATAGAAGCATGAAGTCGAAAGTACACCTAAGAAACACCAAAGTCCATTTAGTCAACAGAGAACACACAGCTCTGCAAATAATTACAAATAGACCATTCTCTGTAGAAACTGCATGAGTTAGTATAAACAGGCATCTGGTACCTAAACTTACCTCAACAGGACTTTTCTTGCCTTTTTAAGTTGTTTGCAAATGACAGAATCTGAAAACTGTAAAAAATTTATAACTGCAACCTATGGAACACAACAGTGAAAGCAGACATGGACTAGTCAACACTGGGTGTGATCCAGATAAACTTTTTTTTTTTTTTTTAAACCAGACAACACAGTAAAAGCTAAGGTGTTATGACTACTGATCTAATTCTCATACATAAACTTGAACTTGTGAAACCTATCCACACTTGATTTCGGTAAAAACTGACTAAGGAGCTGTGTGCAGGAAAATCCAGAAGTGGAAATTCTGTCCAATATATACATAAGCTGTCTTGAAAACAGAAACAACCTGAGTAACAAACTTCACTTAATTCTCCAAGTTGGTCTTGTAAATGTTGCCAAATGCAGAGCACCATATATGCTCTGCATGCTTCATGATACAAATTAATAATAACTGGTATTCCACTATCTGTAGAGAACAATGCTTTCAAGTCTAGGTATTTCACTTTCTTCTTTTACCTCCAATGCTTCCATGGCAAGTTCTGGTGGATTATGGTAGTGAATCTTCTTTGGATATCGGGCAGCCTCCTCATGAAGGTAATGACCTGCCTGTTTGTAATGAAGCAGGTAGACAACAGGAGGCTGTTTCTGTTTCTCCGCAATCTTTCCCAGCATATAGTGAATAAGCCACTCTTCTTCATCGCCATCGCCCTCACAGCGAGATGCTGACGTAAAGCACAGTTTGGCTGTCTCCAGCATACTGTCTCGACGTTCTTCCATCTGTGATGGAATGAAGTGTTGAGAATACATGAGTTCACTGTGGCTGAGAGAAAAAATGCTAAAAATACACTCCTGCACATAAAAGCACAGAAATGAGGTACATCATTTAAAATGTTTTCAGTCTTTTGTGTATGAGGAACACATTCCCAAATAGATATTCCCCCAGGAGGAAGATTATATTGTTCAAATTTATCTTTTAATATAACAGAGCTTTTGTTAACAAATTATGCCTTTTTAATATATTCACTTGATAAAAGCAGATTCAAGAAGTCCTAAATAACAATTCTGATTTAATCCACAACTTAAGATGAAGCCTGTATTGTACTTTTTATCTGACAATGTGAAATAACTTCAGCATTATCCCTGGAATTCTTCAGCAAGTCCCTCATAGCCAAGAGGCAACAAGACAGTAAGACCAAACTTTGGATAAAACGAAGACATAAAATGTAGTAACTTCATTTTCTCAGTAATTAGTTTTTGAGCTCTTCGGATGTTATTAGCAAATAACCCTTAAAGAAAATGGTATCTTAGCTATCATTTCAAACATACTATTAACAACAAAAAAAAGTTTTTTCCCCTTTAATACACATGCTTACATCACCTTTTTGTTTAGGGAATCAAATGCCATGTAAGCATCTACCCGGAGTGCAATGTTAATACAGTTACAGAGGCAGCTCGGATGCAAGACCCATCACCCTGCTGTAAATACACTCTCCTAAAAACAGAAGATGCTCCCATTACCATTGCCTATAGTTTGAACACTTGTAAGTTTTATAAATTACAAGTCACTCACTAGCAGTACTTTTTTTTTTTTTCATTCTGCTTCCAGTTCTGCACTACATAACTATTCTGACTCGGAAATATTGTCAGAACTTGAGTTTACTGGTCAAAAAAGACAAATGAAACATTTCTCCCAGCAACTCTAAGGTCAGAGAAAATATCAGGAATTGCTCATTTTGGCTCAGCAATAAATTTCATAATATTTTTTTAAAAAAGTGATAGCTATTATGTATAAAAGACCAAATTTATAACAACTTTTGTATAAAGTGTAAGCTTCTTATTTTGATATTTTGTTTAAGTAGCCAAAAAACATAGAAAACAGATACCTTTAGAAACAAGAGATGACTGATGAACACACATACCAGAGTAATTCTTAATCTTTTCACTACTTAAACATGTATACATTTCACCTTTTCCTGGAAACACTGTATGACATTTACAGAAAGGTAAGGTAAAAAATAATTCCCCTTTCCAAAAGGTTATCATCATTTTGCATAATCTTTCAAAGATTATTCAAAGATCAGGCTCAAATTAATTTTACGCAGAAAAACAAACCCCTTTAAACAGTGTTTGATGCCAGACGCTTATATGAATGAAAATTAGAATTTCCAATATTACTAAGTAGCTATACAGTCTAATAGGTGGTGTACAGCATTTAAATATTTAATTTTAAGAAGTTATGTTAGGAAAGGCCATTTAAAACATTTTAAAAGTTCACACTGCTCTAAGTTATTTCCCACCTGCTGCACAACTTCAGGGGGGAGTTCTGTTTTCCACTGCTTAAGCTGTCGGGATGCAAAAGAATGCAAGGCATAGGAAATGGTGCCATATTCTATCCACAAGGAGAGATTAGAGCTGTCAATCTCTAGGGCTCGCTTAAAGCAATTCAAGACAGGAGTGGAGTGCTTCCAGATGGGTCCATCACTTTTCAGTTCATTAGAGTTCAATTTGTCCTGAATACGACTTGCTCGAGCCAGAGCCATGCCAGCCCATGAATCAAACCTATGCAAGCAAGAAAATAACACATCAGTGATCTCCCCCACACACATTACACTGAACGGCCAAGACAAGATCCACTTTGTTATATTCACAACTTTTTCTTCCTTTCATCATGTGCTCTCTCAAAACAGATTTCTGCATCTCCTCCTCTCATAGCCAAAAAGACACTGTATAAGCCTAAATCATACCGATTCAATTAAAAATGGTTTCCTCATAAAACACCACCCCCAATAATTCTTTCACTTGAAAAAATGGGAAATATCTGGATTTGCTATGCAAAAGTACAATATCTAATGGCAGCATTCCCACTGATTTCTCTTCTAAATAGCCATCACATCCTGTCCAAACACTGTCACCCTTGACTTCTGTAGACCAGCAGCTATCGTGCCATTTTGTATTATTGGGTTGAACTGTGAATGGTCTTTATCGTCACTATTATTTTCCAACATAAAAATCACAAAAAACAAAGTGCATTCATATAAGAAAATTCTGATAAACAAAAAAAAGACTGCTTTCTGAGAGAAATTTTCAGCATCCAGTAAGATCATTGACAATACAATCTGAAGAGCGGCTTCCCTATTTCATAATTTCATACTAACATCTGAAGTCAATGGTTCTGGATTTTTTTTAAACCACAATTATAACTCCAAAGGAATAATAATGTCCTCACAGTTTCGCTTGTTAATTTCTTGCTAATTTCAATTGAAACCTCATTTCTGGGTCAAGTGAAATAGAAAGATTCCCTAAGGGAACCATAATACAGACATTTGAAGAAATAATACCTAAGATGACTAGGCTAAAAATACTATGCTACCACACAAAGTATGTTCTTCAGAACAACAGAACTTCACATAATAAATTCAAAACTCACTATCATTTATGATATCTGTAAAACTCTAGAGAATTTTTATTTTATTTTATTTTTTGTAATTTATCAAGCTCCAAACTAAAGTTCTAGCAATTTGCTAATCAGTTCCCAGGCTAGAAGATTCAATAACATGAAAATATGTCTATTCCTCTGTAGATTTCACATGCTAAATTGCTTTGTGCCTTCACCTTCCATTTTGTCTGTTATGTGACTTGATTTAGAAATAGCTTTCTCTCTCAAGACATTTAAACTAGGGTTTTTGTCATTGACATTGGTCTATCAACTTCAGTGAGAATTGAAATGATTGCTAACATCCAATATGCAAGCCCTAAATTTAATCCATAAGCTTAAAGATTGCTTCATTTCATTTTAGAAAAGTTATTCAAAACACACTTAGAATCATATAATCATAGAATATCCCGAGTTGGAAGGGACCCATAAGGATCATCAAGTCCAACTCCTGGCACCGCACAGGTCTGCCCAAAAGTTTAGACCATGTGACTAAGTGCAGAGTACAATCTCTTCATAAATTCAGACAGGCTTGGTGCAGTGACTGCTTCACTGGGGAGCCTGTTCCAGTGTGCAACCACCCTTTCGGTGAAGAACCTCTTCCTGATGTCTAGCCTAAACTTCCCCTGCCTCAGCTTAATACCGTTCCCGCGGGTCCTGTCACTGGTGATAACGGAGAATAGGTCATCTGCCTCTCCACTCCCCCTCACAAGGAAGTTGTAGACTTCATTTTTAAGATGAAAGAGCTTAATCTTGGTGGTATTTCAGTACACTATAAATTATCAAGAAACTAGGTTAAACATCAACTATTTAAGCAAGATAAACAACTTCCGGAAGAGGTCAGCCTAAACAGCTAATCCAGTAGAGACTGCTATTTGTATCCCTTACACTTCTGAACAGTGAAGTCTTATTCTTTGACATGTATGAACACACCAAAAACAAAGAACAAAAGGTGCAAAAGAGCACTAATGATTCAGTCCCCACCTCTCCTAGTCAATCTTGATTTTAAGTTTGCTTTCGACTCTCCTCACCTCGCTCTTTCATTTTTTGGTTTTAGTTTCAAAACAATCACTGACCTGTTTGGGCAAATACAAATGTCGTGCATGTAAAATTTGATGGCCTTAGACTGTTCTTTGTTCTTGAAATGATAGTCTGCCAGAAGGTAATACAACTCAGTCACCACTGGTGGAGAATAGTCTGCCCCATCTGGGAGAGATGGTGCCTGGAAATAAATAAAATGTACGTATTAAATGAGATGAACATTTGCTTCTTCTTTGTGGTGAAAGTAGTCTTTTTTATCACAGAATATGAAGGACTGAATATGAAGATAGTGAAAGTATTTCACAGATTTACAGAGCACTGAGAAACACTAATGAATATCTCACACTGACTGTTTATTAATCATTATTACAACTTGCCATTTCAATACCAGAAGCTTTGGTGGTATCATTCTTATTTCATTTAAATGCAATTATCTGAGGAAATCTAGTATTATTGAATAAATCATTCCCTTAACTATCTGAAAGTCAACAAGAAAACACAGTAATTTTATTCTTTTTTTTTTTTTTTTTTAAAGCAACTACTTATACCTTGCTGCATGTTCCTTCAATATAGGCAGAAACAGTATCTAGGCTCAGCATAGGCTTGTCTGTTCGAGGAACAATAGTAGCAGTCTTCTTTAAAAGGTTGGCCAAGTCAGCAGAAACAGTACTGGTTTTGTAACTATCAAATTCTGGAAGAGTTTTAGGCTTAAAATACTCAAACATGAACAAAGCATCTTCCCACGTTAGATCCACCTGAAGAGGGAGGCAGATGAAAGGGGAAAAAATTAGCTCAAATTCCAAAACTAAAGTACTTACTAGAAGTGAGTTTCTATGACCTTTATATACTGCTCTAGCAGGCAACAGATTAAACCTCTCAAGAAAAAGAGCAATTAAAGGCACCATTAGTATATGGTGTTCCCAAATGCAGCATACTGCTCAGTGATTAAAAGACTACCATACAGGGCTGTAACTTTGTGTATGTTACTGAGAAGTAAAGTCATTCTACCTCCCTAGACTTTTTTTTTTTTTTTTTTTTTTTACACTTTTCCCCATTTTCTTCTTGTTAGACCAAGTTTTTCTTTTCTTTTATTGTTCAACTTATTCCTACAGTAAATTTTGCTTCTGTACTGTAAACAGGTAAGTTGCATTACTAAAAAAGACAATTTTAAAAATAATTTCAGTAAGAACTTTTTCATCCTGAATTGCACAAATGTAACGTGTTTTTGGGAGAGGGTACTCTCCTTACCCTTCTTTTCCTTTTTCTTAATTATTCCCATCTTCTCATTATCTCAATTTTCTAATAGGTAAGTTTGAGAGAGAACATTCACAAATAATAACTAACAAAGTAACAGTATTTGCGTATTTTAAAAGGTCTTTTCAAAGCAGCAAGACAACTTTTTGCTTGTATGAAACTTTTTCATTTATGATTTAATATCACTTGCATTTGGTAAATGCAAATTCATCTGAGATTTGTAAACAAAAATCAGTCTTTCAGGTGGAGGATTGCTGACCTGATTTTTCTGTCCCTTAATACTACAGCCCTCTTTCCCATGGCAGTTAGTAGTTTTTCTCCTCCCAAACTCAACTGAATCTCACACATTTCTAATAAACAGCTACTATTCATTGTGAATTTAATAAAATAAGCTATAGTGTAATTTACTTGCATCATTTTTAACAGTGCCTCTTTTCATATCCATAAACTGCAAAACTGGCAGCTAAATCTTTTCTTCTTACAAGCTGACATTCTCCTCTCTATTGTTCTCACCCTCGACATTCTCCTCTGTTAAAAACAGGAAAGTCATGGCTCAATAAAAAACAATTTGTAGATAGTTTCAAAGTGACAGACTACTATGCATAAGACTATACTAACACTTCATTTCAAACATTTGACTCTCTATATTCATAAAAAAGCGGAAACCTTATACATTTTTTTTTTTACAATATGTAAAATACGTAAAATTTACAGGGAAAACAAAACAAAACAACCTTCCTCATAAATATCCTAAGGTCCATTAAAACCAGACAAGGGTACATCGTTCATCACCTCAGAATGTTTTACTAACAATAAACAATACAGATCTTACCTGTTGTACTGAATGTTCTTCTAGGTACCTCGCTTTGCTTTTTTTGCTAGGAAAACCATATAAACAATAAAAACATTGTTCCAAGGCTGTTTCCAGCTCTTCTTTGTATGGATGAGTATCTTCAGAAGTGGATGCTGCAAGTTCTTTTTCTAGAACCTGAACCTACACCACCACAAATATAAAAAAAAAAAAAGTCATCTGAGAGTTGAAGCTTGTATGAAGTTAACCTAGTTGTCTGGAGTTCATATGATGAAAATAGCATACAGAACTACACATTTTTCCCAAATTATAACCAGATTTTCCCCATATTTCTGTAAACTGGTCTCACAAGTCATTTAAGTAGCACTAACTGCAATAAAGTGTTTTTACTTTTTTCGTCATTAACTCATGAACTCTTGTTAATCAGCTTCAAGTTCCAGACTTAAGACTGATCAAAGTTTCCAACTACACACCAAGTTAATTCTGTAAATATAATCATTACAGTTTGTCAGTCCTTTGAATAAGCCAGCTACCACAGGGAGAATGCATGGAAGAACATCTGCACTAATTCACAAAAATCAGTTTTCTCTGTATGGAAAAAGGTGGAATGGTGAGGCCTTTACAGAAAAAGAAGTATCAGCTAATGAATATCAGCCTACAAGGGACACCATCACAGAGTATGAACAATATAAAGATGGCTAAACCTAAACAAGAGTGGCTGAATTAATTGCAAATGACTAAACACAGTAACAAGTTGCTACTTTAACTTCAACATTACAAGAAAAAGTACCCATCAGTGGCACGCTTTGTTAGATGCTGTTACTCTAAGACATTCATTAAAAAAAATTACCATTGAACTTCAAAAGACAAAAGTTAATTACTGAATTTTTTTCACAAAGCTTCCTTAAAAAGCAAAACAAAAAGGAAGACACTCCAAAAGAATCTTGATATTTCAATGTTAATAGAAACATGTTCATCAAGAGTAGTCTGTACACCAAGATTCTGAATCTTTGCTTCAAAAACAAAAGAAAAAAACACAATCAGAGGTTTAAAAATCAATTCCACTAACGTTATACTGTGAAACTTAAATTCAAAAATGAAACTTGTAAGTGGAAATTACATTTGTAACACCTTATACATTCAACAGCAATCTGAGGTGGTTTTTTTTTTTGTCAGAAAAATTAGATCTGTGTCAGAGACAAGGTACCATTTTTTGTTTTAAGAGCCAGAACCCTGAAAAATAAGAGTAGAGCAAGGACGATTGTTAGAAGGCACTTCAATGAAATTTCAAGTGACAGCAATCATCTTTGAATCACAGCAGTCCTTATTTCCACTATTTTTCCTGTGGAAGTTGTGAACAGCTTCTGAAGTTTAATAAAGTGGAGGTAAATACGTTGAAAGGAAGACGCAAACCTCACAGATCACCAACAGAAGCATGATACTCCTACTGCTGCAAGCAAAATCAGATCTAACACCTGTAACAGAATTATCGCTTGATCAGAGTTCAAAACAACCTTATTGGCTTTTAAATTGTTAAGCAGCAACCCGGAACTGATTTTAATAGTTCAGACTTAGACTACCACCAAAGGAGTTAATTATGTATCAACGTTTTTTCTTGCACTCCTTCAGCTACAAGCAATAAAAGGAACTTCAACAGACAGTTTACCTATACAAGGCGATCATTTAATACCAGTCTATAAAAAACACTTTTGTTAAACATTGTTGAAGGTGTCTTCAACTAATTTATCCCATTTTATCTTTATCATTCCTTACCTTTCTGACACCCTCTTGTCTCTGAAAACTAAATAGCTGTGCTAAATAATACCGTATCCTATTTTAGCTATAGAAGTGGGCGATTCTGAGACTGAAATTTGAAGTTTTCATTCAGTGTACCTGACGACATTTGCAAAAATCTACCTGTAAATACATTCACAACTCTCCGTTAATAATCTGCAGTTTACCCAGGCTGACAGGGTGTACTATCAGATTCATCAGGCTATGGATACAGGCACACCATTCAGACATGATTTAGATTCAGCACCTAGGAGCACTGCATCTGTACTACACTCAGGGCAAGGCTGAGTCTGGAAATAGGTTATCTATTTTCATGAAGCACAGTGCCTGAGCTAACAAGCCCCCTGGACCCAGAGGCAAATCCATGCACAGGCAACTCAGGTGTATCAGCATTATGCTCCTAATACCAGGAAGACTGAGGAGAGTAGGATGCAGAGATAATCGAATAGTTCTACACTGAATCAGCCTCGGCTCAAACACTGTTCATTAGCTCCAGCCCTGCTGGGGTGAGCTGACTCTTGCAGAACCCCTCAGGCTCTCCAGACCATCCTTCCTAGCTGTTTAAATTACTGGCCTGGCCACAGCGCTGCTCAGACACAGAGGTAGATGGAGTGTGGCACTAGGCTGCAACTAATAAGCTCCAGGGAGTGCTGAGAAGGGAAACAAAGAGATTCCAGAGTAGCTGTATGCAGAACTAATTATCATCTTCTCTTGGCTGAAGGTAATAAGGCTCAGTGAAGTCAAGTTGAATCTATGAAGTGCAACTGAAATATCCCTGTAGAGCACCACCCAATGAATGCCACAGTGTTGTATTATCTGGGTTTTGCCAACAGCCAGGGTATCCCAGACTGCTACTCTAGATGGTGAAAAGCTGACTGCGATTCAGTTTCTAAGCTAAGGGAAAAAGTAAGGAAATAGCAATACACGTAGAAATATTCTGCTTCAACCATGGGAAACTTCTCAAGGATTTATCTTGAAAAAGTCAATGAGTGGGTAACTCCTTTCATCTAATAATGCTACAGCACTACTGCCCAGACACACGTTTCTGAAGCACCTTAGATTTTATAATGTGCTCATCTGAACAACAGAGCAAAGAATAGCCTTCAGACACAAGGAGGACTGAATTAGCTCTTCATTCCATCATCTTTGTTCAAGAGATCAGATCTATTTGTATAAGCTGAATTTATATTTACCTCATAACATGAAGACAACAGAATTACTGCTTTTCCCTGTCTGCAGTACAAAATCAAAGCAGGTATAATCAAAATACTCAAATTTATCAACAGCAAAACAGCCAAAACATCATAGCTCCAGGACCAAATTCAGTAACACCTCTGCCTTAAAGTAATCAATAGCATTCCAGAAGTGTAACTGGGGATAGACCACACCCTACAAACCTCTACTCTTGTGATTTAGAAGAAACAAATAACCAAGTAAGAAGAAACAAATAACTGCAAAATTCAAAACTGAATTTTCATTTAAGACACTCTTTTAAATACTAAAGAGTATTTACCTATATTGAAAAGCGTGCAGACTTTACATAACATTTGGCAAACTCGGTTCTGTAATATAAGCAATTGTAAATCTAGTAAAAACTTTTTAAGATCACTATGATGAATACAGAATCCCACTATTTTTTTTTAGCAGTGTCTTTAAAGTAACACTGCAGGTATTACTTTACTGAGTTTACACAAACTGAGTTGCTCAGCTTTGCTGACAGCTATCCAGATCCCTTCCGCCAGGTATCCACATCCATTTTAACATCTTTGATAACACGTATAAGGTATGTCAGACCTTAGACCATTTACTAATTCTCATTTAAGATGGTTTTTATAGTACAAAGGTGGTTATCCAAAGCCATCTCTTGTCTTGGGGGTTGGGAAAGTGAGCCTTAGCTATTCAGATTAAACCTACTAAAATGTTAATGTGTTTGGCAGCTAGAAGAAGTAAAGTAGAATCTAAAGTGTATTTTTAACATGAAGACACTAGCAAGGAAAAAAAACAAAACAATCTCATAAACTTTGAAGTTGTTCCCTGTTTTGAGATGGGTATTGGTCAGATGATTTTCAAAGGTTCTTTCCAACCTAAAGTATCCTACAATGCTAACACTTACATAGAACTTGAGGAGAGCACCATCTGAGTTGCAACACCAGGATCTTCTTCCCAAATACTCATGAGCTGTGTTCAGCAGCATGAGTGAAGAAGGCAGCATAGGTGTATCAGGACTCGCTGGAAGAGAGGAATTGGTAAATATTTTAGTAGAACAGAACTGAGTTAAATCCAACTAGCCAAGGCTTCATCTGGCAAAAAAAAGAAAGTTTCCTCTGAGATAAGTGACATTTGTATATCCCTCTACTCCCTTCAGTCAGCAAGGTAAGACGACAAACTTAAGGATTTTCTATTTATACTCCAGAGCTAGATGGTGAGGAGCTCAGCTCCAATATGTAAAAGTGAATAACTAAATTACCTTCTTCTCCCTGGTTCTGCTGCTGCTGTTGGCAAAGGGACCGAAAAGCATCTTCTTCATGCTGGATGATCCTGTGTAGGATAACCCACGGAAGCACTGAAGAGACATATGGCTCTTTTGGTTCTTCCTGGACTGCCATGCTGCAGTCGATGATCTAATAAAGAAGCAAGCATTTCACACACAAAATGATACACATTAAGAGTCAGGTGTGAATCCTTCTCAAACAACCCAAAGCTGGTAATGTATTCTATCCTGATGAAGTAATCTAAAATTAAGTCTCTGCTTTTTGCGGTGAATAGGAGTAAAAAGTCCTATTAGACCAGCCAGCATGGGGAAGGGTAGAATATGATTCCCTCTGCCATGACATTCTCTTGTATCATTTTATTTATTTTTTTTACTTGAAAAACCCTTAGCTTGGCCAGCACTTGCAAGCAACTCTACCACGTTCCTAAGGCTCATGAGATCTTGTCTTCTAGCCCAAAACATGTACAGCCAAGATAACACCATAACTTACAAACTGCATCCAGACAGCTAAATCACCATTACAAACAGAGCATAAGAAAACTGTTCCTTGGGTTATTTTACTACCATTTGCTGATTGCTTTAGTCAGCTTTGCATTTGAAAGTACCTACTGCTGCAGATTCTAGAACAGGTGTGCTCAGTGCCTAACATACTGAAATGAAAATGAAGACAATGTTCATCTTCCTTTCTACCCCAACAAAAACGTAACCCAAAATGTCACTGCGAACAGGTGGCAATTCAGACAGAAGCTACAATCACATCTAAAGGGCTGTATCACACAGCACCTCTTTCCAAGTACAGGTGAACAGGTTACCTGAATCAGGTTGGTTGTTAATCGAACGAGGCTTGGTGTTATAGAAGGATCTTTCAGGATGCTGCTGTCTGACGATAATGAACCATCTATTCCTGTGAGCAGTTGTGTTACCGTAGCAACCCACTCTTCTTTAGCAGAGGCTGCTGTCATATTCATCATCTGCTGAATTGCTTCATTCAAGGCAACTTCTGAGCATTCAAAACATTGCTTGTAATCTTTCAGCTTGAGTAGGGAGTCCTAGGGAATGTAAATAAGAAAAAATCTATTGTAAAGATGAAGGGTTTATTTTAAAACATGAGCACACAGCAGACGAAGGCAATACACTATATACAGGTAAGGTGGTTACTCTACTAAGTGTAAGAAAACACCTTCACATATGACATTAAAGGACAACAGGAGGTGCATGGGCCCTGGACAATAAGTATACAAGCAGGATCTAAATTTCTGAATATCATCACTGAATCTTTCTGCTAGACTAAGAGAGGCATGAAATACAAATTTTCAAGAAAGCGATGTCTACAGGCTTAATGAATTCTAACCATATGCAGTTTATGACCTTGTGCAACCATTTTACTATAATTTTATAAATATCAAAATGGCAACTACAAGGCCAGCATTGTATCAACATCCTCCTGCTTCTTTATACTCTGCCAGGTTTCGGTAAATGAGATGGCGTGAAAACTGTCAGATTTGGCTCAGTCCAGCTAAACATCAGTCCTTTTTTTTTGTGTGCAGTCTTTTTTTCCCCCTTGAAAACCTGACAGGCTCAAACTATTCCAATAGCTGAGGTCACTCATACACTTATTTTCAGTGTCACATGGACTAAATCTATAGCCATTATACTGAATATATGTATCAACACTTTGTCATTCATGCAGGACAGGTACACTAGAACATAAAAATCATTTATATGCTACGTAGCTTTTTAAGTTTCAGGTTCAGAATGGTTGTAAATCACCAACAGTCAACAACAACAAAAGCTGCAAGTATTCACAGCAGATGCAGATAACATAAATCCAGACACTAGATGTTTCTGCAAATGATTCAAGTTTATTTGAATTTAGAATTTTTCTGGCCATTTCATATAGACATCAGACATCTTGTATCTTTAGTCACATCCTCAGTTAGCAAAAACTGACATACTTCTAATGACGTTGAAAAAACTATGCTGTTCTGACCATTTACAGATTTGGTTCCATGTTTTGCCTTGTAAATAAGACTCATTAACCATTAACATCCACTCTAGAAATCCTTTCATCCTGTTCCCTGGACAAAACAAACCTGTAGGAGAAGCAGCTGTGCTGGTCTCTCTGGTATGGATGTCACAAATTCCAGATGTTTTGCTCTTCCAAAACCATTAAAACATAAAGTTGGATGAAGCAGATGCACCACTGCATTATAGTCCCCTGCCTCATACAGTCGCTGGATCTCTTCCAAAGACTGGCATCTCTCCAGAGATTTTAGGTTCTTATCAATCTGTAAACATCACAGATAGCACAATCCAACCTTTGTCTTCACATACATTTGACTAGTGGCATTTCACCTAGCAGTTCAGCTGTAAAGCTATGTTAACTCTACAGTTACATCCAGGAACATAAAACAGTAAGAAAACACCTACTATGTAACACTTAAGCTGTTCCATATACTTTTAATTATTATCTAGTACATGACTATAGTGCTATAATGACTTTATAGTTTTTTGTCTCAAATTCCCAAATCACGCATTTCTACGCTGCAAGTATACATCCATCAGATGGACTTCAAAGTGAAGTTGGCATAAGCTGGGTTGGAGTTTATCTCCCAAAACAGCAATGGAAAGAATGGATGATGGACAAACCTTTATTTAAATACACATGCAAATTATTATGTGGAAAAAATTGACTGCTGAAGTAAGAAGCTCAGTTAGCCATCAGTGAAAGTTATGTTCATAGAACAGAAAATAAAACACTGGTTTAATAATTTTTTGCTGCACATAACAGTTGCTCTAATAGAAATATTTTGCATAAAATCAGTCTTAAGTGGTACAGGACAAACAGCTCCAGAAGGCATCTGCTTGAAAAGATGTTGGCCACAACATCATCAAACTATGAACCTGTTTCTTCACTCTTAGAAAAATTCTAGAACAGATATGGTAAAATTTCCAAGACAAAAGAGCTAATTCATATATGACCTTTGAAACTGGAAGGGGTGGAACACTGCAAGTCAATTCTTACCTCTTCTAAAGAAACAACAGAATCAACATGTAGATTAGGTAACCGTATTGTGATGCATTCATTGTCAGCTTTAGCTTGCATTGCAGTGGAGCTCTGCAGCATTTCAGTGCAGATATCATAGTTTTCAAGTGCCTGTTCCATGTCTCCCTACAGAAGCAGTACAGCGGGGAGAAAAAAAGAAATGAGAAAACACATAATGAACCTCAAGAGTTTTGTCTGCAGCAAGGTTTTCCAACCACATACAAAATGTTTAAATTCAGTGCAGGCACTGCCATTTTGATTATTGCACATTCTCCCACATGAAAACAAATCCAATTGACAGTCACCAATTAAAACCAAACCAAACCGAAAAAAAATGCTTCTTAGCAGTGACTCTTATAAGAGTTAAAACAAATCAGAGAAACAGAATTCAAGTTGCATGAATGTGAAAGATTAATTTGGATTGACTAAAATATCATTCCTTTGAGAACACAGAAGCATAAAACAGTGGAAATAATCCTTCCATTTGTACAAATCAGAACACTGAGTCAAGAAATATTATTGTATTCTGTAAAGTGAATGCACTCTCTTTGCTCTGTCCAACTGAAGTACATACTGAAGTTGAGTGGTCACAAATGAAATGCAAGCTGCACAAGCAAAATATAACTCAGTATATCTGAAGAAAAGATGGTAATAGCCCTAAAATAACTCTCATTTTCCAAATCAACTGCAGTGTCTCTGGACAACATTACTTTTTAATTGCTGGGAAAAGTTTTATTTGTTAAATCACAAGTAAAACAAACCTGAAGTGCTAGAAAGCGAGCTTTCAGCCAATACACCCGAGTGACAAACTCCATCCAGCCTTCCTCAAACAAATCTCGCTGTGAGGATGCGAATGACAACTGCAGCAGATCTCCCAAGAAATGAATTCCTGGGAAGTCAGGACCAAACTTTCCATTGACAGAGGCAGCAGGGCAATTTCGTGGAGCAACTGCAAATCAATTGTTTTATGATAAAGTTACTAGCATCCCATGAAAAGAGTCCCACATACAAATATTTCAAAAGTACTGATCTACTTGAAGGCAAACAATTGATAGACCAATAATAAGCATCTTTCAGTTCTGTATTTTAAGAAAAGATAACTCCCAAATCCAGTGAATTCCTATAAAAGTTTCTTCGTTTACCTAAAGTATTTTTATTCTGAGGTAAGAAACACCTGACTCTTACCTGTAGAGCTCTTTCCTTTTGTCAATAGCCACTGATCTAATTGCAGTTCCATGCAGGAAAGGCTCATCAACATCATATCCTGCAAAAGAAGTGTGAAAATATTAAACAAATAATTCAGAATATGGTAACAGCACTGACATTTGAGAAGTAAAAAGTCATCATCTCCATGAGACTGAATATGTATTCTAGTCTTACCAGCTTATTAATGCTTGATGGATAACGTTCAGAAGTACATTAAAAATCATGTCACCGTGGATATCCACCAGGTAATTTTGTGAAGAATATACTATTTGCTGATTACATTCACAGGGCTACAGATCCATCTGCAAAATCTAGGTGCTTATGAAAAGGTTCAAAGGTCCATAGCGCTTGTTACCAGAATAGCCCTTTGTAGTCTTAAAAACCCCAAATTAATTACACTCAGGATAGTTTGTATATTGAGTTTAAAATAAATTCAAGGATTAAAGTCACTGTCCTCATGCTTGTCTCTTCTTTTTAATGGTGTAACATGAAGTGTTACATACTAGCAAGAAGTCATGCAATCATAGTGACAACCCAGTAAATGCATTTATAAACATATTTAAATTTGTTCAGAAAAAGGGTATGTATACATGAAAATACACAGAAATACAATAGTTACATACCAGACGTATACAAATTTTAACATCTACTACATAATACTATGTTTTTGTTTGTTTTTTAAACTAAATCAGTGGAGCATAGTTTTCAGAAAAATCAGTAGAAACACTTGATATTAAATATATATTTATTTTACTTCTATTTTTTGCTGTAAATTGCAGGCTATATTAGAAGCAAGCCATCTACTTTATTTAGAGCAGAAATGCTGACCCTCGAACAACCAATGTGAACAAAGCAGCATCTCTACTCGCCTGGTAACAAAACAAAATTCTGTCATATCAGAAGCAAAGGGGGGGAAGGAAAAGCAAAAGCAACAACAGAATAAAGGAATAAAAACTATTTAAGAATCTAATATATAAATTGCATCTATACGCATATATACACACATGCTGTCTATATACAGAGTATTCTTGCTTACAGTATCACACAGATACATCCAGGAGCTCAGGAACAAACAGTTATGTGAGCTGCAGTACGTGTACCACAGTTTATGGAAGATCCAACAGCAAGCACAAGCAGCTCCCCAGGAACAGCTAAGGAAAGCCTGCAGTTAATTGTTGGAGTTTGGTTAGATACTTTCAGTGCACAGAGAGAAACATAGTGGCAACGAAACAGAGAACGTAATACAGAAAAATGTTTCATTACCTTGATATGCTGATTACTTGAGTCCCTCAGTAATGGATTGGGAAGACTACTACTGTGCTTTCTCCAGTTATTATAGATGCTAAGGACCACCTCAGACAAGCCAGGAGGCCACTTCACCAGGAACTTTTGGCTGATGACTTTCAAATATCTCATCATGAGTTCCAAGATCCCACCATTGTTTAGGTTATCCAGCAAGAATTCATGAACATCCTGTTTCTCTAGAAAGCAGATAAACACAAAGCCAAACATGATTAAGGTCAAGACAAACCATGACTTGAAACAAATTAGTTTCAACAGCGTTTTATGCACTAAGCTTACAGAAAGGCCACAGCAGTCCTCCTGCACTGCATAAATGCAAAATTAAGTATCCTAATATGCTTAAATGGGAAACTCCATGCAATAGAGCTCTTGTACACAGTAAATAAACAGTCCCCAAGACTTCAATAAAGTCACATTACCAAGCAAGATAGCTTCACGTCATGAAGTTATTCTTTTAAAATAACATATTTATTTGCATCTTCTAGATGTAAGACAGGAAAATACAGAAAATAAATCACACAAAAATGGAAGAAACAACAGAGAAAGGGTCATTATAATGAAAACCTTACCAGATTCCATAAATGTTGTAGAATCAAATGACATTCTGTGTGGTCCAACATGCTGGAAATTCTCTTCTTTGATCTCTGACTGTACCTCGTAGTTATTGAAAGGGTCTTCCTCTTCCTCTGGATCTAATTTTCTTAATCTGTATTGGGGGGGGGCAAAAAACACTGTATCAACAAAGTCATCATTCTTTATTTCACGAATAAATTAAACATAAGCAAGGCACATTGTGCATATTTTAGAAGTGAAAGCACAGTAACTGAAGCACACTCAGATTTACATCCAGTTCCCAAATTTTGTCCAAACAAAGAATGCCTTGTTTGTTGATCCTGCTCAATTTGACATCTGCATTGTCTTCTAATTGTTTCACATTAACAAAAGTTTTCTAGTTTGTAAATTAGGTTGCAGTAGTTTTCACTAAAAACAGTTTTATTAAATTTATGAGAAGACACTGCATTGCATGTCCTTCAAAACATAGCATGGATATAGTGGTTTTAAGGTTGAGCTGTATCAACCAACCTGAAGCCCAAACAGCTTCCTCTAATTAGCTCTCAATATTCCCAAGATGTAAGTTATTTCTATACCATACCTGGAAGGAAGGAATTTCACCAACAGTTCCTGAAAGTCAACCTTTTCCTCTTTTTTACACTTAGTGTTCCGGACTCTAGCAGATCTCCGTTTTGCTGTTTCACCGCTGTCTTCTGTAATTCTCCTTCTCTTTACACCTTTCTTGGATTTATCTCCTGCAGATATATCACCTAAAAACAGAATTCAAAAAATAAATACTGACAGATTAAACTGACAAAGAAGTGGATAACCTTTTTAGAAAAAAATAATAAGAAGGTGATTTGTGGCTTACACTTATTTTACAGCAATACTCTATTTTCCTTCTGAAGACAGTGTAAAAAATTTTTTAAAAACAACCAAATATAAACTGGCTATGGTATTTTGCTTAAAAATGCTGTTCTGAAGCAAAAAGCAGACTTCTTACTGGAAACTCTGCATTTCATTATTCATTAGAAATCATTATTTTAGTTCTCAAGAAACTTCTACAATGAGAATCACAGGAGTCTGCCTTTACCTCCAACATCACTTGTAAATTCCCATGAATATCAATACTGGTAACTCCTTGATAGTTTTAGATATGTAAATGCATATACAACTACACAATAAAACATTCAAACCTCTTGCTACAAGTTCCAAATAAATATAGCTGACAGCTTGGTTCTCTCAGGTCCTTAAAGTTACACATGAAAGCTGAAGAATAACCAAGTCTTATCTTTTTCTGTAACTGCTCATTCATTTCTATGGAGTTCAAGACTCCACGCCATTAGCAGTTTCATGTGCAACACTGCTGGAAAGGAAATACGATTCTTCCTTTTTTCAGTCTGAGATTAGAAGCATAAGTCAACAGCACAAAAACAGGAGTGGTTAGAAACTCCTGCACTGGTACAACAATTAAAAACAAACCAACCTGACTCCCAGATCCATTAGATAGGAAAGCAAGTCCACTGTCCTGAACACTTGTCCCATGTCTGAGTTGCTAGTCAAAGACTTCCAGGCAGTTTAGGTGGCTTACCTTTTCCGGTGCAAACAGTTAACTTTATATGGTAGAAAAAGTGAAGTTGTGTTCTACGTTATACATACGCTAAAAAGGTTCTGAATCCACCAACAAGCAGTTTGGAGACAGCATTTCCCAGTGTATTCTGTAGTGCTTTTAGTACCCAGATAAGTAGGAAAAATCATGAATCTTAAACTGAAGTACCTTGCTCACCTACAGTAGCTCCTGGTTCCAATACATTCTGGCTGTGGCTTGGAAAATTGGTTGTTGCTGGAGTATAAGATAACACAGGATCTGCAATTGTCACCACTGCATTAGTGCTGACTGGAGTTGGCTGAATAACACTGACAGGAGTAGAGGTAGGAGAAACAATCAAATGTTGAACTGGGTCTCGGTACTCTGAGAGATCAATTCTCTTTCCCAGACTTGGTCGAGGAGGATCACATGTTGTGAGGTGGTGATACATGGCCAGTAAAGCTTCTCCTAAACACTTCCATCTGCACGTGAAAACACAACGGTATCATAACTTCATTAGTTCTTGTCACATTATATGCTAAATTATATTTATAAACCTAATAGCATTCAGCATTGTTTTTCTCTAATACTTAGAGGTAGCAAGAGCAGCTTTTTCAGCAGAAGAATACATGTAATCTGAGAGTCAAAATCTGTTACACAGCTACAGAAGCTGGAGAATATCTTCCAGTATTCCTGTCATATGGGCCATTGACTATTCCAGGCCTGGAACAGAGGTCCTTAATAATATCTTTCCTCCTTGAATACACTACTTAAAAACCAAGAACAAAATATGGCAACAGAGAAAAGTTTTCAGAGGAAACTGGTGCATCAGCTGAAGTAGGAAGGAAATGGCAGTCAGTGTGCCTAGTCTCAGAAAATGTCTTTCATGAATAAAAGATCTATGCAGTAGTTGCTGAGGAAATTAAATTACTCTGTACTGAACTGTAAAAAAAAAAAAAAGTAGTGTCAAAAGGAACCATTTTCAGATTCTGCATTTAATCAACAACAATAAAAAAATAACCCTTATCTACAAGTAGATGTAACTTCTCTGCAAGATAACCTACATACTGAGTCCGTCAATATTCCAGGAAAACGCGCAATAAAAAACAACCCTTTATACCTTAATAAAGACGTATTTAACAACATAAAATAGTATCCTTATATCTTGCTGCAAATAAAGAACAGCAATTTGTTTACGAGTTTCCAACATATCAATTGTAAAAAACATTTTTTTAAAACCTAAACTTACTTCGAAGTTCTTGTACAAACTAGTCAAACAAAAAATCCAATAATACAGCCAGAATGGTTGCAAAATCATTCTTAGTTAAGATTTTTTAACATCAGTCTGAAGTTCTAATTCAAAGGTTGAAAATTGATATATATGTGGCTTACAATAAAATTGTAAGCAGAGCAAAACAACCTATAGATTCATAAAATATGGAAGTATTGTTCACTTTTTTTTTTTTTTAAGCAAGAAAAGCCTGCTGGATAAGCTTAAAGTGGAACATAGTTGTCAGCATACGTAGCTTCTGATAAATTTATTACAAACAGAAAATATGAAGACCTACGTGAAGAATGGAATTGGCTGGACCAGTTTGAGTTCTGGTTCTCTGTCTCGCACTAGCAAAGCCTGTCTTTTCTTACGTAACTCCAGTGCTTCATCTATGATTCTTCCTGTTTCAGCTGCACTCACATTTACATTATGGATAGACATGTCACTAGGAAATATTAAGAAGAAAAGGGTTTGATTTTTTAAAAGGCACAGGGAGATTCATTTTATATTTTCCTATAATGTAACAAAAATAGTGTTAAAACATGCATTAAAGAAACATTATTTTGCAAACTTTATAGCATGCACGTAGAAGTGTTCACCATCAGAAATCTTTGCTCTTTTAAAAATTAAGAAATAAGTTGAGGTTGTCCTACTCTGTTTTCCAAATACTGAGAAATGAAAGGAAAGCAGTAGGCAGTGTTTTCTTTCTTGAACAGTGATAACTTAGAAATTCATGGTTCAGAAAATAAATGTACAGCTGAGAAATTCCTTTCATTCCATAGTGCTACTCTGAACAATTCATGTAATCACAAAAAATTTCGAGTTGAAAATCATCTTGTATATTCCAAGTCTAGGAATGAATTTTTGGAAGCTAAAAATAGTCCGCTCTCTCAGAGATATCACAGTCCAGAAACAAAAGCCAAGTGGCTGAAAGCCTTGGCTTAATTCAACATGCAATTCATTTTAACAGCCAGGCCTAAGATAGCTTAATAAATCAGGTTCTCTTTAAGTAAACAGAACTTTCTGTGAAGTTATCCATTCTCTTCTAAATCTTCACTCTAAACGTATTTTCACATTTCAGATGTTATAATATAAAAGGTCAGTTACCTTGGGCAGATCCCATAAATTTTATGGGCCTCTACTTTCTCCCCGACATTCTGTCAGTAGCTGCAACATTTAGCTTTTGTTGTTGTTGTTGCTGTTGATGCTTTTTGTTTAATTTAGAAGATATGTCAGCAAGATGTTGTTATAGCTTAAAGCATTATATCACACCAGCTTTTCTGAACTACCCAAGCCTAAAATTCACACTCCAAACGCAGCACACACTATAAGATAACACCCACCATTTGAGGAACATCCTTAAAGAATCTTTCCGGAGGCAAGGTTGCTCCTCAAAGATCTTCTCCTTCAGAACCAATCCTTTGCTGTACAGACAATCTTTTTCCAAGGCTTTGCAGATAAAGTACAAACATGCTGACAGAGAAATGAAAATTGAATGGTCAATTGCTACTTTGGCTCACGCAAACAATCCCATTTCTGGGCTTCATATACACCACTAAACTCCAGCTGAACATGACATTTACAGAAACCAATAGCTTTGTAACGTGTCAGATAACTACATGCATGAAAATACAGTTAAAACAACCTATTACCTCTTCTCGAGTATTACATCTAGTAAAAAAACACATTAATTTTGTTTAAACACTTTTACTGTACATTTTTTATTTACTTTTAAGACTCCCAACCCTGCACAAAGGGTATTAGAATTTTGTAAAGTGGAATCACAATTGTTTACCATTTTCATAGTTATCAAATGTCTTCCACTGCTGCAATAAGCAGTGAATCCCACCCAGGCTTTTGCTCACATGGGTAACTACATAAAGAGAATTCGGCTTTGCAGCTTCCAGACTGACAGACGGCTCTCCTGGAGCAAAAGTGAATTTACATTACAGTTACTCTGAAAACAGTGAAGTGATTCTTTCTAAGAACTGAAACACTATTTCTTGACTGGTCTGGGCTACAGAAGACACAGTCCAAAGCTCAAAGTCAAAACATGACCTGCTAAGGATCAAGTCCTTTTAGCCAAGCACGTCACGGAAGACCTAACAGCTGACGGACTCTGGAGTAGAAAATTCAAATACCCTTAATTCAGACCTCATTTATCATTGACAATACATTCTGCAGTCCATTTCAAACACTTAACATGTCAACAGCACATCCTTTGGTGAAAAATAACCCACTTGATACCTGACAGAACACAGAGGTCTGACAGTTTTCATTCCCCTTCTCCTCCCCCTTATACACTGCTTGTGACTTTCTCTACTGAACTAACAAACATGCTAGTTAGGTATTTGTTGCTGTTGGTTTTCATTTGTTTGTTTTTGTTGTTTTTTGGTGGTGGTGTTTGTTTTTGTTTTAAAGAAAGATATTTTAGCACCAAAAGCAGAGATCCAACACCAAAATGTAGATCTACTCATATTTCTTGATAAACACCATACCAGGCATTTATTTTTAGGATAAGCAGAGTTCATAAAAATCATAACTTATCATGACGTAAAAATCTCCATCACATCCTAACACACTGCATGCTTATGGGAGATATACTTTCTCCTTTACAATTGCATTGTGTTACAATTTTTAACATGAAATTATACATTTTTTCAGATTCTTTTAAAGGACTATTGTTGTACTTACTTGTGTAGTCACTGAGTGTGTACAAGATTGTGATAAGGTTATCTAAACAAGGCCAGTGATCAGGATTACATCTGAGACCTTCTTCAAACGCATGACGAGCCAAAGGTAGGCGGATAAGTTTTATTGCCACATGACCAATTTTATACCATAGGTTGACATCAGTAGAGTCTAGCATTACAGCCTAGAGAGTATAACAGACAACATTGGTCACATTTCAGACATGCACATCTGCTTGTTTACAGAGACTATCCCTGCTTTAGCTTTTCACTGGGACACTACTGGCTTGGGGAGTGAATGGTGGGCATATAAAGTCAGAAAGCACACAGAACTCAGACATACATATAAACGAGGTATACTGAAATGTGTACATCTGTATTTTGGTAAGTTGTTGCAAACATCCAGGCACCAGTATTTTATTTCAGCTGTTACTGTACCTCCAAATAAAACTCCATGGCTGTCTCTAAGTCATCCCTCTGTGCTGCCAGTTGTGCTAGGTTTTTATAGGTGGAATATTTTAACATCAAGCCTGGATGTTTCAGCCCTTCTTTCTCATCACCAGAAAGAACTGCCTAGAAACAGTAAAATAAATGCAACATGGGCATTAGGAATTAGACAAATTAAAAATAGCAACAAAAAAGTTGCCAAGTGAGAACACTGACATTTGTAATTAGCCAATAAGAAGTTAAGGCATACAAAATATAATAACAGTTTATAGAGTTTCATTCTCTAAAAGCCACTGACCTCTCGCAAAAGACGAATCTCAAGCAGCTCATGATAAGCTTTAGCAGACTCTTCAAATCGGTCATGTTTCTGAAGGTCCAAAGCTTTGTGGTACAAAGCAAAAGCTTCTGCTTCCTGTAGTTTAAGAAGTTAGAACATATTCTGTAGGGTAATTTTATCAAACATAACAACATAATTATTTTTAAGCAAAATTAGATTATTTTGTGCTTTTATTTCACCATTTTTCAGACTAGCTTCTGAAAAGATAGGGCGCCTTTAATAGTACTTACTGCTGCGTATCAAGTCTTCATCCAGAAGAACACTAGCTTTACTAACCCCGTACAACTCAACTGAATTTAGGTTGTTAAAGGAAGGTTCAAAAGGTAAGATATTAACAAAACTTTCTTATGAACAAAAAATAATGGATAACCGATCTCTGCAACAAGAGAGGACAAAATTCCCACCCATTATGTCCCTTTGTATAATTGTGGGTTTACTTACTTGTGCTTCCTTTGTCTGTGTTTTATGACTTTTGAAGCTACCTTCATGGTCATCCTCAATTGTGGAGCTTGCGTTCAGTGCTGCAATTCGAATCTAGAATGACAGTTGAGATGCCACAAGAACTGTTACATCTACACAAGTCTCAGTTTCTCTTGCAAACTTTTTAAAAAAAAAACAACCAAACTTTACTTGGCAAACACACTCTGCATAATGCTGCAAGAGCTGCAACGAATTTAGGCATCACTAATATAATACACGCAAATAATAATACATCAAAATCTCTTCCCTAAAGTCAGCTGAAAACAAAGTTAAAATTTCAAACGTCTTTCAAGTAATAGCTTTCCTAGAAAGTACAAAATACATTACAGTGAGGCTTTTCAATTTCTTAAATTTACCAATAGCTACAATCACTCCGAATCCAACATTCTCATTATATCAATTTATTCTTTCTTATTTCTGGGGAAAGAGAAAGTTTTCAATTTGCAAAACATCTTGAACACCATGTCAAATAAGCCCTTACCATGTTTGTAAGTATTCACACTGTCGTTCTCCAGGATTAGCAGGGAGTGCTAAACACCAGCAAATCTGGAAAGCAAATGGGATTAGAATATTTATTCAATAAATAAAGAAAGCATTCAGAAGTAAAAGACAGGATGGATTTACTTTAAGTGATAACCAATTAACTGTCCTATGTCACCACCACCCCTCATGCCAAGAGACAAATTGCCCTACCACGTAAGAATAACAACATTAAAGTTAATTTTAACTAAGAACCGAGAATAAAATACAAAGTTAAGCACACATTACTTCAGGATGGCTTTCCCGGTGGTGATGGGGTAGTGGAAGTATTGGCAATGTAGTTACAGCTGTAAGATTATTTCATTACTGTATATTTAATGAACGACATTATAGTAACATTTAAACATGAATCCCTGGAATGACAAAAGCTTGCAAAGGAAAAATTTCTTGTGTACAATGGCATTACATGAGCATGAATCATTACAACTTATGAAATTGTTTTCCCATTATTTAAAAAAAAAAAAGTGGAACTTCTCCTGTACCCTTCATCTGCAGCACAAAGCAGGGTACTCTCTCAAGCCTCTAAGAATCAGCAACTGCCATGGTTTCTAGAAGAAGAAATGAAAAAATGGTAAAGCCACCCAAGTCCCATTGACTTTGCAGCAGATCACAGTGGCTACTCATTACTCAAAATACTGTCTACACCTAGAAATTCTTCTGATTTAAAATGTTTTTATTACTGCTTATTATTATTTATATTATTAAAATGCTTTTATTACTGTTACAAGTTCACTGCGCGAACTTTTACTAACTAGTATTTCTTCATTCTGCAGGGGAGTTACTAATATTTTCAGTCTTTTTACTGTTGATAAAAAGCTTGAAAGGGGAAATACAGGTTATAAGCGTGAAAGTCATTTTTCCAGAGAATTAAACCCAAATTTAAACTGCTTGAAACATGTTAGTAAAAGCAAAACACTAAGGAGTTTTGTGGGGCTTTTTTTTAAAAAAAAAAAAAAAAAAAAACTTCACTTATGTATAAAACCTTCCCATCAACTGAAACAGAGATGACACATGCAGAACAGGCTAAAAATTGTCTTTAATATTGGAGACCACATTAATAGAAGAACAATTCCAAAATTAGCCGCAGCAGGAAGTAGTGGGAGTTTTGAAGTATAAATTGAATTCATACGTTATCATGATCAGTCCTGCTTGTAGAAAAAACAGTGCTTTTACACGAATTTCATCAGTTCAGCAGATACTTTGTTTGCCCACACACTATTTACTTTACCTGCAGCTAAATGAGACTGACAACTACACACCAATAAAGCATTTTTCCTTTTAAGTCACTCACTGAACATTAATAAAACATCAAAGACAAGAATTCCTTGTCTATATTGCAAATGTAGAAAATATATACAGAGAGACTAACGTTATCTCTTTTCAAAAGTACTGAACGCCCCAGGTTTTGACAGAAAGTGCAGACACTTACGACATCTAAACAAATCAGGCTGTATGATCCCAAATCAATTAGATATTTAAACTGAGGATTTTTAAGTTCACTTACAAATACGCCCATATGCAGAAACGCATTCGATGCTTTTGCTGAATCACATAGTCTTGTTAAAGGCTGTACCAAAGTCAACAGGAGGGACTACAATCAGTAGTTCACTTCCACGGCTGGACTGCCAATGAGACTGCAACTACAGAAAAGGTGGGGAAACGATTTTAATTCTACTTTAATTTAAATGAGAAGTCTGTGACAAATATTTAGCAACTCTCCTCTCTGGTGGTCACAAATTGAGACTGTAAAACCAAACAGAGCACAATGCTGCTGGAAACAGGACGAAAAAGCAACCTTCACACAGCTTTTATGCTGCTATGCTAGCGAGTGTTTTTTTTTTTTTTTTTTTTAAGCCAGGCACTGTATGTGCATGTTATCCTGACTGTGGACTGAGTTACAACAGTCTCAGAATATCTCAGAATATACTAAGCCACAATAAGAACTTTCAGAGCAACATAGTGACATCAATTAGGCGGGGAAAAACAATCAGTCTAAACCACAAAACATTCCAATCAGTTTGAAATCTTTCAGTTACAAGAGTGTCTTTGCTTGAACTGTGGTTATTACAGGTGAACACATTATCAAAAAGCAACAATAGCCATTAAGGCCTCTTGACTCTAAAATCTTCTCTCCTTTTTCCCTTAATAGGTTAAAACTTAGGTAAAAATTTCAAGCGACTCTTGTTCCCAGTTATCGTAACATCCTTTGGGTGACTCTCAACTTCAAAACCAGAAACAAAGGGAGTGACCTGGTGTTTCCTGGCATCTTTTATTGGTGCTGTACATAGAATTACACACTGTAAATACGTGTTTGTTTAAAGAATACTTGGGGTTTGGGGATTTTTTTTTTTCTGTTTGTTTTAACACCGCAAAGCTCACCTCCACCGCATTTTAGGGACAGCCGCTTTCACTGAAATGCGGTAACTCTCCGCAAAGCGGAGGGGGGACACCTCTCCCACTGCTCGCCAGACTCCCCTGCCCGCAGGGTGGCCCAAAAAGGGCTGGGAGGCGGCCGGGGGAGGGAAGGAGCCCCCGTTTACCTTCAGGATGCCCTCCGGGAACAGGGCAGGAGAGGCCCCGCCGCGCCAGGCCAGGCCAGGCTCGGCTCATCCGCCCTCAGCGCCGGGCTGGGCAGGGCAGGGCACGGCAGGGCAGCCCCTCACGGCCCTCCGGGGGCTGTGGCGGAGGTGACACTCACCTGGCAGGGCCGCCCCGCTGCCCCGAGCAGCCGTCGGGCCGCAGCCGCCGCGGGGCTCCCGGAGCGGCTCCCTCAGGAGAGCGGCAGCCACCGCCTCCTCACCGATCTCCACAGCAACCGCCCCGGAACCCGTCGGCAACAAAGCGGCTGCTCATTGGGCCAGGGAGCTTTTCCTCAGCCAACCAATGGGAAGGGGGGGAGAAGGCAGGCGGGAACGGGCTGAGGTGGACAGCGGGCGGGAAGGCGCTGCCCCGCCATGAGGGGCGCGGGCTTGGAAACCGCCCAAAGTGCCGGGTTTTGCCTCAGATTCCCTGTGGGGATAGCTAGGGATGGAAACGTGCTTTTACGTGGCTGAGATAGGGGAGGTTTTCCTGTACGATGGCATGACTTCAGGCAAACAATTAGCAAAGACAACTACTTGTGGAAAAAAAATATTTAAAAGTAATATTATGATATTGCTATCAGTCTCAAAGAGCAGGTGTATTACCTACAGCACTCATGAAGGCTTCTTGTGAGGAAAGCACCTGAGCATGCACAGGCAATGAAGAACACACTCAAGCCTTTACCCAATTTGTGGCATATAATCACGTCTAAAGTCACTGATTGTTAAAGTGAGTCTACACCACACTGCTGAAGTTAAGCATGAGCTCAAGCATTTCACTGAATTAGCACCTCCCTTGGTTTTCATTACACATCTGACAGGGCAGTTATCATCATCATTTTTAGCTTCATCTGTGCCAATAATTTTAGCTATAAAATGCATATGCAGGAAAATCAGTTTGGGGAAACCTATAATATGCACATAACATATACAAGTGCTGTGGCAGTATATCTTAGCAGTTATGTGTTTATGTAAATCATTACCAGACAAATAAACTTTGTGTCTTATTTTCAATCTGGCTTAGTGAATCACTGTTATGTGGAATAATTTACAAAAGTTACTGACGTGGCCATGGTGGGGAACACCAAACATCGGAGCGTGTTTCTCAGGAGCACCCTGTAGGCAAGAGCCTCACGTGAGAGTGACGGTTTGGAACATGGGAAATGCCTAAACAGTTTTTTATTTTTATTTTTAAATCTGATTATCAAGTTATAATCAATAAACTTAATTATAGCAATTTTTATGTTAGAAGCTTGTCACAAATGACGACTAGGGAATGCCAACATGCACTTAGAGGGAGAATTAAGCGAGTCAATGAGCAGCAGAACATCAGGAATTAAATAAAACAAATGGTTGCTTGTAGGAATAAGTCTAGTAAAATCAGAGAGGTGCTTGCTGGACTCTTAAGTTGATTTTTCGGTTCTGATACTCAAATCAATATAAAATTATTTAAACTGTAATCCATGTGATTCGTGGAAGAACTCTATAACTCAAAGCAAGTAAGTTATAAAGTAGGTATGTGGTTTATTTCGGCACCGGGCACATGTGTGATAGCTCCCAAAGGCATGCGCACCTTAACACGGCAACTTGCTTTGGTTATATGCAGTAAAAAGTTACATATGCATGAAGTTTCCCAATACGCCTATACATATTCATAACCTATCCCCGCTTTGTATTAAAATTAGCTCCAAGAAGTCATTTCCATAAACTCCTCCCATCTGTGCCTGCGCAGTGCGTTCCGGTGGTGGTCGTCGGGGGGTCGTGGGGATGAAGTCCGATAACTCCTCATCACCACTGGTTGACCCCCTGCCTTTGTACAGACTCAGGTGCTCCTTGGCTCTTGTCCAAACCACAAGGTCGGTCTCAGCTGGTTTTTGAGACAGGTTCCCCATTTTTGTCAGGAAACATCTTCTGTGAGGGGCCCCGAGACTCCTTGTTTCGGTTAATTTGCACAGCAATAAGCAAAGACACTCAGCAATATCTATTTTAAAGCGATTAAGCAAGCCCCCATTCTTTCATTCCTTGTTTTAATAACTACGATTGTTTTATTTAGAAATCATTAATACAATTAAGCAAGCCCCCATTCTTCTATCCCTGGCTTCACATGCAGCTCACCTTAGAGATCACAGTTCTGAAGAAAAACTGATCTGTTCACACAAGTGGTCTGTGCTGAAGGAAATGGAGGGAGCTACACTGGAAGCGTTCCCTACTGGGAAGAGGTCACAAGAGGGAAAAAGTATTATGTTTGTTTTGAAAAAAAGCCTGGATGGCTATTTATTTACACAGAGGAGAAAGCTGAAGGTGGAGAAGCTGTGTGTTGGCTTGACACAGTTCAGACTGAAGCATTTCACAAGTTTTTACACTGTAATCTCCCTTTTTGTAAAGAAACTTCAGGGCTGGGGTGAAATTTTATATATGGGAGTATGTAAATATATTTGAAATATATATTGTGTGAGAAAATACTACCCATCTTTCCATCTAAGAATGGGGTTGCCATCCACATACACTGCAGTACCACTCCATTGTGCTTGCAGAGTAATTTCCACAGCTATCATGATTTTGCAATACTTTTCTGCCAGTAGTGCCCTTCAGGGTGTCACTGGTCCTCTGTCTTGTGTAAATACACAGAAAGGTTGTCCTTGCTTCAAAGGCCTTGAGGCTAAGAAATAGTTACACAGTCTTCAAAATCAGGTCATTACCTTTGAATATGCAAACATGCCAATAGAGTGATCTCAAACAAACCAACAGAGGCCATTTCTGGGAGCAGAGATATTTATTAATTTTAGAAGGTTAAGCCTGGGAAGTTACAGATGTCAGTAAAACAGTAAAAGAAACAACTTACTATAGCTGGGAGATTAAATCCAGATGACAGGCAGACTCCATACCATGGAAGCAGAACAATCTGCACATAGCATTCAAGGGAAGGGGATTTTATAACACTGTTTTTGAGTGCTATATAAGGGTGGTGTATCTAATTTACTCTAATCAGCGAACATAAGCAACAGAGATGTAAGAAAATGTTTCCTGCTTCTGGAGGATGGTGTGCATACTCCAGGCCCACATAACCCCCTTCAGCATATCTTTAAAGGCCTAAAATAATACACTAAACTAATCTAAAATTATCTCAGTGTAAGAAAAATAGCCCATCTATTTAGATCAACATGAACATAAGTATACTTAGTACCAACAATTCATGAAAGAAAGCAGCCAGCAGCGAGTTTATATACTATCAGCATCTCATTCTGCACTGACAGGCCCCAGCACCAAAAAAGCATTAAATTGGCTCAGGCCAAGACACAAAAAAAAAAAAAAAAAAAAGATGTTCCCTTGATCAATATTTTAACCGCTCTCATAAAAAAAAGCTCTAAGTCCATGAACCATAAAGTTCTCAAGATGGTTTTTACCCAGCACTTTCACTGCGATCTTACATTATTCCTGGATGTTTTGTCAGACTACCGCCAGAATGCAGCTATGACATGGAAACGGGTAGGAAAGTCACATTTAATCTCCGAGGATCCTTTTCCTGAGACATCTTTGCGTGGTGTATTCCTCCAAGCTTTCCCTCTCCTTCTTTATCTCTGGCTGCTCAGTTCCACAGTGCTGGGAAAGACAAGTCCCAGGGCAAAAGCTAACGTGGGGCATAGCGGAAGGTGAAAGGAAGGAACACAGCCTGCAGTAATGCCCAGCAGTGGTCAACACTGCCCAAACAAGCAGAGCTGGGGCACAGGTCAGAACAGGTTTCTGTAGTGGAAACGAAGGCTTTGGCAAGAATTTCTGCTTGATCCTTCAAGGCACAGAAGTACCTCCAGGAAATGAGCAGTTTGCGGATCGGGATTAAAGCTGCATTATTTTCTGCATTTCAGAGTATTCACTTAAAGTTGGTCAGCTCTTTTACACCTCAATAGCAAAGCAAGGGCTGCCCACCTTCTTCCCTGCAACAAAGTACATTTGAGTTACATGTGTATCTCACCTTCAGTTCACCTGTTTATTACCTTGTTTCAAAAACATTTAGTTGAAGAGACCTGAGAAAGTGTAGAGACCCAGGCAGCCAAGGCATCTATCTCTACCAATGAGAGCTAAGAAAACAAAAACCAAATTGTAAGCCAATAACTGACACTCATCAAAAGAGGTTCTGATAAATTTTATTAATAAGTTGTGTGGGCCCCCCAGTGGCCCTGAATGAGATTTTGCAAACATAGAAGATATTTAAGCTGCATAGGGAATAGCTAACTTCTAATGGTAATTAGATAGCATATTTTCAACTATCTTGAGACCTCAAGACATAAACAAATAAAAATCTAATCAGAATTATGAAGGAATGCAGAAGTACTCTTCAGCCTTGTGTCTCCATGGACCTCCACGCTCTTAGCTCCTCTGTGCCTCCATGTCTAGTACCTGACAAAGTCACAAAGCAGAAAGGAAACTGATTAAAGTTTTCATTATCAGTGGAATGCCAAGATAACATTATACATGAAAAGTACAGTGCTTTTGTTTTAATAAAATACCATATATATTCCAGATATAAAGCAATGGAGCATGCAGGTCCTAAAAAACAAAACGCTTCCATTCAGAATGAAGCGTAACAACAGCTGAAGTTGTAAGGGCCCAGGTCCAATAGGCAGAGCGCTGTCACTGTGCTAAGTCACTTGTGTACAGCTGCAGCAGCCCCTCCACAGAGGACAGCGAGCTGAAAACCTCAGCCACAGGGCACGGCAAGGTGCTGTATCTTTCTGAAACTCCCTGTAACAGTGGGGTAAGGAAAAGTATTTTGAACAGCTGGGTAAATGACAGGGATTAAAGCTAGCAGTAGCAGAACCTTCAAAATATTTTCCCGTGGCACAGTGCAATTCTTCACAAGCAGCTGCCTCCTCTGCACACTGCCATCGCCACACATTCAGCCACGAAAATTCTGTGGACAAATAAAACTTTGTGCGAGGAGTCACCGGCAGCTGGCAATAGTAGACCACAGAGCACAAAATTTGATGTGAGCCTTAAGTAAACAGTGAAATAAATGCATAAACCTCCCTCCCAGTAATCACATCTCTTTCTAGAAAGGGCTTCTGGGAAGCCCGAAAATAGAAGAACTTGAAGGGATATCCCAGGTCTCCTCAGCCAGCCTGAGAGCCTTCTGCTGCCACAGGGAAACAGAAAGTAGAATCTTTCTGCATTGCAAAGTATGAGGAAATCTGGACAAACTGGAGAACCTCCGCGATTCTCAACACAACCAGATGTGTTCTGGATTTAAACAAGCTTTGCACTGCTACAAGGAGATTCGTCTAGGCCTGGTAAGCATGGCCATCACCAGACTGCTAACGGCAAAACCACTGGGTTAGCAACAGGCAGCTGGAGAGCCTTTCGGCTACAAGACAGGCTTGAGATAAAGACCTCAAACTATTCTAATAAAATCACTACAGCTGATTGCACCAGTCTTCAGCTTTGTAGGCACATGCTGCAAAGGCAGGAATGAAAGACGCAGGTGAAAGTGCAGGACTATTAGAGCAACAAGAGGAAACAAGATAGATGGAGCTGGTCACCTCTGGGTTGTCTTCATCATTGCTTTGTTCCCACGGACTGCTTGAGGGAATCACAGGAAAGTCATCACTGTCCTGTTCTTGCCGATCTGCCAGGGCTCCAGTGGGTAAAAGCGGATGACAATCCTTATTGGATATAAGAGCAAAAACGCATCGGACAAAAAAAATATTATTTTACAGCGAGTTGTTATCCCTGCCCAGATTGCAGCAAGCTAGGAAATCTTCACTAAGCTCCAGCAGGCTCACACTGCAGGGCGTTAATTTAACAGAAGCACAGACAGGCTGCGCGCGGGCAGAGTACAAACAGGTGCCAGAGTTCATCTGCACAAACCCAACTGCAGACTGAACTTCAACGCCGCCTGTACGAGAGACTCGTCCATTTCAGAAGCACCCAAGCATCTCCTAACCCTGCCGGGTGTTTATCCTGACGGCACCCCAGGGGCAGGGGAATATCATTATTTTCCTTGTTGGGACGGGGCGGAGGGGCCGAGCCTCCAGCCCGGCCGGCCGCGGGCCCCGGGGCCCAGAGCGGTCCCCCTGGGCCGGGACAGCCCGGGGACAGCCCGGGGACAGCCCGCACTCACCGCTCGGTGCTGAGGCCCAGCTCCGCCGTCAGGAAGTCGAAGAAGCGGGCGCTGTGCGCCTGGTTCTGCTGCGCCGAGCCCACCACGCCGATGGAGGAGACGAGCAGCTGGGCGCAGGGCTCGGCCGAGCCCGACACCACCATGGGCAGCCCGCTGCGCACCGTCACGTTCACCCGCTGCAGGCACACGCACGGTCACGGCCGCGGTCCTGGTCCCGGTGCCGGTGCCGGTCCCGGTGCCGGTCCCGGTGCCGGCCGCCCCCCGGCCCCGCACTCACCTCAGCGGGCTTGCCTAAGATGGCGGCGGTGGCGGCGCACAGCTTCTGCGGCAGCTCCGGCGGCAGCCGCTCGGCCGCCAGGTTGGTGTCCAGCTCCACGAACGGCATGGCGACCGACCGACCCCACAGCGCCGGGAGCCGGGCACGGGGAACGGGGAACCGGGAACCGGGCACCGGCTCCTCCCCGCCCCCGTCCCGCTCCGCCCCGTCCCGCCCCCGGCACTGCAAGAAGTGAGACATGCAGGGCGGTTTCTTGTCTTGTCCCGTATAAATAATCATCGCCCCCACATTCTGCAGTCGGGATTTGAGCGCCGAAGTTGGCAGCAGTGCCCCTGGCAGCAGCATCCCAGCTGCAGCTCAGGCTTCTCACAAGCTGAGGTGCTGTGCGGGGAGGTTCCTTGTGCTGATTTACAGCAAAAAGTTAGGAACCACCTTGGCTACAGAGTCATCGTGTGTAAGGTACAGCACTGTGGTGAAGGTTAGCCCTGTATGATGTGATTTTTTATTTTTATTTTTTAATTTTCCACAGTTATCGATGAACCTAATGAAAACTGATAGAGCTGCTCGCCTTGCTGGGGGAATTGTTTGGCTTTCAGTGCTGCCAGCGAGGACAATACTGGCACGGGGAGCAGTGTGTAAAGCAGCCAGCAGGAAGGCTGGAATCGGATTTCCAGGAGAGACTGACTGCAAAAAGAGAGACAGGATGGAGAAGGGGCTTGGCAGCTGGCAGGGGATGGCTGCTGGCTGCGCTGAGCGGTGGCACAGAAGCTCCCCTCAAACCCAGAAGAAATAACCCAGAAAAGCTGTTAGATTTCAGGCTAAATTTACAGAAAGATATAATCTCATAATTAAGGGATGATCTTGAGCTGCAATAACCATGAATTCATACAGTGTTACTGCCTACATGGTATTTTTCCACACAGTAATTACTTTTCTGTAATAATTCTGTTTTCTGCCAGGGGTAAGGAAACCACTGCTGTCATTGCTGCATAGCAGAGATGCAGTGAGGAAGATTTTACGACTTGCCCACTCAGAAGCCCTAGGAGACTGTACTGAACTCTCTCCAGTGCACTCGCTATCACCACCAGTGAAAGACAAACGAATTTGTCACCTAAAACCAAGACACTGTGGGTATTCAGGCACCTTGCAAACCCCAGGCCCAAGCCCACTGCCTGGCTGCAGGGAATCATTGACCCATCGTAAGATGCCCTTTAGGATCCATTTTTCTATTTCTCATTCCTTTAAATATTAAAAAAAATCTCTTCCAAATAAATTCCAAGGCCAAAAAAAAACCCACCACTACACCACCAAAACAAAAGCAAGAGACCAGCATGTCAGAAGGCCTCCCAAGAAAAAAGAAGCAAAAGAAATTTAAGTATCAGAAGTCAGCAACTACAACAGGATGAGGGTCTGCTACAAACATTTTTAATGATATGCTTTGTCCTTTGCTCTTGACGAGCAACGTGAGTGGCAAATTGTCCATGGCCTCAGGGCACAACCCAGAATCCCAGAGTTTTTATTAAACTAAAGACATTTGTTTTATTGTTTCTGTCTTGGAGCAGATGACTGAAAAGTTTGCAGGGTGATAAACCAAGAGGGATGACAGCACAGCAGCAAGTAGTCTCCATCCTGCTCAGCCTTTGGAAAATCCTGTTGTTTTTCTTTCCACTTGTAGACATCTGTATGTGTCATCAGTCACTTAGAAATTCCACTCTCAAAGTTCAAAAGTCAACCACTTCCCATTTAAAATTTAACTCAGTTATAGACAATATTTGTGAATAAAACGTAAGTTAAAACATATTATTCAGCCAATGTTTGGGAAAGTGAGAATAAATGTGTGCCTGTTTCTAATGTTTTTGGTTCATGAAAAGAGAGACTTCAGTCAGTTCTCTTGTTCTTATAGAGAACATCATCACAAAATGAAATTTTCTGCTAGTGAAAGCTCAAATATATAACGGAATTCTCTTTCCAGCTGGAAATTTGAAGATGTCCCTTGGCTCTGGACTAAATCCATATAATCTAGAACTGAAACCTTATAGAAAAACTTCACCAAAACATATCAGGTTGTAGAGAACTCAGCAGATACGTGACTAGCCAAGACATGTTAGTATTGGAAAGAAAAGAAGCTATTCTGTTACTGAGAGAAGCAGTTCCCAAATTATTTACTCATTTTGTCTTCATTCCTTCCAGAAAGAGCTCTTGGGCAAAGATTTCAGGGTAAGGTTCAAGAGCAGCAGCTATTTGTGAATGGAAGTATGCGGAGATATTCCACCAGTTTTTGCATCCTTCACTACTTGTTACTTTCAACTGAAGACACTAGAAATTGTTATTTTACTTAAATTGTGCTGCAGTACAAAAGATTTTTATATTTGAGCTACAACTAATCTGAAGTAAACGCAGCCAAGAAAAAGAGCCCTGAAGCTCCAAAACAACTCTCTGCCCTATATTATTGTGATGCATATGTTGCTCAATGCCACAAAATCTTATTACTTCAGCTTGCACAGGGTGACTTGGTGAACTTCCATCCAAAACAATCTCAGAAGAGCATGTCTGGATTTATTCCTCCTCTCCATTTTCTAGGAGGAATGTGGATTGCTATTGCACTATTACCACAGGAAAAGAAAAACAAACAACAACAAACAACAAAACAAACAAAAATTGATTGCAGTCATGTTCTCTTTCAAAAAATGAAAGAATGTGAATGCATTCTTTCAGTGTATTCCCTATATAATATCAACAGAGTATTTAGGTAGGCAGTTATTTGAAGGCTGTGGCCACCCTCAGCTTTTTGAGGTTGCTTGGTCTTTACTACACAGATCTCCCAAGAACTGCCCTGCCACATGTGTACTGACAGACCAAGCACCTACAAAACCCAACTTTCAGAATTGGAGAGTTGTGGTTAAACTAAAGAATTACAAAGATTCACAGTTATAGATGAATATGAATAAACTTCTCATAGGATCCTAAAGGCAAACAGAAGTATGGAATGTACATGGGTGGCCAAGCAACATGCTCCAGCAATAAGAAACTTTCCAAGAAAAATGTGATGTCTTTTTTCACTTTTGTGACTACCTGTAGTTTTGCTCCATACTTGTCCAGGCAGAGACACACGCTGGGAAGGTGAGGATCAGGTACGCTTTGCAGTGCTTGCCACTTAGCTGCAAATGTTACAAATACATGAAAAAAAATGATCCTCATCCTGTACAGTTCTCTGATGCTCCAGTTTGCAGGCTGGCTTAAATTTTGGCAGAAAACACCATTCATATCTCCACCATCTCTGAGAAGACTGACACTAAAATACAACCTAGATGCTAAGTGACCCATAGGGCCTCAGCCTTTTGTACAAATTTAATGTTTCAGGTCTTAAAACTTCCCCAGCTACCACCCCCAAAGATGCAGGGAAGTCTTGGTGAAGTGGCAGAGGACAGCCTGCAATTTCTGTGTAAGAATTACAGTGCTCTTTCCAGTTACATGTAGAGCTGGATATCAGAGAAGTTTGCTTTTTTTTTTTTAAAAAAAAAAAAAGGGGGGGCAGGAAAAATGGTAACATAGGTTAATTCATTTCAACATCTTCATCAACATCGGCGCCAGATGCTCTTTCAGCTGTGGATCAATTTGAATGTTGCTCAGTTCTTTGATATTCAGGATCATCTCATGGGCCTGGAAGAAAAGCTCTTTCCCCACAGCTTCCTCCACCCGCCTGCGCCACTGCATCAGTCTAGGTCTGTCTTCAAAGACGTCACAACCAACACCAACAGGCTGCAGAAAGCGAGAGAGAACAACAGTGAGGCACTGGGCAACCCCCTCTTTGCCAAGACAACAGGCACCAAAAATGTACCTGCAGGTACAGGCAGGGGAAAGACAGGGGAGGAGCTCATGGAGGAGCATGAACAAGGAGGGAAATCTCCACTAGTCCGGTGAATCTATCTAGGGGGCACAGACGCGAGTCTGTATTTTAAAGGCCGTTCATAAGTCAATTCTTGAGTGCAGGAACAGCTGTTAGAGAGTAACAGAGAAAACTACCACTTACTGCCACTTACTGAGATTAAGCTACAGAATCAAGGATGCGGTGGCCTGACAGTTCCAGGGACAACCGCAGTCTACTGTAAGGTCTGCTATATTACTAATTGAACAGATGTCTTAGCTGACATAATCTACTGCCTTCCATTTTCTGCCTGTGCCACATGCAGAAACACAGTGTTGTAGAGAAGCAGAACGTGCTATTTTTGAGTCTCTGGGATACAGAACTAGGAGAAGGAATCGCCTCTGGATTGCAGGACACAAGCCCTGATGGCCTGGGAAAGAACAAGGAGTTTGTAACAGACTTAATTTGATTGCCTCTGTCTGAGGTTCAGTCTTGCGTCTTCCAGACATGGAATGGGCAAGTACCATCAAAAGGATATTTTTGTATGATAAAAATATTTTAAAATAATTTTCTTAGTCATCAGACCTGCCTGCTATTGCTTCTTACTTGCTTTATTTATTATCTTTTTCTCTGGGGGTTAAAAATAAAATCAGGATAAAGGATGAAGGAGAAGTATTGCTAGAGAACAGAAACAAAAGAGATCGGTTGCAGCCAGCTTTTTAAATAAAAAAATAAAAAGCAACTGATTTTCTGAGCCCACTCCTGTCTTCTCTTCATTGTCTTGGTTCTGCTGAGATATGCCCTTACTCCTCTTTCTAATGAAGTGTTACCACATGCTGCATCCCTCCCTGCCCAGCAGCATGCTCTCCCTTGTGCTGAGACTTCATTACCACAGTCCAGAACTCACTTGCATCAACTCCACAATGGCCACAAGATCTGCCAGAGAGATCTCATTCCCGATGATAAAAGCCTTGTCCTGCAGAAACCTCTCCTCAAATTGCTTCAGGGAAGCGGCGAGCCCCTCCATAACCTCCTGGAGCTTCTCTGAGGGCAGTGGCTGCCCTGTGAAGAGAGGAATCAGCACCTGAGGAGAAAATGCACGTAGAGTACAGTCGGCTGTCTTCTCACGGATTTAGTGGTAGTCATTGAAGTTACACCCTGTGAGGTACCTATGACTGTCAGTGATCTTAGGGAGGATGATCTTAGAGCTTCATATACTGCTGTAGTTTCCAGTAGCTCACAGGCAGGGAGCACACAGTCTAAAGTGACTGATCTGCAGTGACAGTGACCTCCAGCTATCAAGCACCAAGACACAGAAAGAAACCAAGGATTCAGTGTTTTGTGCCTGGCATTGTGCCTTCCCACTCCCCCTCAGTGGGTACAAAAGAAAAATGGGCAACAGCTTCCAGGAAGACAGATCTCTACAGCAGTCACTGCTGCTAAGTCCCCAGTTTCAACAGTCTAAGACTGGTGAGCTGGCTGCAGGCCCATCAGCCACCCTTGGTGTCCACCCTGCCGTGTAACTGCCCGCTGGAGGCAGGCAGCTGCCAGTCCTGTCAGGTCACCACAGCAAGGCACAGTGGTGGCTGTGGCAGGGAGCGTAGGGGGCAGTGGAACGCATCAGCCCTGGCTGGAGAGGCAGGAAATGTCTTCCTCTGCGTGACAGCAACGAGCAAGGCGGAGGGTGAGTAAATGTCATAAGTACACCACCCTTTCTGTGGTCTTCCAAGCACCATTCCTTAGACCACTAGAAATGTTTCCATAGAAATCATAAGTGTGGTCCTTGTCTTTATGGGCTTGCTGGCACAGGGTGCAGTAGCCTTTCAGTGAGGTTTGTCACCGTTCACAGAGGTGTACGCACCGTCAGAACCCGCAGTATTTCACAGTGATGCTGCCTCCACCTACCATGGCTAAAAAAATAGTTAGAGAAAAACTTAAAGATGTAAATTTCCACCAGTGGGAGTGGATTGACTTTCTACTTACTGCTAGTATATTCATCAACTCATGTTGTGATTGCTTAATCCAAGCCATGATTTTTGCCAAATATATTTATAATCTATTTCATCAGAAAATTCAGGGCCAGTTCTCTTCCTAAGTGTTTCCAATTAGGAATGATGGGATCTCTGGGTACAGTCATTTGAAATGGCTTCTCCTTTTCTGTATCTCAGGGCAGTTTATCTTCTCACACAACTAGCTGATGTATCTTCTGTTAGACAGTGGCTTAATATGTTTCCCTATTTTCATTTATTCTGAGGACTTTTCTGGGTTACCTGATCATCAGCAACGAGTTGGATTTCTTTCTCTTGGAGCAGCGCAATAACAGCCTGTAGAGACCGGAAGAAACTGCTCTTTGTACAAATCTGACTCATATTTGTGTTGCTTCTCTGGTCTCTCTAGCCAAAAATTCAAACGTCAATAAATCAAAAAGCTAACTGAGTCCTGACATGCTTCTTTAGGCATAAACAAGGGCAAAACTTTACACAGGAAGAGTGAAGTTCTTACCTGTTTACTGGCAACCTTTACTTCATCTGAAATTCCCTATTATAGCTGTACTTGTAGGGCTATATTTGTATCTGGGCTTCTCTAAAGAGTTGCATTAGCTTTTTGGTGAGTTGATTGGAAACAGGTGAACAGCCTCAGTGTAATTATTTTTTTTTGCCTCAGGGTGATTCTGTTAATTTTGCCTAAATGTAAATTGATTTGACCACACTGAATAAAGAAATACTCTCTGTATCTCTATTCTACCTGTTGCTGAACTTATTTCAGGGTAGTATGTAAGTGTGCTGGAAGGAGAAGTCTCCTGGATTTCCACCCTCATGGGGCTGCATGGACTCGATGTGTGAAGAATGCAAGCCTTTCAGTTTCCAGCAACAACGCATGTACTTGCCAGAGAAGCAAAACTTGTGTGTGCGTACTCTGCACAGCTGCATAGGGAGGGGAAGGCCCTTAGAGGCAATACCCAATCTGTTATATATTTGTTCATAAATCCAGGCAATAAAAGTCTGTTGGCCTTCAAGACCTTCTCTATCAGTACTACTTTTAGGCATTGGAATGGGCTGCCCAGGGAAGTGGTTGAGTCACCATCCCTGGAGGTCTTTAAAAGATGTTTAGATTTAGAGCTTAGTGATATGGTTTAGTGGAGGACTTGTTAGTCAGAGGTTGGGCTGGGTGATCTTGGAGGTCTCTTCCAACCTAGATGATTCTGTGATTCTGTGATACTTTAAGGAAAAAAAAAAAAAAAAAAGAAAACAACAAATAGACCAGAGCTGCTTTTGCCAGATCCTGATGTCAAGCAACTAGGAACAGCTCCCTCTCTGCCAGCTCCTTTCAGCTAGGAATGGCCTGGGTTTGTTATTTGATTCTGACAAACTCTCTCCATACTGGTCCTGTTCAGTATTTGGCCAGGAAAACATTGCTTTACTCTAATTTTAATACTCAGTCTCCTTACCTTGATCCACATGGTCTTAGGAGCATTAGCCCTGATGTTAGCATGATGCCATGAGAGGTATTCATCCACCTGGGCCCGTTTTTGTATGTCTGATGGGTACCAGTGGTCAGGAGTGTTGTACTTTCGACTTAGATACAGCAGAATGGCAGTGCTGCTCAGACATTAACAAGAGACAAGAAAGGGGTCAGGGAGTTAAGATGCAGAATGCTTTCACTTCAGTTCCCTCTCCTACCCCTTCTGAACTTCCTGAACACTAAAAAGCATTCAGATCTAGGTTTCTGACAGAGCCTAGGGGCCATATATAGGCACCTAATTCATGTTGACATTAGAGATGGAACTTTATCACTTCAGTCCCCCTGAAAACTTTGACCTGCTGGAAAATCACAGCACTGATAGAAGTGCATTGTACTGCTGGACAGTAGTGGGGTAAACAGACAAAAAACCTCCATAATCATTTATCAGCAATGTTAACCCCATTTCCTCTACTGTTCTGACCCATTTCTCTGAATTTTGCTCAATGTTTATGTGCCTGTGTACTAAATGAAACCTTCTAATGAATTATGTTGCCTTTTGATCAGATCTATGTCTTTCTAGCCTGCACCTTTCATTGAAGCCAGTGGAAGTCCTAGTAGGGAGAGCCTACAGAATTTTCTTGTGTTTGTCCACATGTTTATACTTCCACTAATTAGCAGGAAACGTCAGATGGAAAAAAACCTTAGTCATCTGCAACAATGAGTAGGCTGTTACTACAAAGAGATGCCATAGATAACCCTGTGCTGACAAAAAGAAAGAAACTGCAGACCCTCTGACTATGCTGATACTACCATAGTTCAATTATTATAGTGTTATGACACTATTAACAAGTCTCATTAATTTTACATTATGAAACCTGAATTTCATCTCTGTAGGCGTTAATTTGTTGTTGTGACTAAACAAGGTAAACAAAAGTAGCTCCTTAGTTTTTTTCTAGCGTAAAAGGGATTTTATTCAATTTTAAACAATTCTAAGAAATGTTTATGATCCTATTTTGAGGTAAGTGCATTCAGAAGATTAACAACTTAAGTCAACTGATTTGTTTACACTATGAAAGATAATTCAAACAGAAAATGGAAACAGAGTAAATGAGGTTATAGTATTACAAATGACTAAGATGTTATAAGGTATGAAACTTTGCAGAGACTTTTTCAATCTTTGCAGTTCTCTTTTGAAGGCAAATACATTTGAAATATAAAAATATCATCATAATTATATTTTCATCACATCAGGAACTAGATGTGAGTTCATAACACATTAACCTCTTCAGATTGAGAAGCAACGCATGTGATGGAGGAAACGAGCACTTATAATGTCATCCTAGGCAGAAAATGCTTGCTTCTGCATAAAAAGACTTAAAGACATAAAGGCTAGTTGATAATCTATAATTACAGAAGTTCCTGCTAAAGGAGCGCCTTTCTAATGACTCTAAGTTGTTTATCTCCAAGTACGGATCATGTCTATCTGAAATAATGCATAGCTTTAACTGTTTAGCCTAAAACTGCATATTGATATATATATATACACATATAAATATAATTTATTTTCTCTTCAGGAACAAAGGACCTGAAATGCCAAAGCAGATCAATAATCTGTCCCATTCATAAATGGCCAGTTTTGTGATCCTTAGTCATTCAGAGGGACTGACACCTCCTGAACACCGTATGTCTTACTGGTGCCCTGGGAGGTCTGAGGACTGAGCTCTTACCATTCTGCTAGGGTGAAATCTCCATCCTTTAGTGCTGGTACTTTCTTCAAGAGGCTGATTTTGCTAGCCCCTTCACTATTTGATGGCCCTAAGAACATGAACAGACAAGTCAGAGGTTAGAAGAGTAACAGCCAGTGAATGATTAATGAAATATGTGTGTCCAACTGGAAAATCAGTGAACTCTGCTAGGTTTTTCCTATATGAGCATATTAAGCAATTAAAAGGTAATGGAAATGAAGAGTGACTGTAAAAGCCATCTACAGCCTGCAGTCTGCTCAGGCCTGTCACATGGCATGGAGCAGTTCACATTTTTATACAGGAATTAAGTTGCTTGACTCTGGTACCAGCATTTCCTGCAAAAGATACTGAAAAATCATTCCCTAAGAGGCATTTAAACACCATGATGACGATACCGGTACTGAAAACACTAACTTGACTTGAGAACAGTGTCCTATAGTTAGAGATAGGGGGAAAAAGATGTAAGGTAGGATGTAAGTTAGACAAGTGAGCAGCTGAAAAATACTTAATATTTGCAAACAAAGCAGGGACTGGAAAAGTTGAGTTTGCATGCAGAGCATCCTGACGAGGTTAGACGGTTTCTCCTCCTGCTCCTCTTCCAGCAGACAACACCAAACCAAGTTTGTTTTCTTCCAGTTTGTAAACGTGGCTGACTCAAGCTAGGATGTAGTCATGATGGAAAGCAACTTAAGAGCCTTGGGCCCACAGAGATCACTGCAGTGGTTAATTAATCAAAGAGAACCCGGGTAGCTTATAAGACACACAGAGCAAAATCTTTCCCTTGTTTGTTTGTGGCTCAAGAGCAGGGGGAACTGAGCATTTCCAAAGAAAGCAAATGTTGATCCCTCAGCACACACAGAGCAGAGGATGTTTCCAGGGTTCTTGCTGAAATGGGAAAAACATGAATGTCAGCAATACAACAGTGGATTCACAAAGTAACTCATTCTGCCACAGTGGACATTCACTAGGGGCAGGGCAACTCAAACACCTCTGTCCTGCATCACTCGCAGCTCTGGGTCAGCATTTCAACCTACCTTTGTCAGGAAAACATAAGTGGAAGAAGCTATCCCATAAAAGAGTTTAAACTCCACAGTTACTTGGAGTTTGGAGGCATTAATTGCTGGCTAATATCTAATCAAGTTTTCAATTTCTCACTGAAGGCGCTGAACTTGCAAGTCAGCAGTTAAATGCCAGGGAATTGCACAAAAGTCCAGGAAAGAGTACAAAATAAAAGGTTTGAGAAGTTTGTTTACTTTGCTTGGTTTAAATGCTTTCTATAAGGAGATATGATATTCCAGGGTGCGAAGCCTGATCAAATCAAATCAGCATGACCAGCAGGAAGTCTTATACAAAAATACCTTTGTTAAAAAAAAAAAAAAAAAAAGTTCTGTTAACTAACAGACAATGATCTACATCTCCAAGAACTATTTGCTGCCATACAGGAGGTGGTGGCAGTGTCCGCTTTAATGGACGAAAGTACAGCACAGGATAGTCTCCAATCAATAAAAACAGTCTTTGGACTATCAAATTTATTTACAGCTGGCTGTGGGAAGGCATTGGAGAAAGCAAGGTTGCTGCATTACAAAATACAGAATGCACAAAGGTATCTGACTACTTTCCCAATATTGATTTCACACGAGAAAATTCAAGCAGAGCAAACATTACCACCCTATTCTTGTTTCTACCTGACCAGCCTCTACCTTGCTTCTTCTTTGGGAAGTATCTTTAAATTCCAGCGTAAGTAGCTTCATTGGAGACTGAGGTTCACACCCATCCACTGTCTGAGGGAATACAGGTGCCCATCTCCTGTCTCACTGGGAAGTGTCTCTAACCGCCTACAGTGACCATGCCCTCCCGCTTTTCTAGGCAAGATGCAGAGCAGAACCAAGCAGCAGCGTCAGGAAAGGCAGGAAGAAAGGGTTTCTTAAGAATTAGAGACAAATGGAAAGTGTGAGGTAACAAGCCTATTATCTGAGAAACTTGAACATCCAAAACCAAAAAAACCAAAAAACCACCCCTAACAGAACATCAAGCCAGCAGACAAAGTACAAGTACAAGGTGCCTTATATCTATGATTTATATCACAAAGACTGCAAGGCAGATTTGTGTAAACCTCTTGCTAGCCAAGGAGTTGCTCTGGGAAAGCGTTTGGACCTGTGCATTTAGAGGGGCTCCAGAGGCCAGTGGTCATCACGCTCAGCTTGGGCTAGATCTGTAGAATTCAGGTGGTCTTTAAAAAAAGGCAGCAGAAAGTTGCAAGTCAATAACACCTGCAGCTAATGAGCAGTCTATTCTTAGACCTAGCTGCTTGGTTGTTACAACCTACTGCCTGTGTTTATCATCTAAGGTACTGAACAACTGAAAAGCAAGGATATGAGAAGTAAGCAGTGGGTAAAGGCAGCCTGAATCAGATTTCAGCCTGCTTTCATAGTGTATCAGTCTCAGCAGGAATACTGAATACACATTCCTCATGGGACTGACATGTCACTACAGCAGGTTGGACTGTAGGTCAGTGTCTGTTACACAGACTGCACCACAGCCCAGAGACAGCATCGTATTTGCTTTGGCTCATCCAGACACAAAAGACCTGTGCCAAGACTCTGACACTGAGCTGCAAACTGATAAAGGCCTTGGTATGAACACTAATTCCAGGTTGCTTCAGTGGGACTGGCTGTTTATTGCATTAGAATAGAGACCAGTATTTGTATTTGCAGTTCAGCGGAGATTAAGACTGTGCCTCTCTCCCAGCAAGCAGAGCTAGACTTATTGTTCAGTTACTATGTAGCCCATCTTTATCAGTCCTGTGATGTTCACTTGACTTATGGTGCTGTTTAGCATCGGTTGCATCGGTCGTAATTAGTTCTGGATGTCCCACAGGGGTGTGGGACACTCACTGTGTGTACTGCTGGGCTTTGAGGAATAACTTTAATAAGCAGATTGTACACTTTCAAAAAGCAGGGCAGGCTGCACACAAGAAGGATTCTTAGTGTAGGGAAGATTCACTGATGGTAGAAAGAGAAATGGACACGGCTCTACAAAAGAAATAAGAAAAAAACAAACAAACAAAAAACATTGGTTGATTTGCCAATTGTGTCCCTGCCAAAATCCTCGGCCAAGGATTTCCAAGTACTATGCTTTGCCTTAGGCAAAGAAGTAACAAACAATTTACTCAGAAAATACAATATGCAAATGTTCAATAGTCATCTTATACAGCTGGACGAGTCTGAACAGCTGAAAATTTCTGCTAAGTACACCATACCCAGAGCAGTCCTCGGCTGTCACTGTGACTAATTTGCTAGAAATGGCTGGAGGAACATTCCTCGGGGATCCACAAAAATAGACGCAGCATGGCTATGAGACAGCTCTGGGAATAAGAGCTCCATGGTCAAACCACTGTATTCAGGTGGGTCTGCAGGGCGCATGTTGGAAATCTCCCAGTTACCTGATGAGCTAGTCCTTCCCCTGCAGCGGGCCAAGCTGAGCTGCCAGGGGCTGGGAGCAGGTTCAGCTCTGCTGCGGTCTGGCCAGGCTCGACCCTGCTTTATAGCTCCCGAAGCAGGATGGGACCCTGTCTCGAAAGGCCACCAGGGTACGACCCCATGGAAGTCTCTGAGCTCTGCATCCCCACGCTCCTCTCGTAAGCAGGTGATCTCCTGCTCCCACTAGCTCCAGCATTTTGCTCACGTCCAGATTTCAAGCGTTTCCTCCTGCTGCTGTTCAATGTCCCCAAGCACACACTGACAGTGCCGTACCCCCTTAGCAGGGAGAGGACTGTTGCATTTCCATCTGGAGCAGACTGAACGCCCCTATGGGAACAGCTCAAAACGATTCAATCCCTGGGCAAGTCCCAGCAAAGCAGCAGCTCGGGATGTAGCTGTGACAGGAGGTCCGTGTGGCGCTGATCCCACAGCTGAGTGGTTCAGGGTGAAACCCTCGTGCCTCTCACTCAGAGAGGTGAAAGATCTCCTCGAACAGCAGCGAGACGAAGGCACCTGCTGCTCGCAGCGACGTGTGACGGGGCAGCGGCCCTTCTTGCTCCGGTGGCCGCACGCAGGGCCTGGAGCTACGGGGGCTGCCAGCACCCGTCCCCCGCCGCCCCAGGGTGCCCCCACCGCCTGGGGCCTGCTGTCAGGAGATTGTGTTACGGCCTGGGCTGCTGCCAGCCGGGCCAGGGCACAGCCTGTTCCTACCAGGCAGGCAGGGCAGGCAGCACCGCCGGGACCCCTCCAGCCCCGAGCCCCCCGGCCGGGCAGGGGAGCTGTGACAGGAATAACGGCCCCTGGGGGAGCAGGGGGGGAGCCTCACCTGTGCGGGGCTGCTCCGCGCTGCTCGCCGCCGCCGGCTTCTTCCCCAGCACCGAGTCTGCCAAAGAGCCGAGAGAGGGGCGCTGAGTTTGGGGGGGGGGGGGGGGGGGGGACGGACCCCTCGCACCCCGGCCCCGCCGCCCGCCCACCATCCCCCGGGCAGCTCCCCTGTGCCCGTCCCACCTTTGAAGAGCTCCACGTGCTTGAACTCGAAGGGGATGTTGTTGCTGCGGGCGAAGATGTAGATGGAGCGGCAGGGCTGCGACAGCAGGTCCAGGTACAGCTCCAGCCCCATGCTGCCGCCGCTGTTTGCCGCTACTGCCACCGCCGCCGGCTCTGGCGACGGCCGCCCGGAGCCGCCCCGCTCGGGCAGGCGGGGGTTGAACCGTGCCTGGGCGGGCGGTGCCCTCCTCGTGGGCCCGGCCGGGCGGGGACGCGCCCTCCGCGGGCGGCGGCGGCGCTGAGGGGAGCCCTGAGGCGCCGGGCCCCGGCTGAGGGCCGGGGGTTCCCGCGGGCCCCCCCGGGGTGGAGAAGGGGAAATGCGGCGGGGTGTCCCCGGGGAACCGTCCCAGGCCGCAGAGGGTGGCAGGTGGAGGTGCCGGGGGTGCTCCGTGCCCCACAAAATGGCGGGTTGGGAAAGGAGAAGGCTGCTGGCACCGTGCGTGTAGGGCTGCTGGGGGGAAAGGGTGGTAGGGACGGGGAGCGGTGCACGCACTCAGAGCAGGGCTGGGTGCCAAGCACCGTGCAGCGGGGCTGCGGCACCCCGTGGGTTTGGGGTTCAGCTCCCCCGTCACGCGCCCTGCACAGTGTGGTGAGGTGACACCCTGACGCGGAGGGTGGCAGTGGAGCATGGAAGGCTTCTCTGCAGGCACTTCACAGGCCAGTGGCCCTCCTTTCTCCCTGTTACTTGTCATTTAAGATCTCCACGTGAGCAGAGGAGAACTAAAGTTGAGGCTGAATTTGAGTCCTCGCATGCACCCACAGTGTTTCTCAGCTGTGCGATTCGGGGACAGCGACGTGCTGGTAAGTACAGGGACGTCATTGACTCTCACAGCAGCTGAACCACTCAAAGCAAAGTCACCCCCAGTCAAACCCACCTCAGCTCAGCGACACCTTGTTATCAGTGCTGTGCCAGAGAGCTCACACGTCACACACAAATCCTTTGAAACAGCCATGAGAACCTCAAAGAGAGGGAGCTGGAGGACCAGTTGCTGTTCTACCTGTACAAAGGACCGTTACAAAGGACGGTGAAGAGGTTCAGATGCTGAGCAGTGAGATCATTGACTGCATAAATTAAAAACTGGAATGCTCTCAGGTGCTTCGTTTAATATCGCTTTGCCAAGGCTTCTGCTCTGACAGTTTCTTAAGAACAGGGATTTCTGTTAGACTGGTCAGTCTATGAACCTTTCGAACAACCTGTGTCTCAACATCAAGTATTGAGTTCACTGCACCACACACCTATTTTCTGGAAGAATTTTTCAGATTTAGAACTGCGCAATATATTTTTTTCCAGTTTCTTGGCCTGAATAGCTTGAGAGGAGCTGTGTACACGCTTTAGTTCCTGTTACGCTCTAGAGCACCTGCATGCAGCACAACATGCCAGAGACAAAAGCTTATAGAGTATTGTGGTAGGTGCTTAAGCTCACGTCAAACTCCTTCAGTGCAAGGAAATCTTAAATGGTAAGGGAATGGGGAAAAGGAGCATGAATGTGGTTCTGCACAGGTAGCAATAGGCAGAAACGTCATTTGTGCTTCAAAATGGTCAGAAGTCCTTCTAAAATATCACTGAAGAGAGTTCGTTGATCCCAGTGGTGGGTAGCAAGATCAGTAGTGTGGGTTCACTTTGATCCTTGATTCATGGTTCAGTGGAGCCATTAGTCCTATCTGGGTTTTCAAGGACTTTTTTCATGGGTCCTGGAAAAGTTCCTTCTGTAAGTCTTTCTCCAGTTTGCTGACTGCACTGCACAACCCACACAACCAAAGAGATATTTTTAATCTGGTCACATTATATGACATTTTATTGCATTATTTTTGACAAGAGTTCTAGCACAGTATTTTAATTTAGTTCCATCACTTCAAAGGAAGTTTTTCCTCCCCGTACTTGTAGGCACTGTCAAGAAAAAATGCAGTAGGTTTTGCATTGTATTTCTTAATCATTTAGAAAATGTCTTGGGGTATGTATCTGTTTTTTAAACTTTCTTTTGATTTAGTGTATCACAGTTTTGTTTCATTCTAGAAAGCACAGGCTCTCACCTCTTTACAAATAGTCCCTGGCAAAAATTAAAGAAAATGATTCAGAACAGCAACTTAAACTGTCATGGGAGGTATAACATCTCTCCATATTCAGGAGAGTGGATACCGAACAGTGTACTGAGGCATGCAAAACTCTTGCACAACCTGTTGGGTTTTGGCAGGTAAAGAGGGCTGCTCTTGGGGCTCTTAGCCTAGGGCCTGAAACCAAGCCAAGATCAAATGACACAAATGAACCAAATGGGGGAGGTGGAGAGAAAGCAGAAGGCAAAGTACAAGGATGAGATACTCTATCTCCGTGATTTAGAGAGAAAAAAAAAACAAACACCAGCGAGGCAGATTTATCTGTTGTACAACTCTATTGCCGTGCGAGGAGTAACTGTGGGGAGGTGTTTTGTCCTGCATGCACAGGTGGGCCTGAAATGCCAGTGGTCACTGTGCATGCAGCTTCATTGAACAAGAACCTGGGACTCAGATGGGCTTTGAGCAGATGGATAATACTATGGGGAAAAAATTGAAATCTCCTGTCATCATGACCATGCTGGAGAGAGGCAGTAGCTGATCTGTGTGTTCATCCTCTGTGACACTGGCAACAGAGGAGCACGAGACAAAAGGCATAGTTCTAACTTGTTTTTGAAGGCAGCGTCCTTGCAAGAGCACACAATGGGTGACCTTTAGGGAAATTGTGCTTTATTCAAACAAGCAGAAAATTGGGTCAAGACTCTCTTACACAGAGCTCTTGTGCTGTAGGTATCATAAATAAGAAAAAAAAAAAGACACTATTTGCTTTGGCTCATGCAATGGTTTCGCATGCACAGCAGCCCTATCTAGAGATTCTGCAAGGAAATGTATATCAAGAAAGGCACTGCTAACATTTGAGGTCTCTGCCAAGATTAGTACTCTGTACATTTCGCTCTTGGTTTTGATTGTCTCTATTCTGTTTATAGTTGAACAGAAGCTGAGGAATTTACTGTGCTGGTAATAGGAAGTTTACTCTCTACAAAAAAGCGAGAAGTTGGAGGTCAGGAGTCTGAAGTTACACGAAGTACAAAAGGTGCCAACAGGAGAGAGTGCAGCAAGGTGGGATGGCTTTGGTGAGGTAGCAAGGAAGGAACTATTTTATTCCGATGGTGCACTGAGGCCCAGCCAGGTGGATGTGGTAAGCTGCAAGTTATAAAAGAAAGGAAGTGGTTGGCAGTATGGCATAAACAGGCCATTTTCTTTGGGTGTAGCACTGCAGGCAAACTGCTACAGCAGAGGACCAGTGCAGCACTTAGAGAGGTTACTGGTCAGGTAGCAGCCATGCAAGCACTCTCAAGGCCAGAAGAAAGCTGCTGTCACTGAGTTTTCTGGCTGGAGTTCAACAGGCTGTCCTCAACAAACATACCAATAAAAATCAGGTGAGAAGACAAGTATCCTCTGTCTGTGTCAGCACAGAAACCGAAAGAGTTTGGGGGTAAATCTGTTTTTTTCACCACTGACGTTTAGGATTTCCTGCAGGTTGGAAGAATGAAAAGGGGACCGGCCTGCTTGGCTGGTGTATCTCGGCCCTGAGGGACGTGCATTGCAAGCTCTGGTTCATGGTGCCCTTTTGAACTAGAGGGCAGGTTTACTCAGGAAAAAACACAGAAGAGACAGCTGGCTTACCCCTCCAAAACAGCAGGTCCTGGTGAGAGTGTGAGACTGCAGCTATTTTCACCTTTTCTGAGCACTGAGTCACTTAACCTGCTGTGGTATGCTGGGGCGTGGCTGAGGTGGCCGACATCTCACCCCCAGCATACCACGCTGCCACCACTGTGGGTGGTGTAACCATCTAGCAGACCACAGCGCAGAGACAGACAGACTTCCAGCTGCAACTGGTGCTTAATAAGGAGGAAAAAAACAGTCCTGGAAACTAGAACCCTCGTCATGGCTCTTACCTGGAAATGGAAGGTTACAGAGACAGGAAGAGGACAGGAAGGCAAGAGGGGTACAAAAGGACACAGCCAAGAGGTTATGAAGGCAGCTACGCAAGTGTGTGTAATGAATCCATGGCCGCTCCCTTCCAAATCCTGTTTACAAATCCAAACAGAACTACACATGGTAAGTGTAACCATTAACTTTACTGGAGAATCTGACACGACAGAAGAGTAGTGGAACATTGACAGTATTGAGGCACTGGCCGGTTCACCAGCTCGGCACTCCACTCACCCTGGGGCTGGCCACCACAGCTCCCTCTGCCACAGGTACTGGCCCAGCCACAGCAGCGTTCAGCAGTGCAGAACCTGGCTTAAATGTCTTCCATCGAGCTGACAGGGCAGCTCGGGGGAAAGGACAGAGCACCAATATGGCTTGAGGAGGGGGATTGTGTGGTTGGCAGTGGTTTCACCTAGAAAAGCAGCTTTTCTCAACTGTGCAGTCTGTTCTTTGTAGATTATGGCAGAAGTCTACAGTTGAGGACCTTTATTCATGGGATTCACCCCATCCTTCCCAGACCTCACTCGAAAACCTGCACAGCCTCCTTGCTCCTCGGGTGCTGTGTCCCTTTATTCCGACACGTAATGCAGCAGCCTCTAGTGGCCAGGTGCTCCCATACCTTCCTGGGCAGGGTCCCCCAGCCAAGGGCTGGTTCTTGGCCATTCTCTTTACCAAGTGAGCAAAAATCTTCCAACTGGGCTTGCTGCAAAGTGAGTATCTTTTTCTACAACTAAAATGCCTTGTTTCAGGTAGCTCTGTTCTGCCACCCTTTCAGGAAACCTCTGCCAAAAAGGGCAGTTCTGACTAGCCCTGTTCCCACGTGGACTGAATTGCCTCTGTCCTGAAGCAGATCCAGTGGTGGTAGAGCAAGAAAGAAAAGCCTATAGGGCTGCAGATCATATATCTGTAGTGGACGAGAGAGGAAAGCAGCTCACTGCAGTCTGTTTAAGACTTAGTTTTCTTCCCTTTTCAGTTGCAGAAAGGCTGTAATTGAAGTGCATTTTGTGGAATGGTGTTTTCATATGATTTTTAAAGGAAATGCAGAAATATTAGAAAAAGCCTGCACAAAATAATTCATTTTAATTTGATTGGAATTAGCTAATTCTAGCTAGACTGCTTTAGGAGCTGGTGCTTGAAGTGCTCCAGCAGTTCAGGTGCAATTTTATCAGCGGTCAAATTCTTGGCGTTCAAGATCCCTTCGTGCGCCTCCTGGCAGAGCTGCTTCCCCACCGCTTCTTCCACCCGACTGCGCCACTCCGCTAACTTTGGCCTCTCCTCAAAGAGGTTGTAGCCAGCACCGACAGGCTGCAGAGAGAGAGCAACAGAACCTGGGCGTGAGGCTTCCTGCCAGCAGTCAGCCGAGGTGTTTGCCAGGGCTGGGACCAGAACGGAGCACAGATGTGCCTCTAGCTCAAGTCAGCAGAAAGTCATGGAGTTTATTAGGTGGAGATCATCTCTGGCTCTTAGATTGCAGGAAGCAAGAGCTGTCATCCTCAGCAGTTGCTGTCCCCTGTGACCTGCAGCAAAAGCGCAGCCACGGCTAACCCAGGAACTGCCTGACGTGGAACACAGAGGTCCATGCACACCAGTGTCTCATCTAAATACCCGTACTTTCTGTGGCTCATTTTATGACACTGATCCTGGTACTTTGAGAAAATCTAATAGATCTATTCTCACCTAAAATAGAAGGTGATTCTCTTCCCAGACAGCATGGGCAGTGCTTCAGTACTTCTGTCTAGGAATTAGGGCGAGGAGTCCCTATTCTGCCACTTAAAAGACAAAGCAGTGGTTAACAAGAACCAGACATTCAGCTCCCTCAAGACAAACGCAGAGTTTACTTTCTCTCCTCCTGAATTCCTGATCTAAGGGAGCTGTTCTTCCAATCCCTCCTTCATTCTTCTCTGCCTACTTTGTAATTTATCTTTTTTTTTTCCTAGAAGAAATACAAGAAAATGGGAATTTTGTCCAAACTTCTATAGAGAGAAGTGTCCCATCAAAGTAGGTGTTTCCTGGAAAACTCAGTTCTGATCAAAGTCAAAAGGGAACAAGTTTTAACTTCACTAAAGAGTAAACTGTGGAGAAAAAGGTCTGGCACGAAGGAAGTGGTGCTGCAGCCAGCCCTTGGCCTGGCCTGCCCACAACCCAACTTGCGTATCCAACAGCATTGCAGCTGATGCTCACCTGCATGAGCTCCACCAGTGCTACGAGGTCTGCCAGGGAGATCTCGTTGCCCACGATGAAGGGCTTGTCCTGCAAGAACTTCTCCTCGAACTGCTTCAGAACAACGTTCAGCTCTTCAGTAACACCTTCCAGTTTCTCTGGAGACAGTGGCTGGCCCGTAAGGAGAGGCAGCAGCACCTGACAAGGAGAAGAAAAAAGTTGCTTTTTTCATGTTTCCCTCCAAATTTAGTCCAGGCCTCCACCTGCCTTCTTCTGAGGATTGTCCACCAGCCATGCACAAGAACAGCTGGTACTGCTCCTCTCCCATGACAGATTAACATTAGTGTCCATTGCTTCCTGTCTGTCTGTGTCTCCTCCCTAGAAAGTTTGAAATTTCAACCACAAGTGTCTTCTCTCAGGGGAAGGCTGCATCATCTCCAAGCAGCTGCATTTTGTTTTCCAGTGGGAGGTTCATTCTTACCACGAAGCTGGGCAGAAGCCAGCGAGCTGTATCTGCTGTTTGCTGCTCACCCAGGACACACACACGGGACGTGCTGCTCCAGACTGCATCTACAAGGGACGAGCCCCACAGACCTCAGGGCGTGCATGGAGCTGTGGCTACGGCGTGAAGGATACGGACCAGTTCAGTTAGGCAGAGACCTGGCTCCGCTGATCAGCCACATCAATCCCAGATCCAGTTTTGTTCCCATCTGTCACCTTGCCTGTACATTTGCTTAGAAAGGCCTGGCACACGGGGCTACTTCCTGGGCTGTAACACTCAGTTTTTAAGTGTATAATGATCTTACCTTAGTTAAGAACAGCTTGCTCCCCTTCCCACGAATGTTGACATGCTGCCATGACAGGTACTCATCCACCTTAGCCCGTTTCTGCAGGTCAGCGGGGTACCAGTGATCAGGAGTCTTGAATTTCCGGGCCAGGTACAGGAGGATCGCGATGCTGCCAGCGAACAAGACAGCAGTGATCAGGCAATCTGAGATGAAAGCACCTTGTCTTTTCTCCCTCCCCCGAATTTTGCATTTGCATTAACTGTCAGGTAGTCACGGCACATGGCAGTTTGTGCTGGCTTGACCAGCTGCTCGTGGACAGCAATTATCTGATATATCAGCACACTGAGGCAGACATGGCCTGCTGTACAGTTAGCCCATGGACATTTTTGAGCAAATATGAACCGCAGAATGAGTTCACACCAAATCAGAGCTTTGCGTTGCCTGTCCATCCTGCAGCAGGTGCCTTCTGTCAGATGTAGTGCATTGAACTACAGCCCTCCGCTGACGGCAGAGAGCTGGAGAACATGTGGACAGGTATTTTAGCTCAGAAACACTGCCTATATGCAAGGTGGCTCCAAGCAGCAGCTCACGGATTTTTCCCACTCAATGCTGGTTGAGTTGCTTACAAGAGAAAGCTTCCCGTAAAACACAAGTTTATTTTATGTACAAGGAAGAGGCAAGCAACTGTCTGCGCTGGAGTCTCCCAGTAGAGATGCAGCAGCACACTGGCAGAATCCAAGCATTAGGACAACCAATACTTCAGTAGAGGGTTGAGCTTATTCGAGCCTTACCTCTCTGCTAAGGTGAAAGAACCGTCCTTTAGTGCTGGCACTTTCATCAGCATATTCACCTTCCTGAACTCCTCGGTCCTGTGCTGCCCTGAGGAGGGGAACAAGACATTTTACTCGCCAGTGATGCTCAGCACCCATCTGGGAACACCTGAGGAGTCCATGGGGACCATCTGGCCTCACGTTTCCAGCTTTGACTGTACAAGTACAGTCCTGTTTAAATTTATAAGCAATCGAAAAGTGCTGCAGGGTGAATACTGGCTTTGCCCTATGATGTCAGCTTATTGCCTGCATACCAGAACCATTCTGACCTTTGTCAAGAGGTTGTTAAGAGTCCTTTCATACCAGCAGTGCTTGTCAAATCAGGACTGTATCAGCACAAAGTCTGTGCTTGGAGGTTACCTGTCAGGGTACAAACCTAGAGCGAACACCAAACCTAGAGCTTGGAAGAAAGGGAAAGGGATCTCAGTATCACAAAGACGATGGGTTAACCACAAGGACAGTGAGAAAGCAAAGTTTTTTTTTTTGTTTTTTTTTTTTTGGTCTGGAATATAAGGTAATTTACATTCAACTATCTTTTTAGCCCTCAGACTAAATAGATATTTTCCCGCAGAAAGTAGGCAGAGAGCGAACCTGACTGGAGATGTTTTGTTCATTTGAAGTCTCAGTGTGCTTCACTACATCTGGACCCAATCCCACACACCTTTGTTTGTGCCAGCCTTTTCCAGCCCCCTGGCTTCAGTCATACTTGTGTATCTGTATTCAAGTTTCTCTAATATCTAACCCTCTGCATGAGTCAACTGAGAATCTTTGTGCCCGGGGAGATGCTCTGGAAAAGGTCTTAGTTTTCCTAGCACTTGGCAAACCTGATTTGTGACTATTCCCCTTGTTATTTGGCTTGCAGCCTGTCTCCTCCACCCCTTTTCAAAAAGACACTGTCATTTCCTACACGCAGGTCACAGATTCCGATCCTCGGGTGTCTCTGGAGTGTTGTGTGATTTTTATCTCTTTCTCACTCTTTCCCTGTTTCCTTGAGACCTACCCTACTGGATCCAACAGCTTTTCAGGTGGGCCACAATTGAACCAGCTGCCAGCACAAATCACAGCGACCGTCCCCTCACTTGGTCCTTACGTACTGAGACACTGGCACTGCTGAAACACTGGCACGTGTCACAGCACAGTGCATCCCCCAGGGAGGGCTCGTTCTGGGGCCAGTGTGCCCTCTGTCCAGCACCCAGATCCTGGGGTAATTGAGCCCAGCTCTCAGGAGCCCCCCAGAGGAAAGGGAGGTGCGCCAGGAGTGGGATGCACCTTTAGCATTCCTGTAAGCCAAACTGCCCCTCTAAAATCCATTGACCAAATGCAAACTCTGTCACCACGGGGCACAGAGCACTGGAAAGCTGTGACTGATTTCACTTCTCTTCCTCTCAGTTTCCTGACATCTCTTTCAGTTTCTCCGTTCCCGTAATGCTCTCACGGCTTGCCCACCAGTCTCCTCTTCGGCAGCTCTGCATCACGCCACAAGAGCTCGCTGGGAAAGAAGGGAAAGGATGGGCTTACCCCCAGCTGCAAGGAACAGCAAAATCTGTTCCTACCGAGAGGAGCGAGTGAAGAAAGAAGCAGCGAGGCGTGTTCAATGAACAGCCAAGGCATGAAGGGGAACACCCAGAGCCTCAACCACAACACGCCTGAGGTTTGTTTTTTTAAAGCTGGAGCCTCTTTTGTTTCTTTATCAGTTTCAGCCCCAGAAGCCTTCTCACCTTACTTGGTTCTTCAGGCCAATACGTTAACTCAATTTCAAATCCTGCAGAGCTCTGAAAAGGCTGAAGGACAGTTTTCACCAGCTTTTCTTGCAAAGAAAGGAGATGCAGATCTTTGGGCAACCTTTGGCAGAAAGATAGCCTACCTCTCGGGCAGGTGCCTACCATCTCCTGGTTGGCTTCCAAACAACCTGAAACGCTTCCCTTCCGGAGCTCACAGCTTTCAGATTCCCGGCCACCGGGCTGTCCCCCCCACGCCTTCACCATCCTCGTGAGCCTCTGCTCAGCCCCGTCAGGATGAGTGCCACGGGCAGCAGGACCCGATGCAGCACCCAGGGGTACCAGCTGCCCCGGGTGGGCAGGACAAGCCCCCACCTGCACAGCTCCCGTTTACGCGAGGCACAGCCCCGGGCCCAGCACCCCCCGAGGGGCTCCGGGGGGGTTCCTGGGGGGCTCCCCCCGCCGCCACCACTCACCCTTCATCAGCTCCACGTGCTTGAACTCGAAGGGGATGTTGTTGGTGCGGGCGAAGATGTAGAGCGCCCGGCAGGGCTGCGACAGCAGGTCCAGGTACAGCTCCAGCCCCATGCTGCTGCCGCCGTTCCCTCCGCCGGCACGGCTCGGATGGGATCGGCCCGGCCCGGCCCTGCTCGGCCCCGGAGCCCCCGCCCCGTTAGCGCCCGGCCCCGCCCCGCAGGGCCGAGCCGAGCCGAGCCGAGCCGAGGGGCGTGCTGCGGGGCGGGCTCTCGCCCCCTGCCATTAGAACCCGGTGTAGTGTCAGCGGAAGTCCATCCTGAGTGGTACAAGGGGACATGGTCTGGCGGGTGGTATTGGCGGTAGGGGGGCGGTTGGAGCAGATGATCTCGGAGGTCTTTTCCAACCTTTACGATTCTGTGATTCTGTGATTGTCTATCATCGTGTAAGGATGAGGAACAACGCCAGGAGCAAACTGGATCGGCACACCAGCGGCAAAGCCCCAGGTGTGTGCCCAGAGGAGCTCAGAGCTCTGGTTTTACTCTCCTGCTCCACCATCCGTGCTAAGCAAAACCAGCCTGACAGCGCAGAGGAGGACACTCAGGCAGCAGGAAGGCAGATGCTGGCTTCACTGCTACAATCCCCCCTTTACAGTATGCAGCCACCTCTCTTGCCATCCATCCCCCCAAGCTTTCCAGCACCTTCCCCTTCCTTTTTCTCCGTTAATGTATTGCTAACACCGGTGTACAATTATTTTGCTTTACAAAATAACAAGGCAGTGCCGGGGCACTTCCTGCTGAAGGTCTTCAAGGGTGGTTGGAGGCTACAGCTGCGTGGTAGTTCTAAGCCTTCTGCCCGGGGCAGCTAAAAATATCAGTGGCATGTGTCAAATACAGACTTATGGCTCATACTGTTACTAGTTGACTGCAGACATTAGACATTTCACCCTGCATTAATACTAGCCTCATATGTAACAGTATCTGCTGCTACCACTGCCCCTGAATGAAACAACGCAGGCAAGGAAACACCAAAGGCACAAGACTGCGCAACCAAAAATCCACTCAGCGCTATCTCCATCCCGGTACCCAGGAATCTTTAACAGACACTGAATGTTTTAAAAAATATTTATACATAGTATTTATTTAAAAGTTCCAGGCCCTTCAGCCTAGAACAGCTCTTCAAACAGTATTCTGTTACAGACACTGCACAGGTTTTTACGCTTTTATGCCCTTGCAGATACTGCTCCTTGCACGGTACAGCAGAACCGTGACCTGGCCCAGTTCAGAGGCAAGAAGGGCACAGCCCAGACCTTTGGTGACCAGCAGTTCCTTCAGGCACAAGCTTCCAAACGGTGTCAAGCTCTTCGCTGGTTTTACATATGCCAGTAGGGTATGATGCAAAGTCCTTTTTAATGCATTTTTTTCTTTTTTGAAAACCAGTAAGTGAACTGTGTTACCCGTGTCCTTGAAATGGAAACAAGGTCTGTAATAGCTGACTTAAGATATGATAAACTAGAGGAGACAACCCTTGAGCTCTGGAACTGTATCTCTGTGTTACGGTGCTACGTAGTATAGTCCAGCTCAGCAGCTTCAGCGCGATGAAACAGCCTCCTCTGCTTGCATTCGTTCAGGCTCGTTTCTGTGCTTGCTCACCCTATTCAAAATTAAAGTTGAGAAGGTGACTGAAGATGCTCCTGTCTCAGGGTCACACAGAAGGGACTTCAGGGAGCAAAGGGACAATTTAACGATCTTTTCTGCCCAGTTCTCTGACACTCCTAATCTGCAACTCAAAATCATAGTTTTTCAAGGACAGATGTTTATCAAGAGTCCTCAAAGTAGAAAGCAGAACACTTCCCCACACTGTACAGCACAAGAATGTCCATTATGGATCCCTAGTCCACCAATCTGACAAGTTAAATGCTACCCTGCTTCTGTCTGAAAGCTCTCAACCTTCCTAATGGTGTGTAAGGGAGGGACTGTGGATAAGACTTTCCTGGCTTGATATACCCAACTTGAGCATGGCTGTAAATCAACATGGTTGTAAATTACCGTCTTAAAACTCTGGAATGACAAAAGGCAACTCAATCTCTGCATTTCGTTTGCTTGCCTCTGGATAGCTGCCAAAACCCAAGCTCAAGAGATGAAGAGAAAGCCAGTAGAAAAAAAGGGAACACCATAAATACTGTCTACCCTTCTAACAGAAAATCTTCCTCCCCTCCCAACCCTTTCCAAGTACTTCATAATGATGCACCCAAAAAAGCTTCCTTCATACTGACATAGAAACAGCTCAGTTAAAGAGAAGGTTTCTGGACTCTGATACTTGTGCTCGTCATGAGTTGCAATGAACCGTGTAAGCTGTAGTTTGATTTTTAAAAATTTCTTTCCTGTGGCAGTTACCTTGACTGTCTTCTCAAGCTTAGACAGAGCTTCCTCATATTGCTGCACCAACGGCTTTAATGACTTGCCCTTCACCAAGTGCTTCTTTATGTCCGGGATGCCAGCATCTTTCAACATCCGCAGAAACCTGCGTTCCTGTGTAACAAAACAGATACAATAGAAGAAGAAATGAAAGTACCTCCCCTTCACTGGAGTTGAGACACCCCACTGCCTATCAGCTAGAAAATGTGCACATTTTGGAACATGCTGCCTAGTCAGGGAATAACTGAATAGAAATTTCCAAGTACAAAACTCAGCTGACTGGAGAAGATGGAAAGTTGTATGACCCTTATCTTCCCTACTCTCCTCTCTATGCTTCCTTTTCAAATGAATTTTATACCAATGACATACCTGAATTCTAAGGACCATGCTGAAAGCTAAGCCAGCTTTTCCTGCACGAGCCGTTCTTCCAACCCTGAAATCAGAAAAAGGAGCATCAAGTCAACTTAGCCATGTAGTTGCTGCCACTATCAGCTTCACAAGTCCCATTATGAAATTCTTCAGATGTAAGGAAAGTATGATTCTAAGATTTTTGAGTCTAGCACAGCAGGCCTAGCCATATGTTACAAAGGATGAACATTTCCAGGGCTCATTTACAGCTGCAGAGCCTCTGCAGTCTTCTAAGCATCTGGAAACTTAACTTGATGCTGTCCAGGACAATATTTCTAACTCCTGTAAAATACATTGTGTATAACAGGGTTATACAAAAGTTCTAGTTCTATATTCTAGTTCTATTCTACTTCTCTATTCCAGTTCTCTATTTTAATAGTACATTGCTCTGGTGATGCTAGGAATTAAATTCTGATTTAAAAAGCTATTTGCATATTGAAGTTAAAAAAATAAATAAATCGAAAGCTAATAGAACACCTTTTAAGTGCATGTTACTTATGCTAAATATTTCAAAGAAAACCAAGCTCAAATATCTTCCTTTTGTTCCTGGTCATCTTACCTACCGGTGAATGTATGCCCTGATGAACTGAGGTGCGTCATAGTTTATCACACAATTCACTCCTTTAATGTCAATCCCTCGAGCAGTGGCATCTGTGCTGATTAACCTGGTTTTAAATACATAGTCATTTTTAGGTAATTCCTCTTGCACTACACACACAAAAAACAACTGAACACAGCACAACTCTTGCTAATCTCTGCTCAAACTGGGTAGCCAGCTTCTGACCTCTGAGCAGGAAAACAGCACTATATATCACTCCCTTACGTAAATGGCGTTATTAGCTGTCTGTTCTAAGTTCCACTGCAGCTGTACATGAAAAGCTGCTTGGTGTTTCCAGGTTCTCCAAACACACGACACTGATCAAGACAGCTCCCAGCACACCAGAGGTTACAAACACGTAAACCATCTGAAAACTTCTTAAATGTACTGAATGCACACAGCAAGGTGTGAAATTCCAGTAGTAAAGGAAAAATTTAAACACATAGGGTTTGGACAAAAAGAAAATCCAGAAAATAATATTTACCTTCTTCTCAGGGACATTTTATAGCTGCAATCCCATATGGTTACCACAATCACAAAGTAAATCAAAAAAATGAATAGAAGTAAAACTGTCTGACAGTCTGATTGGGGGTTTCTTTGGTAGGAAGCACTAGTACTATATGTAGTTCTAGCAGCAACATCTATTTTCTTCCAGTAAGCACCAGATTCCCCTAACCACAGACAGTAAAGCTAAGATTTTTCAGAACTGCATCTACATTTTGGGCAACAACATGAATAAGCAGAAACTTCTACTGCTTGTTATAAAATAACACAACAGGCCAGTTCACGTGCAGGTGTAAATACAGTTCATAAGTCAAAAGACCAAGTCCCACACCCATTTTTTAAATTGTTTCCCACATGCTCTGTTTTACAGGGGACCCTGTTTAAGTATCTTCTTGATTCTAACTACCTTTTCATGCTAGAAATAACCTATATTGGAAGACATGCAGGAAACTTATTTAACATACTCACAGTTGTATCTTTCCTTGTTCAAATTCTTTCATGGTTCTCTGTCTCTCATTGGGGGGTAACCGGGAAGAAAATTCAGCCACAGTGATTCCACCGAAGGCCTGAACCAGCAGGAACAATCTGTAGGCAAATGGGATAGAAATGGTCACTTCATTACCTAACTCTGTAACATCACTACAGTAGATATGTGCCAAGTGATCTCATTAATGTGTTCATTCACCTGTGGGACGCCTCCCTGGAGTTGGTAAAACACAACACCCGGGTAAACTTCATTGTCAGCATGAAATGCAAGAGGAGCAAAGGCTTGGAATTCAGGTCACAAGGCACGTAACATTGCTGCAGTCAGCAGGGAAGAAATTCAGAGACAAAAATTATTTCTTGCCAGGCTACCTTCACTGAAACCCACCACCTGCCTGTGACCTACACAGTCTTGAATGTTTTGCAACTAATAGCAACAAAACCGGACCCCACAATGTCACTGCCCTTAGAACAAGTCACAGCAACGGGCTGGGAGAACACAACACAAGGTAGAGGTGGGAGAACTATGTTGTTCGAGTGATCTCACTTCTCCATGGCAAGTAACAACATGCACTGCCTTCTTGTCTACTGGGTGACCTGTAACCACACGCCTTGAAATGCATGTTATACGTACGTATGTAAAGCACAGTTGAAAAGTACTAATACATTATTACTTCATATCTCCACTCCCTATTGATAGGGAATTTAATTCTGCATGAAGACAGTTGAATTCTAAAGAATTCTAATCCTAACCAAATGAATGCTTATCCATTTGCTCATTACTCAGCAAAGGCAGAGCTCTCTGGGTCATAAATACTGCCAAAGCCACTTTCTCCCAGTACCTCTGTATCACAAGGCATCATATGAAAGCTGTATTAATAGATAGGCTACAAACATTATTCCAAAGTTAAACTAATCTTCTAGTATAACTTATTCAAGCACCTCGTTTTTTTTAACAGCTACCAAATAAAGTTACTTTAATGGTTGCAAGAGAATTAATGTTATACCGATAGCCCCTCAGGTAGTGTGTATTTCTCTTCAGTATCTTGTTCAGTCTCTGTTCCATCTATGAGTGGTTTTTTCTCAGAATATACAGATGTGAAGAGGCGAGGCTGGAACAAGCCCAACTGCTGCAGTTTCTCTGGGTCCTGGGTCAGCGTGGCTGAAAACAGCAGTTTCTGTAAAGGTATCTGAGGATAGCAGCAGCTGAAATAAATAGTACAGGGAAACTGAGCTTTGAGGTTAGGGCAAAGGACTTCCTCCAGAAGTACTTTCAGGTGATGTTACAAGGGAAGCAATTAACTCTTTTTGATGCTCTTCTCCTGCTCTGGGCCTTTCCAGTGGTTTTTTTTCTACCCTTGTTTTATAGAGTTCAGAGGTGGAACTGGATCAGCATTCTCAACTCAGCTGCACAACACACATTGGTCACCCTTGCTCCCATCCTAGTTCCTTCCTTCCTTGGTTGCTGAACTCAGTTTCTGACACATCTCTATCCTGCTATTTGAAAACAGCAGCTGCAGACACAGTTCTAGCATTTTCCTTCAAATTCATTACTTAGCTTGCCAGAGGGCATTGCTATAGATAATGTGCAAATGATTCAAACACTTGCAATGTTTGAAGATTCTTTTGATGCTGCTTTAGTCCAGTTAAGGAAAGCTTGAAGAATACAATACGTAGATTTCAGTCTAAAAGATATCCTTTAACACCAGCTGTTTACTGCCTGCTTTTTTGAGCTCTGAAGAAGCAGCTGCCTTAATTTGGCAGACATTTCTCTGAATAAGTAGGCTTTGGGAGTGCCTGTGAGTGTGCTACAAAGCAGGCATCTAAGTGCTGGCATCCATGCAAATGGTTCAAAGAAATGCATTTTGCAACTTACCTTGCTGCTGTTACAGGCCCTGGTTTGGTCCTCTGGAAAAGTGTGTTAGAGCCAGAGTCATTTTCTACTTGGAATGCAGCTTTGACAACTTGGTTCAGCCAATTCTGGTGCATGTCATCAATCATACGGTCAGCTTCATCTATGATCTGAATTCACAAAGACAAAAAACACTGCTTGTTAAATACTGTCTTGTGCTTAGGCGGCTTGTATTTCTCTTTTGTAACTGTATGCAAGATGTATAGAAGCTTCTATTCCACACAATTTCTTTCCTTGCCTGCTGTTCCTCAAATGAAGACAGAAATTTCTACCTCCAAACTTTTCCTTTTGTTTCAGTTGCTCAGTAGCCAACCCGACACTCAAACTACACAAATTCATTTGCATTTAAATACAATCAATGTCTTTGCATAAAAGATAAAAAACACCTTTATCTAAAATAGGATGGCAGCTATGTCTCTGCACAGACTCCAATATGGTGGAAGCTACTACAGTCTGATAATTTACCCTGAAACTGTTTTTTGACTGATATGGCTTCACTCCAAATTTGTGTCTGAAAGAAGATAAGACAGAAGGGGAAGTACGTGGATGCCTGGGTGTCACGAGTTGGAATAAAACTTCTCATCTTGACACAGCTGCCTGAGCAATCTAAAGCAAAGACCAAGACCACAAAACAGTTCCAACAGAGACGTATTTATGCACCATGAAAGAACAAAGCAGGAAGATCCAATGGACCTCGCACTAAGGTTGGACACCTGCGGAGCTGACTCACCAGGAAGCGAAGCTGCGTCAGGTTGAACCCCGGGGTCTTGCTAATGTGATCTGCGAGCCGCCCCGGCGTAGCCACAATGATATCAGCAAGGCTGCAGTAGCCTGTCACTCTGAAAGAACAAGCAGCTCATCACTAAGTTTCTCCCTACGCTGTAAGGCACATAAAAGAGATCCTTGGTCAAAAGACCTTAAGATTTTCCCATTGAACTTTTAATTTAACTGAGAAATATTGAAATTCAAACACACAATTTACCAGCACACAAAGACAATGCTGGACACTAAGCCCTATTCTCCATTGTACTACCTGTTTAAGCAGAAAGTGACATTATTCATTGCCCTGAAGAAAAAGCATAATAATTGCAGCAAAATTCTCTAACAGTCGTTTGTACCTGTGGGCACAAGGTAAATGTTTGCATTCTACTCAGCTGGTGAACAGCCCCAAAAATCTAAAAACACAACAACCACAAAGAGGGGTAGTAGCAGGCACTTTGTCATAAACCTACTATCAAAAATCATTACTGCATGATGGTGTGATGCAATAAGCTCCATTTTGACCTCTGTTCACAGAGATTAAATAGCTTACAATCCCCACAAACCTTATCAAAAGAGCATTTAACCTACTTTTTCTGGACGAGCATCTCCTGTTCCTTTGCAAAAGATTTCTGGCCAGTAATCAAAACGACCTTCAGACCTGTCCCATCAGTGTAAATGTTGAACACTTTACTCACCTGCAAAGAGATGTGCTTTGTTAGCCACAACAAAATCACTGAAAGTAATACTTCCCATTAATAACATCAAACCCACTGACAGTGTCTTCAAACTGCACCCAGAACAGCCAGACAAAATATTCCCTGCATCAGCCCTTCCCTCAGCCCAGTTCTGCTCAGTGAGTAGTAGCTGAGGAGCTAAATTATGTACCTGTTGTGCCAGTTCCTTGGTGGGCAGAACAACCAGAGCTCGTACTTGGCAAACTACTCGATCTAGCAGAACCTGCCAAAACAAAGGCCAAATGAGTCTCTGAAAGCAATGGGGTGAAAAGGAGCTTCTTGTATCTAAGCTGGTGAGAAGAGATGGGTATGACACCTTCCAGAGTTTTATGCTTCCGTTTTGCTCCCCTCCATCCTCCCAACTCCTCACACTATGCCTCTTGTCTGCAAAAAGGAATAGGATGCTGAGGTGAAGAGGACTCATACAGCTCCTTCAGACAGCTCTGAGCAAAAAATCTGTCAATTTGCATCCACAAATTCCTTGGCTTTCTAACCTACTTCTAAGTTCAGGATGGGGTCGATTTTGTTCAAGCAAAACATTTGCCCTACGTTTTGCTGGGGGTAAACTCACCTGTATTATTGGTATGACAAAAGACAGGGTTTTACCACTGCCAGTAGGTGCCGAGACACAGATGTCTTTGGGGCGGTATCCTCCCTGCCCCATCAAATACCCATTGGATGCACTCTGCAGAATAGCAGGAATCACCTCTGCCTGAACTGAACAAAAATGGGAATAAACATTAGTCCAGTTCATTAACTCTGTAGATAAGACTCACCTAGGAAAGCAGTGTTTTATACAACGAATCTATTTCCCTATCTGTGCTGTTCTTGCTACAGATGTTTTTGAGTCTTCCTCTCTTACATCTTAGTAGAGATGCTATCTGTCTTTTCCCTGGTTCTTTTTCATTCGTGAGCTTAGCACTGAATACGGAGATTTCCCGTTTCAAGAATTCAGCTATTTCTAGTGCTCAGCATAGATGTTACTGTGTTAAATATTGTTTTCAACTCATACGTGTCTTGTCTTTGTGTTAGGGTGACACTGGGCAGATTTAAAGTCTGTGAATGCTTGTCTGTGAGCATCCTTTTTTTGAAGTACAAACTACACCTATAAAAACACATACTATGCAACAGAGCAATGTAGCAACATCTGCGAAGGAGCAAAATGAACACCTCCTATAGGCTTTGAAGTCATTCAAGTTTGCTGCTCCTTTTAACAGCTTTTTGCTGCTTTTAATGAGTTGAACGGGTTCCCAGACTGGTCCAGTTAGTACAAGAGATGGTGGAAGGCAAGGAAATAAAGCACATGTACGGAACTAAGTGGAAAAAATGTGAGGATACAGGCAAGATCACTCTCCTTTGGGTGCTGTGAGCTACTACTTCAAAACACATCTTCTGTGACACTGCATTTATGACTAGATATACCAATTTTGATTACTCAGCCTACCTAAGTCTTTGAAAGTAAAGTGTTAAAACTAGTATCATCATTTCACCGCATTAAGTTTGCTTTTGTTCTATATTTTATTTCATTGACCCCATAAAACATACAGCAACAGATTCAGAAATTAGGTAAGTGAATTCAGAAAGAAAGAAAGAGCACTATCAAGATACCTGGAAAAAAGGACTCTATCCCATTCATCTGCAGCTTTTTCAATAGCTTGGGATGAATTCCTGGGACATCCCCGACTGGAATCAGGTTCTCTTTGATACGTTTTTGCAGTAATTTTGGTTGAGCAAGCCACTGTGGTAAAAAGGGCTGAACCTGAAGTGGGGGAAAAAGAGAGAGTCACAAAGTGTTTCTGCCATCAAATGAGCAATACCATACATTAAAACAAGCTGGTAAGATGCCTGTTCATACCCAACCATCATCAAAATTCAGTCAAGCTAGTTACCTTCTGCACGGGCTTTCTGTCATAATCTCCGAGAACCACCAAGCTGGAAGGTGGCGGAGTTGCTTCTTCCCCTGAGGCTGCTAAGGGCAGCTCCTCCTTTGTGCTTTGGTTTCCTTCAGCTCCTTCACTGCGCGCTTTCTTTCTTTCAGCTCCCTTAGTCTCCTCATCCCTCTTCTTCCTTTTAGATTTATTTTTAAGATTTCTTTTATCTTCCTGCTGTTTAACGTCTTCTTCAGAATCTAGATAACAGGAATACAAAGCTGCAGGTCAGAACGTGCTACAAACACGTGATACAGGGAACATTATACATCACAGAATGTAATCAACAATTTGCAAGCTCATCCTGCCTCTTAAATCCAAGTACAAGAGTCAAACATTGTGGTGGTGACATGGAGGCAAGCGAAGACTATGTTGACACACATCCCTCTTTCCCTTACACTAAATTCACCCCCAAAGCTTGCAACAAGGGGCTTTAGAAAGCAAACTACTCTCAGATAAACTCAGCAAGGTACTCAAAAGGCACCTCGCGAGTACCCCTCTGCCCAGAACCGCCGACCCCATCACGCCAGGCCCCCCCAGCCCCGCTCACCACCGCCTGCTCCATGTTCCTCGGTGGGCGCTGCTCCTCCGTCCTCCTCATCCTCCTCCTCCTCCTCCTCCTCCTCCTCCTCGCCGCCGCCCGGCTCAGCGCTGCCGCCTGCTGCCCGCTCCGCGGCCGCCCGCCGCTCCCCCCGCGGTCTTCCCCGCCCCTCGCTCCCCGGGCTCGGCGCCTCGCCGCCCGCTGCGGGCTCCCCGCCGGCTCCCCGAGGCCTCTCCTCCCGCTGCCGCCTCAGCTGCCGGGCCCTCGCCTGCTCGCGCAGCCGCTCCAGCAGGACCCGGGCCCGCTCCTGCGCCTCGGCCCCGGCCTCCTCCTCTTCCTCCTCCTCCGCGGCGTACCTGAAACAGCCGAGAACGAACGCGTCAGGCCCGGCCCCCGGCCGACAGAGCCCGGCTCTCACCGTCCCGCCGGCCCCGAGCACCTGGTGATGGAGAACAGCGCCATGGCGGCGCGACGAGGCGGCGTCAGCGAGCGCCGCAAGATGGCGTCACGGGCCGCGACAAAATGGCGTCACGGGGCGCGCGCGACGGCCGAAGGCGCCAGAAGGGGCGCGCGGCGGGGCTGCCCTGAGGTGAGGGAGGCGGCCCTGGCCCCACTACTGCGTTGGCAGCGACACGGAGGAGGCAACGAGGCGGCCTGAAGGCGCCCCCAGAGCCCAGCAAGGTAGAAATCATCCCAGAACACCGCCACACAGCCTGCCCTCAGTGAAATACCCGGCCTTACGAGCGGCACCGACCCTCAAGCATTTATTCCTCACAGCTCTCAGACCCCACACATACTCATCCCATCACGCTCCCAACCCACCACAGCTCACACCAGACTATTTTATTTCTAAATCTTTATTCGTTTCCTACACGGAGAAAACAGAGGAATGTTGAAGCAGCAATATCCAAACACACGAGCAAGGAGCCATCGCTCCGTGAGGGCACAAAAAGCAGCCCGGGGCCCCTTGTGCTGTGGTCTCTGTGGGCAGCGTGAGGGTAGGTCCAGGAGCAGCCTCTTCATACGGGAGGATCTCTACGCAAAGGTGGAACCGTTCCAGCCCACATTGGCAGCGTTCATGTCGAAGTAGTTAATGTACACCCTGCAGAAGAAGCACAGGAATACAGTGACATTTATGTAAGTGATGAGTGAGAGAAGGCAACAGGACAGTGGGAGCGTGCTTCCTGTTCCCCAGAAAGAAAGAAAAAGTGAAGTTTTGTTTCTACCAAAATCTAGCTAATTTGTCTGACAGAACCCCTAACAGCCAATATTCCTTGGAACCCCTGGAACTGTACTTTCTTTTAAATATAAACCCTTCTTCAGTCAGGGACTGTTCAGACTCCAGAGATGTTTTGGCTCTTCTCTCCAGCCCTGGGATGCAGGGGGCAGCAGGTTCCTCCTGGCCTTCACCGCTCCCTGAGGATATTCCCCAAAGCCCTGCCGGTCCGTGAGGGAGCTGTTCACAGCCTGATAGTTCGTTCCTACCCAGTCTTTCAGCTCTGGCCTGTAACTCCTACTCCCTTGAGCTTCCAGCCTCCCACTATGAGAAGACATCACACCTCTGAGGCAAAAGACTCTGCAACTTGTTAATACCCTGGTATTCCTCCCTACTCTGAGGGCAGGAAGTCATTTAACAGCAGAGGCCTGAAGGGAAACTTTGTAGGCAAACTCCTACACGGATGCAAGAATGCTGCAAGTGCTCACTCTGTATTCTTTTAAACACATGGACTTATTACCGGCTTTTTATGCTTCCAAATTAAGTTATCAAAGCAGTTTCAGAGCACCAGAGGAACAAGGTTAACATCACTCACATCCAAGCCTTACCTGTCTGCAGATACGTGCAAGTGCTTAGAGATCAGATCGCACAAGAGCTTGGTGTAGGTCTTGTTCTGCTGCCCTCCTATTTTGCCAATGCTGTAGAGGCTGCAGAGAGCACAGGGATCCGTGGAGCCCCCAAAGGACATCATCTGATCAGGTATGATGTGCACAGCAATGTACTGCGATAAGAGAACAAACGGAGTAATTCATTTTCCTTCTCCTCACACAGACTTGTTTAAGGTACCAAACTCAGCATTAAGCATTGTGCAGCTGTGTGCCATTCTGGAGGCCAAGCACAGCCCCCAGCCTCCTTACGAGGCCTTGGACCACTAGAGGCTGCTAGGATCATAGGTGCCGGGATGCCATCCCCCCAGGTGCCGGGATGCCGGGATCCCCCCAGGTGCCGGGATGCCGGGATCCCCCCTGGCGCCTGGCTCTGAGCTCCAGGTCCGAAGGCTGAGTTTGGGCAAACCCGCAGGCACGGCAGGCGCTTCTCCCTGCCGCTGCCGGGGGCGTGGGACACGCGGTCGGCGATAAGGGCCGAACGCCGCGTCCCCGTGCCAGAAATCACACCCCAAATCACCGAAACCCACGGCTCTGTCCGTCCGGGACGCGGCCCCGCCGGGCTGCCACCCCCAGGCCGTACCCGCGGGCGGCGTGGGGAGGAGGAGGAGGAAGAAGCGGCCATGGGCCCCCAGGCACCCGCTGCTCCGCTTGGGCCGGCGTCTCCCCAGCCCCGCACCCCCCACGATCCCTGCCCGGCCCCATCGCGGGGCGACCCCGGTGGGGCGACCCCGGTTCCCCGTCCCCCCGCCGCCCTCCCCGACCTGCGCGGGCTTGCCGGTGGCCTTGGCCAGCTGCTGGGTGAGCTCGCCCAGCAGGCTGTCGGGCACGGCGTCCTTGCAGACGTTGGTCTGGATGGCGAACATCGGCATGGTGCCGGCGGGGCTGGGGCTGCTGGCGGCGGAGACGAGCGGGAGCGGGAGCGGGAGCGGGACCGGGCGGGCGGGAGACGAGCGGGACGGGGGGAGCGGCGGCGGCGCAGTGGGGCGAGGGGGTGGCGGCGGCGGCGCTTTTAGGGCGAGCGGGGCCGCGCCGAGCCGGCCTTAAAGGGGCCGCACCCGGGGGGGGGGGGCTGGAACCCCCACCCCACCCCACTGCAGGGACCCGCCACAACGCCCCCCCTAAAACAACAAACAAACAAACAAACAAAAAAAAAACCAAAGAGGGCTGCCTCTCCTGGCAGCTGCAAAAGGGGGCTATTGGCCCCGGAGCGGAAGGGGGTTGTGTCCTTTTGCAAAATAAAGGCATATTTGTGGATTTTTTGTTTTAACCGTGTGCATAGCTGTTACACAATGTGAGCGAAAATGTGTCTGGCTGATGGGCATATTAATTATTCTCTGATCTTCTTCGCTCGTATTGCAAGTGATTTATTACCCCTCAGCATCCTCATTTTCATACCAGATTTGTGGGGAAAAAGAGGCAGAATTGCTCTTTTTTTCTTTTTTTTTTTCCTTTTTTTGTTCTTTTCTTTCTTTTGCTTAGAAATGAAACGGTGTGAGCCCATTCCTTGGGGAAAGGGATCTTGAGAGATGGGCCTTCCGCTGGCTATGTGATGCGGTGCACGTAGGCTGCAGAGGGCACGACTCGACTCGCCGCCCTGCTTCACGCTGCAGCTTGGCGCTGCTTGAAATGACTCACGGGAAGGCAAAAGAGAATCAGGCCCAGAGCCTTCTCTGTGCAGACATTTTCCAGACAGGAATCAAGCACGTTAATTTTTAACAAAGTCCCAGTGCTGCAGCTGCTAGAAAGCTTGTGCATACATCTGCATTACACGTGTGACTACACATAGCCCTGAACAAAGAGCAGAAGGTGGTTTGAAGAGGCACAGGCTGTCACACAGAACTGGCAGGACTTGAAGTGCTTACTTTCATTTTTGTGATTAACAGTGATATTGAGACCTGAAGACGTTTCCCTCTGAGCACTGCCACTTATTCCCCGCACCTTTCTCTCTCCCTGAGTTGTTGCATAGGTGTGGGGTGGCAGTTCCAGCATTGCAGGCTGAAAAACTTGGGAGAGCAACGGGGCCACGGGGGTGATGCTCTGCAGCCTGCCAGCCCAAGGCACCAGACCCTTGCCATGCTGCTCACACCATGGAGAGACACCTGCAATTTCCTCCTTGTGTCCCCTTGACTAAGGAAGTAGCAGAGCGTACATTTTCATAGCTTCTAAAGATGCATTTTTAAAAGTTAGATAAGTACTAGCACGCATCTGTGCACCTTTCCCTCACGTGATTACTCCACGTGCTTGCAATCATGTTTTCTGGATGAATCTGTTTTAAAACAACTGCTTGTGATTAAAATAAGAACAATGAAGTGTGTCTAAAACAGAAAGAAGCTGAAGGGTAAAATGTTTTACAGAAATACATCTAACAGCATTCTAATGATGAACTAGAGCCAAAAAAAAAAAAAAAAGCCTTCATATTACCTATTAGAGAGCATAAAGCATGTTTGTTAACAAGTAGAGGTGGTCTTGACTGTACTTGGTCTCAGAGTTACCTTAGGAACGTGCAGTTCAGTGTTTGGATGCTCTGAGAATAACTCAGAAAGCATCTAGCACAGAAAGGCTTCAGCAGAAATGGGGGGTAGGCTGGAGCCTGGGGTCTATCCTGGAGCCTGACTGTAAATAGCAGGGTTGGGGCATTTGCTGGTTGTGGTTGGACATACTTGACTTAATTGCAATCAGAACCAGAGCACCGAGCCATTGGGCCAGGGAGAAGGAGCAAGGAGAACATCAGAAGATGCTGGTGCTGTGCCTCCAAGAGCAGACAGAGGAGGCGCTCTTTGAGCTGCTGGCTCTGTGAGGAAGGCAGACCGATTTATGGAGAAGGGAACTCCTCAGCTAAGGTCCTGCTGTGTTGAGGGGCTTCGTAGCCATTGTCTATGAGCAATTCTGCCAAAAGAATGCCTTGTGTCATGCCTTCCTTCCTCGGTGGGCAACTCTGCAAGGCTTTAAGTAGGAATGAAGTCATAACTTGGGATGATGTCTCATAAGATATACGGTATTCAGATCTAAAGTAGCACCTTGCTGCTTTGATTCACCAGACCAGTTTCCACGTTATCCCCTCGAAGTATTTGTGCAGGCTGAGATGCAGACTTGTATTTAAAGATTGTGGCTGCAAAGGCAAAGCTATGATAGGGGCAAAAATGGGATGTTTACAATAGAGCTTGGAACAGAGATGAGATGGGGGCTATTCTTCCAGAAAAAAAAAAAAAAAGTTTCTTTTTTCTTTAAAGCAAAAACAAAAAAATGTACACCTGATCTCAGACCTTCAGGAAATAGTTCTGTATTCAATCTTTCTATTTTCCTTTGGAAGCAAATTATATTATCTGACCCAGGGCTTGAATGATAAGTATTTATGTGGAAGTCTTCCTTTCATAATTCACCACTTTGACATCTGGGAATAGCTCACTGTGTCTCCCTCATTTTGAGCTGTGCTCTAATCTTCATTGTCATTGCAGATTGCTCAGGGGATGAAAGGGGAGGGCAGGACAGCAGACAGTGGGTTTTTTCCACTTACTCCCTCTGTCTGCTGTGAACCCTGGGAGATTCCTGCAGCACCAGCGTCCCTGCTAAGCAGCTAGATGTCTGCCTAGTGTTAGATCTAAGGAGGACCTGGACTGCAATCCAGCCCTTTTCAATAAAACACAACCCCGCGTTCCTCCTTTTGAAGTGAGGTCCATGTACCACATCAATGGCCACATCCTGACGTACATTTACGCGTATTTTGAAAACAGAACTATCCTGACCTGATTAAATCTGTTCAGGCTGCCCAGCATGAACCCAAATGGAGTGTTCATCTTCAAAGGAAGAAACTGTTTTAAAGAAAAGCTTCTATTAGGAATATTTTGAGAAAGCACCCTCCCATCTCAGCCATAGGCCCTTCCAGAATAAGGAGAATCTCAGTTGTAAAGGTTCCTGCTGTTCTTCTACTTTTATTGAGGCAGCAGACAAGATGTTAGGACAGCAGTGGGTAGCACTGCTGGCTTTTACACTTGTGGCATATGCAGATAACACAACTAGAGCTGCAGCGCTCAAAAATCATGGTGAGTGTTCAGGAATAAGCTCTCACCACCTCAGAGCACCTCAAGCAAAGGTGGTGTTGTTCCAGCCCACATTGGCAGCACTGATCTCAAAGAAGCTGACATAAATTCTGAAAGAGAAGACAGGTGCTGTTAGCTGCCAAGAGGAGACCGCTGCAGCTGGCCAGGGTGGTCCTGCAGGAGGACACGGTCCTGCTGCAGTCTGGCCCCAGAGCTCTGCACACCGCAGGACCACACCACCTCTCTGCAAGTTGCACATTTGCTCCTGCAGTTTCTGGTAGGTATTGTCAAGTGTTGCAACGCAAGATGCCTTGTCTACTTGCATCCTGGAGCTGGTAGTGGTTTCCTACTTCTTGTTTTAAGGCAATCTCAGGATGCTCTATTTAAAGTAACTGACACAAAGTCGGTTCTGGGGCAGATTGGTGTACGTTCAGGAGAAGCACTAGAAATGCTTCTATCTAAATCAAAGCTCTTACAAGAGACCTCCACCTGTACCCCACAGACAGTGGGGAGGTGTTGGCAGATATTACTCAAATTATGAAATGCATCTGTACCTAGGCTTGTGCGCGTGTGGTACCTGAGCCTCCATCATTTTAACTAAGAGATTTTACAGCTTTTGGGCTCTGCAGCTCATGCAATTGCTCCTTTCCTCTTTTTCACTGAAGAGTTGCTCTATTGACTTGGCATTTAGCATCTTCAAGAAGAATGTTAACAGAAGAACATCAGAGGGCAAGTTTGGGATTAAGAGCTTTGACAATCTGTGCAAAGTCGCATCAGACATGTTTCTGTATGAGCTCACCTGTCAGATGGTATTTTCAGCTGTTTGTTCAGCAGGTCACAGAGCAATTTGGAGTAGACCTTGTTCTCCTGCTCTCCTATCTTCCCAATGCTGTAAAGAAAGCACATAGCACAGGGGTCTGTGGAGCCACCGAAGGACATCACCTGATCAGGAGAGATCTGTATTGCTAGATACTGTTTGGGGAAAAAAAAGAAGGAAGAAAAAAAAAAAAAAGAAAAGAAGAAGAGGAGTATTATCTTCCTTTGCCACGTTAGGAAAAGTTTTGAAAATTGCAAAATCCCGGATGACATTACTTAGGTTTTTGAATGTTTCCTGTATGTACTTCATTGCACTCTCAGATCTCCTAAATGTTTTTCTGCAAGTCACAGAGATGAGAATGTAAAAAGTGCTCCCATAATATACCATTTGGGGATAGAACTGATGGCAGTGCCTATCTATTATGGAAAGGCTACTTTCCTAGCTAGAACTACTAGCAGCACATGAAATAACTGAAAAGAACAGTCCCAGGCACTTACAGATTTTTTTTACCACTTACTACAATGCAAATAGTTTTACTTGTGTGCTTATGAAGTACAGTGGAGCACTGATCTTTCCCAACCTTCCGTCTTCTCCTTGGAAGACTTTGTCCTCCAAGCCTTGCTTGCCACATCCAAGGCTTTTGTGTCTCGGTACCTAACTGTACAAGTTCGCATTCTTCTGAGATATTCCCTGCTGTGTTAAGGGCCAGAACAAGACATCATGACAGTTGGGCTTGGGAGTCTCGGTTCCTAATGATTACTCTGTTGGGGTAAAGATAATCGAGGCAGGGAGGCAGATAGATACACTGCACCTCATGTGCAGGACAGCCCCTTCCCTGGCTTGAGCAACTGGTCTGCTCCTTCTGTGGCCAGGAGTGAAGCCAGGACACAAAGAAACAAAGGCAGAACTGAAGCAGTGGGTGGTCCAGAGTCTGCGGTGTAAGCAGACCCTGCTGAAGCATTCAAAATGGGACAGGAGGCACACCTAGGTATTTACTCCAGAGGAGGGGATCCTAGCAGTGCCCCGTGTCTGACAAATGCCGCTGTCTTGCAGTGAACACTGTAGGTAATTGCAGGCTTCAACCCCAGAGCGTTACTCCAGTTCCATATTGGAAGATGGGCTCTGGATGCTCTGCCCAAGTACAATGTTGGGAGGAGGACCCTGTAATATCATTGTCTTTACTGCCCGTAAGGTTTGGGTGGAAAGTTCAGGTGCTGAGAACTCAGTGATGTGTCAAAAGAATCTGCTCCAAGCCACCAGGCTCTCCCTGACTGTGCAGGATGTGTGAACGCCGCTGGGGTTTGCAACCGCATTGCTCCAACCCCGCGTTCCAGAGAGATTTTGCACCTCACTGGACCTGCTGCAGTCTTCCCTGCTGAGGTAAATGTGAACTGACACAGCTGAGGTCTAGACCAACATCCCCCTCGTTAAACAAAATACAGCTTAATCCTGCTTTTGTTCTTGATAGCAGGACAACTGGAAGAAAGTATCCATGTTAACATTAATGAGCAGCTTGCAGTTTTCCCTGCTGCTAATGCATAGTGTCACATCCACACACTGGGGAATCCAGGGATCAGTTCCTTTGGCACCCATTTGGCTTCTGTTCTTACCCACGTTTATTAGTAGCGCATCGTTGGAATTCAGCAGCAATTAACCCCCTCGTAAAAAAAGCAAACCTGAGTACCAGGAAGCCTCTGGGTAATTAGCCTTGGCTGCCATTTACAGCTTGTTTGGGTGCAAGGTGCACCCAGCCACAGCAGCGCAGGATGAACCAAGGAGACCCCGCTGAGGTACCACTTCTCCAGCCCTGTTCTCCCCAGCTGGACACCCTGTGCTCTAAGCTAGCTGTATGCCACTTGTAGGTATGCACACGCCTTTAAACATCTATCCCAGAAGCAGGTTAGTATTAAAAAATATCACCTTGAAATATTAATCACCATTATTTTCACCTTAAATGGTTTGAGAATATTTATTGAAGTGTTTTTTTTCCAGGAGAAAACAAAACACTGATAAAAAATCAGGATTTTTCTTCAAATGGTACCATTTCCTGCGAGAGGAAAGCTCTGCATTCCTGCCCACACTAATCCTTTCCTTCTCTCTGATATATCCAGGAGACTCTCTCTCTCTTTCCTATTGCCTCCTTTGTCACGAAGAGTTTGCCTGTCCTAAAAAAAGACTTTGTTGTTCCCTGTGTATTTCTAAGTAACATTACATGTCCCTTCCACAGGGCTGCACAAGCCTGTCCCAGCTGCATCCCAGCCCTGCCCTCTAGCTTTATATTCAGAGCTGTTATGCAAGAACTGGCAGAGGACAACCTCTGCTCCCCCAAACAGGAAGCATTTGTTTTCTAGATTGATGAAAATTTTTTTTTGAAGAGGGGTAGAGCACATCGGTCTCACAGAAGTAGTCAATTATCTTCCTGCATGGGTTGAAAAAAAATAATCTTACTCCCATTTTTGATTTAACCTGTTTTCTGGGGAGACAAGGCTTATACAAGCCTAAAACCTGCTTCTGAAGTAACTAGCTTCAGCCAGATATAGCAGAGATTGATTTCCTACATGTTTGATGAGACTGGCAGACTGCACAGCTCTTTCCTGAGAAATGGCTCATTGCACAAGCACGCCTGGCTAAATGGAAAAAGTGAGCATCCCGACTTACCTGTGCTGGTTTTCCCATTGCCTTTGATAACTGCTGGGTGAGCTCTCCTGTGAAAGACTCGGGAACTTTGTCCTTGCTTATATTTGTGTTAACAATGAATTTAGGCATCTTTGGGTCGCGAGAGGGTTTTCTTTCAGCTCGCCTTGTTCACAGCACAGCTTTACTCCCAACACACCTGCTAGATTGCTTATCCCACTGAGAAGGAAAGCATACCAGGAGCCTTTAAATAGCCAGCAGTGACGTGCCCTGGCGCTCCTGGGGGACCAGGAGTCCCTCGGGAGAGAAGGGGCTGCGTGTGCTGCTGGCTGCTGGTGCAGACAGTCCAGGTAAAGCTTCTGCAGGAGGGGGAGCTGGCTGCTCACACTCTGGAAATCGAAGCGGCCAAAAAGACACTTCACGTTTGGATTACTGCAAAAAACAGTGAAGAAGCAAGGGTTTCAGAGAATTTTTGAGGATGAAATGAATATAATGTGCCTTTCCTCACTATTCTCATAATTATTTTAAAATGTAGATGGACACCTCAGCTGTGAGTTTGGGGACTCTCTCTGTGGCATAGACCATAACAGAAAATCCCCAATAGCACATGTCATGGAGACTTCCCCTGAACTGTGACAAAGTTGTCACAAAGATGCTTTTAATTCATCCGCCGTCCATGTTAGTGGATTGGCTCTCCTGCATCAGAAATGTTCTGAAAATAATGAAAATCCTGAAAAAAAATTCCCAAAATAACTTTTCAGGGCATGTATCCTGTGTGAAAGCATTAAAAACAAACTCAAATGACAGCTCCATCCATAAGGAGGGGAACTGCTATTTGCAATATTAAGGAGGGGAACTGCTATTTGCAATATTGATGAATCTCTTCTTCAGTGATTTGTTGAAAGCAGGTGGTGTAATCCAAAGCACTTGGTCATAAATCATACTACAGTTGTTAGTGGTCACCTGGAAAATCTTATACTGTGTTCGTAATGAACTTCATAACCTGTTTTTTCTACTGGTACAACAATCTCTAGTTATTTGCAGCTTACTTATGTAACAAGAAAAACATTTCCAAAACAAACTCTTTCTTTTCTGAAAACATCTGATGTAATTCCCAGAAGCTGATGTACCAGCTCGGAAACCAGGTCCTTTGACACCGCAAGGACTCTTGAGAGCGTTCTTTCTTTCACAGGAACCATTTCACCTCTTTTACGTACACTGGGAACCTTTCGGCTGGTCCTTCTCCCTGCCGGGAGTTACCAGGACGTTCTCCACTGAGGCTCCCACCCCATCTCCAGAAGGACTGCCTGACAGTACAATTTCACTTTCAGTGTTTTTTTTTTCTGTTTCCGTAGCTGGAACCTTTTTCCTAAGTTCCTCTGCTAAGTTTTGAATCTGTTTTCCCTGGGGCCGCACTGAACCACGCACCTAGCTTTTCCTCTATCAGCCTGACAGTCAGATATTTTAGACTTCTCTTTTATCCCTGTCTCATGACTGATGAACGTTAATTCTTCCTTCCCTCCATTTGCCTCTTTAAATTATTCTGCTTGGTCTTACATATTTCTGAACACTCTTCTCTGAACTATTTGTCAGCAGTTTCCTGATTCTGAGGTGCTCAGAACTAGTGAGTCTCACTCAGGCGAGTTCAATAACAAACTCTTTGTTCAGATATCTGTGGCATCAGACAGGGCTCCTGGGAACAAGGGAGACCAACTGAGACCCAGGGCTCAGATCCAGAGCTGAGAGGCAGCCTTTATGTATGGTCTCGGGGCAGGATTAGGCCCTACGGATCATTAACAAAATGTTTTACAACTTCACAAAGTACACCAGGATAAAAGATGTATTTATTTAGGAAAAAAATCTATTTGCATCCAGTAGATCTTAAAGCTGAGAGACTAAATTTCCTGTTAAAATGTTTAAAGACCAGCAAGAAATAAAACTCCAGCACAATGAATTTCATATCTGTATTTAAAAAACAAACAGAAGACACAGAAGTGCTTGCAGTCTGTTTTTAATGTTTCTTTTTTAGTTCTATTCCAACACTGTTTCCTGTCTTTTCTAAGAGATGCAAATTTCTCCTCCGGACATTCAGAGTTTGGTGCAGAACAACTGTTCCTTAGGAAAGTTATTTTCTGTAACTGAGATTTCCTTTTTTCCAAAATTCAGCTTGTTGAACTCTGCTTTTATTTCCATGATTGACTTTCCCTTGGTCTCAGGGAGGTACAGGTAGATGAAAATTGCTGATAAAACAAGGATTCCCAAAAAGATGAGGAAGCAGAAGGGACCAAGGTTATCCTGCAAGCAAGTGAGAGACGCCGTAAGGAAAATAAGAAACTTTGCCCCTCTTTGCCCTTAGGGACAGGTCTGTGTCTTAGTAATGAAAATTCGAAGGTTTGCTCAATACACAAACCAGGGCAAGTATTAAACCAAGAGTTTCTACTGGCCATGTTTGATCTGAGTCCAACTGCTGCTTCTCTGAGCAGGCCTGGTGTTCGGACAGAGCTCTAAGCTTTGCATGTCTTTGCAATTTATTGCTGTTATTTAGCTCCCTGTCAGCTTTCAGAAGGAGATTAGCCTGGAGTGAGGGATCCAGTCAGAGTCACTTACAACAATCAATGGAAAAATCATCCCAAGTACAAAGAGCCCCATCCAGTTGATGCAGCCAACAATCAGAAAGGCTGATGGTCTGAATGACTGGCTGAAGATTTCAACCATGATAGATACGGTGGCTCCAGCTGAAAAAGAAGAGCAAAATACAAACAAGGTGGACTTGTTTCTTTAGTTCCCCAGCACACCTTGCTCCTGCCAAAAATCCTTACGGTGGCAGTGGTAGGAAATGACAGACAGAGAGAAGAGGTGGCCTGCTGGCAGGTGGCTTCTGCTATGAGGCTGAAAGGCCTTTTTCCCACTTGCAACTATCTGCCTTTTCCTCCTTATTTTCTAGAATTTGATCATGGGACTGCTCGGTTCCTCCTCTGCCAGTTGTGCTGCCAACCAACACGATACAAAAATTTCCTCTTGTACTCACATGGTCCGATTCCATAGAAGAAAACAAATAGGAAGATCAAGATAACACTGAAGTAGTGCAGCCAGAAGAACTGATGCTAAAAGTGAAAAAACAGTGATACCAAGCTGTTAGATACACGACAGAATAGCAGAGCTCTTTATTTTCTGTCACTGACTTGAGTTTTTGTACACGTTCTGCGAGGCAGGACCAGGAAGGGGGCTGGTGCTGGGTAAGCAGCCAGAAGGCTGCTGCCTTGTTACCTGCAGCGACAGCGTCATGGTGAGGAGTGCTAGCACAGAGCACATCAGTGTATATCCTCCGCATAGCAGCACCTTCCTCCCAAATCGCTCTATAAGGGTGCTCTGAAAAGAAGAAAACGTGTCGAATGAAAAAGTTCCTGCCTTTGCCCTGTGTTCTTGTAAGACTTATCTGAATAATTTGGTCAGAAATCTGTGCCATCCGGGAGACTCTTTACTCCTAGCAAATTTTCTTAGCTTCAAAGCTGCATTTATTTGTCTTCCTTTGGCTGTTTTTAGACACTTCCCTTTCTTGCATGCTGCTATATATCGAATTGTGCGTGCACACATACACACATCGAATCCCGACCATCAGCTGATGCAGCTCATCTAGGCTCCTGTTCCCTTGGGGCTGTGCCCCCGACTCTTCTGATCTGCTTGTCTTCTCACATAGCAGTAACTCTAGGAGTTGTTTGCAACAGAATGAAAAAATATTTTATCAGAATAAAAATGAGTCTAAAGGCATCCAGTCATGCAAATACTGTGGGAAAAGAGCTGCCTTTGGTTCTGCATCTGGTTTATAGAAGCAGGGAGATATGTCTTATGTTGTGCAAATGTTCCCCAAGCCCAGTTATGAGAAAGGAGAAGTACAATTGTTTGACCACATTAAATTTTTCCTTCAAACTCCAGTCTGAAAAGACTTACACACAATATAGAAGATAAGCATTCGCACAACCCAATGCCCAGGGACACGTATGGGATAAGGTATTCTTCAAACTTGGCTGTATGGAATACTTCGAAAGAATAGAAGTATATCTGAAAAAAAGGCAGAGGAAATGCACCTGTGAAAAAAGACCACCTCCAAAGGTCACGCCCAATGTAAATTGTACTGAGTCTCTCATTCTAAGCTGTTTTTTTTTCTAAGAGGGTTTTGCAACGCTGCCTAGTGTCTCTTGTTCTAGGGATAAAGAGAGCACTCAACTGCATTGATTCCGCAGAGCTGCAGGGTGGTCATGACAGTCACCAGGATGTAAAGCTGCCAGCGCAGAGATCGCTCTTTTATTACTTCGAGGACGCGCAGGGTTTTAGTGCTCGTCACTGCAGCCTTCTCCTTCATAATGTCATCAATTTCTGCTTGATGGTCTCCTTCCCCCCAGAGCTTCCTAATGGCTGTTGGGGAGAGAGAGGGGAGGGCATTATGCTACCAGAACAGCTCATCATGAGTGAGTACGTTAAGTCCTTTAGTCTGCCTCGCCGTTGGTGTAGGTGGTGGTGGTGGTTTTGTTAGCTGCCCCTGTCATCTGGTTGGTTGTAGGCCAGCAGGCAGGTGGAAGAGTTTTGTCTCTCTGGTTGTCAGTATAGCATATCTTTCGACTGTTGAGTTGGCTTGATTGTTAACAAAGTAAACTTTTAAGTTAATTTTATTTAGTAATAAATGAACTGCCTGAACCATTTCCTTTAAAGAAATATTACCACCAAAGTGAGACTTACTAGACATGGTGTTATATATCTTTTCTTAACTGATTAACTTTGCGTGAGTGAGCTCCCAGGTTAACACAGATGTATTGCTTTAGGTACCCTAACTGTTTTATTTAGAAGTTAGTATTTGTGGTACAGTGCTGTGCTGTACAGCTCTGCCCTGCTTTCTTGACTTCTACACTTCTTGGCACTCTGACATATCAAATGAAGTGAATGAGGTGGCAAATTAGACACTCTACCTTTCCTGAAGGCTTCCTCATTACCCTTCTGGATCAGGAGGTAAGATGGTGAATCAGGGAAAAATGGGAGAGTAACCAGTTGAACCAATGCTGAAAGTCCACTAGATGCTAACAACCAGGGCCACAAAGCTTCGCTTCCTAAAATCTCCCTGAAAAGTGTATGTGAAAAAAAATTATGCTGAAATAATAGAATGAATGTTCAGGAACTTTTTTTTTTTTTTTCTGAGTGGTGAGGATTGCTCAAATTCCACTTAAGGGTGCAGTGGAGCAGACACCTGAATTGATGATTTGGCAAATTTCACATATTTGGCTATTTTTATTTCTGTCAATTTTTAAGAATTTCTTTTGGCATCTTGAAATACTTTCTAAAGATCATTAGGATCCAACATGATGTCTAAAGAGCTGATGAGACTGATTTGACCATTGTTCGACCAAAGGACCAAAACATCTTGCTAAGACTTTTCATGTAAATATAGTAAATTTCTAAGAAATTTACTATAAAAAATATAGTAAATTTATAAAAAATATATTTAAAAATATAGTAAAAAATAATAAAATAATAATAAATATAATATAATAATAATATATAATATAATAATAATAATATATAAAAATATAGTAAATTTCTAAGAAATTTACTATACTACTCTAAGTAGAAAGGGAGTAGATGAGAGAAGAAATTAGGAAATTCTTCCTCCTATATTTAAAACAATGTCTGCCTCAAATTTGATCAAAATTTTTCTTCTGGCATAAGATAAGGCCTGTTCTGGGGAAGATGGAAAGGTTTCTCAGACACTGACTAGGTGAGAGCATAGGTATGCAGAAAGATCTCCACTACTTTTAGTGTACCCTGATAGAAAGATTGGAGAATTTACCTTAGTCCAACAACCTGTCCAGTGAGTTTTCCCAGTGTCAGAAAAACAGCAACTGTGGAGTTCGTAAATCCGCGCAGCTTCTTAGGTGAAATCTCTCCTACATACTGAGGATGTATATTGAGAGAAAAACCTTTAAGATGGAAGAGGATAATTGACTATTAAAATACTGAGGAAAGCTAAACTTTCTGACTCCATCCTCTCTTCCACTGTTTCCATTCACTCTGTTATTTGGATTAAAATTTCTTCCAAAAGGCCTATTATATTTTCTGGGTACTTTAAAATCATTATCCAAGAATGGCAATAGGAGTAGAGACAATCCTGGGACAGCAAGGATGCTCACCCTCCACAGTGTCACAAGTGCATACCTGTACCAACGCCATAGAGAAAGCGCCCAGCCAGGATCATCTCAAAGGACTTGGCTGTTTTACTGAAGGCCATGAGAAGTGCAGCTACCAGCATGATTAGGTTGGTGAACATTTGGCATTTTTTTCTGAAACAAACAAACAAACCCAAAACACGAGAATTTAGGGTGAAATGAGAATCTCTTGTACTCTTTGGATTAATTTTGCTGTGACAGGAAGCATGGTACAACCGTTCTTGCTTTTTTTGAGGAACGGCTGAAATGATTTTGACTTTGAATAGCAAAAGCGGTTCTTTAAAATTTTGGGGTCCTTTGTGTTTGATTTTGTTAATATTTCTTAGCTTAGATTTTAAACTTCATCAGCATTTCCACAGTCTAAGTGGGAAAGAGATGAAAGAACTGGCCCAGGTTGTCACCAGGATTTTTAAATGACTGGAACTCCTCATAAAACGTTAGATTGTTCCCCAGAAATAATGTGAGTTTATGGCTCCCATTTTCGAATGGCTCGTATTAAAGGCACTTTTGGCCAAATGGGTGTGACCAGAGATGATGGGAGATGGCAAAAAGCATTATTCAGAGGCATGACACTCCGTGCAAATTGTGGGCTGCTGTGGTCATGACCATGATGTCTCAGGCTCAAATCAGTCTTTTGCACTCAGTTGTTTTGCTGTGATGCTTGCTAGACAAGAGTCCACTTGCACACATTAAGAAGTCACAGAGATCCTCTCTTTAGAAGACACTGATTCAGCAATTAGGTTATCACGTGCTGAATAATCCATGGGAGAAGAATGTGATTTTGTTTTCAGTCTTGGGAGAGACCCTCGGAGTGTGGGATGAGGCAGTGTCCCACAAGAAGTTTCTTGGGGGCACTTACCTGATAGGAAAGAACACAATTGCAGGCAGGCTAAGATGGTTTGTTGAGACCCATATGAGGGGCCTCTGGACCAGTGGGTTGTGGAGCAGATCTTTAAGTGGGTCACACCAAGCAGATAAGTTTGCCAATTTCTCTGCAAATGAAATTAGTGGTGTTACACACAGGCACTGAGAACATACCAGACTGGGGAGGAATCTTTTCTCCATCCATAGAGAAAGAGAGTTTGGGACTGATGTCCAGAGCAGAGATGTCTCTTGGAGAATTTGTGTTGGTGCTGGCTGTATCTTTACAGTGTAGTTACAGGCAGATTAATTTTTCCAATTCCGTTCACGGGTTCAGTAGATCAGATATTAATATTTGATATAATGTCATCACCCGAAAATGAGTGTATTTAAGCAGAAATCTGGCTCTTTGGCACTTGAGAGTGCCTTCCGCACACTGTTTTCCAGGTGGTTAGAGGAACTACACGTAACGTTACAACACATGACACAGCTCCTTTTTGGGCATTTGTAGAGCTTGGAAGATCTTTAAGAGAGTCGTAGGGGATCTTGAAGAGAACATGAGACAGTTACACTGTCCTGGTACTCCCAGAAGCTCTTATCAGGTGATGTGTTGACAAGTGCATCCTTTACAGAAATACAGTTTACTGGAGGGCAGATAAACAAGATAAAATACTGCTTGCTACTAGAAAGAGACGGATGTGCTGGCACAGAAAACTAGTTTAGTCTGCAATCAAGCTGCTTGAATCAAGAAGAAAAGGTTTACTCATTCACTTTGATACTTCTCTGTACTTCATGTACTCTGACTATCAAGCAAGAAACACTTACTTTCTGTATTTTGTAGTCAGGTAGCCACAGCAGAGGCTCCCCAGGAACCCTCCTATCCCATAAACAGACACAATGAAGGACCACAACAGCATGATTGTCTCAGGATGGAGGGGAGAGCCATGGCGCTCCATCCAGGTTTCATTAATAAACTTCCTGATGTGCTGAAAAATAAAATGGTGTTTGACTAGACAGTGGGTGGTGTCAGGTTCCTTCATATTCTTTGGCTGTTGTACTTTGGTTCTAGCCTTTGGTTCTAGTACTGGACTTCTTCTGAGACTAACTTCCTTAGGAAAATAGGTTAGCTGAGATCACATCGCAAAATCTTCAAATTAGTGTCAGTCAGTAAGCTCGAAAGACAAAAATTGTGCTTTTAGCATTCTTCCCCCTGTTTTAGAAAGTCATATTTGATGAAATTCAGGAATCGTAGGAAGGCTTTGGAGGTGTATTAGCAGAATGGCTCATCTTTTACAATTAAGTAAGAAGAAAAAGTGCTGAGGAAGGAGAACTAAAATCACAAATCAAATTCAGAGAGGTTAATGCAAGATGCCTCTCTCACTTATGGGCTCTAGCAATGAGACACGTCTTGTATTTACACCTGGAATCAGTAATAGTAGTGAAAGTGTAGAGCTGTGACTTTGAAGTCCATGATATGGCCATGTTTTGCCTGTAAGTAGCATACAGGAGCAGGGCTCACATGTAGGGCAGGCCAGACAGACTGAAACACCAGAAAGCAAGACTCCATAACCTTAAAATTGGCTTAGAAAGCATGATATCTTGGGGAAATGACCTGTACAGTTTTAGCTAATGTTCTTCCAGTTATGACCTATATTTTAATAGTTTGAACTTAGAATTCTCCACAAGTATCAGAGTAAGAAACTTTTATAACAGAAGCTGAAACTTTAATATATCAAATGTTTTGAGCTCAGGCTCTCCATTTGGGGATTTCAGCCTCAGGAAGATGGCTACTTACCACAGAAGGATAGTTGATGACAGAAATATGGAATCCATATGGGAAACTACCACCAATTCCCAGCACTAGAATCATTTGAAATAATCCTTGGAACTGAACCTGCAAAGTGAAAAAAAAAAGCTCAATCAATTTCACGTTAATGCACTGCTTTTGTTTCTGCCTGTGTTGTATCTTCAAGCATAATAAAGAAAAGATCCTTTTAATACTCACCTCTTTCAGAAAGGCATGGGCTAAAAAGAGAAGATAATAATTTGGAATAGCCCCTGTAATGGCACTAACACAAACTCTTCCTGACTTTGATTTGTGATTTCACTTCTTTCTAAATATTTTCCGTTTTCTACATATTTAACCTGAAAGTAGATGCTTGTGTATTGAAGGGTTGGGTGTCTTTGAGGCTAGGGAGATACCTTCTGTCTATAATTGCCTTGGTCAAGAATAAGGGACTGAGATAGGCTGGCTACTTTGATGAATGAAATAATTTGCTTGTAAATAAGGAAAAACATAACACATAACTACTTAGACCTTTCTGAGGTAGGTGATACTGCTGATCTTCTGTCCAGTTTCCAAGCACCTGCAAGTCTTGGTGGAGTTATCCTCCAACAGCCTAGACTGTACCTAGCAGACCGAACCTAGGACAACTGTTATTTTAGCCCCATCAGGAGCTGTGCAGGGTCCCCTGAGGTTTAGTTGCCCTTTCTTTTTTCATTCAGCACATCACAGACCAGGACAGTGACAGCATCTCTGCGTAGAGGACACTGTGCTCTGTGCTGTTTTCATGTCAGACACGAGCTTCAGGAGTTCACAGTTTTATGGAGATCAGCGTGTAGATGAAGAGAAGCTGGTAGAAAATGCAATCAGACAGGAACAAAGTAAAGCACGTGTGACTAACGCTGGATTGGAAGGCATGTAGAAGAACTCCCCTTTTTCTGGTTCTTAGGTCCATCTTTCAAGGCCTTGTTACTTAATTGGCCCACAGCTGGATTTCCCAAGTTACCGCAATACAAGAACCAAGAAGCTAATGGACCAGAAGTTTCTAAATTTCCTTCAAAATCCTGTCTCAGATTCAATGGATTTCTAATCAGCAAAAGCATTCAAACAAGTTAATTCACCTTCTCTCTCCTTCTATTTATTTTTTGCAATAGGCTTAGAAATTGACGGTTTTAATACTTACAAAGGCAAGCAAAATAGCTTCTTGCTGGCTGTTGGGAAATGGAGTGAGAAATGCTTATTATCATTTTTTCCTTGTTTCAGACTATGGTAGCTCTGGATGGATGATATTAAATGGGTGGATGAAATGAGGAGGCTCATTTCTTTTAAAGCTTGTCACATATTTTGTAGCCTTTTGGAGTACAGTTAATCCATTCATTTATTTAGAAATAGCCACAGAAAATAATAAGAGTATCTACTAGTTAGTATTATTTTCAGTAATTCAGAAGAGTACAATAGCATTGTCAGTGGTGGAACTGTAAAGACTTTTGGTAGTTTCTATTTTATCTTTTTGCAAGGAAAAGACCTTTTCATGGCCCCAGGTCCCATTCCTCTTGGTGATGTTTAAACACAGAAGAAAAGGATGGCCTCTGTCCCAAAACAGCTCACAATCTTTAAGCAATCTAGATATTTAGTATTATGTTGATTTTGTCCTTTAAAAGTCCAAAACATGAGAAAAAGTGACCAGCTACTCACCAGGTCAGAGAAGAAGGTAGCCATCTCCTACGAAAGAGCTGATTCCTGTTGCTTACTGACTAGTACCTGCCAAAAGAAGCAAATGCTCACATTATGCAATTAGCAACGTCAGTGAACTAGTCCCATGTTACTGAAGTTAAAGTTTACTTCAAAGGTTTTTGAGTTAATTACACATATTTCAGCTGTTGTACAAAGTTTAGAATTGCTGGATTAAATATTTCAACCAATGGTTATGTCTAGCCCAAGTAACCAAGACGGTCTCCCTTGCAAGGAACCCACTTATTTTGTGAATTACATCCAGACACAACCATTGGTAGAAATATTTATTATATCATGATCAGAGACGTAGATTCTAAACAGGATTCCAATAGCTTTAACTTGCTTAGTTTTCAGTATTAGCTGAGAAACCTAGAGGCAATGTTATTTGTTGGGAATTTTAGATGGGAAACCGACAGTGAACTACAGGACTTTGGCATATAGTGGGAAAGAGCTTAACAATTCTACAGCAGCACAGCAGGCCTGAGCAACTAAATATTTAGGAGCAGCTGATTTTCCTTTGCTGGGAGCGGAAGATTCAACATCAGTCTTGTAACCTCCATAGTTGGAGTGCTGTCTCTTACTTCAAACAGAATATTTGCAGGGTTTAATGTGATTTATTTCATGGTTAAGAGGGCTTTGTATGTATCAAATTGGTAAATGGCTTAGATATCATTTACCCTTCACGCTTCAGTTAAAGAAGATCAGAAAAGAAATCAGAAAAGGCTTATTGGATGCAAGTAGTCATAATAGAAAACACATCACCTGCAAAGAATATTCACAAATTCTCTAGCTGATGCCTGAAATGTAGCATGTAGTGCCACCTGGCCCTTTGTCCCATCTTCATGTGGTCCTCATAATGAAGTTGACTTTGTTTTTGTTGTGAGTTGAGAGTTCATGTGGTTTTTTATTCCAGATTGGGTTCTCCAGCAGAGAAGCCCTTGTTAGAAGTCAAGTGAGACCATCTCTTTGATACTAAGAATTAATTTCTGTTTCCATAAAGTCATGTAAAGTTGAAACAACATACTGTGCATCTGCCAAAGGAAAGACGTGCCATGCTAATTCTAGTACCAGCCTTGCTTAGATGGCACAGGGGGAAGACACAAACAGGCAATAGTAGGCAGCTGACAGCTTGGGATGTTCCTTCTCAAACACTGCTGTTGCACTTGTTTTCTTATGTTCTCTTTCCCCAACTTCTACTTATTTTGCATTATATATATTGTGTCTTTTACTCTTTGCTTTTGTACTTTAATTTTAGGATTCCCATTTGGAGCTGGTTAATAGTCTTCCTCCTGTAATGCACTTCTGCATTTATGTTGATTAGGTACTGTACTGCTGCTGTGCTTAGGCCCCCTTTGTTACATGTGCAGTTTCATAATTACTGCTAACTAGGTTCTTACGGATACCCTTTAGTCATATTGCGGTTGGAACAGTAGATCAGGCCATTTTGTTACTTATCTTGCAACCTTCTGGTCATTCAAGACACATGTATGCAAAGCTATCGTAAGCCTTCCTTAATATAGTCCAGCTAACCCAGATTTGGTTTTGTGTGTGTGTGTCTAATCGCAGTTCTCTGATCCGGTTTTAAAGTGTTTATATCCACCTCAGTTACAGGCAGTATTTGAGACGTGCCTTACCTATCAGCTGATGTCTCTGATAGAAAGTGCGTGTCGTGCTCCCGACGCTTCTCAACGGCTGACCTCTGTATCTGCCACCTCCCGGAGCACAGACAGCACTCTGATTTTCTGAACAGGCCTTACGCAGTTCTCCGAAGTATCACTGATATGCTGTAGTCGTTCCTTTTCAGATGACTCTGGGCTTTTGACAACTTTTATTCCTTCTGACACCGAAACATGAAAGAAGGCCTGGATTGCTAAGACTTAAATGGGTGAGCAGAAGTGCCAATATATCTAGCCAATATGTTGTGTGGTATCAAGTATTGCAGATACTCTAGCTCTGTGTATTTGAACCATACATTTTTGCTTTTTCATCCCTCCACCAGGCTGTTACCGGAATAGTTCGCTCCACTGAGCACAGACGAAGGTTGACCTGTGCTCCAAATAGCTGTTCCACTTCGTTGTCACATTAATGTTCCATAGGGCATCTGCTCGCTTCCTGGTGAGGAGCTGATGGAGAAGGCTTCCTAACAGCCTCTAATGAATAACTGAGATCAGAGAAGTGGCTCACCAGCAATGCTACATGGTGCCACTCTGCCTATATTTCCAAAGATTTCAGGTATTGTGGTAATGGAATGAAGGATTTTCTTCAGAATGATTGGTTAGGAAAAGAGAATTCTGTTTTGCAAAATTAAAGGTTTCCTTTCTGCAAGGAGAGATTTCCTTTCTATATTGTATGTCCTCTCCAAATGACGGGTAGTTTTTGATTATATTGTTACATATATAGAACACTGCAAAAATTTTGGGGCTATTCTGAGTTTATGGACTCTCCACATTTCAAAGATTATCTTTTAGTGTGAGGTCTTAAGCTTCCCTCAATATGAAAGACAGAAGTAATGAAAAATCCCAGTCATGGAAGGTTTGTACACCCGTAACTTTTTTCTAGTCAGCTGTTCCTGAGGGACATCCTGATGTTGGGGAAGAAACACTTGTGGAGGCCAGAAGTCTTATTTAAGTTCATCTGCCATTTTTATTATGTTTAACATTTCCAATGAAAAATAAGCAACAGTTAAAATGAACAATTAAATTCATATTTTGAATAGTGTCATCTTAGTTGAAGTAAATATGCCAGTCAAAGCAATATCAGAGATACAAACACTTTTTTTACTATTTAAGGCTAGTGCGTTTAGATTTGAATTGGTATATTTTGCACCACTGTAAACCTTAGCCTTTTTCATGTTCTTGCTAACAGTATTGCTTTGCTATTAGGATCATGTGAGCTTCCCATTGATAGAGGAAAATGTGCAGAAAATTAGACAATTTCTGGAGAAAGGGAAAATCCCATAAACTTGCATATTTCAAAAAAATGTCTCTTGCGAAATTAATCCCTCCAGTACTTTATAAGATTGTGTCCTATAAGGCTCACAAACTCTCTTGATATTTAACTATATACAGAAGGAAGAAGAATGAGGAAATCAATTCATATGGCCTTGAACATCTTTCACAGTTTGAAGGCCTGCAGTATGTGAACTTGGTTATAGATCAATGTGGGAAATGACATTTCATCCATTTCTGCAACAGTGATCGTTGGGAATGGCATATGACACTAAATTTGGAAGTTAGAAAACATGCATATGATACATTTAACATACTCTCTCACTTTGTTTCCTTTTCTCTGTGCAGACTACTGTCTTGCAAAAATTGGCAAAATTCCTATGAGACTGTCAATTAATCATAAATTGTTGTTGGAAGTGCTTAAATGAATGTCTTACACGTTTTGAGTTACAGTTCTCACTGTTGCTGTAAAACTTACCTAGCTGTATGAGTCTGACAAAATATTCAAGGTATATAACATTTCCAGTCATCCCTCCAGCTGTCAGTATCTACGCTTGCATAGAACAATAACTGAAGACTCCGTGCTGATTACATGTCCCTGAAATAGGAGGCTATGTGATCACTTCCCAGTCATGGTAGAGAAATACACCGTAGAGAGGAGCCCTGCACATATCTGAGAGCTGGACGATGTCTTAGCTTTTGCTGACAGCCTACTGTACATACAGCAAGGTATTTACAGCTGTTTTTAAGAGAAACTGTAAAGCCACAGATATTCTTTTACTGCCAAGAGTTCCCATTAAGGGTGGTTCTTCTGGGGTAAACTGTGTGCCAAAAGTCACACAAAGCAACTGCGGAAAGTGGCAGTTAAATTGCTGTGGGATTCACTGCCCACAAGGTAGATGTGGGAGCTCAGAGGTGATGATGCTGATGGACAAGATAGCAGAGAGTGCCCAAAACGACTCTAGGTGCCTGTGTTTTCTGGCAACTGGATTCCATCCATGACTCCTTTAGCTGTATTGCTACTGAAACAAGCCCAGAGAAGAGTTGCATAAGAAATTTTTACCCATACTTTTTCATGAACAATTCTGATCTTAGAATCAAATGGTTGATTTTTATTTTTTTCTTTAAGCAAAAATAATTATATTAAATTTAAGCCAAACCAAGGAGGGCTGGTGATATGAAAAACTTCATTCCAAAAGGGTTGAAGAATGAAACAAACAAACTAGAATGGAAGTCTGACAACAGAAGAAAAACATGGCATTTAAGCTTGGGAACCTGGGAAGGTTTGATTATTCAGTTGAATCTAAAGAAACAAAGAATTTCTCTCCTATTCCATTATTCTTTTTCTTTAATCTGTCATGGACTGAAATCTAGCCAGAGGTAGCAAGCCAAGAACTTTACTATTCCCATTTCAGGGTTGTAAAAACACACTCATAAATCATAGAGAGAGGGGAGATCACAGGTCTTCCCTTTTTGTGTGTTCAGCAGAGTATTTATAAATTCTGCATGTACTTTCAGTGTGTATTAATTGCTCTGTTATAAAAGAGATTTATACATCAGCAGGTTAGGCCAAGATGCTCATGAGTCACCCAAGTCTATCCTGCTAATATCAGCCATCATCCCTTTTCTAAGCTACCGGAGTGGAGTGCTTTTGAAATGTGATATTTTGGCAAGAGGAAAACCTTGTAGGTGACAGATTGAAAGCTGACAGTCCATTTGGACCGGCTTGCTAGTCAGAAAACGATGAATGTCTTTTCCTTCTTCCTTTTAAGAAAGCCTGGCGCCTGCCGGGCAGTCAAAGCCTGGTGCAGAAGGTGTAATCCTCCATGACATGGTTTGGAGTTGCTGGAACACGCTTCTTCTTAAAGTTTAGTTTATTAAATTCTTCTGTGATCTCCACGATTGACTTCCCTTTGGTTTCTGGAAGGAACAGGTGGACAATTACCCCTGAAGTGAAAAGTATCCCCATAAAGATGAGGAAACAGAATTGCTTGAGTCTTTCCTGCAGGGAAGAGCAGAGCGAGAAAGAGAGCAAGATGAGCAAATCTCTTCACTTGTCACTTTCTTGGGACAGATTTTGTATTTGGGTCCCAAAGCACTTTCAATTTGATAAGGGATTCTTTGCATTTTGGCCTTTGACAAGCATTGGAGTTTGAATCAGTCTCCTGAGCAAATCTGGGCCTGTCAGTTGCAAAAGTGGTCTTGGGAGAGCAGGTGCCAAGACAGCTCCAGGCTGCCACTGTCATCTCCTGCTGCTCTCCTTCCTGTCCCATGGCCGGCTCTGGAGCCTAGACTCCAGAGTGACTCACCACAATGAAGGGGAAGGTAGTTCCGATCACAAAGATGCCCAGCCAGTTGAGAACTGCACCGATCACAAAGGCGGGTGGTCTGCACGACATCTGGAAAATTTCAACCCTGATGGAAATTGTGGCACCAGCTGAAAGGAGAGCGGAGTAAGAATTACTTGTCCATGTGTTTGATTTGGATGTTCGGATTGCATGTTACCATCACACAGTCAGCAAATAGGTGCTGCTGTCATGGACTGGCATTCAAAAGGCTTGAGTATGTTGCTGTCTTGTAGAAAAGAAAGTGTTTGTGGCATCTTATAAATAGCTAGACATCACTTTATTCAAATATTGATTTATTCAAATTAATTAATTGGAGAGATTCTAGAATTAGCAGTCAACACTTGCAAACATCTAACATCTTCTCATGAAAAAAGTATGGAATAACGGTTCTCATTATAAAGAAGAATTCCCAGTATGATATTGCTAGGTCACCAAATATTGATCTTCCCAAATTCACTTCCTGGGTATTCCAGTTCTGTTTTGAAGTCACAGAACTTTGCCAGCTTTGAGTTAGGAAAATAACTCCACCTGCCATGTGGGACGGCAAATATTTTGAAAACAGGCTTTTTAAGTCAAAGAGGAGTAGGTAGTATATGTTAGGAAAAGAGCTCCTCCAAAGTAGGGCTTCTACACTGCTGTTCATTTGCAAAAAGAAGTAACATTATAGGACACTGAATTTGAAAGAATTCTTGCTTTTCTTTTTCTCTTTCTTATTTATTAGTATTTCTAAGAAATCTTTTACCCATCAGCTTGTGTTCTCTATTTTCTGTTTTTCTGGTGAGCTCTTTTTGCTCTCTTCCTTCATTGGTCTCTCAGTCTCTCATTAGAAAAACCCAAACCTGATGACACTGAAGTTTCTGGCCAGTGACTGAACAACGTTTAAATGACTACAAGGTTAGGTTAAATGAATTTGCTTATGCTAAATGTTATGCAATATTATGCAGTATTTTTCCCAGCCATATTAATTAGTTCACATGACTTGATTCCTTTATTTTTTTGAATGAAGTACTTACCTGGCCCAATTCCAAAGACAACTACAAACAAGATAATCAGACAAAGGCTGCAGTATGGCATCCAGAAATACCAATCCTGGGGAAAAAAAATAAATCACAATAAATAATAATAATAATAATAATTAAAAAAAAAAACAACCACAACTTCTGGATGAAATCTGTTAATTACGATAGGTGAGAGAAGCTTACTGTTTTCCAACATTGTCACTGCAAGAAGCAATAAACAGAGTAGGGAACTGGCAGAGAAATGTGAGTAATTCTTCCTATGGATGGAGCAGGGAGGTTTCTGTTAGGTGTGCAGAGAAGCAGGTTTGTTGTTGGGGAGCAGCTGTCAAGCTTAGAAGCCTTCAATTAAAAGTTGTCTGAATAGCTCTTTTCCACCCTGTCCTTCTTTCTCCTTGTCCCCACAGTGCTTCCCCTAACCCTTAGAGATACAGGAAGGCCAAATCAGATCTTTCTTTGCTTTTGACAGGTGATAGCTATCTACTATAAAGGAAATTTCCTATATCTTCTTTCCAAGAAGATATAAGACAAAAAGCTTTAGGAAAAGATTTCTCTCTCCTGAGATCCATCATGAATGCAACAGAAATGGAAGTTTGCTGCCACCTTGCTTCCAGGGCAATTTTGCAGTAGTCTCTATGGGAGGGCTCCTGGATCAATACTGGTGACCCAGGGGACTTGTTTCTAAAGTTACAGCAATGACAGCATTACAGAGGTGAAGTGCTCTGCAGTATGTGAACAAATATGTGCATTCCCAGTGTCTTCTGCAGCAGTTAAATTTCAAGTTAACCAATGCAAAGAGTCTTTTTTGGTGTTTGTTTGTTTGTTTTTCACTGACTTGTTAAGAGCTGCATACAGGGAAAGGCCATTTACTTATGATTGTGTTTTTAGTCTGTGCTGGTCAGTGGTTGGTGCTTGCAGCCTGATGAAATCAGGACTCACAGCTAGTATCTCAGTGTTTTCTGTGGTCCTTGCTGAGTGCATGTGATCTTGGGGAGGCAGGAGTATAGAGAGTGCTGGCTAAAAGAGGGTTTAATCCTATGTACAGACAAATTCGATCTTTAGACTATTCCCTTCATCTGTCCCAGAGTCTAAGCTGTTAACACAGATATTACTTTGGCACTTCTAAGCCTCACTTTTCTTTCTCAGTAGCATGTTGAGCAGATGTTAAAATAGAATAGATAACGGAAAGAGACCTGCCAGAAGAATTTCCTTACCTGTAGTGAGAGAGTCACTGTGATAGCAGCTAGCAGTGAACCCATGATACAATAACCTCCTCTTACAAGTGTTTTCCTGCCCAGACGCTCAATGATGGAGCTCTGAGGGACAGAAATCACACTGGTGTCAGTGCTAGAAAAGCAGATTATGACCCATTCCCACAGTAATGTGACTTACACAGACTACAGCAGCTAAAAGTTCCGAGAGTCCAACAGAGAGGGTCATATAGGAGATCATTCTTTCATCAAAGCCAGCTGCCTGGAGGACTTCAAAAGTATAAAAATAAATCTAGGAAAAAAACAAACAAACAAACATAAAACAGTAAGACAAGAATGCAATGATTTCTTACCCATGCCTGTGTGCCACTGCCCTGGATGCAAGCTAGTAGCCAAGGAGGATGCAGCTCAGCTTTGGAGTAAGCTAGGTTTCTGCACTCTTTTAGGTAGTTTTCACTTTTTTGGCAGACAAAAACATTGTAAAACATTATTAATTAATTAATTTTATGAAAGATAAAATTCTGTGATAAAAGAACCTCCAGCTGCTGCAATGTAATTAGGTTTGCATAGACCTGATTTAGGGGCTTTCAGAAACAGCCAGGTGTATCATCATTTCTGGAGCCCATCCAAGAACATCACTGTAGTGTATACCCTTCTTTCCCAAGAAAGAAGAGCATGGGCTATGGAATCATGAGGGAGCAGGACAAACATCTTTTCAAGTATCTTTGCTCTATTTGGAGATTTGCTGAGAAGATAAAGATTCCAGTTTAAGCTGTGGCAGACTCGGTTATGTATTTCCTTCACAGATGTTGCTGCACCGTGAAGCTACACGTGGAAGAATGACGCAGACGATTGCAAAGCTGTGGCTTCAAAATGGTCCCGGAGAAGTTCTGATCTGAGGAAGAGGTGGAGAACTGAAGTCGCCAGAACTGTGAGTCTGCTCCTTGGTTAGCTTTAAAGGTGGAGTGTGTACTGCTGTCCCAACATATGTGTACTCCTTAGGATGCTAAGGGACAAGGGCCAAATAGCAGCAGCTACAGGCTGCAGTAACATAAAATTACACTGATTTTGCCAAGATAAGGTGGGCTCATATATAGAAGCAGGTTCTGGGGTCTTGTAGCAGCTGTCCCAAATGGCTGTTAAATAAGCCTAACAACAGAGGATGTTAACTCCAGCAAGTACCAAGAGCTGGGCAAAAGGATGTCACACAGAGAGCCTGGCCAAGCTCTGCAAACTGCTGCTGCTGCTGTGTAGGAGGGTTGGCAGACAACAAACTGTGGCTGAGAAACCTGAGGAAAATGAGGAGAGCTCCTGAGAGCCATGAGATGTCTCTAAGGTTGTCAGCAAATGTTTTGAGACTTTAAGGGGGAAATGCACTCAACTGCACTGATGCCACTTAGCTGAACTGTGGCACTCAGAACAATTATCATGTACAGCTGCCAACGGAAAGCTGGTTCTTTCATTAGCTCCAGGACACTCAAGATCTTGGTGTTTTTCATTGTTGCCTTCTCTTTCATGATGTCATCAATCTCTGCTTGGTGATGGCCTTCACCCCAAAGTTGCCTTATGGCTGTGGAGGAGAAGGAGAGTGAGACCTGCCATGTTAATTCGTTGCTGTTGTTTGCTGACTGAGGAGTTTGTTAAGTAGGTGATGCACATCTGTCAGAACAGCATGTGTGGGCTCTGTCTGTGGTGTGAGGCGCTGATGTCCTATGGTGTGTTCCAGAGCCCTGGTCCCCTCCTGTAGAGAGGAGCCTGTTCTGACAGGGGACCTAGTAGGGTGAACATGACTCCCTCCCTGCCCGCGGGTCCACTTTTCTCCCTTCCGCCTTCTCTCAGGGTATAACCATGGTACAAAGCCAACAACCAGAGCTGAGTGGTGCCTTGTGGAGCCCCTGCAGTGCAAACAGCCATTTATCATTTATCATTTATCATTTATCACTATTTATCATTTATCATTAGACTGCTCAGGGGGTGTCAGCTGAATACAAAAGGTTTTGTTATACAAAATGGTAAAAAGATGTAGTTTAATGTTCTAAGTGGGAACCACAACAAAAATATACTTGGTGGGTATTCACAGAGTCATCTTAGAAATGAGCAGGGAGAAACTTTTTTTGCCATGGGGAAAGCAAACATCACAAACCAATTGAAAGCCAAGTGAGGAACAGGAACCTGAAGCCCTCAGTTACCTTTCTTGCATCCTTCCTGGTCTCCTTTGTGCATGAAGAGATAAGGTGGGGATTCAGGGAAGAAGGGCAGAGTGAGCAGCTGGACCAGTGCAGGAATTCCACAGGAGGCCATCAGCACGGGCCACAGGGACTGACTGCCCAGCAGCTCCCTGGAGGGGATCAAACACACATGTAGAATAAAAGTTCATTGCATTGGTTTTTTGAGAAGAGAAAGGAGTGGATGGAGAAGCAGAGGAGGAAGCAAAAGGTAGAGGAGGTCCAGGTATGAATTGGGTGGTAAATCAGTTTTACTATACCTTTGTCCTGCAATTTGCCCTGCGGCTTTTCCCAGTGACCAAAAGAAAGAGGCAGTGGAGTTTGCAAATCCACGTAGCTTCTTAGGGGAAATTTCCCCAACATATTGATGATGTAAGGGAACGCAAAGGCCTTGAGGTGAGGAGGGAATTATGGGAGAGAAGCAAGAAGACATTCATAACCATGGGAAATAAAACTGAATGTAAAAAATTAAGTAGTACAGAATATAGCTGCTTCATGCACCGGGTATGAGATTTTTCAGTACCAGATTTTCTAACCCTTTCTGCAAAACCGTTCGGTTCCTGCCCTATTTGCACAGTGCAGTTTTCTGATCTTAGGAAATGCACATCTCTGGGATGTTGCCTCATCACAGTGTCCCTTTTGAATCTTAGCAGATTTTAGAGGAAATAGAGCATGCGAGTGCTAAATAACTAAACACCCTGTAGTAATATCTAATTTGCATGTAGTCAACCTGCGTAATCTCAGCCCTTTTTGACATGATGTTATGGAAGAGCTGGTATGGTCAATCCACAGCAGATTAAAGTAAGTGGTGTTATATTCAATGTTAATTTGTAGATGATCTGGGGGGAAACATGAGTATTTCTTTTTTACTGTACAGCAATAATTTTGTTGGCTTCAGGCAGAGTTGATGTTTCCAGCTACCAGTGAAGTACTTAATAACTCAGAAATTCTGAAATCTAGTCTGGGAACAAGAGGTTTTTCCTGATATGATGGTCACAGGCCATTTTATCTGATTTGAAAACAACATTTTCTTCTCCTGGTTTTATGTGATGGCAAAGTGATGGAGATATGCAATCTCTTTAACAAAAATTAGGTCTTTGCATGAGGCAAGATACAGGTTTTAGATCATAGCAGGGCCACTGTGGATGAGTAATTCTCAAAAGAATGCTGTTCTTCAATGTGGCTGTATGTCAGAGAAGCAATTTACAAAATTTGGTTATTTGAAACATAGACATTAATTTCTAATTAAATAAGTTAAAATAAGCATTCCTGTGAATATCCAAAACTGAGTGGAAGAGCACCCTTTTGTGTAGGAGACAAATACAAGGCGTACTGATCCTAGCACAGGATGATTTCTGTGTATATGGACTACCTACTATGACTGATTTTACTTGATTATGCCCAGATCTTTGTACTAACCCCAAGGACTTACAGCTTAAAAACAGGTTCAATGTAGAACATTCCTGAAATACGTACAGAGTCAAAATGAAATGGCCATGACTTTGAACAGCCTGGTTTTCTGGAGCCTTATAAGAATACTAGATTTCTAGATTTAAACCATATCTCATACAATTTCAAGTACTGTTTGTCAGAATTAAAGTAATACTGCATCTATTTTTCCAATAGAAAAAAAAAAGTTTTAAATAGTATCAAAACATTTCTGACAGCTTTGAATATTCATGCAAGTGGCAAAGCTGAATTTCATTTGGTATCAGCAGGGTTAGTAATAATTATGCTCTTTATTGCCGATTGTTACAGAAGATCTTCTGACAAGGGATCACTGACTTTAAGATTTTATTTTCTTAGTGAAGGGTTATATACTTTGAATAAAGATGTAACATTTTGGGAGAGGGTGATGACCCGTGGGAGCAATCACCTACCTGCACTTACGCCACACAGGAAGCGGCCAATTAAGATCATCTCGAAGGACCGGGCCATTTTACTGCAGCCCATGACAGACGCTGCAGTTATCATAAGAAGATTGTTGCACAGGAGACATTTTTTTCTGTAAGTGCAAGAAAGTAAAAAGAATTTTTGTAGATCAGGAAGGAAATGGCATTTATGCTTCTGGCACATACGACGTCCTGGGTGAAATTATCTTGCTAGTTTTGTCAAGTTATGCGTATGTGGTCCAGGACAAAATAAGCCCTTCCACACTGTTGACACTGGATGCTCTCTGTCCCTAGTACACAGAATTATATTGTCATCCAGCTAGCTCAGGATATGAACAGGGAGAATTCACTAAAGCCAAGGTTGTTCTTTGTATGGTCAGCAGAGAAAGGCCCTTGCAAAAAACAGGCTTCTTCCAGATTCCCTGGCAAACGTACGAGCGCCATGATTTCTAGGAGATGACTGCCAGACAATGCTGCCTCCCTTCTGGATAATACGTTGAAGTTTCTTTCCCATGTAAACCAGGGAGTGGGAGATGAGGAAGGGTTAACGGCGTGTGTACAAGGACTCATGGCTAGACCTGGGAGTTTGGGAACATTTCTGTGTTTTGTAGCAGAGAAAAGTCTTCTTGCTTTTCTGCGCTTGAAAACCTACCATGGAACACATTGATGTAGCACTTCAGAGCATCTCGATGCTGCTGTGCTGTGAGTAGCACCTCCAAGAAACACACTCTGCCTTCAGCCAGGAGGCTGCCTTTCCTCCTTGCCAGTAGTAACCCAGCCTCCCTAACTGCGTCTGGTGTGAGCGGGTGGCAGCACAAGGGATTAGCAGTGCTGCAGGATGAGGGTAGCAGAATTTGTGGACACCACTGCCAAGCTGGCTGTGTTACAGCTATTACTAAGCCTAAAAATCTATCTCACATTTTAAAAAGCCAACTGTCATTTCTTTAGGTTAAGATTTGATTGACAAATTCCTTAAATATACATACTTGCCATACTTGACAGTGAGGTATCTGCTTCCTGAGGATCCCACGAGACCTCCGATGCCAAAGATGGACACAGTGATGGACCACAGAAACAGGAGGTTATCCTGGTGGATGGGGTAGCCGTATCGCTCCAGCCACGTTTCATTAATGAAAGCCTTAACATGCTGAGACAGAAAAAAGGATTCTCATTAACAGTGACTCCACTGCATGTATTTTATTACATTTAGAACACAATTTTGTTGCTTCAGCCGAAGCCACTATTCCATACAGACTCTAAAAGTTTGCATTAGCTAATAGCCATAGTGTAGTAGAGTAAACTACATTGATTTTGCCAGTAGGAGGAGTTTGTTCTTTGTTTTGTTGCTCTTGAAATCTGAGGAACCAAGGCCCGGACCTGTGGTGAGGAGCAGTGTGAACTGCCCTGTAGAGTTCTGCGGATGCGTTGTTTTTTCTCTCACAAACAAGCCAACAATGCCAGATCACACAGCACCTGCTGAATGCAGTTCCTCCATACTTCCCCACTCAGAACTTAGTGCTCTGAAGCCTGAAAACAACACTCTTAATAATAATAACTTGCCATGAGGTGATTTCTACTAAATAAGAAGGTCTTCCCTTAAGCCTCAGCATCTTGAATGGCAGTTTTACCCGTGGTCTATGGAGGGAAGCAGACATTTTCTTACAGCATGCTTCGCTTGCCTTGCTCTGTTTGTCTACCCTGCGGATAGGCTGTAAGCGTGCCAAGTGGTACCACCGGAGCAGACACGTGCTGTAAGTTTACGGGCAGACAGAGGCCATGCCTGTCGGTGCTTCTTTGAGGAACAGCTCTATAATCAACAACTCGCACATCTCTCTCTTTTCTGCTGTTTTCAACACTTTGACATGTTCTGCTTTACACAGTAGCACAGTAATGGGAATGAAACAGGAGAGGAGAATAGAGTGATGAAGCCCCTGCTGACTGTCAGAGGAGCATCCTCAGACAAGAATGCAGACTCAGTGATACCATTAACTAGCATGCTGTGTGAATCTTTACCTACCTGAGACATGTAGGTGATTGTAGAAACCTGAAAGCCATTTTGGAACGTTCCACCGATCCCCAGGACAGCGATCATTTGAAAGAGCCCCTGGTACTGTACCTGCAGAGGTAGAACAAGATCTTCTTAAGCTTGTAGCCACATCAGTCTGTTCCTTAAATGTGTCTTTAATTCTCTAGGAACATTTGCTCAAGGAACTTGCAGAGAGGCATGTTACCTCTATGTGCCCTGCTATGAGGGGAACATCCTGCTAGGATTTCCCTACATCCAGCTGGGGAAAATGCAGACTTCAGCATTACTTTTCCCTCTCCTCCTGATCATCTGTTAACAGAGTAACAAGCAGAAGGTTGTTCCACTCTCCAGCGCTAATACATGTAAGAGTGGTTTCGGGGTGGGAGGTCTTACCTTCCTCTCTGCTACCTGGGCGGTGCCCGGGCTATTTGCAGCTCGGACCCCTGCCCACTGTATTCCCAAAGCCCTCTGTACCCAGAGGATCTTTCCTACATTAACTGAGAGTAGCTGCTGGGCTAGCTGCCCTTCAGGCCCCTGCAGAGTGCACAGTGATCCCTCAATTTGAGGGTTGTGGTAAAGCCCCCAGAAATTGCCCAAAGCAGCTAAAAATTAAACTAACAAACACGTCTGAAATGGACAGAAAACCAGACTAATGCTGCTTGTAGCATGTTTTTCCGTTCAGGTTTCTGTCAGTGTGACAGAATCCATGTTTTTTACCTACATGGAGAGGAGGAAACAGCAAGGAAAAGTTTTGTGACAGCTGTTCCATTCTGCGCTGATTCTGTTCGAGCTGTGCTACAGGAGGAAGGTCTCTTCTCTAGCTGTTATTACCACGGTCAGTTCTGAACTCCTGCCCTGCCTGTCTGTCTCAAGCAGCACAGTCATCTTAATCTCCCGGGAGCTTTGGAAAATAGGCATTGCACTTTGATGCTTTTCTGGTTGCTTACAGATCCAAAAATGCACAATCAGCGCTGCTGTTACATTTGCACTGCAGCAACCTTTGCAACAGGACGTAGTGAATATGCTGAGAATGAATGAAGAATTGCCATTCAGAGGTGCCCTGCCATATTCTCTTTCCTAGAAGAGAGGCTCATTGTGCCCAGCTGAAGCTGGGAGCTCTTTCTTGAACAAGGATCGTGCTAATTGAAGGTGTTACACCGATGTGCAAGGCAGCAGCTCTGAGTTCAACTCAGCCATAGCCAGAATATGAATGCTGCAGGCTCCCATAAACATCCCTGTGTGTGGTTACAGCTGGCAACATCCAGTCCTGTTCCCTGCCTTTCAAAAACTCTGCCTGCCAACTGACAGCAGACAAAAATATCACGGATGTAAATACCTCACCAAGTACTTACCAGGTCCGATAGGAAGCCGGTCATCTCTGGCTAAGGGGCTGGTTGTCCTGCGTGCGATGTCTTTGTCATCCCAGGCTTCTGTGTCTCCTGCCTGCTGGGGTTGCAGTGGGTATCTGGCTTCAGGGAACAGAGTTAAATTTTTACTACTGTGTCTTCACTGACTTACATTTACTTCAACTGGCCAAAGTTAACACTGCCAGATTAAATATTTCAGGAAATAATTGCATCTGGTCCAGTCCGCAGGGGGAAAGTTTCAAGGCAGAGGAAGTTTGCACCTGGGGGGATTGAGAAGAAAAAGAGAACAGCCTAGGAAAAAAAATCTAAACAGTTTTTAGGAACGGTAAAATACTTTATTTCTCTGATACAAACTGAGCAGTATCTTTGCCATAATCTGCACAAAGCAAAAAGCAGTTGGTAAGACGTTTAGATACTGGTATTTATTATTAAGTAAAGATGTGGTGTTCTGTTTCAGATACACTGGTATAGTAAATACCTTTTATTAGATGAAAAATGGGCAAAGTCTCAAACACAGCTATTCAATAGGCAGGAGGTACAAGAAGCAAATTTCAAAGCTTAATTCAGCTGTTCTGACTTTAAGTATTGGTTAGACTGTACGGAGGAAGGGTGTTTCTTGTCTGGTGGTTATGAGGGCTTTGTTGGCCAGGAGAGGTGAGAAGGCTCCAGTTGATAACTGTGCCCTGGCAGCGGCTTTTGGAGCAGAGCTCGGTGCTGAAGCAGGCAGTAACTGTGTGATCCACTTCCTCATGAGAGTCAGCAAAGTGAGTAAATACCTCTTAGCGAGTTAGGATGGTGCAGTTGGGCTCCTAGTCCCTTCACTTCAGCTTTGAGCATTACAGACACAGAACAACTCCAAAACTGGTGTTGCAGCCACTGAAAATTCACCTTTGGTCTCCAGAGGCTCCTCAATTGTGAAGTGAAGCCCAAAATGTGACTCTGCGTGGCTCCGGCTAGAGACGGCATTTAGAAGAGAGGTGTGCCTGGGGCTCTCGCGTGTGTTTGATGCCGTGTGCTATTCCTGCTTTCAAAGCCTTCTGCTTTCTCTTGGTCATGCCGGGGGACTTTCCCCCAGCCCCAAGGCTTGGTGTGGGGGCAGATGTGACAATGGGGTTATGCCAGAGCCCTCAGTAAATGCCTAAGCTTGTCCTCAGGACTTGTACTTTTAGTTCATAAAACAGAATGCAATTATTTACAGAGGGTTTTTCTGCAAATACTGTGAGTCTAAAGAAATGAGAAAAAATACATGTTAATAATAAAACCTGGGTTACTGTTGTAATTCCAACTATTGCCTATATAACTGCACAGCAAATGCTGTTTTTTCTGGCTTGTGATAGTGGTCAGAATGATTTGGCATTTCTGTAATTTCTCTTTAATGCCAACAATTGTAACATTCTGGTTGTACAAAAATGCAAATCACGTAGCTATTGACTGATTCTTTTATTGTTTTAAAATGTAAATGTTTCATTTGTATTGCATAATGATTTTTCTCAATTTGTATCAAAGCATAGGTTTTTTATGTTACAATGATTCCTACACTCCTTGCAAAATAATTGCTGAGGATCTCAAATAGCAGCAATTCCACTAGCTCACAATCAAACTTCTCTTACATGTTTGCATTTTTCTGGTGATCCTGAGCTGCATAGCTCAGACTTTATAGCACGGTACTGGTTCACCTTGGCAGCAATTTTAGGAGTGAGCTCAGGAGACTTTTGCTGTTCCTTTCTGTCTAAAGAATCAAGCAGTGAGGACAGGCTCTTGGCTTCTCCTTGTGCCCGATGTCCTGCTTCAAAAGCCAGCTACCATGTATCACCTCCGCTGCATTCTGCTGTGGTCCTTTATGTTCGTACTTCTTTGTAGTTCTCCAGTATTGCAGTTCTCCACAGGGAATTAACAGTACTCGGAAATCAGCAAGCCTTAACGAACTTATGAACGGCCCCAATATCCTGCCAGTTCCCTCCTCCTGCTCTCTCCACGCATTGTGCCTCCTGTGGTGGTTGTGCCACACCGCACGTTCCTCCAGGTCCTGGGGAAGGTCACAGTGGAAGGAAAGAGGCTAAAAGTCAGAACACCAAATGAGTAACCGAGGCTGCAACAATTGCATACCCTGTGACACAAGAAAACTGCTCTGTTGAATCTGGAATGCAACACTGACTGGGGAAAAGAAGACACTCAGTTCTCTCCTCATTTCTGCTTTCCCCTAAATAATCAGACCTGATTTTTTTTTTTTGCTCCACACAGAAGTCCTATTTACAATACATCCTATTCCCATTCCCCTTTGGACTCTACTATTGCTCTTGCTTTACTTATGTAATGTCAGCAAGACAGACAGCACCAGGGCCACAGAGCCCTTCCACAGCAGCGTCTTCGTGCCGCACCGCTCAGTGGTAGAGGCCTGGGAGGGCCTTTTGGGCCTCTGGGGACACTCTGATGTAGTGCAACTTACACACAGCACGGTGGAGAGGAATGCACAGGCCAACCCCTAGTGATGAGGATGGAATAAGGCCCTCTTCAAACCCAGCTGCCTCAAGAGTGTAGAAGTAGGACTAGAAAACACAACAGAAAAAAAACTTGCACTGGCAACAACGAACTGCATGTGTGATATCACCTCCAACACAAGGACTGCAAGCAGGCCAACGGGCTATATTTCCACCAGTGACCTGTCCTTTCTGCTGCCTGCTGAGAAAATACTTCCCTTCAAGAATGGGTTAGAAGTAGAAAGTATCTTTTAAGAAGTTTTCACATGCTTTTTACAGAAAGAAATTGCTTTCATTTTAAAGTTTCAGTGCTGGTCACTATCTCATGCAAGTCAGCTGTGGTCCAGAAAAAACAAGGAATACACCTGTCATTGTCATTTGCTGATGGACCTACAGAAGTGAAAATAGAAGTGTTAATGATGGGTGAATTTCCTCAATGGAAAATTGGGAAATGAGGGAAATCACATGAATCATTTTTCTTTCTCCTTTCTCTATTGCTGCTGCTATTCTAGCCCCACTGCATCAAGGCAAAACCAAGAAACGAAGCAAAAATACAGGATAAGAAGGCTGACAACAGCAGCTACTGAAGCCATAATATTTACAGAATGTAATCTCTGAAAAATACAAGCATAACCCTGACCTACTGTCATGCCTCTTCTTGTATTCAGTTTCATTGGATGCAGGCTTGTAACAGTGATGTTGGCCCCGATGCATGAGCCTGCACTGAAATAAGGAAGGCTGGATGGCACCTGAATTGCCAGCTTTTTCTTGGAGGTGGTGGCCTCGGCAGTGACACTGAAGCAGTAGTACAAAAGAGAAAGACAAGAGAAAAAAAAACTAGCTTTCTCGCTTTATCTCTCCTTTTGGGTAAAAGACGGGCAGAGTGAGTAGTTAACAGCAATTTAAGATGTTGCTTGCAGAAGTATGAGAAAGCAAGAGGCCTTGGCATGGGGTTAAAACAACTTGCAAACATTAATATTGGTGAGTTAATCATGTACGATCTGGTTTATCAGTAACTGCAAGAGATGCAGCAATAGCGAGCTTTGGGGAGAACTGGCTTCAGGTTGGCATATTGGATTGGCAGATCCTGGGAGGATGAATGCTTGAAATGGGGAGGATCCTTCAGCTGGGCAGTGAAGGAGCCCAGCAAGACTGCCCACAAAAGACTGGCTTCTTGCAGGAGACAGTGGAGCTAAATCAGAGTGAGCTTGGCTGGAGCTCCTAAGAGAGGAACAGAGGGCTTCAAGGCTCCCGCTTCTACGCGCTGTGTGGCACAGATGAGCGGTCCCTCTGCAGTGGTCCGGCTGTGCTGCTGCTGGCACCGGGTCCTGTGAAAGGACCAGCAAAGCCGAAGTGGCACTGACCAAGCTGACAACAGAGGATTCTCTCTTCTTTATGTGCTGAAGGCTTGGCAGATTTCATTTAGCCAGAAGAATATAAAATCTAAATCAGGTTCTAGTTGCTGGAACATGCACTGGTGCTTTATTATCAGAGTTTCTTCTGCAGCTATTCCTTTAGAAGTAGAAAGTACATTGTTTGAAATTTTTAAATAGAAAATTCCCCAAAATTCGACACTGATTCAGAGCTCCAGCACAATAACAATTAATGTGAATGGTTAAACTGCGGACACACAGGAATTATGGTCCTACTAAACAGGAGGCATTTGTCGGTATGCCATTTGTATCTGTGACAGAAAATGGAAAACTAATTGATAGTCTTACACGAAGGTAGAAGAGTCTGGCGAGGGAAGGGATTAAATGCTGCGATGGTCAGCAGGATTAACAGCGCCGGGCCAGCAGCAGTGCCAGGGGCTGTGGAGCACAGCAGTGAAGTGCAGCACTGCCTGCTGACAGGCACTAGTGAAGTGTGGTGTGTCCTCATCCAGCGCCCAGCTAGCAGACGTTTGCCACCACAGCTTCTGCTTCTTGTCTTGAGTAGTTAATTGTTTATAAAGTGGGCTGAGTTTTCAAAGTGCCTGCTCTCGCGGTACTCTCGCAAAGTGTCTCGTTCCCCGTCTCACTCCAACTCTCTGGTCCTCAGCTCTCAGCACTGCCTTGTATCCTTGTGGCTAAACAGTGCCCTCCTTAAGGCAACCAGGATTGCTCACACTACAAAAACTTGCTCCAGGTTTTGCTACAACTGCTACACATGGAGGGTGCAGCCAGTTTGCTCCAGAGGATGCAGGTGAGGGTTCTATGCCAATTAGTCATTTATCAGGGCTGAGCCCTGACAATCATTACAGAAACAGGACATATAGCTTGAATATTTCTGGTAAATAAAATAGAACAAAACTGAGTTCCTTTTGTTCGTCTACCTGGCATTTGTTCATTTGCAGTGTTCATCCTCAATACTGGGTCCTTTACAGTGAGGTATCATAAATAGATGACATGAAAATTGTCTGCAGGAGTTATGTTTGTGTTTCATCCTGCTGTTAATCCTGAGCAGAGCTTTCTTACAAAGCAAGAAGCATCGAGATAAATCTTACTTCTTTAAAATGATAGCAAATGAGAAAGACTTGAAATAAAATCAGTGTGGTATGCCTGAAAATGTTTTCCCCATGCCAGTTCTGAGAAGTGTGCGTGGTTATGAATATCTTTCTGCCACAGAGCTGTTATAGGAAGGAGGCATTGAAAAGCAAAACCAAAAATAGGACTACTTGGACTAATAACAAGCTATCTGTGGATTACTTTTTATGTTATATTTTATTGAGAAAAGTCCATGTTAAAGGTTAGCTTTCAGTACGCTTCTGAGACACAGCTTTTTGTCAGTGGAAGTTGTTTGTGGTGGCCTATCAGAGCTTGGTGCAGAATGTCCTTTCTTCAGTAGCATTCTTCTCCACCATCCAACGATTTTTCTTCTTAAATTGGCGTGTTTTGAATTCTTCTGTGATTTCGGAGATTGACCTCCCTTTTGTTTCTGGGAGGAACAGATAGATGAGAACTGCTGCAGTGACCAGGACAGCAATAAAGATGAGGAAGCAAAAAGGACCAAGAACCATCTGGAGATAAAAACAGAGTAAGATGAGTGATTTCCCTGACAACACTTACCCCTACAGATTCTTTTAAATTCTGTTTGCCCTATGAAATGAGGAATAACTTTATCTTTTCAGTCTGTTCTCAAGGGATGTCTGATATCTTGGGAAGTGTTTTATATGAATGGCCTCCACGTGCCAGTAATAATAAGGAATTCACAGCTTTGATCATCTACAAGGATTTCATCTCACTTCCTGTCCAGACCAGCCTAGAAAACCAGTTTAAATCGAGAGAGTCAAAGAGAAGATTTGAATCAAATTACATACAACAGCAAAGGGGAAAAGCATTCCAGTGAAAGTGAGGCCTAGCCAAATGACGATTCCACCAATTACAAAAGCAGAAGATCTTGTTGAGAGGGTGAAGATTTCATTCATGACAGATGCAACGGCTCCAGCTGAGGAAAAAACATAAAAAGCAATCAAAAACACTGCTGTGTGGTTTGCGTTCTCCTGTGGACATTTAGCTAACCACTTTACTCAAATGGAATAAACTGAAGTCACTGGTCAAACAGTGCCCCAGTAAAGTCAGGCTGCTGTGAGATCACGTAAATTTGGGCAGCACAGCCACCCCTATCTGAATTCACCCATCAACCTCTCATGGTCCATGGAGAGAGATGGACACCCCAGAAATGTACTTTATATCCACCTAAGACATATCAAATATGGGGATGAATGGCCCTAAGGGTCTATCTCTCTCCACTGCCCATGGGAATTCTGTTACCATGGGAATTCTGTTAGGTTTTCAAGACATTCATAGTCCTCATATTCAGCCCTTAAAATAGTAAAGGCTGGCATTTGATTTTGGAGATTGCATACCTAAAATTCATGTTTAGACATGGAAATTTCAATATTGCTTTCAAGTGAGTGAAATCATAACAGAGAGCTGTAAATTTGGTTCTGGCATTACTGATGTAGGTGATTAAGAGAAGACGAGAAAAGACAAAGAACTGCTAAGAGACAGACTGTGTAAGCTATCAAGTATTCTTTAATGGAATTGAATTTTATAGGTGAATTGAGAAAACTGATGTTTTAGAGGGGGCTACCACTGCATTTGGGCAGACACAGAGATGGACCAGATGAACCTGCGTGCACTGAACAGCATTCATGCCTTCCAAATCAAGTCTTAGTGATTTTTAACAAGTATTTCTTTGCCTTGAACCTGCAATTCAGTGTGAGGCTATAGAGTCCTGATACATCAGGGCCTGAAATGTTTGAAGTAATTTGTAAAAAAATCGTTCCTCAAGTTATTAATTCACCAGAAGTTGGAGCTCCCCCATCAGTCCAAACTAAGCTGCTGCTTTACGAAGATGTATTCACCCAGTCTAGTTCTTTCCCACACATCCATGGCCTGTGCATTCCCTCGTGGTCCAAGGTTTGCTGTTGCTACCTGTGTTGTTATACTCACCCGGTCCTATTCCATAGGCGATGATGAATAAAAAGATAAGAATAACACTGCAGTAACGCATCCAGAGGAACCGATCCTAGACAAGGGCAGAAGGAGGGATGAGAATGACAATTTTATAGCTATAGCACAGCTGATCTAAACATACAGGAGAAGTGATGTTGATGAAAAAGCCCACGATGCTGGGCTCTGTAATGGGTGCTCACTACAACTACTTATCTCTCTGTACTGAATACAGTGGAAGGCCAAAAGTAGCCTGCAGTGTCCTATCTACAGAGGTGAGTTAAACTGCACCCTGGTCTGAAAAACACGTAACAAATTCCGAGATAATTACAGCATGGGGAAAAGTGTAACTGATTCAACCTTATCTTATTCACTTAGACAACTTCAGAGAAATGTTTAAATCATGTGAATCAAAAGATACCTGTGAAACAGAGAGAAGTTAGTTTGTGGGCTGAGACAAAGTTTGCAATGCAGTACGAAACACTGGAAATATGGAAGGCATGACACTGGGTTCCTCACTTCTTTCCACCATCCAGGCTGGAAGGAGTTAGAGAACTGCATGCTGTGTATCCAGCCGGATCACATGCATCGAGGGTGGAAATTGGTGGTGGGAAGGGGCAGTGCACACTGCTTCTGTTGCAGGGGGCATGGGATAGCAAATGGGAATGGTGACAACAGAGATGCTCATCTAGGGGTTTGAAGGGCAGCAAACAACACAAGAGAGGTTCAGAGAGATCAGGCGGGCAGAGAGCTGGAGGAAAGCTATGCCAGGCTGATGGTTTTACAAAATGTTTTTCACTGACTGTTTGAAAGATTGACTAAAAAGATGAAATACAAGACAGGACAAAGATAAAGGCCTTGCAAGGTGGGCTGCGAATTTGTGTTCAGAAGATATTCTGACCTGCTCTTTTGGACGTCAGAACTAAGGCTGACTATCTGCTGTCCTGCACAAAGATTTCAGATGCAGATCCACCCCTAGAGAGACATTTGCTTACGCTCAGTAGAAGGCTTGTTTCAAGCAACACCAGTATCAGTGCCATCAACAAATAACCACCCCACAGCAGAATCCGGCGTCCAAAACGATCGATAATGGAGCTCTGAGGGGTAGGAAAAAAACCAAACATATCACTGCAAGCATGGCCAAGTCCAGCTGTGAGCCTTGCAGCAGATCAAGCTTTCTTCTTCGGTTCTTCTTACTTTAGAGAACAGAAATCTTGTTAGTACCAAGTTTGTTATTTATGGATTTCCTTCTAGCCTCTCTAATGCTATGAATGACCATCGCTGCCTGAGCATTGCAGCTACTTTTTCATGAAAGCTGTAGTCAATAGAAACATGTTATGATTCCATTCAAAAATATATATATACAAATATATGGAAATAAGCAAACATATTTATCTTTGAATGATATTTCATTTATATATGTATGAATAAGATATATTTTTATAAGAAAGTATGAAGATTGAAGATAGGAAGAAAGATTTAAAAGATGGAAAGAAATTTGGCAGGGACAGTATCAACCACTTTACAGACTTATGTAGTGCAACAGAAAAATCCTTTGGCTCACCAAGTGAAGATTCATTTACTTTAAAGGAGAATAGACTCTAATCACGTGTACTTGAACTCTTAAAGCCCCAGCAGGGTCTGACTTACACAGAAGATGATGGAGATGAGCTCAGAGGTCGCAACTCCTAGAGCTACATATGGGATTATGCTTTCCTGGAGGTTTGCTGTCTGAAAAATTTCCGAGGTGTAGAAGGTGATCTGATAAATAAGAAACATTTTTAAAATGAAGTATAGCCAATAGATGTAATATGTGCTTATCCAGCATCACTTGGAACTATATTTGTCATCACTGTAATAGCAACAGTATATTATTAGGGCTTAGCAGAGGTGATATACCTGCTTGAGATGTGAAAAAATGAAAGGCTAATGGAGATGGAGAAAAGGGATTTGAAAGTCCAGGGAAAAAAAAAAAAGAAGAAGAAGAAAATAAAAGAAGAGTTGAAAGGATCATAATGCCTGTAAGGCATGGGAGAAAGATGTTATGGCAAAGAGGAAAAGGGAAGGGACAAGGCAGGGAAGACAGGGAGTGAAGAAAAGAAAAGCAGATTTTAGTCATAGCAGACCATACATAATTATTCCAACAGTTCACTCGGTAGGCCTTTTACAATTGTTACACAGAAGCTGCTCATCTGCAAAGCCCCTGAGCACTTAACAGTGGATATAAGCATGGATATTGGGAATACCCAACTGCACTGAGGCCACAGAGCTGCAGACTCAGTAAAAGCAGGAGCATGGTACACAGCTGCGGATACACGGATGGCTCTCTCAGCACCTCTAGGACATTCATTATTTTGGTGCCTTTTGTTACAGCCTTTTCCTTCATCATGTCATCAAATTCTGTGTGATAATTCTCTTCTCCCCAGAGTTGCTTCATGGCTACAGAAGAGACAGAACAAAGTATATTCTTCCATCTTCTGATCCACTAGTCATTTGCAGTTGAGTCTATTCCTTGATTCATCAGTCACTGAGCAAAGAACCAAAACACAGTTTACTGGAACATGCTGAGACTGTCCTGGAAAACAGCTTTGAACTTCTTGTAGTATTTAAAGGTAGATCGTAAATATTTCTGATGACTCCTCTTTTTCCAGAGTAATACAATTTTATGCTATGATCTTTGCGAAATCTCTCATCACGTAATTATCAGGAAATCTGTAGTTGTACAATACAAAAGCTAATTCCTTCTATTAGGTACACTTTCCCAAGAGTTACAGTCTAACAAATTAGGGATCTAAAATTTTCTCTTACCTTTCAAGCAACCGTCCTTGTCTCCTTTTTGAAGCAAGAGATAGGGAGGTGACTCAGGAAAGAATGGCAAAAAGAGCAGTTGAATCAATGCCACCAACCCAGAGAAGGACAACAGCACATTCCACATGTCTTCAGTTCCTAAAAGATCTCTATGAAGGCACACAAGAGTGTATGTATAGGCCAATACAGTTACATTCTACAACTAGTTTGGTGTTTTCTGGATCCTAAACTACCAAAATGGAAACTATATCTATATATGTATATATATTATCTATATATGTATATATAGATAGATATACCTGTAAAGAATAAATTGAAATAAAAGAAGTTTAGATTATGAAAAGGAAAACAGACTGATACTTTAGTTCTACTGCAAGATTGAGGTTTTTCTGTTAATTTGAGTATTTTCTAAATACCAGTGGAGTTTGGATATTCCCACAACAGCTGTCTGAACCAATATAGTAGTTCTGCATGAGATTATCAAGAAATTGGCAGAGCTATCAGGTCTCAGAGGTTTATTAAGAGTGTATATACATATTTTTTTCTTATTAACTTCAGCAGAGACTGCACCTCCAGAGAGGGACTCATCCTTTCTCAAGAGAAGGGTCTTTCCCCAGAGACTGACAAGGGAACCTCAGTGACTGGCATGGAGCAGACGTTTCCTTTCTGACCGCTGTAGCTAAGCAAAGTAAAAGCCCACCTTCAGCATCTGTTTCTAGGACTGGGAGGACAGCACTTTCCTGCCATAAAGAAGACAAATAGAAAACAGGACCAGAAGGAGCAGCACAAGTACCGTAATCCAAGAATTCTTGCTACAGCTTTTCCTAGTGCAAGAAACACAGAGGAGGTCACATTTACAAATCCACGCAACTTCTTAGGTGAGATCTCTCCTGCATACTGAACGTGGGCATTCATATGTATTCCTAAAGAGAAGACAAAAGAGAACTAAAGCTATAGAAAAAAAGAGAGACGGTCCCTTTCCATTTCACCTTCAGCCAAAGGTAGCTCTCTCATCTCCCTCCTGAACTGTTTGCTGTATGTCCTCCACAGTAAGTAGGCTGAAAATTTACATCTACTCTAAGTGAGATGTTTAGTTAATCCACCAGATATCCCTCTCAGCAAGACCTCTTGAAGGCAAAGGACAGCTCATCACTATATTGTCCCTGCCCAGGGAACAAACTGGACTATGCGATGGGTTTGTTGCCTGCTGCCTCGCCACAAGCCATGATCTTCTTACCTTTTCCCAATCTGCTCCTTGTTCCACTGGGGTTACTGTGCATGCCCAGGTACTCCCAGCAGGAAGATTTCTGTATCCACCCCAAAGAAGTCACATTAACATGGAGTAGTGGGAAGTCCTACCAGCACCGATGCCCTCGAGGAAGCGCCCGATCAGGATCATCTCAAAGGATTTGGCTCTCCTGCTGAAGCCAGTGTTCAGTGTGGCTACTATTAGGACCACATCATTGAACAGCAGACATTTCTTCCTGCAACAGCAAACAACATGCGGGTATGATCCATGTTTCACTTTGTCATAGTTAACTGATGTCTGCATGTTCTCCTCTGGATTTATGGACTAAACCATGGACATTTTAAAATCCATTGCTTATAGAGAAACAATATCTGATTAGGAAAAGGCATGATGTCTTCCCAGGAAAGTGGAAAGGGAGAAGTTAGACTTCTCTTTTCTATGCTAATACCATGTGAGCATGCTGTGAGGCTGAAGAAAATTCCTGTAAGGTAGATACTGATAAGGAACGGTCTTTTTCACTTCTTTCCTTTGGGCCAGGCTCCCATCCCCAACACTGCAGTTGTCCCCTGAACAAGGCAAATCCAGCGTTATGGAGAGATAGGTTCACTATCCACCTTGAGATCAGAAAGAGGATTCTGAACATGGTGTGAGAGATTCTGCTTATCTTTGCTGAAATTCTGACTGTTCTTGCAGAGGAATGAACCTGCGCACTTTTTTTAAGAGCTGCAATCAATTGAAAAAATAAAAATAAACAGTTTTTGCCTACAGAATATCTATTATCTTCTGTACACCCGCAGTGTTGTTGGGCTCCCTAGGTATTATTGCTCAATGAAGAAATTTCAGAGTGATTCTTTACTAAAATTTCAGCAAATGTATAGGAATTGTATGGCACCAAAAACCGTGAAAAGGGAATCAGAAACAGGTGCATGTTCTTGTCTCTCTAATGTACCTAGGTGTACTTATACATGGTGAGTAGAGTTAATTCTGCACCAAGATGGGGAAGTGAAAATTCCAACATCTATTATATTAGGTGAGTAATAGTTAATTGCTTCCCTTGTGCCATCCCTAAATAGTTAATCGTTGGGAAATATACTTACTTTCCATACTTTGCAGTCAGGTACCCACTACACAGACATCCTATCATTCCCCCCACACAGTACATAGACACGATGAAGGACCATAGTAGTGTGAGCGTCTCCTGATGCAGCGCTGAACCATATCGCTCCAGCCAGGTTTCGTTGATAAACTTCTGAATGTACTTGGACAGACAAAGAGATATTTATTCCTCTGAGGCACTAATCACAAGAGTTCTTCATTATGTTTATAATTTTAAAAAGATAGATTAATAGTCGTTATGTTGAGACGTTTTATAAAAGAAAAAAAAATAGTATAAGGAACGACCAAGGCTTCCATAGTCCCTCCATTCAACTGTGTAATAGTTACTATGACGGTAAGGGATGGGAAAGAGCTGGGGATAAACTCACATAGTACTATGGAAGAGGTTTTTCAGAGCGTCTTCGAGGTGTGTGTAAGGCCTAGCCCCTCGAAAAGCAGTTACAGATTTGCTTTTGTGAGAGCTTTACTTACTGGAGAAGTATAATTGATCACAGACATTTGAAAACCAGACAGGTGGGTTCCACCAATTCCTAGCACCAAAATCATTAGCAATAGCTTCCGGTATTGAACCTGCCAAAGATGATGAAAGGCATGCTAAGTTCCTGACACCAGCAGGGCTTTCAGAACCATGAGGTAATTTATAAGATATTACATCTTTACATTTCCATGACTAAAAAGCCTTTATAAAGAAAAAAATAAACAAACAAAAACAACAACAACAAATTATATTTTTCAATAATGAAACAAAATTGCTGGGAAATTGTTAAGATGCAAATCCACACATCCCTTTATGTTCCTCTCCTTGTTACTAACAGCCTGAAAAGATGCAGTCTTTAATTCTTTTCATTTTGCCAGCCACAGAAATTTAAAAAAATCATAAAAGCCTTGTTGAGACAGTTTGTGTTTGCTTTTGTACTAGTAAGAAGCCACACCTTTCTTGAATCCCTTTTTCCCTTCAACTTTAACTTCTTGGAGACTTCGTTCACCAGCTTCCAGGGAATAATCAAGTCTGTCCTCTTAAGCCTTTTTTTTTTTTAATTTCACTTTTATATTCCTATAGGAATCTGCATCTTCAGAGCCCCTACTTGAACGACTCCTATTTGAAATGCTGCGTTCCCGTGATGTACACTGAATTTTAGAGCACCCTTCACAAGCACATATGTTTTCCAGCATTTAGTCAGGTCACAATGTAAACAGATGAGTATCCTCAAATGTCCTCAAGAGTGCAGGGCAGTACAGTGGGAGATTTTTTCCTTTTTGTCTCTTCCATACTACTCTTTTATCCGTTTTCCTCAAAATGCCTATTCTTTCCTGTTTTCTGAGGTCCTCTCTTAAACCTCTCTCTTTTGTATTTCCAATATGTTTTATGGAGATGTTGTGTAGTCAGTCTTGTTGCTGAATCAGTGTTGTCCCCAGCATGTGCTCTGTTCATTTTTATTACTGCTTGATTCCCTTTTTCTGTAATCTTTAAAGATTATGCTGCTATCGGTGACTAGGGCTAGAAGACAAGAAGTTGGATACTCACCAGGTCTGAGAGGAAACCAGCCATTTCCCCCTGAAAACCTGCCTGCTCTGAGAGCCCTTGTCAAGTCTGTCAGATTGAGTGATACGTTTTCTATGCTTAGATTATAAGAAGTTGGGATCATAGCACAGAAGTTAAATTCTAACTATGTGCCTTCTAGTGAATTATGTCCTCCTCCATCACTGGCCAGGGTCTCTTTTTGCTGGTTTAATTATTCTAAGACTCAGATATGCCAAGCTGATTACAACATTGGTAAATGTTTGTCCTTGTATCTGGAGTGCTCCCCCTTATTTGCACTGCTAAAGCGACTGAGTGTTCCTGTTTTGTGGGGATCGGACGGTGTTAGCAGCTTTCCTTCAGGACAGCAGACCCTGCCTTCCCTCTCTGACAGCAGCATAGGCAGCGCGTTTCTTCCTCCCAGCCCACCACAGAGATACTCCACTGAGTATGGTCGCTGAGCTGTGCTGCCTGCTTTTCTGCACACCACAAGATTTTCAATCAGTCGAAGTATTTGAGCAATTTCCCAGTTGCAGGACATGAAGTATTTGAACACTGGCATGGGGAAGGAGCCTTGGTCCTTGCTAACACCCAGTTCTTTCTCGAGGCTCACACTGTTTCCAGAAGCACTCAGACCAATTGCTAACCACTATTACCTATTTACAACAGCAGAGGTAGCCGTGCCTGTGCCAGAGCAGGGAGCTCATTCTGCTCTGGCTTGAGGGTTGACTTTAAGAAGTACTTTCCACCTTGAAAAAAAACCTATAAAAAAATCAAAAGAAGACTTGACTATTTACAAAGAGTGCAAATTCCTTCTTTATTCCTTCAGGCTTCTACAAAGAACATTTCATACTACATTAAGTACAACATAGCATCCTACAACGATGTAGCTGTCTGTGGTTAGTGCTGGAGGGGTGGCGGCTCTGAGGACGACAGAAGCCTTGCTGAGCAGTGCTTGTCGCATCGCAGCGACCAGCAGCTCAGCGCGCGCGTCCCTGTGCCCGGCAGCCCCAGCGAGCTTGCTGAGTCATGCCTCGACCTTTCTCCAGCTGGGCAGCCCCGTCACGCTCTCTCCAAAGCCTCTGCCTGGGCGCCTTGTGGCACATCAGTGCAGTGAAGTAGTTCCTCTGTCCACCCGCTCCATTCGCATCCTCCCTGAAATCAGCATCACCTCCACATCAGCTGTAGCAGCATGTTTCATTCCTTCCCCTCAAGCACAGACTCTTCAAATGTTCTCACTTCCAAAACACCTCAGAATCCACCTTTCTCTTCAATTACTACTGCAGAAATTCCTGTCTTTATTTAGGTTTTGTCTCGCTTCTTACAAACTCCTCCTTTCCTTTTAACTTCTTTTGTTTCTTGTGTCAAAGTTGATGTTGTGTCTGTTTCCGGACCTTTTCGTGCTGGCCCCTTGCAGGTCTTTTCTTATTTTTCCTTTCCCTCTCAAAGGGGTCTGCCAGGCTAACAGCAAACCATTTGGGGATAGGGTCAGACACCTTGGAATGGAGTCCCCTTAGAAGGGATGTCTTTTCACCTAAGATTAGAGCATTACAAGGAACGTGCTTATTCCATACCAAGGAAGTAGCTCACCTGATACCTTTATCACCAAGGGATTTATTTCCAAAGATGCCATACGTTGCATGTTTGTGATCCTGGAAATCAAATGGATATACTGCAAATTCCACGAGTGCTCATTTAACCTTTATTCCCAATACATGCTGGTTTGTGGCAGCATTAATGATTTACCATGATTTCCCTCTTGCAGACAGTACTTACTAGTAGGGGGGAAGAAGGGAAGAAGTCAGGCATGCTGAGCAAGATGACACTGTAAAAAGACAGGTATAAGGAAATGAGCTTTTAGTGTCTTAAAGGACACTTAAAAGACACAAAACCACTCCTCACTGTAAACCAGTAAGGTTGAGAAAGACCAGGCCAAGTTAAGACTTTTTTTTTAACGATAAAAGTCTTACCTAGTCCTTTCTTTTCAAAGGCACAGGCAGCAGCTCCCCCCAGACCCCCTGCTCCTGCGTGGGCTCCTCTCCACGGGCTGCAGCTCCGGCCCGGGGCCTGCTCCTGCGGGGGCTCTCCATGGGCCGCAGCCTCCTCCAGGCCACATCCACCTGCTCCACCGGGGGCTCCTCCACGGGCTGCAGCGTGGAGATCTGCTCCGTGTGGGACCCATGGGTGCAGGGGGACAGCCTGCTCCCACTCCTGGAGCACCGCCTGCCCTCCTGCTGCACTGATCTTGGTGTCTGCAGGGTTGTTTCTCTCACATTTTCTCACCCTTGTCTCCCAGCTGCTCTTGTGCAGTGTTTTCACCCTTCCTTAAATCTGCCTTCACTGGCTTGGCTCTGACCAGCAGCGGGTCCCTTTTGGAACCTGCTGGAAACGGCGTTTGTCTGACACGGGGCAGCTGCTGGGCTCTGCTCACAGAAGCCACCCCTGCAGCCCCCCACTACCAAGCCCTTGTCACGTAAACCCAGCACACCGGGGGAAGGCCACTGCTTTTGTTATCAGCTCTTGGCACTGCCACAAATCTTGTTAGAGAGTGGTGTGACGATCAAAAAGCAGGAGGATAAGGGTGCAAAAGAAACTGCCACTCGACATTCGGGTCCTTTCGCAAATTTTATTGCATTTTATTGCAGCATCTGCAACAGCCAGTAGTGAAGGTCTCATTTCCAGAACAGACACAGGATTCCTTGACCCTGACAACACAATCCCAGAGATGGGCTCTCCTCTGTCCCTGACTCTTCAATCACTGAAAGCCAAATGCAGACACGATGTGGGATGTGTTTTCCAAGTCTCTGCTTTTTTATTTCCTTATCAGTAAACTGCAAAGCACTACAAGCAAGGGTGTGTCACATTGTATAGCAATGAATACAAAAAGTGAGGCCCTTTTCCCAAATTTTGTAATGGGAATGTGGAGTACTTGGAGACCTGGAGAGACAAGCAAATACTCAGACACACACCGGTTGGGTTCTCTGGGAGAGGCACCACACTTCTTTGTCTCATCGGTACCAGAAACTCTTGGGAACTGAATCCCATTGAAACTCAGGGTTCCTCCTCTCTGACATGCAGTAAGTCCAGGCTGAAGACATGCTTCGTTGCCATTGCTGATGAAGAAGAACAGACCTGCTGTGGATTAGCCTACTCGTGCTTGTCTGCAGCTCTGCTTTCTTCGTCATGCTTTCTTGCAGTACTGGTACTTGCTGTATGTCCGAACAGAAGAATCTCAGAAACAACGTACAAAGCAGTAACTTTGGCTAGAGATGGCAGGTTATGTTTGGATGCTTCTCTAACATAGTGTCTCCTTCTCCCCAGGAATTTAATGTCCTTTATACCTTTCTCCTTCAAATGTGGCAATGAATATCCTCCAAAAAGAAATATATATATATATATATATATAAAGACCATGCTGCAGGTCACAGAAACATGGTCACAAGCAGCTCAAGAAAGCTGTAGTTTCAAAATATGAACAAAATAGTCCTCGAACAAAATATGGACTGGAGAGTTCGGTATTAAAGTCTAGTAACAATCATCAGGGAGCAGTTATTCTGCGGTAGGGCCGGCTGTCCCTTCTTCCCACGGTGGTTCAGGCGGTTGAACTCCTCCATGATCTGCAGCATCGTCTTTCCTTTGGTCTCTGGCACCACCAGGAAAACAAAGATAGCCATGGACAGACAGTATGCCAGGAAAATGATAAAACAGAAACTACCAAGGCCTTCCTATGGGAAAAGAAAGGAGAAAATAAGTTCATATAAATTGATTTAGATATCTTTCTCTTATGATATGTGTTTCTAGTTTTGTATTCACTAAAACAGTTGGCGTAAGTCCTGCTTGCAGCCACCTTGGGAACAGCACTGCGTGTTAAGGCAAGCTAATTCTCCTTTCTTGCCCTAGGGAGGGAAGCTGTACGCTCAGCAGGCATTGAATGTCATTGCTTGACAATTCAGAGAGGTGCTGAGCTACATTTCAGTTACTGTTCCTCTCTACTCCTTCTCAGTCAGTGCTAGACTAGGGAAGGTACGTTGTGCGTTAGCGCTGTCCCTCCTTGCACAGTCCCCAGATGTTAGGGGCTTCTGTTTCCCTGCGACTTATTAGTGCTGGGTGAGACCTCTGGGACAAATACCGGCATGGCCATTTTCCACGTCAACCCCAAAGGACACACAGGACAAGGAGGGAAAAGCAGGGAGCCCCTCGTGACACTCAGATGACTTCTGGCTGTGTCAATGCCTGTCACCCCTTCCGTGTTTGCCAGCGTTACTCTCAGGGTGCACAGTTAGCAGCATTTTGTCGGTTTGCTACACTTCAGCTACGTATCTAGGTAAAAAGCAAGAGACCATCAGAACTGCAGTTAGTGTGGGCTCTGTCCATTAAGTGTTGAAAAGGAGAAGCAGGCTCTGGGTTCAAGAAGGGCCGTACCTCTTCCTCCAAACAGAGTTTTAACACACCATGCTTTGCTTACCACAATGAAAGGGAACACAAGGCCAAGGAAGAAGAGTTGGATCCAGTTTGAAGCACCATTAAAAACATAAGCAGCTGGTCTGTATGACTGAATAAATATTTCTGTGGGCAGGAGGCATAATACTCCAGCTGAAAAAACATTGGAGAAAAAAGGAAAAATCAAAAATTTTGCAAGATGCTTCTGTAACTCATACTTCATATCACCATGAAAGTTGATGGCTTTATCTGACCTGGAAGTGTTTGAGGAGCTGCTTGCTCCTTCAGGAGAAAGGCATGCAGGAATGCGGTAGGAAATGAAATTTTAACTCCTACCACACGATGGAGTGCTCCAGGACCTGGAACATCTCCCCCCACTGAATCAGGAGCATAGACTCATGCCGGCTGTGGAGCAGCTATACCTCTCCTAAAGGCTGTGCGAGGAAGGCAGGAGTATATGAAAACATTCCAGTATGAAATACCAACCTGGCCCAATGCCAAAGCTCATGATGTAGATAAAGATGAGTACAACAGAGCAATATGGTACCCAGGAGAAAGAATCCTGTGATGGGAAACAAAAAGCAAATTAAACCTGAAAGTAAAATTTTATTCGTCCAGCTCCCTTAGAAACAGGGTCAATCTTCATCACTGGTTGGTATCATAAACATCTGTGTCCTCAGTTTCCACACACTTCACAAGGAGATAGTCTTGGCAGCGGTCAGGGCTGTATAAACCTATTGCCTTGAATCTGTGTGTACGTGGCTGGGAACTGTCAGTATGATGGTTAGCCCCCAGAATAATTCTGCTACAGCTGAAGAGTGATTTGGGGGAAGGGAGATAGTAATGATGTCTGCCACAGAATAAAATGGAAGATGTGATGCTCGACTCAAATGCACAAGTGAGGCCTTACCTGTAGTGTGAGCGTGACTGTGAGAAGCCCTAAAGCCACTGCCATCACTGTGTAGCTTTTCCACAGCAGTGTCTTCCTCCCCGCCCGCTCTACGAGGTAGCCCTGGAACCAGGAGGACACGCTGTCAGCTCCAGGGGCAGGCACGAGGAGGAGCCTTCAGCAGCCAGATCGGGGGGCTCTGGGGAGCTGGACCTGCCACCGGGAGCTGGTGCTGGGGCAAGCTGGGGAGATGCAGGGCAGTGGGGAGCATTGCATGGGCAGGGCAGGACCGGGGCAGCACTCTGCAGGCAAAGAATAGCTGGGAGGACAGCAAAGTGGAAACGTTTGCACTGTTCATTGCCATGAATCTACATCCGAGAGTCCTGCTGAGAAAGGAGTTGGTTTTGCAGGATCAGTACTGCTGATTTGTTGCAGGAGTTTCATTCCCAGAGCTCGATTTGCAGTAGTTTCTAAAGATTGAAATGAAACAGGCATTACAGCAGGATGAAATTCAGCTGAAGATCCACTTACACACAGAACCGTGGTGAGGATCTCGGTGACCCCAACTCCCAGGGAGACGTAGCGGGTTTGAGCAGGGGAGATTCCGACTTGTAGGAAGACATTGTATGCATAAAAGTAAACCTGGAAAGCACAGAAACGTGTGAAGGTTGTTCCTAGGTGGTTATATTTACACTAGTTTTGCCTTTTTTGACAGATAATAACTAATCAGGCCTTAGGAAAAGAAAATCTTGATTTCAGTAATTAATCCTCAATGTTTTCATGAGAGTCATTTGTGTAGAAGAGCTTTTTCTAGGAGCTCTGTTTCTAACTCAGTAACACATGGTCTTTTTTTCTTTTTTTCTTTTTTTGGCTTGCTTTTAGCACTGGCCTTTGTTTTATGTTACAGGTTACATAATTCCTTATCCTTTAGTGTCTCGTGCAGGACATGGAGCACACATCCTGTTTTAGTGTCTCATGTGCAGGACATGGAGCACTTAGAAATATTGACAGTACTTGCTAAGCAAATGGTCTAAATTATCTTTCTATTGAATCTTTAAAACTCTGCCGTGATTTCAATAGTTACTGTTTTTCCAGATGTAAGTCCTCCTAACGCAGAAGAAATTCCACCATGAATATGCTAAATTTATACTGACCCTTCCTGATATATTTACTGCTGCAAGAAAGGGGTAGAAATTGGTTTTATGAATATCAAAGTCTTTCTGAATTTGCAAAATTAGTCTGATTTTTGAAATGTGTTATCATAATAGAGATGCCTTCAGATGACACTTGCTAAAACATAGGTCTCACCTTATCCCAGCTCCAAAGCTTCCATGGGAATAGATTATAATAAACACTGACAGATCGCCTCCTTACAGCCCCTGTTGGAATCAGCATTTTACTACTCATTGCAGAACTTACTTTTTGCTAAGGAACCGTGAACAGTCTAAAAAGCAGAGAGAAGTAGCACACGTACCACATTGACTCCAATTAACTGCGTGCATGCGGAGACGAGGAAGAGAGTGATGAGCTGCCAGCGGACAGCTTTGTCACGAAAAAGATCACAGACGTGCTTAGCCTTCTCCCCACGGATGGCTTCTTGCTCTGCAGTCATGTCATCTATTTCGGCCACGTGGTCGCCGTCTCCCCAGAGCTGCTTCACAGCTGGATGGACGGGAAGAGAAGGTGACTCCTGGTCCACGCTCCCCAGCACAGACGTGGACTCAGGGAGTACGTCCTGCCTTGCAGAGTTTTATTTCAGCTTCAGGCTCTTTGCCTGTGTGAACGTCCTAGAGATCTGGGTTCAGCCTAGACGCTGACCCAGCTCATTGTGAACTGATTTTACTCATAAATCTTAAACATGACCTCACCACTGGCCAGTAGCTGTTTACAGGGTTTCAGTGTAAATCGAGCCTAAATTCTCACCGATCCTTCCCCAGCTCCCCTCCCGCTACACATACAGCTCTCAGGCATACACCAAAACAAGGAAAAACAGTTCCTATGATAAAAAATAAGTTACATCCAGAGTTCTCCCTCTTCATACTCGAAAAAGCCATAGTGGCTCTTTCTCTGTTCATGTCAGTGGCTGCTGTTAGGCTTGCTGAAGACCTGGGATGCTTGTGGATATGGCATGCTGGTAGGGAGCATCCGTTTCTTACACAGAGCCAGGGTGCGCTGCATCCGTGCCCTGATTGCTCAGGGCACAAGCTCCGTGTGCTCGTGTCCCCCAGAGGATCCTGGCAGAGGACAAGGCAAATACTAGTGCCAAGACAGCTCTAACACCAAAGCAGAAGGGGCTGTCTTTTGTTAAAACTGCAGATGGTTTCAGAGCCAAAAGGCCAAGAGTCTCTTTCCCAAGTGAACATCTCTTCCAGGCTTCTGTGGGGCTTTACTACATTTTCCACTTTTTGCTAAAATGAATACTTTGCGGCCCGCTTCCTTACCTTTGATGCACCCCTCCTTGTCCTTTTTGTCGATGAGCAGGTAGCGGGGTGAGTCTGGGAAGAAGGGCAGGGTGAAAAGCTGCACGAGGGCAGGAAGCGCGTTTGCTGCCATGAGAATTGGCCAGAGAGCATCCACCCCGAGGACTTCTCTAAAACAAAACCAGCAGAGTGAGGGGAGCTGAGCATCGCTGTGCACTGGCCATGTGAGCACATGGGACACGGGCTGGTCCCTCGGCTCCGCTGCGTGTGTCCCGGCAGCTGTCACCGAGGGGTCTCCAGCATTTCTCAGTCCAGAAAAACGAAATCTCGAAGGGAGGAGGAAGGGGGGAGCACAATGCCGCTGCCTGCAGCACAGAAATTACACAGCGTTGCCACCTGTTGCTCAGCAGAGAGTGCAGCACCCTGACTGCATCCTGCAAGCCCCCGGAGAGGAGCACTGGCATGGCAGAGCACCCAGAAAGAACCTGCAGTGGCTGATCCCTCTGCTTCTGCTGCAAAGAGTTACCACCGAGTTACAACAAAGACAGGATCTGCGGGTTCCCGGCCTGGGACTGGCTTTCCCAAACAGCAGCTCTGAGTACACTGCAGGCAGAACGACCTGTGCCCGGGGACAGGACAGACTGCCTTCGGCACAGGACAGGCAGACGGGGCCTGGGCTGAGGGGCAGGAATCCACCATAGCTTTCTGGTTTTGCATGAGTGCCTGATGAGTGGGTGTGCTGCTTCTTGTGTGTTTTCAGGAAGGTTTGGGTTGATCTGACGCTCCCTGTTCTGTCTTAGAAAAGTAAAAAGTAAAACTCATCTGTTAAAGGTTTTCATTTCTGTATTTTGATCTGTGTTTGCCAGGAAGCAACATCATTCTTCAGTATTAAATATTTGTATGATTTCTGTTTTCCATTTACTTAAGTCTGGAATTCATGCTGAGCCAATTTGGTCTGGCTGCCTAAGGTACCCTGAAAACACGTCTAAAAAACTTATTGACTTGCCTATCTGTAGGTTTGCATTGACATATGCACATATGTTAATAACAGAAGAAATTAAGTAGCTCTCAGACCCCCTTACCTGAGACCCAGAGCAAATCCTATAAACTTTCCGATGGCGATGGCAGTGGAAGCTGTTATGGCAATCACCCCACGCAGCTTCTGCGGGGCACATTCCCCAGCATACATGATGTGGATATTCAGACCCAAACCTGCAGCGACAAATGGCTGTGAGACGGGGCAGTACAAACTCCTGTCGGTCTGGTGTTTTGGAGGGGCAAGGCATATAGGGTTAGGCTCTCAGATGTATTTTTACAGGGCTGAATATGGGTCTGCCTCACATGAAATGTGTTCCCAACACCTTGGCATTGCGTCTTCGCTAAGTATTTCACTAAGCAAGTATGTTCTCCTGGGAAGTCGGTACTTCATCAGGCTGGCCTTCTCTTACCATGGCTCCTCCAGGCACAGAAACAGGATTGCTGTTGCTCCCTTTAATCCCAGATTAGACATGTCAGTGTATACTCAGGATCTCTTGTGTTTTATTTTATGCTTGAAATGAACAAGTTAACATAATCACACCATATGTTCCATTTACTCAGTGAATTAATACTTATCCTCACTAAAATTTATTTATTTATTCATTTGCTGGTTATTTTCTTTATCCAGCTGCTCAGGGATCAAAACACTGATAGAGTATAACCTTCTGGGGCATATGGAAATTACAATTCCTGGCTTGAAAACCATTCCCTTGTCTGTAATGTGGAAGGCAGTGTCAGCCACAACAGCAGCAACAGAAAAAACTGAGGTTAGCTTTCTGTTGAATGAGCACGCTCCCTGAAATATCACATGCTTTGGCTTTTTCACAAGTTGGTAGCACTTTTTATATGGATTGGATGTGAAGGTAAAAAAAATGAGAAATGGAGCTGTCACACATGATTAATTTAATTATGTTTGTGTTTTCTTAGCAAAAAGTGCATTCAGTAATCAGGCACTCTTCAGAGTTTAGTGAAAATCTGTAATTTATGCAGTCAGACTGGTAAAACCTTGTGACCCTCAGTCACTGCTCTCCCAGGTATTTAATCCCATATGTAGAAATGCAAATTTACCTCCACAAACTCCAGCTAATAATCTCCCAATGAAGATCATCTCAAAGGATCCAGACAGCCGGCTGAGTCCCATCAGAGCTGCGCTCAACAGAACGGGGATGTTGGTGAGCAGCATGACCTTCTTCCTGGAATTCATTTAAATTAATATGAGCATGAATACTGCCTGTGTGTCATTCACGGCTGGACAGAAGAGACAAATTATATCATGGTTAGACTGAGATCAGCTGCTGTGAAGCAAATGGGAAATGGGAAAATTTTGTCGTAGACCGAAAAACTAGCTGGAGCTTTTCATGCCTACAGCACCACTTGCATGTATTCTTCTGAAGCCAGTACCTACACTGAGGAACAGCCTTTGTGAGAAGGTGTCTGGGAAATTCATGTTTAAAAGGTATGCACTCCCCAAGTGGTTCCTCTGAACTAGACTGGCTTTGGAATTTACAAGGACCATGGCATGATTTTCCTTGATCATTGGCAGTTTTTACCATTCTCTTTTTTCACTGAACTGATCTGAAGTGGCCCTGGGCTGCTCACAGCACCACTTTACAAGCAGCATTTCTACCAAGAGACAAGCACTTGTTTTTGCAGGTGTTGGCATAATCAGAAAGACCAGCATAATCATTATTCCTACCTTCCATATCTAACAGACAAATATCCGGCAGACAAGGAGCCCAGGAGCCCACCGATGCTGTAAATGGACACAACGAAGGACCACATCAAAGTAATTATCTCTTCACTGGGAGAAAATCCATATCTCTTCAGCCAGGCCTCCCGGATGAAACTTTTGATGTACTTTAAAAAAAAAAAAAAAGAAATTGACTCAATCAGCATGTTTCCTAATAATTGCACCACTTTTTTGCTTCTCTTACCTACTTACTTGTCTTGTTTGATACATTTCTATCAACACCTGGGCTGAAACCTTAGCCCCAGTGAAATGAAAGGGAATTTTGCCACTAACATTACTGGAGTCCATGTTTTAGCTACACAGTGCAATGAATCACAGTAACTATCAATATTAAATATCAATAGTGGGTGCCACTAAGAGGAGGACAAGTTGGTCTTCTGTTTATATGCTAGACCCTGACTGTTTTGTTACCCAGCTTTCCCCTCCATTCCCACTTGTTCCTCTTGTCCAACTTCTGCATCCTGCCTGATGCTTCGGGTGAAATTCACATTTGACTTCAGTTGACCTCAGTGAGGTAAGGATTTGTCCAGAGCTACAATTCTTTGCTGCCCTGTTTCACCTTAGAGGCATTCACATAGACCTAGTGTGCATAGCCAAGGACCTGCTACAAAGAGTCCCTGAGCACTGGAAAGAGCAGAACATCCTGTGAACAACACAACTCGGTCATGGAAGCACGGCTGACTTCATAGATATTCCTCATCCTCCCCTTTCCCAGTTTCGTGATACCAGACAGAAGTTAAAAAGCAATGAAACACAAGAGCGATGGCAGCTACTCTGAGAACCAGGAAGCCACAAGTCTAGTTTTGAGAGCAGAATGGAAAAACTAGTGACTGGAAATAGAGGAGTGCACAAGGACACTGAAATCCATGCTGAGAGCTCAGCTTTGAGCTGTCCATGCTTACCTCGGCAGGAGAATTGATAATGGAGACCTGCAACCCATACTGGAAAGTTCCACCAATGCCCAGGACAAAAGCCAGGAGGAAGAGGTTGTAGCTCATTTTCTGGCAGGAAGAAAAACACCAAAGGAAGCTAGTGCAGCTATTCAGACATGCCCCGGGTGTCCTGTTTTGCCTGTGGGAACTCTTACAGCTAGCACAGTGGAAGACCACAGCAGCGAAAGCACAGGGCAGTAAGAAATTTGTGGAAAGGAGAGAACTTCTCCCAGCACCCAGATTCACACTTCAGTGCTCCTGGCTCCAGCTTTGGGCAACTTAATCGGCGCTAGCATGGGATCACTAGTCCCTCCCACTCCCCATGCTCCGTTACGGAGAGTCCTAGCGGGGATGTGTCCAGCAATGATGGCATGATGCTGCACTTTTATCTCTAGAACAAATCGTATCCAAAGGCAATGCTGAGCAATAACTGCTAAACATTTACAAGCTGATTTCTAATCAGATGAATGTTATTGTTTCAATGGACATCAAATTTATCCATGTTGTAAAACTGTTGGCTTCAGAGAACTCGGTTCTGAATAAATCTGGTATTTGGTGCGTTCATAAATCAAATGATGGCATGCTACTAAAGATGCCACACATCAGCATGAGACAGACCATCAGCAACAAAATCAGTAAGCCCTGTTCTACGTGCAAAATGTATATTGCACCTGCAGCAAATTTCTTAGTCTTATCTTCATTCTGTATCATAACACCGTTGCATGATTTTTGTGTTGCATCTCTTGGGTAGCTTTGCCACTCTAATAGATTTTTAAATCAGGAAGACTTTAAAAAATATATTTATTTAATATTCATCCTAAAATTGCTCTTTAAAAACATCTTTGTTTTATCTTTTCTGTGTATTTTTTCCTATACCTCCTTGACAGGAAAAGATTGATTTCCATCCTTTGGTGTTTTAATCTTTCAGATACTTAGTTATTGATAACTCCTTTATTGTGGAGGACTTTTTCAGTCCTCTGGTCCTCCTCGATCTGTCAAATCACGCAGCCTTGTTTTTTTGCTCTGCTCTGAACTCCCTTGGTTTATCTTCCTCTATCATGTATCAGGCATTAAATATATAAAAGAAGTGCTCTCAAATCCAATTTTCTTTGCTTTCTAAAAATCATTCCTTGCAAGATATTTGATATCTCTCAATTATGTCTTCGTACTATTATTTTAACCACATTAGATTCAGATTTATTTTTCTTTCTGTACTTAACTTATGCAATAGGTCTTTTAGAATAGCAGAAAGGAAAAAAAAATCTGTACTGAAAAAACCTATTTGGGGGAAAAAAAAAAAAGAAACATATTCTATTTGGGGGAAAAAAAAGAGAAACATATACCAACTTGCATGCAAAGGTAGTCATCTCAGCTTGCAGGCTAGGTCTTTCCTGACGCTTTCTTCGGATACTTTGTAAAAAGTCAGTCTATATATAGAGAAAGAGGAGCCCGAGATAATATTTCAACACATCGTTTCATTCTCTTTCAGTGTTTACACTCTCTTTGGTTTGTCATGAAGTTCTTGCTATTGGTTTGTCATTGTTGTGTTGGTTACTGATGAAACTGCCGGTCATTTTGGTGAGTTGTGCATTCATGCCAGGTCAGTTGGGAAGAGAAGCTCAAGCGACGGCTGACACAGAGCTGCAGGAGATGAGTAAAGGACAACGAAAAGGCACTAATGGAAACCAAAGTCCAGGGACCAGCACAAACCAGAGCGGACTGGCCTGGCCTCCCCAAGACATAGGTTGGGTAATCACTCATCACACCGAAGGAGAAGGTCCTGTTACTTTGAGCCTCACCATGGTAAAGCCTTCTGAAGCCTGACTGTGAAACATGACTAAGCCTGACTAAGCCTGTGCACTCAACACTTGGGTTGTGGGGTCAGTTGATTCTTCAAGGGTAATAGTCACTGCCCGAAAGTTCAAGTCTGTGTCCCTGTAACAGCGTAGATGCTAGGGAAGTTGAATGTCAGCTTTGCATCCTGACTGTAAAATAAAAAAATGACATCTTTACTTTTATCCATAATTCTCAAATCTCTCTTTATCTAGTAGTCTCCAACTTTTTTTCTGTTAAAAGGTTTTTACGAGCAAAGTCGAGGGGGAAAGTCCTTCTGCTGGTGAGTGGCTACACTTGGCAGTGCCCCAGGTGGGAAATCTGTGTGTCTTCGGGGTCTGGAAGAATCCCAGCCAGACAGACTGGGACCGAGCTGCACAGTGAGTGCGGGGTGGCTTGTGCAGAGGAGCGGGCTGAGGACTGCAGCAGTAACTATTTTTCTCTGTTGCAATGGTTACCAATCGGTCCAACAGGGCTTGGTGACTTGTTTTTTAAACAACAATATGAACCATGAGTCTCTGAGAATCACTTTTCAAGATGTGTGTCTGCCTAATGCTTCGCATAAGAAAATTGACCTAAATGATTGACATACATTTTTCCAGTTTGTGAAGGTGTGTTAATGCAGTAACAATTAACCAACTTGTTAAGTGCGTCAATTAAAATGTAACCAATCAGATCAATTAAAATATAACCACTGATTGTCTTTGCTTAATCAGTCTGAGGACACCTGATTTCAGGCCATAGTCAGAAAAAATGCCAGGAGTTGGAATTAGTGTTTTCTGACGTGTACTCGCAGGATGGGGTCCCTAACTCTGGAAGTATTAAATGCCTGTCATTCCGCACCAGGCATGTGGCATATGGCCAGCTGCAGAAGGTGCCCATCCTTCCAGGGATCTGGGGAAAGCAGAAAAATGCTGACTTGGGGATTAGCCACAAAGGTGGCTGAGCTGAGGACCTCTGGATGTCGGAGGACTTCTCAGTTTCGCCCAGTTCTCCTCTGACCTGCACTTCCTGGCAGTTTGTGCCGGGCTCTCCCTCACCCAGGCAGTCTCTTCAGTCTATCCCCAGCTTCCACCCTGCATCTTCTCTACTGCCTTGCCTTCCCTCCTGTCTCCTGTCCTCTCTCTGATCCTCACCAAAGGAATGTCAGAGTATTTTGGTACCATTGTGATGCTACCAGCACTTTTTGCTTTGACCGTTTTACTCTTTCCACCTGCCCCTCCCTGCTCTCTCCAGACTGCACAAATGAAAAGTATCTCTGCATTTCCTAGCTTGCAGGTGTCTTGCTCTTGGTTGTCTTGTCTCAAAATCCTGTTTGTTCCCAACTCTCAGTGTCACCCTAAAGCAGAGAGACATGCTGTTGCCCATGTGTGTGTGTGAATGACTTCTAGCACCAAACACAAGTGAACAAAAATTTAGATATATTTTTCCTATGTTGTAAACTGTAGACAGTGAAAGATAGCTCTTGCACAGACTCCTCGTCTGAGAAATATATCTGCCTCTCCACTTGTGTCCAGCATGACCGTAATACGCTCTGGAAATGTTATGTTTACATTCATGCCATTTAAAAATGCTGTACTTCTATTAACTTAGTTACAAATATACAGAAAGAAACTTCAACTACTTATTTTGCCAATGTATGCATTCTTCTTTGCTGCAACCATCAGCAGAAAACCATCACCAGTCAACCTGATGCCTGGGAAAACCACATTAAATGAAAAGCTTTGCCCTGTTCTCTACCAGGCTACCTACAGAGGATCAGTATCACATCCATCTCTTTTCCAATATGCTCTGTGGAGACAAGCAAGAACATACTGCGGGGAATCTTCTCCACTTCCAGAAGCAGCAGCTGCCATAGGAGCTCCTCACCACACGCTAGCCTCAGCAGAACGCGGGTGCAAAATGGAGTGGGAGCCCCACAGGGTGCATCAGCAGTGTCTGTGCTCACAGTGTGCACATGGGACCAGAGAATTAGCTGTGCTTCACAGCAGAGGACTGGAGGGAAGAAACAAGCCATGAAGAAAACCAGCCCAGAATAAATTGTCTGCAAACAATGCCCAAAAGTCAGTTGTATAATAAGCTACTTAGCAAGAACTAGAAGCTTTCTTCCTAATCCACCTGTCACATGTTTTTATAGCTGAAAATAATTAACTCTCACTATTGCTCAACAAGTAGGGGGCGATTTGAAATCACTTAATAACAGAAACAACAGGAGCACTGGGCAAGGTACTGAGGATTTCATCTGGTGTCTGAAAACAGAACTTAATCATATTAATTTTTGTGTTTGAGAACCCAGATTTAGAAGCAAAAAAAGGCTTCTGAGGTGTAAGTTACTGTTTGGGTGGAGAAGAAATACAGAAGATACTTAGAAGAAATTTGCTGAAGCATTGCATGGTGGTAATTGATGATACGAGAATAAGGCAGCAGTCTGTCCCTATTTAATATGGATTCTAAAATATAGATGTGTTATTTACTACTAAAAAGCTAGAACACATTTTTAAACATTTGGGGAGATTTATTAGTTGATGTACATTATAAATCTGCTTTCCATAAGCAGCAACATAACTTATTTCCATAAGCACAAAGTTCTGTATAAGCAAAGATCTGGTGGTGTGTGGCAGGCTGATATGCTTCGGCTGCTAACTGTGGACCCTTCAGTGGGTGTATGGGTTTATCCAAGAACACCTGTGAACTTGGGAAAGGAGGGAATCTATTTTTCATTCCTTTTTTTTTTTCTTTTTTTTTTTTTTTCTTTTATTCCTTTTAATCAAGGCCAATCTTAAACTCAGCCTTTGGGGCCAAATTTCAGATTTCAATACCTAAACACAGTATCCTAATTCAGTATTTAGGTACCTGGCAGTGTGGCCTGAGTCTCAGTGTTGGTTGGAAGCAAATACTTCACATTTCAACTCACGGAAGTGAGGAGCAGGACAATTTTTTAAGCTGTGTAGCAAGACAATAGTTTATCAAGTGTTAGAGCATTCAGCAGGTGGAGAGGCGGCTCACTACAGTTTGTAACATCTACTGACGTCCTAGAGAGAAGTGATCAGATCCCTTGCCTATCTGTATTATGCTGCTGTCAGGCATTTCTCTGATTTACCTGTTTGAAAGTATTTAAGTGGAACCATCGTGTCACCCGTGACCTGTTTTTAACAAGAAACTTCCAGATGATTTGTCAGGAAACCAGTCACTGAGAATGTCCCCAGGGCTGACAAAGGACAAGTCCGTGTTAGTGTTTCAGGCAGGAAGGGAAAGCAAATGGTGGCTTAGGAGGAGTTTAACAAACAAAGTAAATAAGAAATGTGGGCCTAACGGCTGCATTTTCTGCATTGCCCTAAAATCTTTTCAAGGTGAACCTAAAAGTAATATGTTATCCCTAACCCTCCTCCTCTCTCCGTGTCCCTGCAAGAGAACATAGCCACTGCTGAATTTGCCCAGGTGCCATTCTCATTCCCTCTGCTACAACACGGTGGATTTGATCTCCTCAGGGCCTTTATACAAAGCTGCGTGGCTCTGAGCTTTGAAGTTCCGTTTCCTGAACTCCTCCGAGATTTCCAGGAAGGACTTCCCCTTTGTCTCAGGGAGGAAGAGCCCGATGTAGAGAGCAGTGCAGACGCATACCACAAGGAACGGGACGTAGCAGAAATGCGCTAGAGTTTTCTGAGAAGGAGGAAAAGAACAAGACAGTGTTAGAGACACTCTGTGTGATGATGAACAGGTCACTAAAGTCCTTTCCTACATGGACTAACTTCAGCCAGGGAGCATTTTCTGTGTTGCCTAGGTGCAAGAGCTTCCCACCACAGTTTGGGAGATTTGACACAGCAGAAAGAGTATCTCAAAATGTCTTTTTCTGTCTTTCTGTCTCTACATAAGCGTACAGAATGGGGACCCACAGTAGGAAACGAGACAGGATTGCATATGGAGGATTTCTGCTCCCTTTTGCATCAGGAACCACCTTAGGGAATGGTGCCAGGGCCTGGAGGGGGAGTTAAATCACGCCTCTAGTCCCAGCCATTCCCAGCTGAGGACAGAGCAGGATATAGACCATCTGTGCCCCAAATTAATGCATTTCCAGCCTCACATCACAAATCACCTTATGGAACACAAGGGAAGTTTAGTTTAAAGGAGTTCTGATCGCTTCCCTGATAAAGGTAATTTTCATGGCAGTGCTGGCTTGCTGCATGTCTGCAGCTTGTGATATTCCAGGCCCCGTCTTGTCTCGTGGTCAGCAGAGAGCCTCTGCCTCGTACAGAACACTAAAGGGCCACAGGGGATGGCACCGCTGTGGGAACCCACCACAATGAATGGGAAGGCTGTTCCGACCAGAAAGAGGTTGAACCAGAGCAGGGAGCCACAGATCATGTAAGCAGCTGGCCGGGACATCTGGTCAAAAACCTCGGTGGGCAGAACTCCTGTTACACCAGCTGGAAAAAGAAATGGCAGGAAAGTTAAAAACACTGTACGTAATACTGTTGACCAAAAACAGGAGAACACATACTAGCAAGCAAAAACAACATGAAGTTTATGAGAAGAGTAGTAGATTATTATTCAGTAAATTATTCTCACTAGTCAACAGTGCCAGAACAAGTGGTAATAGAGATAAACTGCAGCGGGGAAGTTTTGGGTTAAATATTAAGGGCTGGCTAATTATTCAGACTTTCTCATGTTAGAATGAACTGCTGGGAAAGGTTTTGTAATCCACGTTATTGTCACCAGGATCTGACTGTGAGAACAGCTTATAATTAATTCAACCCTATGACACTGTAGGGACTGGGACAAGAAATTACTTCCAAGCCGTGTGGCATGTGACACTGGCAGCTTGGTTCTTACCTGCCCTTCCTTCAAATTCATGTCAGCAAACAGAGCCTCACATCTACTCATACTGAGCAAACACACACACATAACCCCTGTACCCTGCCCCCAGGCACAGAAAGTAATGGGTTCTGCCAAGAAAATAAGTGTTAGTAGGCTAACAGACATGGAAATTGTACTTCCAGGCATCTGCTGCTTGCACACATCGCTAGAAGTCCGCAGTACCCAAAAGTTTCAGTGCAAACACTCAGGGAACTGACCTGGTCCAATTCCAAAGCTCAGGATGTAGGCGAAAATGCAGGCCATGCTGAGATAGGGCATCCAGCTGATCCGAGTCTCCAGCCGCAGGGAACAATGGAAAACCAGTAAGGACACTTACTGTTATTTGCCACCACTAAACACCCCAATCACATAAAAGGCACAGCCCAGCTCCATTTCCCTTAAATAATGAAGTGAAGTTTGTCACCTGCTGGCTTAGGGCGACCATGAAGACAACGGCCCATCCTGCCATGAAGATATAGCCCCCCAGCAGCAGTGGCCTCCGACCAGCATAGTCTATAATCAAGTTCTGCACAGCGTAACACAGTGAAATAAAGCAACACATTTAACATCTATTTACAGATTCCCGCCTGCCCCCTTCTGTCCCATTTCAATTCTCTGTGCCTGTCTCACTCTACAGCTGCTTCAAGGATGTTGTCCACTTCTCAGCAGAAAGAGAAAGGTCTTTCAGAGGAAAGGGTCTGCTGGCAGGAGCCAGGCAAGACGGGTGTTCAGGGGAGACAAGAATGTCCCAGCTGCACCTAAACCCTGCCACCATCTGTAGTGACGTGCAGCAAAAGATATATATATATATTTAATCTAAAGCTTTAAGGATATTTGGTGCCAAGAAGTGGGAAGCTAAGCGGCTAGAAGATTTATTTCTCTATCGTGTTAAGTTTGCTTCTTGTTCTTGATGTATATTTTAGAGAGAATGATAAAAATCCAGGATGGCTGGCCCAGTGTGTCCCTGGAACGGCTGAGGTGCATGGGTCAGTGTGGTAATTTATTATCACAAACGCCAGGGTCTGAAGGCTTCAGTGTCCCTCAGATAAACTGAGGACAGATTGCAGGGCACAGACTGCTAGCCACAGCTTGTGGCAGGAACACTGGCCTCTGCTGCCGGAAAGAAAACTGAGTGGAGCAGCCAGAAGGCAAAGAGGCACTTTGCTATGGACTCCTCTGCTGCTGTTCTCCTCGTCAGCCTCTGAGGTTGCATCTGCAGTTGTCTGAATAAATAGTCACTCTGGTTGTAATCATAGATGTTCAACCACAAAGGCTGAGGATACACGAAAATGCCAATGAGCACAGATCAAAAGCACAGCTTCCATTTAGAGTCTTCCAGACATTTTTCAGATGATGCGGTGTCTTACAAAACACTGCCCCATTAACCCCTCTGGACACAAAAGCTGAGAACTGCCTGACTGCTGTGTTGTGAAGTGCTTCCCTGGGATGCGAGGCAATGTAAATCTGAAGCTTGTAATTAACGGGCTCCTCCCCATCAGCACGGCCTGCATGTCAGCAGCGCATTAAGAGTCTCACACAAGTAACGGATGTGATCAGTTCACAGCTCCCCGTGCCGATGACAACATATGGGATTTTATCCTGAGGAATCCCAGCCTCCTGGAACACGTAAGCTGCATAAAAATACATCTGGGAAGAGAACAGAGGAGAGAGCAGTAAGGGAAGGTGTCTGAAGATGCATCCCATTGTTTTTGCCTGAAGGACCATGCAGAGCACCACAAAGGTGCTGTGTCACACAGGCTATTTCGACAGCATCCCTCTGAAGCTCGCCATAGTGCAGAGGTGTACTTTGGGAATCAAGCATCTGAGATTTGAACCCTGATGTTGATGAGAAAGCCTTTCAAAGCAAGTGGTCTGTAAAAGCAAACACCCATATGACCTTAATAGTGCAGAGCAATTGGAAGTCAGACTGCTAAATCCAGAGTGCTCCCTAGAACAAGAAGTCTTCTCCATGACTGCCCATGTAGTAGATGCAAGAGGAAGCACTTACAGGAAAAAAAGGCTCTCATCAGCAGTGGAAGGCTGTTTCCTCAGCTCTCAGAAGGCTGCTGTTGTACATAGATTTTATCTTGTTTTCCATGGTTTATTGGCTTTTTCATTTAACTTTCCTCATTTCATCCAGGGCTGGATGCCAAAGGGGTTTTTCCTGCATACTGAATGGGCATTGTAACACAGACCTAGCGTCTGTACCCAGCTACCTTTTTATGCCACCTTTTTTTTATACTCCAATTCAACTTCTCACTACTCTGTTCATGGCTTCTTCAGCAGGAAGATCTCCACAGGCAGAGCAGAGCACTATTCCTTCTTGTCCTGCAGAAGGAACGTTAAGCCCAACAGCTCGTACCCATGGCTCACGCTAGCGCTGCAGCTGCCGGGCTGCTCACCGAATCATTCCCGCAGAGCTGCATGGCGCTGCTCAGCACGATGATGCTCATCAGCTGCCACCTCACAGCTGGGTTTTGGAACAGCTCCCAAGGCTTCTTCGCCCTCTGACCTTTAGCGGCGGCCTGTTCAGCCAGCATCTCTTCCAGCTCTGCTCCCAGGTCGCTGTTGCCTCTGAGCTTCTGCAGGGCTGCAGGGACAAGGGAATCAAGTCTCATCCCCTGGACTTCACCTTCAGATCACCTGCCTCTGCAGGCTGAAGGGTTGAGCAGTAAGTCATGGCTGCAGGAAGCTGTAGAACAGAGCTGTGATCATGGTGCTGCCTTCACAGATGTGGCAAGTTGCCATGCAGCCCCGTGAAGGGCTGGGGGAAAGGGACTGCAAATCCCTGTTGTTTGACAAGAGAGTATTTCCAAACAGTGCCATTTCAGCAGCCATGCCTCAAGCTCATATCTCAAGTGACTTCCCTGGGAAATGCAGGCAATTAAAATCTTCTTGGTACATGTTTCCTGGAAACTAATTCCAGCTGCTTTGTATATGGGGATTTGTATGCTACAAATCTAAGCAAATCCTTTAATATGAATTTGCTGCAGATTTTGTCATGAGCTCCCCAGGCAGTATTTATTTCACTTCACAGTTACAAAACATATACCCCGCTGTGAACTCAAGTTCCACCTTTTAACCTTACCTTTGTATCAAAAAAATATTTTGTAGGAAGATGCCTTTCAACTATCTTAATAGATCAAACATATTTGAGATTATAGAATGTTCTTCAGCTTGGAAGAAGTGCTCATAAAAGGAACTTGATACTGTTCACATGTAAAAGTCATGACACCAATCTCAAGAGGTCGCAGCCTAAGTCCGTGTACAAAAGCGGGATGCAAAGAAGTGTACATTAATCTGTGTTCAGAATTACTTTAGATATTCATACAAATACATAACCAACCACCGCCTGGGCAGTGTTTAAGGATGCAGCAGCTAATGCAGTCACAAACATTGACAGCACCACATATCTTGTGTAGACCAACATGGTCTTCTGGTTTGTTATCCAAATACTGAGGTGTATCGTGAGACTAGTGACATAGCTATGGTATTGGGCTTAAAGTTTTTATGTGCATCTGAGGAGACTGGTAGAGTCACCAACAGGACATTTGTGTTGGAAGGAAACCTACATTTCAATTTGCCTTGGACTGAACCCGCTGGGCAGTATGTTACAAGTATGCAACCAGCCTTCTTACTGTGCATCTGCCCAGTCAGCAGATCTCGGGTGCTCAGCGGGGGGCTGACAGTCACCCTAAACTCACCAGAGATGCAGGATTCTCTATCTCCACGGTCAATCAAGAGGTATCTGGGACTTTCAGGAAACCAAGGCAGAGCCATGAGCTGGATCAGGGCAGGCACTGCATTGCTAGCTAAAAGGAACGGCCAGCTCTCCTCCCCTCCTAAGAGCTCTCTGGAGAAAAATAAAATAAAACATAATTGCTCAGGAAATTTTACAACATCGCAAGAGCCCAGCATCCTCTGCGGTGTGTGAGCACTGAAAAAAAAAAAGAAAAGAGAGGGGGAGTAAAGCAAAAAGGGGAAAAGAAAAAGAAGAAAGAGAAGAAAGAGAAGTATGAACTGGGCTTCTAGCTCTACATTACCTGAGTCCAACAACCTGCCCCAGCACCAACCCCAGGGCTGTAAAAGATGCGGAGGTCAAGGCCACAGCTCCTCGGAGCTTCTTTGGGGCACTTTCTGCCAGATACATGGGCTGAATGTTCATGCTTACACCTGGGCAAGGCAGACAAATGCTGGCCTCAGCTTGGAGACAGAGGAGACGAGGACAAGTGCAGTCAGCCACCTCTCCAGGTTGCCAGCTGGACCCTTCTGCTGGAGGCCATGTGATACTGATCTACCAGTGCTTATTATTTACCCAAACCTTTAATTTCCCTCTTACTCATTCCATAAGCTGCTAAACATACATTTGCATACTCATAAGTAGTAAGATGAAACCGAAATGTGGCTGGGCCTCAGTCCTATGGTCTTCTCAGCACCAAATCTGAGGTTATAAACGATGTTCCATTCTAGTCCCCCATTCTGGGGGTAAGGTCATATTTTAAGTCACTTGTGTCAATCATTATTCCCTGGGAAGAGCTTCTATAAAAAATGTAACGTGGTACATGACCGATAACCTTCTTACAAGCAGAGAGGGACTGATTTTTACTCAGTTTCTGCCAGGGCTTCCCTCCCAGCATGCAGACTGCATGAGATACTAGAAGTTGAATTATTTTAATGCCTTGGGTCATTCCTATTTGAGTATCTTCCATTTCTAATTGATACTTGTTATCATGTTTGTTCCATTGCATTTCTCACGTTGCCATACCTGCATTCACGCCAGTAAAGAATCTGCTGAGCATTATCATTTCAAAGGATTTGGCCATTTGGCTGAATCCCGACAAGACGGCGGCTATGATCACAAAGACGTTGTTAACCAGCAGGGACATCTTCCTTCAGAGAGAAGAGACACAGTTGTGAGCTCAGATGGGTGCCAGGTTTGGTTCTGGGATCAAACCTTTCACGTGGCAGATCCAACCTGCCCTGCCTGCAAGCTCGGTGGAGTGCTCAGCTCCACCACAGCACATCCTGCTCACCCGCAGCCCTCCTGGGGTGCCCATGCACAGGTCAGCACTTCGGGGTGTTGTTAGCAAAACAGGAATCTGCATTAACAGAAAATCCACAGGGCTCACACAATTAGGGCCATCGCCAACTACCAGCACGACCATGGGGTGTCCCTGCAGAGCTGGCTTTAGACACATGGAAGGCACCCTGGGGTCCTCACCCAGGCTCACTGCTCTTGCACTCCCCATTTGAATGGGGAAGAATATTTCAGTTTTTCCATCTGAAAAAGCCAATTTGTTGAAACAGGCACTTTTCATGTGATAGTATTCTTAGGAAACTTCTGTCAGAATATTTTCAAGTGTCACAGGTGAAATTTCTGTCCAAAACCAGAAAAAAAAGGAAGTTCTCTTGACCCGTATCAGCCAGCAATTCTCTCCAGTCCCAGCGGGCTGCCCTACCTACTGTCAGGAATCTTTCTCTTATTCACGAATGGAATGATTTCATTGCTAAGTAATACAAGGTGAAACTTTTCATTGGATAAGAAAGGCATGTCCTTTCCAGATCTTCACAACCATGGAAAAAGTGGCTGTGGGAGACAGTCCTCCGATCCCACCCCAAAGCACAGAGGTGCCTGTGTCAGCACGTAAGAGGAGCACACCAAAGGGATAGCGCGTAGAGGGAAATTCTTGGGGTGAGGAGGAAAGGAGGTAAAATCCAACTTCCTACTGGTTTACGTTGGTAACACCAAGGGTGTTTTTCTCTAGAGAACTGGGGACAGAGCTGGGTTTGAAAGACAGGAGAGGAGAGGCAAATGTTTTTCAGGTACACAAGCACAAAGGAAAAAAAAAGTGCCACGGGGCTCGTAATTCCTCTTCGACAAACGGAAGTTGCAAAGCATAAGATAAAATCCATCACCCTCTTACCTTCCCAACATGATGGCCATGGGACCAGCAACAACAGCCCCGGCGAGTCCTCCCAGAGGGTACGCAGAGACGGTGAAAGACCAGAGCAACAGGATCATGTTGTCCTCCAGGGGAACGCCCGTGCGCTCCTGCCAGGTTTTGTTCATGAACACCTGGATGTACTGCGAGGGAAGGACAGTGCTGTGTCACCACAACACAGAGAGAGAGGACGCTGGGAAGTGTAAGGGCTTCCTTATTCATATATCTGCTTATACTGTGCTCGTGCCTCTAAACCTCTGGCTGAAAATGGCCTCCAGTTCTTAGATGTGTTTTTAACAGCGGGCTGAGGGTGTAAAACTGTAGCTGTTCAAAAGTTGTACTTGGTTTATATCTCTGTGTAGCTGTCTTGGGTAATTTAAAAACATTTTAATGGGTCTGATTTTGAGTTTAAGGGCAAAATTCAATTTCATGGGATGCAGGATGGAAAATTTTAGAATTAGATTTGCTAAAACAAATGAAATGAGGCTTTTGAATAAATTCTTCTGACGCTAAATCCTGCACGAGGATGGCTTAGGACAGCAAAGTCTCAGGAAGAGCCTCAGGGACCAGCAGGACTAGCAATACTTACTGAAGTTGGAGCATTGATGATGGAGATGTTGTAACCGTATTGGAAAGTGCCTCCAATCCCAGCAGCACATACTGTCAGGATCAGGATCCTGCTCTGAAGCTGAAGAAGATGGACAGAAAATAGATGGCTTTCTTGCACAGAACAAAATGGCTCAGCCGACATTTAGCCTGGTCACGCTTTGAGTAGCGTGTAGTGAAGATTAGAGCAGGCTACAAATGATGTTGTGTAATGGGAGGTACCAAAGACAGAAAGAAAAAAATAGATTTTTAAAATCTATGGCTCTCTGTACAGCAAAATGATATTAATAATCCATTGGATTAATAATCCAAAGAATCTGGGACTGCTTTGGGGCCAAGAGTATCTTTCATATAATATTTAACATATATGCTTACAAAAAGTCAGTGTAACAACAGTAAATACTGGTACAGGCTGGTGTTACTCCTTCAGTTAATTCAATTTGTTACAAAAACCTGTACTCACATGATGAATTATTCAAGAAGCATTGCCAAAGCATAACAACTTCTGAATCATTTCTACCTAAGCCTGGATGGAGTTTCCCTGGAGTATAAGAGATTTTCTTATGGCTATTTATACCCGATGCACTTCTGGTTCATTGGCATGCTATTTCTTGTACCTTTTTGTTGCAATTATACATCCTTTGTCCTTTTGTTTTAGTTTAAAATAGAGTGCCTTTTCTATGCTGCTTCACATTTTGTACAGAGCAGGCAATGTCTTTCTGCCAAACTTTCTCATCACACAGTTTGTTCCTACAGGTTTTTGTGTTTAGCAGGCTACAGTTGAGTATTCAGCAAGAATATTTTCTACACTTTCAGTGTTATGATGTGGGTGAAATATGTGGCAGATGTGGTCCTGTGTCATGTGTTGTGTCTCCTTGAGGCCACCATTGGTGTTGCCCATTGCTTATACTGCCCTTTAACGGAGCTGCTTCATGGAGCATCACAGGATCAGGGCGTTGGGGAAGTCTCTTGCCTTTTGCAGGGTGTAGACAAGCTGTCGCAGCTGGCACAGCATGGGAACTGAGAGCTCACTGGCAGGCTTGTGAGCAAAAGACTTTCATTTCCCCCCCCTCGTAGCAGGATGCCCCGAAATTATAGCACAGCTGGGTGTTCCACATCACAACAACACTGGGGCTAACTGAGACAGGGACACTGTATAGAAACTTTCTAAACATTTTTGTTGATCTCTCCTCCTCTGTTGCATTTGTAAGTCTCGTGTCATTCTTGCCACCGTTGCCTGGACACTTCTGTGTGCCTGACTGCCCCCAGATGGACCGACTGCCTCTGTAGAGGAGCACAGCCGAGTGTCAGCAGCATCGTGCCTCCACACTAAACACCTCCATCCTCACTGCCGCCCCACCACCAGTCCTTGTCAGTTCACACCTCTTTCGTGCCTGCGCCCACCTGTATATGAGATATCCCATGTCTCAAGACCACTCTGAGCCTGCTGGGGACACCTGGCCCTTAGCCACACACCTCCTGCCAGGACGGCCTCTGCCAGCCCCCTGCTTGCAAACCCCTCCCAGTGGGACAGCTCTGCAGGGTGACATGAGGAGCCCATGCTCAGGCTTGGCTGTTTGCCACCAGCGCGGGTCACCTCAGGCGAGATTTTGTTTTGCTACATGAATATGACTCCACGGGCCCTGGGAAGAACTTAGATAAGCTGGTTCAGGGAAGCCCTCTCTGCTCTGCCTGCTCGTTTTCCTTTCAGAGAGCCGTCTACCAAAGAGAGGATTTTGCCTAGTGTCCCAATAGTTTTTTTAAATTGCAAATTCAAATAATTGTAGATTTTTCCTTTCCTCAAAGCCTTTCCATGTAAATAACTTCCATAGCAGCCTGAGACAGAATGTTCTCCCCGACAGAGGAGAAGCCAGACTGTTCCAGCCCTGCAGCAAGAAGAGGCTGAGCTCTCTCTTGTCCCAGTTAGAAGTGGGTACGTTTCACTTGCTCGCACTTCCCTTAGCCACGCCACTTCCCTGTCTCATTACTGAAACCAGAGCTAAGGATTGTGCACCTGATTCTGCTTCTGCTTTTCCCAGTTATTCCAGTTCTCCAAGTAAGAGAGATTTCCTCTCCCCCCAACAGCACATTTCTTCTTTTTTAATCACAGTGTTTACGGATAAAACACTCCTGCTAATTTCCCTGTTTTTGTTGTAGAGTGCATCACCTATCAGGTCCCATATCACAGCCTTCTTTCACGGCTATCAGCTAAGGGAAGATGGTTTGCTGCTCCTTGAGGAGCCACCAAGCACTTCTGAGCTCAGAGCTGAGCTGTATTACAGGTTTACCTTCCCAAACCTTCCTTAAAACCTGCCTTCTGCACTATTGTCCTGGCAGGCAGCTGCCAGGAGAGCCATGAGTCTGTCAGCTTTATCCCAAGGACTGTGATGAGCTGGACAAATAATTCTACAGTAACCTGTTAGTACTTGCACAGCCATATAAAAACTGGGGGAAAAAGAAAAATCTGTCAACAATAATAGTAAAATAGATGGCTTTTACCAGTCTCTGCAGCTTGTTCATCCTCTTTGGTAGGTTTTCCTCTGTCTGCCAAAGCCTCTGGTGCTCTCAGCAGTGCTCTAAGGGATTATTTAAATCTCCAGCATAGGAATGCGTATTGAGTCACCCATTACATTAGGATAACACACTTGACTTGGCAGGTGTCTTGCCAGCTGATTTACATTCTCTAAACGGGGCTGCATGTTCATTAGCAAGACAGCTCAATTAATTTTGTTGAAAATACAGGGTAGTTCGGGGAAATGTTTCTGCAAGATCCAGAGCTGCCTAAATTCCTGTTGAAGGCCAGCACGGTTTACAGCATGAATTCCCTCTCAAAGCATCTGACATGGCTGCCCAGTAGTGTTTGTCCAATTATATGTGATCGAAGAAGTAAGCCTGAGCTATTTTTATGACCACACTTGTCCCGGAACTCAATCTAGCATCTGTAGGACAAACCAGATCATTTCCCTTGGTCCTGACAGTGGCAGGAACCAGCCCCAGGCCTTTGAAATCCCCTGTTAGGCCCTGTTAGGCCCTTCGCTGTGTTCCTGCCTGCGTCCTGTAACGCAGGGGTGAGGTGTGTATGGGAGAGGAGGCTGCTGGGGGGCGAATGACTCCTGAGTATCGGATCAAAACGTTCTCAGTTCCTTTTGAGCTGTCACAGCCTCTCACACAGTGCGGTTCTGCCGTAGTTTAAGCATCTCTGTGCCACTTGTGAGGGCAACTGGGGCTGCTTGTACCACAGAGTATGGGTGTTTCTGTGCTCTGCGAGATATCAATCATGGAATCAACAGAGCTTTACGTGAGTATGGCCATGTAACATGCTTCACATATAACATGCTTTACATGAACAGAGCTGTTCATGGAGGCGTGGTGGAGGAGTCTTCGTACAGTGGATTTATGTCACACCCCGGGAGCACAGAATTGAAACTCAGCTCTGTTTGAAAACCTTGGTTAAAAATTAAAGAGCTGTATGCAGTGGAGGCACTCCTTTTACCTCTGAGAGGCTCCAGCTAAATTCTAACGAGTAGAAAAGGCTTCATTGCATGGCTATTGTGGCGTTTTCTGTGACCTTTCATCTTTGTCTATTGGCTTATCTTTCACTAGGGTGGGAGTTTTACACTCTTCCCTTGTTAACTACCCATCATTTCAGCAGGCCGGGGTAGCTGATAGGCCCCGGTAATGGCTCTGGCCGATGTGGTGCTGGTTATTGCTCCAGAAATGGCTCCCTGTGCCGTGTGAGGGCCGCAGTAACAGCAATGCTCGCTTCTTTCTGTAAGACACCTCCCAGGCAGTGAGAAATGGTGTATCCTGATCGGTCCTACAGACAGGGCCCAGTGCAGGCAGAGGCATACTGCGTTGCCAGCACTGATAGCAGAAGGGCTGCTTCACGTAATATCTATATCTATATCTATATCTATATCTATATATCATAATTTCTATATCTATATGTTAGGTGTAATTATGTGTTTTAACATCCTTTCATCGTGCAGAGTGCAATTCATGTGGGGCCTGACAGATTTCAAAGTATGCAGAATAAGTATAACTTACTTTAAGCACTTCTTTGTCCCTAGCCAGGTTTTACTACACTGAACAGAAGCACAAACCTGTTCCACAGCAGGGCTGGTTCCCTCCGGGGAGATGTTAGCACTGGGTGCTGCATCAGCTTCAGCCACTAAGCGGCAGGAGAAGCCCAAGGTTTCCTACTTCAGGCTCAATCCAAGTGCCAGCAGCTGGCTGCCTGTGGTTTGTGTCAGAGGTGACACAGCAACTTACACAGGTTTGTGGTTTGTGTCAGAGGTGACACAGCAGCTAACAGGTTCCCAAATGATAACTTGTTCACTGAGGAAACAGGATATGTAACTGTAAAGGTCAGCAGCCACTGCCCCGTGGTAAAGGCAGCACGTGTCGATAACGGTAACGCATTCATTCATAAAGGAAGGAGCTCGTTTCTTTCTGCTGTCCATTCAGAATGAGACCAGGGTTGGGTACATCTTTTCCAGGAAGAAAAACACATAGTCTGTATTAGCCATGAGCTTCCTCCTTTTTCCGAGCATCTTATAAGCAGGAATCACCTCGTGTGTGTCTTTGTCCCCTTGGGTGATGGCATACAGGAGTTCCAGCCTGTGGCTTGCAGGTGGCACATCCCTGGTTGTTGTGGACACTGAGAGGTGTCCTGGGAGCCTTTGAGGCAGGTGGGGATCGCTCCATTTCTAGCTCCCTAGATGGAAGCCAACATGTCAAAGCATGTCTCTAGTTGGATAGGAGGCAAAGGAATGCAGCTCACCCAGGCAGTGTGGTCTCCATCCATACCCTTGGGCCCTTACACCATGAAGTTGATGCATCCTTCTCATTCCTGCTGCATTCAAATAAAAATACGTCTTTCTGCAATGGCCTGGTCAAGGGCTGCCTGTTTAGAACAGCGCTTTGTCTTGTTTTTCCAAGGCAGATACGTGCACATTCTTCTATTTAACAGAAGATAAAGGCCGTATTGGTCACAGTCCAAAAGAAATCCTAGAGGTATGTGTTTGCAGCTTCTGCTGGGCATCCCAAAGGGCTTTCTTCAAACCCCTGCTTATTTCACCTCTGCACCTGAGCTGTGCAGAGCCGCTCTCTCCAAAACACATTCCTCTCCAGGTGCTGGCAGAGGCACCTCCTGCAGTCACTCAAGCTCCTGACTTCGCAGGGGGCCAGCAGGTCTCCAGTGCTACCGCGGGGACCTACCACCCTCTTCCCTCAAATACTTTCTCATTGAACTCAAACCTGTCATAATTAGGGGAAATCTGATGCCATGAGCACGGGAGACCAGCTATTTGGAGAATGTGACGGCAGTCTCTGTGCCTGTAATTACCTGGCTGCAGCAGCGAGTAGTAACCCTGCCAATAGGAAAGCCTATCAACACGTGCTCTTTGATCTGCCGCGCGCGGAAAGGCTCCTGGACTTCACTGGTTTCACCCAGGATCCTCTGGACCGACTGCAAGAGGAGGAAAGGGGCCCCGTTTCCATCTGCGGGGCTTGGCTCCATGGGATGAATTCCCCCTACAAACACTGCACTCACAGGACAGTCGGAGCTGTTCCCTGGCTGGGTGTTGGCCGTCTCCCAGGCTGTAGCTGGGCTGTTTCTGCAAGGCATTTTCTCTTTCCTGTAAGGGCTGTCACAGTGAAATACGAAATACCTCCGTCTGCTTGTCCTGACTCTTGCAGGTGTCACTCAGAACGCAGGAGCAGACAGGTAACATCATCCACAAACAAGCTGTTTTCTCGGGGCAACAGCCAGCAGCTCTGCTGGTTTTATGGTGAAAGCAATGCTTATAAAACTTAGCTGTTAAAAGGGATTTTCTGCGTAGGAAGCAAATGCCCCGCTGTGACACCGTTATTCCATTTCCAGCAGTTCCGTAATGTTCCTTAGAAAAAAAACTGCAATCTGTGTAAGGTCAAGACACTGTGTGACAACTTCAGGAAATGGGCTGCATCGCCGAGGCTTCTCAGGGCAGGGACCCAATGCTGACAGAGCCTCTGCTACCACACAGCCACTGGGATGCTCTCCAGCCCCGAGGAGACGCATGGGAGCTGAGTCCTGTGAGGACACGAGGGCTGACGCGGCCAGGACAGCTCGCTGCTTTCACTTGCCAGCTGGGATTTGGGATGTCAGAAGAATGGCTCGGTCTCCTGTGCAGTTGACATTTTCATCCTCCTGATAAGCAATGGAGGTTCTCTGGGAAAACCGAGAAAGCCCAAAAGACTACTAATAATTGAAGTGCCCTTTTCTTGGTCCATTTTGAGCTGTAGGTCAAGCTGTAGCTGAACTATTCCCTTTCCTTCATCCTTTGTACCATATTCTGATACAGGGGCTTTGTTGAAACTGGGTGACCTGAAGGCTGGGGAGAGCAAACCGGCTGAACAAAACCTCCGTGTGCAAGGGACGAGTGCTTACCTCTGCCACATGGCAGTAAGTGGTGCTGGATGTGCCTGTCAGAGGCGAGGGAAATGTGTGCAGGCGTGTCACAGCGTCAGACTCATCCTGACATCTTATTTAACACCCCCCTCAGACAGAGCCTTTTCTTAGAGCTGTTCCCAGCTTATTGAGAGACACCTGGGCTGGGACACGTACATCGTCCTGCCTCCCTGAGAACCGAAGCGCCACCGCTGCTTCTGATGCCTTGCAGGGGTCTTCACCAGCTGACAGCGTGCTCGCTTGTACGTGCTGCTGTTGTGCAGCTGAGCACAGACCTTCTTTTGTAGGAAACGAGCATTGTTTGTCGTTCTCGTGGTGATCTGGCCACAGCGGTTATGAAATGAGCGTTACAAAATGAATGCCCTTGAATGATATTCCCCACCGACAGCTGTGGGAGGTGACCTGGGGTGCAGAGAGCAGATCACAAGGCAGAAGAATGTAACAAGAGTGATTAAGCACTGGGGAAAACAAAACAAAACAAAGAACCAACAACTATGCTAAAAGACAGAGCTTTTCTTTTTTGATGTTCGTGATCAGAAGCTGTTTGGAAGAGGTGCTGTATTTGGATGTGTGACAAGGCTCTGCTCAAGGAGATTGAGGCTACATCTTCTTTCTCGTGATATGCCAGAAGCAAAGCTGTGTTTTTGAACTAAAAAGCCATAAGAAATAAAAACAACACAAACTCTGATTTACCACAAACCCTGTGCAACCCACATGTCCTTGGAGGACTGAGCAATAAATGCTATTTTTAGTTTCTTTCTAATAAACAAGCAAATAATAAAAAAACAACATCCAATTCTGTATGATTCATCTTCCCCTGACTTCAGCCATCAAACTAGAGAGTTAGCTGATGTGTGATAGGAAATCCTCCAGTGAAGGAATTTATATATGGCCATTAAACACGGAAAAGTAAATAGTCCAAGTGCCTCGGGTGGTTATGATTACACGGCTTATCTATGCACCGCGGGTTCATGGAGCTGAGTTTCCAAAACTGGAGGAGAGACACTTCGTGACTGCTTTGTGGTGGATCTGGGGCTCTTGGCACTTGTCAGCCATGCCACCAAGGACAGTCTGCGAGCAGAAACAAGCTCCCCAGGAGGATTCCTCTGGCCGTTGTGCCTTTCTGAGTGTGCTCCTCATGCAAGGCAGCTCCACTGATGTGGTGACCGCTCCTACACCCGGGCTGGCAGTGACCTGAGGCACGGCAGCTCCTGGGGACCACTAGGGTGGGTGAGACCTTGTGCACAGCCTCACACAGGCAGGGGGCTTGTTGTGGTGCTCAGGGGAAGCAAAGAACTGGGGCTCTACTGCTGGGGATGGAGCCTTAGGGAGGCCAAGGGACTCAGGGCTGGGTGGCCTGGGGATGAGCTGATGGCATGAAAGAGCAGAAGGCACATGTCACCAGCGGGACACTCACTGAGATCGTGGCTGGGGGCTGGTTTCGGGCCCCACCAGCCTCTGACGGACCTGAGGCTCCTGCTGGAGGGCGCCGAGTGCTCGTTAGGGCTGTGCTGACGCGGCACACGGCTCCTCTCATCCACAACCCCGCAGACTGCTGCCTGGGCAAAAGGGGAGCTGCTGCCTTTAAACAGAGCATCTGTTTATTCTTGAAACAATTAGGGAGGGCAGTTAGATCTTGAACTCGTTACTGAGCCCAAAACAATTATGATAAAAACAAGTTCCAGATGGGCTTTAGAGGAATTGTTTTTGTCTTTACTAAATTAGAAAGGATTCCATGTCTTCAAGTTCCTCTGGCATTTATGGACAGGAAACATGAATTACACACAATAATTTACTACAAACAAAGGAGATGAACTGTACGACAGCCCATTTATCTTTGCTCATGTGCCTCCTTGAGGTTTGTGAGCTGCTTAACTCATGGGGAGAGTTTGAGCTTTCTTCTTTGTTTGCTAACTCTTTGCTGGTTTGCTTTGCAGAAACTGAGACGGGAAGCTGTTGAGTTTCTGTCGCGGGACAAAGCTCACCTGCCACCCCAGGCAAATACTTGCGTGTTCGAATGCTTCTGCCCCATCCCTGGCAGTGCCCACGGCCAGGCTGGATGGGGCTTTGAGCAACCTGGTGCGGTGGGAGGTGTCCCTGCCCAGGGCAGGGGGCTTGGAGCAGATGATCTCTAAGGTCCCATCCATCCCAAACCATTCTGCGAGTCTGTGATTCCTTAAAATCACCCCAGAATTGGAGAAAACAAAACGAGAGGTAACAGTAGTGGTCTGTCACTGCGTATTCACAAAACCATTCCCCTCAGGAAATATAAACATATGTTTAAATCAAAGGCCAAACGAATCCACAGCAAACAGTGCACAAGACCCACTCTCTCCTCCTGAACGCCCGGCGATGGGCGTGCAGCACACACCAGCTCTTCCTGCCCAGGAACATTTTCTTGCGAGCTGGTCTGTAGACCGCAAAAGCTCACAGTGCAACGGGTTACTGTCACTAAACCCGCACAGGCACAGCTGGTAAACACTGCATGGAGGAGTTGCCTCTGGTGCCGTTGCGTTTCAGTTCTTCCCATGCCTGACTTGAACACAGACTGTGGGGTTGTGGCGACCAGCTCCCCAGGCAGGTCCCTGCTGCCAGTGCTGTGTTCGCATCAGCTTTGGGGCCCAGGCCAGGGGAAGGATGACAGGAGACAGGGTGGCAAAGCAGCTCCTGGGCAGCATTTTTGTTCTGGCAGTCCCTTGTACTGCCTTGCAGCTGAGACAAATAGATTGGTTTGGCTTTTGGGGGGGTTTAATTGGATTCCGGGGTTTTACAGAAGGAGCCATGTCAGCATCAGTACAGAGGGGCATAATGAGAGCCCAGCCATGCGGCTGGGCTGATGCGAGGTGGCGGGAGGACGTAATTCCCAGAGCCCATAAAATGTGACAAGGATTGTAATAACGACTGAAGCTGCCCCGGGTGCCGTAATGCATGGAGTCAGCTTGGCTGGGCTCCGAAGGGAGTGAGATCACGGGCAGAAAGCAGCCTGGGAACCGGAGGTGTCACGGGGTTGTTTGGCCTCCTCCTGTGCGGGATGGGAGCTTCCTGATGCGTTTCATCACCTTCCCACTCTCCCCTCTTGGCTCATAGAAAAGAAGGCCTTAAGCGAAACCCTGGTGTAGAGCTCTCTAGTTTTGGCTGTTAAACAAAGGAAAAGAAGGAAAATGATAAACTGATGACATTTCTTTTACATCTCACGTAATGTCTGATTTGCACACAGTCCTCCACGTGGAGCAAGTGGGGTCGGTCATTTGGGTTCTCATCTCCGTGGAGCCAGTGAGGCTGAGCTCCAGGATGCCGACCTTCCAGCTGAGGCTCCAAATGTTTGTCTCCAGCCTTGGCTCGAGCAAGGTAGGGGCAGGAATCACAGGGCTTGGACTCCGCTTCTGCCTGTCCCCCTGCCTGCTTGCAGTGAGAGCAGATAGGAAATCTCTAATCCCCCATCCAGAGGAGCAGACCCTTGATCATTCATTTCATTCATCATCCGTTTGTTCACTCTCAGTTCGTGCACTCGGTTGCAGTTGCCCCATCTGCTGGGGCTGTGCACCACCAGGGCGTAAAGCGGCGGCCGTGGGACGTGTGGGCTGAAATAGCCACACAAATCCAGGCAGCGCTTTGAGAGCTCCTGGCCCTGATCAGCAGCTCTCCGTCCCCATAAGCTTGGCCCTTCTCGCCTGCTGGAGCTCCCACCAAAAGGCTGTACCAGCACAGCCCAGCGCATCCCCCCGGCTGCAGTTCAAGCCCACACTCCCCCTGGGCTCCGTTCGCAGCACCCCCAGCGCAGCTCGGACCTGCAGCGCTCTTCTGGGCACCGCAGCACCGGGGTGCTCAGCGACCTGCCCCTGCCTCGTGTGCCACCTGGCTCCTCGGCTCCCCCTCCCCCATGTAAAGAGCAGGCAGGCGTTGGGACGGGCTGCCCGGGGAGGTGGTGGCATCACCATCCCCGGGGGCGTTCAGGGGGAGGCTGGACGCGGTGCTTGGGGACGTGGGTCAGCGGTGACAGCGGTGGTAGGGGGTGGTGGCACCAGGTGAGCTTGGGGGGCTCTGCCGGTCGGGACGATTCTGTGACTCTGTGCTGCTTTAACCTCGTGGTACCCCCGTCCTGCTGGGTTTTGTTCACCGAGGGCTCCCTCCCCTGCTGACACCGCGCTGGCGGCTCCTTGCAGGCACCCTGCGCTGCGCGGCCCGCCCCGGCCCCGTTCCCCCCGGTCCCCGGCGGCGCCAGGCGCGCCACCACGTGCAGCGCGCGCTCCGAGGCCACGCCCCCGCCACGCCCCCGCCACGCCCCCGCCACGCCCCCGCCACGCCCCCGCCACGCCCCCGCCACGCCCCCGCCACGCCCCCGCCACGCCCCCGCCACGCCCCCCATCCCCCCGCTGATTGGCCGCCCCCCCGGCCGCACGTGATCCCCCATCCCCTCCCTCCTCCGGCCTCCCGCTCCCCTCCCACCCCATCCCCTCTCCATCGGACCCAGCCGGCACGAGGCGCCCTCCCATTGGCCGTCCCGCTCCTCCTGCCGCGCCGCGATTGGCCGAGGCGGGGGCGTGCGCACGGTGACGGGGGGGGGGGCGTTAAAGGCCCCGCGGCGGGGCCGGGTGCGGGCCGTGCGGCCATGGCCTACGCGGGGCTGGCGCAGGAGTACCTGGGGGTGCCGGCCGTGACCAGGGCCTACACCACGGCCTGCGTGCTCACCACCGCCGCCGTGGTGAGGGGGGTGGTGGCGGCGGGCGGGGGGTGGTGGCGGCGGCGGGTGCGGCCCGGGGCGGCGGTGCCAGCTCTGTGTGACTGTGTGTGTGTGTCCCCGCAGCAGCTGGAGCTCCTCACCCCCTTCCAGCTGTACTTCAACCCCGACCTCATCTTCAGGAAGCTCCAGGTGAGGCCCTTGGGGGGCTCCGGGGGGTGTCGCGGCCTCCCTGCCCCGCTCGGCCTCGGAGGCTGCGGGGAGGCCCCGGGGGTGCCCATGGGGCTGGGTGCCGGCTGCCGGGCCCACACAGCCCCCCCCCGGCCTGCCCCCCTCCTCCTCTTCCCCCTCTCTCTTCTGTTCCAGGTCTGGAGGCTGGTCACCAACTTCCTCTTTTTCGGGCCCCTGGGATTCAGTTTCTTTTTCAACATGATATTTCTGTATCCTTTGGTCGCAGTGAAGCTCCCTGTTCTCCTGGCCTAGGTGTAATCCCCCCACCCTCTTCCTGTGCGGGCTGATCTGGCTCAGCAGCCCGCTGGGGATGGGGACTTCCCTCAGCTCCCTGGGTCTGAGCTGAAGCCATTCCCCAGGCTGCCATGGCTGTGCCTGCAGCCACCCCAGCCAGAAGGCAGAAGAAGCCCGTGGCTGGCTGCAGCTCGTGCTGGGGAGCAGCACCCGGTCCTGGGGCTGAGCCCTGGCCAGCTGCAGTGGGCTGGCAGCAGCACAGCAGCTGCTGTTTTCTTCCCCTGTGGTCAGCGGCGCGAGGTGGAGTTTGCTGTGTTGTGTTCCGGGGCTCGGACACCTGGCTGGTGGCTTCCTGTGACGAGAGCTTGCAGCTGGCTGATTCCCTAAGTCATGCTGGGGACACGGGGTGGCCAGCTGTTAATTTCCTATACTGCAACCCCTCCCTTCTCTCCTGCCCTCAGGTACAGGTACTGCCGCATGCTAGAAGAAGGCTCCTTCCGTGGAAGGACAGCTGACTTTGTCTTCATGTTCCTCTTCGGAGGGTTTCTCATGACAGTATCCTTTTGAGCTGGCTGAGGCCCTTTGGACTCTTCTGAGAGACTGTGAATAGTGTTATACGCTATGATGGGTGTGAGGTGGGTGTAGAAAACTGACCCATGGCTGCAATGGAGAATGTGGAGCTGCAAGTGCAGAGAGCAGGGTGCTCACGTGCCATCTGCCTTCAGCATGCTGATCATCATAAGCCCAGCCGTCTGTCCTGGCAACCGGTCACTGGCTGGAGAGGCCATCACATGTCCCAGTTATAAGAAGTTTCTTAATTGTAAGACAAAATAGTCTGGATAGAGGAAAACATCTCCCTCCCAAGCATACAACCTCTTCTGAATGTCTTGCTGCTGTCTTACGCAGATGTCTTGAAGTCCTGCTCCCCCCCCAGAGCTCTGTGTGGAGCTGTGTGAGCTCTCAGGGCTGCTTGCCATCCTTGGCTGTTGCCTGCTCAGTGTCCAGCTGCCTGCAGCAGCCACATGCTTGGCCTTAGCTGGATTTGGAATCCAACTACAATGGGGATTTTCTGGCTCTGATTACCCCCTTGTGTCCAAGATAAGAGGGCTGTGAATGGCAAGAGCCATTTCTCCTAAAATTCTTCCACAGAAGGGTGGTGCTGGATGGGATCCCACCCACTTGTGGCTTGTATTCAGAGCCAGCTCACAAGTGCTGTAACAGAGTGAAGGCCTGTCCCTGAAGGCCACTCATGATGGTCACTTTGTATGGTCACTTTGTAGAGTCACTGAGCTCCCTGGCCTCTGATGGCCCTAGTAAGCAGTTTAAGGAGTGAGCAATGTGGACATGCCACTGCTGAGTGTCTTGTTCTGGGGTGCAGGGAGGGAAGTGGGGTGTGAGGGGGGGATTGGTACATCTCAGCCAGCCTCGGAAAGGTTTGGGCAATGTCCTGCACACTGACCTGCTGGCTTAGCTGTGGCTTTCCTAGTCACGTGCATCCTGCGCCTGGAGGGTAGGTTTTTCCTTGACTCGGTAGTTCCTAGCTATTTGGTCTCTTTGCCAGCCTGTTTTTCCTGGGCCAGGCTTTCACCATCATGCTGGTGTACGTGTGGAGTCGCAGGAACCCCTATATTCGCATGAACTTCTTCGGGCTCCTTAACTTCCAGGCCCCCTTCTTGCCCTGGGTCCTGATGGGCTTCTCTCTGCTCCTGGGCAATTCCATCATCATTGACTTGCTGGGTAAGTCAGAGTGGGTGGGAGCTGGGGACAAGGGCACTCCACAGTGCTGCCAGTTCTGCTCTTGGTTTCATCTTACTTGAGATGTGGGCTTTTTCAAGTGAGCCGGCTGAGCTCTGTGACCTGTGTCTTGTTGTGTCCTACCCAGGACAGAAACTGGGTGCAGGAAGCTCGGCCTGACTCTGGGTCTGGGTCTGGTTCTGCCCCACCTGCCTCTGCACCCATGTAAAGCACCATCACGGCAAACAGCCAGGCTGCTGGTGCTGCAGCGCAGGTGGATCTGGAGGGAGCTGGGGTGTGGGTACCCAGCCGAGGGGTTCCTGGAGCTCTGTCTCATGTAAGCTCCCAGCAGCTCCAGTTCCACAGGGCAGGGAGGTGCGGCTGGGCCTGACCTGGGTGGCATCTCTCCCCAGGGATCGCAGTGGGTCACATCTATTATTTCTTGGAAGATGTCTTCCCCAACCAGCCTGGAGGAAAGAAGTTGCTTTTAACTCCCAGCTTTCTGTAAGTAAAGCCGTTCTTTGTTTTGTTTTCTTGGGTTTGCTGCATTGCTTCCATAGCAAACTTGTTTGTTGCATTGTGGAGTAACCTTGTTTTGGCTGTTACTCTTCCTGCTGCTGCCTTGTGCTAAGCCATAGGACCCAAATGCATGCCGGTAGCAGCCCAGCTCAACAGCTTTTGCCTTTGCTGCAGCAAGCCCTGGCACTCTGCATGCTACACATGTACACAGGGCGCTTAAAGCAGCTGCTGGTACTGGAAAGTGTTGCTAGCTGAACTGGAGCCTTCTTACTGCTTGTGGAAATGCTGGATGCAGGCAGTTCTGCTTTATTTTTTTCGTAAAGTTTCTAAAGCACTCCTGTGGTTTAAGAAAGCAGAACATGTTCTGCTGCATGCTGGGGATCACAGCTGTCCTTGAGGTTGAGGTACTGTTGCATGTTTTGCTGAGAAGCTGGTGCTTGTGCAGCAGGCCAGGGGCTGTGTCAGGGGGCTGGGATGTTCCTCGGGGGGCTGGGGGTTCTGTTTGTCCTCAGCTCCCTTTCCTAACCTGCCTGCTTGGTGGGATGGGCACGTCCCTTGCCAGGAAGATGGTATTTGACACACCTGAAGAGGATCCCAACTATAACCCCCTCCCTGAGGATCGTCTGGAAAACCAGCCTCGAGACCAGGACCTGAACCAGCAGCCCCCCCAGTAACACAGAGGACGCCTCTATGTGGCCAGATTCCTCTCTCCCAGCTGGGCTTACGCTGTGCCCCAGATCCCACTGGAATAATACTCGTTGCCGCCATTCTGCCGTGTCCTGTTTCACTGTCTGTGTGGGTAACCCATCTTCCTCTCATACCAAGCGGCTCTGCAGAGCTCTGCCCACGAGAACTGATGACCGCTTATGGAGGTGTCCTAGGGACAAGGGCTGGAATTTATGCCATGGCTCCTGTTACCTGGTGGGGGATAAGTATTAAGCGGGGTGTTAAACCAGTTACTCATTGTCTTGCTGTTACTGACTTGCTGTGTGCCAAGTCAATTCTGTCCTCTGTACAAAGACTGATCTCTGCTCTCACTGCTGTGAGACATCTGTGTGGGCTCCTGACCAAGTAGTACTTCTCATCAGTGTAAGCACAACCTGGTCCCTAAAGAAAAAACTGCCGTAGTGGAATGCAGCTCAGCCTCTTCCATCTTTCTAAGCCCCCCACCCTCTTTCACTGTTGTTTCCAAAAAGTCTTTACATTAAAGTCTTTATTTTTCAGTTGTGTGTCCATTTCTGCCAGGGATGGAGGTAGCTAGGTCCCAGTACTCATCAGGACTTAGCTCAAAACTGCCAGGCTGCTTGCTCAAACACTTCTTACTTATTTTTGATTCTTGTGGGCAAGATTTAGTCTAGCTGTAAGATGTCCTTCTCCTCTGCTGTAAGCATTACTGCAGAGTATGAGAAGGGCAGTGAGGTCTGGTTGGAGAAAGGGATGCCTGGAAAAAAGGGACAGGGAACAGAGCTGGAAGCTCATTCTAGTCAGTGACTGGAAGTAGCACTTGACACCAGTAATAAAGGCTGCCTAAACATGCCCGTAATTCCACTCCTGTTGCATTTCTTAGTTCTGGAATGAAGCCTCTGAATTTTAGAGGAAACTAAACAAATTAGTCTAACATAACAGCTGGACTAAATGGATTTTGATCATTCTTGCTAGGTTAGTGCATGTGTGCTGCTACCCCACCTCAGAAGCTTAAGTAAACCTGCAGAGTATCTTACGATAGCTGTTAGCTGTGCCCTCTGCTCAGCTGCCTGCTTGCAAGCCACCGCTAAAGCTGCAGAAATGTGAGTAACCAGCATCCAGGTAAACACGATACAGGAGCCCTGTGGCAAAGGAAGATTAAATCACAGCCACCCCACTCTCACCTCCTTTGTGGGCTTCCCATGAAAACAGCTTGTTTGTGAAAAACTTGAACAAGCTGTTTTGCTGCACTTACGTTTCCCTCTAGGAAGCGGATGAAAGCAGCATACAGATGGTGATCTTTTTCTAGGGGGCAGAGAGGTACCAGGGGCTAAGTGGCCTCAGACTAGACAAGTGCTTGCTGTGTGCTTTGCACATGACCTAATGCGCAGCTGGTGTTTCAGTCCCTGGAAAAGTTTTGTCTGTAAGGTCTGCAGAACTGCAGCTGTGAGATGTAGAAGCTGGACTGTGCTTGGTGGGGGCTAGGATTAAACTAAGGAGCTGTAATTACAGGGTGGGAAAGCTGCTCCCAGCTGTTTCCTGGTAGTTGTGATGCTTGGACAAAGCAGGCTGTTCTCATCTTTCTGGGACCTGGCCCCCTGGACTTCCCTGTCTTGTCTCTGGCTGCTTGGAGGGGAAATTCCCACAGCTTCTCTGGGTCTCGAGAAGCAGAGGGAGGTGCTCATAAACCCCGACAGAAGCTCTCATCTTTGTGTGCTTTTGTCCATACCTCATTGTGAAGTTTAGGGTTACTTAACCGCAAGCTTCACAGCAATTCAAAAAATGCACGCCTGATGCTAGGTTTAAGGCTACGGCAGTTTTGTACTTGTTTTGATCACATTCCCTGAAGAGGCTCTTTGCAGAAGAGGCACCTGATCATAACAAAGAGGCTGAAGTGTTCTCAGGAAGAACTCAAGTTCTTAATGTCCACAAGGCAAAACCCATTCTGCATGGGAGGCAGCAGGAATTCCAGGTTTTGTTTCATGCACTGAACTATCTTTCACCCTCTGCAATAAGGAATAAGGGATAGCATACCACTCTGGCCCAGGAGTCTAGGCTAAGGCTGCAATAATATTAATTGTTAAACTACAAGTTCTTGGTTTCTGCAGGCTAATATCTGGAAGAAGTTCCCTCCCACCCAGGAATCAGAGCTGGCTCTGCATTACTCGAGTCTAAACATGATAAATTAAAGCCAGAAAACAGATTTTGACTGTGCTAGCAGTGTGGGTGGACAAGCAAGTATTGTAAAACTGATTGGCTTTATCATAAAGGCCTGAATGAAGCTGTCAGGCTGCCAGCAAGATCTGCCCTGCTAGCAGTGCTTGTCAGTTCCTTGGAGTGAAGGGTAGGAACTCCATCAGAGAACTGGTGTACTGCAGCAGCAAGATAGATTCTTAGTTTTTTAAGCAAGCTTGATTTTTTTTTTTTTAAAGTTCAATGAATTTTGTTTTAAGCTCTCCAGGGAAACAGGCTGTTCCTAGGGTTGCAAAATCCTGACACTGCAGTGCTAAGGGTATTCAAGACCATGCACTTTGTTTTGGATGCTGTGTGCTGTAACTGGCAGCTGTGTGGGTTGCTAGTGACCACAGCAAAGCCACTTGTTGAAGAGAAGCTGCAGTCTCATTTGGTGAGTGCAGACTTTAACTTCTGTACCAGTTCAGAGAGACTGTCTTCCAGCTGCAGTTTTCACAGAAAAAAGGGTTGGAAACATCACACTTCACCAGGCTAATGGCTGACGGAAATTAATGTTACCTTAACTGAGTCACAAACTGTTCTATCACTGTCAATTAAGGCAGCTGGACGCTTGAGTTCACTGCAGGCTGTACCAAGTAGGGCAACAGCTTAGACCCATCCTTTAGAGTCAGTTGCATCTTCCAAGCCTCATTATCACTTTATCCCTGCAGCAAAAATATTTCAGACTGTTTTACCTGTTGAAGAAAAAGTTTCCTTCATGCTTTAGGAAAACTGAATGCATGCGGGTGTTCAGCATTATTATTAGGCCCTGGGACTGCTCAGTTGCTGTAACAGGACAAAACCAGTGTGAGATCACCACTCATTTAAAACTTACTGAACTCAACCTAGCAGTATGCATTCCTTTTATTTAAAAAGTTGTCCTAATAGTGCATGTTGCACCTATACAAAAGAATCTTTACACTGTCCACACACAGGTATATAAGGGCTCCAACAGCTGCCACAGGTCTCAGCTAGATCATGTGCTAATGCAGCATTCCTGGTACGTGGCATTTAGGTGGAGGGGATGGGGGCAGAAGTCAGCAGTACTGGGAACTCTTGGCAAGTGGAATGTGTGTCCCCATCAGGGACAGAAAGACCCCTGCCAATCCTAGATCCATCTGGGGAGAGGAGTATGGATGAAGTCTGTAGGAAGAGCACCAGTGTCACAACGGGAGGTTTACCAGGCTGGAGCAGTATTGGCCAAACGTCTCATGCGCCTAGGAAGAGAGAAAGAGGTACAGTAAGTGTTGTGTTAGTCGTGTGACGTCTTACTAAAACTGACGCTTTCGGGGAGGTTACCACAGCTTTGTGATCTCCTTAGATTTATTGCCCAGATGGAATTCCTTGGTCACTTGAGAGTGCCCCTGCCACGACACTATTCAGCAACAGCTTTTAGGGCAATTTTGCTCATTAAGTGGGATAAAACCAACTGCTACTGAGAACTATTCAGCCACAGCTGAGAAGCAAAACCATTCTGAATGTGTTCATCAGCAGAAAAATACTCCTGAGAAAGAGCTGAGACAGCACATTTACTGTTCCCATAACGTATCTTTTGGAGAGATTCTAGCAGTTCACTTATACCTGCCAAAAGCAATTTAACCAAGTAGGAGCAAGTGCTCTTGACTTCCTGTTGAACACTGCTTAGTGGGTCTCTACGGCAAGCAGAGCTCTTCCTGGAACCATGGAAGTGCTCCCATGCTGACAAACAGGTCAACATCAATCAGGCCGGAGCTGGGACCTTGCCCGTTCCTCCGTTCCTACATCAAACAGCACTTTATCCTACATAAAAGGAAGCCTTGTGGCAGGACGCTAGTTAGCCTGAGAGTGCACGAAACTCCAGTGTTTTTGATGAATGCCTTCCTACAGAGACAAATCCCCCTTACAAGCAGAGAGCTCAAGGGAAAAAAAAAAAAGGAAACTTTGCTTCAAGCAGGAGATGGTTAAAATAGACACTACATATTTGTGGAGTGAGGTGATAACAACTTAATAACCTGAAGCAAAAAGGCTATGAGTTTCTGTTGTGGTGTGCGAGTTTGAAATCCTGCCAGTTGGCTCTCAGAAGAGAGAGACAAACATCAAAGCTTTTAACTTCTGTCTTAAAGACAGGCCAGAATGAGAACTGTCTGAACGAGTGGCAGCACCTTGTATTTCTGTCCTGGTCTCTGATCTTCTTCTCCATCTCAGCATCTGTGAGGGTTTCCAGAAGAGGGCACCACTGGTCAGCATCCCCCGTGTTGCGAATCGCGATTTCCACAGTCGGCAAAGGGTTCTCGCTGCAGCGGCAGGGCAGAAGGCAACAAAGCAAGACCTGTCAGTGGTCACAGTTACCTCTGGGTTATCAGCCCAGATCCAAGACACAAGCACAACAGAGCATTAAAAGTTTTTCAGGCTTCAGTGTTCGCTTTTAGCCCCACTTAGCCCAGTCTGGTTCTCAGAAGTACGCCAGGGACAGACAGTTACCATCTGGTGGAGCCTGAAGTTTCTGGGAGACCAATTATTACCTCTCTATAACCACAAGAGAGGGGGTACATCAAAGCTACTGTGGCTGAAGCACTTCACTCCCATTAAGGCCATTATGTACCTTGCTCACAGTGTTCAAACACAGCACAGGCAATGTTCCTATCTGTTTATTGATGCGGGGAGCACTTTTCCCAGAGCAATAGCTGAGCAGGTACTGTCAAGGGGGCTCTTACATCTAGTTCTGCTATTCTTAACTCTCACTTCCTAGCTGCAGTTTGCCTAGTACACTTCTAACAGCTCTTCCCTGGCACGTCTGGCTTTCTGGGAGCCTGGCAGAATGGGAACCTGACAGCAGAACGAGGATTGTTCTCCCAGTTGCTATGGAAAGTGTTGTCTTTTAGGACCTGCTGTTGCAACCAGAGACTGGTTACACCCAGCACGACCAATGAAGCACACAGCTCAGTCCCAGATCACAAGATTGCTCCTCAGAGATCTGTCTGCCCCGAACAGCTGTATTATCACATGCACAAAAATGTTTACTGCTTCATTAGCCACTTTTCAGTAAAAGTCAACAGGAACTGACCAGGAGTAGCTTCCCAAATATTGACAGTGGAACTGGAAGCCCAGCATAAATACAGAGGAGCCTCAGAATGTAAATGTTTGCTTTGAATTCTAGAAAGCAGCTCAGCCTGAGCCGCGCAAGTGTGTGTGTACGAGGAGCCCTCCCGCAGCTGTGTGCAAGATCCAGATCCTTCCCCAGGGACATGCCTCCACGCAGGATTTCAGCACTCACACATGGCTGTCTCAGCCACAGGAAGGAACTCAAATGCTGATCGCCACGGGAACAATCTATATCAAAGCTATTAAACAAAAAATTAATCCAAAGCGTTTGGTATCTGATTCTGGGAGGAAACTTTAGTCAGATCTACCTCCAGGATTGTGGATGTCCACCAAGCAACAATCAAATCCAGGAAATTCATCTTAGCCACAACATGCTACAAATTCCAGACTAACTGCTAGATCTTGACTTGGTAATATGGTCTCTACCTCTTTTACTGTGCTCAGCGCTGAGCACCCACTAGAATTAAATAGGGGCTGTAAAGCTAGCCTTGTGAGCATAGCTTATGTGCAAGCCATCCCTGTTTCTGTAGCATAGAATCAGACATAAAATGAAAAATCCTCCCTCAGCTCCTAACCTCTAAAGAAACAGAGCTACACCCCCCCCATTGTTTTTTTAAACAAGAGGTGCTGGCAGAATGACTGCAACGCCCTGTCAGCTGCAGGATTTCCACTGGAGAGTGGAGTCCAAGTGGCAGTAGTGTCACAGGCACACCAATACCCAGGTTTCCTTTAGAAGGGCAGCTCCTCAGGCAAGTGGGCTTGGTGTGAGATGGGAGCGTCACTCCGGTCTGGAAGGCAAAGCCCTGGCTATGAAGCACTGTGCGCTGCCCCTAGAAACAAGTCAGCAACGAGGCAGGAAGCACTGCAGCACACCATCCCCCTGAAAATCCCGCATGCATCATTACCTGCCTGCTTCCTGTCCTGCCACTTCCACTGGGCTCTCAAGTTCTTTGTTTTGCACAGAGCAGGCCAGCTGAAAGGACAGCCCTGGAGTTCATCAACTAAACAAGAGTTTCACCTCTCCCTCAGATGATTAAGAGGCTCATGACTTCTCAAACCCCCAGTCCCTGGAGATATTAAGGTTCTTTTGATATATCTGAAGCAGACCCTTTCCTTACATCGGTGGAATGACTTCGGAACAACCCCCACTCCTGTGGTTTGGGAATTCAGGAACTAACCAACCACAAAACCCAAATATCATTAATCAACAGGAAGGTTTCAGAAGTACTCCTTTGCAGGAAGAAAAGAGGGAATAAGAGGGCATGTTTGTACTATGACACAAAACAAGGCTTAAATTAAGTGTTTTTCCCTCTGAACAGTTCATGGCTATGTATGTTGTTCTTTTGGGGTTCCTCTTCCTGTTTTTGATTCTCCCCCTTTACAATACTGCAACAAGCTAAAGAAGGCCTGAAATCTACCTATTTCAACTACCCCTAAATTGAAGCACTCCTTAGCAACTAGAGATGGATATATGTTTTTTAGAGAGCATAATGTAAATTTGGCATTAATCTGATACACCTGCGAGAGCCTGGATAGTGTTGAATAAAACCTTACTTGCCGTGAGTTAGAAAGATCGATACAAAGGGAGAAATGAGCCCCCCCAACAATTAAGTATGTACACAGATTAATTTTGGGATTCAGATATCTGCAATAGGAGAAAAAGCACAGGAAAGTGGCACAGGAAAGGCATCACATTGCCATCTATTACCTCATCAGTTCTCTGGAGCACATACCCATTGCTCTTACAGGTGATGTGATCCCACAAGGGATCTGCAAATATCAATCCGCTGTCATGGATGGCAACGTAGACGTCACCTCCCCACCTCTATGCTAAGAGTTCAGTTTCCGTGTGGTCAAGAGCCCCTCTCCATTGTCTAATATGAACCACATTGGGGATCATTTTAGAAGCAAGTTTCCTTAAATCGACCTCTTCAGAACTGGTGTCAACAGCACCTTTCCCCCACCTCTGCAAATACATCATTTGCTGAACTCTCAAACTTCCTCAAGTAACACCATGGCGCGAGGTCAAAAAAAACCCGCCAGCACGCATTAAGGGATATTTACAGACTGCAGACTCAGCAACATATGGAGGATAACATCAGTACAGTAACTTGCCACAGAACACGGCACGGCACAACTGGAAATGATTATTATTAGGAGACAAGTTACAAAGCTGACTAATCAAACCTGACACTGCTGCATTCCAGCTATGAGAACAGCCTCTGATCAAGCCAACTTTAACTTCAGCCAGGGTAGAGAGCTACAGTGTCAGTCTGCTCTAGCTCAAAATACTAAGGCTTGGGAGAGTGTAAGGCCCAAGTCAGGCAGAGCTCATAAACAGAAAAGCACTGGTCATTCATATACATTAGAAGAAGGAGGTACAAGGTGTTCTGTCACTGTCCGTTACAACAGCCTTCCTCTCTGTGGCAAAAGCTGATGTTTCACTGACATGCCCCACCAAAAGATACTTGAGCAAAAGCAGAGGCTGGTTGAGCTGCACCAGGCTCTACTTTAGAACAAAACACAGCAGGCGCTAGATCAAACTGCTTCATTTGTTCACCAGTTAGGCAGCCAGTGACAACCAGAGAGAGGACTGTGTCTGAGATGTGACTACACAAGTGTCACTAATGTTCCGAGTGCTTTGGTTAGATCCACCACTAACATTCCTGTTATCCAGAAGAGTCCACCTATTTCATACAAGCAGTACACGATGCTCTAACGTGCCTCTTGCACCTCACCAGTAACATCTAACCATCCTGTGATGTGTGACACAGTCACTTCAAGGCAGACAGCCACCCAAAACACTGAGGAAAAAAGGAAACTGTCTACACTGCTAACTTTGCGCAAGTAATGGTCTTTAAATGATACTGTCTCTATGGAGATCTCTCGATGATGAAATATACAAAATGATGTCCAAGAAAGAAAAGGGCTTTAGTTGCGCCCTACATATTTCTCATCTGATAAACTTGTTTAAAAAGAAGGTGGTTTTATGAGCCAGTGGGCACATGAATGTGAGAAGCCAAACACTGTTGCCATGGAAAAAAAAAAAAAGTAGAGGAGGATAGAGTGGGCGTAAGCCCTAAGGACCAATTTCAAATTAAACTTTCTGCATCAGGTCGGCTGTTCAAGATTCACTGATGCTAATGGCCACGAGTAAGAACACACATCCACACCCCTGCTAGGAAGGTGACAGTTCTGTACCTGAAGGCGTATGTCTTCTGATGCCAACTCAGCTGTCCTCGGATGCTGTAGGCAATAGTAGTGACAAACTCCCCGCCCAGACCAAGCTCTGAGCACAGCTTCAAGGCAAACTTCTCTGGTGAATTCTCCTTCTCTGACATATCCCATTCGAACTGGTCTACAAGGGAGATGTTCCCTACATGGATGTTTAGCTGGAGACAAGGAAAGAACAAGTCATTTGTTTCCATCTCTTGCAATAGCTTGTCAAAGGTAATTTAACTTAGGAGGTGGAGGCTGGAGAAGTGGAGAAGTAACTCCTAGTTCATTACATCTACAGCGCTCCTTAATTGAATTCTTAAGTTCAGTAACAAAAGACAACTCAGCTTTGGTCACCAAGGTTCAGTTCTTACAAAGGAAACCACAATGCTTTAAATGAACTCTTTCATCATCTCAGGGGTTGGCACATGAATGTTTAGTAATCTGCTACCGTGGTCTTGTTCTCAATACAAAGGACAAAATCTAATCTGGACACAGGACTGGAATTAAGAGCTCCTTGGCTTTGAGAGAAGCCTTTGTACTCCTCCTTCACTGTAACATAACCAGAGAAATGCAATTGGTTCGGCTCTCATTCTACTGCTTTCCTGTATTACCTTAATAATAACTCGTTGGTCTGACTGATCTTCTAGAATACTGTCCGTTGGGTATGACTCGATCTGTTGTCGGATGGCAGAGGCAATAGCAGGGACAAACGTCAGAGGATTCAAATCCAGGTCATCGCAAAGAATCTCAGAGAACATTTCTGGGGTCATTAGCTTTTCTGATACAGAACAAGAACAAACAGACACTTAACTTTCTCAGCCACCAATGCCTGCCATTTACAGAATACACAAAATTAAGCTTATAGTGTGAAGAGGGGAATTCTAAACGCATCACCTTTTGCTGATGAAAGGGGCTTTTGTCCCAGGGTTGTACACGTGCACACTGACACAGGGATTTGACCTGTATCAGCTTTCTTTACTTGCCCCATGGAGATAACACAGCTACAGTCTAATAATCCACATATGTAAAGGAACCATACATATTAATTGTTTGGTATTTAAGTATTGCAGCTGACAGAGTAGTTCCATTATGCTGCTGAGCTGATGAACCGGGTCAGGAGAACAAGCCAGTTAAACTCTTCAGACTACATGCATCCAGGAACAACTGGAACTCATGGAAGTGGCAGGGCATCTGCTATGAGACATGAGAGCTGACCACAACCCACCAAGTGGCAGGGCTTTAAAGCTTTGTGTGTATGGGGCTCATGCTTGTTCTCTCTTCATACTCAGTGATGAATGCAACAGTATCTCTCCAGCCTCAGGAAACCCTCCTTCCTACATACCATTCATGTTCCATGTAAACGCATCTCTGAGTTTCTGCCCATCAATTTCCATATCGAGCCTGATTGGAACCAGAACCTCCGGCTGGGATGCATTCTCATGGATGACTGCTGGGTCATGGTCATCAAAGCTAATACAAAGAGCAACAATACAGTATTTGCGCTAGAAAATGATACATCTGGCATCCTCCATAGAAAGAAGGAGCTGTTTGTTGGAAACCATCCCCATACTCCAACTCCCCAGTCTTGAGACAGACTCCTCAGGACAGGGGTACAAAGCTATGGCAACCAATAGCGAGTTTATCACCTTTTATGCACCTATCTTAATACATTTCTGCAAATAAAACAAGGATGCCTTTCTAAGACAATGTTTTATCCTGTTTTCCTCAACTTTTACATGGAAAATGAAAGCAGCCTTTTTCAACGAATAAATTAAAGCTACAGGAATATGTCAATGAGAGGCAGTCTCAGTCCTTTGCAGAGAGGGTATGCAGACTCCTCAAATGACAAATGCTTAGCGAATCAGCAGAAAGTACAAGGAACTGATCAGGAAACGTATCGACCATTTTCCTGACAGAAGGAAAGCCTCCTCTCTGAGCCACAGATGGCTGCTGTAAAGAAGAGCCTCATGGCATACAGTTGAACTAAGAACCTCCAATTTAGGGAACTGTAGGCCTCATGTATTAGAGAAGAAATGCAGACCCTGGCAGTACGTCATGCTGGTGACTATGCTTTTCAGAAGAAGGAAGCTTACCACAGAGGGAAAGTCCTCTTCTTATCCCTGCCCATGCGATTTCTGTTAATCGTTGTAGAGCACGGCACCGCATCCAGGTGATGAGAGCTGTTGGGCAAAGTCGGCACCCACTGGTTGTTCCTCTTTGCCTTCTGTTCTCTGAAGAAGAAGAATGGATGTTAACCTACAGACCCTGAACACCAGTGCTGTTATTTAAGGGATAGTATAATTTTAAATTACAAGCTCCTGCCTAATGATAGTTCGACTGAGAACTCATGTTCCACACTAGCCTAGCCTCCAGGAAGCCCATTCTCCAGATCATAACTATTCCTCATATATGAAGCCAGGTGTGCCATTATAAATACTAGGTTCATATTTGGATTTTCTGTCTGTATTTACAGAGGGGCTGCTGAGAAATATGACGTCTCAGCAGACGGTACGTGTACGGAGTGTTCTGCAAAACATCTGTTACAATTGGAATGGAGCAATTGCAAAATGAGCTGCATCATCAAACACTAATGTTTTTCTTCCTGTTGTACGTGGGCAGTAACCTAATCCTTACATTCTGAAGATCTTCATTCGCCCAACTCTGTAAATGTATGCTAGCACAGACGGGCAAGCATCCTCCTGGGCGAGGCCCTGGGTTTATGTGATTTCTGATGGGACAGGACAGCATTTCTTATCCACGCCAACACCTTCCAAGCAGCTCTGTTCTGATGTTGGCCCTCACCAGTGCTGGTTACCTGAGGTAGGTGGGAGGTTCTGTGCTGATAGACACTGCCTTGTACTTCTCATCATTTCCATCCAAGATCTCTTCCACTTCAGAGGCCTTTAACAGTGTCACACTAGTGGCTAATGTCGTATAGCCGTGATCTATTACCGAGAAAGATACCAGTAATTAACATGGAAAAGTACTACATAGCAATATGGCATTAATAAGCTGAAGAGTGAAAAGCCCTTCCTGCCAGGTGGGACAACAATAAGTTACCAAATGGTGTGAGTGTGTGACACAAAAGTACTTTGGGCTTCATTTGTCTTCTTGCAGAAGGAGTCCGGACACGAGAGTTAGAATTGCATGGGCTTCTCTCAATTATCATCACTGTACTTCACAATAGCATCCTAAACCTACTTTGCAGATTGGATTTACCAGGAGACTCTGGGAACTGTACTGGGCTTCTAGAGTAGGGAGACATTCGACTAGAGGACTAAGATGTAGCTTTTATCAACCGTGGATGAACCTAGTTCTTCCAGGGTGTAACTTATTTACAGAATGTACTCGTTTCTTCTAGGAGATTTACTTGAGATGGAAAAGAATGTTAGCAAAAAAAAAAATCCAAAACACCTGGAAAAAAGTCCTTAAATCCTCATAAACATTAGTTTTAAAGCTTATCTAATGTGCCTTTATTTAAGGGGAGAAAAACATTTTTTTCCTACCCTGCGTTGCCCTCTGCAATCACATGGTTTAGCTCTGCACATCTACAATGATGTAAAATCTTTTTCACAACCTTCTGAGGGGAAAAGCCCAGAAAACTATAAATCCTCGGTGGATTTAAGGTTGGAAATGGAGAGTTAACGGTCAATAGAAAAGCAAGTCACTGGACAGACACATTGGACATCTATGAAAGCTAAGCCAGGGGAGCACAAACCAGCAAGACTTGGAAAAGGGGGAGAACCTCAGGACAGATCTTGCTGAATTGCACAAACCATCTGCGTCTGAGAGTCCCTTAATGTTCTGAGAAAGAAAAGTTCAGCATGTGATGAGGATGCACAATTAGGACGACCACAGGGAGAGATCAGAGGAAGAGGATGAGACATTAATGTATATTGTAACAGCACCAAAGGTCACAGTGGAGATTCCTACTCTAGCACAGCTAATAACAACACACAGATAAGACTTACATCTCCTGGGACTGTGAGACCGCTGATTTTCTGTTGGGAAAAAAAAAAAAAAAAAAAGAAAAGAGCAACAGGTCACCAGGATACTTGGAGGAAGGAGACATAAGTCTAGAATGAACTATTTATTTTTATTATGCCTTGGCCTGAAGAGTGCACGACAAGTTCTATTGCTAAGAAATGTAACTGCTTTTTATTAGTCTCCCACCAACTATAACACCAAGACAGCTGTATTCTTACTGTAGCAGTTACATCAGTAGCAACATACCACCACAAATTCTGGGAGCCATAAACTTTCAGTCCTTGCAAGAACAGAAGTTAAGTAAAGATGCACATTTTCAATGGGACATCCTTGCAACATTCCTGCCTGTTTGAAAAAAGGGACAAAAACGGCCCTCTCTGCCAACAAAAGTCTCTTCTAATATGGTATTTATTTTTGAGACGTGGCTTTTGCATTTTGATGAATGCAGCCAACCCCAGGAAAGCCACAAGGCTCATTTTGATTTCAGATCATGTTTGATCAGTTCATATTCTCTGCAAGGTAGAACCAGGAGCTAATGTGCCATTGCTGCAGGCTGCTCCATCACCGAGGTGATGAAGCCCTCTGCAGCGTGAATCTAAAGCGATGTTCACAGTTGCAGAAGCTTCTGAACCTCAGAGAAAGTTTTTCTAGGCAATCTTTCAGACTTCAGTACTCATCTTCTCACCATGTGAAGATGCCACTATCTTCTTCCTTTCTTCCACAGTGGCTAGTCGTCTCCAGAGTGAGGGGTATCTCTTGTACAGGGAACCCCGAAACATACGCAGGTAATTCCCCACCTACAGGAAGAAAAGCAGAAGCATAGCCTGGAAATGTATTCCATTCAGAGAAATTCTGAGCAGAAGCTGAAATGAATTCAGTTCTTTGTAATGACGCCAGACCTCAGGAGAAGATTTTTTTAGACGTTTTTTGCAATTGACCGTGTTGGGTTTGGCATCATAACACACAATTTTTGCAGCAATACAGAAAACAGCTTTTATGAGCTCTTATTTCACTAGCCTGATAACAAAGTCCTATCTATTGACAAAAATCAATTTAATAGGAAAAAAAAACACATTTGTTTACATGTATTTTTGAACAATTTTAACGTTACTTCAATTGCTGTTTCAATGCACGATGCTCTGTAGGAATTTAATCAAACCAGATACCCAGCTCTCTGACAGTGTCACTTTCACATTGAACCTCTGTGCCATCCAGACATTGCGTGGATAGAGCAAACACCCCAAGACTGCCTTTGGTTTTATTTTAAAACCTCTGAACATGCAAAATATGATCACTGCCAGAAACCCTGTTCCAAACTTACTTAACATCTGTACAGCAGCTCTGCTCTTCCTGGCACAACGTCCTCACTTGTGCTGAAGGCTACAGCAAGCCTTGCTGAACAACAGCAGGATTTTATAGACTCTGAAACCAATTTTTCAGATGGGTGCTACGCTCACAGCCTGCCACAAAGGGCTTTTATTCCTTAACAAGAGTCTTTTTGATCTTAACGTCCACGTTCAGATAAATTTTAATTGTATCTGTTGCTCATCAAGAGACGAATTAGTGGCAGGCAGAAAAGGCGACCCTTCTTCCTCTTCCACGCGCGTGGCACAGCGATCTCACCGACGTGCTGCCTGCAGCGACGGCTCTTTCAACCCTCGCACTTCTCGGCTCTTACAACCCTCACACTTGTCACAGGAGGCCCCCGAGCCCCGCTGCAGGCGCCCAGCACCGACCCAGCCCCCCAGGACCCCCCTTTCTCCACCGGGTGGGGCCGGAACACGCTTGTTTCCCCCCCCGCTTCCACCCGTGGCGGTTTCTGCGGTGCTGAAGCGGCCTCGTCCCGGCTCCCCGCGGCCAGAGCGGGCCGAGCACCGTGCCGGGAGCGGGGCGAGCCGCCGTGCGGCGGCGGGGCTCAGCCCCCGGAGCCCCCGTCCCGCTCCGCGCAGCCGGGCGGCCCCGCAGCCCCCCCCCGGCCCCGCTCCCCCCGCCGCCGCCCGGCCCCATTGTCCGCACCTCGGAGCCGATCATGTAGAACTCGCCGTCCTCCTCCAGCTGGAACTTGACGGGCTTCTGCCCGAACGTTTTGCTCAGCGCCATCATCATCATCGCGGCGGCGGGGGCGGCCCCGGCGGCCTGGCGGGGGCTGAGGGGCCGGCGGCGGAGCGCAGCGGGCGGGAGCAGCGCCGCGGCCTACTCGGGCTCGGCTCCGCGCATGCTCCCGCTCGGCGGCCCCCAGCGGCGGCAGCGCCCGGAGCGGGGCGGGCCCGGCCTGGCCCGGCCCTTCCCGGCCCCCCCCCGCCCTGCCCGGCCCCTGCCCGGCCCCTGCCCGGCCCGGTGCCCCGCGCCCTGCCCGCCCGCAGCCGGCCCTGCCCGCCCCTTGGCGCCTCGCTGCGCGCCGAGGCCGTTAACGGCCGCGCCGTGGCGAAGGCAAGGCGGCACGTAGAAAAGAGGCGGTTTATTGGTACATAAATATATACACAGTATATATAAGGAGGGTTTATACACGTCGTACAAACATTTACACCCGCGGAGGGAGGGAGGGAGGGAGGCGGCCCGGTGCTGCCGCCTTTTCTCTGCCTGCATGAGCGCCAGGAGCCGCCGCCAAGCGCGGGGCACCAGGGCAGCGTCCAGCGCTGGGACCTGGCCTCACGCATTGTCCGCACACAGGTTCATAGGGAACTCTCATGCATGCTACTGATAGCGTAAAGCCCGCAGCTGGGCCATCCACAGCCGCAGCCCGGAGAAGCGTCCGAGCTCCTCCACGGGTACTCGGTGTCTTCAAAGCTCCCCGGCTCACGCTGGGGACGCTGCCTCAGCGGAAGGCGTCCTCGGAGGCCAATGGCTGGAACAGCCAAAGGGCTGCCCTCATGAGCTACGTAAACATAGGAAATGCCATCAAGTCAGTTCTGCGTGATGGGGTCCGGGTTAAGTAGAAGAGTGTGATCCCTTTCCAGGCTGGCTTGATGGCTTTTGGGATGCTATTGCTGGAAGAGCCTGGCCGCGTTAAGGGTTCAGGGCTCTCGTCTGTGAAGAACACGGCGGACGCTTTTGTATTGATAGCAACTGAAGCTGGGGCCGCTGGAAGAGGAGAGGAGCAAACTTTGTCACTTGCTGTGACAGACACCTGCTGTGTCAGACACTGGGCCTGCAAGGAAGCCATGAATGGCAGAGGGAGCCCTCTGTGTGGCTGCAGGAGGTCAGGGTGATGGAAGGGAAATGGGGGGACACAAGCACCCCCCTCATCTGAAGGAGTTGGAGGAGGGTGTGCAGCTGAAGAAGTCCTGGCTGATGTGGCGCGGGTAGCCCTCCAGCACCTTCACCTGGACAGGATCGAACTTCCAGTAGTCTCGGCCTCTCAGGAAATAGGCAAAACCTGGGAATGAGAGAGGAAAGGTTAGGAGAGACAGGGTTTGCACAGCTCAGCTCTTTCCTAGCATTTTGTCTTGTTGACTCCCCACAGCATGTTTAATACCAAAAGAGAGCCTGGAGGAGGCAGGAAATGCTGCTAGATTCATTTCACCTGAATCCAGGTTTGTGGCTTACACTCTTCTTTCACACAGTTTTAGTTCTGACAGGAGTGTAGACAGGATGGAGTTTATTTTATATAGCTGGTGGTTGTAAATATGCTGTACTCAAGCAGTGGCCTGGCCTTACAAGAGCAGAGGGTGCCTAGGACCCGATCAGGGCCTGTGGCAGGGAGCTTGTGAAGAACTGCTGTGGAACACCCTTTACTACGAGGAAACTGCTCTGGGATGCAGGCTCTGGAAGCACTGGGGAGCCACTCCACGCCCGGAGGGAGCAGAGGGAGTCGCTGCATCCATCGTCCCCAGCACCCGGCTGTCCCAGGTATTTCTGCAGCACCGCGACGCTGTGTGCAGCATGGGGCACATCTGGGGGGACGGTGATACTGAAAGCAGCCTGTTCATTAGCACAGCTGCCTCGGCTGAATTGTGGGCACAGTTTCTGCTGTCCTCTCATCAATGCCTGTATTGGGAGCGGTAACAGCTAGGTAGGACTCTGACTGTTTCTTTGTCAGAAGTTTGAGTTTTCTGTATCAGGTGCTTAAATGTCGATTGTTCCAATTAATAATTATAAAGCTTCTCACTTTCATGAAAAGCTTCAGTTCCCTACCTACCGGAGGGAGCTGCCTCGCTCTCTATACACTACACGGCATGTGCTAGGCTGGGAAGTGTCCCCAGCTACCAAATGTCTAAACCTTCCAGCTGGGAGGTGGCGTCAGGCCGAGCGCCCACCCCAGAGCAGGCCCTGTCCCTGCTGGCACTGACCAAACTCATCCTGAAAAGCAGCATCGATCTCCTGAGGGACCCCGCGCCAGTCGGCCATGGTCCGCGGGTAGATGTTGTCCACCTGGCGGGTGTGAGGGTTGAAGCGCCAGTAGTTGCCTCCACTGAAGATGTAGATCTTGTTCTTCTCAGCCCCCCACACCAGAGCTGCCTGCACGGGGGAAGCAGGGAGGCCCAGCTCCACGATCGGAGTGGGACCAGAGACCCGTCTCTCGCCATCGTAAATCCAGTACTGAGAATCTGGTGAGGAGGCAGAAAAGGGGAGAGACAGGTTCAGAAGCTCTTTGATGTCAGATAATTTGGCAGTGAATTGCAGAAGTGGAGCTGATGCCTTGGCAGAGCTCCCAGGGAGAGCTGTTGGCGAGAGGCACACTGTCGCTGATAGTGCCCACAGTGCCAGGAGGGCAAAGTGTAGAATTCCCCCCTCAGTCCAACCCAGAGCTGTCAATGGTGGGATGAGGAGGGCTCTTTTAGCAGCTGCCTCGTCTGTATTTGTGGAAGTTATAATGAAAGATTTGGCTTTCCTTCTGAGCTGCCAGGCTGCCCTGCCTGGCTTCTCAGAGGCTCGTTGTCGTGGTGTTGGAGAGCCCTGTGTGCGTGCGGAAGGATGTTTCTCTCTGCCTGCTCCACTCCGATGGGACTGGCTGCAGTCCTTTGGGGAGATGAATCAGCCGGGGGCTTTGAGTTTGCTCTGGTCACGTTGAAGGAAGAGCAGAACCCGTTGCTGGATAAAGAAACGTACAAAGCTGTGGAGTTTGACAGGACAAAGGCTGATTCCTGCAACACCTCTGTGGTGAAGCCTGGGGCTGCCAAGTGGGGGCAGATAAGCAAAATGGGTCATGGCCTTATTGGGGGGGACATGTTCCTTGTGTGCCACATTTCTGTGTGGGACAGAGCGCAGGGACCTGCCCCTACCCTGCCAGCTCAGCTCTTGGAGATCGTACCTGGGCATGCACGGGCACAAGGGGGGCATGCGGTGTAAAGAAGGAAGCTACAGAAACCAGGAAGAAGTTGCCACGCTGAAGCAGACTGGGAGCATATTTCCAGTTTAGATTAAAATGGGAATCTCTAATTACCCTACGGCATGTAATACTTTCCCCTTATCTCATTTTAACTCATGGTGGGAGCCTGCCAATTTTCACACTGTAAACCCTCGTCTGCAGGTGAGGTGCTAAGCAATCTGTTTATGCAGGAACACTGCCTGCAGAGCCACTCTGTTCTCTGGTGCTCGTCTCATGGTGTGCAGACAGGGCACGCACACCCAGGGCAGCTGGGTAGCTACATTCTGCATCCCTGCTGTTAATTTCATGCTTGGAAAGAGCATTAGAGAAAACGGCGGAGCTGAAACAGGGTTCGTTGCAGGTCTTGAACTACAGAGGTGGCCACGAGGAGGTCTGGCCCCACCGTGGGTAACTGGTTTTTAACCCCTGCAGTGGCTGGAGGTTGCCTGGATGTGGGCTCGCTCAGTCTTGGGGTACTACAGGAGCTCTGCATCCAGGACAGCTGGTGGGAGGTTTTAGAGTGTCTAATAGTGGTGCTTGCTCCCATTCCCATCTTCCCTCAACTGGGACTGCTGGAAGCACAATGGCCTCCACTCATCTTGCAGAGGGCTCTGTTGCAGGGAAGACTTTTTGTTTCTTTTTCTCCTCCTGTTTCTGTCCCCAAGGAAGATGGAGCAAGTGTTTCTTTCCTCCTCTTCTGCCAGCAGCATTGCCAGGGCAGAATATCAAAACAAACATTTGTGTTTCAGAGGAGGAGAATGGGATACTTTGGCTGTGTCTAAACTAAAAACGACCCTTCCTTCTCTCTTTCCTCCTCAATATCTGCTAAAAAGTTTGAACTAAACAGAGAAAGGAACAAACAGCAAGGATCACTGATTTACTGAGGACGTCTGGAAGGTTTCTCTTCCCAGGGACTTGTTGGGTCCTGAATACCCCTCAGTAAAGAAGACGCACTTCTGAGCCGTCTGATCCCAGTCCAGCTCTTACCTTGGAAAAACCAGATATTGCCCAGAGGGTCCTCGAAGGTGGCATCCACAGAGCTTGGGATCCCCTGCCAGTGACGAGAGGCCAGAGCTGGGTAGCCAGCCTGCAGCTTTCCAGCTCGGAGCCGCCACACGTAGCGGGATGTGAAGAAGAACAGCTCGCCCCGGATGGTGGCCGCGGCGTCGAAAGCCGTGTCGCAGGCGTCGGGCTGCACAGACTGCCAAAGCACGGCCTGGTCAGCGGCTTGGACCCGCGGGAGCCCCCCTCACCCAGCCTGGGTTCAGCTGACAGGACATCCCTCCTGGGGAAGACAGTCCCAGCAGCTGGGAACAAGCCCCGGTGTTAGAGGAGGCAGAGACGAGCTGTTCACTCACCTCCACGTTGGTGATCTCGTTCGTTTCAAGGTCTGGCTGGGGCAGCTCTGCTGGCTGCGTTGGGGTTGGCTCGGGATCCAGCTTGGGTTTCCCATAGAGGTACTGGATACCTTGCTTGTCATCCTCGCTCAGGCTCAGCGGATAGCGGAAGATGTAGAAAGGAGACATCAGAGACTTGGAGACAGCCGTGTGCTGCAAGCCCAGGACGTGGCCGAACTCGTGAGCAGCCACCTGGAGGAGGTCAGTGCCTGCAAAGGGAGGAGACGGGAGACGCTTTTGCCTACCTGAGGGAGATGGGCAAGCTGTGCCCGCAGAGAGGGTGCCTGCCCCTTAGGCTCATTTCTGCTGCTCGTCAGCTCCTGGCAATGCAGAGGTATGCTGCAGGAGTCTAACGTGTGGCGAGAGAAATCTGCCTTGGCTACTGGGCTCTCAGGTTGTTCTGGCGTTTTCCCACGTAGCTCTACATCTTGTTTGTATTTTTAAGGAATCAAAGGGCATAATTAAAGGGATCCACTAATTCTGGAGCGCTGCGAGTGAATTCAGACACTCAGGTATTAGCCTGGGCATGTTGGTAATTTGTAACTGTCTCTGGGGGCTTCTGCACTCCTTGACTATCAGGAAAGAAAATGTTTTCCATGTGCTTTTGGACAGGAGAATTTAGCAGAGAGAAGGAATCTGGCCCATATAAGTAGGTGGTGAGGTGGGAAGGCTGGTTTTTGTCCACCCAGGCTTGTAGTGTAATGCAATAAGTCATGTTCAGATCGTGTCTGTGTCCGCTGTGGCAGCTGCTGGTGTCGGTGGGGAAGCCTGCGGGATTAGAGTCCGTGAGTGGCGGCTGCCACACAGGCAGCAGAGGGAGCTCACTTATTGCTTGGCTGTGGGCTGTGGCAAGAAGGTGACATTTAAAAACCAGCACATAAAAATTCCTCCAGTGCCAAGGCCTGGCCCTTCTTCGCCAGGCTCAGGTGGATGTAAGGGAGATTGTACTTTAGGAATACATGACTTCACAGCATCTACAAAAGGAGAGGGGGGAGAGCAGATTTCAGTATGCAAAAACATGTCATTTGGCTGGCAGGTTTTATTTCCAACGGATCCTTTTTGAAGTAGATAAATTGTATGGAAAGTTGTAAGAGAGGCATTAGGCAGCAAAGATGGTAAGCCAAGGCCGTTTGTTGACAAGTCCCAGCGCATTCATTCACTTGCCTTCAGCCAGAAATCCTCCAAGCTGCAGCCCAAGCGATGGGAAAGGCAGGGCTGGGAGTCAGCTGGTCTCGCTGCTCCAAGTGGGATTTCCCTGCTGGCCCAGGGGAGCAGGGCACCAGGACCGGGGCTGCAGCTGGGAGGATGCCTGGGAAGGGCAGAGGGGAAGGTGAGCCCCTGCCCTCCTTGCTGGTCAGCTTCGTGTTGAAGCCATGGATTTTTGTAGCACTGACACAATTAAATCAACACATCTAGGGCAGCTGAGAAAGTGGGATCTCTGCGTCAGTGATTAATTACAAACTTTCAGACATTTCTGTTTAGCTTGGCAGGCTCCTTGCTTGATGCTTTCCAGTGTTGGCAGATCTGCTGCACCACTGTCAGATTCTCCGGGGGAGGTGAACGACAGCACGCCTGCAGGAGCTGTGCTGGGAGCATCGCTGTCCCTCGCAGAAGGTCCTCGGCGTGGACTTCTGCCTCCCGCACGGCTCCGGGCTAACCCCGGAGCACACCTTCCCCTCCTCGTAGTCCTGCTCTCCCGTCCGTATCATGAGGCTAAGGATTTCCCCATCTCCAAGAGCTCAGGCAAGGATTAAACCATGTTTATATCATAAAGCTCTTTTCGGCATATTAAATGGCAATTAGCTGCAAAGAGCTTCTACAACATTTATTTATGGAAGGCAGAGAGGGAAAAAGGCCACGGAACAGGGCTGGATTCTGATAGGAACTGGCATCTCTTCCGACAGTTCCTGGTTTGCCTCCAACACTGTCTGTGGGAGAATGTAGGAAATTCTTCAACAACACAGGCAGCCCCGACAGAGGGTGCAAAGCAGCAGAGCCCACCCACGCCTAGGTAGCAGAAGGGCTTCTGCAGCAAGACCTGGTGCTCTGTCGTTCTTGTTTTGGGGCAGCATGGACCAAATAGGAGATGTGAGGGTCCTGACCCCCCTCAGAGCCAACCTGCTGAGAGCCCTGAACGCTGGTGTGGACAAAATATCTGGGAAACCCCAGGGAGGCAGGGGTTGAACTCGGGCTTTGTGATTGTTTCTTTGTCCCTGCACTTATTTTGGTGGGTCTTGTGGAAATGGATGCTCTGGGCGCTGCTCCAGCAGGCCCCAGGCAGCACTGCGGTATCTCATGGATCCTGACACCAGGCCCCGAGTGCCCGAGCAGGGAGCTACCAGTGTGGATCTATTAATAGCAAAAAAAAAAGTCTTGACTTGCTGTGGCGTTGTTTATGGTCAGAACATTCCCAGGCCACGGGGATAGAGCTGGAGCCTGGGTGGCTTCCCTTTATGGACTTGTTCAAAGAGAAAACGCTCTGTGGGCAGGCAGGACTGGCTGCTATGCTGTCCTCTGGAGGACGGCGTTGTTTTTGTGTCAGCTGCTGTGTCACCCGGTGCCGGGTGTCACCCGGTGCTGGAGCCTCTGTCCTCACCGGGACCACAGCGTCCTCGTGCTGGGCTCGGGCTTTGATGTGGCTGGAAGGTGACGAGAAAAGTCCCGAACACTACCTGCCAGCAGGCTTGTACGTGGTGGGAGGTGACAATACCGCAAAAAGGATGGCTGCCTCTCAGTTTTACAGGGCCCTGCTCGCAGCACAATTAAATCACTTCTTTGGGGGCATCCTGGAGCCCCCAGGGCCCCCTTAGAACAGTGCCGTACCCAGGTTGTTCCCAATCGTCCAGGTCTCGTCGTAGTCAAAGTGGACGTCCCCCTCCCGGTGCGTCTTGGGGAAGAACGCGTGCGCCAGGATCCCGCCGGGCCCGTCGAAGGGCAAGTTGTCTCCGTGCCAGTACCTGGGGGGAAAGCACGGCACACCTCAGGCAGACGGCCGTGTAGCTCAGGTGCACAGCACCGCACAGCCAGAGGTGGGGAGCGGCTGCGAAGGGACAGCAGCTCTCACCGCCACCGCAGGCATCCCGCGATCCACCGGCAGCCCTCCGGGTTCCAAACTGGGTTCTGCGTCAGGGCACCGAGGAGGCAGAGCCCAGTCACACCAAGCCCTGGGGAATTTTTAATGGGTTTCTCAGGATGTTTCTCTCCTCCCCCTGCTCAGCTTTCAGCACAAAGCTGAGGATGGAGCCTAAAGAATTAAGGAGGTGGCTGCCAGAACCGAGATCAAGCCGACGCAGCTGAGCGGCGGGGGGATGCGGAGGGGCCGCCTGCAGAGAACCCAGCCAAACCCTCAGGTCCTCGCTCAAGCCAAGCCCACTGGTGACAAATGAAGGAAACTCACGAGAGATGTGACCGCTTTAGAGAGCTGAGGGAGGCACAGGCAAATACACAGAACGTGAATCACATCACCGCTTGGACAGTCTCCACTGCTGTCACTAGTTTTGTGCAAACAGGCAGCAGAGGGATGTCTTTGCCCCCGTGCGTCTTTTGCCAAAAGTGAATTTCAGGCCAAGAGCCAAGGTTCTTTTAACCAAGGAGCTATATTTGTCTTTGGGCAGACAGTTACGTTTTCAGTCAAGGGACAGGATGGAGGACCTGAAGATGTAACGTCAAAACAAACACTTGGGAAAACAGCCTGTGGGCAGAGGAACGTAAATGTACCCGGAAAATTAATGAAGGATCGGTGACGGTACTGCGCACAGCCAGCACGGAACAGCTGCGCTTACACCAAGCAGCCCACATCTGACAGCAAACAAAAACATCCCCGCGTCTGGAGGCAGAAATGTGAGTGTTTAAGTGCCTGTGCTGAGTGCTGGCAGCTCTGCACCCCGGCTGCAGCCCGGGGTCTCGCACAGGGTGCTGCTCCGGCTGCCCACCGCGCTCACCTCGTGCTCACCTCGTGAAATCGATGACGATGTCAGCCCGGCCCTCCTGCACCTCGGTGAAGGTCAGCGGCGTCACATCGCTCCAGACTTTCAGAGCTTCCTCGATGGTCCTTCTCACCTTGGCTTTTACAAGTTGCCACGGGAACCTGATAATTCTGAAAGGCAACAGACAGCAGGTGAAGAGAGCATCAGCTGCTGTCCCGTGGACGCTGCTGTCATGAAGACACTATTTGTAGGATCAGTGGCGTTAGGGCTGCCACTCCCTCCTCTCTGCCACACCAGAGCATCTCCAATCCACAGAGGCATTGCTCTAGCACCCTCTTCCAAGCAACAAATCCCATCAGTGCCAAAACCTTTGGGCTGTGGGTGAGCTCTCTGCAGAGCTTCGCAGAGCTATGTTTTTCTGGAGCAAAGGGCTGCAGCGTTTTCCAGGTCTGTCCTCTGTGAGTCCACCCCCACAGAGGTGCCTGGGAGTGGTGGGATGGGATGTCAGCTCCTCAACCTCTGCGTTTTTTGCCCCTGGAAACGTGGGCTTGCTCAGAGCAGCTGGTGCCTCTTCTGCCCCCCTACAACATAACAGAGTGTCAGGTCTGCCGCAGAGGGAGCTTTCTTTCCCTTCCATTAACAGTGTTGGTGTGCGTTCATCTCAGCTGTGTTTCTTCCTTTAACACTTGACCAAAGAAAAAAAGGAAGAAGCCTTTCTGTTATCTGTAGCCTCCTAACACCATGAGGAACAGAGTCTCCCGCACTCAATTAAACACAATGTGATGTACACGCTGTCAAAGTCCATATGACTGCGCTCACTCCTTCACTTGTGCCCCTGTGGGCAGCTGGGCAGGAAGCACAACCCTCCCTGAAGCCTGCTCAGCAGATCTGCAATTGAGAAGGTGTGGGCTGATTTGGGCAAAACTTTACGCTGAAGTCCTGTTTACGGGAACATCAATAATAGCAGCATAAAAGGGTCTTTTTAAAATAAACTGTGAGCTGATCCCACAGAAAGGTGGCTGGGGGCGGGGAGGGGAGGACAAAAGCACAGCAGGAGCAGGCTGGTGGCGGAGGCTCCGCTCGGCGTGAGGTGGGGTTTGATGTTGGGAAGCGAACGCACGTGCGGGGGATGATGCTGGGGCTGCACAGAAGATGTTTGGACAGGAGTGGGTGAGCAGCTGCTTTTAGGGGAGCTTGTGTGTGAGGGGATGGGGAGGCGCTGGCTACGATCCCGCTGGTGGTTCTTGGTGTGTGGCTGCCCTGCCAGGCCGGCTGTTCGGGTGAGGGCAGCCCTGTGTGAGCTGCAGACAGGGAACATCAGACGGAGAGGTTCGGGGAGGGAGAAGCAAACTGTCCTCACTCCCATTTTGCATCTTCCTTACTTGTAGGTGAGGTCGGTCTTATCCCAGCGTCCCCCCGAGAGGACGAACCGCTTCTGCCGGTTGCGCCCGTTCTGGCCGTCCGGCAGCGCCGGCAGGTCGGGCACGCCGCACCGGGGCGGGTTCCAGCGAGCCGCCTGCTCACCCGCACCCATGGGGAAGCCCTTGGTGGGCACGCCGGTCCCCACGGCGTTCACCAGGGACAGCAGCCAGGGACTCTGCTCCTTCCAGGTGTGATGTTTTCGAGCCACGTCCTAGGAGAGAAAAGCAAAGCCGTGACTTGTGTCTGGGAAGAGAGGTCCCGATGCAGTGATGGCCGTCTGCCCACAGCAGTCCTGCAGTGGTGAGTTCCACCTCTCCCTCGGCTGTTCCCCTGCTGCTAGGGCACGTCCTGCTCCCCACAAATATCCCCTGTTCATTCCCTGGGCTCCTGCTCCCAGGCTGGGTCACACCTGGGAGCAGCCTGATGCCATGGCACCCCCTAAGCACCGGCCTATTTTTGGTCCACTTTTCCTTGGCAGCTGGCCTGCAGGAAATGCTTTTGCAAACTGTGGATGAGAACCAGACCCTCCAAAAACGAAACAAATCACTAGGGAGTAAATTCTCCCCCTTTGCCCCACATCCTTTTAGCCTGTATTCCCTCCTGGGTCTGGTAGGGGTGATGTGAATGGGAGGAAGCCTTGAGTCCAACAGCAGGCAGTTGTGCTCCCTGTTCTCCCCGCTGTGGTGTCCTGGTGTGGTGAGCAGCCCTCACGGCTGGAGAGGAGAGCGGGACACACGGATCTGGGGCTGACTCGGAGCCCAGCACAGAGCAGCAGTGACCGTCCCTCCAGCTCCTGTCACTGCCTGAGGTCACTGATTCTGGAGAGGGACGGACAGGACCATCTCCCCTCGCCTCACTGTGCCTGTGGCACTGCTTGGGGATAAGGTCACCTCCACAGCATTAATTAGTGCTAATTAGCTGACTCACATTGGTTTCTCACCTAACAGTAGGATTATGGGGCACAAGCTGCCTCGATACACAACCCAAGGTTAATCTCCAATGTGCTGTGAGGCCTGTGGGGTGCGGGGGTGCTTGGTCCCTGCGTATCCGCACTGCGCAAGCCCCAGATCCAAGTGCAGATTTTTTTGCCTGGTTTTGTGCAGCCAAATCTAAAGGTGCTTGAACACCAGGAGGGCTCAAGGCGCAGCAGTGACACATCTCTGCTCAGGCAGGCTCTGTGCCACAGGGCTCAGGTAGGTTTAGGGGTCCCCTCCTTCCCCTGCAGAGCGCTGCCTTCTTCCAGCCCAGCTCTCCTTCTGCTCAGCTGGGGACACGAGGGCCGGGCTGGCGTGAGGCCAGCACTGCCACGATGCCGTGTAATCAGCGTGCTGCCGTCGCTCTGCTCCCCTACAATGAGCCCATTCATGCGGGCAGGCATGAAGTGTGAAGCCCTTGGCATTAATTCCGCTACTGGGCTCCGACTCTGCAATGGCCCCGTGCCTCGGAGCGATGCACAGTCGGGCGCAGGAGCCAGGGAGGTCGCACGAGGAGCAGTTCAGGTGTCCTGCTCTTGGTATTTCTGTAACCACTCCAGCCTCTGCTTTGTCCTCCCCTGCAGCCAGCCTGGGGCTCAGCACCTGCCACCCTGCACTGACCCCGTCCTGGTGTCCCTCTGCACTTTGACACACCAGGAACTGCTCACTAAAAAGTGCAAAAAAAAGCCATTTTACGTCCCATAGAGCAAAGCCTGCCCAGCCCACCAGCTGTGGCACGGGGCCTCCATCTAATGCTTAGTGAAAGGAGGACGCGTGGGGTGGCCGGTCCGAGGGAGGCTGCACCAGGCTGCTCCCACTGAACGCTGGAGCCCTGCCAGGCGGGAGATAGATACCTGTCCTTCCAAGAGGAACTCTGAGAGCTGCCTGGCACGCTGTCTGGGTGGGCAGCTGATGTCAGGACAGCTGGCAGAAGGCACTCATAAGGTTCGTGTCCTGGCCAACACCTTGCTCTCAGCCCCCATGAGACCCTCTGCTAAGCACATGATGGCAGCTGTGTCTGCAGGTGCTTTTCACCTAAGCCCAGCCTGAAAGGTTCTCAGCTCCTCGTGCTGCTCACACTGCTCAGGCTCACTCTGCTGCCATGGGGTGATGAATATGTCTGCGTTCCCAGGGACCAGGAGGCGCAGGGCGGCTGCTCTGAGGCACGTGGGGAGCAGAAGTGGAGATGGACCCTGGGGAAAGCCCTCGCTGTGCAGCTGGGACAGGAGTCGTGCAGGTAGGCAAGTTGAAGCTGATCCAGATGGGCTTTTTTTGTCTTGGCTATGCTAACGAGATCCACTCAGACTGCGGGGGGCCTGATGGGTGGAGGGAAAGTTGGTTGCTGGCTTCCTGGCTGGGAGCACTGGCGTAAACTGGAGATTTATCGCCCTCCTCCGAGCAGGGGCACAGAGGAGGAATTGCCTGGTTCCTTCTTGCCCTGAGGGAGCCCCTGTGCAGGGGCAGAGGGGAGGTTGGTTTTGTCTCTCTGGTTAACTTAAGGCCACTGGCTCCAGCTCCAGCTTCCAGCCACCCAGAGCTGCGGGCAGCTGCGTGACCGGGCCGGGGAGGGGACACCAGGCCAGGGAGGGGACGCCGTGGGTGCCCTGGCCGGAGGCAGGAGGTCAGACCTGCCCTGCTGCCCACTCGCCCCCAGACAAACAGAGGCAGGGCAGCGAGTCGCTCTCTGCCGTCACTGCACCGACATTAACACGATGGCAGGAAAGGGCTGGAAAATGCCACTGCAGGCGCAGTCGGCAAGGGGAAATGTTACGGGCAGAAACCACTTGCCAAACAATGCTCAGGAGACGTGTCAGGCTGGAGATCTCAGCCTCCTTGTCGGGACACACCTCGCTGCAGTCACTTCCCAGGGCTTCGATAAGACATCCTCTCGCTTTAGACTGCATCCTTCCCACCTCGCGCGGCAGCCACCCCTCTCTGGGATGGGTGGGAATTTCAGGGAGCTCCTGCTTTGTTCTCCCAGGCTGTGGCATGCCCCAGCTGTATGCCTGGGGGTTTGTTTTGGGCTGTGCTGCTGCTGAAGTGAGTACAAACCTGTGGAGAGGCCAAGGAAGGTGCCGGCTGCTGGGTAACCATCAGGGCACCCCCACTTCTCCCATCCCAGCACAGGAGGGGAAGGGATTACTGGAGACCAGAAGTAAAGGGAGGTCCCTGCAAGCCAGGGAAGGCATTCAGAGTGCAGAGCTGGATCAGAGCACAGGGACAACGCCTGCAGGGACAGGACGAGAGCCTGCCTCACCCTCCAGCAATCCCCCTTCACCGGCCGGGGGGAGCTGAGGGCTGCAGGGAAGGGAGCCTGCCAGCTCCCCCAGGGATGGCTGCCCTCCAGCCCCCCAGAACTCTCCCATGCACGGGCCTGCCTCTGAGCCTCCAGCTCAGGCTGTGTGCAGCCACTTGCGCTGCCCTTCACGGGACAGCCCACGGCCAGGGATGGCTGCTGTGCTTGGGAACAGGCAGCTTGCAGCCGGGGGAAGGGGCCAGGGCTTTGCAGTAGCCACTGAGCAGCAAAATGTCTGCACAACAGAAGCACTGAGGGGCTGCCAGGCCCGAAACCAAGGGAAGAAGGCAGTGAGGACAGCAGAAGAACAGAGCTGTGGGCAGAGAGGGCTGCGCAAAGAAAGCGCCTCTTCCTAGCAGCCTTGTGACCAAAAGGCTGAGGGGGAACAGGAGGGAAAGGACAGATCCCAGGGGAGAGCAGAAACCACTGTGGAGGTGCAGACTGCCCGCTCGGCTCCTTCCAGCTGTATCAGCCCTTGAGTGCTGTGACACAACAGACATCACTCTGGCTCTGCTGGGGCCAGATGAACACCAGCCAAGCTTCCCAGGAAGTGTCCCAGCCATCCCGAGGAGCCAGGAGCATCTTTAACCTCAGTATGTTGGGCAGCACTCGCCCCCCAGAGCCTCCCAGGAGAAGCAGCTGGAGCAGCACAGCTAAAATGGGTATATAAAAAACTCAAGAGCGAGACTGCTGTCTGACACTGACAGTCTCGGTGCTCTCCCCCGCCTGGGTCCATCCTCTGCTGCCTGCCCTGTACGCAGACTTGTCTTCTGTCGTGCAGCTAATTACTGCCCTGACTGGGCTGCTGCCTGCTCCTGCAGCACGGACATGAAAGACGACCCCCTCCCGTCACATCGGGGGGACTGGGCAAGTTACAGCACGAATCCCATCAGTCTCGGATACTTCCCCTGTCGCTGGGGGCTATTTCCTCTTCTGCTGGGAGATGAGCTGATGGGTTTTCTCCCCACCTCCCTGTCCCTTCTGCCGCTGCTTTTTCATTTCTCCCTGCTTTCTCCTTCTGTTACGCAGACTGTTTGGCAAGGCCCTGGTACCTGCTGCCCCTTTGGCTAGCAGGATTATCCTCCTCCCACCTATGAGTCTGCACCGTGGAGCACTCCGTCCCTTAGCTCAGTGTGTGGGGAAGGAGAACAGAGATGTTTTCTCCTGCGACTCTCATGTAGGAGAGCTCCAGCACCCTGCTTCTGACCGCTGTCGCGTGGCTGTGCCCCCCAGAGGCTCTGCACCCCCTGAGCAGCCTGCAGTAATGTCCTTGCCTGACATCAGCACTGTTTTCCTCATGCACAGAGTACCAGTATTTTGGCCAGCCTGCCTCTCAGCCCAGCGTGGATTTGCAGGGGTTGGATTTGAAAGTGTGGCTACAGCTGCTAATTAGCAGTAAAGCTGGAGCTACTCCAGTCTGGAGTGGAGAACGGGGACAGGCTGCGTCCCAGAAGTGTGGTGCTGGATGTCTGCAAAGGTGTGAATGCCACAGCTGAAAGTTCATGGCAAGGACAGATTTTTTTGTGGTCTGGTCAGCCCCTGAGCTGAGCGTGCTCCTGGTCAAGAGGCACTGTTTATGGAAACAATGGAAACTCACTGGAAATAATGCGTAGGCAAAGCCACCAGGTTTATTGATCCTGCCCCCAGAAAGAGGCAGTCTCCCAACGCCTCTAACTGGGAATTCTTTGCTTGCACGAAATACGTCTGTAACAGGACTGGCTTCTTTGTGCTGGGCTGCAGCCCTGTCCTAGGGCAGAGCAGAAGGAACACAAAGGGCAAGGCCAAACCTTGGCCAAACGGGAGGTGCTGCAGTGCCAGGCCTCGTGCACGCAGTTGGAGGTTCCTCTCCACTCGCTCCCATACTCCGTGGCACCACCAAGCATGACCTCTTGGGGCCTGACAGTTTGTTTCCGGATTATTTGGCGATAGTTGTTGTTGGCAACAAAAAAGGGAAAATGTTTATTTTTCCTAAGCAACGTGGAACATGAAACATTATAGACTGCAAATGTTTATGCCCACAGTCACAATGAAAAGGCCCGGGCTCCAATGTAACAAGAGAAAGCAAATGAATAAACACTGCAGGACTATTTTTATTATCAGACACTTTAATTACGTGACAGTTTGTGAGTCTACTCCACCAATAACACCGCGACCACACTGCTGGTGTCACCCAAGCAACAGTTTGCCAGAAACAGGAGTACTTACAAGGAAACAAGCCCCAGGACGCCAGGACAGCAAAAGGTCTCAGGAGCCCTTAGGCTGATGACCTAGAAATACCCTTGAAACCAAGGAACTGCTCTAGGATGCTGCACGCTCCAGCCAGAGGAGGGACAGGGTTGAGATATTTTGTTCATTGTGCATTTACACCCAAGTTAAGGTGAGCAACGAGCTACTGGTGCTCAGCCCAAGGACAGCAGCCAGGACATCTCCCACTGGTACAGCCACTGGGCACAGTGCAGCCCTCTCCCGAGCTATGGGAAATGTTCTGCCCTCAGGGAGCGTGTCCTGCTCGGGTGTGCAGGCTGGGAAACCTCCAAACCCACAAACACTGTCTCCCTGCCAAATCTGCTGAAGATATCTGGTGGGTTTTTCCCCTCTGCTAATTTTCAGAGCCACTTATGTGAGATGACGATGGCTCTGCTGCTTAAATCCCACGGTGAGGAGAACAGCTCGAAGCAGATTCAGCAGTGCTTCCATTTGTGGTACAGGCTGCATATCAGTACAGTGTAAGAGTATCCAGGAACCCCCCAGTTAACCCGTCTGCCATACTTGGGATTACTATGAACGAGCTGTCTCTGCTGTGAAAAGTCACCGCAGGACAGTTTTGCCACAGAAGACCCTTTTTAAACAACAGACCTACACCTGCACCCTGCCTCTGAAAGCCCCCGGAGCTACGCTGCCGGGCAGGATGTGCACAGGGGAGTGAGTAAAGTGCATGGGGGTCTGCCCCAAAGTGCTCCTCTCCTCGCTGCCCTTTTCTCCCTTTCCAGCCCGCTTGCTCAGCACCGCCCGAGTCTGCCACACTGCAGGGTGTGCGTGTGTTGCATGTGAAAGCACAAACACAACAAGCCCGCTGGAGAATAACTGCTTACATGTGTCTTGAGTCTCTCCCAGAGCAGAGGATAAACATGCCTAAAATTACCCCAACACTCACTGCAGTATTTAAATAGCCAAACCAAACAGTGCAAATCAAACCCTTCCTGCAGGAGCTGCCTCGCCGGCTCGCTCCCCCCCGGCGCCTGCAGGGAGGGCAGCACAGGGCACCCCGGGGACCCGCAGGCTGCAGGGGGACAGCCACAGGGTACGGCTCCGAGCGACGATGCTGGCAGCTGGGGAGGTGCCACCGCTTCTCCACCGAGAGAGAGTTTCCCAGCGAAGGGACTGACTTGGATTTCCCAGGGGAGACGGAAGCAATGCAGGAATTCAGCGTGCGCGCGTGCACTGCCCCGAGGACTGCAGCTCTTTTGTTCTCAAGTTTTACAGTGGACACCAGGCACCGCCTGTGTTTTGCTCTCAGTTTTCTCTTTCTTTAGGTGTTAATGTAAAAGTGAAGGAGGGCTGTGAAGTTTGCTACAAAGAACACCGCTTCTTCTGCAATTTGCGCTGTGCAGCTGGGTCTTAAAATGAATCTTAACCCCTGTTTCCCCTCCATCCCCAAACTACTGCTGTTGTGACTTGGTGCTGGAGCACCTAACAGCCCCAGTCGTGGTGCGAGGTGCTGGCAGCATGGTCCGTGCCCACCCCTTCTACTAGCACAGCTCGAGGAGGTCACCGACTTCTGTCTCCTAGGAGCGAGTCTCTTCCCAGCTCAGCCCTTTGGCTCTTTTCTCATTCATCACCCGCCAACACAAGGTGCACAGGGAGGAAGATAGCTGCAGTTAGACATGGGGAAACATCTCCTTGTGCAGAGGGAGTGAAAACAGCCAGGAGAACATGTGATGGCATGGCAGAGCTCTCTCACGAGAGGGCAGAGAAGGGGTGAGGCCAGAAACTTGCATACAGGCTACTGCCAACCCAGCAGTCCTCCTTCAGCCGCTCCACATTGATGTGTGCCCTGGCTCGGGTGCTAGGAGAGGGACGAGGTGTTGCTGTCACCTTACTTGTATGTGAAAGCAACCACTGGCTGTACCTCAGAGGCACCAGAATGACCTTCAGAAGCCTTGACACCAGCTAAGGAACATGTACCCAAAGAGGAATCTATTTGGGATGGAGAGGACATCTATATGAAAGGATGGGAAAACATCTGTCCATTTCAAACCCCAAAGCAGTGCAGCCACCATCTCCACAAAGACCGAATGAAACATCGATTTACAACCCTGAACTCCACATGGCTGGTCAAACACATCAGCACGAGATGTTCCCTAACAAAACATATTTGTAGGAGCATCACATGGAGTTACTGCAGCCAGGACAAAAGTATGAGCACTCAGGACAGAGAGCACTGTCCCAGGGCGAGGAGGAAACCACCTCGGGGCAGCCGGCTCCCAACTGGGGGGCCCTAACCAACCTGTGCAAGCAGTCAGCGCTGCACACACATCGAAAGGACACGAAAGTGAGAGTCGCAGACGGACAAGACCGAGGGTGTGAAACCCACGGCTGGCTTCCCTGTCCCCTGGGATCCCCACGGGTCCTTGGTGGCAGCAGGAGCAGGACCAGAGGCTGCCGGGTCCCTCTAGGAGCAGCAGCTTCTCGGCGTGCGCACGGCCGAGCGCGAGGCACCCCGCCAGCCCGGCACACGTCCCGCACGAACCAGCCGTCGGCGGCCGTACGCCGGCGGAGCCCTGCCCTCCCCACACACCACCCAGCCCGCGGCTTGCTGCGCTCGGGTCTGCGTGAAACAAGCGTGGAGAGCGGTGCCATCGCTGCGGGGGCACCCGGCTCACCTTCCTCAGCGGCGGAGCCGAGCGCGGTGACATTTTGTTGGGAATACCACCAGCACGTTGGGGGCCAAGGCTGCGCTGTGCCAAGTCCCAGCCCACAGCCTATTTAGCAGCCAAGTTAGAAAGCGCTCGGATGACAGAGCCGATAACAAACCCCCCGCAGAACCTGAGCTAATCCCCCGGGCTGCTACCGGGCGCTCGCTGTCACCGCTTTATGGCACGCCGGCGGCGCGCGGATCCGATAACCCAACTCCCAGCACAAGGAGCCCTCTGTCTGCTCCCATCCGAGACCCTCACAGACAGCTGCTCGTGGCTCGGGTGCCCGGCAGGAGCAAGAAGAAACCCTAGAGCCCCCCCCAAAACCACAGAGCCCCCCCCCAAGCCCACCAGGGCCCCCCGAAAGCCCCCCAGAGCCCCCCAAAGTCCCAGAGCCCCCCTCCCGCCAGCTCTCCTCGCCCACCCCTCCTCTCCCGTCCCCAGCGAGCTCTCCTCTGCCTGCAGCCCCCGTGGGACCCCGAACCCCCGTGGGACCCCCAACCCCCGTGGGACCCCCCCAAACTCACCGGCTTGTGCGGGCGGCGGGCGGGCGCGGCGGGCGCGCAGTGCAGCAGGGCGGCGGCGAGCAGGGCGGCGGCGGGCAGCGGCGGCCGGGCCATGCCGGGCGGCGGCCGGGCTCGGACATGGGCCGGGGCTGAGGGGCGGGTTAGGGGTGTGCGTGTGGCGGTGGCGATGGGGGTGTCCCGCGGCGCCTTTTATCCCCCGCCCGCCCGCCCTTTTGTTCTCCCCTCGCCGGGCCGCGGCGCTGCGGGGCTGAGGGGACGCGGCCGCCGGCCCCCGGGCGGAGCCGGGCCGGGAGGGGGCCGCCCCGCCGCCCCCCTTCTCCTCCTCCTCCTCTTCCTCCCCGAGGTGTGGGGGGGGGGGCGGTAACTCCCCACAGCCACCGCAGGCTCCCTGTTTCCAGCCCCTGCCGCGGGAGCCGGCGCTGCCGGGGAAGGAGGCCCCCGGGGGGCTCCCAGAAGCGGGGCCGACATCCCCCAGGCACGCAGCGCCCTCGGCCCCCTCGGTTCTGTGGTGGCACAGCTCCTCCAGCCGTCCCCAGGCGGGCTGGAAGGGGCTCGGACGCTGCTGGCTGTGGGGATTCACAAAAGCACTGACTCCAAGGACGATTCCCCAAAGGTTCTGCACCCGGAGGTGGTCGCGCACTGGGGCAGGCTCCCCGGGGACTGGTCACGGCACCCAGCCTCCGGCGTTTAGGAAGCGTTCGGACTGTGCTCTCCGCCAGGTGGTCCGAATCGTGGGGTGGACCTGGGTGGTGCCAGGAGATGGACTCGATGGTCCTTGTGGGTCCCTCCCGGCTCGGGATATTCTCTGATTCTGCTGCTGCAAGCAGGGGGTGGATGGGAGGACAGTGAAGGTGTTTTCCAGCTCCCCCATCCCTTGGGACCTCCCAGGGACAAAACCCAATCCATCTACATCCTTAGTGCCTGCCTAGGCCTCTCAGTGCCCACGGGGAAGATGTGACCTCTGGATTTAATGCAGGAAACGTGTCTGCATCGCTGCTCTGCCTGTAAAGGGCTCGGCTGGAGCCATACGTGTGCACCCAGCCCTTCGCTCCACACCTGCAGGAAGGCTTTCCCTGTGCAGGGTGCTGAGGAAGGGGAAGGAAGGGTGCACCCCATTTTGGAGATGCCAAAGCCCCCATCCGCTCAGCCTGGAGACGGAGGCAGGCAGTGCACAGCTCTGGTTTCTTGGTTCCTGTTTCTGTGGCCCTGGACTGTGTCAGCATCCCCTCAGCAGACAGAGTTTAACTGCAAATTGGTTCAAGAAATGTATGTAAATAAGGAGACTTTGATCTCCAGCTGCCTGGGCTGGTGCACAGGGAGTTGGGAAGGCTTCCTGACATCCCAGACCGTGTGACGGTTTTATTTGTCTGCGATCAATTGTTCGTGTTTTGCTTTATGGGAACCATATTTAGGGTGTAAATACTGAGTACGATAAGCAGATGCAGGAAGAACGAGCCTGGCGGTGGCCGTGCTTGCATGGCACCGCAGTGCTGAGCAACGGGAGAGGAGGCAGAAAAGCGAAATCCTGGCCAGCAGTCGCACGGCATCGCGTGGCAGGCAGTCGGGAGCTGTGCCCTGACCTGGCCCCACCAGCAGCAGGGCGCGGATCAAATGTGGGGGCACCCCCAGCTGCAGAGCTCCGTGCCTGGTCGCAGCCCCAGCCCCACCAGCGCAAGCACTGGGACTGGCAGGAGTCGTCCCTGTGTCGGAGCAGCATGTCAGGAGTGTCCCAGAGGCTTGTGAGAGGAGCCAGGAGAGAAGAAGCAGGGAGGCAGTGCTCGCAGGGCTCAGGCTGCACGCTGTGCAGTGTGCGCTCCTGCTGGTCCATCTGTGCACGGGAACGCGGAGCAGTTCCCACTTTCTTGCCTTGCTCTGAGCCAGACAGCTGGGTCTTAGCAAGGAAAGCTTTGTGTCTCTTTTCTTTAGTGTCTTTCATTTGAATGGCTGGTGTCTCCGGGAGCTCGGTGCCTTCAGCCCATGCCAGTGGAGTCTGTCGGTGCCCTGGGGAAGCAGGGAGAGGCGTGGGAGCAGCCTGCGAGGCAGCGACAGGCAGTTTGGCTCTTGTTAAAAAAGGGAGACTTTCGAAGGGGGTGTTCTGGGAAACACAGCCCTTGCAGAGACGGGACTGTGCGTGAGAACGGCCGGCTCCTGCCAAGACACTGAACACAAAAGAAAGTGTATGGTGTGTTTGGGTTTCCCAACATTTCCCAGCAGAACAGGGACGTGGTTAGCAGCAGAAAGATGGGTGGGTTGGGAGCGTGTGTGCTCACCTTCTGCACGGGGCCAGCCCAGGCCCTTTTGCTAACCCTCCTCTGCTGGGAGCTCTCTGTGTTCATGCCTCGTCCCTACCTCAGTTTGCCACTTGCTGGCTGTACCGGGGCTGCTGGCAGATGAGCACAGGCTTCCACCCCAGCCCCAGCGCGCCGACAGCCTGACATCTCTCAGTGCAGGCGCTGCCTGCTTGCTTTCCTGTAGCCTCGGACAGGCCGGAGCCAAATCTGGGGTTCAGCGAGCTTGTGGTGGCTGCAGGAGATCCGTGGACGCCTTCGTGATCAGGAGGTCCTGCCAGTCGCTGCTGGTGCTGATAAAGCATCCCCACGCACGGCTCTTCGTGCCCGACAGCTGCCCCTCCTGTCTCGCACCAGTGGGATGTATGTCTTAACATGGTCCAGCATGTTTTCTTTTACTCCTAGATTTTGAGAAAAGTGCGGGGGCCCCCCTGCACCTCTGGAAGGTGCCAATGGGACCAGGGATGAGGAAAGAAGCCAGTGGGACCGGGGATGACAGCACACGGGGAAACCTCTCCTCAAACCTGTTGTGCTGTGTCACACGCGCAATGAGCTCCGTGGTCTCAGAAACGGTGTGCACGGGTGGCTGGAGGATCCCCTGCCCTTTTGCTCACAACTAGCATCCTCTGCTCACTTTTCCCAGCTCTCTGGGGAATCCCCATTTGGCTGGATTTGGGGGACAGTTTGCAGGGTTTTAGCTTTTGGCTGGACGTAGTCCCTGAGCATTTTGCTCCTTTGGTGCTGATCACAACACGAACCTCGAAATGCACCAAGGCAACAACCTGTGTACAGGAGGAAGGAAAGCAAGGGCAGGTCCGACTCTTCTCTGTTGAGAGCAGCAAAGAGGTGGCATAACTCTCCTGGTCAATGGGGCCATTTCACTGTGAAACTGCTGTGAGACACTGCTGTGGCACTTTGGACTGAGAGCAGGAGGGGGAAGAGGTCTCTGAGCGAAGGGGAAGGGGGAGGTGAGAGAGAAACTGAATTTAAATGGATTAAGGCTGTCTGTCCAAAGTCCTTTTGTTTCCTGCCACCTCCCTGGTGTGACTTTCACAGCTGTGTTCTGTGTGGCTCAGGGCCTGGCTTCAGGCTCCCTGCAAAGTCAGCACGGAGCTTTACACCTCCGGGGCATTTCCCAGAGCAGCTGGAGGGGGGACCCGGAGCCAGTGCCCCAGGACAGAGAAACCCTTTTGATTTTTCTAACATCTTTCCTGTTCACTCTGTAGGTGACAGCGTCATGAATTGATGTCTCCAGCATCACGGTCTGTGGGTGACAAATGGGAACGCATCCCCATCAGGCAAGTCTCTATTCTCACCTTTGTGCTTTCAGGGCTTCCCCTTTGCTTTGGCCCTGCCATCGTGTTTTCCCCGGGGGCAGCCAAAGTGGGTGTTTGTACAGGTGATGGTAGGTGCAAACAAGGCTGGGGGCCGTGCGCAGTGAGCTGCCCTTGTAAGCACCAGGGCTGGGGAGGATTTCCCGCCCGAACAGGCCTTGAATTACCGGGTTCTCTTCCTCAGCTGGCAGCCCAAAGCATGGGGAAGGGGCAAGAAGAGGACTTGGGGTCACTGGAAATTTGGCCTTCGGGCCTGGACTCACAAGTGTAAAAGTAGTATCTAAAGTAATAAGTAAAAACGTCTGTTGGTTGGCAAAATCCTTTGCTTCAAGGCTCTTTTTAGAATATAATTTTTGTAATGTAATGACTTGCGCAGGCTGTCCTGAATCCAAACCATGCACCTTCAAAATTCCAAAATAATGTTTGATTTTTTTTTTCTGCATTTCAGCTTAACTGGGCTGATACAGCAGCCTCAGTATGAACTTCCAGAAAGTTTTGCTTGGGCCAGAAAGCTTTGCTTGGGCCACTACTACTTGTTCGGTATTTATTTGGTTTTGTCTTTTTAAAAAAAAGTTTAAAAAAAACTTTGACTTTCATTCTGGGTTTGCCATGGAGTCTGTTGAGTTTAGGATCTGCTGTGCATACAGCCCTTGTTAAATCAAGGGGCACGCTTGGAGCACAGTCCCTGGGCTGGGTGCAGGCTAACGGGGATGAGCTGCTCTGCAGGCACTGCCTCCCCCAGGCCAGGAACAAGCAGGAGGGTAGCAGGACTGTCCTGCACCCCACCTTCCAGAGCCTGCCTTCCCTCGCCTGCGCAGCTGTAAAATGGAGCATGTGTGACCAGGCTGCTGTGCCCTGTAGGTCCTTACCCAGCCCTGTGCTCCCAAAGCATGTTCTTCATGTCAGGGGCTCGGCCCAGGAGCAGGTCCATGGGGGAGCAGCTAAGGCAGCTGCAGCCCCCTCGTTTCCCCGTTAACTCCCTCTGTGTAGCACACCCGGCAGCTCACGCGGAGCTGGAGCAGCAGCAGGGCCGTGCAGCTCTTCCTCCCCCTCTCCTCCCGCAGCCCTGTTGCAGCTGCATCCAGCCCTGGGATTCGCCCCCAGCAAGCAGCTCCCTGCTCCGCCGTGGTCGGCGCGGGCACCGGCGGGCTCCAGGCTCGGGGAGAGGTAGGGCATGGTGTTTGTTGTCTAATCAGCTCCTAGCCCGTGCCAGGAGCGGAGCGCACACAAACAGCACGGGGCTCCGGTGAGAAGCGCTGCCTGCGAGATAAGCCGGGCAAGGAAAACACATCCATCTTCGCGTCTCTTGGCCTGAGATGGAGTTTCATCTGCTGGCATTTTCCTGGCGTAGGCTCAGTGCACAACACAATTCACCTCTGGAGCCAGACGCCTGGGAGCCAGCTCCCATTTCGGGCAAGAGGTGTCAGCCCCGGCTTGCACAGCGGGCGAATGCGGTGAGAAGCTGGCGGTTGAGGCACACTGCACAGGAGAAGGGTGCTGGCCCAGCCAAGCCCCCGTGGCAGCAGGGGCCTGCCTGCATGCTGTGCCCAGCAGCGCTCATCCCTGAGCAAAAGGGCAAGCCCGGGTAGCAGAGCTGCGCTGAGCAGCCCCCGGCCCAGGTTTTGAACTTTGAGCCCGCAGCGTGGGCACAGCACAAACAACCGGCCCTTGGGAGGCACCGAGACGCAGCGTGAGCGTGGAGCAGAGCTGGCTCCAGCCCGCGGCTCAGCGTCTGATAAGGAGGTTGCTAGTGCCGTCTTGCAGCGCGCTCGACCTGCCAGATTTCCGCAAATGAGACGTCCTGGTGAAACACCCCCACCTTTGCCTCCCTCTGATCCCCTCCGAAGCGGAGCCGAGATTGGAATGTCTCCTGGGATATGATTCCCTCTCGCCTAAGGGGGACTGCGTTAATAAAATGCAGCGCGAGATGTGAAGGCGATGGGGGAGGGAGGGAGGCAGGGCTGCGGGGATGAGGCTGCTATGAACACGCCGTGGGTCTGCTGGAAATGTCCCGTCCTGTCCTCCTTCCCCTTGTCCCCGGCACTGAGCTGTGGAATTCAGGGTGTGGGTTGAGGCATTCTTCACACTCGTTTCTGCTCAGAAAAGTCAAACTCACTATCTCCCTCCTGCTCCCCCCCTCCTCAGCAAACCCCACTGAACTAACAAGCATCGCTCCTGCCCCCCTGCATTGCTTGGGCATCGCCCCAGCCTGTGCTTTTGCTTGTGGTAAGCAGAAAGCACCTGTCCCTGGGGTGTGCAGGCCAGCTTGGCAAGCCAGGACCATCACTACCCAGGAGAGAGCACTCCCCTCGTGCCTGCAGGACCGAGCGCTGGGGACACAGCTGGACTGGCCAGGTGTTAGTCCTCTACACAAGGAGAAGACACTGTCAGCTTCTTCTAAAGAGGAAAGGGGAAAGGGAAGGAGAAAGGAAAGGAGAAAGGGAAGGGAAGGGAAGGGAAGGGAAGGGAAGGGAAGGGAAGGGAAGGGAAGGGAAGGGAAGGGAAGGGAAGGGAAGGGAAGGGAAGGGAAGGGAAGGGAAGGGAAGGGAAGGGAAGGGAAGGGAAGGGAAGGGAAGGGAAGGGAAGGGAAGGGAAGGGAAGGGAAGGGAAGGGAAGGGAAGGGAAGGGAAGGGAAGGGAAGGGAAGGGAAGGGAAGGGAAGGGAAGGGAAGGGAAGGGAAGGGAAGGGAAGGGAAGGGAAGGGAAGGGAAGGGAAGGGAAGGGAGAAATTTCCAACTGAGAACAGATGTTGGGAGCTGCTGGACTGGACAGTGTCAGTAGGGCAGAGGAGCGCGATGTGGTCCTGAGACATTTTGGAGAGCTGAGACAAAGGGCCCAGAGCCACAGGTGGCTGTGGACTGTTTGTGTAGAGCCTGCACCATTGCACAGGATCTTTCAGGCTGCTATACAGCCATTACATCCTTGCTTGGGAAGAGGGAAAGGGGGGCAGGCAGCTGCTAATGTAATATTTTAGTTCAAAGCAGTAGCTGTTCGTGAGTTGGTGCTAACAGCCTCCTAAAAGGTCACAGATGCCTCTGCCTGAGACACAGCCTCCATCCTCGCTTCTGAATTCGCTCACGTGTTGTTTTACTGCAGACTCCTCTGAGCCGTAAGTCCCCACGCAGCGCTCTGCTTGGGAAAACAGCCGAGAGCAGCTCTCTGGAGACGTTTGCTGTGTCTGCAACAGAGGGGAGGGAAGTGAGACCAGCCAGGGACCAGAACAGAGGGAAATGGCCTCTGGGTAGACATGTGGATGAGGAGGAAATGCCAAGCCCCAAGCCCATCAGCCGGGGCAGCACAGGTAAAACAGGGAGCCCTGTGAAGGTGTGAGATCGCTCCAGGGCTGCTCAGCACTGGTATCTTCTGCGAGGGCGTGTGAGCTCGCTGCTTTGGACTCCGTGGAAGAGCCTGGCAGATCCCATCTGGAGAAAAGGCAGCAAACTGCGGCTCAGATCCTTCAGCTACACACGAAACAAACGTGCCCTGACTTTTTCGTTGTACTGCTTATGGGTACTCTGCTGTGGTGAAGGAAACAAAACAGGGCTCCGGTTTGCCATCTTGTCTCAGCAGGTGAATTCACATTGCTCCCAGTGATTGCTGTCCTCGTGGTCTGAGTGTATGCTGAGGGTGATTTGGAAGAGTTGATTTCTTGACTAGGACTAATGGAGGAATTTTGGGACATGCAGGTCCTTTTTAAGTTGCAACTAATGACATCAGCCCTTGACTGGGATCAGCACATGGCTCCTCTTTCCGCACCAGGAGACCAGGGGAATCCCTCGTAGAAGGTTTGGTGCTCACGACTCTGCAGTCTGTGCAGCAGCTGGGAGGCAACAGCCCCCAGGAAAAACGAATCCAGCTTCCCTGCTTGGTACCTTCCTGCACAAGCAGGTTACTGGGGGGTAGGGGGAACAGGCAAATGCAGAAATGTACTTACACCTCCCAGGATCCATGGGCATGGCTGAGGGAAACCTCTTTTGATGGGGAAGGGCTCTCCAAAAACCATGAGCAGAGCAATCTAGCTGGTAGCTCTGGTGTGCTGCAGCAGCCTGGCCCTGGGTTTCAAATGGGGAACACTCATGACATGAATGGATTCAAGTCAGGAAGAGCCTTCGCACCGACAGTGGGCTTACAGGAATGAGTTAAAATCATTTTGTTTGCTTTGTGAAATTTATTAAAAACTACATTGTTCATCTGCTGAAACTTCACAGCTGTTGAGATTGCCCTCAGGGCAAACCACATCCAAGAAATGGCATGTAGATCTTGGGAGCACAAGACTTGAAAGCTGAAATTGCGCTCTGCAGCGCTGCCTTCGCTTCCCGTGCAGTCACGTCGAGCCATCTGTGGCTCCTCCAGTTAGACACCACACTTCTTAATTCCTACTTTTTCTCATCTCTGACTCCCGCAGTGGAATCAGCCCTGCAGTGCAAGTACTTCATTTCAAAGCCTTGTGTTTTGGCTAAAAAGGGACAGAGGTAGGATGCAGGCGGCAAGAGATCTGTGTGGGAAGTGGGTGCTCAGAGCCCATGGCATTCAGTGTCAGATACAGCCAGGCGCCGTGCTGCAGCAGATGTGCCATCGGGTATCACCTCCCTCTGACGTTACTGCTTCATTGTCCCTTGGAGGAGCCAGCGGTGAGGCAGCACTGCAGAAAACAAGCCCATGTGCTCATGAAAAATCTGTGAATTCCTTGTAGTGGCAGCAGCTTGCTCAATTTTGTACTGTCAGTTGCTACTTGTTTGCAAAAAACTTCACGGGATAAAAAAGTGGGGCTTGCATATTTAGGTCTGACTTGAAAGCTCTGTAGGGACTTGGGAGACTGAAATCAACCACTCAGCACAGGCAAAATTAGGACCAGCCAGGGCTCAAAGATACAAATACAAACAGGACATGAGAAACCCACTGACTGCAATCTATTCGGTCATAAATGATTCATGGAGTAATTTTGAGTACCAAACACATTGGTAAGAACTGGAGGTTTTGTTTCTTTTTTTTTGGGATGGCCCACAAACAAAAACATTGGCTAATTCATCAGACGCTTTCTTTTTTCTTTGAATAGTTTGCCCAGATCCCCGAGCAACCATCCTGTGCAATTTGCTGTTAACCTAAATAACTTGAATTCAGGTACACCCATAGCACTGCCCAGATCTGCCCATGCATGCAGTAATTAGGGCACTCCAAGCGCAAACCTGTAGCTGGGGAGGCAGGAGGCTCTGTAGGCATCTCCCGGTGGCTACCTGCTGGCTGCGGCACGGGGCAGGGATGGGGAAGGGAAGCTCCGCGCCGCCGCGTCCCTCCCTGCAGCTGCCTGGAGAAGGCTTTGTGGGAACCTGGGGGTGGCACCGTGCCCCTCAGCAAACACCCTGCGAAACTGGTAAAGAAAGGGCGGCTGTCTGTCGCCCTGATGGAGGGGAAGGAGACGTGTAAGAGACCCGTGGAGGCAGAGCGTTGCATTCCTTACCTGTGAAATAACCCCGTGAAATCCAAATGCTCGGGGAATTCCTAGATCTCTGTAACAACATTTCAGCGGTGACAGTGTGAGGATTTAAGTGAGGCAGGCTCCGAAGGGGGAGATTATTATCTGCTTTCAGACCAAGAGAGAAAGCAGTAGGAAAAAATAGACCTGCTTTTTACAAACCTTGTCTTACTTGATCCTGCTGCTAACTGGAGGGGGCCTGCCAGTGCGCTGAATTACTCAGAAAGGACCATTTTTGACTAAATCATTCCAGAACTATCCAGGAATTAAGTTAACTGCTGACTTCCAGATTTATGGGTCCCTTAATCCAAAATTACCTTTTAAGTGTAAGCAAGCCCTAAGACTTGGGTTATGCGAGGTGGGATCTTCTGGAGCAGAAGAGAGAGGCAGAAACAAGTTACTGGACAGAACCAAAGATGGCATTTAGGCTGAAAAATAGAGGGAATTAGGAAGTTTGGCCCCTGTTGTGGGGTTACTCAGCTGCAGACGGGCTGTGTTAAACCAGCCCTGGTGCAGAGAAGCGCTGCTAGCAGGGCTCTGTGCAGGGGGACGTGGTGCAGCGCTCGCAGCGCTGGTGCTGCCGACTGCCGGAGTGGGACCGGAGCGCGGGGGGCTGGGGGCACACGGCTGCGAGTGGGGCTGTGCATGCAGAGCCTTGTCAGGCAGACACACAGAATTACCTCATTAGTAAAGCATCGGTAGCCAGGTTCCTCAACACGTACCCTTCCTCCCACAGCACGGAACAACTTTGTGTCTAATTAACCAAATCAAAGGGTCCCAGAGAGGCAGCTTGAAGGGACGCCCTCAGCTTGAAGCCCAGGAGCCTTCAGCAAGTTGTGTGCGTGGTGGAACCAAGGAGCCTTCATTTCCTATGGCTGGATGTCTTGCATTCCCTACACCCCCCAAAATCCCCGTTTCTTCCCCACTAGCACATGCCCAGCTTCTTTTTGGGGCTGTGGATGCTGGAGCAGGGAAGAGGACGTGGTGCAGTACCTCCACACTGATGTGGAGAGCTGGGTCTCTTCCTGGGGGCTTCCTCGCAGCAGGGTGCTCTTTGAGTTTGTCCTTTTCTCCCCTCCTGCCCCTTTTTTTCTCAACTCCTGTTCCCCCCTCTGCAGGAGTGGGTCTGCCTGGCAGGGGCAGACTGGGTGCAGGAGGAATGAGCGTCCTTCCCTCAGGAATTGGGGCTAGGAGATGGAATTGGGGCAGGTGCTGCCACACAGGGGCTTGTCACTTACATTTTGCCAGTTTGGCAACTGCTCTCTCCTGTTTGTTAGTGGGAGAAAGGCAGATGCAGAATGTAAAATGTTGCTGCTCCCTCTGAGATGAGCCATGTTGTGCTCTGCCTGGGGCACAGCACCACTGCCGGGGCAGGAGAGCTCCCCAGTGCTGCGGGAGGAAGGAATTTGGGGTGCTGTCTCCCCAGAAGAAACCAATTTAATTTTCAGGAAAAATCCCTCTCCACAGAAGCATGGGAGCTGCATCCGTCCTTCTGCAAGCCCCATCTGCCCAGCTCCTGCAGCCCGGGGCTGGCTTGCTTTACAAACACTTTTCTCATCCCCTCACACTAGAAACTTGATTCTACAAAACACTTTCACAGCAGCTAATTACCAACCCTGCAGTGACTTAGCTCTCTAATTCCTGCCAGTCAATGAACCGGCCCAAAGAGCTGCTTTTTGTAAGTTGCTGAATGTATGAACACAGCCCTGGAGCCAGAATGTAGCACAGATTTTTTTTTTCCCCTGGACAATTTCCGGATCCTTGTCAATTTTGGAAATTTCTTTAACTCCCCAGGACAGAAGGAGCGTCCCAAGATGGAGGTAACCAGGCCTGGGACACACCGAGCAGCCACGGACCTGCAGCGGCCCCGGAGCCCAGCTGCGGTGCCAGGGAAGGAGCGATGGTCAGGAGATTGGTTTGAAGGGAAAGCTGGCGTCTGCCAGCCTGTCTGTGGGTGATCTGAGGGCTCAGCTGGGACGTCTCCACGTGTTCCTGCCTCCCAACAACGTCCACGCCTTGCACAGGTTTCCTTGATCTTCTGGTTTGTATCCAGAGGGCTGCTGCAAAAGCTGTTGTGCTGGCCAACGGCTTAGACCGCACCACTGCTCCCCACACCCCGCTCCCTCTGCCCCACGTGCAGGCCGCCCGCCCTGCCTTCCCCAGCCCCTCATTACCCACCTCTTCCCTTCCAACCAGCCCCTTCACGCCCTCCTGCTGCGCTCCTCACCCCTGGGAGAAGCAGCCCCTGGGCACGTTCAGCCCCTGGGCGCAGAGAAGCGGCCCCACGGCCACCCCCGGCCCTCCTCGCGGCTCGTCCTCGCCCCAGCCCCCGCCGCGCCTCTCGCGAGGGCTGTGCCGGTGCCTCGGTGCTCCCGGCCGCGCGCACCCAGCGGTTATTTGGGATTCTTCGCTCCTGCCCGGGCTGCCCGGGGCTTTGTCCTTCACGATACAGACGCCGAGCCCCGATTAGCTGAGTGCGGACCGGGGGCGGCGCCACGGTGCGGGGGGTGGCTGGGGCACAACGGGACCGGCCGAGGCGCGGAGCCAGCCCCAGGCACGGCACGGGCAGACCCGCCGCCGGTGCCCCCTGCAGGCAGCCCCCCGCAGCCGGTATGTATGTATGTATGTGTTTATTTATTTATTTATTTATTCCCTCTTTAAGCGGCTCCCTTCCTGCGGCGCCCCCTCCCGTTACCGCGGCGGGCCCTGAGGTGAGGCGAGGCCCCGCCCCCCCGCCCCGCGCGCCCCCTGGCGGCGGACACGAGCGTGCGCGGGCACGGGGCCGCCCCCCTCCATCGCGCACGCGCCCAGCAGGAAGCCCCGCCTTCCCTCAGAAGGGCGAGGGCGGGAGCGGCTTCGGGAGCGGCGAGCGCGCGTGCGCAGTGCGTCACGTGGCGGCGGGGCCCGCTCTTAAGGCGGCGCGCGGGGCGGGCGCGAGGCATTCTGAGGCGATGGCGCGCGGCGGCAGGAGCGTGGCGCGGCCCGCGGCGGCACCGGCACCGGCCAGGTACGGGGCGGGCTGAGGGGGCCGGGGCGGGCTGAGGGGGGCCTGGCGGGGCTCCCCCCCCCACCCTCCTGACCCGCTCCTCTCCCGCAGCCCGGCCCCAGCCGCCCCGGTGCCGGCGGCGCAGCCGGCGCAGCCCGGGCTGATGGCGCAGATGGCCAGCACGGCGGCCGGCGTGGCCGTGGGGTCCGCCGTGGGGCACGTCGTGGGCAGCGCCCTCACCGGAGCCTTCAGCGGCTCCTCCGAGCCCACCAAGGCGGCCCCGGCGCAGGTAGGAGCCCGCGTGTCCTTGTGCCGCCCTTGCGGGGCCGGGCCGTGGTGCCCAGGCCGTGTGGATCGGCCCCAGCGGCGCGGAGCCTGCCCGAGCTGCGCCCCTAACCCCGTCCTCGCCTCCAGGAGCCTCGCCAGCAGCCTGTGTACCAGCAGCAGTCGCCCTACGGGCCCTGCCACTACGAGATGAAGCAGTTCCTGGAGTGTGCTACCAACCAGAGAGACCTGACCTTGTGTGAGGGCTTCAACGAGGCGCTGAAGCAGTGCAAATATAGTAACGGTGGGTCTAAGTCCCAGCGGTGGGGCTGGGTGGTGAGGGAGCTGCAGCTGGGAGAATGCCAGAGGGTTTGAAGGTTGTGCAAACAAGCTGTCGAGCGAGCGGTGCCCTTCAGGGTTCTAAGTAGGAAGTGGCTCTGCCTGTGTGAGTGCCTTTTCCTTCACCTGGAATGCTGAAGGGAACCGGAAAGGGCAGAAGAGGTAGCCCTGACCACGTCCCTGAAAGTGACAAGATTGTAGATAACTTCACAGAGCTTCCTTTTTGTTGCTTTGAGAAGCCTGCTGCTTTTACCACCTGCTTTCCTAGTTCCTGCTGCACCTATTAATAGTAGATTTCAGTCCTTATGTCTTAGGCTTAAGGTGATCACCTTAGGCAGGAGAGTTTTTATTTAACTGCAGCTGCTGGAATATGCACCTAATACTGACCTTGTGTTTTCTCCCATGTAGGTGTTTCCTCTCTCCTGTGAGGAATCTGCCCACTTGTAGGGAGAAGAAGAGCCTGGTGTAGAGCCCTGATGCCTGCAAGGAGTGGAAGGAAGGATGGACAGGTGACGAGCTGGAGGGAACAGGCTGACCAGATCGGAGTCTTCTAGGGGTAACTTACTTCTGGAGTAACAGGGAAGTAAAGGAACGGTTGGATTTGTGATTCTGGAGTTCAGATAGTGTTGTATTTATTATGGAAAAATAAAGAAGCTTATTTGGAACTATCACCTATGCATTTTCTTTATTTAATATTTGAGCTAAAACTAAGCTACCCAGATATTACCCATATTATCCCCTTTCAGGGCAAGGCACGTCTGTTTGTGTGTTTCTGCAAGCAGGAGGTGCAGCCCAGCAGCAAGAACTGTGCCTGCATGGCTTGGCAAAAGTAGATGCACAACTGAGCTGAGATCAGATTGGCAACACTCCAGACAGAGCAGGGGCTGGAGAGAGGTAATCTGAGATATCCGACAGTATTTTCAGTAACATTCTTCTTGCATTGATAACCTCTTCCTGAAGAGCCGTGTTCTGACCCAGGAGCTAGGAAGGCGTGACCTGTCTGGCTGCATGACTCGGATACAGCCAGCTGATCTTCCTTAGTGAGTTATGCAATGTTCTCAAGGTCACCGGCTAAAGGTGAAGCTCAGGGCTGCTTTCTATTTCTGCCATTATGGCAGAACAGCCTCATTACGGCTGCCTGCAGGCTCTTCTCAGGAGACCCTGCTTGGCAGCAGATCATAGGGACTGCTGCTGAAGGTCCTGTCCCTTTCAAATATCCGAACTTAAATGCTTGATGGAAGTCGGTGTTCTGAGCTGTGCATGTCCTTAACCGGGGTGCCTTGCGCTCTCCTGAGAGGCGGCCAAGTTAGAAAGGTGCCAGAGACTCAAAGCCCGAGTGTTGTTGTGTGCTGAGCTGCTCCAGTGCGAGCAGGAGGAACCCCTGTTAAGTGGAACCACTGAGTCTCATCTTGCTGCCTTCAAGAAATATTTAACTTGGTGTGTGCTGGTCTGCACGGAGAGGCTGCTAGGGAAAGCTATCAGGCATACCTGCAGCGAGTGTGTGCTGTCTTCTGACCCATCCTGGCAAGTTCCAGCAATGGTTCTGCAGTTGACACTGTGGATGTCTCCTGAATGACTTTTCCTGCTGACCGCAGGGGTTGGTGAGCCTCCAGGAGGCCCCTGCCAGTGTGGTGGAGGTGTTTAGGGCAGACTTACCCAGTGAGCTGAGGCAGGAGGCGCAGTTCCTTGCTGCTCAGGGCAGGTCATGCTGTGGGAATGTGAATGACACCTTGAAGCAGAAGGCAGCTGCTTGTGCCTGGCCGGGGTGCTGTTTGCATGTCGGTGCAGCTTTAGTTGCAGAACATCAGAGGAGAGTGGGGGGTCCTGGTGGGGCCGGGGGCTCAGGCAGCACTATGGTGAGTCCTGGAGGCGGTCACTGCACTTGTGCGTGTTCCCATCAGGCCCTTTCCTCATCTAGGGGTGCTCTTTGGCTCTGAGCTCTTCTTGGGCTGGGCCCTCCTCTGCAAGGAGCCTTTCCTCCACTGCTCTCTCATTGGGGTGTTTGCTGAGAGCTTCTGCAGCCGATCTGTGGAGCAATCCCCAAAGAGTTTGGTCCTTTCCTGCTGTGTCAGTTGCCCACTGGTGTGTTAAATGAGGAGATGCTGAGCTGTGAGACTGCAGCCTGGGAGGTGGACATCTGAGTCTCCCCAGCTCATGTTGTCCCTCCCTGCCTGCCCCAGGAGCTGACTCCTTGCCTTGCACCCCTCCCAGCTGTGGGGCTGGTGCTGTACCCCGTACAGCTTGGTGTGGGGAGGGCGGGCAGCGGTGCCTGCTGCTGTGATAGGCAGGAGGGGCTCTGCGAAGCAGCTCTGCCTGCTCATAGTCCCCTCTTGCTGCCTGAATTCACCTGCTGAGACCCGCAGGTGACAGTGCTCTCACAGCAGTACCAGTCCTGAAGCTGTGCTGAGGGGGCACTGCGACGCAGAGGAGCGCTGTCCCCTGGATGGTGTGCAAGGGGAGTCACGCCTGCACCCTCAGCTCCTCTGGAGACGAGGTGGGTGCCTGACTTACCTGCGAGGTCAGGGTGGTGTTTCCCCAGGTTCTCCAGTAAGGGTTCGTAGCAGGTAGCTTCAGTGCTTTGTTCTCCTACCAGCAGAATGGGAAAAGTGGGTTAATCCCTATCTTGGCTGAAAATTGGGATCAAGACTTGGAATTGGGGCAGGTGGCTCTGTCATGAAACTCCTCCTCCCTCAGAGCTGCTACCTCGGACTCAGGGTACAGCTCTAGTTTCTTCGTGCGCTGGCTGTTCTTTCTCCTGAGAGCTACTGTGTGGTGTCCAAACAACTGCTGGACAGAGACCCTGTCCAAAGGCACATCTGTGCTGGTAGGCTGTGACAAGTGTCACTGGTATGCGGGGCAGTTCCTTGCAGTGCTACCCACCCCTGCAGCAGACCCGTCCTGGCCCAGAGGCTGAGCTGTGCTGCCTTGCTGAGGAACTTACTGGTGACTCTGACGAGGATGTAGCGTTGCCTTTCCCGTAGGTATTTACTGGCAAACTCAGAGGCAGGATTTTCCACTTTGTTTAGGTTCATCAAGGCCCCTGCTTCATCCACAAGATCGATGCAGTCTGGAGGGGAAGAGGTGTGTAAAGATCCCGTGTGTCCCTTCAACCTCTACAAGCTGGTACAGGCTTAGAGGTACTTCCCTTGGCAAGTTACGCTATGAAGAGAACGCACTGAGGTCTGCAGGGGAGGATGTTTGCTACCCCTGTGTTTTTGGGATGACCTGCAACTCCCACACAACCCTTTTGATCCCCTCTGCTGCTTCTCTAAGGCTCTGCCCCTGGGGCGGTGGCTGCTCGCGAGCACTCGGTACCTTCTGTCGCGCACTGACACTTCCTCTTCAGGTGGGCGGTGAGGATCAGGACGCGGCACTGCAGGTTCACCAGCTCCTGGCAGTTGGCTGTGGGCAGGGAATGAGAAGTGGGTACGCGAGGTCACCCTGGATCCAGGGGCCCCGCTGACATCACAGGTGGGTGCTGTCGTGGGCAGCAGAGCTGGGGGCCCTGCGTGGCCTTTCAGCAGGGCTTTGAGCTTGTGGTATTATGGGCTGTCTGCTGTGCTGGGAATGCGCCAGGCTAGGAGCTGGGATGAGCGTTCTGATTTGGGGAAAGCTGTTCTGCTTCGTGAAGCATCTGTCCTTTAACTTAGGTTCCTCAAATAGGAGTAGGAAAAATCCACGAGCCCTGGCCCTGACGTTCCCCTTCCATGAACTTGTCCAGGTCACAAGGGGAAGGAGCCGGACATCTCGGCTGAGTCACCGGGGGGTGTTTTGGCTGTGAACTCTCACCGAGAGTGTCACGATGGAGAAATCCCCGGGGCTGTCAAACGTCAGCAGTCAGAGCTGCGGAGGCAATTGAAATAGCAGAGGGATCAAAGGTATAGTCCCATGTGTGTCTGGCAGCTTCAGCACTGAGTGTTTGGGGTCAGGTGAAGGCTCCTAGCCAAGTGGGGGCAAGGCCAGGACAGAGTCTGCCCGTTTTCTCTTTCCCTGCTGTGGATGCTTGCACTCTGAAGCCAAGGGCTGGGGTTAGAGCGAGGGGAACCCTTCCCACAAAGCGGGGAGCAGAGGAACTGCTGGCAGCTGTCACTGCCTGGTGACTTTCTGTCTCTGTCTAGACAAGCAAAGCCCCCTCCAGCGATTTCCTCAGAGCTGCAAAGCTGGGAACACGCAGCAAGGACAACCTGGAGGGAGTTTACCCCGCAGGTGGTGCTGGCTGCAGCCCAGTGATCCACCCCTTGCCTGGCCTCCCTTCCTGTGGGTAACCGAGCCCTGCTGACATAGTTTTGCTCTGTGAGTCAGCGTGCAGGGATTAAATATCTCCATCAGGTAACTTTTAAAAATAAATAGATGGAGCAGAGGCTGCTGACGTGCTCTGGTAGAGCTCTCCTGCCCTGTTCCCTGGCCACGGGGCGTTGCTGTGCATCAAGGTGCTGTGTCCCTGCCTCCCTGTGGGGCCACCACCTGGCACCGAGAGCGGCCTCGAAGCCAGCGCTTTCCCCACGTACCTCCGTATCTCACCGTGATGAACATTGTGCTTCCTGGCGGGGGCTGGAGGCAAGGGGCTGCGATGTCCTGCGCACAGTGGGGGTGACAAAGTGCCCGGGTGTTGTGCGCCGAGAGGAGGGGCGGCGTTTCCAGCTGACACTGTCGTGGTTTCAATAGCAGATTTCCCAGCAACGGGGAATGGCCCCCGCAGATTCCTGAGCCTCCTGTGCCTGGGCGCTGGGAGAGGAGGGGTAGAGCAGGGCTTTGTTAACAACAGCCTTTCAGGAGGCTGCTCCCAGTCTGTCTCTTCACAGTGCTGGTGATTCCTGCCCCTTGTTTGCCCTGCAGCCCCTCTGAGTGCCAGACCGTGCCTGCCCGGCTGTGCCCAGCATCGATGCTGGTTCATGTTTGCTCTCGGGCTTTGCACAGGCAGTTGCTTTCCTGCCCCTCAGTGCCACCAGAGCAATCTGCGTTGCTCATGCAGCAGCTGCTTAGTGCCCAGATGTTGCCATACACATTCAGCAGTGCTTACAGGGCCCTGTAGCATCACCCCCTTTTCTTGCAGAGATGCCAAGACACACAGGTGAAATCCTGTCCTGAGGACCTGAATGGTGGGACCTAGTACTGACGCTGAGGCACAAGGAGTGATCTGTGGAGAGTTGCGCTGTGTAGCTGGTACTCACAGCTCTGTGGACAAATCTCCTCTCTCCAGATCTCCTTGCATGGAGAAAGGGCCCTATGGCTGTGCACGATGCAGCAGGGCATGTGTGGGCAGAGCTGTGCTCACAGCACTGCTCTTCTGATTTCTCTCCTGAGAAGCTGTGAAACCACAGAGCAGAAGTCTGGTTCCCAGCAGCCTCTCAGAGCTGGGGCCGGTTGTGCTGCAGCTCTCGCTGCTGGGCCAGCCTAAAAGCAGCCTGTTGCCCTGTGACCCTGGTTTCCATATCTAACACGTCTGAGGGCTTGCTGTGCTGCAGGGCACGGCAGCTGTTGTACTGGGCTGTGGAGGACCCATTTTTCCCTTACAGGTGCCGTGGTGTGGTATCACAGCTCTCTTTAGCCCTCACACGTGAGCCAAGAGATGACCACAGCAGGAGGGCTGTGTTCTGAGGCACCGGGAGACTTTGTGCACCACCGCTTGGTATTTCTGCTCTCAGGGTGGTGATAGAGCCCACTCTCTATCGGGAGAGTCCCTGGAGCAAGCGGAAGGGGAAGGAGAGCACGTTTCTGTGATTAAAAACAATTCTTACATGGAGGAAATTGCCCCCTCACCCCAGCCTGAGCGTTCACACACTGCACCCTGCCCTGGGGGATCAGCCTCACGCTGGGGCAGCTCAGTGGGAAGGCACGGGGAGCAGGTGGAGCAGCGTCAGTGCAGCACTTTGCCCCCTGTCCCACAGGGGCTGTGGCCTCCAGCGGGTGGGCTCCTCTCCTGCCTCCAAACACAGCAGGGGACGGACCTGGGGGGCTGCCCTGGGCAGCCGGGAGGCTCGGAGTGACCCTGTGCCGTTGCTTTGAGCAGACCCCAGCACGGCGGGCACCTGGGGCCTCCCCGTGCCCCGGACTTGGTCCAAAATAGATGTGACCTGGTGGGACAAAGCAACCCCGAGGGACAGCCCGTGCTGAGGGTTGTTAGCGGAGCTGTTTCGCACCGTCCTGCGCACACGTAGCGCGCGGGCAGCTCCTCCCTGTGAGGTGAGAGATCGGGTGCTGCCGAGAGGCCTCCTCCTGCCTTGGCTGCTGGAGACCGGGGCTGGGCATGGCGCTCGCCCTCGCCCTCCTGCCACTGCTGCTCCTGCCCTGGGGTAAGTGCCTGCTCCGTCCCTTCGCCCTGTTGGGAGGCACTGGGACTGTCCCGCCTCAGCCTCGCCCTGCTTTGGGTTTTTTTGTGTGGGTGTGCTTTGAAAGCCTTACTCCCTCGCGCTGCTTGTTATCCCCCGCCATGCCGTGCCTCTTCGGAGCCCCCCTGAAATTGAGAGAAACGAGCAAACAGCTCCTGATGTATTTTGCAAAAGTACCTGGATGCTGAATTGGAGACAGAAATACTAGCTCAGAGGCACAGTGTAAGGAACTTGAGTGCATCCGTTTGTTGATCAAGATCTAGTGTACTGATAACCAAAAATAATAAGTCTGCAAGGTTTTTACAGTTGCTTGGGTGAAACCTTCGCTGCCACCTCCTCATCGCTTATTTCAGTTGATGAAATCTTACCTTCTGCAGGGTTGTTGTTGTCTAGGCACCCTTCGTGGTACTGGCTAGGAAGCTGTTCCTGGCGGAGTTCTGTGCTGTGTCTCTGATCAGGGATGTGCAGGCTGCAGTAACTGGGGGCTCCCGTGGCTTTAGGGGCCACTGGGCGTGCAGATGAGCCCCAGGCTCCCTGCGGCTCTGTCTGGACCTAGGGAGAGGTTTAGGGAGGGAGAATTTGGTTGGGGCATCTGCGTGCTCTGTGAACCCCCCAAAGAGATGAAATTGGTGGGGCAGCTGTCGGGCCCTCACCTGGGGCATTTGCTCTGTGCTCAGTACCTGAAGCCAGCGCAGTGGTGCAGGATGGAGTCAGTGTGCCTGCTCCTTGCCTGGGAGCAGGAATCGGGGCTCTCCTCCAATTCTCGCTTTCAGGTTCAGGGACTCTTGGATATCCTGAGAGTCAAGTGGTTCTTGTGACTGAAGGGGAGCCTGTGGTTATGGAGTGTCCTTTCCGCAAGCACACTGGCAGTGGTGATCCCTTCTATGAGCTCATCTGGAGCCACAGGAACATGTCAGGAAGGATCCTGCAGTTTAGGATGACACGGTCCAATGCCTCCTGTGCGCACCGCAGCGAAGGTCACTTCAGCGGCACTGTGGATTTTGAAAGGAGCGTGAGCTTTCTCAACATCTCAGAAGTGCTTATGAATGACACTGGCCCTTACCTCTGCTATGTGAAGATAGGGAGCAGCAACCCCACCGAAAAGGTGACTCACCTGCTCGTTAGAGGTGAGTCCGTCTCTCCTGTTTTCCCCTTTCTTTCCTTCCAGCATTACACCTGTGCATCCCTGAGAAAGCGTAGTCCTCTCTTGTCATCGAGTGGCTTCCCAAAGCCTTTGGGAAGTGTTAGCCTTGTTGGACTGAGCTCAGGCAAGGGACCCGCCCCCGTGCTGGGAAAAGGAGAATGGTTTGCGTTTTAACACCTAGCCTTACAGAGTTTTGTTTTACATTCCCACTGGCTTGTGCAGCCCCCAGTAACTTTTGTGGGCACAGTGCTTTGCCTGAGCTGGCATTATGCAGGCATCAAAGCAGCTCTGACATGACCACCCATGTGAACCTCTCTTCTTTGCAGGTCGGCAGCCGTGGGCAGCCTCTGGGGGCCTCAGCTTCTCTGTACCTCAAGGAGGCGAAGTCACCTTGGACTGTGATTTCCCTGCCAACCTGACCAGGAACTTCACCAACCTCTTTTGGCTGCACGAGCAAGACCAGAGCCCACCCCGACTCGTAGCATGGCACCTCACATCCAGTTTCCAGAACGATAGCGGCAGCATTGGGAGTCGTTTCCAGAGCATATTTGATCTGGAAAATCACCGGAGCCGTCTCACCATTACTGGGCTGGAAGAGGAGGACGGTGGCTGGTACCATTGTGAGGGCCTGGGAGAGCTTTCAGGCAGGCAGAGAGGGACGAGAACCAACCTTGCTGTGAAAGGTGAGCTTGTTTTCTGGGACCTTGTGGGGCAAGCAAAATCCTGCTCTGGTAAGTCTTTGCATTTCACAGTCAGTCTAATCCATGGGCTTGATCTGCTCGGGGCTTGATGACAGGGTGCATGTGACACTTCTCAGCTGGGACACATCTTAACATGCGGGGTGCCTCTCATTCACCTTGCACTGCCCTGCAGAGCGTGGGGAGTGCAGGCAGCCAACAGCTGGAGCTATGTCTGCAGCACGCTCGTACCTGCAACAGGCTGAGAGGGCTGGCTGCCCAAAGTGTGAGCTGCTGTTGTGCTGCAACGGCAAAGCTTTGCAAGGTCAGAAAACATGAAAGCGAGATGCACAGATAAATGTAAAGTGTCTACAAAACCACAGAATGTTATCTGTGAAGAGATACAGGTTACGCACCCCTTGCTGCAAGTGGTTATCTGTAAAAGGTATCACCTTGATGTGATTCTTTCAGGAACCGATTTTCATCTCTACCGAACAATGACATGGATTTTTAATGCATTTAGTTTAATGTGTACAAGTGCCTTTTATCCAGTGTTACTCAGTAACAAATCCCAGCAGAATTGTTCACTGTGTTTGCAGCCTGGCCAATTAATCCAGAACACGGTTAGTTGAAATTATGCAGTAATTTGGACTCACCATGACTCAAGTGGGAAATACATGATGTGAGGATAAAGCAGGACCCTCTTTTGAAGTGTAGGACATGCCGTGTCCCTGCTGATTTGGTGCCAAAAAGATGTGATTCGTATTTCAGAAGAAACTCTTAAAATTTGCTGGTTCTTGTGTTCTTGTTCCCACATCCTCACGCCCGTGGTGGGGTGGGCATGGCCTGCCTCCTCAGCGCTGTTAGCCTTTTTTCACAGGTTTTCTTCAATGTCTTACCCACGGCCCCTAGCTGCAGAGGTCGGAGTCTTCCATGTTTTCACTGAAACCACCAACCCGCTTGCAGGGTTGCGTGTCCCAGTATATATGACAATATGAACTCTAGGAGTACAAGCCTGCATTCTCCTTTCCAGGCTCCTCGGCTGTCCTGCTGGTTGCTTTGGGGAGCGTTGCGTTTGCCGTCATGGCTCTGTGCTTGTACTTTCTGTGTAAGTAATACTGGGCAAGGAACACGGCTTCACCCAGGCATCACCTCACACCTTATCACAGCAGTGGCCTGATCTCTCCTGTGTCTCTGTGAGGACACTGGCTCTTCAGCAACACGGCCAGGCCCTCACCTGCACTGCGCTGTGTCCTCTGCTGACGCCTCGCTGCATCCCTTGTGGTCTCAGCCGAGCGTGGGGCACCGGGAGCAGACGGGACTCACGTGGGTGGCACTGCATCAGGCCGCTGCTGTCACATGGAGGAGCGTGAGAGGAGGCCAAAAGCTCCTCCATGCCCTGGTAGAATGTCTTTCAGCAGTTAGTGTGACACGGGGTTCAGCCTTTGGACTGTAAGGAGGTGTAGAGCAGGCCATTATAGTGGGGAAAAACCGTCAGGCAAAATCCTTCCGATAGCGACCGGTCCCGGTCTGTGAGCAGGGAGGCTGTATTAGAGCCGTGCTATTTCAGCGTGGGCTGCTCCAGCAGAGCTGTGTCCCCTCTGCTCTGTTTCAGACAAGCATCACATCCAGCTGAGGAGACGGCGCACCTTGCAGGACGCATCGGGTCCCTGCTGCAGGCCCGCAGAGGAGGGTGTGAGGCAGCCTGCAGGCAGGGAAGCTGTCAGTGTCAGCGCTGGCAGCATGGCAGAGTACAGCGTGAGTGCGGTGCCGGGCAGAGCCCAGCCACTGCTGACTCCTGCAGCAGTGCAGGGGCTGGCGACGGAGCCCTGAGGAGGAAGCCATGGATGGGGCTGCTGGGCAGTAACCGAGGCTGTTGTTTGTTCACAGCTCCTCACTTTCCCAGGAAGGAACGCCACTGCTGCGGTCCGGGGACAACGATGACAGCCCAGGAGAGCCCAGTGGGACGGAGGGAGCTGTGCTGTGCTTCCAGTATTCATGGCACTGTGGATAATTCCCCTCCACTGTGTATCATGCAAAGGTCCCTAGCAAAACCTTCTCTCCCTTGATGGTTGTTTTTTGTATTCAATTAAAGCCTCTCCAGGACAGACTGTGTGTACATTCAGTCTCTGCTGTACCTGGCTGTTCTGGCTCCTTGTGGAGCTGGCTTTCAGCTGCTCTGTATCCAGCCTGGCTCAGACCAACCCTTGCACCATCCCCAGGGGCTGATGCTACCCACCAGACACAGCCACATCCTCCTCCCGTGGAGGAAAAGCCTGGCAGCTCTGCAGGATGAAGCAAGGCCTGCATGGGGACTTCTCTAACCCAGGGCAGGAGAGAGGTGCTGATGTCTCTGTTCCTATTGCTGTCCCATCAAAACAGCACTCCAACACTCCACAGCCTCAGGGGAAGCACAGACAGCAAATCCCTGCCCAACCCCAAGGAGGGCCAGTGTGTTTCAGCCTCCTCGTGGGGCTGTACGACCATGGCAGCTGTGTGCCATAGCCCAGCCACACACAGGGCCATGCAGTCCCACCAGGCACAACCCAAACCTTGCTGCCTCCTATGCTGCAAGCGCGCAGCCCACTCCCAAGCGATGGCGTTATGGCGGCTCTGAGGAGCCTCAGCCACCACCTTTTGCTCTCATTTTGCTCTCACTGCTCCCTGGGGAGGCTGTGTCACAGTAAATTGGTCAAGGTTGCGTAGGGGGAAGTAATTGCTTTTGTTAGACCAGCTGATAGAGAAGAGGGGAAAAAATAGCTGAGCCGTTGGGCACGTGAGCCCTTGTTGAGACCACTGCAGCGTGTCGAAGCAGAGCGAACATCCGTCTTGCTGGCGGGCCATAGCACCCAGTCTTTGGGACCAGAGATGCAGTGTTGGGTTGGTGTAATGAGGCAGGACCCTGTCCTGGAGCTCGTGGCTCCATTTTCCCTCAAACACAGAGCATGCTCAACCACTCACAAAAATCTTAGGCTTGGAGATGCCTTGGGAGCTGGGCTGCAGAGGTGTGCGTGCCCTGTGGTGGCGTTACAGACAGGAGGGCCTTCACACCCACTGATTCTGGAAGCTCTTTGCTTTACCGGTCTGCAGTCCTTCCTCACCAGACACCACCTGCGCTGCAGCCACAGCCCCCCACACTGTGTCCCTCAGTAAATGTCTTCTGGAAGGTCAACTTGTTTTGGGTGGTGTCCCCACCCTTGTACCCCAGTACCAAGGGCAGTGGAGCAGGCTAACATGTGCAAGGCTGTGCCTGGAGGTGAAGGTGCTGATGCTGGGCTCTCGCCCCACTGACTCGAGCCCCCTTGCTGAAGCCCAGTTGCAGCAAATGGAGCGACACGGGCAGCTGAAGTCCCCAGCCCCCTGTGTCATTTACATACGCCTCACTAGCAGCACATCAGCCCGGGCTTGTGCAGTACCACAGCCCGTCTCCAAAACAGCCTCCCTTCCTCTGCTCCCCATCCTGGCCCCTGCCATGGCCCTGGGCTTCGTGGTCCTGCTGCTGGTGGGGACAGCAGGGACAGGTAAGGGCAGCGTGGCTGCACTAGTTGATGCTGGGGAAGGTGGGCAGGACTGAGGTGTGTACGGGCAATGTTCAGCCGAGCTGGGAGGAGGTATGCTCTAAGGCTATGTGGTGCAATGAGTGGGGCTGCGCAGTGGGGACACCTAAAGAGGGTAAGGGAATATTTTGGGGCTGGGGGTGGTTGGGCACGGCTCCCCATCAGTAACCGCATACCTGGTACGTGCAGCCTGCAAGGCTCAGCAGGTGCTGACCCAGCCGACCACCGTGTTGGTGCTGCCCGGGCAGACCGCCCGGCTGTCCTGCACCCTCAGCCCCCAGTACAACATCACCGACTTCGGCATCACCTGGTACCAGCAGCGCCCGGGGCAGGCCCTCAGGTACCTGCTCTACTACAACTCGGAGCACGACAACCACAAACCCACCAGGATTCCTGACCGCTTCTTCGCTACCAAAGACCTTGCCCGCAACGCCTGCATCCTCACCATCACGGACGCCCAGGAGGAAGACAACGGCAGATATTACTGCTCGCTGTCCTCCACCAACAGCTGGCTGTAGCAGCGGGGAGCGGAACCGGCTTGCCCCATGCGCCGTGATGCGATGCAGGGCTGGAGGGAAGGGGCACAGACCTCCTGCAGCCCGGGGCCAGCCCGGCGCAGTGCCGCAGCCGCCTCACTTTTCCTCCCTCACCTTCCTTCCCTTTCCCTCCCTCACCTTCCTTCCCTCAGCTTCCCTCCCTCACCTTCCTTCCCTCCCCTCCCCTCCCCTCCCTTCACCTCCCCTCACAGCCCCGCTCTCCCCACATCCCAGCGGCGGTGGGAGCACGGGGCCATGCCGCGGGGTGCCTGAGCTGGTGGCCGGCAGGGGCTGCGGTTTGGTAAAGGCAATAAAAATGTTTGCCCCTCCGACGCCGCGCTTCTGCCTCCGTCTCTGTGTGCCCTACCCCCCGCCGCCATCTTGTCGCCCCCCGCCGCCATTTTGTGGCGCCCCCCAGCGCTCCCCCGGCTCCTGTGGGGGAACGGGGCGCGGGGCGGCACGGGCGCTGCTGGGCGCTCCGCACGAGCGTGGGCACGCAGGGGGGGCGAGGCGTTTTTCCGTTAAATTCTCGCAGATTACGTAAAAACGCTATGGGAAAAACGGGGGGATGCTAGGGGGGAGGGGACACAACGCCTCAAGGTCCCTCTCGCAGCAGGGACCGCTCCAGAGCGCATGCGCAGCACAGCCGCGCACCCCTGGGGAGGGGGCGCTAGGGGGCGTGGCATGGGAGAGTTTGGCATCACGTGGGGCGGAGCGGGCGCTGCCATTGGCTTGTGGGAGGGGAAAAGGAGGCGCGTTACTTCCTGGTTACCGCAGTCCGCGTCGGGGTAACGGGGCGGGCGGAGCTCTGCGGCGCAGCACGATGGTGAGCGGCCGCCTCGCATCGCCTCCTACCGCGGGGCTGCGGCGGTGCCTGCGGGCCCCGAGGCTCGATTTTCTGCCGTGCTCTCTGCACCCCTGCTGTTGCTGGGCGGTGAATTCCCTCCACGGGGGAGCGGGAGCCTGGAGCCCGCCGTGCTGCACGGGGGGAGTAGCGTGGGCCTGCCCTGCCGGCCCCTCGGGCGCTGCGGGGCTAATCCCGGGAGGCTGCACCCAAAAGAAATCCCTGCCGGGCCTGTAAAGGCTGCTGGAATTAGCAAGCGCGCCGGAGCTGCTGACTGACTTTGTACTGCTGAGTAACGTGGCTTAAAACTCTCTCTTTCCTCCTGCTGTGTGTGAAGCTGGTGTTAGTACTCGGGGACCTTCACATCCCGCACCGATGCAGCGGTCTGCCTGTGAAGTTCAAGAACCTGCTGGTTCCAGGAAAAATCCAGCATATCTTGTGCACAGGAAACCTCTGCACCAAGGAGAGCTATGACTACCTCAGAAGTTTGGCTGGGGACATTCACGTTGTTAGGGGGGACTCTGAGGTAATGTTCTTGCTGCTCTTAATTCCCCTGTCCCTGTTCACTGCATGCTGTGGCTGTCTCAGTGAAACCTGGGAGGTCCTTCAGTGTTAGCAATTACTGAGTGGTAAGGTGCTGGGATAGGAAATAGGAATAAGTAAGACTGAAGAAGCAAAATACCTTTCTAGATGTTCCTCATTGCAGTTGCAACCAGGGAGGACTTGGTGTGCAGTGGTAAAACATGCACTTAATTTGTACAAAGGCCTGTACAAGTCTGCTTGTGACTGTTGTGAAGCCACTGCAGCTTGCTTGGGAGTCACAGGCATGGGCGATGTGTGCGTGTTTACTTACTGCTGAGTAGCCTGACGCTCCTGATGCCCACACAATTCCTGTCGGGCACGAGATCCCAGTTCTTTGCTCTGCAGTTGCTCTTTGCTGACAAATGGTGCAGGCTTCCCAGGGTGTGTACACAGAGAGACATTGGGAGCTTGGGTGGTGACAGGTGGGTTTGTGTCTTGGGTCACGTGAACCTGCACGGTGTTGATGAGGAGTCTTTGGCTGATTTCTAACCCTTGTGTTTCTCCTTCTCAGAGTCTGAATTATCCTGAACAGAAGGTTGTAACTGTTGGGCAGTTCAGAATTGGGTTGATTCACGGTCATCAGGTTATTCCCTGGGGTGATGTGGCCAGCCTGGCACTGCTACAGAGGCAGCTGGATGTGGACATTCTCATCTCAGGACATACACACAAATTTGAAGCATTTGAACATGAAAATAAGTTCTACATCAACCCAGGATCAGCTACAGGAGCCTACAGTGCTTTAGAAACGTGAGTGAAATGAGCTTGAACTACCCATGCAGCACAGCTCATGCACGTTACCCCAAATATGTGTGTGTTGAGCCCCCATGTTGCAGAGCAGTGCTGAGCAGCTGTGACATGCAGGCCACCCCTCCTCTTCCCAGATAATGCAGCCTGACACTCCCCCTGTTAACAAGATTTTTAGTTCATGAATTGGGCCTAGCACTGGCGTGTCTGGTGCTGGCTGCTTCCTGGGCCCGCAGAGGGGTGAGCTGCTGCAGCTTCTTGGAGTTGTCTTGCCTTTTGGTGTCTTCCAGGAGCTGCATGCTGACCTCTTGTAGGAAATGAGGCCTTTCGAGGCACTTCCAGGGTCTGAGACACACAGCAGCTGGCACATCCAGTCATGAGAGCTGTTCTTGGGAACTGCAACTCTGTTTGAGCTGCTGCTGTCAGTGCCTCTGAGCTGTGGTACTACTCAGATCCCTGCAGCCCTTTGCAATCAATTGTTTTAGAACACATTCACATAAGATAGGTTAATAACAAGAATTATAAGCTAATCAGGGTGATTGTCAAAGTATGTTTTCATTCCAGGAACACTATCCCTTCATTTGTACTGATGGATATCCAGGCTTCCACGGTTGTGACCTATGTATACCAACTAATTGAGGATGATGTGAAAGTGGAAAGGATTGAGTTCAAGAAATACTGATGCATCTTTAAATCTGCTTGCTAACTTCATGCTGCCTCTGTCCTTCTCTTTCCAGTTTAAATGGGGACAGGCCACGGGGGGGTGCTGTTGCAGCAGCATGTTTGGTTGTAAATGGGCTACAACGTTAATGATGGTGAGCCTGCAAAGCGTAGTCTTGGTTCGTGATCGAGGCTTGAAGCAGAAGAAACTTGATTAGCTCATCAAAAACATGCTGTGCCCAAGAAGCAGGTGCTGTGCTCCTGGCCTGGAGAGGTAGAAAGGGTGGTGGTAGCTGGGACAGAACATATGTTAAAATAAGCATAAATAAACCTATATTTTCATGTGACTGGGTCCTATTTATTATTCCTTAAATGAGAATGGGGGCAGGAACCGAGTCCAAGGGGCCTCTCTGGGGCCTGAAAGGGAGCCTCTGTTTGCTTCCCAAGGAATACCATGAAACCTTTCTGCAGTGGTTGGAGCTGTCTGAGGACTTGTAACAGCTCTGATGGCACCGGGGTCCCCTCGCAGTGCCTGTGCAAGGCCCGGGGTGGGCAGGAGGCACTGCTGCAGCACGGGGCTGTTGGTGTTTCTATAGATCACAGTGGAATGGCCAGTGCTGTGGGTCTTCTGCTGGTACCAGCCATAGCCACCGCTACTCCCAGAGCAGGTGATCTGCACCGTGTCTCTCGGATTCGCCAACTTCAAAAATGGCTGAGTCAGTGCTGCCTGGACCAGGGAACCTGAAGAGGAGAGAGAGGAGAAAATTGGGCTCAGCGACTGCCCCACCCCCACAGCCCTCACTGTACTTCGGCGGGATGGGGATCGCCACCATCCAAGGAGCAGGGACCGCAGCCACAGGCACGTTGGAGCATCCGAGCCCAGCCCAGGGTGTACCAGCACAGAGGCAGCTCCAGCAGTAGCAGGAGGACTGGGCTGCCAGCACCAACGGGTGGCAGGGCTGGGGGTAATGCAGTGCTGTGCCTCTGAGAGGAAAGGGATGGTGGGAGCCCTGTCCCCAGAATCACCTCCCATGCAGCAAAGTACGACAGGGAGGATACTCACAGCCATGGCCATGCATGGGGACAGAAACCTGCCTCAGCCCCGTAGTCCTGCTCAGCCATCGGGGAGAAGGGCAGAAAGCCTCCATTTTTAACTCTGGTCTGTACCTCTGAGGTGCTTTTACCTCCCTGGGCAGCTGAACTCCATCACAACCGTGCTCTCACTCCCCCTCCTCAGAAGGAGAGGAGAAGAAGAAAGTATGCCAGAAAGAAAAAAGGAAAAGCTCATGGCTTGAGCTATGGAGGATGTAGTTAAAAGGAAAGGAAGAGGGGGAAAAAAAAACAACAAACAGCAAAGGCCACGTGGAAGCACAGAAAGAGGAAAAAGTTATTCTCTCATTCGCATCACCAAATGATGCTGGGCCACATCCTGCAAAGCAGGACCACAATACACACAGTGGTTGTTTGGGAGGACAGACGGCTTCTTAACGAGAGCCCCACCTCTCCGTCCCTTTCCCACCTTTACTGCTGAGTATGACTTTGTATGGCGTGGAATATCCCTTGGGTCGGCTTAGGCCTGCTGCCTGGTGATGTCCCTTCCCCACCTCATGCCCACCCCCAGCCTGCTGGCTCCTGAGGGGCCTGCGTGGAGTCCTGGTGCTGTGCCAGCACTGCTTAGCACCAGACACAGCACTGGTGTCATAGCAGTGGTGTTCTAGCGACAAGTGCAGGGCACAGCACTGTACGGGCTGCTGCAGGGAGCGCTAACTGCATCCCAGGTAGACCCAGCACAACGCCCACACATTATTCCATGCCATCTGTGTCACACTCAGACTCTACATACATCAGCACATCATTCTTCTCATCAGCACCGTCCCTGTCCTTTAACAGATACACAGACAGGTACTTCTTTTCACTTGACAATCCTCTCCCAAAATGTCCATAAGAACTGCTGAAGGTTAAGACTTCATCTGCCAAAGTGGTCACCCAGGAAAAGCGGAGTAGGATAACTGGAGGCCACCACCAGCTTCTGGACCACATCTCCCTGCACCACTGAAACACCACCACTGCTGTCGGAGCTCCCACAGTAATAGACGGCCTCGTCCTCGGCTTGGACCCCAGTGATGGTTAAGGTGGCTGTGGAGCCAGATGTAGAACCAGAGAATCGTGAAGGGATGCCCGAGGGTCTGTTGCTGCTGCCATAGATCACGGTGACAGGGGCACTGCCGGGGGTCTTCTGCTGGTGCCAGCCATAGCCATCGTTACTCCCGGAGCAGGTGATCTGCACGGTTTCTCCCGGGTTCGCCAACTTCGAGGCCGGCTGGGTCAGCGCTGCCTGGACCAGGGAACCTGGAGAGGGAGAGGAGAGAGGGGAGAAAACGGGGCTCAGCGAGTGCCCCACACGCACAGACCTCACCGTGCAGCAGCAGGATAGGGATGGTCCCAGTGCCAAAAGATCTTGGTCCAACCGAGGGACCCACAGCCCCACACACAGACAACGGACAGAGTCTCAGGGCCCCTGCAAGGAGAGATGGAAGCAGCAGCAAGAGAGGCACCAATGGGAGCAGGCAATGGGGCTGGGGACAATATAATGCCATGCCTGTTTTAGGGATAGGAACAAGGCACACAAGCCCAGTGGTGCTGGTTAAGTGATGCAGGGAGATGTGGAAGTGAGGGAGAGAGGGGAGCTAAAGATGAAGGTTTTCTGCCCTTCTCCGTCATGGCTGCAGGTGAGGTCTCTTCTCTTCCAGTGGTGGTGTTCCCTTTCCCAGTTCATGGGGAGGTCTGTGGGGGGCACTCGCTGAACCCCGTTTTCTCCCCTCTCTCCTCTCCCTCTCCAGGTTCCCTGGTCCAGTCTGCGACAACTCAGCCGGCCTCGGTGTCAGCAAACCTGGGAGAAACTGTTTGGATCATCTGCTTCAGGGGTACTGGCAACTACTTTGGCTGGTACCAGCAGAAGACCTCTGGCACTGCCCCTGTCACCGTGATCTATGGCAACACCAACAGACCCTCGGGAATCCCTTCACGGTTCTCTGGTTCCACATCTGGCTCCACGAACACGTTAACCATCACTGGGGTCCAAGCCGAGGACGAGGCCGTCTATTACTGTGGTGCCTGGGGTGGCAGCACTGGTCACGGCGAGTCCCAGCAATGGGGAAGTGAGAGGCCAAGCTGCTGTGGTACCAGGGCCCCTCGGGTGCCTGCTGCTGCAGCTTGGGCCTGGTCTAGGATCAGGAAATGCCCCCGTGAGGTGGGTCCTGCTGTGTGGCACATCCCCTCTGTGTATCCCGCAGTGATACAGCCCCTGGGATTGCTGCTGTTCCTCTGCCCATTGGCCTGTACATGGTGCTGAGGCCCAGACTCTGTGCCGTGCAGCTGCAGCTGTGCAGGGACGCGGAGGCATGGGTCAGAGCAAAGGCACTGAGGAGATGGGGCTGGGTACTGGGTGCAGGAGCCAGGGCAGAAGAGCAGCAGATTAAGGAGAAAGTGCAGGTGCTAGGGCTGGGGAAAGCCTCAAATGCATGGGGCTGGCGCTGATCTGGAGATTGTCTCCCCCAGCCTGCTCCATGCTGGGGCACTCGCTGAGCCCCGTTTTCTCCCCTCTCTCCTCTCCCTCTCCAGGTTCCCTGGTCCAGGCAGTGATTACTCAGCCAGCCTCAAAGTTGGTGAACCTGGGAGACACCGTGCAGGTCACCTGCTCCGGGAGCAGCTACAACTACTATGGCTGGTACCAGCAGAAGACCCCTGGCACTGTCCCTGTCACCGTGATCTATGACAACAACAAGAGACCCTCGGACATCCCTTCACGATTCTCTGGTTCCACATCTGGCTACACGGCCACCTTAACCATCACTGGTGTCCAAGCTGAGGACGAGGCCGTCTATTACTGTGGGAGCTACGACAGCAGCAGTGGTTATGATAAGGTGATGCTGACTGGGCAGAGAGATCCTGCATGTCAGAGAGGTCGGTTTAGTCTCCCCCTTCCTCTCAGCTAGGCAGTGCCATCTCACCAGGTGACCTGCTGCCCTTCCCCTTGTCCACCATGTCCCGGGGCTTCGCTGCATTTCAGCTACCCCAGGCTGAGTGTTGCCCAGGGCCCTGCAGCTGCACAGCTGCCTGCAGTGCACATGGCTGGGTGCGTGCGCGTTGGGCACCTGGGGAGTCCTGGGCATGCCCTGGGCAGATAAGGAGAGCTCCTGCCTCAGCCCTTTGGTTGCCCAGTGGTCTGGTTCAGGCACTGGTGTTGTCTGTGTCCATGCAACAAGCTGCAGAGATGTGTGGTTCTGGGGGTGGCTTTCGGTACAGCTGATAGCAGCAGAAGACCCCTGGCAGTGCCCCTGTCACGGTGATCTATAGAAACTCCAACAGACCTTCGGGCATCCCTTCACGATTCTCTGCTTCTACATCTGGCTCCACAGCCACGTTAACCATCACTGGTGTCCAAGCCGAGGACAAGGCTGTCTATTACTGTGGGAGCAAGGACGGCAGTGCTTGCCAGGGTCACAGTGAGTCCCAGCAGTTAGGAAGTGAGTCACTTTACTGGTGTGGCCCAGAGCCCCTTGACTGCCTGCTGCTGCTGCTTGAACATGGTGAAGGAGCTGCCAGTGTGCCCAGTGGGATGGAACCCATCACGTGGCAAGTGCCGTGTTCCAGCACATCCCCTCTGTGCTGCTTGCAGGAATGGAGCCCCCGGCAATGATGCCCTTTCCCCTGCCCATCAGCTGCTCGAGTCCTGGGCACCTTGGGGTGGGCATTGCGGGGCCAGGGAGTTCTGCAGGTGGGGGCATTTCCCATGTGTGTGGTGGCTCCTGGACACCAGGGGCTGCCGGGTACAAATCAGAGCTGAGAGTGGGGCTGCTCCTGACAAGAGGCATGAATCCAGGTGGCCTCTGGAGTGGGACTCCAGAGTGCCCACCACCGTCAGCTCATGGGCAGCCTTGTGGAGCCATAGGTCCTGCTGCCTGACGGGTGCCTGTAGGCAGAGTGGCCTCATCCCACTGCTGCAGCCTGATGAGGTCTGTACATGTGGGGCACTCACTGAGTCCTGTTTTCTCCCCTCTCTCCTCTCCCTCTCCAGGTTCCCTGGTCCAGGCAGCGCTGACTCAGCTGGCCTCGAAGTCGGCAAACCCGGGAGAAACCGTGCAGATCACCTGCTCTGGGGGTTATAGCTACTATGCGTGGTTCCAGCAGAAGACCCCTGGCACTGGCCCTGTCACCGTGATCTACCAGAACAACAACAGACCCTCGGACATCCCTTCGCGATTCTCTGGTTCCAAATCTGGCTCCACAGCCACGTTAACCATCACTGAGGTCCAAGCCGAGGACGAGGCCGTCTATTACTGTGCGAGCTACGACAGCAGTGCTAGCGCTGACACAGTGACACAGGGCAATGGGGAAGTGATACAAAAACCTCCTGCCATCGCAGGAGCAGTTGTCTCCCTGCCGTCCCCTCTGATGGTGGCACAGGTCCCCAACTCAGCCCTGCCCACCCCACCCCATAGTGCAGGGTCTGTGCCCATCACCTGGGCAGGGGATGGCCCCCAGGAGCCCTGGGCTGCACCAGCAACCCCTGGTCCTCAGGCTCCCATTTGTCAGGGGCTGTGGATTCCTTCCTGGGCCTGCAGCCTTTGGGTGCCTGGGCCCTGTCCTGCTGCTGCGCGGTGAGGTCTGTGCGTGTGGGGCACTCGCTGAGCCCCGTTTTCTCCCCTCTCTCCCCTCCCTCTCCAGGTTCCCTGGTCCAGGCTGCGACAACTCAGACGGCCTTGAAGTTGGTGAACCCAGGACACACCGTGCAGATCACCTGCTCCGGGGGTAGCACCACCAGTGATGGCAAATATTACTACAGCTGGCACCAGCAGAAGACCTCTGGCACTGGCCTTGTCACTGTGATCTATGAGAGCACAAAGAGACTCTCGGTCATCCCTTAATGATTCTCTGGTTCTCCATCTGGCTCCACGAACACGTTAAACATCACTGGGGTCCAAGCTGAGGACGAGGCTGTCTACTACTGTGGTGCCTACGACGGCAGCAGTGAGGGCTGTGCATGGTGGGGCACTCGCTGAGCCCTGTTTTCTCCCCTATCTCCTCTCCCTCTCCAGGTTCCCTGGTCCAGGCAGCGCTGACTCAGCCGGCCTCGAAGTCGGTGAACCCGGGAGACACCGTGCAGATCACCTGCTCCGGGGCTAGCAGCAGCTACTTTGGCTGGTTCCAGCAGAAGACCCCTGGCAGTGCCCCTGTCACCGTGATCTATGACGACACCAAGAGACCCTCGGGCATCTCTTCACGATTCTCTGGTTCCATATCTGGCTCCACGGGCACGTTAACCATCACTGGGGTCCAAGCCGAGGACGAGGCTGTCTATTACTGTGCTAGCTGGGACAGCAGTGCTAGTGCTGGTATAGTGACACGGGGGCGATGGGGAAGTGATAGAAATACCTCCTGGCATCGCAGGAGCAGTTGTCTCCCTGCCGTCCCCTCTGATGGTGGCACAGGTCCCCAACTCAGCCCTGCCCACCCCACCCCATAGTGCAGGGTCTGTGCCCATCACCTGGGCAGGGGATGGCCCCAGGAGCCCTGGGCTGCACCAGCAACCCCTGGTCCTCAGGCTCCCATTTGTCAGGGGCTGTGGATTCCTTCCTGGGCCTGCAGCCTTTGGGTGCCTGGGCCCTGTCCTGCTGCTGCGCGGTGAGGTCTGTGCGTGTGGGGCACTCGCTGAGCCCCGTTTTCTCCCCTCTCTCCTCTCCCTCTCCAGGTTCCCTGGTCCACGCTGCAGTGTCTCAGCCGGCCTCGAAGTCGGCGAACCCGGGAGACACCGTGCAGATCACCTGCTCCGGGGGTAGCAGCAGCTACGCTTATGGCTGGTACCAGCAGAAGACCCCTGTCAGTGCCTCTCTCACTGTGATCTACTACAACGACAAGAGACCCTCGGGCATCCCTTCGCGATTCTCTGGTTCCCAGTCTGGCTCCACAGGCACATTAACCATCACTGGGGTCCAAGCTGAGGACAAGGCTGTCTATTACTGTGGTAACGGGGATGGCAGCACTGATGTTGGTATAGTGACACAGAGAAGTGTGTAAGTGAAGGACAGACCACAGGTAAAAATGGAGGCTTTTTGCCCTTGCCTGTTAGACCTAAGGAGGACTGAGCAGTGATATTCAGCATCCCTGGTTCTGGCCGGTGTCCTTGCAAGGCCGTGGGGCTCTGGCCATGGCCTCTGTGTTCAGGCCTGTAGGTCCCATGGTGTCATCAGAGCCCCCAGGCTCAGGGTCCCCATCCCGCTGTTGCGCCATGAGGTCTGTGCGTGTGGGGCACTCGCTGAGCCCCGTTTTCTCCCCTCTATCCCCTCCCTCTCCAGGTTCCCTGGTCCAGGCTGCGACAACTCAGACGGCCTTGAAGTTGGTGAACCCAGGACACACCGTGCAGATCACCTGCTCCGGGGGTAGCAGTGCCAGTGATGGCAAATATTACTACGTCTGGCACCAGCAGAAGACCTCTGGCACTGGCCTTGTCACCGTGATCTATGAGAGCACAAAGAGACTCTCGGTCATCCCTTAATGATTCTCTGGTTCTACATCTGGCTCCACGAACACGTTAACCATCACTGGGGTCCAAGCCGAGGACGAGGCTGTCTACTACTGTGGTGCCTGGGGTGGCAGCAGTGAGGGCTGTGCATGGTGGGGCACTCACTGAGCCCCGTTTTCTCCCCTCTCTCCTCTCCCTCTCCAGGTTCCCTGGTCCAGGCAGCACTGACTCAGCCAGCCTCGAAGTCGGTGAACCTGGGAGACACCGTGCAGATCACCTGCTCCGGGAGCAGCTACGGTTATGGCTGGTACCAGCAGAAGACCCCTGGCACTGCCCCTGTCACTTTGATCTATAGAGACACCAACAGACCCTCGGGCATCCCTTCACGATTCTCTGGTTCCAAATCTGGCTCCACAGCCACGTTAACCATCACTGGGGTTCAAGCCGAGGACGAGGCCGTCTATTACTGTGGAAGCAACGATGGTAGCAGTGGTGCTGGTTTAGTGACGCAGGGAGATGTGGATGTGAGGGAGAGAGGGGAGCTAAAGATGAAGGTTTTCTGCCCTTCTCTGTCATGGCTGCAGCTGAGGTCTCTTCTCTTCCAGTGGTGGTGTTCCCTTTCCCATTTCATGGGGAGGTCTGTGGGGGGCACTCGCTGAGCCTCGTTTTCTCCCCTCTCTCCTCTCCCTCTCCAGGTTCCCTGGTCCAGGCAGCACTAACTCAACCGGCCTCGAAGACGGCAAACCCGAGAGACACCATTGTAGTGGGTTTACGTGGCAAGGTTTTGGTAGCAGCGGGCCATAGGTGTGGCTTCTGTGAGAAGAATCTAGAAGCTGCCCCATGTTAGGTATGGGCCCTGCTGCTGACCAGAGGTGAGCCAATAAGCAATGTTGTTTGCGCCTCTTTGTGACCATATTTAAGACAGGGGAAAAAAAAAAAAAAAAAGCTGCACCATACAGCAGCTGGGAGGGTGAGAGGAGTGAGGAACAGCCTTGCAGGCACCAAGGTCAGAGAAGAAGGAGGGGGAGAGGTGCTGCAGGCGCCAGAGCAGAAGTCCCCTGCGGCCTGTGGTGATGACCATGGTGGAGCAGGCCGTCCCCCTGCAGCCCATGGAGTACCATGGTGGAGCAGGTTCCACACTGCAGCCCATGGAGGAGACCACTGTGGAGCAGGTGGACCTGCACCGACGGGGGCTGCAGCCTGTATAAGACCCCTGCCGGAGCAGATTCTGGGCCAGACCTGTAGCCTGTGGAGAGGAGACCACGCAGGAGCAGGTGACCTGGCAGGAGCTGCTGCCCGTGGGGGACCCAGGTTGGAGCAGTTTGCTCCTGAGGGATGGACCCCGTGGTACGGACCCATATCTGCAGCAGTTCTTGAAGAGCTGCTTCCTGTGGGAAGCCCACACTGGATCAGTTCGCCAAGGACTGCATCCCGTGGGAGGGACCCCACAGCACAGAAGACAAGAGTGACTAAGAAGGAGCGGCAGAGAAGAAGTGCTATAGACTGACCATAACCCCCATTCCCCGATTCCCCTGCGTCACTCAGTGGAATAGGGCGGATGGGGGGAAGGTGCTTTTGGTTTCTTTCCTTTGTTTCTCACTTCTCTAGTTTGTTAGTAATAGGCAATAAGCCTTACTATCTCCCTATGCTGAGTCTGTTTTACCTGTCATGATAATTGTTGAGTGATCTCCCAGTCCTTATCTCAACACTTGAGCCCTTTGCATTGTATTTTTCTCCCCCTTTCCCTTTGAGGAGGGGGAGTGAGAGAGCGGTTGTGGTGGAGCTCGACCGCCCACCCGAGTAAAAGCACCACAACCGTGCAGATCACCTGCTCCGGGGGTAGCGGCAGCTACTATGGCTGGTACCAGCAGAAGACTGCTGGCAGTGCCCCTGTCACCGTGATCTATCTCAATGACAAGAGACCCTCGGGCATCCCTTCACGATTCTCTGGTTCCACATCTGGCTCCACAGGCATGTTAACCATCACTGGGGTCCAAGCCGAGGATGAAGACCCCTATTACTGTGGTAACTGGGACAGCAGCACTGATGCTGGTATAGTGACACAGAGAAATGTGGAAGTGAAGGACAGACCACAGGTAAAAATGGAGGCTTTTTGCCCTTGAACCTCAGGCCTAAGCAGGACTGAGCAGTGATATTCAGCATCCCTGATTCATGCAAGTGTCCTTGCAAGACTGTGGGGCTCTGGCCATGGAATCTGTGTTCAGGGCTGTCGGTTGAATGGTGTCATTGGAGTCTCCAGGCTCAGGAGCCCCATCCCACTGATGCGTGGTGAGGGCTGTGCGTGTGGGACATTCGCTGAGCCCCGATTTCACCCCTCTCTCCTCTCCCTCTCCCGGTTCCCTGGTCCAGGCGACACTGACTCAGCTGGCCTCGAAGTTGGCGAACCTGGGAGAAACTGTGCAGATCACCTGCTCCGGGGGTAGCTACAATGAATATGGCTGGTACCAGCAGAAGACCCCTGTCAATGCCCCTCTCACTGTGATCTACTACAACGACAAGAGACCCTCGGGCATCCCTTCACGATTCTCTGGTTCCTTGTCTGGCTCCACAGCCACGTTAACCATCACTGGGGTCCAAGCCGACGACAAGGCTGTCTATTACTGTGGGAGCCACGACAGCAGCTATATTGGTGTGAGGGTGACAGAGAGCAATGGGGATGTGCTCTAAGGCCCTTGGCCCTGTCGCACTGCTGTGGGGGGAGTGCTGTGCATATGGGGCACTCACTGAGCCCCATTTTCTCCCCTCTCTCCTCTCCCTCTCCCGGTTCCCTGGTCCAGGCAGCGCTGACTCAGCCGGCCTCGAAGTCGGTGAACCCGGGAGAAACCGTGCAGATCACCTGCTCCGGGGGTAGCAGCAGCTACTTTGGCTGGTACCAGCAGAAGACCCCTGGCAGTGCCCCTGTCACTGTGATCTATGACGACACCAAGAGACCTTCGGGCATCTCTTCACGATTCTCTGGTTCCACATCTGGCTCCACGAACACGTTAACCATCACTGGGGTCCAAGCCGAGTACGAGGCCGTCTGTTACTGTGGTAACTGGGACAGCAGTGCTGATGCTTTTATAGTGACACAGAGAAACGTGGAAGTGAAGGACAGACCACAAGTAAAAATGGAGGCTTTTTGCCCTTGTCCCTCAGGACTGAGCAGGACTGAGCAGTGATATTCAGCATCCCTGGTTCTGGCAGGTGTCCTTGCAAGGCCATGGGGCTCTGGCCATGGGCTCTGTGTTCAGGGCTGTCGGTCCTTCAGTGTCATCAGAACCTCCAGGCCTCCAGTCTATTACTGTGGGAGCTTCGACAGCAGTGCTAGTGCTGGTATAGTGACACAGGGGCAATGGGGAAATGACAGAAAAACCTCATGGCATCGCAGGAGCAGTTGTCTCCCTGCCGTCCCCTCTGATGGTGGCACAGGTCCCCAACTCAGCCCTGCCCACCCCACCCCATAGTGCAGGGTCTGTGCCCATCACCTGGGCAGGGGATGGCCCCCAGGGGCCCTGGGCTGCACCAGCAACCCCTGGTCCTCAGGCTCCCATTTGTCAGGGGCTGTGGATTCCTTCCTGGGCCTGCAGCCTTTGGGTGCCTGGGCCCGGTCCTGATGCTGCGCGGTGAGGTCTGTGCGTGTGGGGCACTCGCTGAGTTCCGATTTCTCCCCTCTCTCCTCTCCCTCTCCAGGTTCCCTGGTCCAGGCAGCACTGACTCAGCCGGCCTCGAAGTCGGTGAACCTGGGAGGCACCGTGCAGATCACCTGCTCTGGAAGCAGCTACAATGGGTATGTCTGCTATCAACAGAAGACCCCTGGCACTGGCCCTGTCACCGTGATCTACCAGAACACCAACAGACCCTCGGGCATCCCTTCGCGATTCTCTGGTTCTGCATCTGGCTCTACGGGCACGTTAACCATCACTGGGGTCCAAGCCGAGGACGAGGCTGTCTATTACTGTGGGAGCAGGGACAGCAGTGCTGCTGGTTTAGTGATGCAGGGAGATGAGGAATTGAGGGAGAGCCGGGAGCTAAAGACAGAGGTTTTCTGCCCTCCTCCCACAAGGGTGCCCCTGAGGTCTCTTCTCTTCCAGTGATGTTTATCCCTTTCCCAGTACATGAAGATGGTTTTGCATGCAAGGCACTCGCTCAGCCCCGTTTTCTCCCCTCTCTCCTCTCCCTCTCCCGGTTCCCTGGTCCAGGCAGCACTGACTCAGCCAGCCTCGAAGTCAGTGAACCTGGGAAACACCGTGCAGATCACCTGCTCCAGGAGCAGCTACAGTTATGGCTGGTACCAGCAGAAGACCCCTGGCACTGCCCCTGTCACCGTGATCTATGAAAACACCAAGAGACCCTCGGGCATCCCTTCGCGATTCTCTGGTTCCACATCTGGCTCCACAGCCACGTTAACCATCACTGGGGTCCAAGCCGAGGACGAGGCTGTCTATTACTGTGGTGGCTACGACAGCAGCTGGAGTGGTGTACGGTGACAACGAGTTACAAGATGTGGGAGAATCCAAAGCCTTAGGAAGGTTTTCTCTCCTTCCTGTTGGCTGTGCAGAGCTGTGGCTGTAGGCAGATTCTTATCCCCTCTCTACGAACATGACTGTGAACGTCCTCCCCATTGTTCCTTGTGGTATGGAAGGTGTCTTTGGGGCTGGTGTGCCTTGTTCCTGTCCCTAAAACAGGCACGGCTTTATATTGTCCCCAGCCCCATTGCCTGCTCCCATTGGTGCTTCTCTTGCTGCTGCTTGCATCTCTCCTTTCAGGGGCCCTGGGACTCTGTCCGTTGTCTGTTTGTGGGGCTGTGGGTCTCTGGGTGGGACCAAAATCTTTTGCCACTGGGACCATCCCTGTCCCGCTGCTAATGGGGAAGGTCTGTGCGTGTGGGGCACTCACTGAGCCCCGTTTTCTCCCCTCTCTCCTCTCCCTCTCCAGGTTCCCTGGTCCAGGCAGCGCTGACTCAGCCGGCCTCGAAGTCGGCGAACCTGGGAGACACCGTGCAGATCACCTGCTCCGGGGGTGGTAGCTACTATGGCAGTTACTATTATAGCTGGTACCAGCAGAAGACTCTTGGCACTGCCCCTGTCACTGTGGTCTACAACAACGACAAGAGGCCCTTGCAAGGCCATGGGGCTCTGGCCATGGGCTCTGTGTTCAGGGCTGTCAGACCCTCAGTGTCAGCAGAGCCTCCAGGCTCAGGCGCTCCATCCCGCTGTTGCGTGGTGAGGTCTGTGCATGTGGGACACTCGCTGAGCCCCATTTCCTCCCCTCGCTCCTCTCCCTCTCCAGGTTCCCTGGTCCAGCTTCGAAATCTGCAAACCTGGGAGACACCGTGCAGATCACCTGCTCCGGGAGCAGCTACAACTATGGCTGGTACCAGCAGAAGACGCCTGACACTGGTCTTGTCACAGTGATCTATGACAACACCAAGAGACCCTCAGGCATCCCTTCGCGATTCTCGGCTTCTACATCTGGCTCTACAGCCACGTTAACCATCACTGGGGTCCAAGCAGAGGACGAGGCTGTCTATTACTGTGGGAACTACGACAGCAGCTACGTTGGTTTCAGGGTGACAGAGAGCAATGGGGATGAGCTCCAAGGCCCTTGGCCCTGTCTCGTTAATGTGAGGTGTGGTCTGTGCATGTGGGGCACTCGCTAAGCTCCGTTTTCTCCCCTCTCTCCTCTCCCGCTGTAGGTTCCATGGTCCAGGCAGCGATTACGCAGCCGGCCTCGAAGTCTGTGAACTCAGGAGACACCGTGCAGATCACCTGCTCTGGGGGGGTAGCGAAAACTACTATGGCTGGTTCCAGCAGAAGACCCCTGGCAGTGCCCTGGTTACCGTGATCTATAGCAACACCAACAGACCCTCGGGCATCCCTTCGCGATTCTCTGCTTCTACATCTGGCTCCACAGCCACTTTAACCATCACTGGTGTCCAAGCTGAGGACGAGGCTTTTGATTACTGTGGGAACTACGAGGACAGCAGTGGTGCTGGTTTAGTGACGCAGGGAGATGTGGAAGTGAGGGAGAGAGGGGAGCTAAAGATGAAGGTTTTCTGCCCTTCTCTGTCATGGCTACAGGTCTCTACCCTTCCAGTAGTGGTGTTCCTTTTCCCAGTTCATGGGGAGGTCTGTGTGTATGGGGCACTCGCTGAGCCCTGTTTTCTCCCCTCTCTCCTCTCCCTCTCCCGGTTCCCTGGTCCAGGCAGCGATTACTCAGCCGGCCTCAAAGTCGGTGAACCTGGGACACACCATGCAGATCGTCTGGTCTGGGGGTAGCAGCTGGTATGGCTGGTACCAGCTGAAGACCCCTGGCAGTGCCCCTGTCACCGTGATCTATGCCAATGACAAGAGACCCTCGGGCATCCCTTCGCGATTCTCTGCTTCTACATCTGGCTCCACGGCCACTTTAACCATCACTGGTGTCCAAGCAGAGGACGAGGCTGTCTATTACTGTGGGAACTACGAGGACAGCAGTGGTGCTGGTTTAGTGATGCAGAGATGTGGAAGTGCGGGAGAGCACAGAGCTAAAGACAGAGGTTTTCTGCCCTCTTCCCACAAGGGGGCAGCTGAGGTCTCTTCTCTTCCAGTGATGTTGATCCCTTTCGCAGTATATGAAGATGGTTTTGTGTGCAGGGCACTCGCTGAGGCCCGTTTTCTCCCCTCTCTCCTCTCCCTCTCCAGGTTCCCTGGTCCAGGCAGCACTGACTCAGCTGGCCTCGAAGTCGGTGAACCCGGGAGACACCGTGCAGATCACCTGCTCCGGGGGTAGCAGCTACTATGCCTGGTTCCAGCAGAAGGCCCCTGGCAGTGCCCCTGTCACCGTGATCTACAACAACAACCAGAGACCCTCGGGCATCCCTTCGCGATTCTCTGGTTCCTCGTCTGGCTCCACAGCCACGTTAACCATCACTGGTGTCCAAGCCGAGGACAAGGCTGTCTATTACTGTGGTGGCTACGACAGCAGCTGGAGTGCTGATGGTGGTGTAGTGACACAGAGCAATGGGGACATGAGGGTCAGGCCACAGCTAGAAATGGAGGCTTTCTGACCTTCTCCCTGAGGGCGGAGCAGGTCTGTGGGGCTGAGTCAGGTTCCTGGCCCCTCTGCATGACCATAGCTGTGAGTTTAATGACTCTCTGAGCCCCGTTTTCTCCCCTCTCTCCTCTCCCTCTCCAGGTTCCCTGGTCCAGGCAGCGCTGACTCAGCCAGCCTCGAAGTCGGTGAACCTGGGAGGCACCGTGCAGATCACCTGCTCTGGGGGTAGCAGCTACTATGCCTGGTTCCAGCAGAAGACCCCTGGCACTGGCCCTGTCACCGTGATCTATAGCAACGACAAGAGACCCTCGGGCATCCCTTCACGATTCTCTGGTTCCTTGTCTGGCACCACGTCCACATTAACCATCACTGGGGTCCAAGCCGGGGAAGAGGCTGTCTATTACTGTGGGAGCTTAGGCTGCAGTGCTGCCAGTATCCATCTGCCCTGGGTGCCCGTCGATGGGTGCTACGGGCTCATGGGTTCCCTGCTGTGTGTGGGTGTCAGTGCTCCCGCTTCTGGCACTGGGCGATGTTGGGATTGGGCCAATGTCCCTTTTGGAGCCTGCTGAGGCCCTCACTGTGAGTGGGTGACAGTGGGGCTGCCTCTGGCTGGACGAGTTTGTGGATGATGCATGCTACTGAGTTCATGTGAACTCGTGCAGCCGTCTGGTCTTGATTGCTGTGAGGCCGCTGCAGTCCCTCAGCTGGCTTGGGAGTCACAGGCACAGGGGACGTGTGCGTGTTTACTTACTGCTGAGTAGCCCTGACGCTCCTGATGCCCACACAGTTCCTGTCGGGCACGAGATCCCAGTTCTTTGCTCTGCAGTTGCTCTTTGCTGACAAATGGTGCAGGCTTCCCGGGATGTGTACACAGAGGGAGGCACAGGGAGCTTGGGTGGTGACGGGTGGGTTTGTGTCTTGGATCGCGTGAACCTGCACGGTGTCGGTGAGGAGTCTTTGGCTGATTTCTAACACTTGTGTTTCTCCTCCTCAGTCTCCTGCAGGTGCCGCCAGGGGCCCAGGGCCCCGGGGTCCCCTCGTGGTGCTGTGCGAGGCCTGCGGCGGGCAGGAGGCGCTGCTGCAGCGCGGGGCCGGGGCCCGGCCGGCTGCGGAGCCCCGCGGGGAGCGCCGGGGAGGAGAAGGCAGCTCCTGCGGCCAGGCGGGGGGCAAAGCGTCGCCGCCAGCCCTCAGCCCTGCCGGGTGGCTCGGCTGGGGCTCAGCGAGGGCAGATGTGCAGAGAATCACCGAGTGGCTGGGGGTGGAAAGCACCTCAGCAGCATCCGGTCCCCCCTGTCCCCATACCACCGATGTCACCCACTGAACTACGTCCCTAAGGGCCACATCCAGCCTTCCCTTGAACGCCCCCAGGGGTGGTGAGTCCAGCACCTCCTTGGGCAGCCTGTTCCAAGGCAGAACCACTCTTTCTGAGAAGAAATTTCTCCCATGTTCCAACCTCGTGCTGAGCACGACCTGGCTTGGCTGCCAAGCGGCCCTGTGAAGCGTGCATGGCTGCAGGCTGTTTGTGGTTCGGAGGCTGGGAACACGAGTGCCGTGGGCAGGGGGAGCACTGGGGCAGGGGCTGCCAGAGACCGTGGGGCCGGGTTTGTGGGGAGGGGCCGTGCTGCGGCCGGGCGGGGGCTTAAGAGGGAGTCGGGGTCCGCGGCACAGCCCCGTCGGCGTGGGGACGCGCAGCTGGTGGGATCTCGCCATGGCCTGGGCCCCTCTCCTCCTCGCGGTGCTCGCCCACACCTCAGGTGCCCTGGACACACTCGCTGCGCCCGACCGGGCCCTTTGGGCAACGGGGCCCTGTCCTCGTCCCGCTGCTGCGTGGTGAGGTCTGTGTGTGTGGGGCACTCACTGAGCCCCGTTTTCTCCCCTCTCTTCTCTCCCTCTCCAGGTTCCCTGGTCCAGGCAGCAGTGTCTCAGCCGGCCTCAAAGTCGGCGAACCCGGGAGAAACCGTGCAGATCACCTGCTCCGGGAGTAGCAACAGCTATGGCTGGTTCCAGCAGAAGATGCCTGGCACTGGCCCTGTCACCGTGATCTATTGGAACGACAAGAGACCCTCAGGCATCCCTTAATGATTCTCTGGTTCCCAGTCTGGCTCCACGGCCACGTTAACCATCACTGATGTCCAAGCCGAGGACGAGGCCATCTATTACTGTGGGAGCAGGGACAGCACTTATGCTGGTACAGTGACACAGAGCGATGGGGACATGAGGGACAGACCACAGCTAGAAATGGAGGCTTTCTTCCCTTCTCCCTAAGGGCTGAGCAGGACTGTGGAGCTGAGGCAGGTTCCTGGATCCTCTGTATGACCACAGCTGCAAGTTTCCTGGCTCTCTGAGCCCTGTTTTCTCCCCTCTCTCCTCTCCCTCTCCCGGTTCCATGGTCCAGGCAGCGCTGACTCAGCCGGCCTCGAAGCTGGCAAACCCAGGAGACACCGTGCAGATCACCTGCTCCGGGAGTAGCAGTGGCTATGGCTGGTTCCAGCAGAAGGCCCCTGGCACTGGCCTGTCACCGTGATCTACAACAACAACCAGAGACCCTCAGGCATCCCTTCGCGATTCTCTGGTTCTGCATCTGGCTCCACAGCCACGTTAACCATCACTGGGGTCCAAGCCGAGGACGAGGCCGTCTATTACTGTGGTGGCTACGACAGCAGCTGGAGTGGTGTACGGTGACAACGAGTTACAAGATGTGGGAGAATCCAAAGCCTCAGGAAGGTTTTCTCTCCTTCCTGTTGGCCGTGCAGAGCTGTGGCTGTAGGCAGATTCTTATCCCCTCTCTACGACCATGACTGTGAACGTCCTCCCCATTGTTCCTTGTGGTATGGAAGGTGTCTTTGGGGCTGGTGTGCCTTGTTCCTGTCCCTAAAACAGGCACGGCTTTATATTGTCCCCAGCCCCATTGCCTGCTCCCGTTGGTGCCTCTCTTGCTGCTGCTTGCATCTCTCCTTTCAGGGGCCCTGGGACTCTGTCCGTTGTCTGTGTGTGGGGCTGTGGGTCCCTGGGTGGGACCAAAATCTTTTGCCACTGGGACCATCCCTATCCTGCTGCTGTGCGGTGAGGTCTGTGCATGTGGGGCACTCGCTGAGCCCCGTTTTCTCCCCTCTCTCCTCTCCCTCTCCAGGTTCCCTGGTCCAGGCAGTGATTACTCAGCTGGCCTCGAAGTTGGCAAACCTGGGAGACATCATGCTGATCACCTGCTCCGGGGGTAGCGCTGCCAGTAGTGGCAAATATTGGTACGGCTGGTACCAGCTGAAGACCCCTGGCAGTGCCCCTGTCACCGTGATCTATGACAACACCAAGAGACCCTCGGGCATCCCTTCACGATTCTCTGGTTCCACATCTGGCTCCACAAACACATTAACCATCACTGGTGTCCAAGCTGACTACGAGGCCGTCTATTACTGTGGTAACTGGGACAGCAGTGCTAATGCTTTTATAGTGACACAGAGAAATGTGGAAGTGAAGGACAGACCACAGCTAGAAGTGGAGGCTTTCTACCCTTGTGCCTCAGAGCTGAGCAGGGCTGTGGGGCTGAGGGAGGTTCCTGGCCCCTCTGCATGACCGTAGCTGTGAGTTTCCTCCCTTTCATGCTCCAGTGTCCAGGGGAGATGTCTGAGGCTGGGCTGGGCTCTACTCACCAAACATGGCCAGAGCCTGGTCTCTTCTCCACCGTTTGTGATATTCAGCATCCCTGGTTCTGGCAGGTGTCCTTGCGAGGCTGTGGGGCTCTGGTCATGGACTCTGTGTTCAGGGCTGTAAATCCCTCAGTGTCAGCAGAGCCTCCAGGCTCAGGGGCCCCGTCCCGCTGCTGCACGGTGAGGTCTGTGCATGTGGGGCACTCGCTGAGCCCCGTTTTCTTTCCTCTCTTCTCTCCATCTCCAGTTTCCCTGGTCCAGGCAGCAATTACTCAGCCCGCCTCGAAGTCGGCGAACCCGGGAGACACCGTGCAGATCACCTGCTCCGGGAGCAGCGGTAGCTATGCCTGGTACCAGCAGAAGACCCCCGGCAGTGCCCCTGTCACCGTGATCTACAACAGCAACCAGAGACCCTCGGGCATCCCTTCACGATTCTCTGGTTCCCAGTCTGGCTCCACGGGCACGTTAACTATCACTGGTGTCTAAGCCAAGGATGCGGCCGTCTAATACTGTGGGTACTACAAGGACAGCAGTGGTGCTGGTTTAGTGATGCAGGGAGATGTGGAAGTGAGGGACAGACGGGAGCTAAAGATGAAGGTTTTCTGCCCTTCTCTGTCATGGCTGCAGCTGAGATCTCTTCTCTTCCAGTGGTGCTGTTCCTTTTCCCAGTTCATGGAGAGGTCTGTGTGGGGCACTCGCTGAGCCCCGTTTTCTCCCCTCTCTCCTCTCCCTCTCCAGGTTCCCTAGTTCAAGCAGCACTGACTCAGCCGGCCTCGAAGTCGGTGAACCCGGGAGAAACCATGCAGATCACCTGCTCCGGGAGCAGCTACGGCTACTATGGCTGGTACCAGCAGAAGACCCCTGGCACTGGCCCTGTCACTGTGATCTACAGAGACACCAAGAGACCCTCGGGCATCCCTTCACGATTCTCTGGTTCCAAATCTGGCTCCACGGGCACGTTAACCATCACTGGGGTCCAAGCCGAGGACGAGGCCGTCTATTACTGTGGGAGCTTCGACAGCAGTGCTAGTGCTGGTATAGAGACACAGGGGCAATGGGGAAGTGATAGAAAAACTTGATCTAGTTAGAAAAACTTAGAACTTTTCTAGATAGAAAAACTAGATCCTGCCATTACAGGAGCAGTTGTCTCCCTGCTGTCCCCTCTGATGGTGGCACAGGTCCCCAACTCAGCCCTGCCCACCCCACCCCATAGTGCAGGGTCTGTGCCCATCACCTGGGCAGGGGATGGCCCAAAGGAGCCCTGGGCTGCACCAGCAACCCCTGGTCCTCAGGCTCCCATTTGTCAGGGGCTGTGGATTCCTTCCTGGGCCTGCAGCCTTTGGGTACCTGGGCCCGGTCCTGCTGCTGCGCAGGGAGTGCTGTGCGTGTGGGGCACTCGCTGAGCCCCGTTTTCTCCCCTCTCTCCTCTCCCTCTCCAGGTTCCCTGGTCCAGGCAGCAGTGTCTCAGCCGGCCTCGAAGTCGGTGAACCTGGGAGGCACCGTGCAGATCACCTGCTCTGGCAGTAGCAGCAACTATGGCTGGTACCAGCAGAAGACCCCTGTCAGTGCCCCTCTCACTGTGATCTACTACAACACCAACAGACCCTCGGGCATCCCTTCAAGATTCTCTGGTTCCGTATCTGGCTCCACAGCCATGTCGACCATCACTGGGGTCCAAGCTGAGGACGAGGCCATCTGTTACTGTGCGAGCTACGACAGCAGTACTACTGGTGTCACAGCGGCACAGAGCAATGGGGAAGTGATACAAAAACCTCCTGCCATCGCAGCAGCAGTTCGCTCCCTTCTGTCCCTCGGATGGTGGCGCAGGTCCCCATCTAGTGCTGCCCTTGCAGCCCAGTGCTGCAGGTGGCTCTGCCTGCTGTCCCTGCTCTTCCCTCCCGCGGAGCCCCAGGGCTGTGCCCATCCCTCAGGGAAGGGATGGCTCCAGCAGCTCCGTCCCTGCCCCATGCTGCAGGACCCAGCTGCTGGGAGTAGCAACAACTATGGCTGGTACTAGCAGAAGACCCCTGGCACTGGCCCTGTCACCGTGATCTACTATGACAATAAGAGACCCTCGGGAATCCCTTCACGATTCTCTGGTTCTACATCTGGCTCCACGGGCACATTAACCATCACTGGGGTCCAAGCCGAGGACGAGGCCGTCTATTACTCTGGAAACTACGACGGCAGCAGTGGTGCGGGTTTAGTGACGCAGGAAAATGTGGAAGTGAGGGAGACAAAGGAGATAAAGATGAAGGTTTTCTGCCCTTCTCTGCCATGGATGCAGGTCTCTTCTCTTCCAGTGGTGGTGTTTCTTTTCCCAGTTCATGGTGAGGTCGGGGGGGGGGGCGGGGTACTCGCTCAGCCCCGTTTTCTCCCCTCTCTTCTCTCCCTCTCCACATACACTGGTCCACCAGCGCTGACTCAGCCAGCCTCGAAGTTGGCGAACCCGGGAGACACCGTGCAGATCACCTGCTCCGGGGGTACTGGTGACTATTTGGCTGGTACCAGCAGAAGACTCCTGGCACTGGCCCTGTCACCGTGATCTATAGCAACGACAAGAGACCCTCGGACATCCCTTCGCGATTCTCTGGTTCCTTGTCTGGCTCCACGAACACGCTAACCATCACTGGGGTCCAAGCCGAGGACGAGGCCGTCTATTACTGTGGTAGCTGGGACAGCAGTACTAATTTAAAACAGTGACACCGAGCAATAGGGAAGTGATACAAAAACCTCCTGCCATCGCAGCAGCAGTTCGCTCCCTGCTGTCCCCTTGGATGGTGGCACAGGTCCCCATCTCATTCCTGCCCTTGAGCTCAGTGCTGCAGGTGGCTGTGCCTGGTGTCCCTGCTCTGCCCTCCCGCAGAGCCCCAGGGCTGTGCCCATCCCTCAAGGACAGGATGGCCCCAGCAGCTCCGTCCCTGCCCCAAGCTGCAGGGCCCAGGTACCCCTGTGCCCCCAGGCTGCTCCCCATGCCCTGATGGCTGCCTCCCTGCCCGGCTACAGCCGCTGCCCTGGGGCATCGCTGCAGGGGGTCAGCATGCAGAAAGCGCCAAGAGACCACAACGTGTGGATCGCTAAAGAGCCAGGTCAAAGCTTCACCTTCAAACGGTGAGAGGGGATGTTTTGTGTGGATGCTGTGGCTACAGGCCGCTGTACGAGGCTGCAGGGGCAGCTCAGGGCTGACTGTGGACTGCTCCATCATGCCGCAGGAGGACGGACCCCTGTGCTGCTGCAGCACTGGCTGTGTTTGCCCAGTGCCAGTGCTTTGGGCTCATGCTGGGTCTGTGCAGGAGCTCCCCAGCCTGCCACTGGGGCATGTGGGCAGCCCCTGGCCCTGGTCCGTGCCACAGCCATGTCCCCAGGGCCACAAAGGGCTGCCCAGGACCCTGACCCTGTCCTCATCCTGCTCCCTAAGCCCAGCACCAGGGCTACCGCTGGGTGTGAGGGCGAGGGCTTCTGCACATCACCTGGTGCCAAATGTCCTGTGTAGGGACATTTGCTGCATTCCTGTGAGCATGCTGGGGCAGAGGGATAAGGCATGTGTGGGGGGAAGTTAGATGGGCACGGGTGCAGCCCTGTCCCCAGCCCTGTCCCCAGGACCTTGGTACACAGTGGGAGGGATGGGCAGAGCAGCACCGAGCACCCCGCAGCCCTGGGGGAGGTCTGCACTTTGCTAACAGCCCCACTCCCTGCCCCACGTGCTGCTGCCCTTGCCTTCTCCATGTCAAGCTGCCCGTTGCTCTGGGGTGGCAGATAACAGTCAGATGAGGAGCTAGGAAGGAAGCAACCAGGGGCTCTGCTGCGGCCCTTTCTCAGCCCCCTGGGACATGCTTCCCCCATGGCAGATCCCAGTTTGGTGCCACCAGACCCTGAGAATGCCTCCCGTGGCAATTCCCTGGCAAGAATTAGTCCTTCCAGCCCAGCACGGGCACCAAATCCTCCGCCGTGTGGTCCCTGCCAGCCCGAGCTCTCCCCGGCTGTTTGGCCACGTAGCTACAGGGGCTGGGGTGGGGGCTCCGTGTGCGCCACTTTTGGGCCTGGGTGCTGCCACGTGTCCCCACCGCGAGGCCGGGGACAACCCCCCTGTGCCTGCGGTGGAGGGGCCGGGCGGGGAGGTGGGGAGCGAGGCGCGGGACGTGGCCGAGAGCGCGGGGCCGCATTTGCATGGAGGGGCCGTGCTGCGGCCGGGCGGGGGTTTAAGAGGGAGTCGGGGTCCGCGGCACAGCCCCGTCGGCGTGGGGACACGCAGCTGGTGGGATCTCGCCATGGCCTGGGCCCCTCTCCTCCTCGCGGTGCTCGCCCACACCTCAGGTGCCCTGGACACACTCGCTGCGCCCGACCGGGCCCTTTGGGCAACGGGGCCCTGTCCTCGTCCCGCTGCTGCGTGGTGAGGTCTGTGCATGTGGGGCACTCGCTGAGTCCCATTTTTTCCCCTCTCTTCTCTCCCTCTCCAGGTTCCCTGGTCCAGGCAGCGCTGACTCAGCCGGCCTCGAAGTCGGTGAACCCGGGAGAAACCGTGCAGATCACCTGCTCCGGGGGGGTAGCTACTATGGCTGGTACCAGCAGAAGACCCCTGGCACTGCCCCTGTCACCGTGATCTATGACAATACCAACAGACCATCGGGCATCCCTTCGCGATTCTCTGGTTCCAAATCTGGGTCCACAGCCACGTTAACCATCACTGGGGTCCAAGCCGAGGACGAGGCCGTCTATTACTGTGGGAGCTACGACAGCAGTACTACTGGTGTCACAGTGACACAGAGCAATGGGGAAGTGATACAAAAACCTCCTGCCATCGCAGGAGCAGCTGGCTCCCTACTGTCCCCTCCGGTGGTGCACGTCCCCATCTCAGTGTTGCCCTTGCAGCCCCGTGCTGCAGGTGGCTCTGCCTGCTGTCCCTGCTCTGTCCTCTCGCAGAGCCCCAGGGCTGTGCCCATTCCTCAGGGAAGGGATGGCCCCAGCAGCCCCGTCCCTGCCCCGTGCTGCAGGACCCAGCTGCTGGGATTAGCAACATCTATGGCTGGTACTAGCAGAAGACCCCTGGCACTGGCCATGTCACTGTGATCTACCACGACAACAAGAGACCCTCAGGAATCCCTTCACGGTTCTCTGGTTCTACATCTGGCTCCACGGGCACGTTAACCATCACTGGGGTCCAAGCCGAGGACGAGGCCGTCTATTACTGTGGTGGCTGGGGTGGCAGCGCTGGTCACGGCGAGTCCCAGCAATGGGGAAGTGAGAGGCCAAGCTGCTGTGGTACCAGGGCCCCTCGGGTGCCTGCTGCAGCAGCTTGGGCCTGGTCTAGGATCAGGAAATGCCCCCGTGAGGTGGGTCCTGCTGTGTGGCACGTGCCCCGTTCCTGCACGTCCCCTCTGTGCTGCCTGCAGGAGCCAGGGCAGAAGAGCAGCAGAGTAAAGGGGAAGCGCAGGTGCTGGGGCTGGGGAAAGCCCCAGACAGCTGGGGCTGGCACTGGCCTGGAGATTGTCTCCTCCCACCCTGCTCCATGCTGGCCGGCTGCTGCCGCTTGCCCAGGGCCTGTCCCGTTTTGGTGTGAAGGCCTCCAAGGTGGAGGCTCGGCGGCTGTCCAGGACACGCGTTGCAAGCGTTTCACGGGCCTTGAAGCAAAAAGGCGTTTTGCTCTACTGAACAGAGTTCGACCAAAATGACCAGCGGGCTGGAGCACCTCTCCTGCAAAGAAAGGCTGAGGGAGCTGGGCTCGTTTAGGCTGGAGAAGAAAAAGCTCTGGGGAGCCCGTGTTGCAGCCGTTCAGCATTTATAGGAAAGATGGAGAGAGACTTTTTACAGGGGCATGTAGTAATAGAACAAGGGGTGATGGTTTTAAACTGGTAGCAGGTAGATTTAGGTTAGATATCAGGAAGGAATTGTTCACTTAATGGCAGTAAGGCTCTGCAACAGGCTGCCCAGAGAAGCTGTGGCTGCCCCATCCCTGAAGAGCCCAAGGCCAGGCTGGACGGGCCTTTGGGACACCTGGTGTGGTGTGAGGCAGCGTGCCCATGGCAGGGGGCTGGGGAAGGTGGGCGTTAAGGTCACTTCCAGCCCAAACCATGCGGTGATTTGTGATTCCCCGTTCGTCAGCCTGTGCCCGTTGCCTCTCGTGCCAGTGCTGGTTGCCTCTGAGAAGCGCCTGGCTCCGTTTCCTTCGTGCCCCTGCAGGAGCCCTCCCATGGCTAAGACAGTCCCGGGCCTCTTGCTCTCAGGGCTGAGAAACGCCAGCCGTCCCCGTGCTAGCACGCTCTGAGCCCTTCGCCATCCTCGGGGCTCCTCATAACGCAGCCGCGGCTGCTGGTGGCTTCCTTTGCCCCAAGGCACTTTGCTGGCCCCGGTGTGCTGGGGGTCCTGCCAGTCCCTGGGGCCTCTTCTGTCGAACCACTGCCAGCCACTCGGCTCCTGTGTGCCTGGGCAGGCAGCGGTTGTGTTGGGGAAAAGCAGCAGCAGCAGCCATGGACATGGAAAGCTGCGTGAGGGGAAGATGGAACAATGGGGTGCTGAGGCCAGGGGTGTCCGCACCTCACAGCTGGGCTGTGGGAGCTGCGAGTGCTGCTTGGTGCCCACCAGCCCCTGTGTCCCGGCTCTCCCTGGCTGCTTGGTTACATGCCTGCAGGGCCCCGTCTGAGGCAAGGGGTTCTGTGCGAGCGCTTTGGGCCTGGGTGCTGCCACGTGTCCCCACCGCGAGGCCGGGGACAACCCCCCTGTGCCTGCGGTGGAGGGGCCGGGCGGGGAGGTGGGGAGCGAGGCGCGGGACGTGGCCGAGAGCGCGGGGCCGCATTTGCATGGAGGGGCCGTGCTGCGGCCGGGCGGGGGTTTAAGAGGGAGTCGGGGTCCGCGGCACAGCCCCGTCGGCGTGGGGACGCGCAGCTGGTGGGATCTCGCCATGGCCTGGGCCCCTCTCCTCCTCGCGGTGCTCGCCCACACCTCAGGTGCCCTGGACACACTCTCGGCGCCCGGCCAGGGCCTTTGGGCAGCGGGGCCCTGTCCTCGTCCCGCTGCTGCGCGGTGAGGTCTGTGTGTGTTGGGCACTCGCTGAGCCCCGATTTCTCCCGTCTCTTCTTTCCCTCTCCAGGTTCCCTGGTCCAGGCAGCAGTGTCTCAGCCGGCCTCGAAGGTGGTGAACCTCGGAGACACCGTGCAGATCACCTGCTCTGGGGGTAGTGCGCACAGTAATGGCAAATATTATTATGGCTGGTTCCAGCAGAAGACCCCTGGTACTGGCCCTGTCACCGTGATCTATAGCAACGACAAGAGACCCTCGGACATCTCTTCAAGATTCTCTGGTTCCACATCTGGGTCCACAAACACGTTAACCATCACTGGTGTCAAAGCCGAGGACGAGGCCGTCTATTACTGTGGGAGCTACGACGGCAGTGCTAGTGCTGACACAGTGACACGGAGCAATGGGGAAGTGATAGAAAAACCTCTTGCCATCGCAGGAGCAGCTGGCTCCCTACTGTCCCCTCTGGTGATGCAGGTCCCTGTCTCATTCCTGACCTTGGGGCCCACTGCTGCTGGTGCCTGGTGTCCCTGCTCTGCCCTCCCGCAGAGCCCCAGGGCTGTGCCCATCCCTCAAGGACAGGATGGCCCCAGCAGCTCCGTCCCTGCCCCATGCTGCAGGGCCCAGGTACCCCTGTGCTCCCAGGCTGCTCCCCATGCCCTGATGGCTGCCTCCCTGCCCCGCTACAGCCGCTGCCCTGGGGCATCGCTGCACGGGGTCAGCATGCAGAAAGCGCCAAGAGACCACAACGTGTGGATCGCTAAAGAGCCAGGTCAAAGCTTCACCTTCAAACGGTGAGAGGGGATGTTTTGTGTGGATGCTGTGGCTACAGGCCGCTGTACGAGGCTGCAGGGGCAGCTCAGGGCTGACTGTGGACTGCTCCATCATGCCGCAGGAGGACGGACCCCTGTGCTGCTGCAGCACTGGCTGTGTTTGCCCAGTGCCAGTGCTTTGGGCTCATGCTGGGTCTGTGCAGGAGCTCCCCAGCCTGCCACTGGGGCATGTGGGCAGCCCCGGCCCTGGTCCCTGCCACAGCCATGTCCCCAGGGCCACAAAGGGCTGCCCAGGACCCTGACCCTGTCCTCATCCTGCTCCCTAAGCCCAGCACCAGGGCTACCGCTGGGTGTGAGGGCGAGGGCTTCTGCACATCACCTGGTGCCGAATGTCCTGTGTAGGGACATTTGCTGCATTCCTGTGAGCATGCTGGGGCAGAGGGATAAGGCATGTGTGGGGGAAGTTAGATGGGCACAGGTGCAGCCCTGTCCCCAGGACCTTGGTACACAGTGGGAGGGATGGGCAGAGCAGCACCGAGCACCCCGCAGCCCTGGGGGAGGTCTGCACTTTGCTAACAGCCCCACTCCCTGCCCCACGTGCTGCTGCCCTTGCCTTCTCCATGTCAAGCTGCCCGTTGCTCTGGGGTGGCAGATAACAATCAGATGAGGAGCTAGGAAGGAAGCAACCAGGGGCTCTGCTGCGGCCCTTTCTCAGCCCCCTGGGACATGCTTCCCCCATGGCAGATCCCAGTTTGGTGCCACCAGACCCTGCGAATGCCTCCCGTGGCAATTCCCTGGCAAGAATTAGTCCTTCCAGCCCAGCACGGGCACCAACTCCTCCGCCGTGTGGTCCCCGCCAGCCCCAGCTCTCCCCGGCTGTTTGGCCACGTAGCTACAGGGGCTGGGGTGGGGGCTCCGTGTGCGCCAATTTTGGGCCTGGGTGCTGCCACGTGTCCCCACCGCGAGGCCGGGGACAACCCCCCTGTGCCTGCGGTGGAGGGGCCGGGCGGGGAGGTGGGGAGCGAGGCGCGGGACGTGGCCGAGAGCGCGGGGCCGCATTTGCATGGAGGGGCCGTGCTGCGGCCGGGCGGGGGTTTAAGAGGGAGTCGGGGTCCGCGGCACAGCCCCGTCGGCGTGGGGACGCGCAGCTGGTGGGATCTCGCCATGGCCTGGGCCCCTCTCCTCCTCGCGGTGCTCGCCCACACCTCAGGTGCCCTGGACACACTCGCTGCGCCCGACCGGGCCCTTTGGGCAACGGGGCCCTGTCCTCGTCCCACTGCTGCGTGGTGAGGTCTGTGTGTGTTGGGCAGTCGCTGAGTCCCATTTTTTCCCCTCTCTTCTCTCCCTCTCCAGGTTCCCTGGTCCAGGCAGCAGTGTCTCAGCCGGCCTCGAAGTCGGTGAACCCGGGAGAAACCGTGCAGATCACCTGCTCCGGGGGTGGTAGCTACTATGGCTGGTACCAGCAGAAGACCCCTGGCACTGGCCCTGTCACCGTGATCTATGACAATACCAACAGACCATCGGGCATCCCTTCGCGATTCTCCGGTTCCAAATCTGGCTCCACGGCCACGTTAACCATCACTGGGGTCCAAGCCGAGGACGAGGCCGTCTATTACTGTGGGAGCTACGACAGCAGTACTACTGGTGTCACAGTGACACAGAGCAATGGGGAAGTGATACAAAAACCTCCTGCCATCGCAGGAGCAGCTGGCTCCCTACTGTCCCCTCCGGTGGTGCACGTCCCCATCTCAGTGTTGCCCTTGCAGCCCCGTGCTGCAGGTGGCTCTGCCTGCTGTCCCTGCTCTGCCCTCTCGCAGAGCCCCAGGGCTGTGCCCATCCCTCAGGGAAGGGATGGCTCCAGCAGCCCCGTCCCTGCCCCATGCTGCAGGACCCAGCTGCTGGGATTAGCAACATCTATGGCTGGTACTAGCAGAAGACCCCTGGCACTGGCCCTGTCACTGTGATCTACCACGACAACAAGAGACCCTCGGGAATCCCTTCACGGTTCTCTGGTTCTACATCTGGCTCCACGGGCACGTTAACCATCACTGGGGTCCAAGCCGAGGACGAGGCCGTCTATTACTGTGGTGCCTGGGGTGGCAGCGCTGGTCACGGCGAGTCCCAGCAATGGGGAAGTGAGAGGCCAAGCTGCTGTGGTACCAGGGCCCCTCGGGTGCCTGCTGCAGCAGCTTGGGCCTGGTCTAGGATCAGGAAATGCCCCCGTGAGGTGGGTCCTGCTGTGTGGCACGTGCCCCGTTCCTGCACGTCCCCTCTGTGCTGCCTGCAGGAGCCAGGGCAGAAGAGCAGCAGAGTAAAGGGGAAGCGCAGGTGCTGGGGCTGGGGAAAGCCCCAGACAGCTGGGGCTGGCACTGGCATGGAGATTGTCTCCTCCCACCCTGCTCCATGCTGGGCCGGCTGCTGCCGCTTGCCCAGGGCCTGTCCCGTTTTGGTGTGAAGGCCTCCAAGGTGGAGGCTCGGCGGCTGTCCAGGACACGCGTTGCAAGCGTTTCACGGGCCTTGCAGCAAAAAGGCGTTTTGCTCTACTGAACAGAGTTCGACCAAAATGACCAGCGGGCTGGAGCACCTCTCCTGCAAAGAAAGGCTGAGGGAGCTGGGCTTGTTTAGCCTGGAGTAGAGAAAGCTCTGGGGAGCCCGCGTTGCAGCCTTTCAGCATTTGGGGGCAGCTTATAGGAAAGATGGAGAGAGACTTTTTACAGGGGCATGTAGTAATAGAACAAGGGGTGATGGTTTTAAACTGATAGCATGTAGATTTAGGTTAGATATCAGGAAGGAATTGTTCACTTAATGGCAGTAAGGCTCTGCAACAGGCTGCCCAGAGAAGCTGTGGCTGCCCCATCCCTGAAGAGCCCAAGGCCAGGCTGGACGGGCCTTTGGGACACCTGGTGTGGTGTGAGGCAGCGTGCCCATGGCAGGGGGCTGGGGAAGGTGGGCGTTAAGGTCACTTCCAGCCCAAACCATGCGGTGATTTGTGATTCCCCGTTCGTCAGCCTGTGCCCGTTGCCTCTCGTGCCAGTGCTGGTTGCCTCTGAGAAGCGCCTGGCTCCGTTTCCTTCGTGCCCCTGCAGGAGCCCTCCCATGGCTAAGACAGTCCCGGGCCTCTTGCTCTCAGGGCTGAGAAACGCCAGCCGTCCCCGTGCTAGCACGCTCTGAGCCCTTCGCCATCCTCGGGGCTCCTCATAACGCAGCCGCGGCTGCTGGTGGCTTCCTTTGCCCCAAGGCACTTTGCTGGCCCCGGTGTGCTGGGGGTCCTGCCAGTCCCTGGGGCCTCTTCTGTCGAACCGCTGCCAGCCACTCGGCTCCTGTGTGCCTGGGCAGGCAGCGGTTGTGTTGGGGAAAAGCAGCAGCAGCAGCCATGGACATGGAAAGCTGCGTGAGGGGAAGATGGAACAATGGGGTGCTGAGGCCAGGGGTGTCCGCACCTCACAGCTGGGCTGTGGGAGCTGCGAGTGCTGCTTGGTGCCCACCAGCCCCTGTGTCCCGGCTCTCCCTGGCTGCTTGGTTACATGCCTGCAGGGCCCCGTCTGAGGCAAGGGGTTCTGTGCGAGCGCTTTGGGCCTGGGTGCTGCCACGTGTCCCCACCATGAGGCCGGGGACAACCCCCCTGTGCCTGCGGTGGAGGGGCCGGGCGGGGAGGTGGGGAGCGAGGCGCAGGACGTGGCCGAGAGCGCGGGGCCGCATTTGCATGGAGGGGCCGTGCTGCGGCCGGGCGGGGGTTTAAGAGGGAGTCGGGGTCCGCGGCACAGCCCCGTCGGCGTGGGGACGCGCAGCTGGTGGGATCTCGCCATGGCCTGGGCCCCTCTCCTCCTCGCGGTGCTCGCCCACACCTCAGGTGCCCTGGACACACTCTCGGCGCCCGGCCGGGCCCTTTGGGCAACAGGGCCCTGTCCTCGTCTCGCTGCTGCGTGGTGAGGTCTGTGTGTGTGTGGGGCACTCGCTGAGTCCCATTTTCTCCCCTCTCTTCTCTCCCTCTCCAGGTTCCCTGGTCCACGCTGCAACGACTCAGCCGGCCTCGAAGTCGGTGAACCCGGGAGACACCGTGCAGATCACCTGCTCCGGGGGTAGCGCTGACAGTAATGGCAAATATTGGTATGGCTGGTTCCAGCAGAAGACTCCTGGCACTGGTCCTGTCACCGTGATCTATAGCAACGACAAGAGACCCTCGGACATCCCTTCGCGATTCTCTGGTTCCTTGTCTGGCTCCACGAACATGCTAACCATCACTGGTGTCCAAGCCGAGGACGAGGCTGTCTATTACTGTGCGAGCTACGGTAGTGGTTTTAAATTGACACAGTGACACAGAGCAATGGGGAAGTGATACAAAAACCTCCTGCCATCACAGGAGCAGCTGTCTCCCTGCTGTCCCCTCTGTTGGTGGCGCATGTCCCCGTCTCACTGTTGCCCTTGCAGCCCCGTGCTGCAGGTGGCTGTGCCTGGTGTCCCTGCTCTGCCCTCCCGCAGAGCCCCAGGGCTGTGCCCATCCCTCAAGGACAGGATGGCCCCAGCAGCTCCGTCCCTGCCCCAAGCTGCAGGGCCCAGGTACCCCTGTGCTCCCAGGCTGCTCCCCATGCCCTGATGGCTGCCTCCCTGCCCGGCTACAGCCACCAACCGCAGCCTTCCCTGTGTGCAGCAGTGCCGGCACCCCGTTGCCTGTCTCTTCCCCTGCTGAGGCCCTGTGCCTGGTCCATGCTGAAGGACCTCCTCCCCTGGGATGGCATGTCAGTACAGTGCCTGCTGTCCCCCATGCAGCCCACCGAGAAGGAGAGACGGACTTCCAAGATGCATTTTGTTGTCCTTCATTGCTGTTCAGTAAAATGGAACTGAAATCCCGTTGACACCTCAGAAATGCTTAGAAACTACTCATCCAAAATAGGTGGTGTCAGCTTCAACTAAATGTTTTGCATAGACAGTTTTCATGACTTTTTGTCATTTGTACCAGTGCCTAAGCTTTTGCAGAGGCAAAAGAAACCTCTGAAACAGAAAGTATTTCCAACCACAAAGTCCTCGATGTATCATTTATTTTCTAGTGACTCAGGAGATTCACCAGCTATGTCTCTTTCTATAACCACTTGCACAAACCACAGCATTTGAATATTTTTCTGTTCATTTTAAGTCAGTGCCTTGGTTCTGGCTGCACTGGCTGGGCGTCCACATCCCCTGCACCTTTTCTTTTCCTCTGTGGAATGATGCCGGCAGCTGGGAGAGGGCAGTGTTGCTCCAGCAGGGTAAAGCTGGGCCCAGTGAGCTCCCACCCCACCACAGTAATAGATGGGGCGGGAGAGATGGTGTACAGCCACCAAAGGCAGGCTGGCCAGGACCAGGGGGGCTGCACTAAAACTGGCCAACAAGCAAGCACAGTATTTGGGAGGTATCTGGGCGGGGGTCTGACGCATAACTTCAGCCAAGACCTTGGCCAACAGTGGCGCAGCTGCTGCATATCCCCTGGGAGAGATGGGGAGGATGCACAAATACCGTCCCCGCTCCATGCCCCGCAGCAGGCGGCTGGGCTTGGCCGCACACAGGGCTGGGGCCCGCTTGGGCTGCATCGGTGCAGCCGTGCATCGCTGCGGGTGCTTCCTTGGTGGTGGGACCCAGCTAATCGCCCTCCGTAAGTCGCTCCGTGTTCACTGACGGTCTTTCCCAGCAGAGGGTGAGTGCCCAGGTTCTTCCTTGGCTTTTTTCATTTGTTTTTGGTTGGTTTTGTTTTCGTTCTCCAACTTCTCTATTTGGTTGTGGTAGCGCATCCTCGGTCTCTCAAGCCACACTGAAACGTGCTCAGGTACCTTTCCCTGATGGGCAGGAAGGTTGTACAGGCTGACTGCTCCGTGCTGCTTGCACAACTGTTTTGGTCCTTTGAAATCTGCAGAGTCCCTGCTGGTCACATCCTTGGCTGCATTATTTGGGTCTTGTTCAACTTGTCTGAGTGCAGGAGCTCCTTGGTAAAGATATATCTGTGTTTGCTGGGCGGTGTGGTTATTTAGTTATGAAACAGAGCTCTTTCTCCTAAAGAAAGCTCCAGGTGTGCACTATGATTTGATGAAGGAATATACAGGGGGCTGAAATGGAAGGCTTTCTGTCTGAGCGAACTGGCTGGTCTGGCTGGCCGAGGACAGGAGTGCCTTGGCCAGTGGGGTGCTGGTGACTGGGAGTCCTGCAGACAAGCACATCACGTTTCCTCTGGACCTCCTACCTCCAGGGAAGCTTTTTTATTTTCACAAGTAATCTGTCCATGGAGACTTTGAGTTACTGGCTGAAGGTGATAGGGGCAGCACTGGAAGGCTCCAGCAAGGTCCAAAACCCTGCTGGTACAGCCTTGACCATGCTCTGAAGGCTTTCCTCCTAACTCCATGGGGGCAGATCAGCCCTGGCCCTGGAGCATCACATTCCCTGGCATGGCACCTCCCTGCCTGCCCTGTCCCATCCCTCCTGGGCAAGTCTCTGCTGTCCTTGTGCCCTTCCTTCTCCCTGTGCCCAATCCCTCCTCTCTGCCCTGCCCTGGGCATCATCCAAATAAACACTGGGCTAGAGCTGCCCCTTCAAACGTGCCTCCGAGTCCTTCCTCCTTGGTCAAATATGACCATGCCACTGCCATGAGCCAAGGCTCTGATCAGCTCGGAGCTGAACTGCTCACTGCCGTGTCCTGAGCTCACTGGGTTGGTGAATGTTTCCTTTTCTTATGCTAGGAGATTCCCCCACACTGCAGCGCTCTGTCCAGGGGCTGTCCCTGTGCACAGGGGGCCAGGAGCCCTGCAGGAATGCTCTGGCAGCGGGGATGCTCTGGCAGAGTCAGGGAGCGGAGCAGGAGCCCTCTCGGATGCTGGGGCTTGCTCCACGGGGGCTGGTTCCATCTCCTGCAGCAAACACAGGAGCATTGAGCATGGCTGCTGTGGGGCCCTGGTGCAGTGGGGGCAAGGGAGCAGCCCTGGAGGGGACAAGGGGACACATCTCCTGTCCCGGCCCCAAGCAGCACCAGCGGCTGGGCTCCAGCACCACCACGGGAACAGCGTGACAACAGCTGGGGACATGGGGAACCTCCATTCCATCACCGCCGTCCCATCGTGTCCAGCCTGTCACCTCCATCCCATTGTGTCCATTGAGGCACCTCCATCCCATCACCTTCCATCCTGCTGCGTCCATCAGGACACCTCCATCCCATCACCTTCCATCCTGCTGCGTCCATCAGGACACCTCCATCCCATCACCTTCCATCCTGCTGCGTCCATCAGGACACCTCCATCCCATCACCTTCCATCCTGCTGCATCCATCAGGACACCTCCATCCCATCACCTTCCATCCTGCTGCGTCCATCAGGACACCTCCATCCCATCACCTTCCATCCTGCTGCGTCCATCAGGACACCTCCGTCCCATCACCTCCATCCTAACATGTCCATGGGACCCAAGACTGCCCCTGCCATGGAGTGGGAGGTTTTTGCATGGCCCCGTATCACTGTGAGGTGTATTTGGGGCCGGGACCACGTTGACCGTCCTGGGTAAGTCGCTGACCTCGCCTCGGTCTTTCATGGCCTGCCATGGAATTGTGACATTTTGTCGATTTTTGGTGATTTGGGGGTTTTTCTCGGACTTGGCGGTGGGCTGGGGTCTGTCGCTGGTGCAGGGACGGGCTCTCAGCGCGCTGCCGCGGGCTGTGTCTCGTCCCGGCGGACTCTGGTGTGCGCCACGGAGGACTTGGGGTTATTTTGACGATTGAAAGATCTTAAAATTCGGCCAGAAAATGTGCCTGAGTTCTGTCTCTGCCATGCGATTTCAGAAAATCAGACTTAGGTTGATAAGAAAGTCAATTTTTGTCTTTGTCAAGAAATTAGTTGATAGTCTTTATTGTTAGACCTCTCCTCTTGTCCTAAGGACTTAGTCTAAGTCCTCTTAGTCTAAATACTTAGTCCTGAGGACTAAGTCCTGAGGAGTAAGTTCTTCGTCCCTGGTCCCTTCTCTTGCCGGGGACCCTGAAGTGGCCCCGGCACTGTTGGTGCCCGGGTGACACTGAAATGACATGTCCTTGGAAGCTGAAATTAAATTTTTCAGAGGTATTGAGCGTGCTGTTCAGGTAAGTGCTGTCAAAAAAATGGTTATTTTGCTAAAAAGCTGACAGGAATATCTTTTTTGCTTCTGTGTTTGTAATTTTCAGAAGAAATTAGCCAAAAAAAAAAAATCTGACACAAATCACTCGGCATAAGTCCAAGAAAAGTGTAGTTTACCAGTTTCGTCAGCAGAAAAATTTTAATTGCAGGTTTCTCGTGTAGATAAAGATATAGATCTAGATATAGGTACAGATTAGATGTGGCTAACATACATTTCATGAGGTAGCCATCTCAGAAAGTGCAAATCTCCTTTACCAGCCTTTCCCATGGTGATTTTTAATTGTACTTATTTCTGAAATGAGTCTGAACATTCCTTAAAGCAGAGCTGGCTAGAAAATTGGCTGCTTTGTCTTTAAAATTTTAATTAAAATTTAAAAAAATAGCCATGCAACAGGAAAGAGATGGCATTATGGCAACTAACCAGAGTTCCAAAACTGAATCAGATTCAACCAAATATATATGGTTGAAATTGTGTTTGTGTGCGTATATATATATACATATATATATGTATGCATATATATACATATATATATGTATATACATATATATACACATATATATGTATATACATATATATACACATATATATATATAGGTGTATATATGTGTATACACGTATATATGTGTATATATGTATATATGTGTGTATATATACACATATATATGTATATAAAGATAATGCTTATATACATAAATATATATATTATATACATTTATCGTAGATCATGTACATAATATATACTTGTGTATGTATATAGGTAATATATTGCATAATTTATATATATTTCATATATTAATATATAGTTATATATTTATATATTAAGATATCTATGTATGTAATATATATGTATATCTATGGATAATATCTCTAATGCATTTTATCTGTACACAGATCTACAATATATGTGTATGTATATACACATAGAGCGTATATATGTAACACAGAAGGGTTTATGGATGCGTGTGCATGTTTTACACATGCACAGCTTTATACACACATACGTAGGTGGATGTGTGCCCTAACTCTGCCTCCATCGGGGCTGTCAGTGACGTGCTGCGGGTCGGGGACGATGCCAGCTGGGGTGGAGACACACGGCGGGGCTGCTGTGGCGGGGTCTCATGGCCTTCTCCCCCTCTCTTGCAGGCCAGCCCAAGGCGTCTCCCAGCATCTACCTCTTCCCGCCATCCTCCGACGAGATCGACTCGCAGAACAAGGCCACCCTGGTGTGCCTGATGAGCGACTTCTACCCCAGCCCGGTGCAGGTGACCTGGAAAGTCGACGGTTCCACCCGCACCAGTGGCGTGGAGACCTCTGCGTCCCAGAGGCAGAGCAACAACCAGTACATGGCCAGCAGCTACCTGACGCTGAGCGCTACAGAGTGGAAGACCGTCCAGTCCTTCAGCTGCCAGGTCACGCACGAAGGCGCTGTCACCGAGAAGACCCTGAACAAATCCGAGTGCTCGTAACCCAGACGGGGCACAGCCACGAAGACAGTGGCTCCTCACCCTTCCTGTCCCTCTTGGCCGCTGCTGGTGACAGCAGCCCCCCCTCCTCACCCGGATGTCCCCCCTCATGCCCCTGCCATCCCCCTGTGCCTGTCCCCTGCTCCTGTCCCCCTCCGCCGGGTGTCACACAAATAAACACCAACACTGAACTAGCGCTGGCTCTGCATCCGTGTCTCTGTGTCCTTGTGCGCGCCAACCGCCCTGCGCGGAGCGGGGTCGGCTCCAGTGTGGGGAAGGGTTGGGGGGGCAGGGGGGATGCACACACTGGTAGTGCCGGGGGTGCTCAGGGTTCCCGGCTGAGCGCTGGGGACACCGATGCACCCCCCTGGCACCTCCATCACCCAAGGCAGAGTGCTCCGAGGCAGTTTGGGGCAGTCTAAGCGCTGTGCTGGCACTGAGCGCTTGGCCGTAGCCGTACTGTCCTTGCCCCTCGCCCGCTGGTGTCTGGGCACTGGGTCCCTCACAGGGACTCGCTGCCCTCCCTGTGTGTGCTGGGGACGTGGCCACTGCTGGCTCCGTCCTGTGTGCTCAGTCACCCCGGTGTCCCATGGGTGGGGATGCCAGAGTGGCCGCTCACACGTTATGCTGTCCCCGTGCCTCATGCCTACAGCAACCTGGTCCCCACACCATATGCCCCTGTGTGTGTCCCATGCAAACAACTCCATCTCTCATGTCCACCACAACACCTCCACACATTCATCCATTCATCCTTCTATCCCATCTACACCAACACCTCCATCCACCCATCCATCCACCCATCCACCCCTCCATCCCACCTACACTAACACCTCCATCTGTCCCACCATCCTGTCCTCCAGCCACCCAGCCCAGCCCATGTCTCCATCCAGCTGTTGGTGGGTGCAGGAGCAGGGGCCGGCCACGCTCTCAGGACAGAGATTTTTGTATGGCCTTAAACCGATGCTGGAGGAGGGATGCAGCCACCTGCACTTGGTGCAGCACTGAAGACACGTCTGCCTGTTTTCTTCACTGTGGAGTTGTGGCATTTCAGTGATGTGGGGGACTTTTCTACAGTTTGGGGAGGGGCTGGTGTCTCCCAACCCCATCGATGTGCACTCACGGCACTGAGGACAGCGTTTGATGGATGGGATTGGGCTGAATTTCATTTTCTTCCTCCAGCAATTAAGTTTTGTCAGTTGAAGGTGAAATCCTGCTTTGTGCCCCATGCCTCTCTGTTAGGATTTCCCCTGGGACCAGCAGTTCACCCCTGGCATGTGCCCGACTTGTGGCCTGCAGTCACCGCGTCCCTGAGATGAGAGCTGGGACCCGCCGAGGGTAAGCAGAGCTCCTCCTGCTCCTATGTGAGGATTTCTCAGGAGATTAAGCCAAAACTACACTGCAAATATCCTGCCAAATACAAACTCTTACAAGATCCGAGGGGGCAAAGCTTCTGCTCCCTGCCCTGCTCTTTGCCTGGCCAAACCTCCAAGGGTGCAGAGCCTGCTGGAGCAGCAACCCCAGACGTGCCAGGAAAGGAAGGGCCACAGACAGCCCCTCCGTGGCACCGGGGCTCTCTCAGGCAGCAGCTCCCTGCCACGCAGCTCCCTGCCATCCCCATGTCCCTGCCCAAATCGCTGCCCTCTGCCCAGGGCCACAAAGCAAAGCCCTGAGGCAAACTGCTGCAGGCTGCCCGGCCGCAGTGACATGAGTGCCAAGATGGGCGCAGGGAGGGTGGCTTTTCTTTTCCTTCCCCTCTCAGGAATCCGAAGGCTCAGCACTCCTGATGGATCTGGCAAATGGTGCCCTGAGGCTCTGGCTGGAAAATACCGTGCAGGGGCTCCCAGCTGTGAGCTGGGCTCTGGCTTCACAAATCAGACTTTGGAGGGGGGAACTCACTAATTATTGATTAAAAGATTTTGCTAAACCATTTCCGTAAGCAACAGCCCACTGAGGAAAGCGTGCTGAATTATACATCACAGTGCCGTGCTCCCCTGCCTCCCGCAACAGGGCTGGTTTGCACCCAAAACGGGGCCTTGGCATGGGGCAAGGTGGTGCCACCAGCGGGGGCACGGCAGCGCCCTGGCTGACCCCCCCAGGCTGGCTCCCCCAAAGCAAATGAGCCCCCCAAACTGCAAAACGAACAAATGTGCTGATGGAAAACAACCCAGGGGCTCCCCGCCCAGCTGCAGCTCTCGGTCTCGTTCTGCGGTGTCCTTTGGTGAAATTTTAAACAGTCGCTTTTTTTTTTTTTTTTTCCAGCTTGCCATTAATTTCAAATCGAGGGGGACCTAATTTAGTAAATGACATGCTTCAGGAAGGCTTTAATTAGCTGCAGACGGAGGCAGCTGGTGCTCCCGCAGGGTCTGGATCTCACAGGGGGCTGCACACCCGGGCTGGGGGTCGTGGTGCTGGCTCAGCAGGGGCTCCGGGTGGGGGGGTCTGATAAATGGGGGTGGTTTCTCTCTACCAAAAGGCCAGATCCCCTCCACATCTGTGCCCCCAACCAGCCAGGGCGTGCTCTCATTTCCCACCCATCACCCCAAATCTCACTGCCGGTGAGCCCGGGCATCCCCACCAGCCCGTGGGGGCTCGGTGGGTCGGGGCGACGTGGCAGCAGCTCCTGCCATGCAGCAGCGGGGCCGGGGCACAGCAGGGTGGGGGCATCCCCAGCCCTGTCTCAGCAGCTGTGAGCCACGCAAATAGCTGGGTTTCCTGGAGGCAGCAGGGCTGAAACTCGAAAGCAAGAGCCGGGCGCTCAGAATAGCCGCCGCTGGCCGGTGGGAGTGGGCAGAGGGGCAGCTCGGCTTGGGGTACAGGGTGAGCGCGAGGCCCTGGGGGCTGCCCAGCCCCCCCAGCTCTTTCAGGAAGGTGTGGGGCAGTGTCTCCAGCTGCGGGGGGTCTCCAGCTGCGGGAGTGCACAGGGCCCGTGCCCCCCTGGCTCCACCAGCCCCACCGTGCAGCTGTGCGGGGTCGGGGCGTCCCCGAGCTAAATTTACTCCCCGATCTCCAATCAAAACTTGAGCTGGGGGGCCCAAGCTGGCAGAAAAAAGGAACTGAAACGGTCTCCAGCGAGCGCTGACGTGTGAAGCAGAGCGAGTGCCGCGCCAAGCAGCTGCCGTGCCGCGCGCCTCGGTCCGGGCCGGGCCAGCCTGGGCTGGGTCGAGCTTGGCTGCTGCTTGGGGACGGCGGCACCATGCCAGGGTGTGTGCCCAGCATGGTGCACGGCGTGGGGTGACCTGGCTGCAGCACATGTACACACACATGTGCACACCCTGCCCCACCAAGCACACCGGGCCCACAGGATGCGGCACCGCCAACCCCACGCACACGGGACTGGGACCAGGCTGGCCCCGCACTGCTCTGCCCATGGCCTTGTCTCCATGTGCCACCCCCTGCCCATGCTGGGCCCCCTGTTCCCTCTCCACCACCAGGTCACCCCAAATCCTTACTGATGGACGGAATTAAACCATTAATTCCTGCCTGCCTCCAGGCAGCGTCATGGCTGAGCTTGTCCACACCACTGCGACCTGCCATGAAATGTGCGTGGCAGATTCAAGATTCCCAAAATACGGAGCAGATTTCCCAGAATGTGTGAAATAAAATACATTAGGAATGTTCCCCCTGCAGCAGAGCCCTGGCTGCGGGCAGCTCAGAGAGCGCAGCTCCCATCGCACCACGATTAAAGGGGAATTAAATGAAATTAATAAATGCTTCAGGCGGGCTCAGCTGCAAGTACCACCTGACCGAAATCGCCCGCTTGCAGAGAAGAGAAAATTTGCATGGCAGTGGCAAAACAGCAACCACCCGCTGCGCAGCTGGGCAGCCCGAGCAGCCCTGCCGGTGGGATGTTTTTTTTTCTGGAGCCACGCATGCAGCCCGCGCGGAGGTAAATAGCAATAAATAGAAACTTCATGGCTTGTCCAGGTCATAAACAAGCTGAGCCATCTCAAAAATAAACACCTCTGAGCTGCTTAAAAATATTTGTCATTTCAAGTTTAGCGTGTTAATAAAGTAAAACTCCCAACAGAGCTATGCACCTGCTCTGGAAAGGAAGCAAATACTTGTTTTCTGTCGGCGTTTACTGTAAAAAGCCGTGTTTCCTGATGCAGGTGCGCCAACGAAGCCATCTCTTGATGTCTTGAAAACAGCTTGTCTGAAAAATGAACGTGAGTTGAGCTTCATCCCTGCTTAAAACTCCCATGAGCAGGTTTGTATCTCGCTGTTGGGAAATATCGGGAGCAGGCACGGTGCTGGGGCTGGGGAGGTGGCAGCGGGGAGGCAGGAGCAGGGCCGGGCCCAGAGGGTGGGCGATGTGTGCGGCGATGTGCTCCACCAGCTGCTGCGTCCCTGTCCGGGGCCCTCAAGCACGAGCAAGGTGCTTGTTTCACTGAGCCGTCTGGGGAAGTTTTTAAGCCAAATGCTGATTTTTCTCCCTGCTGTGACAGCCTGCCAGTGCCAGAGCTGTGGCATGGGGGGGACTCACAGGAGGTGATGGGGACGTGGTGTGCACCCCGGGGCCGGATCCTGCACCTCAGACAGCGCTGCCCCTGCCAGCAGCCACCGTGCTCTGAGCACACCCCATCCCCAGACAGAGAGACGGCCTTTCCCCATCCCTCTGCAACCTCCATGGGGCAAATATCAGTTTTTGAGTGTTTCTGCCATGTTTTTAGGCATTTTTGGAAGGGCACCGTGTACCGGCCATCGCATGTATGTGCAGCTGCACTTCACCAGCCCCACAGCTGGGCCTGTGCTCCCCCCGGGCCAGATGTGCTGACCGCAGCCACGGGGCTCAGGGGCAGCACTTAGTCTTGCTAAAAATTGCATCCCGGCCGAAAACATACGTCCACTTTGGCCAAACACCAGCTGGTGGCCAGGAATAGCTGCGGCCACGGCACGCTCGGCTTCCTCGGCACAAACTTTCCAGCACGTGGCACCGCGAGTGCCGCTGCCTGGCATGGCAGCAAGCAGGGCCAGGAGCAGGAGAAGCTGATTTTTGGCCCCATTTTGGCAATGGCTTAGAGAGGGGGTTTCCAGGCAGCACCCCAGTGATGGTGGCTGGGGTTTGGGAAAATGGGTGGTGAATATCTTCTGCCCCCCAACTCCAGAGCAGGCTCTGGACTCAGAGCAGACTTTCACTGCAGGACATGGGGGGCACGTCAGTGCAGCCGTTCATAGAAACACCTCAAATGCTCCAAATGCTGCAAAGTGCAGTGATAAGACAAGGAGTAATGGACTTAAATTAAAAGACAGTAGGTTTAGGTTAGATATCAGGAAAAAATTGTTCACTCCAAGGGTGGTGAGGCTTTCCAACAGGCTGCCCAGAGAAGCTGTGGCTGCCCCATCCCTGAAGAGCCCAAGGCCAGGCTGGACGGGCCTTTGGGACACCTGGTGTGGTGGGAGGCGGCGAGCCCATGGCAGGGGGCTGGGGAAGGTGGGCGTTAAGGTCCCTTCCCACCCAAACCATGCGGTGATTTTAAAACTGGGCCATGAAAGCGCCCATCCTGCAGCCATGTTGAACACTGAGGCTGAGCCATGGACGCAGTGAAATTGTGTGTGTGTGTGTGTGAGGGGGTCTCACATGGCCAGACAGCTTTGTGCCTCACTCCCCAGAGCCGCCCAGTGCCACTGTGGCCACAGAGACTGGTCCCCCCAGCTACAGACCACCAGTGCTCCTGCTGGGCCCTGGGTCGCTCTGTGCCAAGGCGCTGCACGGTGCCTGAGAGTTTCTTGGGGCCGCTGCCGTCTCCATCCACACATGATGGGCTTATTGAGCTGCTCCTGGACAGGCCCCAGCCCTGCCCCTGGCCCCGTCCTCCCCCAAGTGCGTGTTCAAAGCCCCCAGGTGCAGGGACACTGCGGGGCACAGGAGACACAGCCCTGGGGCAAGGTGGCAGGGACCAGCCTGCAGCCTCCACACTGGCCGTGGCTTGCCAGGGGCAGGCACCTGGGGACAAGAGAGGCCCCATGTGTGCTGGCTGGCCCCGGCCCCAGCCGCCCTCTCACCCCCCTGCACAGCACTCACGGAGCCCTTGAGGGCAGGTCAGTGCTCATGGCCCCGAGCACGGCCGCTGCTCCAGGGTGGGGACAGCCGGAGCCTGGCTGCAGTGACCAAGCCAGACCATGCCGGTGCAGCACCAGCACCCTCGGGGTCCAACAAACTGCTCCTCCATGAAGGTCTCAGGCCGGACCCAGCTCGGGCTCAGCCTCCGCTCTGGTCTGCAGTCAGTGCATGGGGTCATTGCCAGACACCATCCAGGCCGCCTGCTCAAGATGCCTCTTCCCATCTGCGGCCCTCAGTGGGAGCCCAAGGCCCACACATGGGGGATGTTCAGACACCCTCCTGCACCCATGGGTGCTGCAGCCCCCCAGGAAGCTCCCTCTCACCGGGGGTTCCCATCAGCCCTGCCAGGGCCCTCTCCCGGGGCTGTCCTGAAGGATCCATGCTCAGGCAGTGGCTGTGGGGTCCACAAATGCTCTGTGGCTGCCGGGGGTCCCCTGGGCTCCCTGGATCTGCAGCGCACCCACACCCTGGCCCTGGCTGGCTCCGCACAGGGCTGCAGCACCGTTTTCCCCCCAGAAATGAAGAAAAGCCCAAGCAGCCCCCCTCTGCTGCTGGCCAAGGACCTGTGCTCTTACTCCCATAACTTTGGAAGAGGCTGGAAGTGCCTGGAGCATCAGCACCATAACGATGGGCCACCACTCTGCGTGGCTCTGCCCTGAGGCGCGGGGCCGGGCAGCGCAGGCACAGCTGCAGCAGTTTCTGCTGGCCTAAAATTAGCTCCTGGGAAAGGGCCACAAATTCCCCGTGCTGCACCCCGTGGGGCTGAAATGTGCCACGTCCCCATGACAGGGCCTGGGGGAAGGCAACGTGGCCACGTCAGCACACACAGCGACCACATGGACACGTGCTGGGCCAGGATTTGGCCCCTGGGGCTCACGGGAGAGCTGTGCACCATTACAGAGCCAGCCTGGCCCCATCCTGCCGCCCCCAGCTCGCTGCTGCCCCCCATGCCACTTACCCAGCGCCATCACTGCTGAAGGGACACGGAGCCGGAGGCAGCGATGGGGCCAGGAGCTCTCCTTTATTCCAGCCCCGACAGACCCTATAGCCGAGCCCCACGTCCACACCAGCCAGGGCTGCAGCACCCTGGCCCAGCTGCTGTCCTGACGTGCTTTTTTTTTTTTTTAACCATTTTTCCCCATTTCCCGTGAATCAGATGTCACCTGAAATCTGTGCAATGATGCTGGGGGCTAGGAGGCGACAGGCAGGGGATGCTGGACCCTACGGGGATGGCGAGAGGGGGCTGAGCAGGGCCAGCAGGAGCAGGGGGGACAGGAGGTGGCAGGGGCAGCCGCGGCTCGAGGTGGCGTCCCTGGAGGCGAAGACCTTGCGGCTGCGGAGCGGCTGTGGCGGGCGGAAGTTGTCGGTCATCTTGAGGGGCACGGGGCCCGAGGCCGGGAAGTAGACGGTGTTCACGAACGCCCGCAGCTGCCGGGGGGAGAGGCATGGGGTTGGGAGCTGTGCTGCTAGGTGTCCCAGCCCTGAGGCATGCATGGCTCGAACACAGGGCCAAGCGATTCATCCACCCACCTGCCTCAGCTCCCCCGTCCCCACAGCCCAGCCCGGCACCCCAGGAGCAGACAGCCCCTTTACCTCCCCCATGCTACTGTTCAGGTGTAAGGAAATGCACAAGGACTGGGACGCTCACAGCACGGCTTTTGGCCATCTGAGGCTCTCCAGCCCCACAGCAGGGCCGACCACGCTACCTGCGCCCAGCCGATGTCCACGGGCTCCTCGAACACGGTCCAGACGACGGCCTCGCTGCAGTCAGGGGTGGTGAGGGAGCCCTGGTAGCGGTAGTACCTGGAGAGCCGGCTGGCATGTGGCAGCAGCGTGCCCAGGCGGAAGGTGGAGGCCAGGTCCACAGACTGCCCTGCGTGGTGAGATGTGGGCACTCAGCCTGCGCCAGGACAGGGGACAGCGGGGCCACCCCCATCCGCTGCCCCCCAACCCGCCCACTGCCCCCAGCCCACCCCCAGGCCTCTCCCGCCTGCTCGTGCCCCAGGGCAGGAGCACGAGGATGCCTCACCAGCGTGGGAGATGTTCCTCAGGCCGCTGACGATGGTGTTGTAGTTGGGGTTTGGGGCTTCAGAGACCTGCAAGGTGAAAGCGAGCAGCTCAGGCAGGCAGAGCCTGTCCCACAGCCCAGCGGTGGGGTGGAGGAATTTGCAGTGGGGGCCCTGCTTTGCACGATGCTGGGGGGCTCTCAGACAGAGGATCTCCCAGAGCCGGCATTTCCCAAGGAGCCTTTGGGAACACACACAGGTCCTCCAGGGACACTTCCCCCCCAGGTCAGACCGCAGGGGTGCTCTGCTCAAACCCACGCGTGCTGGCAGGCACCAACCCCATGAGCCGCCACCAGCCTACCTGGAAGAAGCAGCCCAGGACAGCCAGCCCGCTCGGGTGCCCCTTGGCCTCCCCCAGGGTGCGGTACTTGACGTTGATGTGGACGATGTGCAGCTGGGGAAAGACAGAGGGGCTGAGCGTGGGCACCCGGCCGAGCCCCCACCATGCCCTGACCTCACCAGGGGCCGGGCACCGGGAAAGCAGCGCGCCCAGGGGGAGAGGTGGGAAAGGGGGAAAGGGGATGCACAGCCCATGTGTGCTTGAGCATCTGCTCCAGCCGCAGTGAGTCAGTTTTGCTCTACTCTGACAGACCATAAATATTTTACAGGCACAGAGGCTCGTTTGTCCAGAAGGATCCCAAGGTGCTCGGTGGAGCCGCGCTCACGACCGCCCTCCCTCCCTTGCCCAACTCGAGGTGCGATCCCTGTGGGTACGGGGGCTGCTCCCCACCTACCTCCATGGGGAGCTGGTGCCCGTCCAGGGTGTGCTCGGAGCCGTTCCCGGCCGGGCTGCCCCAGTGGAAGTGGAGCTGCAGCGCACGGTACCGGCCGGGGAGGCCCCCGCCGCTGATGGCGATGTGCTCGGAGGCCGGCTCACCCTCCAGGCTCAGCATCACTGCAAGGGATGGGACAGGGACAGGGCTGGCGGCCGCAGGGCAGCCCCGTGGGGACAGCAGAGAGCTGCAGCACCGGCATGGGGGCTGAGCCCCATCGTGGGGGCAGAGCACCCACCCGTGTGCCCGTTGTTCACCAGCCTCCACTTGCCCGGGGGGGCCTGGTCGTAGCCCTCAAAGACGATGTCCCCAAGGCCGCTGTCCCTCTGCAGCCGGCGCCTGTCGATGTTAACTGGGGACTGCTTGCTGCCGCCGCACGTGGCCTTCAGCTCCTTCCAGTGGCTGGGGCCTGCGGGGGGGCACAGCCATATGAGCCACCGCCACCCCCAGGGGGACACCAGGACAAGGGTGGCCAGGTCCCCAGCTGGCCCCACAGTCCCTGCAGTGTCTCCATCCCTTCTCTCATCACTCTGAGGAGGTTTTTGGCTGGAAACCTGGGGAGCTGCAGTGCCCCCCCCCCCCCCCCCCCCCCCCCCGTGCTGCCCACCCCGCAGGCTCCACGTTACCCGCTGCCTTCATTAAGGGGTAGTCCCCACAGCCCTGCCAGGGCATGTGGCCGGCTTTGTGCAGCCCTGGCTGCCCCCTGCCAGCCCCGCTCCTCAGCCAAAACCAGCCCTGGCCGCTGCCCGGTTTGGTTGAATTGTTGTGAAGTCAAATCTCTGCGGGGCAGCAATAAGCAGAGCCCAGCCACTCACGCCCCTGGACACGGCTGACCTGCTGCGGTGGCCGGGCACGGTGCACGTGCACCCGAGGGCTATAAAGCAGCTGGGCTGTAACAGCTGATTAAATGCTCCCTGAGCCTTAATTAACCTTTTACAAGCTATTTGTGTGCTTCCAAACAACGTGCCCCCAGGCGTACCGAGGGCAGGTGCCTCTCAAGGCAGGGAGGGCACCGAAACAGAGCCGTGCCCTTGTGCCGGGGCTGTCCCCACTCACCGCACTTGGGGTCCTGCGAGTCGTAGCACCACTGCCCTGGGGGAGAGAGCACGGGTCAGGGGGGCCGTGGGGGCACCCCAAACCCCTCTTGTTGCAGAAAAACCCCCCTCAGCCACCTGAGCCCCACTTGGTGTTGGCATTACTGCACGCTCACCCCCTCTCTGTCTCCCTGGGCAGCTCTGTGCGATTTGGGACACCCCCTGGGGGTGGCCGGGCCCCATCTCTGCAGCCCCGACCTGCCCAGCACCCCCGGCCCGAGGGGGGATGCAGCCGGAGGGGGCTGCGGCACCCTCGGTGCCCCCGCGGCTGGTCGGGCAGCAGGAGGCGGCTGCAGCACGCAGGGGTGGCCGTGGGCAGGTCTGCACCCACGCCGCAGGGACGACGCTCGCCCCGTCGCCCAGAGCATCCTCATCCGAAGCCGTTTCCCTCCCACCAGCGCTGCTGTCAGTGCCGGGAGCTGCTCAGAGGCAGGCGGCAAGGGGACAGCTCGCTCCATGCCGGGCTTCGGTGCGGCAGGGAAGCGGGAACACCAGGGAGATGGAGCTCCCAGGGCTGTGGGCTTTGCTCCCATCGCAGTCCCACCAACCGGCCCCAGATCCGTGCGTGGGAGCACGGCCCCCCGGCACTGCACGTGCCCCCAGAGACCGGCGGCAGGGTGCGGATGCTGTGGCCGGGGGAGCAGTGGCACAGAGCAGCCCCCAGCCTCGGCCCTTCACGCAGCCACCCGCGGGGATGGGCAACGCAAGTGGCCCCCGCTGAGCCCTTCCTGCACCACCTGTGCTGCTGACAGCCCTGGCCCGCAGCCCCGCATCCAAATCCTCGCTGCACAGCAGGCTCAGAGGGTTGGGAGCGGGATGGTGCCGGACTCAGACTGTCCCCATGGCAGGGATCTTGGGCTTTCCTCCCCATCCAGTGGGAGCTGAGCTCCTTGGGAACCCTCAGAGCCGCAGCATGCTGCCCTTGCCCCACCACGAGCATCCCCTGGCAGGAGCCAGATGAGTGCCTGCTGCTGCCAGTCTTGCCCCAAAGCAGGGTGTCTGCATGCCCCAGCCCAGCACAGCAGCCCCAGACTGCTTGGAGGTTTCACCCACAGAGACTTTCCCTGGGTTACAGCCCAAATCCCGAGTTCCTGAATGCCCACCCCACCCGAGGGGCACCCACCCGGCCACCTCCTGCCAGGGCCGACACCTCCCCAAGTCCGATGGCACAGCGGGGACAGGGATGTCCTGCGGGGATGGGGCAGGACCAGGACCCCAGCCTGAGCAGTCTCAACCCATATCCGCTCCCCGACAGGTGGAACGGGAACAAACCTCTGGCACCCGCGCCCCACGCCCGTCCCTCCGGCCACCCCAGGCACCAGCAGCGCAGCGGGCAGGCAGCGCATCTCACCTCCCGCGGCCGCTCGGATGACAAGAGGCAAAGTCACAAAAGTTATCCCCAGCCCCTGAGGCCCCATGCCAGCAGCAGGGCCGTGCCGGCCGCCCCGCCGTGATGCCCCGTCCTCCTCCGCAGTGCGCCCGGGCGGGCGGCAGGGCTGGGGCGGGATGCAGCGCTGCCAGCCCCGGAGAAATCCTCAGCTCCAGCCTGAGCACTGCTGTTAAATATTCATCACAAGGGCTGAGTTTTTAACTCCTCGCCTGCTAGGAGGGAGCAGGGAGCGCCCGGCCCCCAGCCAGCCCCTGTGCGCAGCGCCAGGCCCCTGCCCGGGCTGGCACGCGTGGGCAGCCAGGAGCAGCGGGGCAGCGGCAGCCTCCCAAAGCCCTGGGGCCACACCAAGCTGCCTGGCCTGCTCCCCTCCTGGGGGCCACGGGGGTGGCAGGGGTGCCACAGGCATCCCATTCCCTTAAGGACGCTCTCCATCCCTAAAGCAGGGGCTTGCAACAATCCCACTGTGCCCCCAGCTCGGCACAGGGCCACGGACAAGTCCCTGCAGGACCATTGGTATTCAGAGAATACTGGGGATGCCCCATCCCCTCCTCACTCCTTGCACGCACACACACTTGTGCAAAGGAGTGTGCAACAGCCTTTACCCCCAGCATGGCTCTGGAAGCCACCAGGACCTGCCTGAGGTGCTGCCCCCTTGGGGTGTTGCCCATGGGGGGGTGGGTCCATGTCCCAGGGGAGCTCTCATCCCAACGAAAGAGTTATTCTCCTGCAGAGGGTAGGTAGGAAGGGGAGTGAACGTGCAGGATTGTGGTGTTGTCACATTATCCTAAAATATCCCAGCTTTCTTCAGGCAGCAGTGAAAAAGGAGGCCACAGGGCTCATCCCTCATCTCTCGCAGGTACTCACGTCCTGGCTCAGAGCTCGGTGGTGCTGCCAGGATAAATAAACCTCGGCACCGACACAAGGGCCGCAGGAACAAGCATCCTGCTGGCGGCTTGGCCGGGGACGCGCTGCTGCTCAGCTCTGCCACTTACTGCAGGGACAACGCCAAGGACTGGGCTCACCTCCATGGGGCTCTTTGGGGCACATTTGTCCCCCTCCCTAGGCAGAGCCACTGCCCCAGCCATGCCTGATGTCCCTCTGCCCCTGGATGTCACCGTGCCCACAGCAGGGGGTGGCCGCCCTGCATGCCTGCTCCCCTCCATGCACCCACCCCACCAACAGGCCCAGGTCTATTTCCCACCCTGGGGCATTCACCAGGGCGTGGGAGACTCCCGGGACATGGAGTTTCTCTGGTGGTTATTTTTGGCAAGGCAGGCAGGGGCAGAGATGCTACCACAGAGGACACATAGCCAGGAGCACCACGCGGAGATGCCCAGCTGGCACCCAGCAGGGACGAGCCCCCTGTCCCACGACGGCCCCGCAAGAAGAGGCCGTACCTGCTCCCACCCATCCCAGTGCCCTCCCGCTGCACCAGGCTGGAGCAGCCTGCAGTTTCTATAGGAACCAGATCAAACCTTCCAGGAGCTGCTCTGTGATTCCCGGTCTGCTGCTGCTGCTGCGATGGTGGCGGGGGGCTCACAGCTGAACCCTGCAGCTCCGCGCTGTCCTCACAGAGAAACCACATCCATCTCTCTGCCGCACCGGAGCCAGCAGGAGGTGAGCTCCCACTGGCATGCGTGCGCACCAGCGTGAAGGGAGAGAGCCATTATAGGGAAAAAAAAAAGACTGAAAAATAAAAATAGTTTCTGAAGCTGCAGCCATCGATCAGACGTGGGCACGGTGCCACCCTGCTGGGAACCCCCGCCACAGGCACTGTCAGCGAGCGTTGCACCAACACACGCGGCAGTGCCAAGAGCAGCTCCCAGAGGTGAATCCTGCGCTGAGCCCGGCCCAGGGACCTGGGGTGAGCGGGACAGCAGGAAGACAAGGACTGGAGCACCCAGAGCAGTGCTGTGTGGGTCAGGCAGCCCAGGGACGGGCACACGGAGTGTTGTGGGAGAGCAGCAGGCAGATGGAGCCCGAGCAGAATGAATACCCTGGCTGCTCCTGACTTTGCTCTGCTCCTGGCAGTAAGCTGGCGTGGCCGAAGAGCCGGGGCAGGGAGCGCGGCAGCGCCCGGTGCCTGCACAAAGGCAGCAGTGTGGGCAGCAGCTGCGTGCAGCCCCATCGCCCCCCTGCGCCGCCTGGCACCCCAGGGCCGAGCACTACATCTGCCTGCGGCACCGGCAGTGAATGACACCTCGCCCCCTGTCACCCCAAAACTCTGCGGGCAGGGGATAGCGAGCGGTGGAACGGTGGCGGCAGTGACACGGTGGCGGCAGTGACACGTGTGCTGGCCGGCGTTCAGCGATGAGCACATCCTGCGGCCACCGAGCCACCAGCAGAGCTCGGGCACAGCCCGGCGCATCCCGCAGACCTCTCAGCAGGCACCGAGCCCCGCAGCTCGCTGAGTAACCGAGCGGTTCCATGAGCTCAGCCCCCAGCCCGGAGCCGCATCACCATCCCCTCGGCCGGGGCTGGACCACGCGCTAAGGATCCACAGCTCCTTCCCCAGCCCCGAGAGCAGCTCTCCGGGGCCACGCTGGGAGCGTAGCTCAGTTCTCAGTTTTTTGGTTACCTCCCCCAGCTAAAGGGGGTTTGACCCCACACAGCCTTAGGAAGGGAACCCAGTTTGTGCTCCCAGCCCCATCCCACCAGCCCTGAGGAGGCCAGAAGGTCGCGGAGCGCTGCCACAAGGATAAGGGCACGCAGGCACGGGGGGGGCTGCAGGGCCGGGGGGGGATCCTGGGCAGCAGCTCAGGGGATGGCAGCGGAAAACCGTGCCGCGGCTGCAGGCTCGAATCCCTAAACCCGCACAACAGCTTGAAGAGATTTATTTGTCCAGCAAGGCCTCCCGGGCACGGCCCTGCCGCCAGGCGGCCCCGTGAGGGCGGTGAGCGGCCTGCAGGGCCCGGGGACAGGGCCCAGCCCGCCCGGCGGCTCGCTCCTGCCCCCTGCTGCCCACACGAAGCCCACGCCAAAGCTCCGCCACTGCCCCAAGGCTGCTCCGGGTCCCCCAAGGCTTCCTCTGCACAGGATCAAGGCCAGAGCTTGCCCTGCAGCAGGTCCAGGCCTGGGGCACAGCCCCAGACGTCCCTCTGGAAACTTGAGGAAAAAGGGGTGCTTTGTGTTAGCTCGAGGTTGGAACAGGTGGAGCTCCTGTCAGGCTTTTCCACCAGTGACACACAACCTGTGGCGACACATCAGTGCTGATGACATGGGGCTCTGGAGGCCCTGGGCACGCAGTTGTGATCCCTGCTGGTTAAACATCAGTCCCCAGGCAGGATCAGGCACCGAGTGCTGCCCGAGAGCCCGGCTGCTCTGTGCAGGCCATGGCAAGCTGTGGGGCTCAGCTCCCTCCTCTCCCACCTACCGCTGCCTCGTGCGGCTCCTGCCCCGCTTCTGCTCCTTCCCCAGGCTCACAGGAAACTCCATCAGGGCAAGAGGAAGGGGCTGCACTTCACCTCCAGGGGTATCAACACAAGACTTTCTTCAAGTTACATATTACAAGTAAATTCCATTGATATTTGTACACACAGGCGCTTCTACAGCCATGTGTTTGAAACCAAACACATCTACTGATCTTTTGGCAAGATCATGGTCTGGAAGTGCACCTAACAAGGCTTCCTTCACAATGCTTAAAGAACCACACCAGTGCGAGAAATCAGGAGACACTGAAACAGACCGTTTGTCTTACAGAACACAATTTATTTGGCATTTGGATGAAATGTTTCTCACAGCATCTTGAGAAAAAGAAAGATTAGTGCCAACCCCAAAGAAAGAAGTTAAAACAAAAAACAGTGTCACAGGGACTGAATTATTATAGTATCAAATTTAAATTCTACATGGTATTTCACAGAATATCAAAATCTTTTATACACTGCCACAGTTAAATCCAGTCACAAACCAACTACACAGGAGAAGCCTGCAAATGCAGCGTTGGCTAAAATTATTTTCCAAGAGAAGGTAAAAAGCAGTGTCTCACTCTCTCTCTCAGCCTCCCAGGCATACACAAGTCTGACATTCAGATTACAGTGCAGCATGGCCATGCACGCAGGCTGCAAGTGCAGCATCTCTGCTGGCATCAACTCCAACCCACTCAACGTTCAAGGTGCACAATACTGGAAAATTAAAGCTATGTCGTACCGTAGCAGGCAGCTAATGCAGAATATTGTTAGGGGAAGCAGATCCTCACCGCTGAATGCATCTATTCCAAAGAAACACAGATTTCGTTTGGAACTGGGTAACGGTGGAAGCAGAATGTATGAACTTTGATTGATTTGCCTCCTCTACACTGATCTGTTCTAATTTTAGGGTCCAGTTCCCAACTTGCAAGGGATATTTAAAAGAAATTTCTGTATATTTCATGTTCTTTAGCTAAGTAGAGAGGAAAAAATACATTTCAGCAACTGAAAAAAAAAGAGACGTTATGGATCGTATGAGAAAACATCAAAACTTCAGAGCTTTATCACTGAAAAAAAAATGACTTCTGAAAGATAAAAACAGTTTTTAAAACAGCTTCAAATTCATTTAACATTAGATGGGAAAAGAACAGTAAGTTACTGGTCACAAAAACAATTTCTTCCCAGGTGAAACTTCAGAGACGCATAAGTCGGCCAGCCCTGTGCCACCGGCTCAGGCAGAGCCCAGCGACCGCCAGGAATGCTGCCTGTGCACAGACCATAAGATTAAGCCTTCAGGAAAAAAGTTCACCTACTTCTTTTTTCTTCTCGACCAGCGCCCTGTCACAAATGGATAAAGGAATCGTATGAGACTCAGGACTAGACACAACCGAACATTACGCAGACAAGTTCTTTGTACATCTGAATGACAATTTTGATCTTCTAGTACAGAACTAAACCCACTGTCTTTCTAACATTACAATATTCTACAACTCACCTAGTAAAAAACAAGAGGCTGCTGTGAGACTGTGTACATGTATCACTGATAACATCGATACAAGTGAATATCTATGACTGCCCGTGAAGGAACAGCAGAGACCTCAATATGGCACCACAGTACATAGTAAGGAAGGGGAAACTGAGGAACGGTTTTGTTAGAGGCCACAATGGGATGCTTGAGCCCTGCACAGGACAGAGTACTGACACCTGACAAGATAGATTGTGGTCAGGAACATTCAAAGAGAAATGCCCTCTTTGCTCATTTGTGCTGCAAGGAACGATAAGGTAATGGAACCTCCCCTGCTGTATCTGCAGGAAGATTGGGGATGCACCAGTAGATAAGAAAAACACCCAGAGAACTGAATGGTGATGGGGAGAAAAAAAAATAAAAAATCAATGCACAAAATAACTCTAAAAGATCTCATCAATCTAATGGCAATCAAAACAGTAAGTTCTTCCTCAGGCAAGCATCAAGCTTCAACCCCTTTAATTGGTGCTCAGAACAAAGTTATGTACCAGTCACCTTGCCAAGGGCAAGGAAGTTTTGCTGAGGAGTCAACTGCTGTCAAGAAAACTAACCCTTCCCCAGTTGGTCCAGAAGTCTTAGCAGTTGTGACATTCTCTGCTCCAAGAGAGAATACTCAATGTGAAAAAGCTACATTAAAATGGGAAAGAAATGACAATTTTATTGCCAAATTAGAAGCTCACTGAGAGGTAATCAAGAGCTGTACTTAGTGAGCTGCTCCATTCAAGGCAAGATCTCCCTCGTTTACAGTTAAGATGAAGAAGGATAGGGAAAAAGAGAGAAAGTTGCAGCCTCTGTGCCAACATACAAGTGGGAAAGGCTCAGAAGCTACAGGAAAAATATTACACTGAGGCTTCTACAAAGAAGCACGCATTTGGAACAACTATAGCCGGGAGCTATCATGAAGTTACGAATTGTAACAGAGCTTATTTTCAATAAATTCACCACAGAACCAAAAGTAAAATAAAAAAAATATATATTGAACAGATTCCTGCAGTGTTATGAGATGTGTGAGGTAAGGTATCTGTTCACCTCAACCACAAAACACAGCTTCAGAGACTAAACCAAGCCAAAAGGCCTTTCGTTATTGCGCTAGGATACTACAGAGAATGAATATTCCATCTGGCTTCAAAAGGAATTAGAAGTTTTCTAATTTGCACTGCTAACAAAATATTTTCAGGAACAGATTGTAGTAGCATAGACTTTGCATCCTACTTAAGTGTACGCTATCACATCCTGTCCTACAACAGAGTGTAGCCAGCTTCAGAGAAGTATTAACCCTAAGAGCCTAGTTTATATCCCAGTGCTTAGCTTCACCTAGCTGGACACAGCACAAAGGGTACCGTCTACAGTATATATATATTTTTTTTATATATATCGCCACCCAGAAATACACACACGCACACACACGCATTCGTACCTATAAAACTAAAGAAAAATCAGTACATACAATGTATAAAACGTATGAATGTGCTCAAAAATGCACAAAACCCGCTTTATTTTCATACTTCAGAAATGCTCAATTTGTATGCATGGTTCTCACTACTGCTATCCATCCACTTCGTTAGACCAGGACTTGAACTCAGAGGAGGAGACGGTAACAGATCCCCCAGGGTGGAGAATTACTCCTCTCATTTCGTGCTGCTCACGTTAGAGCCAGTCAAACCAGAGAACAGGACGCGCCGTGGTGGTACGACTCCAGGCGAAGAGGCTTCCTAACAGTGCTTCCTCCTACTCGCGCAGCAGCAGCGCACACGAGAACTGTGATTCACTCTCCAGTGGATTCAAGATTGTTAGCAAGTGCCTGAATGTCAAGACTCCAGATATGATCTCAATAATGAAACTCACAGTTTTCTGTGCAAAAGGAGTTGAATTGTCAAGACCAATCCTCAAGTACAGTATAAGCCTATAGGCAAGACACAGAATAGAAAGTAGCAGCATATTCAATAGGGAAAAGTCAGCTGCACTGGGAAACCACAATAGTGGGTTAGGATTTGTCATACAAGTATGATTTCTCATCATTACTAGAAAAATAATTCACATATACACCCCCATGCAGTGTTTTCTTCCTGTCCCTCTAGGCTTGTACCCTTCATAAGGTAATAGGAGAACACTCACAAGGGGCATTCTTTACATATTCCTTATAATTTATCTCATCTGCTGACTGCTACAGTAAGTCAAGGAGAAGCAGAGGCAAGAGGAGGATGGAGGGTAGGGGCAAATTATTTGTACACTAAAATCCCACTTAAATTTAAAACCACCTGTAAAGATTGTTTTGCACTCATTATCAAAACCAACAGTGCTTGACTTTGGGATTAGTGAGGGAGTGAATTAATCTCTTTTTGCAATGTTTAAATTAGCTTAAAGAATTCAATCTGAGGGAAAAATTGAAGATCGCATATCAGAGCGAAGCAGACTGCTTTACTGATTTAAGTACGCTAACCTCATTATAACCCCTTGTGGAACCTGGATAAATGGTTTGGGGTGTGGGTGGGGAGAATTCCTAGAATAGGGTTGGCATTTATAGGATTAGGATAAGAAACAAGTGTCCAATTAAACATTATGTACAGTGTGTTGATCAGTGTTTTTAAATGTTATTTGTAGAAACTGTAAAGAAGTGAAACGGAAGAGAGGGAACATACTTACATGCTAAATATAGCATGCAATAAGAAAAGCAAGAACAATGGTCTTTTATCCAGGCCAGTTTTGTGCAACCGTTCATTGTAAAGGAGTTAAACGACAAAGAAAAACACTTCAATCTTCCTTATGGGATTATACCAAACAGGGGGCTTCGTATAGTGAAGTTAGACTGCATCAAAGTTAACTGCTCCCCGTCTCTTCCCTTAAGTACTACCTGACACATACGAGGATTCTACTGAAGGGATGCCAGCACTGCGCAGACCCAATTTGCTTTACAGCACAGTTTACCTTACAACATTAATTTTTGCAGCTACCAACAACAAATAATTGTAATTGCAAATCCTAGTTTTCTTAGTACCCACTTCCATAAACAGACAAAGTTGCACATTGCGTAGATCATTTATCCTCCAGTCCCTAGGGTGTTTTGAAACAGCAAGGCAGATCAAAACACACAAACGTTTCGTACTGTGTAACTCTTACGTGGTAGCTTGTTTTAGCTCCTCAGTGTTCCTGCTCTGTGTAACAGACACCTAGCCCCTTCCCCTGCAGTTCAGTCTTCTCTGTCTTTTCCAAGTGTAGCACTGAAGCAAGAGAGAAAGCAACTGATTGAACAATGACTGCCCCCACCCTCCTTTTCCATTGTCTGTTCCCTGGGTCCAGTGGTATCCAGCCAAATCCAAGCAGCTTTTTCTGATGTAGATTTTGTTTCCTCTCAGTTAAAAAACAAACAAAAAACGAAACAAAAAAACACTACCCATACTTTTCCTCTCCTTAGAAGTCAAAGGAATTCTCTGCATTCTTTTCCATAGCCAATGGAAAAAAAAAAAGAGCAGTTATACAGTCCATATTTACAGGACAAACCGATTAGTGAACAAGTAACGACAGCCAAAAACAAGAGGCACGACCCTAATCTAGAACATAAAAGCAGTGTTCAAAACAAAGTGGAGATTCCTTCTGAAGTTCAAACCATGGATTAGTGTTTGTCTGTGCAAACAGTTGCTAAAACTATTTCTGACCGGCAGTCGGCTTTTTATTCCTTTATACAATGGTATTGAGAGAACAGTGGCTGTGACGGCTGCTCGTAAGAGTTTCTGCCGGTGTGTTTTCATTTAGCGGTATGTCGGGAGGGACAAGAAAGGTGCTGCTGTCAGCAGAGTCTTCCAGCTCCACTGGAGAAGGACCAACTGAGGGAGGAAGCGATCCCTCTGTAAGCTGTGGGGATACATCACAGTTTCCTAGTGATGGAGGACTGCTCTGCACAGTCTGAGAAAGAACTCCATCTGGAAAAGAGGAAGAGAGGCAGAATCAGAAGGTGAAGTATGTCATTTCACATTCTCAAATAGATTTACTATCTGTGGTTTCTGGAAGCTCTGAGCTTTTCCTGTCTTTGTATTAATGCACATGACACAGCAAAGGAGGAAAATTATGTAGCAAAAATATAACATTGATATATATAAATAAGACTGATTAGTGCAAGCATCTTACTTATCTTGTGAGATATGCTGCTATGAAATCTGAAATTGGAATCAGTTCTACAGTATGCTAATATCGCAGCTGCAAAACTGAAGAGTGCTGGGTGAATCATTAAAAAGTGGTATTTTTGGTCAATTTTTTTTGGCTGTGGGTGGGGGGAGTGGGGAGTGAAGAAGAGGCTGGTTATGTTTTGTTTAAAATCTCTTGTACTTGGCATTTATTCTACTCTTTAATACCAGTTTCTACAGACCTAGCTCCAAAAGACCAGAAAAGGTACCAGCATGATGGTAACCCATCCAAGGTAAGATTTTAAAATCAGTAAAGACTAAGAGTTAAGCTGCTTGCAGCATGGACTCCACTTTAATCTCAGTGACTTTTTCCAGAAAACAAACAAAACCACACCACAACCCCCAAGCTGAATGATACTTTTAAGAGAAATCTTTTCCATACAGAAATAGATTTGTATTGAGAAATACATTTTCCCATCACAATCACTAAAATACACGATTATAGTTTTTTGTTTGTTTTAAATAAAAAATAAAAACAAGAAGGAAAAGAAAAGTGACTGCCTGCATACCTGGAGTGGAACAAAGGATGCTGTCTGGATTGACAGAAGCCTCATAAGGAGGAGGTGGGTCATCTGGATGTTGAATGTCTGGATACTTGTAAGCAGTATAGGGTGGAGGTGGATCATGGAAATGAAATGCTCCCCCTTCCCCATCATCTGAAAGATGCAGTGGAGTAAGGCCAGTTCCAAAACCATCAGGACCATAATCAAAACCAGGCATCCTGCGGCCCAAGTTAAAGTGGTGCACTATTTCAAGATGAGAGAAAGAAAGAAAGGAGTTTATACCACGTTTTCTTTTTCAGGTTAAGGCAGATCTCAACACCTTCTTCCACTTTTCACAGCCAAGGAACTCATGTCTCCTGAACACCTAGAAAAGCCCAAACAACCTATACAGGTCAGCTCGCTGCAGTTACACAACAAAACCCAAGGCCACCTGCTTCCAGCCTGTTTGTCCTGCACCACAGCTAAATTTGTATCTAACCTCTTCAAACTAAAGACATCATTCACACACAGAAGATATTTCAGATTTGTACCACATACAAACAAACAAGTATTCTTCGATTATTGGCTAAAAAGTTTGAAGAACATTCAGGTTTGAAGAAACTACACACACGGAGGCAGAGATGAGCAAGACCATGACACTTCTCATTTCCACACATCAACAATAAGCATTAAGTGCAAGAGAAGTACGTACTTATTTTTTTTAAAATGAGTGGTTCACAGAAAAAACTTGTACAAATCATAACCCATTCAGGCAGCCAGTACATAGCTACATTTGGGTACAGTACTGACCAGACTTCCACTAATGTTCTCCACATAGATTTGTATCTCTTCTCCTCTTTTCATCCTGAAGCACATTTACACTACACACGTTTACAGACCAAGACTCACTCTACAAATACAGGCTACTTACAATTTGCTCCAATCAAAGACTCTATGCGCTCTCTCCGCCTCTGGCGTAGCCGGTGGACCATGAAGAGCAGCAAAGATAGGATGAGGAAGGATGAAATGCAGCTAACTATCAGACGCATTCCACCAGCCATTGAGTCAAACAAGCTGTTCCCATCTGTTACATAAAACATAGGAAAGAAGCCCGTTACTTATGTTCAAGACTCATTTCTCCTCGATGTTCTTTTGTCAGTAATGGAGAGAAATGCAGAGTGGAGATTCATTAGCCTGGTTTAACAGTTCTCCAGATTTCAGAAGTGTAGAAAAAATGAATCATTAGATGATTTGTCTATTTACTGCAAGGAGACCTAAATGCTTCTAAATATGTTACTCAGCAAAAGGCACAAAACGTTGAAGGCTTCAGGTCTGTGAAAAAGGGAAAAACAAAGGTTAAGAGTATTTTGCACATCAACTTGTCTCCCTGGCATGGCTGACGGTCTTGTAATAAAGAGAACAGCAAGCCTGGAAGCTATGGGAAAGGCCCAAGAACTGGCATATCTACACAGTATTTCTACATGACTTCTCAGCATCTTACCTTGCCTATTTCAAACAATAAAATCGCTAAACATTTACATTATCACCAAGATGCAGTCATCCAAATTCCATGTGCCGTAGGTAGCATGGTTATCAACATTAAATGATAGGAAATAAAAATACCTTAAAAAGATGAATCAACATGATAACAATCTTTCAAAAAAATTAAGAGAGATTAAGATAAGAGATTAAGATAAACAGGAATTAAGTATTTTCCTAAAATCACAGAAAGCAAGTGGCACAACACAGAACAGACCTGGGAGCTCAGGGCTTCTAGAGCTGTATACCATAACTAACCAGATCCACATTGGAAGGCTGCTGAGAGCAAATTATCACTGTTCTGTAAGTGCCAGGCACAAGAGGTATTTTTCACAATTCAACTAATCGGGCTTAAAGTAGCCTGCAAATAGACAGACACTCTACACAAAAACAGCCAGAAATGACTGTGCTGTTCTCTTTGCCCAAATTTCCTGTTAAAGAGCTCCGATCAAGAAAGGAACTGAGGTTAGATGTGGCTAAGCAGATGAAGCAGCTGCACAACCTGGTCATGATGGTTACACAATGCAAGCAGCACCAAGTACGAACCCCGTGTCCAGCCAGTACAGCACCATGCCAGCACACTTGGCAGAGCAGCCAGCCCCTGGCCCCTCTCCTTCCTTTCCTGCACCCACCACAGCTGCAAGAGCTCTCAGTACCTTCCTCTCCACCGAGCAGCAAAAGCTGCACCAAAGATTCATTCCTTACAGAACACAAGAACCCTCACAAAAACTGTAAATACCAATTTGCTACAAATGCTAGGAATAGAAAAAGGCACCTTATTTAGGCACCGTTAGAATGGCTAACACGGCTAATTTATTACCTAACCCATTCCCGAGTAATTCATTTAATAGTGCACTACACATAGAACTCCAACATAACACCCTCTCAAATCTGGCTGTGCAGTACGAAAGCCTCTGTGCTGTCAAATCTTTTAGCAGCTCTCCCTGTCAGAGCTCAAACTGATGCAGTCACACAGCAGCAGTAACCAACCAACACCCCCTCCCCAACAGCACAGACCTGCCGGCGTTCCTCCTCCGTGTTACGGCAACACTGACTTTGTGGCCACCGTAAATTAGTTCTAACAGTTGCCTTAAATAAAAGGACTTCAGTAAAACACACACACAGTGAAGTATGATGCAAACTTGTAGTCGGAATTCCTGACACCGCCTCTTCCATATATTCTCTTCAGAGCAGCTAAAAGTGCAAATCTTGGGCCTGCTGGGGAGGCTGGGCCACCTTCTTACTGCTCCCAGCCTCTGACAGCTCCTACCACTCAACCTGTTCAGCTGGATAAACTATTGTCAAGTCCTAGATTAAAGTAAAAAAAAAAGAGACAGAGACCCAGCTTGTACAGAACAAGACAAGCCATCACAGATTTTCAATCTACATAAACAGGAATGGATTATTTCAGAAAGGCTGTTTTACACTCAGGGCAGTAGTAATATCCTGTAACTGTCCCAGTTTAGTCAAAAGAGAAGCTTCTTTATCACCAGCTCTTTCAAATATTTTGTTTCTTTTAACTCCATTTCACAAGTGAGAGTTCCAGATCTGTACAAACAAGAGCCCCACAAAACAACAGGAGTCCCACATCCATGAAGAGGCAATTGACAAATGACTTCAGTTTCAGCATTAGTACACAAAAGATTTTCATGTGCTATTTATCTTCAACTAAATGAGAAGCATCTTTCAAGATAGTACAGCTGGGATTGCTCAGCTTACTCCTACCACTGAAAAATTCCCCTACTACCAAGTCCTTGAGTAATATTCTTTATCCACTTGTAATCGTTGCTCACCCACTCACACAACACGAGCTGATTACCTGCCAACCCAACAGTGGGATTTATTTCCCCCCAGTCTCTCCTTGTGTGATGAATTCACTTACCCTTGATTAGTAAAACAGTTTTCTTTCCTTTGCAACAAAGCTTAGTGAAGATATATGTAAGAATTGGACAAAGATAAATGCGTGCTGATTAAAGGAAGTAATTCATTAATTTTGTCAGCTGGAATAGTCATTTATCAACACCCAGAATGAAAACTAAAATGTGTCATCTCAAAATTTCAGTGTTTATCGTTAGCTGAAGTAACTTTATTAAGAAGTTAGGCAACTGCTTCATGATTCTTCTCTCAAAAACCGAGTTACTAAAAAACCAGAACACTTCAGACAAGAGTGTAATGAAACAGTCTTATATAGCATCAGTACAGGAAGAAGAGCTTAGGGATCAGAAAGGATGTGATAAAATACAGTCTTCAAATCAGTATTCATGAAATAGTTAAGACCCACAGTATAAGCAAGGATTAAAGAACATTGTGTGAGGTTATCCCAGGTCGTCTTATCCTGTCTGTTGGATGATGCCTTGCTGACACTGTTCCTGAAGATTAAAAAAAAAAAAAAAAAGACAGCGAAGACAGTCTTAACTCTGCTGATAAGAGTAGGAGAAAGACTTCTGCTTTTTCACCCCCAACTCTCCCCAACCAACCTGCAACACCAGTTACAAACATCTGTTAAGCTTAGCCGTCAGAATGGATGTAAGTGACAGCAAGGAAGGATCGGGGCCTTTAATCATTAACTTGTGCAGATAAGACACGAAAAAGAATGACCACAAGTTTGGATGCCAATAAGCACCCCTTTTAAGTAATAGGCTGAAATGGAAGCCTCTGATGGGAAGACTTGACCTGTGTTTTCCATATGGGAAGGATCTGAACAATAGTTTCTTGGTGCACTCAGATAAGATCAGGTTCTTTTAAAATATCATGAAATCACAGAATGGTTGGGGTTGGAAGGGACCTCTTGAGACCATCTAGTCCAAACCTTGCTCAGGCAGTGTCAGTTTGAGCAGGTTGTTCAGGACCGTGTCCAGTCAGACTTCAAATATCCCCCCAGATGAAGACTCTACAACCTATCTGTTCCAGTATTTGACCACCCTCATGGCAAATGCTAAATAAATTTCTTTTTGCAAGTCTCTTTACACAAGAAACAACATCCCCAAAAGGCCAATGACCAAACAGTATACGGAAGAGTCCTAAGACTTCACTGATCCAAAACAAGAAGCTGCACTGAGATGCCAAATTCAATATCAAGGTTGCATGCCCTGATGATTAAAATTCCATATAATTTGAAAACAGTGCTTTCTATCTGATCCCTGCATGCAAACTTCCACACATAAATGCTCATGTCCAGAAAAAGATACCTAATTAGCGCTCAAGAGAAATGTCTTTTCCTTTTTATGACAGCTAAACATCACAAAGAAACCACGCAAGATGCTCTATTAGAAATCAATGATGCTGTCAACCTCCATAGAGGAGACAAGCTACTGCTCTTCACTAAGTAGCACCAAGGATGACTAATTATTTCTAGCAACAGACTGAAGTTTTTCATTTCCTGTGATGTGGGATTTTTCCCCAGATGGGGTTAGTACCCAGCAGTGTCAACGCACTGAAAGGATGCACCAAACAAAGTTATACCCCAAAACAACCAAGCTCTGCAGTAATTTTGCTGCATGAAACCGCAACAGTCAAGTCTTACCTGGGTCTAAACAAGTAAATTTGCAGCACTCCTTCGGATCTTTGCGGTACTGCTGACATCCCTGTGGCCGTTCACACAGAGCAGCCACACACATCTCAGGTTCACCGTTATGACACGTGCAGCTCAGACAGGGATCATCCCCTTTTGGAGTGAAATAGTAGCCTTCATCAACAATGTTGTCTTTGATATCGACGCAAGTCTGGCCTAGAACAGAAATGCACATCAATATCCAAGTGTCTATGAGCCTACCAGACAAGCCCAGTTTGATCTATTACAAAACAGGATTTGAAAACATAAGCAGATGATCAGTTAAAAGTCACGCTTCTACATGAAAATAGCTTTTAGAAGGGATCTCCAAGGAGCGGGGAAGATAAATGGACAGTCTGGAGCTGTGTGGGGATGATTTACTGCTCAAACTTGACAAAGTGAATGTTAAGTATTTAATGGAATTGACGTGCTTTCAGGCGTCCTCTCCAGGACTCAGGAGAAAAACAAGCAGTCTGAGAAGGACAGCCTTCAGCATCACGCCTGCTGCACCTCCCTCCCTGTCTCCCGGTACTTAGGAAAAGCTGGGACTTCTCTGAACCAAGTTGCAGGATACTCTCAACAGGTCAGGCCCAAAAAAGAGAGCCAGGCAATAGCAATTCCACTGCCCTAGCTGCATCTTAATTCCTGCACAGTGGATGAAGCTTAGATGTCTTCAGCTCACCATCCTTTCCTCCCACAGACCTGAAAGGGAGGTACCAAACCAGAGAGGGCGCAGACAGCTGGGGGACCTACCAGCCTGCAGCAACTGCTTAGGGAGGGTGGTGAGTCCCCTCCACCCTAAGCAGAGCTCAGCTGCGAGGGTATAGAGGAAAATTCAGACTAGAAGAGACCTTAGGAGGTCTCTAGTTCGATGCAGGATCACCTATAAGGGAGGTCCCACTTTGTTGCTCAGTATTTTATCCAGTATGGTCATTTGCCCTGACATCAGTTCAAACCTTGTTTTGACTTTTGCTCCTTGTCTCCTGCCACACACCCATGCAAAGAGCCTGGCTCTCTCTCCTTGATAATCTCCTTGCAGCTACTGCCTGGCTGCCATCAGGTCCCCTCGAAGCATTCCCTTCTGCAGGCTGGAGGTGCCTCATTTCCTCCACCTCTCCTCAAAGCACTGGTGCACCAGCCCCCTCAGCACCATCTTGGTGGCCCTCACTGAACTCACCTCAATTTGGCAAGGTCCTGTCAGTGCCTTTCTCGTACTGGGGGTCCCTGAAACTGTACACAGAATTCTTCTGCTCAACTTACACATCTTATCTTTTTCCCCCTTACCCTTTGGTTAACAATCTGGCAGAGCTACTGCTTTCCTTACAACACCACTCTGAAGAGATGGCCAAAAAGGTCATGTTTTGACTACATAAAATGGCCTTCAATTCACATTCCAGAAGTTTATCACATCGAAGTAGACATCACAATAGCCTGTCTTACTAATTTTCAGTATTTCCAGTGAAAAAGCAGGCAGAGAAGGGCTGAATTTTCCTCCCTTAACACTCTTGTAAATCTTTATCCTGCTTTCAAGAAAAAGCAAACACAAAGCACTTCAAGAACCGCAGTAAAAGTTCAACACCACATGTATTAATTTATATATATATATAATTATTATTTTTTTTTTTTACAAGCAATTATCATTTATATCAGGCATCTTGAATGTTACCTGAAAATACTGCTAAAAAGTATTTCCCTTCTCTTAGTTTAATGCCTTTTGGCATAAGGGCATGCATGATACAGAATGGGAGCCATTTTTTCCACTTTAAGTCAGAAGCTACACTTGCTTTTTTCCCCATGCCCTACAGTTCTAAGAATTGGTTGGAAAGAATTTAATTGAAGTTGCTTTATTCAAAATAAACCAGCAATAAACATTTGCTTCATGTAAAATGAGGAAACAACTTGAGTGATATTTACTAGTAAGGCTTAACTGTATCGTGACTGACAACCACCCATCGCGATGCTCCTATTTAAACAAAGCCAAACTCTTCCTTCTTTTTCCTCCTTTTTTAATTTACTGGGAAAAAGTAGAAAGATAGCTATCAGATTTCCAATATTTGTTATAAGTTTATTTAAACTTGCAAGACAGTTAACACCAAACTAAAACCAACTTACTCCTTTTGCAGAGGAATGACGACTTCTCGTAGCAGTTTTCAGCATACCAGCTGTGTAAACCATGGTGCCGAAGGGTAGGAAAATGGAAACACTGAAGCTGGGCACAAAGAACGTTTTCATTTTCAGACATAGCCGTACCAAAGATAGGGTCAGGGGGTAAAAATACTTCTGAAGAGCCTAGAACAAGATGCATTGGTGTAAGCAGCCTGCGGGTATGCAGAGCTTTAGAAAGGCTCTGTAATGTCACTCATTGCACGCACACCAGATATCCTGCAAGGCTACTGTCCTCTAGCTTTAGCTTCCATTAGCAGCACTCCTCCAGGGGAAGGCGAGGAGTGGGGAGGGAAGGGGTGAGTCACAGAGAGAAGAGGCTGCTGTTGTCAGAGAACTGTGTAATTCTGACATTCTGCTATGGTAGGAGCATGTTCTGCTATCTCTACAAATGCTTCTTTCCAGGGTCCCATGGGGTTTGCCTGCCAATTCTTATGCACCTCTTCAAACAGTGAAGAGTTTGAACATGCTAAGGAGAAATGTAGTAGTAACCAGTACACTTGAAGGTCTGGCCAAATGCTAGTGAAGCAGGAACCTACACAAATCTCAAACCTGGTACTCCAAGCACCTATCAGTGCTTCCAGTACATCATCTATCCTGTGCAGCATGCTGCAGAGCTGCTCCCCCACAGCCCACGTTGCTGGTTTGGAGTGCAGTGCAGAATAGGGCTATGCTGCAATGCCCCTCCTGCTCCTGCAGTGGGGATACATGTACTCTTTGGTCCTCCATCAAACTGTTAACAGGCTGCATGTCATGGGTTCCAAAGAGCAGGGACTTAACATCAAGTTATTTTTCCCATTGCAGGGCATGGGTAAGGTATTAAGGGTATTGTATAACTAAAAATTTTGCTTCTGACCAGCACCTTAGTGTTAAATTAGTCAGTATTCAAAATTTTAGAGATTAACAAGAAGCCAAAATACAACAATTGTGAAAATTAGATTGATACGTCTTTAGAAGCCTGCTTTCTAAATCTGTGCTTAAACATTGACTTCAACAGCTCCTGCAATTAGCATATTAAGCAGCCTAGTCACACGATGGTCCTTTCAAACACATCAGACTGAAGTCTGATAATTAACGCAATTAAGCTCTCCTATCATTTTTTTGAGGGTTTAACTTCCACATCTCCCAATGATAGATTAAAATTTTCAAGCTATAGGACCCTAAAATCACTTTTCAAGCAGATACTAGGAATTCACAGTCTACCTCACTACAAGTCAGTGGAACTTGAATAAAATCTTTCAGAAGCTACTGAACGCTAGTATGGACTTTACTTCATACAGGTATGTTTTTATTAAATAAAAGACTTGCAAGCAAAAGACTATATAGCATTGAAAAGCCTTACATTCATATAATGAATCAAGTTGAAGACAACTTATGATATAAACAGACATCACAATTCTCTGTAATTTATGCCTCCCTAGTTATAACACTTGATCAGCAGATGGCAGTGCAGTCAACTTTCTGAAGAGCAAAGAAAGGTCCTTTTAAGGATAATTGTTTTTTTTCCCTTGGAGTTCATAGGAGAAGCCTGCCCGTATAAACAGTTTTGTCCAGATGAGGAATAGCTAACCCTTACGAGGGAAAGTTGGAACTTCCTCCCTGCCCTTTTCCTATTGTCAGAAGGCATCTTTAGGTGCCTTACTTTAAGGAACTAATGGAAGTGTTCCTGCCTCCACGAGAAGGAGCAATTTCCTCTGAATACTCAGCCAAATCTGCTTACTTAAATGACAAAAGAAATCAATACTTTTGCACATGGCAGCAAGGTAAAACAAGTCCCATCTCTGGAAACCTACTCAGGTTCAATCCCTTCTCCTGCATCAAAAGTAGTATTTTATTTTTTTTAAGATCCACCTGTTTCACAAAATTCTGCTCATAATTATGTATCTGTACATAATGGACAGTTACCCTTGCAAATTTCCCATTACTGAAAACTGTATATGAGAAGAAAACTACCCTGGATTCGTTTTCAAACGCTACACTGGAATTCACAGTGCCGATGTGTAAAAACCTGTTTTTTTTCCTTGACCTATATCAGCACAGAATTTAGACATTCAATTCTACACATATGATTTCATATAATGACTGAGACAAACTAATCACTCACCTGAATTAGTTAAAAATAAAAAGAATAAAACCGTGTCTCTGCATTTGCAGCATAGGGAGCTGCTTCTTTTGCCATTGAAAAAAGTTCAGCCGGAGATGCCTATCAGATTAATGCTTGATTCTCCATAAAAATAGTTATTAATTCTGGGCTAAGGTAAACTTTCTCTTGGTTTAAGTAAACTGCCTGCATTATTTCAAGGTGCAAAAAACTCTGGGTAATTCTGCAAAATAAGATAACTGAAAAGCATATAAAAACCTACCAACATTAAAAACAAATCCTACACTGGTTTGCACAAATACTATAATCTGGAATCAGCTGTTAATCTAGACATTCACCAGAAGGAATGAGAAACGACAGAGTAGTTTCTTTTGCTCAGCTTAATCATGGGGAAATCCTAAACAAACTTAAAAAACACATTCCTTCCACAATACATCACTGAAAAGTCATGAAATTTCTTACACTTGAAAATTAGGCATGTGTATTAAAATACTTCTGTTTTGATACCGTAAAGCAAAGCCGTTCCCCTACAGCATTTCAACACCATCAGTGAAAGAAATGATGTTCTTGCAGATAATATCAATGTTTTAAGATAGTTAAACGGACCACGGAAACCAAGTAATAATTTCAGAGGCCTACCTTTATAAGCTACTTCCCAGTGGCCTTCTAGGGAGTGATTTCGATTTGTGATCACATATTGATATCCAACCCAGAACCTATAAAAAAAAATCAAGTTAGATTCTAAAAATACAAGCCCAAAACATACTAAGAAATTAGAATACCTTATAAATTAAAATAAGAACCTTACAATATCTTGAAAATTAACTTTGAAAACATTCTGATGACCTTTTTTAAAAAAAAATTTAGCGCATATGTTGGACAAAGTAAAAAGACACTACAGTTGAGGAATAAAGGAAAATACTTGATAGTTTTCTGTTTACAAATAACTCACTATGCCTTTTATTTCCATGCATAAGCAGCACCTTATTCTGTTGTTATAACAGCACTACAGTATCTTGAACTCAAAAACCACACAAAAGCATCCAGAACTCAAATATTTCATAAACATACACAACTGATGTCAGACACTGTTCAGGATCAAAAGATCTAAGTCTCCAGAGACAGAGATACATGACTACTGAACCACTGCTGGTGGGTGATCTATCAGCATGGCAGCCGATGAGACTGACGAAAAACCCACAGGCAAAAAAAAAAACCAAGGAATTACGTTTGCTGTGAACTCACAGAATGAAATATCTCAAGTCACCAAAACACAGTTCTTACAATTCATGTTTGTTTGTTTGTTTTTTTTCACTTCGTTCTTTTCTCAAACTTGCAGTCTTTGTCAAAGCTACTGGTGCTTAATGGAAACAAAAACTGTGTTGAAAATTTTAAAGAAATATTATTTCTATACAATGTAGTGCAGTGGTAAGTCACTTTAAAATTTATCTTCCCTGTTGCAGTTCAAAAGTATGTATGTTGCCGAGACAGCCTGAGAACAAAGACTACATTGTAGCCTGTTAATTTACTAATGTTAATTAAAACACAAAATATAGAGATGGCCACTCTTACATGCTTTTACAAGGTTATCAACCTATAGTAAATTTTACCACTAGATTTTGTATACAAACTGAACTACCAGCAATTATATCATGCAGAAACCATTCTCGTGTAATAGGAGATCTCTGTCCTTTTCCTTCCCACTCACCTACGTTGGTCCTTCCTTACAAATGTCTTTTCTTCCAAGTCCCACTCCTGTGCCAGGATAAATCTTAGCTCCTGGTCTGCAGTGAAGGTAGCAAGGGATCCATTCACCCGCTGACATGTCTGCACGGCGTCCCAGTAGTTCTCCCCGTTTAAATACACTCTGTAACAGCTGGCTGTGCCCTCGTAGTGGTGCCACCCTGTTGGGCACTTCCCTAGGAAACATGAAGAATAGAAGGGAAACCGTTCCCCCCAAATTAGGATCTTCCAGGTAACACATCCTAATCAGCTTATGACAATGCAATGTGTAATCACTTAGATGCATATACACAACATACCATGTATAATTTACCTCACCAATAGGAGATGCATGCATTACAGATCACAGGAGACTTCCTTTACTAATGCTTTTGACAAAGGATTTTTTTTAATGCCCTGAAAAACTCTTAGCGATGTTTCCCTGCACTGTGACAGCCTTTAAATTCTTTAATTAAGACTGACGATCTACAGTGGAAGGTTTTCCCTGAACAGCATTATAAATCCAATCAGTTTGATCAATCCAAGTCACAACAAGCTGTAAGAAGCAGGAATGATAAACCATAGGTGGCCAACTTAACGATCACATCTTTCTATTAGGTGGTTAGCAATATGCCCAACTTGCTGTGAGGATTTCAACCTTATTTTACAAACAAGCTCAGTAGTATTCATACTCCTGTGCACGGTCAATCACTAAAGGTGATGGGGATTTTGGGGCAATGGTTGTTTGCTCTGGAAAAATGTCATTGCACAGGACATCTTTAGAAATTAGGAAGGTGATGGTATGTCTCTGCTTTCTCAATTAACTAAATTGAAGAAATATGCAAAAAAAAGCCTCGAGGCATTTCTGAATGAAACAGACCCATGGGCTTTTGATGACTGGCATTCTTGGAGGTGATAGGTAACTAACAGAATCACAGACATAGGCTGATGAAATTTAAAACAGACATGAAATATGATTTTAGCGCCTGCATTTGCAGAATTAATTTTGCATGACACTTAAGGAAGGAACTTTAAATTCACAAACTGTTTTATGTTTGTTGCACGCATTCAAAGAGATCTTGTTCTCAAGCCTAGGAACTCCCTTCAGAAAAAGTGATCTTTATCATAAAATAGTGACACACTTAAATTTGAATTCCTTTACGTATCTTCCTTAGTCTTCATTTCTATTTAAAAAGCAATGGGATCTTCTAAGGTCTACTGGTCACATCACTGGGATGGGACAGAATACAACATGAGTATTATAGATATTGCTGAATCAATTTCTAAATTGTTTTATTGTCCTCTACAAATTTGTTTAACAAGTTAGCTACTGGAATCCATAGTGGAATCAAAATACCTATTTGAATAAGCCCCCCCCCCCCCCCCCCAAAAAAGAGCTAATTTTTCACTTGTGCTAATCACTTGACTTTTTCAGAATCCTGCCGTATCTTCTTCGCTGCATGTCCCCTTCCTAGTCTGCCCCATCCCTCCCTCCAAGCATGATCAGTGCTGTCTCATTCCCAAATCACTGGATGATCCAAGGAGCAAAAAAGAGAACAAGACCAGAAAGAGGAGGCAGGGGAGACTTTGATGCATTGGACCTAAAGAAATTCAAAGGCAGCAGTCACTACGAGCTACAATCAGTAAGAAGGACAGTTGTGGAACATTTATCATTTAGATAAGGCTGGTACCAGGATACAGAAAGCATCGCCAGCAGTGATGCAGGTAAAAGGACAGGGTGATATTGGAGCGGTATTTTTGAAGATTCCCAACTAACACCTGGAAGTAACAAGGAAAAAAAAAAAAAACATTCAGGTCCTACACTCTTCCTTGATAGTTCCTTCATAGACTTTTTCCTTCAGAGAAGCAAGAAGGGAAGAATTTCCCTAAGTTCCCCACTTCCTAAAGAACATTATTCCCTCTTAAAAAGGGTACAAAAGTCACAACATCAGATATGTACTTAGTTTACTAAGGATACTGCAACTTCTTCTAAGATCATCTTCAAAATGACTTCAATCAAAAGCAATCAATTTTGGTTTTCCCCACTTTCCAGGGGAAAACTGCAAGCTCACATCAAGAGACAGCTGACAGATTATCATGCCTGATGAAGGATGAAACCATCACTTAACTCATCACAATTACAGAAAACTAGGCCCACAGTTCATAAAAGAAAATCACAATTTCAGTTGCACAAAAGTAGTGTTACAAAGGAAGCTGGATTCTTCGTATGTATCAGCCTGCTATATAAACTGTGCAACATCACAGCACACACATAAAGGAAGTGTCCAAAAACCTGAAGGAGCACTTCACTTGAGCAAAGACTGGTCTAAAAGCCACGCAAGAGAAAAATCTATTAATTTCTCCTTAAGAGAACAATTAATCTAAATTGCTAAACTAATTAGTAGAAAGATGGGCCAGATTTCCCAGGCTGCAACTTACTGCTAAATCGGACAGGCTGTGCCACATTGACAGTGTGAAAGCGGGTCGTCTCTCCTCCCCTCCCTCGATTATGCCTGGAGTCCACATTCTCCTTCCCATGGTAAGTTCGCTGGTCCCCTGTCAAGCCTGAGGAGAAGGAGGAATAGTCAGTACCACTGAAAATGTAAGAAAAAGCAGATTTGATTTTACTAAACTTTCTATGGGCTTTAATTCAATACAAATCTATAATACATAATACAGGCAGGTAAATTAAGATGGTAGATCCCTGCAGTAACAGCCTGGCCATTTTACATGGGTCATAACAAAAATAATTGCAGTTGAAAAGAACCAACAAGCCATTACATTAATCTTGCAAAGTAAGATAAATATTTTGGCAGATTTTCAACAACTGCAGTTGTGCACAGAACTCGACACTTGTCATTTCAGTTGCTGCAGCAAATGCATCATTCCCAGTGCATTTTGTCTGTTCTTGTTTACAGAACTACCCACTCTCCAGCTGCTCAGTTTCTCAGTTGTGTGTTCAAAGATATAAGACAACTTCTCCAATGTATTTTCCAACACATTCTCTGAGATCTAGGACAAAATTAAAACCAGGAAAGAAAATCCATCCTCAGCCAGAAGAATCAGGCTTTTCATTCCTTCTCAGGCTTTCTAAAGGAAACATTTCATCATTATTTCTGAAACAAAAAACATACACACCCTAATCTGGGTGTCGGGGCTTCTCAATGGATGCATGAGACAAGTGGATTCAAGAGGTTACGAAAACACAATGCAAAATGTAATCCGCAAAAGGGGCACAGGTTAGGTGCAGACACTGCCAGCAAAACTAGCAAAGCCATAAGCAGGAAGGCTGGAAGGGTAGTGGGCAGAAACCTTTGAGAAAGGCAGATAAATACCAGAGTTCCATCTGGAAACAAGGAATTAACCTAAAAACAGAAAAAAGAAGAACCCAACAATGCAAGCATCAGAAATACCTACTTGTATGTCATCTAATACCACCAGCTGCTATTTGAGCTAATAGACTTGCACAGCACAAAGAGCTATGTAGACATGTATTTCTGTACATAAAAAAAAAATCAGCTTATTTCCCTTTAAAGCTGATTAGCTCTATTTACACTAGCTAAACCATATACACCAGCCATGGTCCAAAATAGAGAGCAGCTACATAGACTTCTTCAACAGCTTTAATTGCATCTGTCTGAAATATATTCAAAATAATTTCTCCACTAGCTTGAAAAAATCAAGATATCCAGAGCAATTTCATGATTATTTAAACTCCCAGCTGGTGGCTGCCTGGTGTGTCACCTGAGGGCAAGACCTCCAGAAGACCCACCATCAAACAAGGTACTCCTTGGGACCAACTGCACCAATGACCAAAACCAAAAAGTCTCAAGTAGGAGCCTACGAACAGCAGAGCAGCTCTGCATTCATCTGGCTCTAGCATACTGAGTTTGTCCCAAGTTAATGGAGTTAGCAAGGATATTTAATTACCAGGTTACCCTAGGAATTACATGCCTATAGAGATCACCCATTAAGAAATGGCTATGTATAATACACTCACATGGCCTTGCAGGAATGAGGCAGTAATTCCAATGTTCCATATTAGAATGCGCTACATATCACAGGAAAGAAGTTAGTGCCAAGAAATTCAGTAAGCGTACATTTCAAAGGACACAAAATGGTAAAATAATTTGACAATGAAAATCATGGATTATTTTTATTCCTTTAAAGGCCAAACTATTTTTAGTTTTAGATTTTGCCTGCCGTTAACCCTAATGTTGCATTAGCATTATTTACACTATGATCATCAGAGTGATACTAACACATCAAAAAAGCAAATCTTTAATAAGTGTTACTTTTTAAAGTCTTAATATAATTAAGGTAGAATACTTTATCCAAGATGAACTGAGTTCAGCACCGGGAAGCCCTATTTTCCCATGGCATTAAATGGTAACATCTAAAGAGAAAGAACCGGTTGGAACCAAACAGAAGAAGAATTAGTTCCCTTTGAGAAGTGAGAGCAGATGCAGCACCATATGGCTGACCCTCCATGGCTAAACAGAACGCCCACGAGTACTTAACAATTTAACTCCCCTGGGAATAAAAGAGAAGTTTGCGGGTTTTAATACACAAGGGTTAAGAACAGGTTACTCACGCTAACGTCAAATTGACAGAATTTATACCAAATGCTTTGAGAAAAAGCTACACGGATCACACAAAGGGAGCTCGGTCAATCACCACCCAGAAGAAGGACATCCCCTCCTTCCTTCCCTGGCGTCAGTGGACCTGCCACCAAAACGAGAAGGGCTCAAGAGGCAAAAAGCAGCCACCACAAGTTCTCCTTCAAGCCCAACGCTGTCAGTTGCTTAATAAATCGGAGCTCTTCAAATAGAAAATTGCTTCTATATGACCTGAATTTTCTGTCTCTGAGAAAAGCAAAGATGACAAGTTTTTCCAGGGCAATAAAGAAAGAGCATGCTAATGAGCCTGTAAATTACTTGACTGTCATGAAAAGCAGTTGCAGATTCTGGTGGCAAAGGTGTAATTGGGCTGGTTTTCTATTGTGCAGTTTCAATACTTTGCAGAAGAATTTTCTGTGTACCCTGCTGTTCTGCTTTCCTTTATTAAAAATATTTATATCTTTAAATACAAATTAATAGTGCCATGGACTTAGCTTTAAGATAACAACTTGAGCCAGAAGATCAAAACCTATGTTTCAGTATCTCAAGAAGGCAAACAATGATTTTTCGTGCCTATGTGCACATTTAATATTCTGAAAGCTATCCAGTTGGGGAAGATAAGCTATTTCCCACATCCTTTATTTTCTAGATCCTACCACCACAAAAAAATAACAGCAACAGCAGTATTCTTACTAGCCAAGACAAACAGCTTTAAATATTCTTTGGTTCCATACAATTATGCTAGAAATGTGATTTGCTTGTTAGTTGGTGGGGAAAGGGGAAAAACAGGTTCAAGGGAAGATTCATGGGGTGCAATTTCTCTTTTCCCCTTGTAAACTATAGCACGCCTGACAGGAACATCCTCCAAACTGTTTCCAAATGGATCAAGCCACGATTAGTATTCATGCAGCTCCTTCCAATTTACAAACAGTTGCTAATTCACTCTAGCATGTTTACAGACTGAGTAATAGTAGCACACATCAAGAAAGTCACCCAACACGTCTGATTACATGACTCTCTTCAGTTGTTTAAAACTTCAAGCTACCAATTTAGAATTAGAGTTTGCCAGGCTGAATGGCTCCTGCTGAATTTTATATGGGTAAACTTTTTCAGGTCTGAGTCAATACTGTTCAAAAATTTTTCAGAACAGAAGTGAAGAGTCTGGAAGGGGGAGATATTTTGCTTACGCTTCCAACCGCCTTTTAGTTGAACAAGTTCTGATGGCAAAACACAGCCCTGACAACTCACAGAAAGTTTTCTCGTGCACACAAGTTTTGCTGTTCCTCTTGGAGAGAAGGGAAAAAAAATGAAGGTGCCAAATGCTGTCAGGTCTAGGTCAGAAACAAATAAAACAAAATAATTTGCCCATTACTCACAGAAGCTGAAAATAATTCAGTTAAATTGCCCGCAGTCTTTACCATACATCCACAGAGACCACTCTGCAGCATTATCCACAGGATCTCCTTTCCGTACTTTGCCCGTGGTGTCTCGTTAGCAGAAGGAAGCACACAAGCAGTACAGAAAGCTCCTTTTTGTACCCCTCGGTGCATCTATCGTTCAGACCAAGGGAAAGGAAGCAAAAAGCCGAGTGGTGCAAATGGCACATGAGCCGAGGAGCTGAGAGCACACAAAAGCGAGAGCTGGCACCAGCTGAGACAGGAGCAGGCTCGACCATGAGCGTGCTGAGCCGCGCTGCATGGGGGAGCAAACATGATGCCGAGTGGAAAAGTGCTCCGAGGAGCTCGAAGAGAAGCTGCAATCTGCCACACGGACCAGTCTGCTTTGCATCGAAGAAACAAGCAGACACAACAGACTGAGTGTCAGGGGCTTAAAGAGGCGCTTGCAGGGTCAGGACTCACACAGGGGGTGAACGCTGGGATCTGGGGAGTTGAACAAGTTCCCAGAGTTACTGTGCCACAGCAAACAAGTCACTCAAGCCAAACACTTCACAGGGATGGATGCAGTGTGAAGACTGTCTGGTTTGTGGAAGTGCTAAGCTATGACACCTGCAATTAAATTCAACAGGAGCACTTGAAGCACAGGACATGCTCCCTGGCACTGAGCACTCAGGAAGTCAGACTCCTGACACATCTGGAACACTCAAAACACTTGGCCTCAAATCTTTGCATTTCCATCATAAATGGGGAATCCTACCACATTTTATTATTCAAATTATGTCAAAATGAAATTGTTTATGAGGCTACCAGGTCTTGTGATACCTTATTTGTTCTAAGATTTGAGTTACTCCTGTTTAAACACAGATTCTCAAAACGTACATATGAAAGCTGCCTCGTCCCCTAAGCCTTAAATTTTCTGTCTAGCATATTACCTACTAAACCTTCAGAAAGCTTTTAATTCAATCTGGTAATTTGAGAGGTGATAGAGTTTCTGGATTAAATCCAGTTTCATGTCTAAAGATTTGGAAATATAGTTCTGACGTCCCCAGGGAGGGGTGACTGTTGTCAGGTCTGGCAGCTCCACGCTTTGCATTACCCACTGTGTTAGGCTAGGAAATTGATGCTAACCAAGACCAGCGTCCTGCTGTGCTGAGCACCAGTCAAACCAATAGATCGCCTGGCAGTGAAGAGCTCAGCAGGTAAACACCTCAAAGCAGGGTAAAAACAATGCATCGCCTTGGAGTTCGGTAAGGGTTCAGAAAAGGTGTGCAATTGATCGGAGGCATTTTGTCATTTAGCTTTGAAAAAGGAAAAAAAAGGAGATGTACTAAAAAGTACGCAAAGGTCAACAGTTTAAAGACTGCAAATCTCTGCATGTAGTAGTTCATAAAGTATGCACAAACAGTCAAATTAAAGGAAATGCAAGACTAATCAACGGAAATGCTTTTCCCAACGTATCATTAAGCAAGGAAGAATAGGGTTGAAACCATTTTGAAAGGAATATTTAAGCTTCCTGTCACACAAGGCAAAATGACAATTAGGTGATAGTGGAAGATGAACACATTATATCAACCACCTACGCTGGAGCTGTCTTCGCTCCTCTAAAACTTTTGGCTGTAGAGACCGCCCAGAACTGGAAGAAACTTGTCCTCATCCAGTCTGAAAGCTCTTGAGGGTAAAGCAAAAGAAAATGGTAAATAGGAAGAACAAGAGAGAGGACGAAGTAGGCATATGGCTGGGGAAGTGATACTGCAATCACTTCACATCACACACAAAATACCCTTGGCAAAATGAAACAGAAAGCTGATAATGATCACTGCAAGAGTGTGCCACAGCTGCTGCTTCATCAGTTACTGGCCATACCTTCAGCTGGCTCCACAAAGGGGACTTTCCAGATCCAAAAATGATATAGCATGCAAGCGCTAGCACAACCAACCTCCAAGTCAACACATTTCTTCCTGTGTCTGGAGAAGTCCTTCAGAACAGTATGAAAGATGACATTGATTGAGATCCGTGTTTACAGTTAAATTTCCTAAAAAGATAGGTTCTGTATGAAATCAGGCTCCCGGTCTCAACCCAAAACATGTAAAATCTTACTGTTGAACATGGGACTGCAGAGTAGCAGCTCGTGCTACTTCCTCTAGAAACTACAGACCCAGCCCTGCAGCCTGTCCAGCTGGGTTTGTAGCCTCAGGCTCTGGGGAAACAAAGAATTCAGCTCACTGAAACTTTGCTGCATTTGGGCTCCTGACCAAGCAGGTCCAGAAAACAGCACTGAGAAATACCTATTAAAGGAAAAAATACAGCATGAGGCAAGGCTTTGTGCTACGGAGCTAGCGGAAAGGAAAAGCCTAAGGACAGCTGACAGCACAGTCTTATCACTTATTCCTGGGAACAATTCTATTTAAAAATACGAAGGAAATGGAACAATCACCAATATAATTTCAAAATGAAAAATTGCTGTGGACGGGATTTGCGAAAAGCACAAGAATTTATGACATCAATTTTCTGTTCATACGCAACAGATACAAGCACCTAGCCTGTAGTATAAAAATAAAACAGGTGAACAGCCAGAGCTATACTAAACCCTGCTCTACGTGGGCTGCTGATAGTGAGTTTTGTTTAACCAGAAAGCCTACAGAGAGGGCAGGATATTTAGAGAAGCTGATCTGGTATTTTGGCAGAAGCAAAGCTGGAAATCCAATGAGCAGTAAAAAGGCAAACTGCAGAGCCCTTCCTTCTTGTGGGTTCAAACATGGAACTTCTGTAAAGGTAGAAGAAGTTATGTTACTACTTCAATTTCTTGTGTAGAACAGTAAATAGAAAATTAGTAGGAATACTAAAACCCCATTTGTAAGAAATGCCTGTTTCTACCATTTCACAGAATACACCACCTTGGGATAAATTATTTTTAGGAACAATTACTGTTGATATGGAACAGTACACAGATTTCATGAGTCTCCACTGTTCAAGTAGGATAGAGTTACAGACACATGCAGCATAAATCCTCCCAACAATTTTTAGTACACTAACAAGAGCAAGCAGGAAAAAGTTTTAGTCTACCAGATAGATGAATTGAGGGTAATCACTGATGCAGATTCCACTAACAATTGCATGCCTCCTGGGAAGGGCAAGGGAGACAGCACTTTACACTTTGCAAGTCTGGAGCTGAAGGGAATTCCATGTTTAAAAGAAAATAGTCATTCTGAAAAGAGACCATAAGAACAGCTACGATAACAGTCTTGTAAATATGTATATTTTGTATACGTGTGGTCTGACAAAAATAGGCATATGACACACTTACTCAGACTGTCAATGAATGAATGCCTTACCTAATTGTATTCCGAAAAAGATGCTAGAAGAAATGATCCTAACAGGAAAGTCTTAGGTTTTGGGGGTGTTTCTTGTACTTTGGACAACACAATCACCAAACAATTTTATTACAGAACGATCCTCCTAGTTCAATAGGAGGTTTGTTATTAACTCGAATGAAATCAGGCTGAAAAAAAGGTGAATGGTGCCAAAGAACTTACAATGGCTTTGTATTAAGTTCTTGCAAATAGCAAAATGACAAAGCAGTCATTGAAACACACCTTCATCAACACCACAAAAACCTATTTCACCACCACTGATGTTTTCTGACTTATGTTACAGGGTGCCAATAGTAGCTCAAAGGCCGAAAAGTACAGGCTGCACAACCAGACTCATAGCCCTTCCTTTGCAAGCTTTCTCTTAATGCTTCAGAGAGACTTCATCCCTTTTAATTTGAAGATACTTTAATGATCCAAGTTTCACAAGTCCAGGTGGCTTCACTAGCTAGTTCTTTTAGTGTTGTCTGCCTTTACTGAAATTAAGGACCTTAATTACAAAGTATTTAAGTTTAGCTGAATCATCTTACAATTACTCATCTAAATCTGAAGGTATTTTCTAAATTTAAAGCTGCATCATTTCTTGTTAATTCAGTGGCCAAAGAAGAAAGTTATCACTCTCGATTATGACTGTGCGCTACTATTATTAGTTGCTTTAGTTCCCCAGTCAATGTCTCAGCAGTCAGCCGGTCCTACGACTGCTCCCAGATTTAATACTCTTCCCAGCATAAGAAAACCATGCTCCTCCAAACTTACAGTGGCCTCAGCAGAATTACTTTTATTCATTCCATCCCTTTTCATACTCCAAGGCACCATTCATATGCACGCCAGCAGACCAACTCGCCCTTATTCCTGACAGTTCTGAATAACGCATACCCTTCAACGCCCATTTCAGGTCACAATGCTATCCCACCAAATTTTCGTTACAGGTATAATAGAGTTTTATGTCCTACACCAGTAGTTCTCGTTCCTCTGGTTTGCTGGCTACACTCCTTGCATTACTGTGCAAATATCTCAGTCCTTGCCACACCCAGCTTTCTGGCTGTTTTAGCTCCGTACAGCCTTTTCACCAATTACTTATCCGATTAATGTTCTCATCAAGTGGAGCACTTTCCTCCTCTATGCTATCCATCACTTCCCCCTCTAAGATTCTTTATGGTGCTCTGTTGTTCTCCTCTGCCCATGTACAGACATGGGGATGAATCAAGTCTCTCCCACATGCTTTTAATTCCTTGAAGTTCTCCTCATTGTGTCAGGCCAGGCAGTCCAATGAGATCTGCACCCCAAACGCAGGTGCAGAGCCTATCTACTGAGAAATGTTAGATTTTTACAAACATTTCTCCCAGCCACATACCAAATATTCTTCAGAAATCCAGTCATTGAGTTGTCATCATCATCCTATTACATCCTTCACGCAACACCTTAAGATTGCTGACTGATATTGTAGGTTAAGAAGATAAAAACCTTGTTTTGCACTAATGGGATATTTCAATATCCCCACAAGTCAAGCCTTCAGGGCATTTTGAATAAATTCAAGTATTAACGTGACTGTTTTTACCTAGCTATTCACTTTCGTTAACCTCCTTTATTAGATCCCTCTAGTTCTTCACATTTGGTTAAAATTAGCTCGAAAGGAAGAAGAATAACAGCACAACTATAAAAGCAACTTTCTTTAAGGACATCCGCATCCTTGATAAGAACTTTAAACACAAGTTGCATCAATGACATGGCTTAATTTTTGGTGTCAGAAGAAACTACCAATAGATTTTTGCCCGCCTCCCCCACTGCAAATACACAGTCACAGAAACTAGCCAAAAGCCTTCTAAAAAGAGCACCAAACATGTTCTTTCACTCGTCATTGTGCAGCACAGTGGGGAGAGAGTTAACTAAAGCAGTTTCAAAGTTTGTTAGATTTACTGTATTATCTCCACTTAAAAATATATTTACAACAGCTTGTTCTTGTAAAATACTGATGCTACTATTTTGTAGCACCTCTAACTAAAATAGCTTAAAACTCAGAATGATGACAGACTTAACGCTGTGATGACAATGCTGCGAAGTTCGTGTGATTCTCTACCAAGCAAATTACGTAGATCAATGGCAGAGCTTCTTGAAAGTTTTTGGGCACAGCTTAGTCACACTGTAGAGATAGGAGTTTTGAACTGCGCCACGCTTTCACATTCCTGCTGCATTGTTGTTAGGAAAAAAAACTACAGGTCCCTCCTCTTTTAAGGTACACAGAAAAAGAATTGCACTGGCCAGGTTGTCAAGAACACAAATGTGAATGCTCGTATTTGTGATTCTGTGTTCACAAAAAAAAAATATTAAAAAAAAGACAGCTCAGTATCCAGCAGCTGTAACAGAGAACCACTGCTGGTAGGTAATAGGCCCCCGAAAACATACATGAGCTTGTGAAGAGTAAATACACCAGCTTGCTTGGCAGATCAAAGTTCTCCACATAAGCACATGCAGCATAATCAGAACAGGTAGCAATAAACCAAGCTCTCTACCTAGTCCAGCACTGTCACCCAGCACAGTTTGAGTGATACACTCATACAACCAAAACTGTAATTCAGAATTTAACCTCAGGCCTACGTGTCATTTTGACTTAATTGCAACATGATTTTTCCCTGCCATGAAAGCCTCTTAGACAACAAACTCTCCTCACCTCCAGCATACCTACTCGGGCTGTTAAATTGAAGTGCAACTCTGACAACTGAAAAAAGTGTTTGTAGCATTAGCCCCACAAACTGAAAAAGTTTATTACTAAAGGGGTGCGTTTCTATGGAACAATGTCTACTTCCAAATAAGAATAAGCAAATGATCTTAGGAAAAAAAAAAAAGGAGTTAAAGTACTGATGAAAAACAAGGTGATATTGGGATAAGTGGTCTTCTTAGCATTACCTGGACAGTCAACTTCATCACTCTCGTCCTCACAGGTGGGCCATCCATCACACTGCCAATTTGAAGGGATGCACTGGATGGTACCACTCCGACACGCAAACTGCCCTGGGGTGCAACGGAGCTCTAGGAAAGAAGAAAGTTTTGTTTTGTTTAAAGTGTTATTTATTCCTCTGAGTCTAAATACATATAGAGTAAGTGTAATGGACAAAAGCTCTGGCTAACTCAGCCTGCTAAAATCTGCTGAGCTCCAGATCACTTCCGTATTTCAAACTGGACGTTTACAGCTTTAATAGACAGGAGGGCCTGCGTACAGCGTTTATGAAAGAACTCTATCAGACGTCTGTAGTAAAAACTTCCTCATAAAAACACCACGCAAGATCTATCTGGCAGATTTTTGGTTCACGCAATCATACACACTTCAGTTCAGCTTTCTGCACGGGAAATAGTGTTCTGATCAGACCGCGGTAGACTCTACTCCTACATTATCGTCATCTACAAGGAATAAGGATATCATTTAGCAGTAGGTTTCCCACTTACGAAATACTAACAGGAATACAAGTTGATAACATGAGAACAAAACATTTTCTCAGATTTCTAAATTGGATTTTCAAAACCAATTCCAAAAAAAGTGACAACGTAGTTTCTCTTAAGTTTGCTCCTTTCACATATCTGAAAATACGTTGGTGTCCTTAAGAGAAGAGGAGGAAGGGAAATCCACGTTTGAACAATGTTCCCAAGCCCAGTTCTAGCTGGAGAAGTTGTGAGCTTGGGGAGCCAGCAGCAGCCATCACCACAGTGCTCCCCTTTTACTTCTTGTCATGCACTTAAGACAACTTGTTCACGCGTCTCAGAAGCGAAGTTTAACAAAAACATGCTCTGGTAGCTTTTACATGTTAGATTATGCAATGAATTCAGAATGCAATTCCCACTCTAAGCAGTACGTACGCCAGGCCCCACCCAGACTTGCACAATTGTCCAGCCCAATTTCAAGCTATTTCGCAGAACTATTTGTAAAACAATTTCCATACTGATGAACCTGTTTTCACTTTCCAGCTTAAACTCTTTTGTAGAATTCCTATGTATCAGCAAATCCTTTAAAAGAAACTGCCAGTATCTGCAAACTTGAAGTGCCTGCTGCTACAGCATTACTACCTACTTGCCATCATCACACTGTCAGTCCTAATTAGCATCATAAAAAGTACAATTTTTGTCAATGCTTTTTTATTTTCTTTTAAGTATCAATTCCATCCATCAAATGCCAGAACCTAATAATTCAGCTAAATTTTGTGTTCCTCACTATATTTTGCAGGGAAAATCTGTCTATACAAACGGTGAACAACTCCAAGCTTGTTTGCAGACTGCAGATCTGCGAATCACTACAAGCATCGACGCGCTCACCTTCGCACCAGACCATCACCATGCAACTGCCTTCACGACGGTGGTTCTCAATACTCCACTGCTCTTGGTAAAGTCAGTTAAGCCATGACTAGAGAACTAGCACATCTTATTAAAAATAAAAATCAAACAAGGGTTTATAAAGTAATGGACACCCAGCCCTGATTTTGAACGAATGAAGTAGGTAACTGTTTTTATCGATGGGGGAAAAGGAACCTCTAAGAAATTTACAATATAGATGCACGTTCTCTCATCCACAGTTTACAGCTTAAGAGAAGAAGCTCTATTGCAATTGTTACCTTCCCAAAACACACGTCTAAACCAAATCAAGGCAGAAGTTACATTTAAGTTTCTGGACAACACGGCCATGCAAAATAAGTGATCACCCGCTGTCAACCAAAGCCATACCCACGTACCTGATAATTAGTATAGGATATTGCTAACAGGCTTATTGTTTGATAGTAGACTCAAATCCACTTCTTTTGAAGACACCCATATATTAAAACAGCATTTAACAGTACCTGTTTCTCTCCAAATCCCAGACCTGCTCTTCTAGAAGAATAGAAGCGGACACATGCTCTTAGTACACCACCTACTCAGAGCAAACACGCAGGTCACCAAAGCGCAAAGAGCCCAAGCAGACCTGCCTGACTGCCCCCAGCAGCAGCACGCGACAGCAGAACAAGGAGCGCTCTGACCCAGTTAAGAGTTTTATTCAATCCAAACAGCTGACAGCAAAGAGCACAGTAGAAATATTAAAAACAAGCAAAATAAATAAAAAAATAAAACCAAGAAAACGCCAACACCCCACACACCAGCAGCTTAGGTCACACATGATGACTTTTTTCCCCCCAAATAAAACCCAAAGTAATTTATTTAGCCCAAAGAAGGGAAGAAAGTTTGTGATTATGGGAATAAAAGGTTCGCTTGCCCAATGTAGCAAGAAAAAAATAAAACTAAAGCTATAAAAAAATACAACTAAAGTTGAAAATTAAACTCAAATTTCCAGTTCACAGGAAAGCATCAGCTCAATAAATCATCGCAGCTTGTTTTTTGTTTTTGTTTTTTAAACCACATTTGCAAAGCGTCAGCGTGAAGCATAAAGTTCCTTAAGAAGTTTATGCCATTCCTAGTACAGAATTTACACCGGAGCCTCTGGTAAATGTTTTCACACACGAGAGGCTGCTTTCAGCCCAGCTACAGGTTTCCATTACACCTTCCTCCAACAACGGCAAAACGCAATTCAATACTTCAAATGAACCCTTTTAACTTGCTCGTCGCACGATTTCAATGGAAGTCGCACACAGCTGAGAAGAAAGCTGCTTTGCAGCCCTACCTTTTGCAGACAGCACCCAGGAAAGCATGTGGGAAAGCCTGCGAAGTGTACTTCATGTCTGTCTTCAGTTCCATATGCACTATTTTAGGTACGATTACATACAACAGGTTCAAATAAGCAAATAGCCCCATCCCCATAGTACTGTCATTAAAAACTGCCAGTTATGAGCCATAATGTGGCTGCTCCCTGCATTACAGGCACTCCTCTGTGAAGATGTATACACGGGGGGCACAAAACACGTTTATTAAACACTGCTCGGGTTACCCAGCTGGGCATTTGGTCCCGACGGAAACCACACCACGCCAGGTTCACACGTTATTTAGCAGTGAGGAGCAGGAGCTGCTGGGCGATTCTGCTGCAGAGAGAACAGTGACACTAAAAGGCATGGTGCAAAACCCAGTCTCCAGATGCTGAAAACACCGCCAGTAATGCTTCCTGAGCTATCCTAGCCCTGAGCCCACACCTCCCTGCATTATCGATCTGCTTTATTCATTGTGCAGTGTCTGGAAGAGTTTCAGATTAATCGTTCTGCTTCTATTTGCTGCCCATCGTGTTTTAGCACGACAGGCGAACAACACACAACCACCTGAGGAAACCTACCCACCTCTCCCACCTGAACTCCCCAGAGGGGGCTGCACTCAGCTGGGATGTCCCCGGTGACCTGCTTCTGTGCCCACATCCATATTCTTGCCCACACTGATGGTAACTTGCAGCAAGAGGATGAGGAAGAAAAGCATCTCGAACTACCAGCTCCTCTCCCCCTGCTCCAAAACAGCAACAAAGCAGCGCTGCACACACCTATTTGCTGCCAGCTGTTAAAGCAGAAAGATTTTTGGTTAGGAAATATGCAATGCAGTAAGTTTGGCTACCATCAGGCACCTGTTGCAGCACAGGTACAAACACATCACGCAGTGGTCAACAACTGGCCACAAGTGATAAACTGGGAACACAACCACCTCCCGTGCTCACATACGACATGGTGAGTTAAATCAGCAGAATTAGGATCCACACAGGAGCCTCTAGCATAAAAGGGTACTTTTTCTTGTAAGGATCAAACAGTCTTTTCTATGGTGCAGCACAAAATTTAGTATACAAGTCTCACTTTATAGCAAATGTATCTATTCATTGGGATGAAGGGAAGCAAGCAAACAATAGAAACAGGAACAGTTGTAGCTCTTTACATGGCATAAATTTACAAAACATTACAAAGTTCACGGGTGCGAGAATGCGAAAGCACTTCAAGCAGCGAGGTGTTGTTACAAGTCTTCTTCACCATCTCAAAGCACTTCTAGAATGTTAACCCTCAATCTTGCCAACTACTGCATCCTTCTGTCAGTGCTTAAAAAGAAGTGCAGGAAAATGACACCGCTGGCCAAAGGCTGCCACCTAAGAGATGAGCCTGAGAGCAGGGGCCAGCTCTCCTGGATGCTGCTCCCCCTCCAGCACCCCGCACCCTGCCAGCCCACCAGCATGCTCCTACCTGAACACACATCTGCCTTTCAGAAATATCGCCCACTAACCATGTATTCTCTGGCAACAGTTTCCCTGTTCTCTCTAGCAGCACCTAAGAGCTACAAATTGGCCAACGGGAGCAAGAAACAGAGAACTCCTTAGCTTTATAAAAAGAGAAAAAGAAAAATCAGTCAGACTTTGTATCAGTTCTACAAGCTTAACATATAGCACAATATTAAGCTTACTGTCGAGTAAAAGCCAAAAAAACAATATTGATTTCATGGGACGCATCATTAGATAACATAATCCACCCACAGGAGTCGCTCACCTGAAAGCAGCTTTGCCAAAGCTAGTGGCAGATCTGTAATTTGAAATTTAAAACAAAACTTACAACACAGTTGGAAACTTAATCAAACACCAGAAGTGCCAAGCAAGATTATAAATAAATTTAAACAGTGCCATATAAACAAGTCTCCATCTCCTTTAGCTGCCAAGTATTTTTTCTAAGTTAGGCACTAACAAAATCAATAAGATTTTTGACTAATATAAGAATCCAGGTTTTATAGGGGGAAAAAAAGTTTTCAAAGTGGTTGTTTACACTGCCACAGAAAGCTTTTGTTCCAGCAAAGATTTCCACAACGCCATGTCTAACGCCAGATGTTTCACTGCACCCATCATGTAGTTCAACACAGGGTTCAATGAGCTTCCTCCCCCCTGCTTTTATGGCACACTAATTTCCAGATTTTCTGCTACATACTCGAAATGGGCATTTACACATTATCTTCAACCAGGAAGACTGCATGACAGATGGATAAAACAGCCACCCGCACGTTTTAACTTCCAGCAGTTTCGCAGGTTTTATAAAACAAACACCTTGTCTCCATTATAAAACGATCCAGGAAGCCCTCCTAGGTTTAATCATCTCATTTAATCTTTCTGAATAATTGAGGATGCTTCCCTTCTGAGGCCCGTACACGTGCAAGTCACAGCACAGTGATCCTGCAGCAGACGCACACGTGGAGTTGGTAAGCGTGCTGCCCTGGGTGCTACACTAAGTGCAACCTCTATTTCCTATACATTCCTATATATATTTCATTGTATTTCATTTCAAGCCTTTCAGAGGTGAGTTTGGACAAGGACACCACTTATTTTCTTTGAAACTGGAACTAATTCCTGCTTATCTTTCCCCTTTTTCATGCAAAGGGCACAGGGATAATTAGTTCCTCAAAAGAAATGTTGTAATTGAAAGCAAGGCTGAGAGAATCCATATCCAGTACCTGTGACCACTTCTCAGCACAGTAAATCTCATTTAGAGCTTCCAATATCAAATCAAGACTGTAACAGCCACAAGAAACAAAGTGTTGATTCAATACAAGTCCACCTTGCTAGGGCAGTTTTCTGAATGAATTTGATGAGCTCGCTTTGAAAGAGCAAGCTTCTGACCAAATCAGATGTCTGTCCACGTTAACGTTAAGCCAGACCAGCTACAGGTTGCTCCCTGGAACCAGAAAAAAAAAAAAAACACGTACTCCAATGATTGCAGCAGAAATACAGTTGTACAGCTCTAGCATCAGTTAACGTGGGGGCGTCTGCCCACCAACCTCATACACTTCACTCACTTCGCTCCTACAGAAGACTCCTTCTGATCACACTTGGATTGCAGGTGCTTTTTCGGCAGCAGCAGAACTACTTTCAGCCCCATGCTAGCAGAGGCTGCCCTGCAAACAGGGCTGGGACCCTCACCAGACTGCTGTAAGAAAAGCCTTTGTCACTGAGATCACTGCTCTGCTCCACGACGAGCTGCGCCAGGGCATGGCACGGAGGTAGCAGAAGCAACAGAGGTGGCAGTAGGTCTTTGCAAGGGGCAAAGCCCACCAAGCTCTGAAAATTTCTGCCAAGTGACACAAGCCAGTTACCCACGGACCTTTCTGGTCTACAAGCACTATTTACCCATCAAAACACTTCTGAGAAAACAAGCTAGGGTGACAGAGCGTTCAATACTGCCTTGCAGGTTTATTTACTCTTCCTCAATTGAAGACAAAGATATAAAAGGAACTCGGCCCAATGAAATTCTACATCCAATAAAAGTGCCAGAGGCTCCATCTCTGGTGTATATATAATAAACATCTCCCATAAAGCACTATGTGAACACATCAAAGTTCTCAAACTCCACATTTCAACCTTATATTTCCAAGACCCTGATGTTTACCGTCTACAGGACCCAGTAAAAAAACAGAACACTTGAAAGCAAAATCTCCTAAGCCAGAAAAGTATCACTGACACGTCCCTTACTTTTGGACCACACATTCCTAACTCCAGGACACAAAGAAGTGGGACAACACGCTGAGTTTGCAATTTAAGAAGTCAATATATGCATGAAACTATAGAGCTGGGGAGCTACAGCTCTGAACCAAAGCCTATAAAATACAAGACCCGTTCCAGGAGAGAGCTTTGATACAGAGATTAAATTCAGTGACTGCAGTCACTGACGATGGAGGTCTGGGTTCTTCTAGTCGCAATGACTTAACTTCTCTTTAATAAAGAGATTCATCAGTCAGTAAAGTCTGATACATTAAGATACTCTTGGTAGCTAACATTACTGATGCATGTTAGCTTTTAGTGTTTACACAGCTAGCCTAGATTTGAATCTGTTTCAGTTTTTAAGACAAATAAATGGCACTTTTCATCTCCTATGTTAATTATTTGTTCTTGTCTGCTGAGCCTCATTTGTATGGAAATCGAAATTTGATTAAATGCACAAAACCAGCATTTAATGTTATTTCAATTATAAACTATTACTGTAACTGAAATGCATGAAATGGAAAAGAAACTTCCGCACAAAGCCATGTACTGCCAACTTTTAATGAACTCTGCAAGTTGTGTGCGTACCTTGTTTACTTCGCTTATTTCCTTCAGATTTCTCAAGACAGGATCTGGTAGATCCTCTGGCATAGCATTTATTTACAGACTGAAGGAAAACAAAAACAATTCCTGCTTTCGCAATGTAAGAGCTGCTCATTGTATCGAACCGGATGAATCAACCTGTAAGAGAATATTCTGTTCAGATGCGAAGAGGCAATTACTGTTATCAAAAGCTGATTAAGCGTTAACAAAAACACCAACTACAAGTGCTTAGGCCAGTAACTCTTCTTATTCAGATTGTGTTTTGCCCATCAAGTCGTGCTTGTATTTTATTACAATAAACCTACATGCTTAGGTTAAGACTGTACCTACATGTTCCACTATGGTTTCAATTCTAACACATTTAAGAATGAATGTATTGAAAGTTAAAAAGCCTTTTTTCTTAAATCGCTGATTCTATGTATCCTGACCCACAGTACACTGTATGAGCGTGATTAGATCCTAGTATCTTCAGCACGGAGCCTAACCCCCTGAGTCCTGAACCCCTGGAGATTTTACCCAGCACCAGTGCTCAATAAACGCCTGCAAACAAGCATCAGAACCAAACAAAAGCACACTCCCTAAGCATCTTCATCGCAACAACACATATAGCCCCAGAGCTAATATTTATGCTCAGGAGGAAGCATAATATAACCAGTACTTCTCTAGATTGGTATTTACTGAAGCAAGAGAAACTTAAAATATTCTTGACTATTCCAGCACAATACCAGAACCGTTCTCTTCATTTAATCCTCACTGAAGGCATGAAGCAAACAAAAAACCCTCTCCTTAAACCAGTCCGCTGCACCTGAAAAGCAGTTTTCTTGACTGGGGCTTCTCTTGGACCCACAGCTGAAGTTCACTGGAGCAGGTACCGAATCTGGTACAAAAATGCTTGCTGAAAGCATGCCAGCACGTAAAGAGCCCGACAGCAGCCTGGATGCGATGGCTTGTGGCGGTGAGAAGTCACTCGCTGAAGGAGAGCTTTTAATGACAGAAGCGAGGCAAACTGCACTTGAGGATGCTCAGACATGCAATCCCTGAACAGTTTTGCTTGTTTTTTTTTAACTTGTCTTTGAGCTACTGAGCACCCACGATCCCACACAGACTGCTCTCAGAAAATGAAGTTGTACCTAAATGGTATTTCCTCTCAGCTACATATCAGAGAAATTTTCCCTACCCATTCGTCCCATGGCAGGTTTCTTAAAGTCACCTGGCAAATCTTACTTCCATTACTTGTCTTTAAATTCACCCTTACACTACCCCTCAGCGTGGCAGGGTACATACAGGACTTTATAACAAAGCTGCAGTAGGAAAAAGCAAAGTATGATAACAGAGTATGATAACTACCTTATTTTCAGAGAAGAAAATTGTTTGTGAAGCTCACAAGTCACCATCAGACAATTATTCATGCCATAGATGAAACAATAGAACAAAGTTTCTCAGTAAAATTATTTCTGTTGACTGTTTTTCAGATTAAAAGCCTACAGAAGCACAGAGTGCTGCACCTCTATCAGCTCCACAGAAGATGCAACGCTCACCCATTCACCCATGCTACTGAAATTGTGCCTCAGCACGACCCTCGGGTCACACAGCTTTGGTTTGTCATGGCCTAAGTGTGTTCAGGAGTATGAACACCCAACTGGGCGCAGCACAGAGCCCAGGGAACCAACAGCGCCCTGTGCTATACATACAGAGCCAAACACAGCCAGTACCTCCTCTCAGTTCCAGCACCCCAAAATTAGAGACTATGCCCTTACTTGTCCCTACAAAATGGTATTATAAATTCAAAAGTAAGTGTATGTTATAGGCATTTGATTTTTCTGCATGACCTCAGCATGCAGTTTCATGAACTAAAACTGACAGCACTCCAGCTGAAAGCTGTGAAACCTAATGAATAACCCTAATGACCATTCTGTACTACTCAGTGCTCTGTCATAGTAAGTTATGCTGAATGACCCTAAAGATCCATCAAAAGATTTTACATCGCGTTCAGGCACATTAGCAGGCTACTTCCCCTCGTCCCCCCCCACTCTCTTTGATAACATACCTACACCCTGCATGAGCTTGGAACTGACCCAGTTTCTTCTTGCTCACAAGTGTCATTCACTCCGATTCATTGTCTGCTCTTTGTCTGCAGGGTAGATTCAATGCCAGAAAGGATTTTAAAAAAAGAAAAAGAAAAAAGAAAACACACACACACACACACCACAACCTTAGGCAGTGTGAGAGACCCGGCACTCAGCCAAAGCAAAAACATCAGAGCTTCTTGAATGGGAACCCTGGCTGTGATTTCCTAGGTCTTAGAAAATACAGACTTTGTGTTTCATCACTGTGGCCACTTACTTATTCCTAAGATTGAAAAAGAAAAAAAAAAATCTAGTTCCCTATTCCCCAGTACTGCTAAAACCAAACAGCAAAACCAAATTTGCTATTTGAACTGAGCTGAAAGACTGAACTATGCGATGCAGCACTATCGACTGAAAAATATTTTATTTTCCTAACAGTGAGGGTAGCAGCTAAGCAACAGGTTGGCTCGCTTTTTTTCCCTAAAAAACTGCAATATTATGATAATAAGTAGATAGGAAGAAAGGAAGAGCAAAATGCAGCACTGACAGAAGAAAGCTTTCAATACAAAGCCAAAGGTACTCAAGAAACCTTTCATATGGCCCAGAATTAAAGCCTACATTTCCACTACACTAACAACCTTGTTCAGGACTTGTGATGTGTATGTAAAACCTGAGGTGGGACTTCAGGTTTTAGTACAAAAGAGACCTAAACCCGTGCAGCTCCTAATTTTTGCCCCTTTCCACTGCGGTGGCAGGTGAGTTTCCTACAGCAGAGGAAGTTTAGGGACGTGGGAAATGAGCCCGCTGGAGTCCAGCTTTCTTGCGCCCCCATTACTTAGGAACCATGCTCACGCACATTCAGAAAACAGCGCTATGCCTCACACAAAACTTAAATACAGTCACATACGACACATTAATTTGCCTGACAAATGCAGCAACAGACAAAAAATCCATTAGAAAGATACCAGTAGTGAAATGCTCAACAATTCATCGATTCTGTTAAAGAAAAAAGCACCATAAAAAACTGACTTTGCCCCTTACAGTCCACACCCTCAGGTCAGGACAGACAGATTATCCCACGTACACCACAAATACTCAAACCGACGTGGCTATTTGGGTGCCTCGGCTTAGCTACATCCTGGTTCCATCCCCAGTCCTCACACCTCAAAGCCTCACCTTCTGAAAACAGATTTTATGCCAAGATCCTCATATTGCCATGCATCTAAATACTTTAAAATCTTTATCTATGTACATAGACCCTTCTTGGACATTTTCAGGTTTTTTTCCACAAAGCTGGGGTTATTCTGAACAAGGAAAAAGCATCATGTCCTCAGCTCTGCCTTCAAAAGCTCGGCAGCATGACCCGCACCTCTTTCCTCACAGAAGACATCCGGACTGCTCCTCCACCGGTGCGACCTCCAGCATGCCCAGAGCCACCTGGGACTGGAAAACCACACAGCAGAGCCAGCAGCCCCCCAAGGAGCAGGCTGGGGATCAGAGGTATTTGCATACAAGCACCATTCTTTGACAGTCTGTGCAGGTGATGCTTGCTGGAACGCCCCTCAAAAGAGATCTAGGAAATCTCCTGATAGAAGCCATCCAGACAGCACTGCTATATCTTATAACCTGGTAGGTGCCCACCTAAAACTACACAAAAAAAGGCTAAACATGTTAGAGTAGCTCCTCTCCTCCTCCAAACAACCACATCCTCAGGGTTAGAAAAGTACACATGCTATCATGCCATTCTGGAGTAACAGCTAAAGTACAATATTTGTTCTTACGCAAAGCTTTGTTTCCACTTAAGAAGGATCACCAGGGAAAGAGTATTCCCCATGACCAAATAAACTGTAGGCGTAAAAAAAATAGCAAGAAAACAACAGTTACTCTACAGAGACAAGAGTTTTCCATAGAGGAGAGGAAAACTTAAATCCAAAGTTTTACATGAACTACATGAGTATTTTCTTTACGTCAGGTTTCAACAAGAAGAGTACTCAGTTCTTGAGTTGCTGTTATCGTGTTTCATCTATCAGAGCAATCAAGGCTAATTTGTAGCCACCATTAAACTGAAAGTAGGAATTGCCAGATTCCGGGAGTATTAGGAAGCAGCCCCATTTACTTCCAACAAGACAACACATGTTTCTACTTTGCAGGAAAACAGAAGAGCTAATGTCACAACATCTTTTTCCAGTACAGGATTCAGAAGCTTTTAAACATATCCTTCAACTTTCAGTCCAAACAAATTCAATGAAAGCGCACAATTTAAGGTCAAGCGTGTACTTAGAATACCTTGCTGCGATAGTCTTTAATGCCAAACAAATAGGTAACAAAATTCTACCTATGAAGTCAGGCATTTTCAATCACACTGTTCTCCAAAAACTAACCCCGTTTCTTAATTTTAAAACCAAATGATCATGGAAGAAGCCCCTTCCAGGGCCCTAAAGGTCATGGTCTTAAACAAGAATTTAAGAATTAAGGGAGACAGGAAACTGCCCAGCAGGGTAAGTGCACCACAGAAGCATTTGGACAATGCTCTCAGACACACGGTCTGATTTTTGGGTGGTCCTGTGCGCAGCCAGGAGTTGGACTCGATGATCCTCGAGGGTCCCTTCCAACATGGGATATTCTACGATCCTATGATCTATATGCATGAGCACTATTCAAATGCAGCCCACACTAAAAAAGCTTTTGCTCCTGCTTTATTTTTTCCCTTCACATCTTGCACCAGACTTGAGGATCAAGTGCCCAGAACACTTGAAAGCAAAAATTTGATACACAGAAACATTCTGACCTCAGATACTGAAAACACATTTTATCCTTTGCAAAGTAGCTGGTGCAGAAGCTGTCATGTACTGGAGCAAATGGCTCGTGCCTTGAATAGCATTCCAGCGCTCCGGCAGAGCCGAACACGACAGGAATGCAGCCAGTGCTAGCCCCTGGTGCGTGTGTCCGCGGTGTGAGAGACCGCGTGCTGCTTTACTCCGCAGTCACAGTACCTGGAGAGGAGTTTCATATATCAAAACCCTCAGCTTCCATCAGAAGTCAGCAAACAGAAGTGCAATGCATTCTCAAAGAGCCGCCCGACCCGTTCGGAGCAGCGGATCGCTCCCCACGCCTTCTGCCTGCTGTCGCACTGCCAGCGTCCTGCAGCTCCTCGACCCGCTTCCATTATGCAAACGTGTCAGGTACCGCAGCACAGAACTTCGGCTTTGCCATTTTTTAGCTGCCACATCAACAGAAAAATTACTCACATCCCACCCTCTTATGCTTAGAAAGCCACAGATGAGCACTTACACAATGCAGCATCCTTGGGCGATTTCTCTCTGCTCTACCACCAGAACTGGGGGGTGCTTCTGAATAAGTCTTTGCACTTGGCTGCCACTGCTGCAAGATTCCCAGTTCAGCCAGCTTTTCATCATTCGTTCCAAGACCTCAGTAATGCAGTACCTCTGTGTTACTGCACTTTAGTCAGTAAAGAGCAATTTAGGCGTAACAATTTTACAAATTCAGAAATAAAACAACCGCAGTTTTAACTAGTCCTAGAATAAAAAAAGTTGTAACGTGTTTTACAAGTGTGGCATACACAAGGCAAAGTGCACAAACTCAAACCAAGCAGGCATCAGAAGCTGGACGATTTGGTTTTTTTGTTTGCTTTTAAAATGTACAGAACAAAACACGTCGCTCTTAAGGCAGAAGAAATCCTTTCTACTCAAATCACTAACAAAATATGAGCACAGACAAAGCAAATCCATAAATATAAACGCTGCAGGACAACACTCACCCAGAGCTGCATAAAATCCCTCCCTGCTGCCCGTGCCAAGGCCGTGCTCAGCTCCAGCCCCCCCATGCTCGGCTCCAGCCCCCCGGCTGCCCGCTCCCACGCGCAGACCCGAGTCAAAACGCAGCCCTGGGGACACTTTGGCACTTCAATCACAGCACCCAGGCTGCCGCAGGGAAACACAGCTGCGGCCAGGACGGAGACTGCTCATCCCTCTGCAAGACATGGCACTTTGTGCCTTTTTTTCTACCAGCTTTGGTCCCCACATAGCCTCACCGTGCACCCCAAGTAATTTGGCCCAAAGAGGGAGAGGAACAAAGAAGCATAGCACAGGAGGAATATATGAAGGAGAGGATACAACACAGGAAATAGAGCTAATGAATTAAAGTACAACAAGAAGAAAATTGGTAAGTTAAAGCACAAAAAAGCAGGGAAAACCTAAGTGCAGTCGAAGAGTCACATAACTCACCCAGAGCTGAACCCACCTTTCCGTGCACAGAGCTAGCTGACGGCTGTCAGGCACCAGTCAATAAACAGTGGAAACTAAATTTACAGTTAGATCAACCAAGTTTAATTTTAATTAACTAGGAAGCTGAACATTATGCTGTTTAGCTACTGTTAATGAGGCAACTATCAATTCCCATTAAGCTTAAGAAAATTTGTATTTCTCAATAACCCGATCAGTAGGCAAACGCTGACAACAACCTCCTTAGGAGCTCCGTATAACCAACATCGTTAAGATGCTGTTATCAAACACAGCATCAGCAGGCTGACCCTCTAGCACAAAAATAACACTGAAAGTTTCATGGGAAACCACACCGTGCCAGAGGGTTTGACAGTTTGGGGAATGCGGATTAAAGGTTAATCCTGAACTCGCGTTTTCAAGCAACTCAGTCGCTGAGTTGTTTGAAAACTCACTCGCTACAGCTCATCAGTGACTTAACCAAATGATGCAGATTTCTCCTCGATTCTCGGCAGGTTGCCCACAAACCGTACCATCAGCGCAACCATGCCAGGGGTTGTGTCTGACCCGTGGTGGTACCTAAACCCTCTGCGGAGAGGCAGGCAGGCTGGAGCAAGGACAGGAAGGACCATCACTGATTAAACACCGGTGGCCCCGGCACCAGGATGGGCTTGGGAAACTGGCAAACTGTTCTTTAAAGCTGCCGCGCAGAGATACGTGTGCAGTACTGTATTTAGACAGGGATAATATGCTGCGACTGCAGGATGAGCAACAGATTGGCAAGTAGCTTTACCAAAGGAATCTGCTGTTCAGACTCTGTCACAGGAAATCATTAAAAATGTGCTAGACAGTTAGTTATCCTCTGGGAACTGCCTGTGCCGAGATTTTGTGTTGGGACGGTCGGGGGGACTGCCTCATCTCTCAGCACCCCTCCTGGCCACGAGGCTCTAGCAGCCCGCGCTACCACCCTCACTCACTGCGGGACACCGGGACACAAAGGAAGGCGTGCGGTTATCGCCACCCCCTCCGTTCCGTGCTCTGTTGCGTGACACTCGGGAGCAGAATGGGAACTCCTGCTAGTCATGGCACAAGTTATTTATGAGCACCCCACAGAGTGAAATGAAACTTCATAAAAGTTGCAAGAAATCACATTTAAAAAAAAAAACCAACAGCAGAGACTCGGGCATTACCCAAAGACCAATTCTAGAGACAGCTACCACTCTTGCATTACAATTCAACACCAAAACCAGCCCTAAATTAATTCCAGGAGACGGAATAGTTCATTGAAGCCTCAGTGGGTTTTCTGACATTCACTGGGGGATTTCACATCTTTCGTTCTTAGTACCTGAAGCCCTTAACTCTTGGATCGAGCTGTGCCATTCCCCTGGCACTAGAGGAACACAGGGCACTCTGACAACCAGAGAGGCTGCAGCAGCGGTCTGTGCTCTGCCACTCCTGTGCTCTGGCCTCATCTTTGTCTACTCCCGAATCTACCACGGGGACACAGAAGCCACGTCTGTCAGAGTTCCCTTTCTGCCCCTGAGAACCCAACCCACACACACAAACTGCCCTCTGTCTACAAACTCCTTTCTCCTCCTTTACTCTGCAGCCACAGCTAGCAGCAAGCCCACTTGCGCCCCAAAGTTTGCTCAACCATTAACACCAGGAATTACCAGTCCTAAAACATCAGACCTGCTAATGAGGCCTGGTACTGCCTGCCTTGTCCCCACTACACTGGTAGCAGCTGCAAGGAAGAGTTGTCAAATCCATCACCCTCGCTTCGCAGCTCGTAACAACAGCAAGCAGCAGAGCCCTGAAACACCAGGAAAAGAGAACGCTGATACGTAACAGGAGGAGGGAAAAAACAATAACTGGCAGGCTGAAAAACAGGGGGCTTGGTGAGGGGGCAGGCCTACTTCCAGCAACACCGACTGAGGAGCAATAAAAAAAAAAAATAGCTGTCTCACATCACGGAGCCCTCACCTGGGAATCCAGCTGAACACAGAGACAGGGACTACAAGAACCTGGAACAGAATAAATACCACTCACCACGGCTTTCTCTAAGGTCGAGGCAGTGAACAGAAAGCAAAATGAGGGTTTCCATTTGCTTGCTGATGAAATCTCTTCAGAGCAGAGGAAGGCTGTGCCTAGGTCATGTCTAATGACTGAGTCCTCCGCTGAATTAACTAATGCAATATAATTAGTAAAAACCAGACAAATTCCAGCAGAGCATACCAGTTTTATTGCGGGTGTGTCTGGACTTCTATCCCCAGGAGCCGCGCTGTGTTTCAGCCCCACACCTACGGGCCGAGCAGCAGCACCAGCACCGTGCCGGCGAGCCCCCGCACACTGCCAGCCCCGCACGAGCCCCATGGCACGTGAGATGTGCCAGCTTATAGCCAAGGTTTTGGGGCTGTGTAATGAGACATCTCGCTCCGGCAAATTGTTCTGTACGTTGCCCATCAGATAAGTTGCGCCAGATTTTTTAGAAACAAAACTTAGGTCATGGAATTACTTCCTCCAGCCAGCTTTGAAGTGGAGAAAAAAAGCTGCAAGAAGGAGAACTCAATTGGCTTTTAGCTGCCTGGTAAATGCTCTAACAAGAGAGCCCAATGACCTACATTCACAAGCTTCTGTACTAAACCACTATTACAAAATCCAATATAAAGCCTGACCACGTTTAAGTGTTTTCCATTAGCAAGCAGCAGTATCTTGTTAGAGAAACATGAAAACAAGTTATTGTCGTTAGCGATGATGATCTTAATTAATCCTCTAAACACTAAAATGTGCCGTCTGGATCATCTCAGACTGTTTAAGCTCCTAAGATTACATAAAGACCCCCAAACCTTTGCTTTTCAGTTGTGTGATGGGATGTTGACAGGAACTTCTTACGCATCCTCAAACTGTACTACAGAACTGAATTCTTAATGATTTCAACCTCTGATGCTTTTTAGACAACTGACAGAAACGCAAGAGTGTCTAAATCCAGTCTGGCACCAGTACAGTTTACTGCGATTCAGTTAAAACATCCCTGAAATACTTCTTTACCTAAAAGCAACAGCTCTCAGTTCAATAACCTGAAGCAGATGTTTTGAGGTGTCCCGGAAAAGGTATTAAGCCAAACCCCACCATGGTGAAGAGCTCAAACAAGCGTCTGAACACCAGATACAGTCAATTTAGTCACTGTTTAAAAGAAACATTACGGCAGTCTTTCCCTGTACACCCGTATAGTTGCAAAGGTCTGACACATTCAACTCCACATTAGCAGCTTCCAAAGATAATGAGTAACGCCAGCTAAGGAGAAATGCTCTACTAAAAAACAAAAAAGAACTTGCAGCAACGCATTATAAAGCAGACCAGTAGCCAAAATGAACAGTTGGTGGTCAAAACAGAAAGGGAAAGAAAAGGGAAAGAGAGACTCTGGGACAAACACATCCAAGCTGAGATTCTCAAAGGCACAAAATTACCATTAAAAGCCCATGGGCTCAGAAAAATGTAACTGCCCACGGTACCTTTAGGAATCTGCATCTCCACAGCTAGTGCTGATGATATACCTGATGTTAGTGATGGTAACAGTGCAAAACTGACTTTTGTAATCAAGACAGAAAAATCCACAAAGAAAGGAAATGTAAATTAGTTTTTAATAAATTAGGAGATAAACTATCTCACCCTAAATGCAGAAAAAATAGGTTCCTGTAAACTCACTGCCTTTCAACTCGCCTGAAAAGATACTACAGTTGAGGAGGCTTAAAAGAAGGTTTTATTTATCTGAAGAGCACAGCAAGAACATGGATACAAAGCTAGTGTCAAATTAACATGGAAGTACAAAGAGGTGCCTGATTCGCTGGGACTGAATTGTGAAGGGACTACACATTCATCTCCGAGTACATAAAACCTCCCATCACTCTGCAGCACTCGTTTGATAGCTCCAAGTACAGATTTAAGTTAAGCAAGCTGCAGGCATCCTTTGTAAACCAGTAAGACAGTTGCTACAATACACAGGTTTAAAGAAGCAGGAAGAAAAACAAACACCACTGGGAAAAATAAATTCCAAGCGCTATTCTAACTCTTTGTGAAGAAATCCATGCACTTGCCCAGAAGAGACAAGGGAGACTTCACTACCATTATCGTTGTTTAAAATGGGAAATTTGGTTCTGCGCATCCTTGCATGAACCAGATTTTCCCTATTTGCACCTTTTATCTCAGGATAAACCCCAACACTATTTAATCTGCTAAACAGGTGATCTATTTGAGGTGGTAAGCAAAGCAAGTTAAAAGCAAACCTTGGCAGAGGGACACGAGGGTCACCTCGGAGAGACGACCCGAGCTCACGGCAGTCCCCAGGAGGACAGGCATCACCACGGACAGCTCAAGCAGGGCGCTCCAGTAAACAGGATGGGCGAGGGCATCCCAGAAGGAATTTGGAAATTCCTCTAACAGCACTGAGTTCCAGATGCCACGCTGCACGTGGCTGCATTACTTCACACGAAGGTGAATTGAGGTTCGTACCTGACATATGGTTCCACGCGTAACCGTGCACGTACATATGGCTCGAGCAAGGTTCAAGTGATGCATATGGAGCTGCTGCAGAGGAATCCTAATGCTACAGGTTTCAAAGCCAGTGTTGTACAACCTGAGAGGATGACAGCTGGGGTATGTTTACAAGCAGGATGTTTCTGCCAGTGTAGCTACAAGACCACAGATCTCCAAAGCAGATATATTAGAGCAACAGTGAAAAAAAAACATTCACCTTGAAGGAGCAAAATTCAATGAAAAACTTGTCTTCCTCCACCACGCATCACCTGCTAACTGACATTTGATACCATGCTGGAGCAATAACCGTTCTGACACAGCACGGAAAGTACCATTTTCTAGCTTCTAGGAGGCTACAATGCCCAATTCCATACCTCGGGGGTCAGGGCCAAACCTACCCACCTGTAAAAAGACACAAAACCATGAATCTCTGCTGAACGTTTCCAGCTAGAAGTTTGGCTCTCCGTAGCACTTGGTGTCAGCTATATAGGAATTCGCCTGAAATCAGTTTCATATAGTATCTTCTCCCACATATAAGCCTCTAGCTGTAACAATACTAGCTAGGTTAGCAACTTTTTTTTTTGGCTACTTAAGCGCACATCATGAGCCCTATATATACACACTGCGCTGCCAACGGTGCCAAAAAAACAAGATAAAACAAAGCAAGTCACACACGCAGCAGTTTCAACATCGAAGTTAGTTATTTCAGCGAGGCTGCCTACACTGACCCAATTGTGTTTCAGCCGTACTGAGAACTTGCTGGAGCACACTTCACTAACACTGTTATGTTTTATTGGTTTGGGTCATAAAAGTTATTTTGAAGAGAAAGGACGAGGGAATTTCAAAGCTACCAGAGGAACGCCACCGCTCTTACCTTCCTATTTACCAAGGGTGAGGATCACCCAGGAGTAATCTCGCTTTGCAATGGGAGGACAGCTTCCAAACCTGCAAAGCCGCCCCACGCTCCGGCTATCGATTCTCTTTGGCAGGAGCAGCCGGAGACGGGCGAGAGCTCTGCCAAACTTCGAGGGAGCTCAGCACCCAAGGAGAAACTTGAACCGAGCGACAGAGTTGGAAAAGTAGGAGTTCTCAGCCAACAAACACCAATCATTTCTGGAAAGTTAATAGTCTCAACGTTTCAAACCACCATGCCTGCCGCGTGAATTTCACCATCAAATTCGAAGAAGGAAAGAAGTGAAGAAGTGAAAAGAGAAGTGGGAAGATGACACAAGAACCGAGATGCCACAAGGTTTTTCTTTTTGGCATAATCAAACGTCACTTGGAAAGCGGGGCACTCTGGGGGTTATCGCTGGTTCCCCCTCGAAGCGTTACTCCAGGAGGTGTTAGTCACGGAGGCGAGCTGGGGTCTCAGCGTGGCACACACCCGGGGCCCGCAGCACAGCAGCGGGTAAGCAAGGAGCACCTGACAACTTAATCACGCCGCATCTCCCCTGCTAATTAACTGCAGGGCCATACAGCGCTCCACCTCAGCTTTCCAACTTCCCGACTCCTACCCAAATAAAAAGAAGCCACCTTCAGCCAGCACGGGCGCTGCCACTCCCCCAAGCATCTCACCTACACGCTTTGAGGGGCACGGAGCTCGGCAGGAGCCCAGCTCGGGGCACAACTCCCCGGCTGCGGCCAGCTCCGTGCCCGGCTCCGCCGAGCCCCCCGGAGCCGCACCGGGGGCAGCGGAGGAGGAGGAGGAGGAGGAGGAGGGAGGAAGGCCCGGCCCCACCGCCCCTACCTGGCCGCAGCGGCTCGGTGATGCTCAGCACCAGCAGGAAGAGCAGGAGGAAGGTGCCGCTGTCCGCTTTGGGCACCATTTATCCTCCGTTCATCCTCCCCCGGCGCAGCGCCACAAAGCCGCGGGGCGACGAGAGGCGGGAGGAAGGGCAGGAGGAGGAGGAGGAGGAGGAGCCGCCGCCGCCGCCACCACCGTCGCCACCGCGGGCCCCCGGGCCGCACCGAGCTCTTCCCCGCCCCGTCCGCCGCCGCCCCCGGGCGGGAGCGGGCGGCCCTGGCTGCGGCGGCGGGGAGCGCGGAGGTCGGGGCGGCGCCGCGCCGCGGGCCGCTCGCCTGGCTCCGGCGACGCACAAGATGGCGGCCGCGCCTCCCCGCCGCCTTCCCCCCCCCCCCCCGCCGCCTCCCGCCCCGCTCCGCCGCCGCCACGCCCCCTCCCGGCCAATCGGCGGCGCGGAGGGGCGGGGCCTGCGCGTGGCCACGCCCACTGAGGGCTGGGAGGGGGCTCGGGGGGGGCTGCGGGGCGCGGAACGGCCCCGGGAGGGGGCGGGGGGAGGGCGGCCGAAACCGGGGGCAGCGGGGGGGGGGGGGGCACCCAGAACGGGGGGTGATGGCCGGGGGGGGGGCACCCAAAGCTGTGATGGTGCCTGGGGGGGTGCAGCCGAAAGCAGAGCTGGTGCTTTTTAAAATTATTTATTTATTTTTAATTAAGATTTAATTATAAGTAGGCGCAGACGAGGGTTAAATGAAATAACACCCCGCCGCCTGTGCCGGGTGAAGCCGAGGCCCCGGCCGCTTCTCACCCGGCGAGCCCCAGCCCAGGCCTGGCAGCGCTGTCCCGGGGGGGGCAGCAGCTGGAGCCCCCCGGGGCCCAATGGGGCTGGGGGCACACAGCGGGAGGCTTTAGGCCACGAGCCCTTCTGAAGTTCCGTGCGCTGCCAGGCCCTGCCGTGAACTGAGCATTCATGGGGAGCCGAGGCATGAGCACATCCTCCCCTTGAAGGCACACATGCCCTGTGATGCCGTGGGTAGAGGCAGTTCCAAGCCCACCAGGTTGGCAAATTCGTCCCCAAAGTCAGCTGGAGCCCCCAAGCCCACCTCACCTGGAGCCTGGGCATGGCCCTGGGGTGAGCATGGCGTGGGAGCAGTGATCCAGGAGATGCCGGGGCTGCTCTGCCCTGGCTTTGCACCCAGGGACTACAGAACAGCCCAAGGTGCCCCAGCAGAAGTGGGGCCAGGGGCTGCAGGTCAGCTGCTGGGGGGCCAGGGGCAGCCAGCAGCAGAGGCTGGGACCCAATAACCAAGGGACGAGGAATGCAAATAGGAGGAAGCAGTCATGGCATCATCTCCCCCTCCCCTGACTGACTGGATTCATTTCCCTTATTATTGCAGAGAAACAGCCCAGTACTCCAAAATAACCAAGTATTTCCAACCGCAGCTTCCCGTCTGTGCTAAACCTCCAGGGCAGGAGGAAGCAGCGCAGAGCCCCAACCACACCATGGCAGGAGCAGAGCTGTGGGGCCAGGCTGCAGCCCCTGTCAGCCCCATGCCACCCCGTGCTGCTTTAAGGCACCGGGCCTGGCTCCTACCTCCAGCAAGTCATCCTGATCCTTGCTGGCTGCTCAGTAATGGTTCTCTTAACTTTCTCTAACAATTACAACCTGCCCTTGCCAAAACCAACACTGCTGAAGAGCCAGAATGCCCCAGTTTTTCTTCCCACTTACGCAAACAAGAAGCCCTTGTGCAGTGATCCCTCACCGGCTCCTTCCCCGCAAGGAGCCGAGCCCCGGGCTGCCCCTTCCCACACAGACCCTGTAACGTCGGCACTGACGTTACAGCCCCACCTCGGGCCACAGCCCCAGCTCCACGGGGGCCACCACGATTCCTTGCACACCAGCAGTGGCCCCTCGCAGCGTCGCTCACTGCCGACAGCCTCCGTAGCTCTGCAAGTGCTCTGCCTCTTATTTCAGCTGAGGGGGGAAGCGTGCTTGGGCCTCGCACGTAAGAAGAAAAACAACGCTCAGAAAAAAAGAAGTAAGAAGTCATCAACAACAAGCTGGTTTTTTTTCCACTTTTGATTTGGCCATGTAAAGCACATTATCTGCTAGTGCTACAGTACCAAAAAAATCTGGCAACAAAGAGCCCACTGATTCCTTAATTACAGATAACGGGGTGCTTGCGACTGCAGCAGGAAGCGGAGACAAGACATCAAAGCGAGTGTTACAGGAATAGCCCATCTGAAGAGCACTCCATAGCCTTCAAGAGATCCAGTTTTATAGCCTTTCACTGAAAATAAATTATAGTTCTAGCAAATACATAAAGGCCCTTCAATCTGGCAGAATCAAGACTAGGATGTTAGTAAGGTTGTGTAGGTTAATTCACTCCAGGGACGACAGAACCAACACTGTCCCACAAGATATTTACTGCAATCTGCTTTTGAGCATGAATTGCACGATACAAAACTAACAATTCTTGGATACCCCATTTGTCTACATGTTATTCTGTGAGCTCGCCACATCCTGGTATGAGCACAACTAGCCTGAAATGCTAGGAAGCATTCAGCCAAGGCTTTTCTGAGCAAAGAAATCCTTCTGCGTGTGAGCATCACCTATTAACTAGGGACATTGATTGTCAGAACACTGAAATAAATAAAATGTTACCTAAGAACTTCATAGTTATTTATCCGGTTTGGTCTTTAAGGGTCACTGAAAACATGGACACATTAGTAAACAGATGCTCTGTACATTCATTTCTGAACATCTGAGAAGTTTTTGTTTGTTTACCTCAAGAAAAACTCAGCCCTCAGTTATTTCCAAATTAAAGAAACCAAAACCTGTTCATTTCATGCAGTCACAAACCCTAGCAAAGCCATATTGATCAGTTCCTTTTTACAAGGTGCACTATAAAAAGTCTATTCACTTGGAAGGGTTTCCTGTTCAGGGACGTTAGTTTTGGAAGTGGCAGCGGAAACTGCGCGAGAGGAAGCTCTCCACCAGGACAAGCAAGGCAAACATCCCGCACCTTACACAGGTCTGCAGGCACTGCTCAAAGAGCTGCCTAAAAATTTCCACGGATATTCCCTGGGTAAAACGTCACCTGATTATAGCAAACGTCAAGACTGCCAAGTGTTACACAGGCTGTCCTGTACTCAGGCGTGGTGCAGGAAGGGCACACACGTGGCTACGCCTGCTTCCTGCTCAAAAGGTGCTCGGTGCTTCTCCAGCAAAAGTGCTGGTCTCACAGAGATCAGCTCTTACTGGAACATGCACGGCTCCAAATGGTTAAAACTGCTCTTCATCCTTCTGGTTAATTATAATGATTAGTCAGAAGTTTCAAAGAAAGGGAGGAAAAAAGTTTTTAAAAGCCCCAGTCTGGCTGTCGGAGGTACTGCTTCAGTTCTTCAGAAGGCTGTTGTTATCCATGCTGGGGGACTGCACGATTGTCCCTAGCCCTGTGCTGTTCCCATCGCCATCAAGTCTTTGAAGTCAGACACATGGAAGCTGAAAAATCAAGTTTGAAAAAGCTGAAATCAACACAAAGCCCCAGAGGCTGATGACAGTGAAGCAATCAACACACAAAACAACAGGAATCCTCCGATCAGCTCTGAAGAAGGTGCTGTCGTGAGCCTTTCTCGAGAATAGCAGAAGCTGGAAGTCAAACTTCCCAAAGAGTGAGGGTTTAAGAAAAAGCCAGATGCAAAGCCCACAAAAAGCAGCAAATCATGACCTACGGAATGGAGGGGCTGAATGAAAAACTAAGGAAATGAAGTTAAGGGATGGCACATCCTGCCCTTCCAAGCCCCAAGCAAACAAACAAAAAACCCACCACAATTCTCAAACACAGCCATTGCAAAGACAAAAACTGGTCTGTTGCGGAATGAAAGCATTTAAGAAACTTAACAACAAATCTTTTGTAAACTCAAGATAACCAAAAGAATTGCTAAGACTAGATTTCAATCTGTTAAGTAAAAAAGGAAACCTTCAGCAGCAGAAATATTTTAAGAGTTCTACTTCACTAAATTAAGTTACTCAAGACATTTTTCCAATAGTTTTAAGCTTTCAGGAAGGAGCTTTTTTCTGAACATCATTATGAAAAATTCCTTCATATCACCCTGGGGAGGAGGGCAGGGGGGAGGAAGCTGGCAGACCAAAGACTGAAGAGGAGGATACCCCCCAAAATTTACCCTGTGTGATTACATTCATTTTCTTTTTCATATGCCACAGGTAATTCCCCACACCCAAATCAAATGTGTCTACCAAATTATTTACTGCACAGCTGAGCACCTGGTTAACACAGCATTAGATATAAAAGATGTAGGTACATTTCAGAAAAAAGAAAAACTTTTAAGCTGCTTCCACCCTATCAGCAAAACTAAACACAAAGACTGTTTTATGAAGAAGGTAGAGCACGACCACCATCTCTCAGACTTGCCACCACATTTTTACCTCGGATGAGGTCACCCGTGGCTCTGCAGGACTGGAAGCACCGTTCCAACTGCGGGAGCTGTCTGTGACATCACACAGCGCCCGGTGCCGGGCCAGCCGGCCGCTCGCCTGCGGTTTCAGCAGCTCGGGCAGCCACCATGGTGCGTGGCCACACCACCTGCCACCACGCATGATGCACACCAGCACCAGCTCACACAGCTCCCCAAAGCTCTCCCACCATGGACGATGCTGCGGTGCTTGAAAAGAAGGGTTACAGCCTGAGTGTCACGCTGGGAGAAGGCTCGTACGGCAAGGTGAAGTCAGCCTACTGCAACAAGCTGAAATGCAACGTGGCCATAAAGATAATCGACAAGAGGAAAACTCCCCGGGACTTCCTGGAGAGATTTCTTCCCAGGGAAATAGCTGCTTTGAAACGCTTGCACCACCCATCGATCATCAAAACCTATGAGATCTTTGAAACATCCAGTGGGAAAGTGTACATCATCATGGAGCTGGGGGTAAAGGGAGACCTCCTGGACTACATCAAGATCACAGGAGCCATGAAGGAGGACTTTGCTCGTTTAAAGTTCCAGCAGTTGGCTTCTGCCATCAAGCACTGCCATGACTCAGACCTTGCTCACAGGGACCTGAAATGTGAGAACATCCTTCTCGACAAAGACCTAAATGTCAAGCTGTCAGACTTTGGCTTTTCCAAATCCTTGTCTCGGGACGAAAATGGGAGAACCATTCTCAGTAAAACCTTCTGTGGGTCTGCTGCATATGCAGCCCCTGAAGTGCTGCAGGGCATTCCTTGTGACCCCAAGATTTCTGACATATGGAGCCTGGGTGTCATCCTGTATACAATGGTCTACGCATTAATGCCCTTTGATGATTCTAATGTTAGAAAAATGATCTGTATTCAGAAACAACACAGGATTCCCTTCCCCAAGTCAAAATACCTGACTACAGAGTGCAAGGACCTTATTTACCACTTGCTCCAGCCCGATGTATCTCAGAGGCTGTGTATAGATGACGTTTTGAGACACTCATGGTTGCAGACTTCAAAATCAGAAATCCCTACCTCTCCATCAGCTGCGGAAATTGGTGAGTGTTCCCAAAACCTGCATGACGAAAAGCCTGAGCACAACCAGGAAGCCAAAACCCACTCTGCAGAACAGGAAGGAGAGAAGGAAAACGGATCCTCTTAAAAATCGGTCCAACTTGTGAACTGCTGGTTTTTGACTTGAGCTTCTCTGAACCCTTTAAGAAACAGTCCTCGTCTTTTGCTTTACAAAGCATAGAAACATAAAATACCGTGCATCTGCTAAGCTGAACGAATGCTGCTGTTCTAATAGACCCGTCCCTGATACAGTTTGCAGGGACCAGAAGTTACGGTCAAAAGTACATCAGAAAACTTTCAGGTCACAGTGCTGCTGACTGACACATTTCTCACACGTTTCTCAAGTTTCTGATTATACCAGCTGCAGAATTCAGTAAGTAACAGTGCAGGTTATTAGGAAGTGTGAATTGATGTCTGGAACTGCATGCATACTTTTTTCACAACATAACAATTCTCTTGACAGGTCCACTGTACACTCAGCAGCATCAGTCTGAACTCCACTTACATTAAACAGAAGCCCTCTAAAATTCTGGGTCATGTCTCAATATATACACAGTTACATCCTCTCTTCTGCAAAGCACAAGACCAAAGAAGTTTGACAAGCAGGAGGAAAGTCCAGTCCAGCCTTTTAGGAAGGCTTACCACATTTTATAAATAGATATATCTGTACAGAAATGTATTTAAACGCATGGCCATCTTAAAAAAAAGAGAAATATATCTTTAAAAAATTATCGCTGTTTTCTAAGAGTCCAGACTCTTCTCTGCCATTGCAGGAAGCATCCTTACGATACAGCAGCCCCGTGTAACACATCTGTGCAGTTCAGAGGGAAGTTATACCACAGCAGGAGATATTTTGCCTTCAAAACCATATCACAAAGCTACTTCAGCCAAAGAGTCTAGACCTGGTCCCAGATCTAGTAACTGCTGCTTTCTGCTCTGGCAGCTGTACCTAGATACCCCTTACTACTGATGGCTCACAACGTCCAGCTTGCAGCAAGCTGAGCACAGACAGTTCGCTACTGCCTTGCTGATGACTGGAAAATTTAGAAGAAATCAGATGCCTTCCTTCTTTTAGGAAGCTGCAGTAAATTGTCTGTGATCGATGTAGTGTCTTGAGATACTGGTGTCTGAGATACTGTCCTAGACTGTGGGGTGCCTGTGGGTGTCTGAGGCCCGCTTGCAGGGGTCTTGTAACCAGGTGTTCCCGTGTGGGCTGGGGAAGGAGTATAGCTGGCTCGCAGGGCTTTGTCAGTGTATTTACTTGCAGTCCTGTTTACTAGTCGCTGCAAAGCCGGTGACATTGCTGGGCTTAGTCCTTTCGGAGTGAGGCTGGAATAGAAAAGACAGTTTTAAAAGATTTTACAGTAAAAATTTGCCATTTATCAGGAGTACTATCGATGCTCCCACAGGAGTTTGGTGTCCACTCCCTCCACTGACCTCACCCACTGGCTGCAGAAGTCCTTCTGCCTGCAGGTAAACGCAGCCTGTCTCTAGAGAGAGAAGTAATGGAGAAACATCTAACACCCCTCCTAAACGTGAACAGCTCAGCCTGCCTTTTTCCTTTGAGCCTGTACTGTCCTTCCTTGACCCAGTCAAGCTGCCTGGGTGGTGTGGGGCAGAAGAGTAACGCTCACCAGAGGGAGTACTACAAACAACCACCACACACCTTCCCTTGGGAATTAAGTTCCTTCTTAATGCTTTTGGCTTGACTGCACCTCTGCTGCTTCCAGCACTCTTCTCATTTCTCCTTTTCTGCGTATGTTGATTTAAATCTCATAAGAAAATACCCTTTCCCAATTCCACTGTCAGAACAGAAGTCTCACCTGGCCAAGTTTTCCGTGACTTTTCGAAGAGCCTCTTGCTTCTTTGCTCGGTTTTTAGCTGCCACTTCATTGGCCATCTTGAGTCCTAACCTCTCACGACGCCCAGGCTCCAGGATCTATAAATACATCACACAGTTTATTTGCCAAGGCACTAGTATGGGTGCTGCGTAGTGAGACAAAGCACCTCCACGGTTGGATTGCAGCTGACAAGGACCAAAACCGGGGAGGAGTGGGATCAGCCCACTCTTCTCTGCTGCTACATAGAAGCCAGAGAGGACAAAGAGACCTTCAACCTGCCTTTGCAAGTAATAAAAATGGTAGAACCAGTTCAGTCAAGGAAGCAGCCATTACCTCTGGCATTTCCTCCCTCCTGCTGTCTCTGGTAGACAAACAATGTCACCTGTGTCTTGCCCAGCCTGGCCCACAGCCAGCCGGCTCTCAGGCAAACACAGCCATAGCTAAACGCAGCAGGAAAACCAGTCAAGGACTTTGACGTCTGACAAAACGGAGGCACACACAGAAAATTACACCTTTCTTAAACTAAGAATCTCAGACAACTCACATTCAATGACACCAGCAGGAGACAAGTGGCATGCAGGGTCAGGTGCCTTTAGCAAAGCCAGAGTACCTTCCCTACCCTCAAATGATACAGCTGCCTCAGTCTGTGACAGACAGAAGATCAAGACAGAATAAAATCTTATGATTTCTGCCCATTCGTACATTAAAATCAGAGAAACCAGGCACCTCTCCAGGTTCCTCCAAAAGCCCCTTCATCTGGGCCCATCACTGAACTTTGAGTTTCACTCTCTTGCCAACTGTGTGTTCCACCTCAGGTACCTTCACTAACTAGCTTTCATGTGGATCCATGTCCACCTCCACCCTCCAAGCAGAACCTAGATTATTAGTCCCAAGGACTGGAACGCAGCCCAGCGATGTGTCACACATCCCACAACAATGTTAATCTATTAGTTACTTGCTTGTCTTTCTCTTCTTAGTCCACCCCCCCAACCCCCTCCCCAAAAAAATAGAAGGACATCTTGACTCCTGACATGCAATACCTTGAAAGCTGGTCCAGGTGTTCGGTCCACATACGGCGTTTCCGACCCATCCAGACGCAAAGGGGTGGTTTCGATTTCGCCCCACGTCATGAAAGGAGACTCATTCACACCTAAAAACAAATTTGTAAAGTCATATTCACGCAGGACATCTGACTATTTGGCCAGTACACACACACACAGGCAAAAAAAAAAAAAACATCCGGAGAGCCAAATTATGAAATGCAGCAAATTTATCAGGACACAAATGAGCCCTTCTACTGCAGAGGAAATCACAGCCCATTTGAACAGTGACATGTTGTTCCCATTAAAAAGGCATGACCTTAAACTTCCAGGACTGCTTGTGGCTGTGACACCCTCTAGGTTACAACACCCAAGCTGTCCTTTCCATGTGTTTATTTTTCTATTTGGTATGCTTTTGCTTAGTGAAACTTTTTTTTTTATGGTATGAAAGCTCCTTCAACATGGGGAACTATTTAAAAATAGGGAAATGAGTAATGTATGTAATAAGCCCAATGTACTCACAATTCACCTTGAGGTTAGCCTGTGCCAACCAGTGACAACATCTTGCCTAACAGAACCTATTCTGTAGTTGTAGCTACGAGCCCAGCTAAGTCACCAGCTAGAAAATCCGGCTGTCCAGCATTTAGGAAAGGCATTTACATGGAGGAAAGGAAGCGCGTTCCATATGCCACCTACAGGCTTCTCAGAGGAAAAGCTTCACTGTGCTCACCTTTTAGCACAGTGATAAAAGACAGGGAAACCCACACTGGTGAAGAACAGCTCAAAATTTGGATACCATATCTGAAGTAGAAGAAAACAACCAGTATATTCTAACTAAAAGTATCCCAAAGCTAATACATCTGAACAAAATCAATCTGTTACACGCAAGTGTATTAAGATGAAAAGAAGAAAGAGGAAGGAGGAAAATACTATGTTACACTGTGAAGCCAGTGAGATAAAATACATCCCTATGAGCTGGGCTGAACCATCACACAACAAACTACAGGACACATGAACAGGAACACTCCCCACTTCGTAAAAGGAACAACTGAACTTGTTGGAAGGTTGTTTGAATTTCTGTCTTTAAGCACTAGAGAAGCCAGGTGCAGGTTGCCTAGGATGGCTCACCCCTCTAGAGGATTCCTGTGCAATGGCAGAGCAGCTTGCTCAGAGCCTCTGGTACTGCATGACTTTTAATCACCGCATCAAACTGGCACACACGGTACACAAGTCACCAGCACATGAGACACATACAGCCTTACCTCCTCATCTAAACCAAAAACAATACTCCAGTGCTGAACAAACAGTACATCAACAAGTGCAGCAGCAGTCCTCTTATATCAAGGGGAGGAAAAAAACAAACAAAAAATAAAAACCCACCACCACCAAATACCCGACAACAAAAAAAATTCTTACCAGGGGCGGGAGAGGGGGTAGCCACAAATCCGTATCCATTCACTTTTGGAGACTCCTGGGGTATCAGCTCTTTCCCATCTGGTCCCACTTTGCCCTGTTTGTACTAAAATAGTAAAAGACAACGTCATTCATCTGTCTTTAGAGAAAGATGCCAGTCAGCTGTATCAAGCACACACAGAGTTCTCCTGGCTGACAAACAACATCAGAGAGCAGTTTTAAAAGGCTTAGGTCAGAAGCAGTGAAATTATCCAACCTGAGCATTGAGGGCTGCAGCTTGCTGGAGTTGGGATTTGCTCACGGCTTGGCTAAAAGGGTCCTTCACAAAACGAGTGTTTCGATGGACAACTTCCCTGGGCTTCTTAAATGTGTCCTCCTCATCAGGTACACCTGGAAAAGCAGAAAGTCTTTCATGGAAGGGCTCAGGTACCACCAGGATATGATTTGTAACACAAAAAAAAGATAAATTAGGATCAGTTTTTTTTTGTTTGGTTGGTTTTGTTTTTTTGTTTGTTTTGTTTTTATTAAAGGAAACAGTCAACTATACTTTCTCTCTACTTCACGTTTTTTGCAGAAATTATCAATTGTATATTTACAGCCAGAAAGGAAGCTACAAAACGATGTAGTTTTCTGCAGTAACCAAGGGACCAAGAAACAAAAGGAGCATTCTTTGAGAAGCAATGAATGAATACAGATGACAAAAAACATGCTTATAAATAAGATAAACCAAACTGGAAAGGCCTAAGGCTCCTGTAAACAAGCACTTCTGTAATATGTTCGGTGATCATGTTCAGTGACAGAACATGCTCGAGCTTTGCAATCAGAGGCAATGAAGCAAGATCCCAAGAACGGGGCGGGGCGCAGAAGACTAACAACTGCACATCTCTGAGCTCCACAGAATAAATAGTGCAGTATCACCAGAAAGAGCTCCTCCGTCATCTACAGAAGTGCTGTAAGCACTGTTTGGAGTCAACCCACCTAGACCAATGCATATCCTGAGAGACTTGCTTGCCTCACCTGTTGGATAATACATGAGGGTGTTTCGAGCAGTGTACTCCCAGGTCTCCAGCCCAGCTTTCACATTCTCCAGGGCTTGCTGCTCCGCTGAAGGAAGTGCCAGGTTTTCATTTCGTCGCTGAAAGGATGTAAAAAAAAAATTAAAACAAAAAACAAAACAGGTATGAAACAGACTCCTGCTATCTTTTAATCAGGCATATACACCACTTGGAGAGCTCAATCACCAGCTCAGCTACGTGCCCTAACGCACTTCACACCTGCATAGCATGAGCTCCCTCTCTCTAGCAACTGGCACTTGAGAAAACATCCTGTCCCCCAGGTGAGCTTTGCAAACAAAAACTCCATATGAAATTCTGGTATAAAATCAAGTGAAGACTAAAGACTTCTCAGAAAGATTATGACAATTATATCTTGCAACAACACTTGTAATGGTTCAAGCTTTTCCTCTAATCTAGTAATCAAAATTAAAACGAAGCCTTCATCACTAAAAAAGGGAACAGCAAGACATGCTATGTGTCTGATATAAAGGCAGTCTACAAGGCCAAAGAGAGTAACCCTGGGAGAATCTTTGTACCATCCCAGTCTCACACAAAATGTATTAGCTGACACAAGCAGTAAGAAAAGAGCAGGAACTGCTTCAATACTCAAAGTTGGAAAACTTTTCCATAGGAATACAGCTATGGAAGTATTCACCATACTCACACGATTACCTGCATGCAGGTACCAGCACAGTAGCATCACTAATACTTAACAAGAAATTAGCAGAATACAATCAGCCACTAAGTTACTAAACTTTTTATTTTTTCACACTAAAATTAGACAATTACTACCAGAACAGATTAACTGATGTCATCCATAGGTATCATCCATATACATTTACAAAGCAGCATCGCTGCTGAACACGTCAAATGAGGCCAAGGCATCTGCTCCACAAGCAGGCGTGCTGTGCGAGGAAGAGCAATGTCTGAACACACAGCACTGCCTGACAGAAGACACAAAGCATCAGCACCAGGCTGGCTCTGACAACCTTGCCTTGACCCAAAACAATCCCTTTGGGGATGTTCTGCCTGCCTTTTAATTCTGCTTTAAAGCATTCTAGCCAAGAAGATGCACAAGGGTCCACAGAGGGCACTTGTACTGTAACAGGCTCTGAGGCTTCACATTAGCTGGGATTAAAAAAAAAACCACAATGATAAACTTCACTTATGTGTTAGTGCCAAACTTCATTAAAAAGGCACTGCAGCTCACATCCACATTGACACATCTGGCAACAGTGTGAGCTGCTCACTACTGATCTAGAAAGACTGATGTGGCAGCCCCAAAACAGCTCCTGTATCTCCCATTAAGCTAGCTGAGGAAGACAGCACAGCCAGCCCCACTGCGTGCAGTATTTTACATCTGCAGTTGAGCAGATTAATACTGATAATAGACACAGAAAACTGAAATAAGAAAAACGATCTATCTGCAAATGATAAATGGCTGATGGACAAACACGAGGGACTGTACTTCAGCTGCTCTCTTTGATATTGCTGCTTCTGGAAGAGACTGCCAAGAACACTCATGCGTGTACCTAGCGCTGTGCTTCACAGACTCAGAGCCCCAGGCAGAGAGAGATCTTCAGTGACTTATGTCACTTATGTCACCAAAGACTATCTTTGTATTACAGACGGGGAAAACAGGACTTCAAAACGAAGCAGTCAGCTATCACAGAAGCCAGAAAACTCAGGCTTAGCTCAGCTGTAGATGTGATCACTCCATGCACCTGCTATTCAAAATCAAGTCCTTTCTGTTCTTATTCAATAATGATTAATTCAACAGCCTAGTTCAACAGCCCTATACTCAAAACCAATGAATTCTCCTCTGGATTTACAGCAGGTTTTGAAAACAGAAGGTAAGATAATATACTATTTAATCAAACAAGAAATACAGCAAAATGGTGTTTCTGTGTTGTGTCAGTTTGGAAGAGCAGAGCTACACTTGAGCCATTTCCTTACCTGGGTGTACTCCTCTTCTGCATTGTACAGCCAAGCATGCTTGACTTTCTCCTTCTCTTTGGCCACTTCCATGATCTGCTCAAATGAAGCATTATCTTCACTCGTGTGTTTTGCTAAGAAGCTGTCCAAATTGGGAAGTGCATCTTTACCATCTTTTTCTGCTTCTCCTAACAAGAGGAGGGAAAAAGCCTGAGAAAGGTTAATACCTCCCTTTCTATAAGAGACCTACACATAACTCGTAATCCTTTCTGAGAGCTACCCTTCTACTGACCCACTAATAATTAAACCTAGTGAAAAAAGTATATAATACATGCAGAGTGGTACAATATTAATTTCCTAGAAGACATAACTAATTTTCACATAAAGGCTTTTATGGCATTTATAGCCATTTGTGTTAAAGGGAAAATGTGGACAGCTGCTAGCAGACCTCCGCAGTACACTATACAAATATCTCTACCCCTGCCATCGTTGCTTATTGACCCTAATTTCAGGTGACACAGGAAAAAATTACTGCTTTCAAAGCAATCAACTGAATTAAGAATTTGCACTGCCCTAAAGAGACCCATAACTGAGTACTCACACACCTGATATGAAACATTACATCAAGTCCAACTCCCAAGTGATCATTTTCACTTACTTAGAAGGTTAATAGAAACTGCTTAAACATCAGCTAAATACCTAAAACCTTTCCAGGAGACAGAGCTCACAAACATATTTTCCTGCTGCTGAAGAATTCAGCTACAGGAACATCATTCTCCTACCTTCCTCTGCAGCTTTGATGCCAGCTTTGGATTTATTCCCCAGTGGAAGACCACCTGGATGCACTTCTGGGGTTTCAAATGTGGCCGGAGTAACATCTGAGACAGAAACAAGAAGGTTCACATGGTTACCAGAGCACAGAACAGGACATTTGCTGTGGTATCTTGCATCACAGTACGGGTCACGTACCAAACACGAGTCACAGAAGATGTATCACAAGAAAAACAGTTTAATTAAAAACTTGTGAAAAGACTATAAAATAGTCTTTTCAATTACTGAACAAGATTTTGCTCTAAGACATTTTTTTCCTGCTGAGAAAAATACACAGGAGAGCCAAGGCCCCGTGTATTTGCCATCCTATGTTCAGCTTTAACCAACAGAAGCAGCAGTGTGAGCTTGTTAACAATCTTAACCCAGGTGAGTGCTAGCACCTATGGTAGGGATGGAAAGGAAGCCACTTGGTGACACGTGTTCTTTTGCCATGACAAAGCTAGTTACCTAAACTGCGCAGCTAGAGCTCATCCAGGCACTGGGCTTCAGTATAAAACATAAAAAGCAAACATACAACAGGGCATCAGATGCCTGCTACACAAACCTCTGACAGTCATGAACTTTCAACAACTTCCCTCCTAAATATATGAAAATCTTCTTTACCTACATTTGCAACAAAAACTCCTAAAAATATAATAATGACTGAGAACATAGCCCAGAGCTGCTGATACTGTAATATTGCAAGTCAGAACATGTAACTTTCCCTAGAGCACACGAGCTTGGCAAAATGTGGCTCTGAGTTATGGTTACATTGCAGCTGTTTCCGCCCCCACTCCCCCAACAGCACTCCTTCTAAAAGGCATTATTAAACACCATCAGGGAGCAATTCAGCACCAGTCACCAGATACTGGCTACTGCTGACTGTGGTATGCTAAAGAATCAAGACTAACATTACATGGGACTTAAGATAACCACCGCCAGCACAAAGTTAGGTAAAAGAGCAATAAAATTAAATATAAAACCTTTCACCTTTAATAAAACTAATAAAAAATAAATAAATAAAGTTACAAACAGTTAAGACAGACTTTTTTCTCTCTTGCATATCCCACAGCATAAAAAGACAAAGCACACTTTTTTTGTTTGTTTGTTTGTGTTTTTTTGTGGAAACTACCTATACTCTCAGCTTAAACATTAGGGCAGCCCCGGTGAGCGGCTCTTACACGGCACAGGGGTGTCCCTCGACGATTTGCCCAGCGAGGAGCCAAACTTTATAGCGATTTGCCTCATCTTCTCCAAGTCACCGTTTTCCTCAGCCTCCAGATATTCCTTCTGCGCTCGCAGCTTCTCCACGTCGGGAAAGAAGTCCCGCTGAATGATCTTCTCTAAACTCTAAGAGCAGGGAGAAAAACACAAGAATAAATCGCTGGGACGCTGCGGGGACCCCCGGGGGCGGCCGCGCACGGGCGCTGGGGCCGGGCCCAGGCTAGGCCGCGAGCACCCGTGGAGGCACGGCGCGGGGCCGGTCGCGCCCGCCGCCCACCTCGATGTACGCCTCCTCATCCAGGATCTTCTTGGGAGCCGGCCGGGCCGCCGCCGCCTCCCTCTCGGCCGCCACGGGCACCAAGGCCCCGGCGGACGCCCCGGGAGCCGCCGCCGCCGCCGCCATCATGGCGCCTCCTCAGCCGCCGTAGGCGCCGCGCGGTGACGTCACGGCGCCCCCTGGCGGCCCGTTGCCATGGCAACGGCGCGGCCTGATCCCAACCCGCACCCCCTCAGCCCGCGGCCTACCCGGGGCGCCCCCCGAGCGCCGTGCCCCGAGCCGGGGCCGGGAAGGGCCGTGCCGCCTCGCCGCCGTCCTCCCGGCTGCCCCGACCGCAGGGGGCTCCGGCTGGGGGCTCCTTGGCGCCCTGCAGGCCCAGCGCCGCGGCGGACGCCCTCTTCTGGTGCCGCCACTTGGCCCGGCGGTTCTTAAACCAGACCTGGAAGTGTAAAACAAGAAGTGAACACCCGCTGCGATCAATGCGATTCCCCACATAAACTTTCCCCCACAATAAATGTAATACAGAGTGTAATCAGCCCTCCCCGAGTGATGGCATACATAAGGGACACGGGCTCAGGTGCGGGGCAGGAGCAGGACCGGGCACGTCCATGTTTGTACAGGTGGTTCAGTGACAGGGTGCGTTCATGGCACCAGAAGCCAGAATAAATAACCCAGCCGAGCAGTTTTATACTCTGCCATTACTTGCCAAACCTAAACTGTGTTTTGTCAAATACCCAAGAAAGGTTTCACACTGAAGCCCTGCACCTGCAGCTCCCAAAAAAGACAGCACAATGCCTCAGTGTTCCCCTGGGGTGACAGCAAGCAGAGAGGCACAATGCTCCTCCTGGCACCTCACGGGGCTGCAGGACCTCACCTCCACCCTCTCCTCCTTCAGGTGGATGCGGTTCGCCAGGTGCTCTCTGGTGATGACGTCTGGGTACTGGTTCTGGTGGAAAAGTGTTTCCAGGGCCTGCAGCTGGTCCTCGGTGAATATGGTGCGATGGCGGCGTGTCCGGCGCTGGATCTGCTGGAAAGCCTGCAGCTCGCTCGGGCTGCCCTGGGGACTCCTGCAGGTTCTGGCTGCCGAGTGAAGCAGCCGCATGGGCCAGGGTAACCTGGCATCTGCAAGGAGAGGGACAGTCAGCGCCATGGGGACAAGGGGATAAAACACAGCCCTGGCTCGAGGCAGGTCAGGCACAGACTGCATCCACACCTGTGAGGTGGAAGGAGCACAGCCGGCCAGCTGGCATGGATGAAAAGCTGCATAATCATGATGCAAGCGTGAGAAGGGCTTAGGGCATCACTCAGGGAAAAGTGTGCAGGCAGGGAGCACTGGTGGTGCTTTCCTTGTTTACTTGCGAATTACACAGTGGCCAGATCCAGAAAATGGCCAGAAACTTATAGAGCAGATAGAAGTTGTGACTCCACCATGACATGGGGGATTTCTGAACTTTCAGGATACTTTTGAACCACATGCTTGAGGTTTTCTACTTTTTTTTTTTTCCAGATGCAGCAGTTTTACTAGATGTAACCAAAAATATCTTTCCCTTAAAGGACAAGTGAGGTTTCCAAGGGTGGGTTGTGTCGTGAAGCTCAGGCACAGCTCTGTGTACTGGCAGCATGACCATGGGGCCCCACACTCCCTGAAGAACTTCCACCCCTGGAAGGATCAGCCTCTCTGTGTGTTTTACAATAAAGCAGCCATACCTGGTGATAAATAGCACCTGTTGTTTTTAAAACCCTGGCAACATTGCAGGTAAAGTGCCTGCTCTCACCAGCCACACTGAAAACGGATCCAGCAGTCTGAGGAAGCCGAGCTGGGGCTGTAGCAGGCCATGTAGTGCCACACCGTCACACAATGCCCAGCATTTCCCCTCTACCCAGTGTCAGCACCAGCCCCTCCACAAGCCGCATGCAGCACATCAACCCCAACCACTCACCCAGCCAACTCGGAGAGTGCTGCAGGGGCCGGGCACTCGTGTGGGAGCAGCAGCAGCAGTTGCAACCTGCACCTTCCAGCTCTTCTTCCTCTTCCTCCTCTTCCTGCAGGTTGCTGGCCGTGATGGCCTCCAGCTGGCGCAGTCCCTTGGGCGTGCGGTCCAAGATGCCCCGCAGGCAGAGCGGGACCAGGACCTGGGAGCTCCTCTCTGCCGGGCTGGAGAGGATGTTCTCGATGCTGAACGAGCACTGCAGACCTCTCCTGCCCGAGCCAGTGTCTGGTGCTGGCTCTGCAGACATCCTCGGCCAGGAGCAGTGGCCGTGGGAACAGGAGCTCACGCTGAGCAGGGTCTGCTCTCTGTGCACTGACTTTGGAATGGGGTCTTGCAAGGAAAAAAGGCAGCTTACATAGCCTTCAAAGCAGACCAGTGAGGCTATCCAGAACCGCTGCTTTGTCCCGGAGTTTCAAGTGACTGTCATTCTTGCAGCAGAGTTTTTATTTTATACACACGTGCGCTTCTTCTCCCTCTAACCTAACTGCTTTATGGCTGAAGCCACCCTAAATATATATGGAGAGATATAATCCTTTCGGAAAGAAAACCGTAAACCCCCTTGTGAATAAAATAAATTCTAACTAATCTTGGTGGCTTTGTGAAGGGTTAGTGTGGATCTAAGATTTAGCTAATCCCACAAAAATGACTCCAGAAGGAAATCTGATTTCTCCATCTCGGGTGTAGATTTGAGGCGGTTATGATCTCCATTGTGCCGGAGCCTCCAATTCAGGGCAGGGGGAGGACAGCCGTTCCCAGCCCGGAAATGGACCGAAGGATTAACTCCTTAAAAGAAGCAAATTATCCCTTTCTCTGGCCAAATGAAAGCTTTCCCATCAAAAGAGAGCTGTCATATCATACAATATGAGAGAGAATAGAGTTCAGCTTAATAAAAAGTCATTTTTAATGATAGCATGGCCTTGGCTGCACCAGAACTCTCTGCAAAAGTTGATTTATTTTCTGCTGAGAGCAGAGAAATTGTATTTTCCCTCCTTCTCCTTTCCCCCACCTCCATTGCCCTAATCAGAGTAATAATACTAATGCTTTACATATATCTAACACGCTCTTTGTCAGGATTCAAATCCCTTAATAAATTAGATACGTGGCAGCTCACGGCAGTTCGGTGGCATACAGCCACCTCCATACAGCTGTCTATGAGGGGACAGGCAGGCTGTGTACCCGCTCGGCATTTGGAGGTGATGGAAGGGAAGGGCACTGTCTCTTCATGCACGTAGGTGGCCCTGCCACAGCTTTTGGGGAAATGTGGCCATGATACCACAGCTGACATTGCAGAATACCAAGGGCAAGCCCAAAGCAGCCAGAGCCAGGCTGGCCAAGGTCAAGTGCTTACAGAAACAGATTGGCCAAGCAGGATGTGCAAAATGTCATCTGGGGCATCCCTCTTACTGAAAACCTTCCTGAGGGTCAGGCCAGACACAGCTAAATACTTCTAAAACCTGGTGGCCTAGAATTTAACCACTGGTTTTATGACTGTAGTGGGGCAACCAGGAAAAATTTGTTGGTTCAGTTACCAACTTCTGCCAGAAACGGGACCTCTGGGGAGGCGATATCCAAGAGTGGTCTGGGACTCATCACAGATGAGGTTCTCCTGTTGGGCCTCGTAAGAAAAACCAGCCAGGGCTGGTGGGCATCAGCCTAGTCTGAGACACTTCAGCATTAGAAATGTCCTGTTTCTTACGAGGGCTCAGTCTCAGGCACAGCATTTTTGACAGAGCTGCCACAGCGTAGATCATGGGGGAAAGAAGGGGCTTTGTAACCACGAACAGCATAGGTACCTGTAATTAAACTAGTGGTGATGACAAAGTGCTTGGGCTCATGACTAAAATAAGTAGCTGGCGCTAAAACAGGGAACCTGTGGTTGAGCTCAGGTTGCTTTGGAAAGTTTAAACCTGAGTTTTCTTGCCCTCAGTGCTGCTTAAGCCAAGAGCTAGCGAGGCTTTGGGAACTCACCAGGGGAGCACTCCTGCTCGGTATTTCTTGGCAGGGGAGGTAAGGCACCAGTCACACTCGTGGTACAATGAGGAGACATGAGTGAGAGTTGTGAAACTCCTGCACATCAAATGTCCATGTGGCACCTCATGGAAATGGGAGCCTGTCCTCAGGTGGTCCCCATCTCTGGCCCCCTTGTTTTCTCTTTTTTTTTGTCTTCCACTGCCAGGAAGGGATGCCAAATTGCTTTTCTACCCTCAAATCTCTTTAAAAATCTCACTTAAAACAGTATTTTTTCTTCTATCCCCCTATTTTGCTTCTCCTTCAGCTGGCGCAGGGGATGGCATGAGGACGGGTCCTGCTCCCCACACCATGCAGCTGCAGGGCAGGCAAGCGTGGCCTGGGTGGGTGCAGGATGCGACCTGTCCTGCTCTCAGCTGTGATAATCATATGGCCGAAGCAGATTAATTCTCATTCCCCATCCTGCACAAAGGACGTCTTTCCCTGGCCTCCTCGGCCTGGCCCTGCCTTCCCACCACACATGCACTTAGCCTATTAGTATCTCCGCTGATTGCTTTCTTTCATTTCTCCCGTACCTTTCACTTCAGAAAATGGACTGGTAATACTTCTTTTATCAAAGAATTATGGGATTTAGGACCCAGATCTTACAAAGAGACTTTTGATAGCTGCTGGTAATCAAATCCCAATCGGCAGACACTTCTCTGCACCCTGTTACCCGAGAGGAATAAAGGAAAGGGATTACTGATGTTCTGTTTACTGAGCCTCTGAGAGATAGGATCGCTGGGCTATTTCATATTAGAAAAGGGAAGGAAAATAAAACAAGAAAGAAAAAAATGCAGACAAGGGAGGACAATATAGATATAGATAAAAAGAAAAGAAACAGGCTCTTATCATTTTCTTATTGGTTAAGGAGATTCCAAAGCCATTATAGAGGATTAGCAAAAAGGTTAATCTGCTTTAGCCGTTTTCTTGTCAAAAGTGAATTTACAGGGGTTGAAAATCCTTCCTATGGCGAAACCTGAAAAATCCTCCTCTTCCTCTCTGACCCCTGCCTTCTGCAGGCAGCATAAGGGGAAATGGAACCAGAGCCTCAGGGACCCTGAAACATGGGAGCCCCTTCCCTTGCCTGGGTGCAGGCATCAGGGGCACGGGGGCTCTGCTTGGGCAACGCGTTCCCCACTTCTTCACTGCAGCGATGGACTGGCAAAGGAGTTGGTCTGCAGGCGCAAGCATCCTCCTGTGCCGCCCTGATTGACTGGGGTGAAATCCAGGGATGTTTCGCTGGTTTGTAATAGCAGCAGTGAGGGCAAACCTGGCCCTGTGGCTGGCTTTGGACTTCCAGCTTAATGTCTAAAGCTGAGCAGAGCTGGCAAACATTGCTGAAAACTATGGTCTGTTGGTTTCCTAGAAGCCACATCTCGGCGTCCTCCAAGCCATGCTCTCCCGGGTGGCCAACACAGCCATCACTCTCCTTAGTGCCTCCGCAGAAAGCAGAGCAGGAAAAATCACTCCTGCAGGGTCAAAACCAGCAAAGAGCATCCTGGCGAAGCAAGCAGATGAGCTCATCCCATTCCTTGTGAAGGAAAGTTCCTTCGCTGGTGACAAGAGGGTGGCGTGGGGACCAGGTTAGATCTGGCATACATATCTACTGGTGATTTGGGAACCGTGGTGAGCAGGCAGGAGGCAAAATCTACAGATGATGTTAAACGACCTGCTTATACTCCGAGAACCTGCTGCCACTGACATGATATCCTCTGTCGGTCTGGTGCAGTGTGGCGCGATGGGAGAGGTGGCTGTGCCAAGCAGAGGCATTGGGCTTGGTGTGCGGGACACCTCAGTGCCTCCTCTGGCAGCACCTCAGCCTTGCCCAGCTCCTCTCCAGTCCTTCCAGGGCTTGCTCCTCTACCGACTATGGAAACGGCTCCAGATGTTGTTGTTTTAAGGCCGAAAACTTGCAGGCAGGTGAAGTGAGATCACGCTTACCCTTCTGTCTCACCTCTATTTTTAAAGCAAACGCACCGCTTTTTGCATGATGAAGGGGTGGCTGTGGCTAAGGGACAGAGCAGGCGAGAAGGCGGATTTCAGCGGGAATCGCTCCGGGAAAGCCCAGGGGGTTTCAGCAGGGGTCTGGGAGCAGGGGTCTGGGAGCAAGGGTCTGGGAGCAGCCACAGCACCGGCCCCACTCAGCGCTCACCCACGGGGCAACCCCAGGGCTGGCTCCTTGCTGACCTGGGGAAAAATAACAAAATAACAAACGAAACAAAACAAAACGCAAAGGGAAAGCCAAGCCGCAAACAACCAAAAGGTAACAAACAAGAAGGCGACACCCAACAAAAAAACAAACCCAGCAGAGGAGAAGCACGGGACAAGCACGGCACCGAAGCGCCCGACTTGTGCCACCCCAAAGCTCCCGACCCCAAAGCTCCCGACCCCAAAGCTCCCGACCCCAAACCCCCGACCCCAAAGCTCCCGACCCCAAAGCCCCCGACCCCAAAGCTCCCGACCCCAAACCCCCGACCCCAAAGCCCCCGACCCCAAAGCCCCCGACCCCAAAGCCCCCGACCCCAAAGCTCCCGACCCCAAAGCTCCCACCCCAGCCCGGGGAAGCCGCGGGCCCCCAGGCGGGCGCTAGAGGGGGCTGCGGCGCGGCCGAGCGGGGCCTGCTCGCAGCCGGGGCCGCGCCATGGGGGCCGAGCGGGAGGCGCGGGCCTGCGCCGCCTTCTACGGGGCGCTGGGGCACGGCGGGCCGGGCCGGGCCGCGCTCTGCTGCCTGCGCAGCCTCCGGCTCTTCGCCGGGTAAGGGGCTTCGGGGGGACACGGGGGGACACGGGGGGACACGGGGAACCGGGGGGCCGCGGGGCCGGCTCGGGCAGCGGGGTTGGGACGTGCAGTGCGGAGTGCGCCGCTCCAAATCGAGGCCACCCCCACCAAACCGGGGCGCCCCCACCCCACAAGGAGACAGGGTACCCCCACCCCAACCTCCCGTAGCATCAGGGCATCCCCAGCCCAACCCCCCGCCGCATCAAGGTACCCCCACCACACCCCCCATGGAGCAGCCGTAACCCCCAGCGAGCTGGGGTGCCCCCCGCGCTCCCCCCCCGTTGCACCCCCAGCCCAAGCGGAGCCAGCCCGGGGCGCCCCAGCTTGTCCCCGTACCGTCGCAGGAGCACCGCCAAGAGATGCCGGGACAAGCACCTGGAGGAGGCCCTGCTGCTGGCGCGGGCGCTGAGCGAGGAGCTGCAGGTGCTGGGCGAGGCGGAGGCACGGCCGCTGCTGCGCTGCGTGCTGGCTTTCCAGCTGGAGGCGAGCGGCAGCTCCAGCGCCTTCCACAAACTGGAGCAGGTCTGTAATAACGCAGCGCCGGGCAGAGAAGCGCCGGGCTGCAGATCCAGAGCAGCCAAAGCTGCCCTAAAAGCACGTCAAAGCTCGGGTTCCTCGGGGGTCCGTGTGGGTGGCTGACTCAGGGGTCTCTCTGCAGATCGTGACCCAGCTGGCGGTGGGCCAGGAGGCCCTGCTGTCCCAGGAGGTGGGCGCGCTGCTGGCCGGCCTGGCGCCGCACGGAGAGGTGAGAGCACCCGGCACGTGGGGTGGCGCTGGTGCTGTGACACCCCAGACGTGGGAGCATCGCACATGGGGACCGGCTACAGGAGCTTTTGGGGTGTGAGGCAGCGGGGCAGGGAGTGTCTGCGGCCAGGGAACAGCCGTGCTCTGCAGCACATCCAGCCATGCTGCCTCGGGGTTCAGCACCAGAGCTCACCGCTGGCCAGTCTCCTGCAGGGGAGGGACTGGGAGCTGAGGGGGCTTTGCTTGGAGGCTTCTCCCCAAAACACCCACACCGCATACCACGGCTGCTGCCGTTGTGCTGGGTGTGATGGGTGCCTGTCCTTCTGCCCCCGCAGGTGCTGTCTCCTGAGGAGCTCCAGGCAGGTCAGTCCCTGCTCCTTGTCCCCAGGGGCTTCTTCCAGCCCCTGCACCACGGTGCCAGGAGGGACAGGGACTGATGCTGTCCCCTCACCCGCAGTGTGCATGTACATCGAGGAGAGCAGTCTGGGCCGGGACCACTGGCGGCAGAACCTGGCCCCACTGCTGCAGCGCCTGGCCGCCACCTTGCGCAGGGTGCTGCAGAGCCAGCCGGCACCGAGCGGCACCTGGGGCTACCTGGCCGTCAAGGTAAGAGCCATGTCGGGGGGAGAAGGAGTGGTCGGGGAAGTCAGGGTTTGCGTGTTCTTCAGAGACAAGGGATGCTTGAGGCCATCCCTGCAGACCCTCTCCCTTCTGGTCCTCCAGGCCTGCCTCCAGCTCTTCCAGGCGCTGCCGAAGGACGTGGCCCCTCTGGCGTGGAATGCAGCGACAAAGAGTGAAACCCTGCAGAGCATCCTGGGGCTGCTGCTGGAGGTGGTGGCAGGGAAGGTGTGTGTGAGCCTGGTGGCACTGGGGGACAGTGCTGTACCCCTATGGTTCTTTCCCTGTACCTGTCCCTGAGGAGACACTACAGTGTCTGGGGATGCTCTGTAGTTGGCCACGTGTTACATGGGCATGGAGGCAGGGGTTGTGCTTGTTTTTTTTTTCATGTGGTGTTTTGATCTGTGCCTTTCCCTCCCCTTGTGAGCCCAGGCCCCGAACAAGGACACGCAGCTGCTGGCGGGCACTGCGCTGAGCATGCTGGTGAACACAGCCCCACAGCCCCAGAGCGGGGCCAGCGCTGCACTGGCCCTCTTCCAGCTAACTGACCAAGGTGTGTGCTCATCCCTGAGCTGGGAACCACCTCACCAGGGGGGCAGCAGGGACAGGCGTGCTGGGCAAGAGGGGATGGAGGGGACAATGCCACTCACTGGCAGTCAAAGCCAGACTGCTGCTGTGTCCCCCTCCTGTGGTGCAGGAGCCCCATGTGCCACGGTCACTCTGGGATGAGGCAGGCCAGCCAGGGCAGTTTAGTCGTGGATAAATAATTGGGTTTGGGTCTTTCTCTCAGTTAACACAGCCATTTCCAAGCAGGTGCGGGGGAGCTGAGGTTTGGGGAGCTGGTGGTAGAAAACCCCAGCGTCTTGGATCCAGCCAGGCTGGAGAGGCTGGTGCTGAGCAGAGGCCTGCTGACGTGCTGCAAGGGGGACATCCTCAGCTGCCAGCTGGACAGCCTCACACAACAGGTAGGAGAGCTCGCACCCAGCACCCCGGGGTTCAGAGCCCCTCGCCCGGCTCTGCTTTGGCAGCCACCAGTGGGTGTTTGGGGTAAACCCCCTCCCGATGTAGCCAGCCCACACCACCTTACACAGCCTGAACCTGGGGCTGATCTCCCAAACCAGCACAGAAAGCTCACACTGAGCTGCTGGAACAGCAGAGCAGTGCCGCAGTCTTCTGTCCTGTGACGGGGTTTTCTTACCCCAAAAGCCTGCACCTACCCACTCGCTGATGGGCTGTGTTCTGCAGGCGTGCCTGCTGGTGGACGTGCTCTTCCCCGCTGTGCATGCCCTGAACAAGGAGCAGAAGGACTGCCATTACTACTGCTTCCAAGGTAAGGGACCGTGACCCTGCCATGGCAGAAGACTGCTGCTAAGGCTGTTAACACCTGCTCCAGCCTACCAAATACGAACCTCCCTGGCTGCTGTACATCTGTGTGGGCTGGTGGGGAAGTGCTCCCCTTGTGCCTGGCTCCCCAGCCTGGGTGGGCTCTGGCACACGTGGCAGCTGCATCAGTGTGTCTGCTTTTCTGCTTTCAGTCCTGGCGCTGTGGCTGCGGCGCCTGCAGGAGAACCTGCCTGAGCTCTGGCGCCTGCGGGGGGGCCGCATCCTGGCAGAGGACACCGAGCTGCTCCAGCAGCTCACCCAGCTCCTGTGGGACAACGCCGAGACCCCGGTAAGGCTGGAGTGTGCACCCCCAGCAACACCATGACCAGAAACAGCCCTTTCCTTGACTAGCTCAGCTTGTCCTGCTGCACATACACAGCCCTGCCCTGTCCAGGCAGGGACAGGGGTACCCCCACTGCAGCAGGGCTCTGTCCCTGGGCATCGCCCTCTTCATGCAGCAGGGCAGCCCCAGCTGACCAAAGAGCCCTGGGCCACATCTGCTGGCTCATCTCCTGCTGTCCCCACCTGGATGAAGTGATGCCCACCTCCTTAGTACTGAAAGTCTGTGGCCATAGGAAAGCAAAGAGTCTTCTAAAGCAGAAAGACAGAAGGTGGAAACCACACTGACTTCTCTTGGTTGCCATCCTTTCCTGCAGGTGGAAGGGGTGTCTGAGTTCATCCAGAGCTCCTTTCGACTGCTCCTGGAGATTTATGACCTCGAGTGCCAACACTTCAAGGACCAGGAGAGACCCCTCTACCAAGGGATGCTGCAGAGGGCGGTCTCAATGCCGTGGCAGATCAAGGCCAGATACGTGCCCCTGTGTGCCATCGTCCCCTATATGGGCAGCCAGCAGGTAGGGAAGGTGGAGGCCCCTGCTGTACGGAGCCTTTAAGCTGGCAGGGCAGGGTGTGGAGGTGGCAGACGGGACATCCCTCAGCACAGCCATCACCGGCCTTTCCCTCAGGTGCTGGACACATACCCGGACCTACCACAGCACCTCCTGAGCTGCTTGGCCACCAACCACCTGTGCCCCGTGGCCACCGAGCTCTACAGGGCGCTGGTGCGGCAGCAGCGCTCCGAGGGACCAGGGGGCACAGAGGAGGCCCTGGCTGAGAGGTGGGCACGGCGCTGGCTGCCCCTGCTGTGCCAGGCACTGCGCTCGCCCCTGCCCATCCTGCAGAGCAACGCTGCCAACCACCTCCTTGTCTGGACGCTGCGGCAGCTCCCAGCCACCCACGCACTGCTGGCTGCCCAATTTGATGGCCAGGATGCGGCCGCGCTCCGGGCCTGGGTGTCGCTGCTGCGGGCGCAGAAAAGCATCGCGGGGACCCTGCCCCTGCAGGGCGAGGCGCTGGCACGGCTCCGCACCTGCCTGCGGGCCCGCGAGGAGGGCGTGCGGCTGGCGGCGCTGGGCCTCCTGTGCTGCAGCCCCAGCAGTGGGCAGGCCCTGTCGGGCACCGAGGAGCAGCTGCTGCGGGAGTTCCTGCCCCTCAACCTCACCGGGGACACCTCCGCCTTCCGGCAGCTGCTGCAGGCGGCCATGAGGAAGGCGCTGGTGCGGCTGCGGGACAGCGCGCTGGCCCGGCTGCGAGGGAAGGCGCCTGTGGAGTGGGGCGAGGAAGCGGGGCAGCCGGACCAGGCTGTAGGTGAGGAGGCTGCTGCAGCACCTGTAAGTGGCCCCCAGGGCTTTGCAGGCAGCTGCCACAGCGCTGCATGCTCTCCCCGCAGGCTTTGTGGAGTGGCTGCTGCAGCTCAGCATCTCCTCACTGACCCCCGGGGCCAACTACCAGAGGAAGAAGACGGCTCTGCTCCTCCTGGCTGCCATTCTGGAGACCTGCACAGACACCTGGAGCCCCGAGAGGAAGAAGGGCCAGCCCCCGCGTGAGTAGGGGCAGCCTGTTCAGAGCATCCCTGCAGATATCGGGGCGCTCCAAGCCATCCCATCCCACCACCCGCTGTCCCCGCAGGGACCATGGCTGCGCTGCTGAGCCACGCCAGGCAGAGCGGCTGCTGGGACTTCTTCTCTCGGCCCAACTTGCTGGCGCTGCTGAGCTGTTTGCAGGACAGCACCAACGAGGTGGGTGTCAGCAGCCCCCTCTCCTGCCCTGCTCCTGCCACCCCTGTCCCCACTCCCTGCCTCTTCTGCCTCGGCAGATCAGAGACCTGGCCTCGGAGCTGCTCGTCCGCTACTTCCCTGCGGCATTCCCCTCCTCTCTCGCCCCGGCACTGCTCCAGCTGGCCCAGGACGCCCTCAGCAGCCCCCGTGTGCAGGAGGCTGAGGCCGGAGCCGTGGTGATGAAGACGATCCTACAGAAGTATGAGCTTGGGGTGGGCAATGGCATGGCAGCCCCCTGGCAGTGCCAGGGTCTCCTCTGGGCTGACCACAGCCAGCGATGGCTTGGGTTTGAGATAGCCTTGCAGTGGTGGAGCTGGGGAGGGTTGGGGTCTGCACAGCACAAGTTGGGCAGAAAACTCTTGTACTCACAGCACCATCAGCATCTGCCTCTTCCTGCAGGTCAGACGGCAGCACCGTGAAGATCCTGGCCCTGGAGACTGAAGCAGCCCAGACACCACCAAACCACGGCCTGTGCTTTGCCCAGCACCTCCTGCGGATGCTGCAGGCCCAGCACGCCGCGGCTCGGCAGGACCTGCTGCGGGCAGCAGCCGTGGCACCAATGCACGGTGCGTGCCCGGGCTGCTGGAGGAGAGAGGCCGCGGCTCGGTGTGTGCCCTCCATCCACGCATCTCATTTTGGGGAGATATCTCAGCAGGGGGGCTGGGATGGTGCTGAGCGGTGCTGTAACATGGGTTGGGCATTTGTGCAGGTGTGATCGCAGCCCTGCGGAGGTGCCTGCTGCAGGTGCCAGAGGTGGCTGCCTCCATGCGGGCAGCAGAGTCGGCGCAGAGCTGGCAGGAGTTCCTCACCAGCCTCGTGACCACTGTGAGGGACATCACCTCCCTCCTGCTGGGTGCTCTGCAGAGCCCTGGTGCTGACGAGCAAGGTAAGCAGGTCCCAGGGGAAGCAGCCCTGGGAGCCACCCACTCCTTCGTCACAGCGGCCTTGGTCCAGCCGTGAGCTCCAGAAGCTCCCACAAAAGCTCTGGCCCCAGCAGCCCTCCACGCTGCAGGGGACACTCTTGCTTTGGGCTCACTGCCCCTTCCTCACCCTGCTCGCTGCTTCTCCTCTTCGCAGCAGCCGCCCCATCGTTTGCGGACATGGGGAATGCGATCGGCTCCCTCATCACGCTGGGGAAGGGGCAGCAGGAGGAGGAGGACTCAGTCCTGCTGTCAGAGGAGCACAGCCTGATCCTGACCTGCTGCTGGGTGTCGGTGAAGGTAGGAGCAGGTGTGGCAGCACCCACTGCACAGCCCGACCCAGCAGCTGGGTTTGTCCCCTCCCTGGGGGCAGGCAGGGCAAGCACTGCCCTTACCTGGGGGCTGTTGCAGCCCCCCCTGCTCCAAAAGGACCCTCCTGCCCTTTTGTAACCCAGCTGCTTTCCCAGCGCTGATGGACCCCAGCTGTGCGGGAGCCGGGCTGCCCCTGCTCGCAGCCGGGCTGCTCTGACAGCTGCCCATCACAGCTCCTTTCCGACAGCTGCCCATCACAGCTCCTTTCCGACAGCCGCCCATCACAGCCTCTCCCCCAGAGCCTGCCTGGTGGCTGGCTGCAAAAACGACATCTCTGCCACGCAGGGCTTGCAGCAGGCTGAGGAAACGCCGTGCTGCAGATGCTGTGTGCTCAAAGCAGTTGTGGGCTGAGCTGACAGCACCGTGAGCCCTGGGGTGACAGCAGTGCTTGCCAGGCACCCCTGTCACAGCGAATGTGGGGCAGGACAGCCATGCTGGGCAGCACCACTGCCTTTCCTCTAACCTCTCGCCTCTTCCCCAGGAAATTGGGCTGCTGCTGGGAGGCCTGGCTGAGCTGCTGCTGTTGCCGGTGCTGCCCGCAGGAGCGGGGCCCCTCCTAACACTTGCCAACTTACAGACGGCCGCGAGGGTCTTCCAGGAGGTCCTGCTGAGGTGCCGGCACTGGGTAAGAGCGTGTCTCGCCTGGGGGGGCCTCGGCCCCTCTCCTGCCCCTCCAGACCCATCCATCAGCCCCGAGCAGAGGTTTCAGAGGGGCTGTGGGAGGGTGGGAGCACGGGGAGCGCTGACGCTGCTCTGCCTTAGGGAGCAGTGGAGGGCTGCAGCATGGGCTTCACCAAGTTTTGTGCTGCTCTGCTGAACCACCCCGACACGGAGCTGCAGGCGATCCCACGGACCATGCTGGACCAGGTGCTGTGCTTGTTCTTCCCCATGTTCCCTCGTCCCCAGGGCTGTGTCTGTGTCCCTGCAGTCCTGGTGTTGGCTGCTGGTCCTCTCCCCTGCAGGGCAACTGCAGGCTCCGGCTTGCAGGTTTCCAGCGGGGTCTGGATGCGTTTTGTTTCTCAGGGGTTAGAAGCACTGAGCGGACCCCGGAGCAGCTCGATAACGCGCCGTGCTGCCGGCTTCCCCATGCTCTTCCTGTGCATCGTCAGTGGGGAAAACCCAGCCCAGGCCCGGCCGCTCCTGACCCGCTGCATCCAGACCCTGCTGGCCTTGGCCTCCACGGCCCTGCCACAGGACTGGGACCAGACCCTCGACCTCCCTCAGGTAAGGGCAGCAGGCACCAAACCTCACTGTTACAGCTGGCTTGGGGACAGGGTGATCTGCAGGAGGCTCCCCAAAAGGATCTGTGTTGGGTACCCCACACGAGGCTGCATTAGCACAGAGACCTCAGGGTGAGCCAAAGCCTCAGCCTTGGCTGTGCTGCTCATCCCGGGAGCCCAGGAGCTGATGGCCCCTTGGCTCCCTGCTCTCTTCTGAGCATCTTTGGTTTGCATCCTGGTGCTTGGCACAGCACAGCTGAGCTCTGCGTGCTCTCCACAGGTGTGTGCCCTGCACGTGCTGCAGACGCTGGTCCGTGGAGCAGGGCTGGGCAGCGCGCTGCTGCGGCACACCACGCCAATGGTGGCCCTGGCACTGCAGGGCCTGGGTTCGCCTTGCTGGGCCATGAGGAACGCGGCCATCCAGCTCTTCAGTGAGTACCTGAGCCTGTGCTGTGTGCCTTCTGTCCTTGCTAGCTAAAAGGGCAGTGCTGGGGGAACAGGAGCCAGATCTGCACCCCACAGCACAGTGGGGACGTGCTGGTGTCCAGCAAGCCCCAGTGCTGCATCTTGGCACAGCCCTTGAGGGATGTTTAATCAGCCCCCAGGGGTCCAGTGCTGAGGGCAGGCAGGGGGATGGGGCCTGACTCTGCTTTCTGCCCCGTCCCCGCAGGCGCTCTCACCAGCCGGCTGCTGGGCCAGAAGCGGAGCCGCGCCGAGGGCTGCCCCGCGGAGGGGCTGAGCCTGCCCGCCTTCCTCGGGCAGCACCCGCAGCTGGGCGCCGTGCTGCTGGCCGAGCTGGGGGCGGCCACAACGGGGGGGGCCCGCCTGCGCCCCGCACTCCACGCCGTCCTCACGCTCCTGGCCCAGCTGCAGCCTGGCCCCGATGGCCCCGACAGGTAGGACGGAGCGGACGGGGTGGCGGTGGGGATGCTCTGCCCCAGAGCGAGGGCTCGCCGTGAGGGTGCATCACCACGCTGTGCCCTTTTTGCTTCACAGCCCCTCTGCTCGCTTCCTGGAGCCGCTGCTGGGGCTGGCAGCGAGCCCCATCTACGCCGTGCGAGCCATGGCTGCCAAGGCACTGGTGCCCGTCGTCCCACCGCCCCGGCGCCCGGCGCTCCTCCTGCGGCTGGCCCAACAGCTCCCCGCGCCCGGAGGGGTCCGCTCGCACAACGCCCTGCACGGGCACCTGCTGCAGATGCAGGCGCTGCTGGCCCCCGCCCCAGGATCCGATGGGTGAGTGGCTTTGCACCATCCCTACAGCTCCAGCACCTTTTTGGCTGGATGCCGCGTTGAGGCATGCTTGTCCCCCCCGCAGGCTGCCGGCCGAGGCGCTGCGCCCTGTGGCTCTGCAGCTGGAGGCCCGGGGCTGGCTGTTCACCCCCACCCAGCGCTGTCCGCTCGTCCGCGCTGCCTTCCTGCAGGTCCTCGCCCTCCTGCCCGCCTCCCTCAGCCCTGGCTTCGCACAGAGCATCCGAGAAGCCATCAGCACTGAGCTGGGAGGCCTCACGCTGGGGAAGGAGCCGCAGTGTGCTGAGCTGCAGGTACTGCTCCCTACTGGGGACGTCACAGCTGCGCCCTTCTGTGAAGCTCAGGCATGGGAGTGGGGACCCATCCTGCTCTCTCCATGCCCACAAACACGCACCCAACTCGAGGCTGAGCGCTGGAAGTGGATCCTGGTTTCCCTGCAGGTGGGCTCAGCTGTCCTCCACCAAACCATGGCCCGCTTCGCATGCAGCGAGGCCGCCCGGCTGGCCGACAGTGAGAGGATCGGCGCTGTTTGCTCACTTCTCCGGCAGCCAAATCCCGACGTCCAGCTTGCCATCTTCAGCTGGGTGATCGAAGGGGAGGGAGAAGAGTGCAAGGAGTTGGAGAAGGCTCTCCAGCTGACGCTGCTGGTAAGATGAGGCTCAAAAGTCGCAAAGTGGAGCACTGATGCACAGCACCACACAGATGGGTGCTCACTGAGTGGTCCCCGGTGCTCCTGTCCCCCAGTGCCATCTCTGGGAGGAGGCACAGGTCCAGAGCATGTTGCTCAGGCTGACGTGAAGCCTTTCTGATGGATTTGCAGATGGCTGCATGGTCCCGTGCTCTCAGGGGCATTAACCATGTACCTTCTTTCCCGTTGTTGACTAGGAGAACTTACAGTCTGTGCTGCGAGACAGGAGGAACAAAGAGTTCCTGAAATTGTACCTTGAGGCTTTGATGCATCTTTGCAGAAACCTCTCGTCTTGGTCCCCGGAAGCTTCCCCTAAGCTCCAGGGCTCCTCCTCAGCATGCGTGGAAATGCTGCTCCTCATGATGGAGACGGAGCATCCTGGACCAGACCTCTTCTTCCAGGCTCTGTGTGCTGCCAGCCTGCTGCTCACCCTCGGGTAGGTCTGTGCCGCATCCAGGGCTGAATCTTCAAGGACATTTTTCTTAGCCCTTGGTGGAAACAGAGCCATGGCTCACGACTGCTTTGTGCCTGGATCTTGCAATCTCGAGGCAGTCGGCAGCCTTTGGTGCCCCCGATGGAGCTGGGAGGTGTGCTTGACCTCACTCCCCTGCCCTCTGACAGGTTTGGGGACGAGGACAGCCCTCTGGTGTGGCGGTGGTGCGCGGCGCTGGAGGCGTGCAGCCGGTCGGTGTCAGCTGAGGTGCTGCGGCTGGCAGCTGCGTGTTCCCTGCAGACAGCGGGCATGGAAGTGCTGCGGCAGTCCCTGGGGGCTGCCCACCCCTGGCTCATCCCCGTGGCGCTGCGGTAGGTCCTGGGCTGTGCTGGGGGGCCAGGCTCACGGCAATGCCACTGCCTGCAGGCGCTGTGCCTTCCCCGCAGCGTGGGCTGGTTGTGCAGGGACATTTATTTCCCTCCTTCCCCAGGGTGATAAACGTGGGCATTCACCTCCTGCAAGATGAGGAGCAAGAAGTCCGGCACGAGGCCTCAGCTTTTGCCAGCCTCATGCAGCACGGCGCAGGGGAGCCGGGTGGAGACGGCTGCGTCTTCGTGCAGGGCAACGTGGGGCTGCTGGGCCTCCTGCAGCTCCTCCCGCGGGAGTTCGGGCATCACCCAGAGACCTTCAGCTCTCTGCTGCAGCACCTGCCCGTCCTCGACCTCAGGGGCATCGTGGAGGAGCTGGAGGCCAACAAGTGAGTGCGCAGATAAGAGGCCAAAAGGGTGGTGGGCAGAGCCACCCCAAGGGTCAGGGAGAGGCAGCGCGGGTGCCTGAGCATTGGGGAGCATTAGGCAGCCCCCAAGGCTTCCCTTGTGTCTCGGCTTCCCTCCCAGAGCCCCCAGCCTGTACAAGGAGGATGAACCCAATGTTTTTGCGGAGCCGGCCGTTCTGGCACAGCAGCTGCTCCCCTTCCTGCTGCAGCTCCTGGAGAAGGTGCCTGATGCCAGTCTGCTCCGCGCCTCCACACTGCGCTGGCTGGAGGCCGCAGGCCCTGGAGTCCTGCAGGACCTGCAGTACTGCAAGCACCTCTGGAGCCAAGGTACAGCGGGGCCGGGGAGTGTTGGGATGTCCTCGGGATAGGAAACCCGGTGTCCTCACCCCCAGTGCCACCCTGCCTGGTGGAGCCTGGCTGTGCTCACCATGCCTTTACCTGTTCCCTCCACAGAGGCCGTCGCACGCTGGTGGATGAAGGCTCTGGGCTGTGCCAAGCTGCGGGCGGCCCTGGTCACGCTGCTGGTGAGGGCCAGGCTGGTGGCCCACGCTCTGCGAGTGCTGGGCGAGAGCCACGGGGCCGTGCTGGGGCTGGGCTGCGGCGCCCAGGAGCTGGAGCAGGAGCTGGCGCTGGTGCAGGGGCTGCTGGCACAGCACGGGCTGGCCCCCGCGCCCAGCCAGGGCGACGTACCGAGGGAGCTGGGATCGCCGCCCGGGAACGACTGATGGCTCCAGACACGGAGTGGTATCACACTGAGCTTCTGACTCTCACTGCTGCGTCCCTGCGTTTTTTGGGTGCTCGCTGCAGCCAGGCAGCAGGTTCGGTGGTGGAACTCGGGGAACCCCACTCGCCACGCGGGATGTGCTCACTTTGGATGCAGCAGCACGTGCCCGTGGTGGGAGCGAGCCGGTCTTTGCTCTTTGGTTCACACGGGATGGTGGTAGCTCTGCATCCCGGTGGCACCAGCACAGCATCACCTCGCCGTGCCTGCTCCCTGCAGCATTCCCTGCCCCCGGGTCCGGCAGGGAGGACAGGACACACACCCCGGTCCCCTGCCGGGACATCCACCGCCTTTTAGCTCTTTTTTTAGCTCTTTTTTTGGGTGCCTTTTATCCCAAATAAAGAAGCCTGAAACCACCCCGGTGTCAAAGCCTTTCCGTGGCCCTCTTCGGGGGAGACCAAGGGGGGATCCGGGATGGGGCTGGGGACCACCGGAGGGCGGCAGCCACCGGGGGAAGAGCGGCGGGGAGCCGCGGGTGCGGCCCGAGGACGGAGCGGAGGGGCCGGGGTCGGTGCCGGGGCCCAGCCCCGCGCCCCCCGGGGGCAGCGCGCAGCGGGGGCGGCCCCGGGCGCTGCGGGGCTCTGCGGGGCTCCCGCTGCCGCCGCTCCGCCCCGGTACCGGCCCCGCCCCGGCGCGGAACAGGATGCGGCCACATCCGCTTCCCGCGGCGCTCGGCGCGGCCCCGGAGGAAGGTGAGCGGCGGGGGCGGCCGGGGGCGGCCCCGGGCACGGCCGCGGCCACGGGCACGGCTCCGGCCGGGTGACCGGGCGGCCCCGCTGGGTGCCCCCCGGCGGCTGCCGGCAGCGGGGGGGCCGGGGTCGGGGTCAGCGCGGCCCCCCCGAGCCCCCCGGAGCCCCCCGAGCCGCCCCCTTACCGTCCGCCGCGGGGGCAGCATGAGCGCGGCCAAGCCCAAGCGCATCAAGTTCTCCGAGGAGGAGAAATTCCTCATCCTGGAGGAGTTCAGCCTGCGCAAGGACATCCTGATCCCCAAGAGCGGCCGCTACAAGAACACGCTGGACCGGCAGCGGGCCTGGGAGGAGATCGCGGCCGCCGTCAACTCGCTGAGCCCCCTGGTGCAGCGCACGCCCGACGAGATCCGCAAGAAGTGGCACAACATGGTCATCGACGCCCGCAAGGAGCTGGCCATGGAGAAGCACCCGCTGCTCCGCCAGCGGCCCCAGGAGAAGCTCTTCCACAACATCTTCGCCCTCTTCAACAAGCCCAGCCCGCAGCTGCCGGACCCGCTGCTCTCGGGGTCGTCCTTCAGGGTGACGGCGGCCGGGGTCCCGCCGGGGCCGCCCGCGCCCCTCTGCGTGGCCGGGGGGATGCTGGAGGTCGCCCCGGACTTGCTGCTGCACGGCCAGAGCGGTGCCGCTGCCCCAGCCCGCAGGATGCTCGGCGCCGTGGGCACCCCCGGCCCCGCTCCCGATGGCTTCCTCGGCGCCCCCGGCGCAGAGCCCGACTCCAAGGAGAGCTTGCTGCCGGCGGGCCCTCAGCCCGGCGTGGAGAAGAGACTGCTGCCCCCCGGCATGGCAGCCCCCGGTCCTGCCTCGCTGCAGGGCACGGCCCCGGTGCTGCCGTCCAGCCCCCCCGACCCTCCCCGGATCAAGTGCCCGCTGAGCCCGGCGCTGGCGTGGCCGTGCCTCGGCGTGACGGCGAGCCCAGCAGCGCAGAGCGGGGACAGCCCCGGCCCCCCGCCCTCCCAGGAGAACGGTGAGGTGCCCATCTTTCTGCCTAACCTTCTGCCTCTTCCCCCGTGCCCACCCGATCCCACACAGGGTCAGCCAGCCCCATGCTGAGGCTCCCGGCCCCGTTTCTGAAGCCGCTGCGATGCTCGGCCCCAGCCCCATCAGGGTGAGCTCCCCAAACCCACCTGAACTGCAGGGCTGTTCTGCAGCCGGGCTGGCTGCCAGCTCAGGTGGCTGTGCTGGTGAGTGATGCTGCAGCTGTTTGTTGGGGTCTCCTCCTCTGCCATGGCCAATCTGTCCAAAATCTGCCTTTTCCCAAGAGAGGGGCCCAGTCTCTCCCCCTGCCAGTGCCACGTCTGTGCAGACACAGGGGTCACATCCTGCCCTGCTCCCCCCGGACCCGTCACTGCAGCATGCAGAGGTACCCCGGGACAGGCTGAATCCTGCAGGTTTGAGCTTTTGGAGGCCCACGGGGGCTGCACACAGCACCCCTGACCTGTCCCCAGCCCACGGCTGTGTCTCCATCCCCACTGCAGACAGCCCAGCTCACCTCAGCGATGGAAAGGGCACTGCACAGGAGGCAGCGACTGCCCTGGCTCTGCATCCCTCTCCTGCTCTAACTCCTTCCTTTGCTCTGTGCAGGCAGCTCGACGGCACCGGCCGAGCCCCTGCTGGGGCCGCAGGGCTGCAGCCACACAGCCCGGGAGGTGTCGGAGAAGCAGAGCCGGCTGCACACGGAGATCCTGGAGCTGCAGAAGGAGACCCTGCAGCTGCAGAAGGAGAAGATCCTGCTGGAGAAGGAGAAGCTCCTCCTGGAAATCATCAAACTCCGCAGGGAGCTGGGCACGTGAGGGTGCTGTGGGCACTGGGGCGGTGCGGGGCAGCTGCCCCCACGGTGGGGACGGGGACAAGCTGCTCGTCTGGCAATGGGCACTGTGATACCTTTAGCCCCTGCCTGCTACGGGGTGGGGATGGTTCCTCTGGGAGCCCTGTCCCACAGCCACGATCCACCAGCCTGTTCTCCCGGGGGATACGGGACATTTCGGCGCACCCTGGGCGTTGGCACGGGGCCCACCGGTCCCTGCAGGCACATGTGGCTGAATAAAGGCGAGCTCTGTGGGATGAGCACCCGGTGCCGTGTGTAGGGCAGGGATGTGGTGGGGGTCCTGCAGGTAGGGGGACGGGAAGGGGAGCGGCTGCGGGCCGGCACGTGGCGGGCGGTGAGCGTGGGCAGCCCTGCGGGGACAGCGTCCCGTGCAAACGGCATCGCCAGAGCCTCGCCTTGCTTTCCACGCCTAGCTTTAATTTCGCTCCACAAACCACACTCAGCAGCCGAGATGCCCTTGACGTTTCGCTGCAGTCACGTTAACGATGCCCCAAAACCGCGGTGGTCCAGGTGGAAGCACGCTGCCTTCCTCCCTGCGTGCCACCAAACGCCTGCTCGGGGGCTTGTTTCTGCTGCTGGTGTCACAGCGGAGCAGGACAGCGCTGCCTTGTCCTCCCACCTCCTGCTGGATTCAGCCTCCGTTCTTCCAGTGTTAGTCACTCGGCTGAGGACTGAGCAGTTCCCTCGTTTTTTAGTAGTGGAAATCGCAAAGGAGCTGCCTCCCGTCACCGCAGGCAGGCAGCAAGCTTGCGGAGGGCTGAAATTAAAGCAGGACGGGGACGTTTCTATTTCATTTCCCCGCTTTTTCAAATCAGAAGGGAGGGGAATTTCAGCTCACCTTCCCGGGGGATGGGCTACACAAAGACGAGTGCTGGCGAGGGGCAGGTGCAGCCATCCTGCAGCGCCTCCCGCACCCAGGAGCCCTGACACCCCGCCACGGAGGCGGCCACCCAGAACGTCCTGGAAGGCAAATCGGGCACGCGTTGCCGTGCTGTGAAAACCAAAGCGAGGTGCTGTGGGAGCTGCTCTCAGGTTTTTAGGGGGGGCTGCCCCTCGGGGAGGCATAGTGCCACCTACCTGGCTCCTTGCAGCCCGTGCCCATCGCAGCGGGGGTGCCCGTGGAGCGCGTCCCCCCAGCACTGGACGCACACCCGCCTGTCCCGCTGCAGCCGGCGGCTCCAGGGCTGCCCCCGGCAGGCGGCCGCCACCTGCGTCAGGCGGAAAAAGCCGCAGGAGCTGGGGAGGGGGGAGCTGGCAGGGAGGGGGGAGATGGGAGAAATAACATTGGTTGGAGGGCGGGGGGGATGCTGCAGGGTTTTCTCGGTGGGGAGGTGGGGGGTGTCTAGGTGTCGTGGTTGTGCAGGGGGTGGGAAGGGCAGTAGGGTTTTGGGAGGGCTTTTTGCAAAGGGGCTATAGGTTTTGGGGGCTGTAAAGGGGCCGTGGGGTTTTGAGTGCTGCAAAGGGGCCAGGTTTTGGGTGCAGGGAGCGTGCACAGAGGTCACAGCTCCAAGCAGGATGCACAGGGTCCGTAGGTTTGGAGGGGTTGTGGAAAGGGGCCATGGTTTGGGGAGGGGGGTGCTGAGGGGCCACCAGGACGCTGCTCCGCACCTACCTGGGTGGCTCCTCCGGCCTCTGCAGCCCAGCTCTTCTCCAGGGATCCCTGAAGTCCAGGCCGAAGGAGTCAGGGAGCACCTTGGCCACCCCTGGCACGGAAGCAGCAGTGGGGTCACAGCCACTTCACGGGCAGTGGGGACAAGCAAAATGGCACGTGGGTCGGGGGGGGGGGGGGGACACGTTACCTCTGGCGGCCCCACAGGCCGGGTCATCCCCCAGGCACCCGCGGCGCTGCTTGAGGTCGGGACAGGGCTCCCCGCCGTGCCGGGGCGGGACGGTGACCTGGCGGCTGCGGTCCTTGCTGCCGACCCCGCACGGGGAGCTGCAGCTGCTCCAGGGCCCCCAGGGTCCCACCACGCAGCCCACCGCTGCAGGGCATGGCGGAGGAGCAGAGGGGAGGGAAAAGAGGGGAAAAAGAGCTTAAATAGTATAAAGGACAAAGGGGAGAAGCTGTGCAGAGGGGAGAGCCGGGACCCCCCCCCGAGGCTCATCCCCCAGCCCAGCAGCATTGTGCGCCGCTTCCGGAGGCTTTTATTCTCATGCCGCTGCATCGAGCTGAGCTGGGACCCTGCTAATCTCCGCGGAGATTAGGGAGGGCTGACGGGTGCGATTGTCCCGGGGCTGCGTCCCTCAGCTCTGCGCATCCCCAACACGGCCCCAGCCCCGGGTCCTGTGTCCCCGTGCAGCGGCGGCAGGCATGCTGCTCCCACCGGTGCTGCTGTCCCAAAGGGTCGCCGTGAGCGTTGCGAGGGCAGCGCTGCCATCGTCCTGTTATTTTCGGCTGCAGACTGCAGGCTCTGTCACTGCACGGGGAGCGGCCAGAACGCCACAGTGGGGAAAAAGCGGAAAACAGGATGCTGCTCCAATAGCAAAAACCTGCCAGCACGCACAGCTGCCGGGGCTGGGGGCTCCTTGCCGCTGTCCCCACCAAGGGCTACCTGCTGGCAGCTGCTCTGCTGGCAGCCATCGTTACCAGCTGTGCTAACGAGAGGCATCACCCATCCCCTGCCAGCCTGGGGCCAGCCCGAGCTGCACCTGAGACCAGCCCCACGAGCCTGCTGCCAAGGGGCCGATCCTGACCCGCTCTCCCCATCCCGACACTCACCGGCGCGGCGGCACGAGGCCTGGTAGTCCTGGCAGCAGTCGCCTGTCCTCTCGCAGTAGGAGTCGCAGTAGCAGCGAGCCCGGTGGGCACCTGGAGCCCAGCAGGCGTTGTTCCTGCCCGGGCAGCAGCGGTGCCGGCAGCCGCCCAGCACGTAGCTGGCGGCCAGCAGCCACCCCCCACACAGCAGCAGCCCTCGCATGCCGCCCCGCAGTGTCCCTGTCCCCAGCGTGGGGCTGCCTGTCCCCCCCGGGGGGGGGGGGGAGCTGGGCTGCGCCGCCCCTCGGCTGGACGCAGGGATCAAACACGTTTCGTTCTGCTCCAGCGCCCCGGCTCCGAACTGCACGGGCGGGTGCGAGGATGCCACGGCACAAGCCCCAGCCCCAACAGGGGTAATGCAAAGCAAAGGGAAGGAAGGGCTTGCTACAGCTCCGCTCCCCTCCCGCAGCCCCCAGCCCAGCACCGATGAAGCCCCCAGCCACGCTGAGGTGCTGGCACAGCCCCGTGACCATCACGCTGCCACCCTGCTGGGCTCCCTGCCACCCCTGGGATCTCGGGTACCTGCACACCCTGGGCAAAAGCAGCGCCAACATCCCCAGGCATCGCCCCCTCGCTTGCAGAAAGCTCCCGGCAGGGTTCGGGGCTTTCCTTGGCTGGGGGAGGCAGAGCAGCGATGCCCTGGGGATTTATCTCACAGCCCAGCACAAGACCCAGGAGATCTGGGGTGCAGCACGGCACCCACTCCACCCAGTGCCCTGGGTACCCCCAGTGTGGCTAGGACCCGACCAACGCCGCCGCCAAGCCCCATCCGTGCGGTGAGGGGCAGCTGGGCTCCGCAGGAAGCAGCCCAGAAGGGCTGGCAGCAGCCCCCACGTACCGCAGCACCGCGGGGACAGCACGGCACGCGTCCTGCATGCACCCACGGACCCGCAGCGCCAGGGCTGCCCCACGCAGCGCCGCCTGCACACCACCGCAGCCACTAAAGCCAGACTGATTTTATTCAAATTGCGAATGTAAAACAGAATAATAATAATAATAATAAAAAAAAAACAAAACTCACTGGCTTCAAAGCAGAAAGCCCCGGGGGAATCGCTCCCAGGCTTTCCTCTTTCCTCCTTGGCCCTCCCGCACTAGTTTTAAGGCTGTGCTCGGTGCTGACAACACAACAAGGGGAGAGGAGCTCGAGCCCCACGCCCGCTCCCCCAGGGAAAAGTTTTGGCACGAACGCGGAGGGGCCGAGCCCCAGCGCGGGGCAGGGCAAGGCTGCGGCGCGGGTGTTAGTAACGGGTTGGGGTGAAGCTCCGAAAGCTACGGGGTCACCTACGGGGCCGCCTCAGGGAGCGGAACGGGAGGCGGCGGGAGGGCAGGGGGGGAATGTGGAAGAAGGGTTTTGCATCGGAGGTCGCCCCCGGCCGAGGGGATGTGCCAAGGGGCCAAGTCTGAGACGGGGGCTGCGCCTCCTCGCCCCGTCTCTCGCACGCGTCTCAACTGTAAACCACAAGTGGAGGGGGCACCCGGCTCACCCCGGTCCTGTCCCCTGGGTAAGGGAAATTAAGGGCCTGGGCGACTTTGGGTGTTGCCTGCTCAGCACCCCGGGATGAGGGGTACCTGGGGTGGGATGCTGCACCCCGAGCCGCCTGGGAGCCTGGCGCATCCCAAGGGCAGCGCTGGGGCATTGCACCGGCACGGCTCTCAGCAGCCCCAAAAAGAGCTGGTCCCAAGCAGCCAGCAGCTTGAGGGGCTGCAGCTGCTGGCCGCCGGGGCGCTGTGAGGTGCAGAACCAGGGGCCGGGAGGAAGAGGCACCAGGCTCATCCCAACCGGGGAATGGGGCTGGCACATCCCACTGGGACACAAAGCCACCGTGCTCCGGGTGAGCACAGCCTGGGGTGCGGGAGGACAGCTTCCCCCGCCTCCACGGCCATGTTCACGCACAACTAATAATTTAAACTGCTCCACAGCTTGTTCCTATAAATAAAGGCTGCCGGGTTGGCGGAGGAGGGGGGACAGGAGGGCCAGGTGGTGATCCCGGCCTGCAGACACGTGCGGGAGACTTGGGCCCTTGGCGGCAGCAGCTCCGGCCTTGGTCATTGCTCTCCAGCTGCAGCCTCGTGGTGGCGGCGGAGGCGCACGGCCACCCCGGCCCGCGCTGCTCAGTCTGTTTTCCACACCTTGTTGAGGAACTTCACCACCTCGTCGTAGATGACAAAGACGATGGCCACGTCGAGGCAGACGCGGCCCAGGCGAGGCACCGTGCCCTTGTAGAACCTGCCGGGGACAGAGAGGGTGGTGGGTGCGGGTGGGAGCCAAGGGGATGCTCCACAAGTGCCCCCATCGCCCTTCTCCTTCCTCCTGCAGCTGGGTTCTGCCTCACCCAGGCCTGTCCCCCAGCTCGGGCTGACCCCGCTCCCACCCATCTCCAGCCCCAATCCCACACCCGCAGGAGGGCTTACGCTAGGGGTCCCTCATATTTCATGATCTGGTAGGCACAGTCCCAGGTGCTCTTGTACTTGTGCGCTTCCAGCCCCTGCGGGGAGGAAAAAGAAGGGTCAGATGCTGGAGTCAGGGCATCCAGGAGGGATTTAGGGGCGATGCAGAGCTGGAGTGAGTCAGGAGGAACTGACTGGTGGGAACAGTGAGCGCAGGGCATCTTTGTGCCGTGGTGCCGTACCTGCATCCTGGTCTTCACCACGTCTAAGGGTGTGTTGCCGAAGACGCTCGCAGCTCCTGCGAGGGCTCCGAACACCCCTGTGACGAAGGGGTTGATGACTTTGTTGGGATCATCCCCTGGAGAGGAAGAGAGGTTGAGAGGTGGTGACAAAGCCCAGCTCACGGAGAAGGCCGCCAGGTTTGGCTGCCAGCAGGCAGGTGAGGTGGTGCTTCAGCACCAGGACCCTTCGGCCCCTGACAGCCAGGACGCCCTTCCCCTGTTTTTTATCGTGCCCCATCATGAAAGGCTGAGCCGGGGTGGCACTGCGTGGGTACGGGGACGCATTACCTTTGTACCAGTTCTTGAGGGATGTCATGACGAAGAAGCGGATAGCCTGGTTGGATCCTTGCTTGAGGACGGTCGCGGTTAAGCCCTGGTAGGTCCCCTTCAGCCCTGTGGTGAGGGAAGGTGTTAGTGGGGAGTCCCAGCCTCGTCCCAAACCCATCCACCCCGAGGGGGTCCCATGCAGCTCCGCAGCCTCGGGTAGAGACCAGACCTTCCCGCTGACCTCCTCCAAGCCACGGCTCCCAGCCTCTGCCCGTTCCCACAGCACGGGGGTGACCAGGCCCCCCTGTGACTGCTTCCCCGTGACTCACCCTGTTCCCGAACGATCTCCCTGACGCCGTGGAAGAAGCCGCGGTATTTCGGCTTGGGGGAGCACTGGTCATGGATAAACTTCACCTGCGGGGAGACGGCGCGTTGGTGTCAGCCGAGGCGAGGAGGACAGGGGCTCCTCTGGGGAGGAGACAGAAGCCAGGGCCCCTGTCTGTCCCCACCTTGATGGTCTCCATGGGGCACACCACCACCACCGCCTCGGCCACGCCGGCGCCCAGCCCGCAGACGAGGCCCCGCGTGCTGTCCAGCCGGCCCTTCTCGTCTCTCATCTGGTTGCTGAGGAACTCGAACATGCCGAACCTGCGGAGAGGCCGCAGTGACAACCCCGGGGGTGCCCACACACCCTGCCAAGGGATGGGGGGATGCTGAGCCCAAAGCCACCCCCGCTTTGCTGCTGTGAAAATGCCACTGAGCACAGCCCGGGGACCCCCCCGTGGTGCAGGGGACACCTACCTCACGGCGGCCTTGGGGATGGAGCCGTACACCAGCGAGCTGAGGCCCCGGTACAGCCCCCGGATGCCATGGTCACGGACGGTCTGCTTCACGCAGTCCCCTGGGGCAGAGCACAGCGGTGTCACCGTCACCCAACGCGCCAAGGGCCACCATGCTCGCCCCCCCCAAGACCTGCTCGCTGTCCCCCCAGGAAGCCTCCAGGCCCGCCAGCCTCACCGATGCCCTTGTAGCGGGGCGGGTTGGCCTTCTCATCCAGCTGCAGCTGCGTCTTCACATACTCGGTGGGGAATGTAATGCAGATCTCGATCCCTCCGGCGAGGCCACCTGGAAGACAGGAGGGGAAATTTGGGCTGCAGCAGTGCCCTGCCGGCCCCGTACCTCATGGACATGGTGACTGTCTGTCCAGGAAGGGCCAGGTTACCAAAAGCACACAGCGAGCGAGCATTTTCCTTTGGAAACCACCATTTTGGTGCTCTGTGAAACTACTGCTCCCTCAACAACTGGCTGCAGCCCGGAGGCGAGGAGGGGCCATTTATAAACCCAACACAGACAAATGGCATCATGCATACTCCATCCAAACCCCTGCTCTTATCGCGAGGCACGGAGCTTGCCCAGGACCTGCTCACGTACTTCTCCAGCAGCTCAGCACCAGCAGGAGCCCACTCGCAGACGGCACGGTGCCGGCACAGAGGCACAATTATAATCAACCCCCTCCGGCTGCCCTGCCAGGACCCATGCAGAGGAGGCTGCCACATGCTGATTACAGGGGCTGAGGATGTCCCTGCTGCACAGCGCTGCCCAAGGCCACGCCAGCACCACGGGCATCGTCACCATCCTGTGTACTCTGAGCTTTGGGAGCAGCAGCACCGACCCCGGGTGTTTGCACAGGCTGAGGGGGTTTAACCCCAGTTTCGCTGCATGCTGGTGCCTGCTCCTGGCAAAACGCTCTTGCATCTTGGCTCCTCCAGCAGCACTTTGGCTCCCCAGCATGCAGCCCCGCTGGCATGGCCCTGGTTAATGCCACAGGGTGTCCCCAGTAGGGACTGTCCCCTGGGACAGGAGCAGGGTGAGGCATGCAGTGGGTTATTCTGGTCTGCAGCAAAACGCGCAGCCCCCACGCTGCACAGCAGAGCACGGCTCAACTTATCAGCACTCCAACGTGCCCAGCAAGGCGATGCTGATAGAGGACAGCGGCTGCTCCTTGGCTGCAGCTGCGCCCAGGGATGCTGGGAAGCCCAAGCTGGCAGGATGGGAGCTCGGCACCAGCACCAGGAGGGTGCCAAAGTGCAGAGCACATGCTGGTCATGCTGTGCCAGCTCCCAGCGTGGGAGCCAAAGCAGAGCACATTTCCAAAAGCACGGCCCCGCGGTGTCTCAGGCACTGAAGCCAGCAGCTGCCACCTCTGCAGGGCGAAACCTGCGGGGCCAGGGCACCCACAGCCCCCTCTCATCCAGCACAAACACCTCTTATCAGTCCCTGGCATCCCAGCAGGCAACACCCGCAGAGGCACTGAGGGAAACGGCCCCGCTGGGGGCCATCCAAAAGGACTTTCTGAGTGACGCAGGGGGCCAGGAGCATCGTCCCTCACAGGGGACGTGGGGCCAGCCCCAGTACACACAGGGGCCTCTTGTTCTCCTCCTGAGCTCCAGCTCTGCGAGCAGCGATACGAGAGCAGCAGCCCCCGGCACACCAAGCACCGCGCCGCTCCCCACCGCTGCCACGCCGCGGCTGCGGACGCTTCACGAGCTGTCAATATTTGCTCCCACTCGTTCCCCTGGCGCCAGCTGCTGCCCTGGCAGCTCCCGGAGCAGGGAAGCGCCTGAAACAAACCACAGCCCAGGGAACAGCAGTGCCCACGGGCAGGGCAGATGAAGCAACTAGAGGCAGGGGAGGGATGCTGCTGGGAGGCCCAGGCACCGCAGAGCCTCTGCAGCACCCCGGCTGTTTTGGGACAGGACACACAGCTCTGGCAGGCCAGGACAGCGTGGGAACTCTAGGGTTTGGGCAGCCTTTTCCGCCTTTCCTCTGCCTGCAGAGTGGCAGAGCAACACGAGCCTGGCAGGCAGGCAAGCCAAGCAGAGGTCCTGCCCTGCTGTCTCAGCTTCGTCTCCCCACACTCTTTTATTCCAGCAGAAACCTTATTCTATGCAAATAAATCACCCCATCCCCTGCAAGCCAGCCCAGCACCGGGTCCTTCCAACACGCCCTCCCTCGCCGGGGGTGCAGAGGGCCCTGCAACCTGTTTACCCGGACTTTAACCAGCCGCTTCAGCTCTTGCAACACTGCGGAGTCAGCACCAACAGCAGCGACCGCTCAGGGGGTGAAAGAGCAAGCAGGCCAGCGAGAGCCAAGGCTCTCAGCCATTAGCAAGATGAGATGGAGAGAGGACAAGGATGTCCTTCAGGGATGCATCGGGGGGGCTCTGCTGGCGCCGGGGCTTGCTCCCCGCCTGCACTGAGCCTGCAGTCGCTGCCAGCATACCCAGACCCGGTGGAAAGGCAAAGGGGGGCACCCACTGTCAAAATCACGCTTGGCATTACTTCCCTGGAATAAATGTAATTCACTTTTTGGATGGGCCAGGACAGTGTTGGGCCACAGCTCCTGGACACTGCCACGGGGACTTGGCAGGAAGGAAAAAAAGGGCTTTTGGGGACAGCAGGAGGGCGCTGCCCTGCGGCTCGGGCACGAGCATGCACAGCTCATGACGACGCTGGGGTCCCTGTGCACCATTAGCAAGCAGCTCCTCGGGGGCTCTGGGGACACCAGCAGCACTGTCACCAGCCTGTCCCACAGGATGGGTGCTGGGGCCTTGGGAGAAGACCCCCAGCACTGTCAGACCCCGCAAAGCCCCAGCTGGCATCCTCTGCCCTTTCTGGGAGCGAGGCAGGCACCGGGGGCTGTGGTGACGTGCTTTGCTCCTTGGTGCCTGCACGGCTCTGATGAGAAGTAGGCACCTGGAGAGCAATCCCAGCCTCTCCGTTTTAAGGGCAGTTTCCCATGAAAACACACAAGCACCTGATTTCCATACAAAAAGCTCCTCCTGACTTCAGCTTTCACAAGATCCTTTCAGGATGTTACTCCTGAGGCCCTGGCAGCACAGGGCTGACCCACGCCTGGTGCAGGCGGTGCAGCATGTGGGGAACAGCCAGATTTCAGCCCTGCACAGGCCCTGGTACATCGGGGAAGCCGAGTCCCATGCTCCCCCCACGGGAGGCACAGGTCTACGCCACGAGCTGAGGGTCACGGCCCAGGCCACACACCTGGTGCATGCTGTGCCCACGGCTCCTTCCCTCATGAGGGGACTTTGTGCCCTTCCCCGTGAGCCTGGTTAGACTTCAGAACTGGGATAAAAGAACAACAACAAAAAAAAAAAATCAAAGTCCAGCAGGGCGCTATAGATCAGGAATCATGACCACAGCCTGGCAGCTCGTTGTGGCTCCCCGCAGCCCTGGCAGCAGCGAAGCCCCCTGCAATGGCCCCGCTGTGCCAGCCCCTCTGCGCCGTCCGATTTACACAACCAGGCTAAACTGGGTGGTGGAGAAACCCTCCGATGTGTGCAGCAGGGAAACTGGTTCAACGGGCTCCACCCTCCGCTGCTGTGAGCCACGTTGTGCAACGGGCCTGGGAAAGCTGGGCCCCGAGAGCCAGGCCCCGAGAGCCAGGCCCCAAAATCTGGGCCCCAAAAACAAGGCCTGGGCCAGCTCCCCCCGAGGCAATGGCTTTGGCTGGGGCACCAAGCACCTTGCAGACCTCACAGTCCACGTTGGGCCACCTCCTCCTGCAGCACACCCCATAAAGCAACACCTCCACATCCTCCCCTTCGGAGCCCCGTCCTTGGGGAAGGCCGAGGCTGGGCTGCTCCGCAGGTCTCAGCAGCGGTGAGAAGAGGCAGGACTGTGCTCACAGCATGGCCGCTTCCTCGAAACCAGGTTACCTGAGGACTACCCATGGTGTTGTTTGAATGGGGAAAGTGTCCTGCAACAGGTCAGCCCTTCTCAGAAAACATCCGTCCGCTGCCCCAGGGGCCGGGGCCCTGGAAGGTCTCCCATCTGATATGGGCAAGGCCAGTGGGGCGCACTGGGTTTCATCATCTGCATTGGTAAATACACACGTGGGCACTTTCGTCACCGTGACAGGCTATGGACAGGCTGGAGAAAGCCTTATAGCCCTGGGGGCACGCACAGCAGCACAAACACGAAGTGCCTCTGTACCCCGTGTCAGCAAACATCCCCACGCCAACAGCGCTGCAGGCAGTCCTGGGGACTGGGATGGGGGAACCTGTCCCCAGTCTCACTGGAGCTGTCTTGTTTCAACAGGCCGGCCTTTCACAACTTGCTCATTCAGCTCAGTTGCTTCTGAATGGGCCAATATTGTAATAAAACATTTTATAGCGCATCTTAAACTCCTCGGCTGTGAGTATAATGACAAAAGCTGTTTCCCCCTGCTGACAGTCACAGCATTATCTGACTTGGCCCCTGGCTCAACCAGCCCTCGCACCATCCCCCTGTACAGCCCGAGGTCCCAGCTCCATGCTGGTGTCACCAGTGCTGTGAGTAGAGGGGTGACAGCAGCACAGGGTAAACGCTGGCTCCCTGCTCTACCACCCCTCTCCAGATGCTACCTTTAAGCATCTAAAATCTTTCTGAAGACAGGCAGCAGGGAGCTGACATCAGAGCTGGGGGCTGCTGGATGATTCCCCCCACAAGCTCCAGCTGGGCACGGATGATGGAGCACTGCTGGGACCTGGGGACAGTCCCTGCTCCCCAGCTGCCAGCACAGGGGAGCTGTGCTGCACCAGGCACTGGAGCATGGCGAGACAACAGAGACAGCAAAATATCAACTCCTGCTGACAGGGGGGAGACCCAGAGACCCCAGAGGCCAAGCACGGGGTCACCGCTCCCTGCCCGGGCAGGAGCGGGGCCTCACATTGGCATTCACCGCACGAGGCCGCCAGCGACGGGAGACACTGCAACATCCCCGAGCTGTCAGCTCGCGCTGCTGAGTGCCGCTGTGAAGACGGACGGCTCTTTCCCTCCATTTACGTCAGCCCACAGAAAATGGTGCCCTGCAGAACGGCAAGCAGAGCATCGGGCAGGCGGATAGCTCGGCGATGCACGCTCCAAAGGCCTGGGCTGAGCCCCAGCTCACACGGAGCTCACTCAGACCACAGCCGCTGAGCACCTCGGGGTGGTTTCGCAGCCCGGGGGCTGGCGGCCTCCTCCCCACCATGGCCTTGGGGCTGCTTGCAGCTCCCGCAGCAGCTGCACGAGCAGAGGAGCTGGGAGTGAGCAGGACCTGGGCAGGATGACTGCTGCCCTCCAGGAGCGCCCTGGTGGACTGAAGACACTTGGGAAGGAGCCTCCTGTAAGGAGCAGCTTTCACACCCAGACCTGGACTCCTCTTTGGCAGGTATAGCACTTCCTAAGAAAGATTGTATCAAGAGATAAACAAAGAAGAGGAAACTAAAGCTCTAGTTGCTACCTTGCTCTTTACCTGTCCCCGGACTCCCTGCTGAAGGTGCAGCTTTGTGCCCTTCCCTTCCTGCCCGCAGGAGCCCCTCTCCCTCCTGCCCCACTCCAAGGACATGTCGCTGCCATTCCCAGCGGCACTCGACGTTTGCAGCAAACAACAGAGCAGCAGCCGCGACCACTGCCAGCTCCTTCCAAATCAAGCGCCGCGTAGGACAGCATCCAGCAGCGCTGCCTCCCCGGCGAGGCAGGATTACACAGAGGCAGGGACGGCGAGCAGAGGCACCATGCAGGCAGCGGGCGGCTTCTCCGGGGGAGGGAACAGACCCCAGGCTTCAAAGCCAGCTAAAAACGGAGTCAGTCTGTACTTAACTCTGGGCAGGGCAGGCAAAGCCTTTCATCAGGCAGCCACTGCTAACCAGGAGCAAAGTTCTCACGAGCAGCGCAGGGGTGCGGGGCTTTGCCTGCTACCTGGGGGCTCTGACAAACCTCCTGCAGGCTGGCCTCAAGCCCTGCGGTGCCCAAAAGATGAGCTTGGAGAGCTCTGGGTCTGGGTCCTGCCGGCTCTGCAGCCAGCTCTCAGTGAGGGGAACGGCAGCGCCTGGCGCCGCGGGAGGAGCTAGCAGCCCCATGGGCTAAGGCTTTGCTTGGAAGCTGGCAGTGAGGAAAACAAAAGCTTGCTGTGAGGAGGGAGACCTGGCTGGATTCCCTGCTAGCAGCTCACCCAGCAGTGCAGTGCAAGCTGGCCATCTGATCAGCCACAGCCCATGAGAAAGCCATGCCAGCTTCACACCAGATAACAGCCAGCATGTGAGTTAGAAAGAAACACATCATGCCCACTCAGCACAAAGCCTGCACAGTTACCCATCTTTTAACCAAGTTTCAGCATGACAAAGTCACACCAAAGCTGTATGTCACACTTCTGATCCGGTTCCAGGACCCCAGAACAGCTCTGCAATATGGGTTCAGGGCCAGGGGGTGAGGCAGCGGCAGGGATCCGCACCCCTCTCTGACTGCATGTGCTGATGCCTGCAGCACCTCTAAAGCCAAATCCAAGCTGCACCACGCAGGACGGCCAGGCTGCCTTCGTGCGTCCCGGCCACGCGGCGCCAGCAGCGCTCTCAGCAGAGGTGCAGGCGCTGTGGCCGCAGCGAGGTGAACGGCTGCCCTGGCACACAGCAACTGCTTGGACACAGGAGGGCCCATTTGCAAATTAATTTTTAACTTTTTGTTTGTCTGTGGTGACAATGAAGAAGAAGAACTGGCAGCGAGAGCTTCGCTGGCATCCTTTTAGAAGTGCCAGACCCACACTGCTCGGGTCCGGGTGGCGCAAGGGAGCAGAAGGACCCATGGCAGAGGGTCTGGGCTGCGCAGGGTGCAGTAGCAGATGTGCACTCAGAGCAGGATACTTAACACAGCCAGTGCAAGGCAGATGAAGCACAGCGCAGTAGGAATGGTCTCGCCTGAGCGCCTCCAGCTCTCCAAAAAGCAGAGCTCTGGAGGTCACAGGCACGCATCGTGCTGGCAGGGGTCTGGGAATGCCCTCGGGTCAGCGCGGGCACCCCCTGACTGCACCGCACCCCCGAGCAGCCCGGGGCGCAGCGAGTTAACAGCGGCGCTCCAGCACTGCTGTGGTTCTGTAACACAATTAGATGCCACAGAGGCAAGGCTGGACTTCTGCCCATTAACCAATTACTCTGATTTGCTGCCTGCAAGGAGAGGACTAGCATCTCAATAGGGCCCTTCTTCCACCTCCGCAGCCTCACGTGGACCCATGAGGGCTCCTCCGAGTGCAGGCATGTGCAGCGTTGTGCTGGGCTGCACAGCCCAGCGCCTGGCCGAGCCCCTGGGCCCCTTGGTTCAGAGCAGAACAGCTTCCAGGCGTCCTGGCCAGGAAGGGAAGGGCAGGCCCGCTGCAGCCTCCTCCAGCGCACACCACTAAGCCACCTACAGCTGATGATCCCCGATTAGGGACCCACACAGGAGCTGTGGAAGCCTCCTGACGCATGGGTCCAGGCAGCAGTAACCCGACACACTGTGCGTGGGCAGCAAGCTGGGAAAGACTGGGGTTTTTGGGTGGGAGCAAGCAGCCTGTCCTTCGCCATCCTAAACTTGGGTTAAACCCTATTTTAAAGGCCTCTAAATAAAAGGTGTAAGAGCAAGGCTGAGCTAACTCTCCAAGGGGGGTGGTAGTACAGATCCGGAGCCCAAGCAGGCAGCTTGTACCCTCACCGGGATTTTTGCTGGATGAGGCTCCCTTGGCCACGGTTGCACCCCAGTCCTCCAGCCGGGCAGGATGTGACCCGGGGAGGCTCCGGCACCCTTTGCACGCATCCACTTGGGGCAGGGGGCAGCAGGAGGGGAGCGGCCAGGGCTGGGCTCCCGGCACCCAGCCGTGAGGGCAGCCACAGCCTCCCCGGCCAAGCCTCTGCTGGGGGAGGCCAGGGCTCGGCCTCGGCGGGGAGCTGACAGTTGGGCAGAGGAACAAAGGCACGATCGCAGGAGGGGGGGACTCGGCTGGAAAACACAAAAGCGTTACGCCTGCGGATCGGGCGAAGGCTGCGATGGCTCGTTTCAGAGAGAAGGCGCTCGCCTGCGCTCTGGGCACCGTCCCGCAAGAAGACGCCCGGCAGGGGAAGGAGGGAGCCGCGGAGCAGCCCGCAGGCAGCACACCCAGCCTGCCGCCGCCTCGGGCTCCGTCCGGCGCCGGGCTGGGACCGGCCCCAGCGGGAGGCAGCGCCTTGGCTCCCGCCGCGCACCGAGCCCGCCCGGACCCCCGGGGAAGGGCAGGAGAACGGGGATCAGCGCCGGGGGCACCCAGACACCGGGAGGGCGGCTCCGGCGGCGTGCGAGCCCCCGGGGGAGGCGCGGGGGGAGGCTCCCGGGGGCTGCCCCCGGCACCGCACCTCCGGGCGCTGCCCCGGCCCCGCGGCGGGGCGCGGATGCCCACGCTGGCACCGGCGGCGGCGGGCACGCCCCCGGCCTCTTCCCACCGCCCTTTTTCTTCCACCTGCGGCCACCGGGGACCCCCCCTCGCCCCCTTACCCGCCAGGATGGCCTTGCCGGGGTGCGTGAGCTTGGCCTTGCCGGCGGGGGCGGCGGCGGCCAGGCTGCGGGGCGCGGCGGGGGCGGGCATGGCCGCGCTGCTCCGCGGCTCCTGCGCTGCCCGGCGGCGGCCGGGGCCGGGTTTTAGGGCCTCGCCCGCCGAGGGGGCGGCCCCGGCGGCGTCACATCCTCACGGGGCGGGCCGAGCCGAGCCGAGCCGAGCCAGGGCCGGCCCCGCAGCCCGCGGGTGAGTCACTGGGGTGCAGCCTCGGTCCCCCGCCCGCCGGTGCCGCAGACACCTCCCCCGGGGGAGCGTAGGACGGGGCTGGATGTGAAAAGCAGCCCGAGCTGTAATTGCTGGGGGTTCGCAGCGGTACAAGGTGAACGTGGCCCCTGCTGGCCCCGGGGGGTGCTGCTCTACACCCCGCTTTGCCCCCCCGGCGGGGAGCAGAAGGCCGGGCAGTGACCGCAGGGAACGCCCAGCGCTCGGAGTCGGAAGAGAAACCCAACAGGCTGCTCGTCGGGGTGCTCCAGATAAATCCCCGAAGTGAAAAGCTAAGCCACTCCTAAACAAGCAGCTTGCACGAGTTTGGTTCGGCTGTAGGCCTGGGCAGACAGCCTTCCCCGCTCCGTAGCTGAAAGGTGGGTGTACAGAAGCACCAGGGAGAGGAGCCAGGGCGCTTTCCTTCCCGCCTTGGATTTTACAGAAAGGTGGGCTGTTGCAGGGAGGCTCCGGAGGCAGGGAAAGTGCACTGTGCTGCTCCACCGAGGGAACATTTTGTGTAAGAAACCTCCCCCGGCCATGCAAAGTGTGAGCTCCTGTCGAGACTTGCTGCCTGTGTGTTTTGTGAAATGAGTTTTGCCTCAGCAAGGCTCCGCAATCAGGTGGCAGGACCCTGGCTGGGCCTCGGGCGAAGGCTAAGGCCACATCTCCTGAGCACTGCGGCCGTGGCCTTGTGTGCAAACCGCCTGCAGAAGGGCCATTTGGGAAACTGAAGCACCTTTATTCTGCTAGGATTCAGGCATGCACATGAATGCATGCTGGCGCTGCAGAACTCATTCCCAGACATGGCCAGAGGTGTGTGTGGCCTCAGAACAGCTCCGGCAGTCAGAGGCAAGTCCAGCGGGGCGGCCTTGTGGCGATGGCCGTGATGCAGCCTCTGCCTGGCTGGTCTGTGGGACAGCAGCAGGCAGGCCACTCTCCCATACGCACCTGCAATAGAGGCCACTATGACAGGGGACAGAGGCTGCTCCCTGGGGTACAAACCCCATCCCAGGACACCACTCAGTTCTCCTGGAGAAAGTCACCAGTGGGATACAGCTTTGCTTCCAATTATAACACCTGGTAGCTAGAGATCCCTTTCAGTATGAAGAATTATCAAGGCTCCTTTGCTTTACAGGAAGGCCCTTAGCTCCAAACTCTAATGTACTTGACTGTTTCCACTGCCACGTGTGCTACTACATTTCAAAACCCCTGTCAGAAAGACCTTTGCACTCTTTCATCAGTACAACCCCTGCGCCTGCCCCACAGCCTCGCCCTCTACGTGAGTACTGACCACCGGCCACCTATGCAGGCACAGAGCTAGGGGAACTTAACAACACCATGAGGCTTCACCACATGCTTAATAGTAAGCAACCTCAATGGGATTCACAGAGGTGCTTACTTTGCTGAACAGAGAAAGGATTATTCGTATTTAATCACACAGGTTGCAAGCCATCTCAACTTGACCTCCAAGAAGCTGCTAACAACGCTCGTCAGCAGAAAGCCTGAAGGAAAAGAGCATCTGATGAAGATAAGCAACCTCTAAAATACTAGAGGCTGCAAAAAGCATGTTTTAAATCCTGTGACTTACATGAAAGTAAAGATTTGACCAGACTCATATGGTCAAGAACATCTCCTAGGAACTGGGTGATCAAAGCATAAAAGAGCAGCTACTATTACAGACAGGGTATTGAGTCCTTTGTTTTACTGCTCTCAATCCAGGAATTTTCACGGAAACAACCACCTGGCAATCTGAACCCATTTCTACTGCTGGTGTCTGGCACTTGTTTCTGCTGCCATAGAAACAGATATGAGAACTGTTAAATACATAGATGGGTGCTATCGTAGTTCATACACCTCACAGCCGTCCTTTCAGGACCCAACAATCAGAATTGAAAATAACTGCTGAAGATGAAAGCAACATTCATAATTTTTTTGAACACACAAACACTGATTGCAGACAGAGCATCCTGGATTCTAAAAAGCACGTAAACAATGACCACACTTGATCAGCTCCAACTTATTCCTCCCTTGCCCTCACTCACCCTCTCCCAAATTATTTATTTATCACTGGCATAACTTGCATGCACACCATGGTTTTAGAGACCATAAGTGACCAATAACTTTATATTAAATGTCCTTGAATCAGAAAATCTATTCACCTCACTGAATAAACAGCTCTATCATCAGAATTATTACAACTCAAACTACTACAAGTTTTTCCACACATTATTAATTAATTATTATCCACATCGCTTGGGGTCTTACAGTACACTAAGAAACCTTAGCTCCTCTCAGGTTTCCTGACAGAGCAAACAATTCTTTCAGGCGGAACAGATCTTACACATAACAGATTTCAAGGAGAAGCGATCATGTCAGACATTTCTGAGTCAGTGTTTCACCAGCTTTTAGGTATATGCAGAGGGAACCTATGACTGTAAGATAATGCTCTTCCAAAACAACTTGCATGATTCCCACTTGAGTACACATCCAAAAAGAGCTCCTGTTGATACTCAGGAGTATTTACTGAGATCAACAGGACTGATTATCCAGAGAGCCCAACAGAAATCCCTGTGACATTAACATTTCGAGTGGCCCTGACTCAGCTCAGATGATGAGTGAAACCCATGTAGTGCACAAAGCATTTACAGGTTCTCATTCTGCTACCAGACTATGGTCACACTTCCCTCTCAGCATGATATATTACTGAAAAACTACTTTAGTTGACAAACACTGTTTGCTGTTTACTGTAGATGAGACCATTTTCCCTTCCCACCCAAACATCTCCTAACTTCCTGGCGGGAGAACCAGCACTTTGGGAACTTGTGCTCTGCATAATATTGTAGACCTCACTACTGCGGAAAAGAACGTACCAGATGACTTGGCAATTCTTTCCTTTTATAACCATTAGGGGGGAGGAAAAGGAGAAATACATTTTTTTAGACAAAGTTTTTTTTTTTTTTTAAGTCTTAATTATAACCACAGCAGACAGAGAGAAGAAAAAAGATATTTTTCCTTGACTCACTGAACCATGCAGAATGCATGACTGAATAAACTCAAATTTTGACTCAGAATTTTTAAATTCTGACACATAAGAGGAAGACGAGACTTACCCTTCACTGACTGTATTTCAAATTCATATGAACTTAATACTTAAAAGCTGGTGACATTATAGTATCTATTTTAGTTCAGAAGAAAAGTTATCTTTTTTGCTACCTTCCTGAAAGACCTAAAAGTCTCCACACTGAAAGACCTAGACTGAAATATATGCATGCTAACAATTTTGCAGTATTTTATTAGTAAAATGTGAGTCAGGATCTATCATTACCTTTGGAAATATGCCCACAGAAAATACATAGTAATGAAAAACAAGAAAACTATACTAGCAACAAACTCTTTGAAAGCTGAATGCTTGTTGAAGTAGAAGATGTAACAGAATAAAAAGACCCCAAGACCATTAAGCTAGACTGGTACACCTGCAGGTTGCTATAGCAAGTACTAATTCACTCTGCAAACCACAACGTAATTACACACCAGTGTTACAAAGCACTCTTGTGTCGTTAAGCATTTTTCAGCTTTGGGTTCCATTATATTTTATCACAGATTCAAGACGTCCCAGTTTGACCTGGTGGAAAGAAATGAGATCAAAGCACTCTTGGTGTATGCTGTAAAACAACAACAAAAAAATATACTCAGGTTGGAAATAGTGACAAGCCAAACCACTTACAACAGAATGCGAAGGACCAAGAAATATGGGAATAAGTTCTACAGTTAATTAATATGCCCTATCACAAAGTTTTATGCATGCTTTCCAAACTGCTTATTATGGAAACCCGGTATATATAGTGCTACTTGTTCTGAGATTTGCAAGTTATATAGCCTCAGTTTTTTTCAGTGCAAATTTGATCCACTGGCATGCTGTTTTAATCACACTAAAAGTTTCTCAGTGGCCAGGCAGGTTCTAGCCTGCCAATTAAAATGTCACACATACAAGCATTATCTAACTATGCAGCAGTTTAAGAATCAGCTTTGCCTGAATATATCTACCATATGTGCCCAAGTACAAAAGATACCCACACATCTAAGCCAGTGGACATCAGACAACAAAAAATTTACTTCCCAGTTTTATAGTTGAAGAAACAGAAGCTTTTTATGCTTCTGAATAACAGTTGCTGGTTTTGCTAGGGAAAAAAAATAGTTTTCTCATTTTATGCAACCTTACTAATGGATCCATGTCATGCTAAGTGCCAGTTTTCAGCATTGCAGTTGCTTAAAAAAGGAGCTATTAAATCAGAACTAAGTTTTGGAACCTTACAGTCACTACTTCTTCTATCACCCCCCAAACTGGTACCTACTTGAACAGGCTTTATCCACTCATAATTTTTATTTTTCAAGCAACAAAGCCACTTAGGAGCTTTTTCTTCTGCTATGCTACCATTTAATTGCATATCCCTTAAAAGAGGGGTGAGGAATAGAAGCCTGGTAAAACACCAGAACTTAATGTAGGCAAGAAGCAGCACTTACCCCAGCAACACATTCCTCCTGAGCTTACAGGGTCGGCTCATCTGGCTCAACAGAGCAGACAGCAGCAGCTACACGAGAATTCTGCTTCCAACAGCAGCTTAGACGTTCTTCCTTCCCTCCCCGTTCACTTGGTGTTTATACCAAAAGAAACCAATAACATTTGAAGATGTGAGGGAGCAAACAATAGTGGTAAGGAGCTCAAGTGCTAGCTCAGAATGAGCAGCTGAACACAGGCCAGAATTTTATGCCAAGATCAGCACATGTCCCTGCAAACATTTTTTGAGAGGTTCATTTCCACCTAGCTCACAAGACATTCAAGTGGCTGCACAGCAGTGCTTGTCAAATCTGATGCCAGACCTGTAGTTGCCCAGAGTTTGACAGATGGGGCAAAATCCCCCTAAAGTCTGACAAATAGCAAGAACTATTACGAAAGGAAATCCATACTTGGTTTTTACTGTAAAAACAAGTATGTAAGACATGCTATGTAGGTTCTTAAGCAAGTTACTGTTTGACAGTATCACAGCCCAGAAGTTAGTCTCCAGATACTGCTCTCTGCGGTGAGTTCTGCATGAACAGTCCATTCTGCATGACAGCACTAGCCTAGTCTCACTGAAGCAGTGGGAATTAGTGAGAAGCTTAGTTTTCAAAGGAGGTTTTGTGCAAACAATTTTATCCAAGTTTTTCAAAAACTTGGATTAACACTACAACTTCATAAACTGTATTAAGTCTTCCACATAACCCACTAAAAGAGGGGTTATTTCCTGCTGAGAAAAACTTAACCATTAAAGAAACAGTTAAATAATCTGGTGTGCAAGCATTTGTTCCACAGTTTAGGTACAGTCACAAAGTAACAGCAGGGACTATGCTTCTGGATGCATTTTAGAGTGTAAGAAGATCACAGAATTTATAAAAGCCGTTATACTTAGCAGGAGCTTAAGATTCCAGGAGACCAACTAAAGCAGAACTATTTATCAGAGCTGACAGCCTTGCCTTCCTTGAGAACTCAGTCATTCCTGTAATTAGATTTCTCGACTGAAGCAAATTAAGATCCCCAGGCTAGCTCAATTCTCTACAGGTCATGAGCTGTTCTACTATTTAATCCAGCAGTTTACTGTATTTCACCATCAGCTTGTAATTGTTGCTATCAAGTCACAGTAAATTCTCAATTTGAGGGGAAGGAAACTCCCAGTCATATTAATTGTCGAGCTTGTCTTCAGTTCTAGTTGCCTCACCCAAGTTCCTGTTGACCCACAAAAAACTGCTTACAAAATGGAAGTATTATTTGCCTGGAAAATAGCATGCTACCTGGCTAATTCCTGCTAGGAATAAGTCTAGACAGAGTGCAGATTTGCTTGAACTCGTTAGCTGCTCAGTATTTCAAGCTGAGCCATTGAGTGCTGATCAGTACAAAACCAAGGTTAGTGTGTTACATCAGCACTCGGAGCGCTCTGGGCTTTATTAGAAAAGTAGATAGCACATCTCTTTGCCACTGCTATCACACAGTACAGCAAGCAAGGGAGACAACGTACTAGTTAGAATCATGCTAAAACAGTCTACTGTTACTGATTTCACAGCACTGTTAAGTCTCTACTGGTTGACACATAAAGATGTTTTGCCCCATTCAAGCAGAATTCGTTATGAAAGGTGTAGCTTACCAATACTGTTGCTGTATTAATATATTTCAGTGGAGCAGACTTAGAAGACTATCTGCAGCATCTCCCCCAGCACAGGACTGAGCTTACACTTTTCCAGTCCTGTGAATGAAGTCACGTAAGCATGTGACCACCTGCTGCAGCATGACCCCTGCACATGACAACGTGTGCTGTGTTCATTGAAGAGACTGCAACTCCCTTTTACGTTACTTGCTAAGCCCTCTACGGTATGTGCTTTGGCACAATTTTCCCATTTCCTGTCTGGCATCCTTAGCTGTCACAAATTAAGAAAGCTGATGCTTTAAGTGGTAGTGCATTACTACTAACCAGTCCCCACCCCCAAGACAGGAAGACTAGAACCACACAGTGGATACTGCAGTTTTACATTTATAGTTGGACTTTTATAATATTCAAGATTAGCACAAGATTCATAACCATAAATTATACATTGTTATCTAAGTACATAAAACGTTAATGATACATGTATTTGAAGAGTGGCACAAAGTAATAATACATCCCTGTTGGCATTCTCAAAGAAAGAGGTGGGTGGTAGACACACCATTGATACTACTGCAGCATAGCAGAACTGAGTCACTGCATCTTGTTAATTCAGATGGTGTTGACTCTGCCCACCAGACAGGGTCAGAACATGGTGTGGCAAGAAGCCAATGCCAGAATCAATTAAAGGTGCAAATAAAAAAGTCAGGATTATGGCCCTCCCTACCGCCTCATTGTTTTAGCAGTATGCCCCCCTCCCCAGCCCTGACGCTGTGCTCTTGCATCTTTAGTACTTCGGCAGGCCATGCACACTCCCATGTTCACTTGCCACACATAGCTGAGGTTTCCTTTAGTACCATTTAACGTCAACAAGTAACATGCTCTCCTCTTGATAAACAAAAAGGATCTGGGAAATGTTTACTCTCTGGCATGAGAAGATTTATTTTCTTTAAGTCTCAGATCTACTCCAGAAAATATAGAACAGACTCCAACAGCATTGAACCCCAACAGCATTATTGTCCAGAAAAGGAAGCTTTCCCAATATTCCTCTAAACATTCAGAGCACAAATATCAGAAAGCCCAAATTCTTTTGCACGTAAGACTGCAAACAAAATGGGGTAGTCAGATGTACATAAGCTTTCAACAATTCATTATTAAGGAGATGCTTCACTGAATTGTTAAGAACCCTGCTACTTCAGTAGCTTCAGCTAAAGCTTTAACAACTTGGTGCCAGGCAATTTCCCAGCTGCCTTCAATGGGCTTTGCAAAAGAAAAAAATATGCTCTTCCCCCTGGCCTCAAGCAGTTATTGCTATATGAGTTAGTGAAATAGTGCCTTAACTTCAGACAAGAGTCTCACAATGTCATTAACAAAAGCTGCCTTTCAGAGGTTGAAATGTAACCGGACAATAATCAATAAATAACAGTAACAGGCATCCCGTTGAAGTCTCCTCACTGAGCAGGGCAGCAAGTGTGTTCAGCCAACAGAAGGTCATCTGTGCCTTTAGGACCATTGTACACTTCTTGGAGAAGTTAAAAAGGGACGGGAAGGAAGAGAACAGAGATAGCAAAGGTCTGTCAGAGAGCTAGTTACATATTGAAACCATAAACAGGTGGCTGGGTGAATCCTGGTGCTGAGTATCCGTATGGGAAGTTTGCCTGGGGAGGTACTGCACTGGGGCCTGCTGTTAACATCAACTGCTGGCCTGGAAAAGCATGAGAAAAAAAAAAAGTTAGTTTAAGTACCCAAGGTTCCCTAATGCTAGCTGTACTATGGGACAGAATTATTAGGCTTTTAGCTAAAAATCAGCCACTGTGCAAGCACACACTAGCAAGTTACACTATTACTCAACATGCACCACACAGAGTGGGCACTTAGGCCATCTGCTCTCACTACCAGAAAACTAAGAAAGCAAGGCAAGACTCAGATGGGAAGAGGAGTATCAACTGTTCTTGATGGCAAGATAAACGTGGCTTGTTTTGAAAAGACCACACTGAAAGCCAAACTGATTCTATTTAAACACCATGCATGGTCAGATCTCAAAAGTAAAACAATTCAAGCAATTAGTTAGGTCTGTTAGGTCTCAGTCTGGAAAGTGCTGCAAAAGGCCTGAATGTACCTTGATAGAAGATATGTTTTCATCACTAGGAGCACACATGCCTCATGCATATATTAAATTTAAGTTAACATTTACATTAGACAGTGAACCAGTCACATCCTTCCCTTACCAGCCACTTCTAGGTGCTTGTTAGCAGAATGCCTCTTCATAGGGGCTTCTAAAATAGCAGCACGCTTGGACAGCCATGGTTTTTTGGCTACATTTGTCTTAAAATGGATGAACTAGAAAGCCAGTCTGCCTTTCTACTTGGAAGAGCAGAAAGCAGACACATTCCTCTTAGAAAGGAACAACAGGAGGAATTAGCATGCTCTTTTAGTTATTTCTGGTGTTGTGCACACCTTGGTATCCCCTCTCCTGTTACCGTACTAAAAGGCTATTCCTAAGCTAGGGTTCTGAGCCATGTAAGAGGAGTAATACTTTAGCTGAAGAGAAGTACTGTAAGAGTGAGATGTCACTTCAACAACTTGTGCAGTCCATCTAGCAGAGACGACCATTTTACTAGCTACTGGAAACCAGCTTACTTTGGAGACAGTCATTCAAGTAACCTCCATAAAGAGAGACCACAGTGGCAATAGGTAATCAATTAAAACCAAGTCTTTCACCTACCAAATACTATTGGAGTGGGTTCAGTTACTTGTTCCTCTTCTTTTCTTAGGCTTTCAGAAGCATCAAGTTTATCCACCTACATTGAAGTGAACAGGAGATGTATGAAGGCCTTGCCCAGGAATTGCACTATCACATGAGGCTTTCAATGCCTGGTACCTTAGCTATCAAGGGTTCCTTACTGTAGTCCATTTTGGAGACTATGGCTGGGAACACGCAGACAAAGTCTGTAAACCTGACTTCCCAATTGCTTTAGTTTTATTGCAATAGCTGTCAAATGTAGCTGAGAAAGACCACTATTACCTTCAAGCACAGCATTTTTGGGAGCCCTGCTCTAATTACTGTTAACTCTATGACAAAGAAAACAAGTCAGCTCACTGTAGTTCCAAGGATCATCTCAAATGAGCCTAACCTAGATGTCTACTAACCTGCAAGCCCTCTCCCCTTCATTAAGGGCACCTAGATATTTGCAAATATTCCAGACCATGAAGTTTAATCTTATCTACAACTACAGCCTAACTCTGGTTACAGAGTACTGGTTTAACTGTATTAATATCCACATAGACTCCTTTTAGAGGAAATTCTAGAACCATCATAGGAAGTGGTCTAGTTGTATCTGCTTTATATAGAACCCAGTGTTGTGTGAAATAAAGCTCTGTTCATGCTAAACTCACTTGTCAGAGTGCTATAGTAGTGCAGAAGCTCTGAACACAGCTTTAAATTGGGGGTGGGAGGGTGAGAGAGGAGGGCAGAGAAGGCAACAGTACCTTCCTTCTTTCAGGTTTTAAGTTACATCTTCCATAAGCGAACCATTGAGACTGAAGGCTGCAAAGGCATAAAATCACACAGCTTCATATCCAGATACAGATAGTACTAACATCCCGGGAAAACCTTCTTTTAGCCCAATGCTGTATTTCAGCTGCTCCTCAGCCTCCTTTCCCACTAAAACGATCATATCCAATTTGATGAGTGCTGCAAAAGGGGTCTCTATTATACTTTAGAAAGGTTATCTGGATCTATTGCTTAACAGTTTCCTGATGTTTATTTTTAAGTTTGATGCTCAAATTAATAACTTGAGTGTCAGTATGTCTTAACTCATTCCCTCAGAGCTGTCAACCTAACAGCTTTTCAGGATAACACTGAATATTGGTGTTACAAATATTGTCCCTATTACTGTGGGTCAAAGCAATTGAAAGCTACTGCTTTCAAACTAGTTGCATTGCTGTACTTATGGCCTGGGATTCCCACTCTCACCTGGATTAGACTTTACTCTTTACTGCCCCTAAAGCACTAAGGAATTGGGAACAGAAGTGCAGTTACTCCCTCTGTTGGAGAAATAGCAAGCATGCTGAGAGCAGATACCCTGAAGAAGGGACAAAACCAGCAACTCCAGCAAAGGCTAAACTTCTTTCCAATTTGATGCCTAGAAGTGAAGTTGTTCGAAAGGTTTCCAAATGAATGTTACCATACTTTTTGTACCCAGCCCCTTCTGAGACATAGGCTATTCTATGCTTTCACACCTTTGGTTTAATGCATAAGAGAAAGATAAGTTCTGGAAGACTTACACACTCTGGTAATAAACCAGTCTATTCTTTTGTATCTCTGAAGTTAGTTACGTGACAGGATTTTAGACATACTACAACATTTATAAAACCCATTCTCTAATTTCATGTTTGTAGTTAATTCAGACTAAATTAGTTCCACTGTAAACCATTTTTATCATGCAGATTTTCCTTCTGGCAAGTTATCTGGTATTTAGTAAGAGTAAAGTACTTGTAAATCCAACCAGCAATTTAAAAACCATGATCTTGAAGGTACATTTCGCATGGAAGAGTACAAGTGAACTTGTGTGGCAAGTTTCACCTCAGTAGAATTTGAGGAGGAAGAGTTTAAGATCAGTGCAAGTACTTTCATTATACTAACGGGCAAGACTTACAGGTATTTGTAAAAGATACCTGCCACAAGTTTTCTGTAATATAGTAATTAGGAGCCCAAACAGTCAAGTCCTCAATTACTTGCTTCCATTTCTCATGAAAAAGAGCAGAGTCTGGTTGGATTTTCAAGTTGCTTGTGAATAGTTATCCTTTTAGCATTAGAAAGTGAACAGAAAATGAGTTAGAGCTAAATTACACTGTTTTTCTGGCAGAAGCTACAGCTAGATTCCTGTAAAAGAATCCTAGGGTATTGAGGGACACAAATGAACACAAAAAAGTTTGAAATCAGAGTGTCACCTTATAGAACAGCCCATCAACCTGCAAGAAAATTCAGAGGGGAATACTTAACATGACTGATTAGAGACAACCTGAAGCAGTCATTTCTAGATTACTGATTTCAACAGAATTCTCCACTGTGATGTCCTACACAACACTAGAGTCTTTTAAGGAAGAATCTTAGTTTAATATCCTGGGGCTGTTTGAGACGAGCATTTCAGGACCACACATGATCAGAATCTCTCCCTTCTCAGTTCAAGACTAGCTACTGGTATCAGTATTTTACAGCCAGACTATGCATCTGAAGTTCTGTCTTCCATAAACACCTTATTTTCAGCAATCTACTCATAAGGTTGATGTAGGAACAGTGTGTACTGTTACAGAGAGTACAGCTTTTGAATAACTAACAAGAAAACATACAGAGTACTTTCACAGTTATACCGAGTAAAAAATGATGCAGGTTCTCTTCAGCAAGTCCTCAACTTCATGAACTATGCAGCTGATCTAAAAAGCATACAGTTCCTCACACCCATTGTTAAAAACAAAAGTTAACTACACCTCTTTCAAGTCCTATGCTTTCTATTTAGAAATTTAGCTATCTAGCGTGAAGTGACTAAACCCAGAGAAATTCCCAGAGGACTTAGTGTGAGGAATAATAATACTCTAAATACATGCAAAGAGCTTTACCTGGTTTGCATAACACTAATTGCCCAGCAGACTAAAAGACTCAACTTCTTAGCCTATGCAATACTCACTTTGGTAAGGTACTCTCTCATCACTTGGATGAAATAAGGCATTGCAAAGTCCATGATGTTATGCCTCCATGCCAACTCAAGGACTACATCTGGGTGCAACAAGTCATAACACGTGAAAAGGCAGGCTGCAAAACACTCCTGCTTGCCTTCTTCCAGGAACCATTGAAGCAGCTTCTCAGCTAGTTCTGCATCTTTGGACTCTGCAGCATACTGCATAGCATCCTACAGAAAAGGACAACAGTTAAGCTTGATCCTTGTCTGTCAGTTTGTTGTTTTACACCTTATGTATACGAAACTGCTAGCTAGACGGGCCATGTATTTTGCATACCAAGAAGTTAGTCTTTCACATCACCACACGTGTTGTACAGGATCTAAGTTACAGTATATACACTCATTTAAGTCCTCTTATTCCCAGGCAGCCCAGGTGCTCATTTTAAGGAAAGCCTGTTGCACATTCAGTTAAGTACTTGAAGTGGCCCAATGAGATTTTGCTTAGTTTTGTAGCAGCAAAGATAAAATTTCTGGTATCCCACCTATCTCACAATTAGACATTAAGGATTATCTACAGCAGAAGAAACTACTGCATCAACTGCTTGGTATCTGGCAAGACTGAAGACTATTTGTCAGCTTTGCTACAGAGCACTCAAGAACTGGCTCATGTGAAATCACTACAGGCTTAAGTGCTATACCACTCTACTCATGTTTCATCTCTACCCTATATGGACAAAGTCTTTAGGTCTACATAGAATGTTCTGCACTGACAGAGAAAACTGTCCAGATGCCTTTGATGGGCATAGAGAGATCTCTGAGTACAGGACAGCATTATCAAATTAGACTTAAGGTCTACATTTGAAATTGCAAGCTATTCTGCTCTAATATTCTTTCCTTAAACTTCAAGGGAAGGGTTAAGATTCATTGGAACCCCAGATTTGAAGCTAAAAGAATGCATTCAGTTTCCAGGAGCCTATGCTTCAGATATCAGACTCTTCTTTTTGACAGTCAGGGAGAAAAGCTGTGTTAACTCACCTTATACAGACGGTCTTTCTTGCATAGCTCCACGCTCTGTTTCCAGCGGTTGTTGCCCTTATACAAGTATGCTGCAATACGCCTAAATTCAATTAGTTCATGCTTTTCCAGACGCTGAGCCAATGTTATGTTATCAAAGTTGTCATAGGCATCAATGGAAGCTCTCAAACCCTGTTTGAGAGAGAATTGTTACCCATGCTTCCAGATGATGGTAGGTGAGAGATACAGGAGAGAAGCATCCAAGGATGCCTCACAAGTGCTTAGGTTACTCCAGACAGATGTTAATGCTATGGCTGGCTACAGCTTCTTTGCCCTGCATACTTCAGGCCTTTCTTTCAAGGACTGTTTTTAATATAGCAAGATTTTAACTTGGTTGTATGAACTTCACTTTGCAGACTAAATAGAATAGAAAAGCTTGTCCTACGAATATCAGTCAACAGGGCCAGAAGAAAATTTGTTTACAGAAGTTTTGCCTACTAAAGTACATACCCAATGCTGACCTTTATGAAGTCTTGTTCTGAGAGAAGTAACTGCGGTATCTGCTTTGTTTGCAGGTTATCAGATTGTGACCAAAGCACCCCATGGCCCAAAGGGTCTGATTCTATCCCCACTACTGTTACACTGCAGAAGTTCCCCTTTGCTCAAGGGAATTACACCTTGTCAGCTGGGAAACAACTAAACCATGACTATTTTACTTTTTTTGATCAGGCCTACTGGTCTCTTTTGTGGGGCTCACCTGATAGTCTTCCTCCTCTGTTAAAAGGTTGTTTAGAGCTTCATTAACTCCTTTGTTGTTGTGGTTCTGGACTGAACGCAGGTAAGGCTTTACTAGAAGTAGCTGATTAACCTGGAATTAAGATATTTTCAATACAAGATTAACTATACTAGTTCTGACACTTGATACTCCTGAAATAAGTTCCCATTTGTTATAGCAAGAGTTTATGCTTACTGTCAGGACTGTGTATGCTTGCTATCAGAACTACAGACAAGTCATATTGTGTTGTTGCTGGAAGTAAAATGAAACAGCCTACTAGGACAGTTATGCTAACTCTTCTAGTGCTTCCCATATTAATACAGGACTGGACTGCTCCTCAGTCCCTCATACTTGAGGGAAAGCCACCTGACAGACACCAGCCCTTTTTTTCCCCTTCTCAGACAGAGACTAGAATGTCTTTACTTGCATGGGGGTTTTCTGTTCATCCACTATCTCCCAAACTCACCTTTGAGAAAAAATTGACTGTCCTCGTATGATCCAGTCGTGGAGATAATACAAGCAGAAGATCATTGATCAGCAGAGGTTTGTAGTCCAAGTAGAATTGCAAGGCTTTGTAATACAGCTCCACGTTGGCCACCTGCATGGTTATACACTAGTAAGTACTTCACATGCAAGTAAATCTAAGGTGCTTAATTTGGATCATTTAACTCAGCAGAAAGTTTATCTGACTCTTATATAAAAGCTTAAATTTTCTTCTACCGGACAGTAGCATTACACTTGCATGCATAATTCTTGTTGAATCTCATGACTGCTTCTAGTGTCATCTGCTTCCAGATGGTGAAGTTACAACCTAGCAGGAACAGTCCAAACCAATTCTAACCCATCCACGGTTAAGAGATCCCAGCACTGGCAGCCCACTAGACTTAATGTGATCACGTGTTTAACTCCTAAAGGCTGTAAACTTAACCACTCTTAAGCTGTTGCCTTGAAACCCGTAAGACCAGTAAGAATGGGTTCACAGCCTGAAATCTTATCTAAACTATTCATTAATCCCCTATTCTCCACTGCATTCATAGGACTGCCCAGCCCATTTCTCTCACTGAAATAGCTGGAAACTGCAAGGATCTTTCAAGAAATGTTACAACCTCAGACTGAGGCAACAGTCAGGTCAAAGATATTGAGGAGGTTGTGCCCTTGCTTGTGACCTACAATCCTGAGCAGTCCCTGAAAACATTCTGTGCTATAGGCTGCCGCTCATCAGAACATGCTGCACAACAGCAAACAAAGGGTACAAGCTTAGATTAATTCTTGTGCTAAACTATTTGGATGATTTGTTTTAAATACAGCATGAAAACTGGGTAATAGTAGCTTAAGCAAACTTAAGTGGGGATTTTGTTCTGCATTTTTGCCTTAGTTCTGAAAGAATCTTTCAGCACTCTGATTCAGTTAACTATCAACTTGCCTTGGCAATTATGTCTTTAAACTGCCCTTCTTTCCAGGCATCGGTGGGATGATTCATCATGGTAATTATTGCATTGTCATACTCCTCGTATTTGTCATAAAGGAATACAAGTTCTGCCCAGAGATGAGCCTGTTCTGCAGCTCTGAGCACCTGATAAAATAAGACGACAGTCAGTTTGATTCATTAACAGCTTCCCTACTTCACTTGCAGTGTAGTTACTTTACTGCATACCTTTGGAATATTAACTCGAGACCAAAAGAGCTCCAAATGTTCCCTCATTTTCTGAGGCTTGAATTTAGAGTATAAGATGGCAAGTTCAGTAAACATCCCCATGTGAGCACGCTCTAGACCCAAAGCAGCTTCCAAAAGAGCAATCAGTTCTTCAAAGTAGCCACGATCCTGGATATTAGGAAAATAAGGATTAATTGCAAATTCATAACCAACTAGCACTTAAAACTTGCTAAAAATAAAAAGCTTATTTACTTAAATTCAACAAACTTTTCTCTCCAAATTAGAGTGCTTAGTTTTATAAGACTCTATTTGAATAAGGCAACAGAATTGTAAAAGAAGGGACAGTGAAAGCTATCACCCTTCCATTTACTATAAAAGGTTTGCATGAAACTATTAGGAAATAGAGGAAGAATAAATTCAATTTACTTCTGCAGTCATTAAACATTAGTCCCACAGGGTGTCAGGTTTTAGCTGGGACCACTTTATTAGCAGATACAAGTACTCTGTATAGATTTTCTAGGACATTAACAGTGATCTAACCTGATAGTAACTAATCAGCTCTTCAAGTTCATCAGCATGAATGACTATGTGTAAGCCACATATCTGTGCCAAGCGGAATTCTTTTCCATCCACACAGGCAAAACATACCTGTAACGAGAGATAGCAGAGTCAGTTCACAGGAGAATACTGCAATGCTTATTTAGACTCTTTATATTAAAGGACAAAGTTGATTAGCAAAGCTTTAACAAATTCAGGGCTTACTACAGTTCCTAATAGGTATTACTGTAATACTGCCATTCATTTTACACTGTTCTGAAACTAACCTTTATTATCTCAGGCAAGATGACAGCTTATGAAGATACAGATGTGCTCTGTAGCCAGAAACAGCAAGTCACTATCAAATATCATCACAGATGGTTATGCATCAACTATTCTTTAATTCCCACATTACTGACAGAGCAAAGGAGTCCAATTATGCTCAAAAGCAACATGCTCAGAAGCAACAACCGTGTGTGTTCTGCAGATTATTAAAAAATGCAAGTTTTGGTTACCTCCTTCCAAGTCCTTGTGCTGTTGGCTTTGCGGCCACTGTCCACTGCTGCCTGATACTCTCCAAGGTGTACCAAGGTAGATGCCAGGCGAGCAAAATTAGACACGTTGTTATAGAGTAGTTTTGCTGCTTCATACATCCCTTCTTCGTAACAGCGATCACCAACCTGGATTAGGAGTCCAAGGTAAACAAGGGTAACAGCAAGAATCAAGTCAGCTAAGCAGCAAGTCAGACATAGGAACTGTGATCAAGACATACCTGCTGTATATGGGCATTATTAGGGCCACTAATAAACTCCTCCAGTTCTGAGAGACGATTAGTTTTTGCCAAGGCAAAAATAAGTTCCGTCTCCACATAAGACTCTCTAGCCTTCTTCCTGGCCATCTGTAAGAACTTGACTAGGTCCTCCCAGTTATCTTGAAGAGAGAAAAGATATTTCAGATCCTCTATTTAGTTATTCTGTCTTGCTCTCCTTGCTCACATCAGGAACACAGTTTTCACCAGTATGCTCAATGATACTAAGCCATCTGCATCTGAGTTAAGGTATTCTCTGCTAAACATTGAGTCACCTTCATATAACGTTGAACTTCTTGCAACTATCCTAGAATTCAATTGGCAAGCAATTCTGCCACGTACAGCTAAAATCAATACACTATACTCAGTTGTATTTAGACCATAACGGTCCAAATTATCTTCACAGGGAGGTCTATCATTGTTGTAGCAAAACAGACAAATTTGTTGACAGGAATCTCACTAAAGTGACTCATCCACTCCATAGACTAGCTAGTCCAATTTACTCTGAAACAGAATTTGCACATCTCAAGAATCCTTGCTGCTCAAGGTAAATGAAATAACCCAACTCTTACCCAAGCAATCTTAAGTTTGAAGATAATTTGGCTTACCATTTCTATTAGCTGCTTGAACAACTTCCATGTAGGCAGACGGATCATCTGCCTTTATGTAGGAGTCAATGGCTTCTTTCACCAAGTCCTTCTGCAGCTGTGCTCTGGCTAGTTGGCTCCATACTGCTGGTTCATTACATCTCTCTGCAAATTCATAAGCACGGTCTAAATTGCCAATGTGTTCAATCAGCACCTGTTTGAAATTGAAATTGCAAGATGAAAAAATAAAATAAAAATCAAAGCCTTGTAACATCTTCCTTTCCACAAAAAACTCTTCCTTCAAACACATAGGTTGTTCTAAGTAAGCGATACAAAGCTAACTGCTTTTAGAAAAGCCCTTTCTGTCCAGTGAAGTAGAGCAGCAAGAATAGATAAATGATAGCAACAGGAGTTCTTCTACCCTGAAGAAGTCAGTATTCTGGCCTGAAGACAACGCCTAGTAGCATTTGATTCTCCTGCCCCTTTCAGGTGTAAGTCTCCAAGGCAGTCATTCACAGTGAAACGCAGCATGCACACAAGCGTGTAGCACAACACTCTAAAATCTTTTTATTACTTTGAACAGATCTGCATCTGAACTCATCAGTTTGAATCTGCTTTGTTATTCTTTGCACGTATTCCCACTTTTTGCTACAAACTGATATAATTTAGGAACCATACTGTTAAGTCTCAATGATTTAAGTTACAATCATTCCAGGAGAATCAATTTAACATTATACTTTTTTCCATTCTCTCTATTACTAGCATTCTATATGTTCATGTAGGAACCACACCTCACCTGGATTGCTGAAGTATTAACATCAAATTTTCTGAATATAGCAAAGGCTTCTTCATATAGTTCATTACTGATGGCAATGTTTGCAATATCTGGGGCATCATAGTTATCCAGTCGATTAATGTACTCCATCACACGAGTGCGGTCAGCCTTGATGGCAGTCAGGATCAGCAGATTCTGGAGGTTCCTTTGGTTAACAAAAGGCACAGGTTATAAGCAGGTGTTGGGCACTTTTTAAGTGACACATATTGTACATGCAACAACAGCTGCATACACCTGCTTGCTGTTGATAGCAACAACCTTTCATTCCCAGATTGAGGAATATTGATATCTGCCTTCCAAATGAAATTGCTTACCAGTGTCAGTGTTGTTTTCTTTCAACGCATCACTGCAAATTGAATAGCATGAACTAGCTCTGTATTTAAATCACAAAGAACCTTAAGTTCTCCTTTTTGGCCTGCCTATTCACATTTAGAAGCGCTTAGGTCTTGGAACCAAGAAGCCCACAAATAATTTGGGTCACTTCACAACCTAAAGAGACGCACTGAATAGGCTAAATTTGTGAACAAAGCTCTCTCCTTACCTGTGTTCACTGAATACAGAATTATCCAAGACAATTTTTTCCAATAACTCAATTAATTCATTAGGCAGGTCTGCAGTCATGAAAGCTTTCACAGTGACAGAAACCTCCTCTGGATCCTGCGTCTCTGATAAAGCTGTTTGGACAACCTGGATTTGAACGTAGGAGAATATTAAGCATTTTTCCCAAATAAGATATTTACCAACCCATTACAGTGAGCTACAAATTAAGGCTTCAGAACTTTGAAAGTATTGTCATACCCAGCAAGAAAGAACTACTTCTGTACTAGACATACATATTAAAAGTCACACCTTGGGACTGCACAGGGAGCAAATTCACTAGAGACCCGTTCTGTCCTGTGGGTCACTCCATAGGACAGAACAATATCATCTTACTGATAATTAAGTTTTCCGACCGTGAAGCTCTGAGCTAATACTTGCCACTCAAACTCTTACAAACTTTTGTACAACTGAGATGAGGCCTCAGAGAACCATGTGGGGAAGACAGCTACTTCAGTGTACCACAAAGGTTCTGAGTTCTCCTTATAGTGACGAAGTTTAGCCTTTGTGCTGTACCTGGTCAATAAGCTGCCGCCTGAATGGGTTGTTTTCTTCTAAAACATTTGCCCAGAGTTCAGGGTCCTTCCTGCGAACTAGATAGCGAGCCTCACTCTTAAACAGTGAGTTCTCATTGCAGACCTGAAGGAGAAGTTGCAAAAATTGGAATTAACATCAAGAGTTAGTACCACAAGACAGGTTTAACTAGCTATGAGTCAGACAGTCTAAAAAACTGACTAGAACTAATTGCTGACCAATGCTAATGCCACAGACAAAGTTCTTACCCAACCTCTGATCTGGAAGGCTCATGGAGAAGGTCTCCAGCAGAATTCCTATAGCTTCTCTTGGTTTTGCCCGACACACAAATACTGTGACAGTGGCTTCACAGTAACTATTTGCTTCTGTTTGAAGTGAAGACCTGCAGAAGCCTGAAGAACTTAAATTTTAAACCTAAGAAAGGGAGCCACTTGCTTGGGCGGTGTTAAGTAGTGAATTGAGGAATGGTGTTGGTGTTCAAAGCCAGAAATAGGTTACCTATTTGGTGTCATTAACTTTACACTAGAAATGTTCAGAGAAGCAGGTGGCTTGGTTTCCCGTTAAAATGTTAAGGGTACAGAATAAATATGGGATTTCCTATAGAAGTGCAACAAGTTGTTATGAGTTATGACCCTATTAGTGCCACTAATTTAAATGTCCAACTGGAAAAGTAGAAACCTAAAGGCCTATTTGGTCTTCTACCAACAGGTCATGTTCTGTTAGTATCAGAATTAGCTCTTGAAATCTCAAGTACTTCGCTGTAAGCAAATTAGTAGTTGCACAATTTTCCTTTACATTATACATCTATTAGTTGCCTGGTTTCAGGAGTTGAGCCCTTTCCCAGGAAGGAGCAATGCCTCAAGAATAGTTCTCACAGGAGGAAGAGCTTTCATTCATGACCTGAAGCACCCATTCAGAATATCAGCTCAAGGAAGAAACTGGTACTGACAGGTTTTTATGATTAACTAGAAAGTTAAAGTCTATCCTAACAAAGTCTCCTATGGAAACAATTCAGAGCCACTTTCATATTCTGAAGCAAGAAACAAGCTGAATACAGCCAGCTACTTGCTTTATCTTTACAGCTACAAAGGAGGTATTGCTTCAAAAATAGTTGCTTCAGGCTGAAAAGTCATCCACTTTTAGTGGCAAGTCTAGATTATACCTTCCTTCTAACAACTACAGTGGGGGTCTTGTCAGGAAACGGCATTTACTTCTTTTTACACAGCGCAAAACAAGCTAGTTCTTACCCCTACACAGCTGACATTCTTTGCATATACTATATAAGGCAGAAGTGCAAGTAGGAGAATGTTTTCTTTAACAGCAGTCACAAGAACTGCAATCTGACATTAAGCTCTGGTGTTCAGTATGAGACATTAGGACATATTTGAAAAACACTGTGAACTTCACTTGCCCTTGAACTTCTAAGGGAGGTTCGAGGAATCAACAAGTTTAAGATAGGAAAGGAATGCTATCTGAACAAGTCCTTGCAGTCTGACTGTCAACATTTATTTTCCTCATTTCTAGTTGTGCATCGGAACAGCTCTTCAAGGGTCAACCACAGCAAGGGAAAATCACATCCCCCTTTCTAGTTTCAATCCGAAGTTTCAGGGAGGATTTTCTTCCTCCCACCGAGTTAAACTAGGTGACAACCTCTCCTTTCTGTTGATCAAGTGCTCAATGCTCAAAGAAACCCAAGTTAACCAAGGTTTAGCATTGGTATATTTGTCACCTGGGCCAAGTAAACTTGATCAACTTTTGAGCAGTCTGTGGATGAAAGATGAATGGTAGCTTAAATCTGCAGAGCTGCATTATTTTAGTTTTGACATAAAGCATGAGAGCTCCTTGTTATCATAAAAATTACTGTCTCCATGTAGAAGAATCCTGTCTACCTCAACTCCTGAGTGAGACTGCAAGACAGGATTCTGAAAATGTTAGTCAAATAGCAAGCTAAGTTTCTGCTTCAGGCAGCAAGTATGTTTATAAATGTAGTTTTGCCAACCTTTATGAGTTCCAGATCACATTGCCCCCTCTCATATGCAACGCAGGCCAGATGAGGATCCCTCTTTTCACAATATTTGCCAACTACACGGCTGTCATAGTAAGGATTCTCACGAAGGAACCGCTCTGGATTATTATTACTATCAATGTAGATTTTGGCCAAGGCATTATGAGTTGCAGGTTCTTCACAGCCTTCGTGAATCCTTGATTCGAGCCATGGCAACAGCAACTTAAGCCTTTGAAGAAAACATTTTAGGTTTATAAGTTAGACCAAGGTATGCATGACAGATACTAATTAATATCTGGGCTTCCCTTCAAGCAAGTTCTTCTGGTCAAACTCAAAAGCAGACGGAAAACAGCCACCTATTTTTAAATGTCTTAAACGAATGGAGGCCAGGTCTGCAGTTTAACATCAGGGAAGCTGGCAGGTGGCATTAGTTTTGTCAGTTTTCTTTATAACTTCTGTTTTAAGTGGCTCTTCACACTTAAATGCATTTGTACATTTTACAGGTGGCTACAAACTAATTACACAAGCTGCCATGTGCCTATAATGAGACTGTTAAGACAATTTTATCCAGAGTTACTCCAAAGGCACATCCCATGGGAAGATGTTCAGGAACGAGAGTTCAAATGCCATATTATCCATCATGTAGTGCTGTCAGGCATCTTATATTGCCCATATAATTCAGAGACTTGCTAGCAAATCTAAACTGCTTTTCTATAAAGAAATATAAAACAATATTAATATTGTGTCCTTCAGTAGAACTGCATCCAATTCAATTTGGGCATATACCAGGGTCAGGAAAGCCTGACACTGGTGTTTACAGATCAATTTTCATTACCGATTTCTTTTTTCCACTTCAGCCACCAACTCATCTGTTGAGAACTGGCCTCTAACCACCATGATCAAGTTCTTAATTACATCTTCAGAACAATCCACATCAAGAAGCCCTCCAACCACTGCTGGTATACGGCTGGGATTCACCTAGAATAAGCCACAATCATTAAAATCAGTTATTAGCATTATTAATAACCCATCCCCAGTCTTCCATATAAAGAAAGTTCTAGTTAACAGTTTAAACTATGTTTTAAGAGCAGTGATTTTTAAGTTACTAACACATCTGTATATGAATTCCAGGAAAAACTACACTTGTAGGTTTGTGATAGAGGAGGGCTCAGTGAAGAGCCTCTGCATGAGAAGTGTGAGCATAAAAGATGTAGCCAAATCTGCTTTAGTCAACTGAAAGTAGTTCAGTTTCCTTCCTTAGAAGGAAGGAAAAAGCAAGAGTTTAAAAGTGCATTCTTCTTACCTTCTGTACGTATATCTCTATATACTTCTGCAGGTTATTGCGATATAAGTAGAGCACCAGGTCATGAACAAAGTCAAATCGATCACAGACAATGATCAGAGGAAGTTGGTCTGTCAGCTTTGCCTCCTGTATTTTGTGCAAAAAAAATGTAAGAAAGCAACCATCCTTTGTCAAAGCATTTTCAAAGCAGTAAAGTCTGACCAAGTTGTCCCAGCACTAGAAATCACAACACATTCAAAAATTTAAGGCTGTCTGCAGACAACTGACTTCAAAAGCAAGTTAGCCACTATGAGTGCCACATGGCCAGTCAGGCAATTGAGTTTTAAGTTTAGGCTCTTCAACAAGTGCTGTATTAGGCCCACATTCCTAGCTTCAACATGACTATCAATTCATATATCAATTCAGAAGACCATTGCTGGGCCAAGAACTTCCCGCAAAATTAAATGGCATTAAAATGCCATTTTACCAGTTACAAAGCATGCAAAGTGTTGTGCATGGTAAGTCCTGTTTTAATAAGCTTCGTCTAGCCAATATCCTTGATAAAGCTTTGGCTGATACTTCAGCACAGTATTTCCTTCTGCCAACCTGGATTCACCTACCATTAGGTGAAAACACAACTTGTACCAAATTCATGAATATCATACTGGCTAGTTTTATAGGAATGGTGAATTTGTTTTTCCAGACACAGCACAGAAGGACCTATTATATTCCTGCAAAAGAACTAGATTCCTATTCTGGTTATATAGTAAACTATTCATGGCCATGCCAGCTAAAACTTGAGTTGCTATTTCCCTCCATTCAGAAGGCTGTAGTTCTGCTGCTAAGCAAAACATACAGAGGATTGCTTGATTTGTTAGACAGAATATTTACCTTCAGAAAGTTCTTCACCCGTTCTGGGTTATAGCAGTTACTTTCACGGCAGATTCTTTCTACTTCCTTTATCTGACCTGTCTTGCAAGCTGCCTGGATGTACTTGAAGTGAACATCTGGATCCTGGCTGAAGTTTACAATGGAACCCAAGAAATAGAACAGTCCTAGAAAGAGTCACATGTTTTTAATAGTTAAAAGGTGAGTGAAGCAAGTGTGCTTATGGGTTTCATCTTTTAACTTTGTTCAACACTGCTGAGAGTAGTTTCCCTTCAACTGCAGGAAAAGCAGAAGGTTTTTTTTGTTTTGTTTTGT